>NC_139027.1:55867316-57264214 GCF_964662115.1 Mustela nivalis
CTTTCTTTGATTGCTGCTGATGAATCAAATCTCTTTAGTTTAACCTTGGCCTCCAAACACAAACTCAATCCAAACTTGCTTCTAGAATACCACGTGTGGCAAATCTGTGATCCTGCCAAACCACCTGAAAAGAATTATTTTCCTTGCACACAAAAAATAATTGTCAGCTCTTTAAAGTTCAGACTGTAGAGGTTTTGATCAATTAAAACCGCTTCCATACCTCAGTAGCATTCCCAAAGGTTAAATACATTTCTGTTCTTGCATCTACAGGATAATTATGGGAAAGTGAGTGAATTTCTACTCTGAAAAGATATGGAAACCAAGTAGTTATTTGTGCCTGCAAATCCTTTTGGGTCTAAAGAACCAGCAAGATAATAAATTGTTTTGCTAAAAACAGGAAGTTTGGCAAAGATGCAAAAGTACAGCTAAACTTTGGCCAGGAAACCCAAAACATTGTGTTCTTCTTTGAAAGTATTTCCAGTGAGAAAAAAAAAAAGCGGAGTGCCTTGAATACATAGTTTAAGAAACAGTGAAGGCATCTGGCAACATGAACTGCTTGCCAAACTTGTGGTCGTGCTGTGCTTGCTGATGGAAAGATGTGCCAGTTTTCAATGACTTATGTCATGCACAGCTGGAAACCCACACATAAGATCTCGAATGTTGTGAAGTCCAAAACGATTCGAGAAAATATCTCCCTTTCCTCTCCCTTCATCCAAACTGTAAAAAATATTAAAGAAAAGAAAAAGAATTACGTGGAGTTTAGATGGGGAAAAACCAACTTCAGATTTCCCTGGGAAACCTGTTTCAAGGCAGGAGCGTTCAATCAGTTGAGACATTCTGGAAGTTGTTAGGTTTTTTCCTCTCTCTCCCCTCCCTCAAATTCTTCATACTCACTCTTGCCAGCTTTATTAATATGATTGTGATTATGTGGCATCTGTTTTGGACAGAGCCGATAGGATTGTAATTTCCACTTCAGTCCATCAGTCTGGAAAGACTTCAAAATGTGGGCCAGAAAAAATAAGAAATTAACCCAAGACGTCTGGAAAAGAAAGTATTGTGCTTCTGTCTATTCCAGCTGCAGGGAACTCTGGGACATCTTGATTGGAGGAGGATGTGTTGGAGAAATGATGCTCCTTGGGCATGCAGGGCCTTTTCCAGCTGGAAATGGCAATGGGACTCCTTTTATTCTCCCTTTACAATGATTAGGCTTGGAGTTTTGAACTCAGGATTCAAGGAGAGGAACTTCCAACTTTAGTTCCTACCATTTATTTGGGGTGGAAGCAATTGTCCAGCTCCCTTATTCTCTCATTTGAGCAGTAGAAGGAAACAAAGCAACCCATCAGGGTCAGCAGCTGGAGTCAGCACCTCCAGCGAGGGACCTTATGAACACCTGTACCAGGGATCCAGAGGCAAGCAGAGAGGAAAGTTTCCCCTTTCTTTCTTCTTCTGAGATGGGCTTTCTTTAATCACTATTTTCTCCCTCTGTCTACTCCGTTGTTTGGTTTTACCTTTGATGTACCTCTTGGTCTTAACTGCCAATTGTTTTCTCTTGGTGGGGGAAATATTGAGCAGCTTAGTGTAGCCATGGAGTAGGGAATATGGACCTCTGGCCCCGGTTTTGTACCTGGTGACCAAGACAATTCTCTCTCTAAATCAAGATCTCTTCATCTGTTGGTGAGTCATTGTAACGGTACGTCAAAGACGTGGTGAATGGAACAAGGCACAAACTGCAACCCTCGGTGGGTTGCATGGATTCATATGTGATCAACAAATGTTGGTCCCTATTGGGATGAAAGGAGCGAGCCCACAAAGTGATTTGCTCTACCCAGGAGTCAGTCTAGAAAAGTTTTTGGTTTTTCTCAGCATTAATTTGTTCTTTTTAGAAACAAATGCCACCAGCTTTGAGACTGTCATATTAAAAAAAATTTAAAATATATGGTCTTTAATTGCTGATTAGAAAATGACTGGATAATTTAGAGATTTTCAAGAGAGAAAAGAAACAAGAATATCCTTTAATTTACTACCTAGAAATAACTGATTTGTATGTTGACATAATTCTTTCAGTCTTTTTTCTATGATTTTGTTTTAAATTATCAAAGTGGCACACTGTTATATACCCTAAGCATTTTACAATACATTATTTTGTAAACATTTTCCCACTTTAAATATTATTTTTTAAATGCCTAAAAATATTATTCTAAAGGGCACTGTATCATCCCATTGTGTGGATATTCGTACAGGAATTAAGGATTAAGGGTTCTTTCTTTCTTTTTTTCTCTTTAAAAACACCGTGATAAATACCTTTGCATTTGTATTTCCTTAGGATGAAATTACTAGATTAAAAAAAAAAAAAGTCTTTTTAGGAACTCTTGATAAGTGATCATGAGGTTTGGAAATTAAGAGGGATTTACTTTCCTTAGAAAGGGTGGAGGGAAAGAGCTCTTACCACAACATGAAGCAGGGAATGCTGGCTGAAGCACACTGGGGGTTGAAATGGCTTCTTGCAGAACAGGTGGCCCAAAGCCCCTGCCTCCCTCTGTGTGTGTGTGTGTGTGTGTGTGTGCGCGCGTGTGTGCGTGCACGCACGCCCAGTATATATACTGCATCCGTGCATGCTCTCTTCCATTCCCACCCCACTTACCCTGGATTGGTTCTGATCTCCAGCAGGGAGGGACTGAGGCTAGAAGATGGAGAGGTTGTCCTTAGGGCAGACTTAGGGATTCTATGGGCACAAGAAATATTGCCTGGGAGGCCGAAGCAGCAGAGCGGAGCAGAGAGTCTTCTCTCCACCTCTGCATGGAACCTCGCACCACACTTGCCCCTTGAGGACTGACAGCTTAGGCTGTTTCGGCAGGCAGCACCCCTGCCTAGACAGGACTATTTTCACAGTCAGCACTTCCAACAGTGAAAACTGCAAAGCTTCCTCAGGTGGCTTCCTGAGTCCCTGAAAGGAAGGGAGCCTTCACAGTAGGAAGTCCACAGAACAGATGCCCACTGTGATGCTGCCAGCAGCGGGGTCTGTGAGCACTTGTAAGATGCCTCCGGGGAAGCTGGGGTCCCAGAAACAAAATCTGTTAGGGTGTCTGCAGGGACTGGACTTCCTGTTTGAGCATGCGGGGGCTTTTGCCAGGAAGGGGTGGGTTTAACTGCTTCATGACTTTATTTGTGCCACAGAATGACCAAGCTGCGGGGTACTGGCTGTCATAATAGGCAGTGCCTTAGTCAATGAAGTGATGAAAATGGAGCAGGAATTGAGAAAAGAGGGAAAATTGTGATTAAAGGGAAAAACTGAAGCCGTGCAAATCTAAAGTTTTAAGGAACTGGAACCTGGGAGCTAAGTGGCTGAGCAGAGCTACTTAGAATTACAGAATGTGCAGGCTGGAAAGAAGAGTAGAGGGCTTCTGTTTCCACCCCCTCATTTTACAGGGGAGGCATCTGTGGTCCCAGGGAGCTGTCACTTTGTCCAGTCATGCCGTCAGCCTGAGCCAGAGCAGAGTTCTGCTGGCCCTTCACCTAGAGCTCCTCGCTCCTGCTGCCTTCTCTCATCAGTGCCCTGATGCACATGGGGGCTCTTAGTGAGGTGGACAGTGCAAAGCAGTTGTCCCGCCCCCCCCCCCCCAGTCTCTTTGGGTTGCTTCAACGACAGTTTATTTCTCACAGTTCTGGAGGCTGAAATTCCAAGATGGGGGGGGGGCGGGTTGAGTTCTGGTGAGAAGCCCCTTTTGTGTTGCAGAGAGCTGACTTGTCTTTGTATCCTTACACAGCTGAATGAGAGAGGAAGGAAGCAAGCTTTCTTTCTATTCTTCTTATATGGTTCCTAATCCCATTCCTTCCTTATGACCACATTTAACCGTAATCACCTTCCCCAAACCCCACCTCCAAATACTGTCACATTGGGGGGTGGGGTTTCAACATAAGAAATTGGGTGGAGAGGACACAATCACCCCGTTTATAGCATCCCTCATAGAAAGTACACAGGAATGGGCTTCAACATTTGGTCCATGTTCTCCTGTCTGCCTTGAGAGACCCCCAGACCGTTCTACAGTCCTGATGCCCAGGCTGCAAGCCAGACTGGTTAGGATCTCAGAGAGATCAGGATCTCTCTGGGGAGATGCCAGCACCAGTACTGTGTAAAGCTCGCCCATGTGACAGGAGCATTGTCACTGTGTTGGCGGCAGGCCCCAGGTCCCAGTTTTTACACAGCGTCAGCAGCGTGCTGCTCCGACCACTGGCCTGTTTGTTACCTGGTGATTGCAGTGCTTCAAGTCAGGACGGCGGGCTTTTTAAGACCCTCTCAGTTCTATAAGCTGAGAGTCTGAGTATTAAGAAATACACACTGTATCCACATAGACTTGACGAAGCACACCTTTTCTGTTCCCTCTAATTCTCTTCTCTTCTTTCCCTACCACAAAGATTCCCATGACCTCTTCACTGGTCCTCAAAGAAAAAGAAATGAAATGTGTTGCATTGCCCTAAAATCACTGAAAGGCCAAACAGCTATTTGGTGTTTTGGTGATAACTGAGGCATGAGCCTTGCTCACTCTGTGTGCTCCTTGCCAACATCCCCCTCCCCCCACCTCCAGAGCCCCTCCTCAGAAGACCTAATTTTGGAAACACCAACGTAATGCTTATGAAGTCACGCCCCATGAGGTTTGGTCTTGGAGAAGTGTTACGGCTGAGAGAACACAGTCCATGCAATCAGAAGTAATTTCAAAATAAATCAAGTCCTCTACTTGCACTTCTCAAATGTCCTGTGTGAACGGAATACAGTGGCCCTAACACTTCTCACATTCTCCCCTTTTCTTCCCCCATCCATTGCTCCCGCAAGCTACAGCTGGTTTCTAAAGCACTCTAGCCCTTCACTTACACTGCCCTTACATTTCTGTGGTCCTTTTCTCCTGCTCATTTTTACCCGAATCTCTATCTGGAAGCCCAAGAGTGTCCCCTCAAAAGGCAGCACTGACCTCAGAGGGCTGAAGAAGGTGAGCACTGTAAAGCCAGGATGTTTGGAACCACCTTGAGGAGGCCCAGGGAAGAAAAAGGCAAGGAACACTTCAGCGGCTAACAATGGCTATCCCTCCATACAGAAGTCCCTGGTGTGGCTACTGGAGCTCCAGACAGGTCATGGCTGGGAATCACAGCTACCCTGGTACTGAAGGGGTTAAGGAGGGAGAGACGGTGCGTGGGCCTTTGCTTCTTAGAAGCAGAGAGCTGGCTTGGGTGACCTCCTGAAGCTCTTCTTTACTGGGGACTGCTCATCTTCTCCCTTCTCACATACGGAAAGTATATTTGGCAGTATCTCGCCTTGGGTTCACTAAGTAGACTATCACTGTCTTCAACACAGCTGGCTGTAAAGCCAGAGTTCCATTAGGCTCCCTGACTAAAGTTCTTTGGTGAAGATGTTAGAAGCAGAGGCTGAGTAAAATCGGTTTAATGTTTCCTCAGTGTTTTCCTGAATGACAGGAAGAGAGCTCTTTCTTTTTTTCTTCTTTTGGTTTATTTATTGCCCCCATTTTTTTTTTTCTTACTCTAGCACTTGGGGTAAAGGCTGAGGGGCTCCAGAGAAAGCTCTATTTCCATGATTTAATTTTATGGACAGAAAGTTCCACTCTCCTCCTCTGTGAATGTTGAGAATATCCTATAACATGACATGGGGCTGGGCTCTGAAGATGGCTTGGAGCCCTCTTTGGAATAAAACAGGATGGAAGGAACTGTGTGGAGAGTCATCAAACACTTTATGGAAAGGGGAGCAAACTGTTGAAGGTGCCTTGGAAATCTACTGACTTGTTCAGCAGGGCAGTTAATGTTAAAACATATTCTAAGAGTATTAGTTATTCTGATATAGAAAAGGGGGAACTGAGCCATTGATGCCTATTTCATCCACAATGTGTATATCTGGACCAGTTCATGTTACCCAATATTTGTTTTCTCCCTGCCTCACTGACAGCCTTGGCATCAGGGTAGGAATGACAGAACTTGGAAAGCCACTCAAGGAGGTCCAAAGCCAGTGGCCACAGGGACTTAGAAGAGTAGGGAAATTTTATCTTATAAAGACCTGTTCTCTACTAGGCAAATTTCTCAGTGAAATGGGGGTGGGGGGGTAGTTAAAGGGGGAGTGGATTTTGGAGCTAGAATGACCTGGGCTTACATGATTCATTAACTCTGTGAGTTTGGGTCTCTAAGTTTTTGCATCTGTACAAAATGTATATTAATAATTTCCACTACTTTATCCAGCCACTTAAGGATTAAATGAAAGAACATTTGTAATGTGTCTGGCATCGTGCCTGGCTCATAGTAGATGCACAATAAATGGATGTTTCTCTCCTTAGATACACATATACACACCTGGAATAATACTTCAATGGAGTTTTCTCAATGGGTTGCTTACTTTTGTTCTGAAACACCGGTTCCTAGCAGGCAGAAATAATGAGTGTACAGAACTGAGTTATTTCCAAAATATGGGTGAATGTACAATTTCTAAGTAAATAATTTGATGGGTGTTTTCATTATGAGGTGCTAAGGTATATAAAATCCAGCTTGCTCATGCCCTCACTGAGTATACAAATGGTGAAGCTGAAAAGATAAGTATATACACTGTCAACACTCTGAGATGAGGAATAAAGACATTTGAGTCCTATCCCTATCTAGTTTAGTTATTAAAGCTCTCAAATATGCCATTAGCCACCCTAAGGCAGCTAGTTCCTACTCTTCTCTTGTGTGGGGCCATGTGCAGCCTCTTTCCCTAGGTGACTCAGCTGCTGCTGGGAACACCACCATTATAACTCTTCCCCCAGACACCCTGAACTACTGCTGCCTCAGGCCCTGCTCTGGCTCCCCATCTGCTCTGTTTTGCTCTAGCCAGTCCCTGTGGAGGCTGCAGATTCCTCCCTGCCTAGGCTCCAGCTGCTCCACTAAGAACTGTCATTTCTCCCCCTCTCAGAGGATAAGACTCTACACATAGCACCTGTTTCAAACATCTTAAGATAGTAACATTAGTGATTACTAGATTGACTTTGGAGTCAGAATGAATGGGTTCAAATCCTACTTCCACCAATTTCTAACTATTACTCTATGCAAATTAACAATTAAGCCTCAATTTCCATGCCTAGAAACTTGGGGCTAATAAATATGAGGACTAAATGAGATGATAATCACTCAGCACAGCATATAGTAAGCTACCAGGAAGTGTTTGCTCTCTTTGTTAACAATTACAGTTTTGGAGTGTTAGGTATGTGATTGATTTACTTTTTTTTGTTGCATTCCTCAGAGGCTGGGCCAGTGGTCCTCTCCTGGTCTTCCTTCCCAACTCTGTGTCCCAGAATGGGACTTAAAATCTTGAATTTAGCTCTGCATTTGGAAAAGCTGTTTTCCTTCTAGGACCACTTCTTTTCTTACCAGGCTTTGCCACAGTTTTTAAATCCTTGTTTGAGGCTTATAATCCTAAGCACCAAGGGAAGTACTCAAGGTACTCAGCATCATTTCTTCCAAACACAACCCCAATTTTCCCATCAAAAGATCCATTATTTAGCCTGGAGCTTTAGCCTAAGGGAGGGGTTACAGGCTTCCCACAGATCTAGAGGCTAGGGAGGTACTCCCAAGGAAGGTAAGCAAGCTCAATAAGAATTCCCAGGAAAAAGCTTATGCATTCATTTGGAGCCCTGATCTTTATAACTGTTGCTCATAGATTACCTTCAGATCTCCTGGTCTGGAGGCCAGCAAAGATTGCAATTGCAGTCTCAGTGGACTGCAAATGTTTGCATAACTTTGCATAAAAAAAAAAAAAAAAAGCTGCAGAGAGTCTGGCTTCTAATCAGCTTGAAAGTAAAGGTGCTGAGATTCTTCCCTTTGGGTCACTGACAGGTCTTGGTACTCTCTCAACAACAGGAGCATATCAAGAATAGATCAGATAGCTTGGACAATCACAAAGGTTTAAGAAACAATCAAGAGCTAGAAAGTTGAACATGAAATCATCACCTACACAAGGCCATTCCTTCAAGACAGGGAGAGGTATAGCTATTTCACCTACTGCACAGAAATGAACAAAGAGTCAAGCAAAATGAAGAAATGGAGAAATATGTTCCAAATAAAGAACAGGATGAAACCTCAGAAAAAAGCCTCAATGATATGGAAATAAGTTATCTATTTGATAAAGAATTCAAAGTAATGGTAACAAAAATGCTCACCGAACTTGGGAGAAATGAATAAGTACTTCAACAGACAGAAGATATAAGTAACAAACAGAAGTCACAGAGCTGAAGAATACAATAACTGAACTGAAAAACAGACTAGAGGATTTCAACAGCAGACTGGATAAAGCAACTTGCTAAAAAAAAAAAAAAAAAAAAAGATTAGCAAGTTGGAAGAAAAAGCAGTGGAACTCACCCCCAGCAGCAAAAGAAAAAGAAAAAAATAAGGATAATTTAAGAGACCTCTGGGACGATATTAAGTAGAATAACATTCACATTATATGGGTGCTGAAAGAAGAGACAGAAAAAAAAAGCAGACAATTTATTTAAAGAAATAATAGCTGAAAATTTCCCTAACCTAGGGAAGGAAAGAGACATCCAGGTCCAGGAAGCCAAGAAAGTCCCAAATAAGATGAATCCAAAGGAAATCACACCAAGAAACATTATCATTAAAATGTAACAATCAAAGATAAAGAGAGAATCTCAAAAGTAGTAAGAGAAAAACTTGTTACATATAAAGGAAATCCCATAAAGCTAACAGCAGATTTCTCATTAGAACATTTTCAAGCCAGAAGGGAGTGGCATGACATATTCAAAGTGCTGAAAAGAAAAAATTTCCAAAAACAATACTTGAACCAGCAGATTTTCATTCAGATTTGATGGAGAGATATAGAGTTTTTCAGATAATCAAAAGCTAAAAAAGGTCACCACCATTAAACTGGCTTTATAAGAAATATTAAAGGGTCTTCTTTAAGCTGAAAAGAAACAGCACTAACTAACAAGAAAACATATGAAAACAGAGGCACCTGGGTGGCTCAGTTGGTTGGGCAACTGCCTTCGGCTCAGGTCATGATCCCGGAGTCCAGGGATCGAGTCCTGCATCAGGTTCCCAGCTCCATTAGGCGTCTGCTTCTCCCTCTGACCTTTTCCCCTGTTATTCCCTCTCTTGCTCTCTGGCAAATAAATAAATAAAATCTTAAAAAAAAAAAAAAGAAAACACATGAAAATAAAAAAATCTCACTAGAAAAGGTAAATACATAGCAAAGTAGTGGGTTAGTCACTTATAAAGCTACTAAGAAAGTTAAAAGATGAAAATAAATATTTTCTAAAGCTACAACAATTAGTTAAGGGATACATAAAATAAAAAGATATAAAAAGTGACAAGATGCCTGGGTGTCTCAGTTGGTTAAGTGTCTGCCTTTGGCTCAGGTCACGATCCCAGGGTCCTGGGATTGAGTCCCACATCAGGTTCCCTGCTCTGTGGGTAGCCTGCTTCTCCCTCTCCTTTTGCCTTCTGCTCCCACTGCTTATTCTCTCTCTCTCTCTCTCTCTCTCTGTCAAATAAATAAATAAAATCTTTTTTTTTTTTAAGTGACAACAAAAACATAAAATGTGTGTTGGGGGAGAATAAACATATAGAGTTTGGAATGTGTTGGGTTATCGACTTAAAATAGACTTATATACATAGGATGAGATATGTGAACCTCATACTAACCATAAAGTAAAAACTCACAGTAAATACACAAAAGAAAAAAAGAAAGGAATCCAAACGTAACACTAAATGACAAAAGAAAGTCATCAAACCACAAGTGAAGAGAGAAAGAGAAGAAGGAAGGAATAGAGGAACTACAAAACCATCCAGAAAGCAATTAACAAAATGGCAATAAGTACATATCCGTCAATAGCTACTTTAAATATAAATAGACTAAATTCTCCTATCAAAATATGTAGAGCAGCTGAATACATAAAAAATAAGACACATCTATATACTGCCAACAAGACACTTACTTCAGAAATAAGGACATGCACAGACTGAAGTGAATGAATGAAGAAAGACATTCCATGCAAATAGAACTAAAAAGAATGCTGGTGTAGTTATACTCACATCAGATAAAAAAATACTTTAAAACAAAGATTAATAAGAGACAGAGAAGTCACTACATAATGATAAAGGGGTCAATCTGGCATGAAGATAACATTTCTAAATATATATACACCCAATACAGAAGCACTGAAATATATAAAGCAAATACTAACAGACCTGAAGGGAGAAATTGACAGCAATATAATAAGAGTAAGGGATTTTAAAACTCTACTTATATCAATGAATAGATCATTTAGACAGAAAATCAATGAGAAAACATTGGTCTTAAACAACATATTAGTAGATATACATAGAACATTCTACCCGAAACAGCAGAATACAGTTTTCTCAAGTGTGCATGGAACATTCTCCAGGCTCACATTAGGCCACAAAACAAGTCTCGATAAATTTAAAAAGACTGAAATCATATCAAACATCTTTTCCAACCACAAGATATAAACTAATGAACTGCAAGAATGCAAAAACTACAACTATGTGGAGATTAAACAACTTGTAACTGAACAATTACTGGTTCATAGAAGAAATCAAAGGAGAAATGAATAATAGCTAGAGACAAATAAAAACAGAAATACAACACACCAAAATCTATAGGATGCAGCAAAAGGAGTTCTAAAAGGGAAGTACATATCAATGAAGGCTTTCTTCAAGAAACAAGAGACTTCTCAAATAAGCACTTTAACTTTACACCTAAAGGACCTAGAAAAAGAACAAGTCTAAAGTTTTTGAAGGAAGGAAATGATAAAGATCAGAGCAGAAATCAATGAAATAGAAACTAAATGGACAATAGAAAAAATAAAAGAAACTAAGAGCTATTCTTTTAAAAGGCAAATGAATCTGACAAACCTTTAGTTAGACTCATCAGGGGGAAAAAAGGATGCAAAGAACTAAAATCATAAATGAAGGAAGAGAAGTTAAAATGGATACCACAGAAATACAAAAAATCATAAAAGACTACTATGGACAATTATACAGCAACAAATTAAACACCCTAGAAGAAATGGATAAATTTCTAGAAATTTATAATCTTCCAATACTTAATATGAAGAAATAGAAATTCTGAATAGAATGATTACTGATAAGGAGCCGGAACTGGTAATCCCAAACTTCCCAACAAAGAAAAGGTCAGGACCAGATAGCTTCACTGGTGAATGCTATAAGCATTCAAAGGTTTAATACGTATCATTTTCAAGCTTTTCCAAAAAAACTGAAGAGGAGGGAAAGCTTCCAAACTCTTTTTATGGAGCCAGCATTTATTAATTTATTACCCTGATGCCAAAACCCATACAAGGACACCCCCCCACACACAGTTATAAGTCAATATCCCCAAAGAGCATAGATGCAAAAATCATCAACAAAATATTAGCAAATTGAATTCAACAATACATTAAAAGGATCATACACTATGAACAAGTGAGATTTATTCTAGGGTTGCAAGGGTGGTTCAACATCTGCAAACCAATGTAATACACTATACTAACAAGATGAAAGGTAAAAATCATATCATCATCTCAACAGATGCAGAAAAAGCATTTGACAAAATTCAATATCCATTTATGATAAAAATTCTCAACACAGTGAGTATGGAGGGAATGTGCCTCAACATAATAAAAGCCATGTATGACAAACCTGTAGCTAATATCACATCCAACAGTGAAAAGCTGAAAGCTTTTTCACAAGATCAGGAATGAGACAAGAATGCCCATTTCACCACTTTAAAAAAAAAAAAATATTGAAAATCCTAGCCACAGCAATTAGGCAAGAAAAAGAAATAAAATGCATCAAACTGGAAAGAAAAAAATAAAACTATTACTATTTGTATACAATATGACACTATATGTAGAAAATCCTGAAGACCACATAATAACTATTAGAACTAATAAAAAGATTCAGCAAAGTTAATGATACAAAATTAATATGCCAAAATTGTGTCTTTCTATACACTAATAATGAGCTATCAGAAAGAGAAATCAAGAAAATAATCCCATTTACACTCACATGAAAAAAGAACAAAGTATCCAGACATAATTTTAATCAAGGAGGTGAAAAACCAGTACACTGAAATCCGTGAAACACTGATGAAAGAAATTTAAAAAGACACAAATAAATGGAAAGATATTTCATGCTCATAGATTGGAAAAACTAATATTGTTAAAATGCCCATACTACCCAAATCTACAGATTCAATGCAATCCCAATCAAAATTCCAATGGCATTTTTCACAGAACTAGAATAAATAATTCAAACAGTCATATGAAACCACAAAAGATTCTGAATGGCCAAAACAATCCTGAGACAGAACAAAGCTGAAAGTATGCTTGCTGATCTCAAACTATCACAAAGCTATAGTAATCAAAACAGTATGATATGGGCATAAAAGCAGATATTTAGATTAAAGGAAAAGATTAAAGAGCCCAGGAAGAAACCCACACAAATATAGTTAACTAATTTATACCAAAGGAGGCAAGAATATTAAGTAGGGAAAGGACAGTCTATCCAATAAATGGTATTGGGAGAACTGGATAACTACATGCAAAAAAATGGAACTAAACACTATCTCATATCACACACAAAACTTAACTCAAGATGGACTAAGACTTAGATGTAATACCTGAAACCACAAAATTCCTTAACCTGCCCTAACCTCTACACAAAAACATAGGCAATAAACTCTTTGACATGAGTCTTTGCAATTTTTTCTTGGATCTGACTCCAAAAAAGGGAAACAAAGCAAAAATAAGAAAACTGGACAACACCAAACAGAACGAAGGAAGCTGTCAACAAAACAAAAAGGCAATGTGTGAAATGGAAGAAGATATTTGTAAATCATGTATGTCGTACGGGGTTGATACCTAAAATACATAAAAAGAAGTCATATAACAGAATAACAAAACAAAGAAAGAAACAGTCCATTTTAAAAATGGGCAGAGTATCTGAATGGATGTTTTTCCAAAGAAGTCATATAGGTGGCCAACAGGCACATGAAAAGATGCTCAACATCACTAATGATCAGGGAAATGCAAATCGAAACCATGAGATATCACCTTTTACCTGTCAGAATGTCTGCTATCAAAAAGACAAAAAATATCAAGTGTAGGAAAGGATTTGGAGAAAGGGGAACCCTTGGACACTGTTGTTGGCAATGTAAACTGGTATGGTCATTATGTAAGACAGTATAGGAGTTCCTCAAAAAATTAAAGATAAAACTACCACATGATTCAGCAATTCCACTGCTGGGTTATCTACCTGAAGAAAATAAAAACACTAATTTAGGGAACGTTGGGAGCCTGGGTGGCTTAGTGGTTAAGTCTCTGCCTTCAGCTCAGGTTATGGTCTCAGGGTCCTGGGATTGAGCCCCAAATCGGGCTCTCTGCTCAGTGGGGAACCTGCTTCTCCCTCTGTCTCTGCCTGCCTCTCTGCCTACTTGTGATCTCTCTCTCTCTCTGTCAAATAAATAAATAAAATACTTTAAAAAATAAAAATACTAATTTAAAAAGATAGGTGCACCCCTATGTTTACTGCCTCATTATTTACAATAGCCAAGATATGAAAACAACTTGAGTGTCTATCAGTGGATGAATGGCCAAAGAAGATGTGGAAAGATGTGGTATATATACATGATGGGATATTATTCAGCCATAAAAAATGAAATCTTGCCATTTGCAATAACATGGATGGACCTTTAGGGTATCATGCTGAATGAAATAAGTCAGACAGAGAAAGGCAAATACCAGGTGATTTCACATACATGTAGAATCTAAAAACCAAAACAAACAGAACAAAGCAAAACCTAGACTCATAGGTATAGAGAAAATGTATTGAAAAGGGGGGGGGGGTTCTGGGAGGGGGTGGAATGGGTGAAGGGGATCTAGAAGTACAGACTTACAGTAAAGTAAGTCATGGAGATATAATTCAAAGCATGGGGAATATAGTCAATTATATTGTGTTAACTTTGCATGGTGACAGATGGTAACTAACCTATTGTGAGGACTATTTGGCAAGGCATACAAAGAGTGAATCATGCTGCACACCTGAAATAAAATATGTTAGGCCAATTACACCTCAATCATAGTAATAAAAAAGAATGATGCAAATGATAAATCCTCTTGGAGTTCAGTGAAAGAGCTTTGACTCCGTTTAAGGGTGGACACTGATTTAGAACAATCTAGGGTTTGAGCTTCATCAGCTATGGCCTGAGAAATCAGTTAGGGTTGGGATTTTCCAAACACAAAATGGAGGTATCCGGCAAGGGTTATCCTGACTAGAGAAATCTTCAAACATTGGCTACCAATGTTTTTAACATTTTGGAGTTTTTGACACTGAACTCCAAATGGGGAGGAGCCAGGGACAGGGGTAAGAAGAGTTTGTTAATTCCATGGGGAGCTAGAAATGTCAATCAGAGAGAAGACAAGAGAGTACTCTAGCCAAAGAGAACAAAAGTAGAAATGAGAAAGCAGAGGAATGAGAGGACAGAAGGAAAGAGGAAAGAAATCTAAAAAAACAAAGCTGTCATTTAATATAAGGAAGAAAGGTTGAATGAAAACTTGCTCAAGTCTCTGGTATTAAGCAACTTCAATTACCTGCAAAGCACAATGAGCATCTTGAAATCATCTAGTCTCAAGTGCGTGCTTCTTAGAAGTGGATTTTAACACTAAACAAGAGCACATAGGTGAGACATTATGGGGCTTGGAAATGACATCACAGGCATCACAGATCCTTGCTCTGGACACTCAGACTTTAATTTGATCAAAATGAAAGTTTGCTTGATTCTCCAATATGATCTCATCCCTGACTCACAATGGTGCTTTTTGGAATGACTTCTATAGGTTTCCTTCTGCCATGTTATAAGATAGGACTGATTTGCTTAAGGAAAGTGATTTAAAAATATATCATTGATCTTGAGAAATCTTTTAAAGTCTATGACATTTCTTGGCTCAGCAAGGTCAATTTTTGTTCCAAAGTTTCTAAAGAAAAACTCTTATCTCTAAAGGGTTGATTGATTTATTTTTAAATAGCAACATAATTCCTTCATGTACCCTATAAGCCATCTTTGTTTTAAATTTAGTTCTCTAAGGTCGCCAAACTCATTGGACCCAAATGAAAGAGCATCAATCTCTCTTTCATAATTCCTTCTGATGACCTTAAACCCACCAGGTGCGCCAATGTTTCTGGAAATGAGGAAGGTGGAATTGCCCCAAGGTGTAATTGGGCACTTGCTTGGGGCCCTGTACTGTAACCTGTACTTTTCCAGGCAAGAAGTAGTTATAGGGCTACCTTGAGTCTTAGCTTAGTATCTGGCCTGTGGGATGATTTTATACCTAATGTAAACATATTGAATATAATCGACTAAGAAATCATTAAACTACCTGTTAAAGTGACAGAAGATTAGTAAAGCAAGGACGTACTAATGTTAAACAATGGATTTGATATTCAGAGTTTGATTTCCTTCAGTGTTCCTGAGCCTTCACCTGTATAGCCATGGTTCTTCTGCATGCCCCCTCATTCTTCTCTACTCACTACAAGGTTATCCCCAAAGCAGGAGACTCATCCCAGACTCTTGTACTGCACTAGCTGCATGACTAACCAATGTTCCATATGCTACCAGGATGATGATGTTGTGATTTTGATTTACTTAACCCACATCCAAATTTCCTCCTGCCTACAAGAGATAAACCAACACTACATACTGTTTGTATGATTTTGGATATGTCATTGAACCCCTGGGGTTTCATTTTTTTTTTTCTGTGAAATGGGGTAATTGGGAGGATTTGGTGATATCATGTGTGAAAGGCTTTAAATGCTATATATATCAAGAGGTCAGTGGCAGGCCTGCCCCCTAAAGTATGTGCAGTCTAAGGCAAAAGTATGACTAGAAACCCACATACCACATGTCTACAACTTTAAAAGTTACAAAAACAGTTAAGTAAAAAGTTCAATCTTGTTGTCTTCAGAAAGACCTGAGGGCACTGTTTAAATTTAGAAATTCTGGACTCCTAATAGTTCTATGCAGGAGCGTGACCCCTTCTCACACCTCTTCGCTTTTCTTTATAACCTGTCTCTGTTCAACCACAAAGAACCTTGTGTGGGCATCTTACTTCACTGTCTCAAGTTCTCACAACATCTCCTTCTTGGCTAACCCCATGGCCCAGAAGTGTGCCAAGACCCAGAAGTGGGAACTAAGAGTCATTCTGTTTATGATGCTCATGGGGAACGATGGAGCCTGTTCTCTCTTTTCTTTTCTCTCCTCTCCTCTTCTTTGGCAGTGAGCTCAATTTTTTTTTTTAAAGAATTCATTTGACAGGGGTGCCTGGGTGGCTCAGTGGGTTAAAGCCTCTGCCTTCAGCTCAGGTCATGATCCCAGGTCCTGGGATGGAGCCCCACATTGGGCTCTCTGCTCAGCAGGGAGCCTGCTTCCTCCTCTCTCTCTCTCTCTCTGCCTGCCTCCCTGCCTACTTGTGATCTCTGTCAAATAAATAAATAGAATTTAAAAAAAAAAAAAAAAAAAGGAATTCATTTTCCAGAAAGAGAGAGTACAAGCAGGGACAGCAGCAGACAGAGGGAAAGGGAGAAGCAGACTCCCCACTGAGCAGGGAGTCCAATGCGGGGTTTGATCCAGCTTGATCCCAAGCTGAAGGCAGATGCTTAACTGACTGAGCCACCCAGGACCCCCATGAGCTCAGTTTTCAATGGTCAAAGTTCAAGGGCCATTGGTATGTGTACTAAGAAGTCAACTTACTGAGACCATTATACTTAGGGCATTTTTCTAGCACAGATGACCATATACCAAAAATATCCAATGGCTGAAAAATGAATTTTGTATTTGTGATTTTATCTTCATATACTTGTGGAATTCCAAAACCAAATTCACATTCTCTGGTCCTTTTCTTTTTCTAGCTTTTACTTCTATTTTAAACAAGCTGCAGTTCAGTAGCACAACTGAGACTTGTTACAGTCTCAATGCAAAATACTGTCCACTTATGGTTGTATAATAGTACTACTGCTATCAGTTATAACGTTTAGTTAATAAAGTGCCCTAAGAACATACAAGGTTTTGGGGATGATTTTAAATTTACCTGGAGATTGCTTATTTCTTTATCAAATATTTAAGGCTCTCTCTCCTTAGTGTAATGGTTTAAGATACAAAAGGTAGGAAGACATTAATGTAGGAAAGTAATGATCTGACTCTATTGAACCTTTGACTACTACAGAGAGAAATATCACCACAGTTAGCACAAAGTTGGAAGACTGGTTTTTAACTGGCTGTCACAACTTAGAAAATTAAAGATTTGGAATTGCTGCCTTTAGATAGTGTGCCTTAGTAATATCAGTCTTTTGTCCACCTTATATGTATTTGGATGCTTACTATAAAAAAGACCTAACTTGAAATAGCACAAGCCATGATTTGAGCTGATCTCCTATAGACCCTATGGGATCAGAAACCCATCTAACATCTGTTTTATGCCTGTTAATAAGGAAAAGGTAAAAATTTGATTGATTTCTAGAAGATAATAAAACAGAGTTCAGGGGGTTCTGAGTTTGAGGTCCAAGGGAACAAAAGGATCCTCCAAATCATCTGTAATTCAAAGGCTGCAAGAAAGGGAAATGACTGTCCCATCTGTGCAAGAAATTAGGATCCTGGTCCAGGTCTGGTGAAATTCAGTGATTGATGCACACCAAGAACAGAGATGTTTGTCCTCTACCAAAGTCCATGGCTGTTGGTTGCATCAAGGCCTGGAAAATCTCCAGAGACAGGATGGTCTCTGGCACTGATCCACCAGCTCACTCCCTCCTTTCCCACAACCTGGGGTTTTTGGATTGAATGTCCAAGGAACTGTTGTCATCTTGCCTGAAGTTTCCAGTTCCACAAATCTGATCTCTCCCCAAGGTTTACCTTGATGTTGATTCCAAGTCTAGTGTATAAGGCTGATGATGATGTAAGAGACAAATGCTTGAAAACTGAACTTGGATCCTTTTCAGGCTATGGCAGAACTGAGGGCAAGGCTTTGCTTAAGAAGTCAGAGGGGCTGTGTGTATTGTGAGGGAAGACTAAGTAAGTATATACCAGATTCTCTATCGTGTGTTCCCTGCAAACTTGAATACACGTGGTGCTGCAATGAGCAGCATAAACATCCTGTTCAAATCAGTGCCAAATGCAAAATGTGGCTTCCCCAAATGCATGTGGGCTAATATCCTTAGGTGCTCTGGTGAACCCCTGAGGGACAGTGGTGACAAACAAGTTTGCAAACTCTTATTATACACGAAATATTGCAACACTGAATTTCAAAGAATTAAAATTTAATCCATGTAAATAATGGGCATAAAAGTCATGGTATTTCACTTAAAATACTGAACTCATTTTTATACTAGCCTTTTTAGATGCATGATTATTATGGTGATAATTACTAAAGGCCACTTTTGGGGCACCCGGGTTGACTCAGTCGCTAAGTGACTCAGGGAGTCTGCTTCTCCCTCTCCTACTCTTCCTGCTGTGTTCCCTCTCTCGCTGTGTCTCTCTGTCAAATAAATAAATAAAATCTTTTTTTAGAAAAAGATCACTTTTTTATGTCCTTTATCATGTTCAGTGAATCTTTGTCTTGATGCTACTCTAGCCCAGTGATGCCCAGATTTTGAATTTCCTGGACTGGTAATATTAAATATAAATAACAAAAACAATGATAAGTATGACAGATATAATAGTAAGAGGGGATTGACATAAGATTTGGAACTTTAAAACTTTTCATTTATTTTTTAATTGCATGAGTAGTAGCTGAATATGTTAACCTTATTAAAAAATATCAAACAATTTAGATAAAGAAAAAGTCTCTGGTGACCTCCATCTAATCTGTGTCTTTGAAAGAGGAAATCACTGTTATCAGTTTGCTATTCCTCCTTCCAGAATTTTCTCTACACATTTACATACATACATAAGTCTATATAAAAGTACATATTTCTGATGATTTATTTATATACATGGCATCATACAGCACATTTATTCTACATTTATTTAGGTTCTTTTTGTTCTCAATCTTGGTGATTTTTCTATAACACTGCAGCTCTATTTCACTCTGTTTAAACTGCTGTACCTAATTCCATAATGTGACTCTACCAGGTCTATCTAACATTCTCCATTTGCTTATCTGTGCTTCTTTTCAACCATGTGTGGGCATGATAGAGAAAGACTTTCACATATGCACAGGGATATGCATGCAGCTTGCCATTTTTTGTGAGTAAGGGTTTTAATAAAAGACAAGTTCCATTTGTTCTCTTCATTATTTTCCGAAATATAAAAGGACAATAACATAATTTAAAAGAGATCAAATTACAGGGAAAAAAAAGATCTTCTCCTAGACAGAATAAATGGACACCGTACCATGTTTTCATGGCAGATCAGTGAAAATGTCATCAGGGATGAGCACTGGTACCAGAATCAGATTTGGAGAACCACCACTCCAGTCTAAACTCAAAACCAAACGGGCTCTTCTTCCACCAAGTAACTGTTCCAAAGAAAACAACAAAGATGATAGCCACGAATACCAGGTTGTGGTGGCTGATCTCCCTAGTCCACTGAGCTGCTTGCTGCCCCCAGTCCCCAGCTCCCTTAGGAGGCTCCAAAGGGGCCAGTCTGTGTACACTGCCAGGAGGGTTCACTCACACCCATCAGCTTTTGGCCCTGTCCTGCTCTCAACAACAGCTGGTCTCTAGCATGGTGCTGGTTCCTAAACTGTGGTGATATTCCCAGGAGTATGGTGAATGAACCCGTGAGGTCGCAAAACGGAAAAACCTTCTTCATTATAAGCAACATGTATTCAATATGATATAATAACATACATTATTCGATATATAATAACTTCCTCAACATATGGTAAATAAATATTAGTTTAATATTCATTACCAAAAAACCTCCCGAAAAGATATTTAATATCAATGCATAGAAAAATCACCAGGGTTAAAGTAAAGCAAGTACTCTGTATGATCTGAGCAATTTAATCAGCTTTCTGGATTCCCAGTCTTGTCTTCAAATGGGCTCAATAATACCTCCCTCATGACAACGTAACACGGGTTATCTAATGTAAATCTTAGAAAGTGCCTGGAACACACAGGGTGTTGAGTATAATGTAGGCTTGTCCACTGTTTTTCTACTTTCTTCTCTTCCTCCTCCAGGATTCCCTTCTCTAGTTCCTAATCCAGAGTCTCATTCTGACCACGTTTGGAAATTTTGTTAGAGTGGAACTAAGGTCTTAACTGTCAATAACTATATTTGTACTCAAATGGGCAAGTTCTGAAAACTAAAAAGTCTTGTATACTCAAATGAATGAATCTCTCAGTGATGGGATTTCAGGCCCAGAGATGAAATTCTTGAGGAGGGAGTGATTCCTAGAGATGTCGAGTATTTGTTACACCTGGATGGGGTGCAGAATACCTGTCTGCTGTGTTTCAGTGAAGATCTGTCACTTCCTCTGGACCAAAGTATTTACTTTCTGGCATACAAACCCAAGATAAAAATCTATTAAGATCGGAAAAGAAAAGTAGTTTTTTGGGAAAAAAAAAAATGAAACCGGCTATAGCTACTCATCTAGGATAATCTAGGGGAAGTGAAAGCTCCTGGTTCAGTTTTAAAACTGGGTTTTATTTTCCAGTGGACTGGAATGTACAAAAAAAGCCCAGCTTGCAGGAATCTCCCACAGGCCTCCCAGAGATCCTTTGTGAATATGTAAGTTATACGTATTTTCACCCAGAGTGAGAGCGTCGTATATTGTCTGGAAACAATTAGAGGTATTTTTCCGTCTTGATCTGACAACCTCAGACACATAGGCAATTGGCGGGGGTGGGGGTGGTGGGGGTTGGGTTTTCGAAGTCTAAGTTCTACTGTTAACTATTTAAACAGTTAAAGCATAAAAACGAATTAAGTCGAATATGCTTGGAGCCCCAAAGGGTGGACACTGATGGAACAGGGAGGCTCAGAGAGGTTTAAAAGTCACCGAGAAGAAAAATCTTGGAGCTTGGAAAATATTTTGTGGCCGCTAATGATTTTCCAAGACCCTTCAGGAAAATAGTGTGACAATGAAAGACCATTCAGGGAAATGCCTAATCTGCCACCAGAGGATGCGTGCGGACCTTGGAGACTGCCGGGAGCCTGGCATCACCCTAGTTCAAGTTCATCACCCTAGTCAGCACTATGACCCCAGATAGGCTGCAGAATGAAAGGTCTTTTTGTCAAGGTGTACCAGTCTCTTGGAAATGGCATTTGGATTATTAGAAAGAGAAATTCTGCTGGCTTACCTAGTAGTTTGTTTTGAAAAAAGGTTGGCATGGGAGGAGAGGTCAGAGAGGGGTCAGGGTAGTCTGAGAAGGCACTTGGGGAAAGTGAGCCAGTATGGACAAGAGATATGCAAAACCTGAGACAGACTCATGTGGCAAGTTTCATGAAAAACCTTTTAAACTTTGCTTTCAAACTAAAGTTAGAGGCAAATGTTCCCACCTCTCTCCTGCTTGTCAGCGAAGTCCAAATTGCCAAGTGCTATAAAGGACAATTGTGTCAACAGCACCAGGATTTGCATGTGCCAAATGGTAGTAAGCAAAAAGGCCTCACACTTGTGTAGGGACCTAACACTTGGCAGTGTGTTTTCACAGCTATGGTTTAGTGTATCCTAATGGTAAACTTGCAGGGGAAGCAGGAAAGTGACACCATTTCAAAGATGGGAAAACAGGGGCTGGGACAAGTGGAAGATCTCGTACAGTACCACAGATCTAGTGAGCGGTGGAGTGAGGATTCACACCTGGTCTACCCACTATAGTCAGTCCCTGTCCCCACGCCATGTGTGACTGCTGGGCTGCCCTCCAGAAAAGAGTGTGGGTTACTCTATGAGCTCATGGGGTGGGGAGGTGAGATGGTGACTAACATCCTGTCATCAGGATACAGCTGTTCATTTCTATTCCTGCCTTCCTTCCCCTTTCCTTACTTCCCAGGTGTGTGTCTGCAGCCTCCAAATGGAAATGAGCAAGAGGGACTTGCCTTCAGCCTGGGAGAAGAAGCAGAATAAAAAAGCTATGGTGTGAGAGGCCTGAGGTCCTAAGGCTCACACCTAGGTGAGGTAGCACATTTCAGTAGGGCTTCAGAATAAACTTTCTAAAATACACAATTTGACAGAAAAATCTCTGACTGCAGATCCATCAGCAGACTGGGCCAGGAAAAAGAAGACATCTTGTTCTCCATGGAGCATCACTTAGGATCACTGAGTTCTTGAGAATATACCCTCTTCTTTAAAAATACCAGCTTTTCTAGGGGGTGCCTGAGTGGCTCAGTGGGTTAAAGCCTCTGCCTTTGGCTCAGGTCATGATCCCAGGGTCCTGGGATCAAGCCTCGAACTGGGCTCTCTGCTCAGCAGGGAGCCTGCTTCCCACCACCCCCCACTGCCTCTCTGCCTACTTGTGATCTCTGTCAAATAAATAAATAAAATCTTTTTAAAAAATGCTTTAAAAATACCAGCTTTTTTTCAAGGATAGAATTTTCTTTTCTTATTCAATAAGAACCAAATTAGCATTAAAGACCAGCGTTATTAATAACATTGGTTCTATTCTGAAGAAAGCTAGCCCATCTTTTCTCAGAAAAGGGACTTACCTTTAGTCACAGGGTCTCAATTTTGATCAGAGATGAACCTTAGAGTCAGTAATATTTGTGCATATGACTCTTGGGTTAGGTTGATAATAAAGCTCTGTCTCCCCACCCATGATTCCAGAGTTAGCAGGGTTGCCTGTGCAGAACACCATAGAACTGTAGGCAACCAGACGCACAACAGTCTTCCAGTGAGAGAAAAGCAGGAGGGCCCAAGACTACGTACCACAGCTCAGGTGATTAGCAGGACCTCTTGGTCCCTGATCTGCATCTCTTTATCCTCATTTTCCATAACATTGAAGTAATGTATCATTTCCTCATTTTAACAAATTTGGAGGATAGAAACTGGTCCACAGGAAAAAAGTGAGAGCTGAAAGCCTGACAACACAAGTAGCATAAGATGCACAAGACACCAACATAAAAACTACAGATATTCATCATTCTGGGGCCCTCTGTCTAGGAGCAAAGACTACCTCAAAAGACTTTAAAGCCAACACTATCCTCTGCCTGGTACAATAACTGAAATTTCAAAGTAGGAGTCAAATAAGATTCTGCACACACTATTTGAGGAAACAGGAAATGTATAATGTTATTTTTAAAAAGTATTTTTATCCACATAATAATAAATCTGTCAGTCTCTTTTGTTTTTTGGTTTTTTAAATTGTGGTGAAAAGCACAACATAAAATTTACCATCATAACCATTTCTAAGTGTGCAGTTCAGTAGTGGTAAGTATATTCACATTGATTGAAACAGATCTCCAAAATTTTTCCATCTTGCAAAACTGTAATTTTATACCTATTAAACAAGCCCCCCCTTATCCCCCTTTCCCCAGCCTATGGCAACTGCCATTGTGCTTTCTGCTTCTGTGAATCTGACTACTCTAGATACCTCATATAAGTGGAATCCTACAGTATCCTTTTATGACTACCATTTCACTTAATAGAATGTCCTCAAATTTCATCCATGTTGTAGCACATGGATGAAATTTGAGGATTTTAAAAAGGATTTCCTTCCTTTTTAAGGCTGAATAATATTCCACTTTATATTTATATCCCACATTTTATTTATTCATTCATCCATTGACGGACACTTGGGTTGCTTCTACCTCTTGGCAATTGTGAACAGTGCCACTATGAACATGAGTGTGCATATTATCTCTTGGAGACCCTTCCTTTGAGACCCTGCTTTTATTTTTTTATTTTTCATTTTTTAAGAGGTAATTCCTCTGCTACTCAGAAAACATGATCATCAAAAATAACTTGAAAACGAGCCCTTTTTAAATTTAAATTATTTACAGAGAGCTGAGTTTCCCTCACAATCAGTACTTTTGTAGTTGGGTTAGTGACATGATAGGACTGGCAATCTTAACCTCTGTCTCTGAACAAGAATCTTATTCTCAGCCATGGCTGACCTCTTCTGTTTCCATCCAAAAGCTTCCTGTGTGAACGCTTCATTCTTTCCTTTCTGTGTGCCTCTGCTTCCACCCTCTGACCTTCTTTTCCCTAAACAGATAAAAGTCTTGACCTGTCCAGGGCCCACCCCCATATTTACCTGGAGGGGACCGCCACCTGCCTCACCTCATTGGTTATCATTATTACGTCATCCAGATCAATCACTGGGCACTCGCACTGTTCTAACTATTGCTTTGATCATTCGTTACACTTTGTTAGTCCCCATCAGATCCAGGCCCCACTAATCGGAAACAGCGGCCTTCCAAAAGCAAGGCAACCTGGTGACCAGGGGCAATTACTACATTGTTTGGTTTTTAAATTAGTCCCTTCTTGGTGCTCTGATCACCATCAGGAGGCTGGTGATTCAGAAACCCAGGGGGTGCCTGCTGTCTGTTCCTCACGCAGCCAGCCTGGATTCACACACACCCTGACAGTAGTTCCCAGCTGATGGTGACTTCAGCGGGCCTAAAAATCACAGTCCATGACCTAGATGCTTAACCTCCTCATAAAAGAAAGCCCTTCCTAGGACTTCTCATCCATAGACAATTCCCATTGTAGCAGACTTTCTCTGTGAGAAGCTTTGGGATCTTGTCATTAGGACCATGCCATACTACAGCTGAGGACCCTGGCTCAACAGAAGCCTGTTTCCTTCTGGCTCACACCTAGAAGGGGCCAGGAGTGAGAGTAAATGGAAGTGGACAGCTCCCAGATTTCCATATTACTGAGTAGGTGCTCAGGGTTCTAGTTCAAATGCCAGAGGCCAACCCTTGGAGGGAAGTTTGAGAAGGTCATTTGCGGGAAATTGAAGGGAAATTATGCCACCTTCTAGTGTGTCATTTTCTTCAATGTCCGTGTTTCCCAAACTTCAGGAATTTATGTAGAACTTCCATGATTCTTGTTATACACAATCCTCTTTTTTATTTTAAAGGAATCATTTACAAGAAAACTATTTCCTACTGTACATGGAAAGAAAGTATTTCTTGTCTTTCATTCAGCAGTGTCTAAAAATGTCATTTATTCCCACCTCAACTAGCACCTCGCCCCAGGGGTTAGCACGTAGATGAATTCCCCTCATCCAGTTGTAGTTTCTGTCATGACTTGGGGTGGCAGTTTGGTGGCCCCTGAATAGCATGAACTAGATTTGGCAGATTATTATTGCTAATGACCCATGGTAGCTATTCCTGTTAAGGATTTTTATTACATTGGTATAGTAGAGCCTTGTCTTGGAGGAATGACTTTGATGATTCAATGACAGGCTGTTATAAAGAATAGGATAGAAGCTTTTGGGACAGAACACTAACTTAGCTCTCTTTGGAGTTTGATATCAGGCAGGGTCTTATCTTCTTGTACTTGAAGGGTACCCACTGGAGCTGGTGTCCATTCTTCTTATCCTCTCTCTACACAATCCACTTAGTGTCTCTGGGACATGTATCAACTCATACTTTCATTGGCCAGAAAAGTGGCATTCTTCTGAAACAAAGTTTTAACTTCCAAAATGTCCACTTGGGGACCTTCAAACTGTATCCCAGCACATCCCAAGTTTGCTGTTTTAGAGTTCAGCACAAATGTGGCTGGAGTAAGAGTGGTCTTAAGCTATTCTTGATTACCTCCTAGATGGAGGGATTTAAGTTTCTAAGAGAAAAATGTCGTAGGAAGCACAGGAGAAGAAATGCATACAGCTTCTGCTTTCCCTCTTCCATCTCAGAAGCTGCAGTTAGCAGGAGGCATGTAGCTCAAGCATGCCTTTTGATTTAAGGTAAAAAGGAGATATTTTGTTTTTCAGTAAGGCAGAATATATCTTAATGTAGTAATTGAATTTAGTTCTATTTAGTCTAGTTTGATGGGGTAGATCTAGAGTTGGGAGGGAAGAACTGACATTGTTTAATACTTAACAGATGGATAGAAAACAAAAAGTTTAGGAGATAAGAATGTCAGAAGGTTACCAGCTGCTGTGGGTATAACAGTATAATGAATTTATTTGAAAGGTTAGCTTGTGTTTATTAACACATACCTCTCTTTCCATTATATTTTAGATTTGCAAATGATTCAAAAGGAGAGCTATTATTTTTGGCTAAATCTTGAATAGGCTGCTACGTTCAAAAAGGTGTATTTGTGTTTCATGTGAGCTGTACCTTATTACATAAGAAGTAATGCTCTTGAGTGGTGGAGAATTTGGAGTAGTAATTTGTTAGCATGTTAACTCTATGAAGCAATAGTCATTGCTTTCTATTCTCAAATTTGGATGTCTGAAGCTCACTAAACAATTATAGGAAGGTAAGTAAACTCCTTGACATATACATTAATTTTCATGTCATGATACATGAAATTCTACTTCTAAGGCAAGGACCTTAGAATTCTACATTAAGCAAGGGCCACTTCTATACTCCGGTAAGGGTAAATTTACCATTGAAAATGAAGGGAATTATTCCATTGGAAGTTTGTGTGAATAGAAGCCCCTTGGCACCAACTCCTCTCACATTATGTCTTGTATCAAATATGGAGTCAGTCAAATTGACAGCAGGCATTGAGGTATGATGTGAGCCTGATAGGAGGAGCTTAGCATTTGGAACCTTCACGGAGTCTGAGTCAGTGACTTCCTCAGGGATGTTGGTCAACGCTTAACCTGTGGAATCAGTCTCCCCAGCTTCCTGGTGGAGATTCAGTTGTTTAACTATTTAGCAGGGGTTCTTTAAAAAGCAGTGTATTACTCATTGGCTGAAAAGCAGTTTGAAGACATACTAAGTACCACTGTGGTTAAATTGAGGAAGGCTACTTTTATGCACACCTTCTGTAAAAACCATTAGATAATTCTTTGGGTCAAAAGGACAATGCATTAGGATAAATAAGTACGAAATAAGAGAAGTCATCGAATAGAAAGTGGAACACTTGACAGGAACTCCACGTGTGGTAGGATGGATTGGTTCTACGGTTACATGGGATTGCCAAAGGAAAATAGATTTGTGAGGAGGGCAGTAGGAGGGAGAAGGATGGGCAGGCTATTGATGAAAACCTGGCTAAACAATTGAAGCTCCAGGAACTTAAATATAAAACCAAACATGATATTTCCTTAAAGCACCAGCTCTTTAGGCCTTGGAAGCAAGTCATATCCGATCAACATTTATTTGTTGGGTATCTACTATGCATTTATTACTGTGCTAGGAATTGTGAGAAAACTAAAGGGTGAGAAATTAGGAGTCTTAAACTTCAAGGAATTTATAAACCCATTGGGGAGCCAAGGGTTACATATAGTAAGAAACTCTCAAGATAGCAATACAATCAAGCAATGTAATCAAAGACAAATGCTAGGTTTTATGGAAAAGGATGTATCGGTGAAGGCTGCAGTTCTTATTAATAGAAACTTTGGGGTAATTGCCAAAGACTTTACAGGAAGGTGGTGTTTGACCTAGGTCTTGAAGAGTTTTACTGTTCACCAATTTTAGATGGAAAATTCTTCACTTTAAGCCATTTCTGTTTCAGACCAAGATTGCTATTTGTCATTCTTCCTTTTACAGATTTCTTCTACTACTTTCCTTTTAAATGTTGACATTCTTCAAGTTTTGTACTTGACCTTTTTCTTTTCTACTTACAACCAAACACTATCAAAATGATGGGTTGAAAATTTAAATGAGAACAGAAAGTGGAGAGATAATAAAAGATAAACCCAGTATATGGGTTATAATAAGAAGTTATGGGGCTTGTGGTAAATGAAGAGTTTTTGTCTCCCTAAAGGTATTCAAATTTAAGTTTAAGTTTACACACAAACATATTCTTGTTCAACAAGTCACCTCTAGCAGCTGGGATTTGGCTTGCCATTGGGTGATTTATGATCTAACTACTGACTTTTCCAAAACATTGTTTTCTAAACCTGAGCTCTTCTGAGTTTCAGACCGATTTTTTTGAGTATCTGGTAGCCATCGGCACAGATGTCCCCCAGATATCTTAAACTAGGGGTTGGTAAACTATAGCCTATGGGTCAAATCCAACCCACTCGCCCACCCCATTCTACTAATACACAGCCACATACTTTACATACTGTCTATGGCTGCCTTTATGCCTCAGAGGCAGAGTTGAGTAGTTGTGACAGAGACTACCTAGCCAACAAAGCCCCAAATATTTACTATCTAATGCTTTATATAAAAAGGGTGCCAAACCCTGCCTTAAACCAACATGTTCCCAAATGAGCTCATCCTCTTCTCCCCCATATCAACTGTCTATTGGCTTTAAAGTCCCTTAGGTTTTTTCTTCTACCTCACTTCACTCTTCTCAAGATCTGTCCCAAGACCTGACATTGCTCATATTCTCCTTATCTATACACGAACACCAGGTTTACATTTTTATAAAAATAAAAATAGTGTGCCTGGGTGGCTCAGGTGTTAAGCATCTGATTCTTGATTTCAGCTCAGGTCATGACCTCAGGGTCGAGGAATCGAGCTCCAAGTCAGGATCTGCACCGAGTGTGGAGCCTGTTTAACATTCTCGCTCTCCCTCTCCCTCTCTCTAAAAAAACCCCAAACTAAACCAAGCCAAATCCATCCTCCACAAATCTGATCATGTCACTTCCCTACCCAGAATCCTTCAATGATACCCTGTTTCCTCCCAGATAAAGCACTTCTTTCGAATGGTACAATCCCTTTGATCATTTATATCCCTACCAACATGTTTAGCCTCATCTCCTTCCATTCTCCCACTTTCTCTCTGAAGTCTCTTACTAATGTAGTTATCACTGTCTTGAATGAATCACCCCCCCCACCCCGTGCCTCTGAAGATGCACATACTGTTCTTTTGTCTCTTGGTTTTATATCTAAGGAACATAATAGTCAAAATTCAACTTCAGCATCACTTCCATTATAGCACTGTCCCAACCCTGATCTCTCTTCTCCCTCTGCCCTGTGTGCTGGCCCCCAGATTTAGGGCCCCCTTCTTCCAATTCTGTAGTATAAAATGTCTAACTCTGTTAGGATGTGTCTCAAATTACATTTAGTTCTAATTACATACATTCAGTTCTCTCTCTCTCTGCTTTAGGTGTGAACTCCCTGAGAGAGCCTGTCTTTGTATATTTATATCCTTAGAAGTGATCATAATGCTTGCCAAATATTAGGTGCTCAATAAATGTTCAGTCAATTTTTTAAGTTGATTGTAAGTCAGTAAGTCTTTAACAAACAAGGATTAATCCCTAACTGATATGTAGAACATTTGCTGAAGGACCAGCAACCCTGGGCATAAGTTGTAAATACAAGTCCATGACTGATTAAATGATACATTAATTCAGTAGAAGAGAGGCCCTTTTGAAATGCAAATTACACCATGTTATTCCCACTCCTAAAGTCTTCCATGGTTTCCTTTGCACTTAGA
Organism: Mustela nivalis; assembly: GCF_964662115.1. NCBI lineage: Eukaryota > Metazoa > Chordata > Mammalia > Carnivora > Mustelidae > Mustela > Mustela nivalis. Next base: position 55,896,803 of record NC_139027.1, read on the forward strand.
ATTAAAACTAAAAGCATTGAGGTAACCAACATCAAGCTTGATTCAGAAGTCCAGCCTCTAATCACTCCCTTTCCTAACTCACCACATTCTAGGCACATTGACTTTCTGTTTCTCAAAAGCACCACTTTTTCTGCCTTGGGGTCTTTGTACCTGTTTTCCATCTATCCTGAAGACTCTCCCACTCTTCCTCTGGCCAAATCCCATTCATCTTCACCGTCACAGTCCAAAGGTCATGTCCTCTGAGGGGCTTCTCTGACCTAGAATTCTCCACTCACAGTGTCTGGTCTTTTGCATTCAAGTGCTCACTACTATTTACAATAGCATGCTTGTTTGCTGGTTGGTGTTTAACATCTGTCACTTTTTCATGTCATGGGAAGCTCACAGAGCTGAAGATTTGTTCACTATTGGCATTGCCTAGCACATGACAGATGCTCCATGAGGATTTTCTAAATAAACAAATAAATGAAAAAGGGAATATTCTGGATTTTTCTGAATAGAGAGAGGGGTGGTTAGATCTCTCAGCAAACTGTAGGACAGACTGGAGTGAGCAAGGATTAACAGAAGGGAGAGGCATTAGGAAGCCTTTGCATGTAGGTGAGGCAAAAGTATTTCAGATCAACTGTGATGAAGTGGAGATGGAAAGGAAGAGCAAAACTTATCATTCTTTCAGACTCTATTCTTTTCTACCCAGAAAACTCAAAAGAAAAGCTTCAGAGAATGAATAAAAAAGTTATATATGTTTGCCATTTTCAAAAATCTGTGTCCTAAAAACATAGTTTTGCTACATAATAGCAACTAGTTTGAAAAAGATACAATGAAAAAGTATTCTATTTAAAATGGCAAACAAAAAAATTAAAATTATGAATAAACTAAATAAAAAATATATGATACACCCTTAAAAAAATAACAAACTTACAAAGAAGACTTCAGTAAATCTTCAAATTACCAGATTCTTTAGTAAGAAGCCTCAATCTTACTGAAAGTGAATTATACCTACATGAATCTATATATAAATGTAAGGCAATTCTTTTCAAAGTACTCAGCGGATTTTTACAAAATCTGACAGAAATAATTTTGAAGTTCATTTGAATGAATACTTTTTTAAAAGATTTTATTTATTTATTTGAGTGAGAGAGAGCATGTGTGTGCACATGCACGCCCAATGGGAAATTTGGTGGTGGAGGTGAGGGGTAGAGAGGAAGGGAGAGGGACAGGAGACTCCCCACTGAGCATGAAGCGGGACATTGGGCTTGATCCCATGACCCTGAGACCATGACCTAAGCCAGAATAGGAGTCAGATGCCCAACTGACTGAGCCACCCAGGTGCCCCTGAATAAATGTTTCAGAATAACAATAGCACTATCAAAAAAGGAAGCAAAGAGGAGGATGCTGTCTTTCTAACTATTAACAATTTCAAGCTATAATAATATGTATGGCAACCCGTGCAAGAACAACCAAAGGGAATACTGAACCAAACGGAAAATCCAGAAATGGAGCTAAGTATTTAGAAAAGATTTTAATATGATAAACAAGGTATTTCAAATGACTGAGGCAAGGATTAATTGTTCAACAAACAATTTTGATATACTATAAAAATAGTGGAAAAATTGAAATTAAATCTGTATTGTACCAAAAATATTTTTTAAAAGTATTTATATATATTAAAATGTAGCACATATACTATGTATTATGGTATCAGATGATATATTTAAATGAAACCATTAAGATATTATGGATAATATTCATATAATCTTTTGATGGGAAAATACTTTCCATAATAATACCAAAGACAAGAATACTAAAAAAAAACCTGACTTATTCAACTACATAAATTTTTAAAATTTCTTTGTTAGAAAACAACAGTAAGGTTAAAAGAAAAATGGTAATCTAGAAAAGTATTGGCTACATTTTATAATAAAGTTTCATATCCCTAACAGATAAAGAACTCCTAAAATTCACATTTTAAATGACTAATGTTCTCAAAAATTGATAATAAGCAATTAACATATATACACGTACAAGAAAAGAAATACAGATGTTTCACAGCATAAGAAAAAGTTTAATTTTACTAGTAATCAAAGAAATGCAGATGACAGAAGTAGCAAGATATAATTTTCACCCACCTACCTGACAAAACCAACATTACATGATAAATTAACATCCATTAATAACCACACTGCTGGGGATGATATAAATTGCCAAAACTTCCCTAGAGAGTACTACATGTCAAAAGCCTCAAAAACATATAAAAAGCATAAGCCTTTGAATCAAAAATCCCCTTCCAGAAAATTTTCTTTCCCAAAGTAAAAGTATATAAATGAAATCATTTGCAACTTTCATTTGTGCATTACACTGAGCACCCACCAGGTTCTGAGTATTGTAACTAAAGGGCAAGACACAGGAATAAATGGGAAAGAGACTAATCCCTGCCCTCAGAGAGTTTATGTCCTTACAGGAAGCACAGGCAGTAAATAAGGAATCAAATAAATAAATACAACAATTAGGGATTAATATGCTATGAAGAAAATAAGCATGGAAGCTGTTATAGGGAAGGCTTTTCAGGCTTTTCATAAGAGATCATTTAAGCAAGAGCTGAAGACTACAAAGGAAATATTTATGCAAAGAGCCAGGCAAAGAAAACTGCAATATAAAAGCCTCTGGCAGGAGAGAGCCTGGCACATTTAAGAACCAACAGAATCCAGGAAGCTGGAGAAGAGCCTGGTTGGGTGGGATGGTAGGAGGAGCGGGTAGGAGTGGTGTTTCCATCGCAGTGAGGGCTGAGGTGGGCACTGTCCCCTCAAACAGGACTTTGTGGGGCATGAGAAGCTGTTTGGATTGTGATCTATCTACAATGCGAAGCCACTGACGGTTTTTATGAGGGAAGGGTTGGGGTCTAATTTGTACTTCAAAAAATTTCCTAGGTGACTATGTGGAGAACAGATTTAAGGGGTGCAGGTGAGAAAGCAGGAAGACTGTGTGGGAGGCGATGACAAAGTCAGAGAGAGAGGCGATACTGGAAACATGAGGATGGGACAGAGACGGTTTACAGTGCTACAATATTTGGAAAAGACCTCCACGTTCTGTGAGAGAGGACATACTCAATAAAGTTATGAACTCCTTATTAAAGCTGAGTTGTCAGAAATAACATTGGCATAGCAGGCACCTTTTGAATCTTAGGTGAATAAACTGATAAACGAACAAACTGAAAACATGAGGAAATAACTGGTGGCACCAAGTCCTGGAGAACATGAGGAGTATAATCAAAAGCTGAGGTGAAACGGTACCCCTCGGCAAAGAAAGTCGTTTCTTCCCAGAGTGACCCCTGGCTCTACCTGCCCAGGACATTTAGTGTGCTGTGTATACATAGTTCTAGTGTATCGTGTTCTTGTGTAAGTATCACTGTGTCCCCTTGGACTCTCAGAAGTGTTCTGGGTTTTAATGGGAAACTGTATGGCCACTCCCCAGTGTGTCACAGGGAACAGGAATAAGGAGAGAATGGAAGTGTTGTGAAACAGTGGTTCACTGAGGACAGTGAGAGAGCTCAGAGAAGTGATGGCAGCCATCGTAGTGAAGAAGGAGGTCAGAGCATCAGAATGCCTGAGAGAGGGTGGGCTGGGTCTTGAGCGGAGTGGACAAGGTTGGTTCCACCTGCGAGATGAACTCCTAGGGAGCCTTGGTGCATACGAGCACAGAGATGCACAGATGTTTCCAAGGGTGGACAGATGTCATCTACTTCACCTACACTACCAGCCTTGATCTTTTGAGTAGTAATGTTCATAATTTAGACTCAACAAAGAAAGGTTTTGTCATCTTTGGTATCATGTTTGTGGTAAACTTACATTTGTATTCCTTGAAAACGAAAAAAACGCATATCTGAAATTCCCTTAGTCAGAATACTCAGAGCATTAGACAGAACTTATGATTCAATCCTTTTAAATAAAACCAATTCCTTGTATCAATAGCCATGAATTTCATTTTTTTATCTTTTTGTTTCTTCAAATACTTGTATATCTTAGGACTGTATCCCTGTGAGACAGCTTGAAACTGTCTCAAATACTGTCAGTCTGTCTATATTCCCACCTTCCTCCTAATGATAGACACACTTTCCAAAAGCCATTTTCCTTCATATGTCATGCACAGATTCTTTTTTCCCTCTCCCAGTCTCAGCCTCTCTCCAACAAGCACACATTATTTTTTCTCTTTCAATATTTCTGTGTTTTCCTACATCCTCAGAGGCTAATGCATCAGATTTTTTTTTTTAAAGCTATACACACCAAGATTTAAATGCGGGTGTTTACAGAAGATTTCTTCATAATCTCCCCAAAGTGGAGGCAACCCAAATGTCCATCAATGAATAAATGAATGACAGCGTGTCCATACAGTGGAATTGTACTCATCGTATAAAGGGACAGATATGTGGCTCCGTACAAATGAGTCTCAAAAGCATAATGCTGAGTGAAAGACGTCAGAGTCTAAGAGTTGTATACTTTATGACCCCATCTCTCTCTCTTTCTCTCTCTCAATATCTCTCTCTCTCTATATATATATATATAGTAGAAAAAGCAAAAGTATAGAATTATAAAATGCAGTACTTCAGATTAGGGTTGAAGAGAGAGGACTGACTACGAAGGGGCATGAAGAGATTCTGAAGGCAATTTAAATACTCTACACATCTTACTTGTTAGATGACTATATATATTTCTCAAAATGCAATGATGTGTATGCACAGAAAGGATAAATTTTATCGTATGTAAAGCATACCTTAATAAACCTGACAGCTGAAAACCTCTGGCAGACTAGTTTTTGTTCTTCTGAGTGCACAAACACAGAAAACAAGAGGAAAGGAGAAACAAGAGAAGGGAAGAAAGAGATGGATAAGATGGAAAAGGGAGTGGGATTTTTGTTAAGATTCTTTGTAAAGCAATCTAATTACTCATTGACTGTAACAGAAGTATGGTAATGAACTGCTTAAAATTGCCAACTACATTTGTCAAGGACATATTAGATGAATAAAAGATCTTCCATAAAATTTGGGAAGGTCCCCCAGATAGGAATAAATAAAATGTACTTAAAAATGAAAGCTATATCATTATAGAATAAAACAAAAAAATTGAGACCTCTCTTCACTTATGACACAGCTCTATTACTAATTCCCTCCAGGCCAGAAGACTTGTGCTCATCTGCACAGCTGTCTTAGAATAAAACAGACATGTTCAGGCCAACCCTCCCTACTACCACACATACCATAACCTAAAAGCCAAGGACACAGTAGTGGCTAACTAACTCTATTCCCAGCACCATCCTCTTCACAGACACAGCCATGCAAAGGCATTATCTAGTTCAGGTTATGGCCAGCAAAAAAGAGGGGTGGACTTGTGTTTTTGCCATTTAGAGGGTGTAAGTAAAATTAATATACAGGATTATATATGAAATCCACATATGGCATTAGATTGATTTTTCAATCAGAGAGTGGAGCTACACTTGGAAACACTTGGGCCTGTTAGTATGCATGAGTCCAAAGATAGCATAGAAAATACTGGCATTTAGGTAAACAATGGCAATTTAATTTACAGAAGGAGGCTGTCTAACTTGAGAGATGACTTGGCTTCTGGAAGGCCAAGACTTGACAGTGTAAAATCCATCCCCGCTCAGTCCCAATCCCACCCCCAACCTTTCTTTCGAATACTCGCATTAGTGTTCTGGCTTGTTGCCTGAGAACTTGAAAATGAAGGGATAAAAAGTGAGCTTAATGTTCTTTCCTAGGCATAAGTCCCCTTTCTTCTTCAACACAGGCCCAGAAGCTCCACTGGGGATTAAAGAGTAAGAATCCAGTATTTTTAATAGAATGATTTGAGGGCAGCATCATAAGGATTTAGTGGGAGCCATAGGAATAGGGGCCTCTTTTAGTCTCTGGGGTCTGTTCCCCAGACTTTGGCCATGCTGTTTTCACATATGGGAAAATGCAGGTAGAATTTTCTTTCCAATCTTAACATCCTCTGGTTAAATCATATGCTTGTCTTTCTCAGCCACTTCTGTCCAAATATGTTTTCCTAATGAGGCATTATAGTCCTATGAAATCAAGCAGTTTTTCTTCAAGAAAGAGTATTTTTTTTTAACTCAAACCTTATTAGTTTGTGGACAATAACATTATTATTTTAAAAACTGTATATGATGATACTCCCAAATTCTGGCAGCCACCAATTTTAATTTACTTGTTTTAGAAACACATTTTTGGAACACAGTACCCCCCAGAATTTACAATATGGAATACATTTCCAGGCTAGCCCATATAATTGTGTCTAATTAAAAGGGGGGGGGTGAGTCTATAATAATACTATTGTAATGGTCAAAGAAAAACAAAACTGAAAGCTTTGAAATTACTGAGATAAAATGATATGCAAGAAGACAAAGCCCAGAAAAAAAAATCAGAAATTAAACACATCAAAACAAACATCCAAAGAATTTTTACATATTGAATAGTTCAGAAAAAGTGACTAAATTGGAGGAAAATGTTTTAGATAGACTTGTGTGGAAATTTGGGCCAAGAGGATGGTCTAGGTACTTTCAGGGGCTGAGCAATTAATGGCATTGTTCTTTATTAAATTATATTCCTACCAAAATGAACAGATTTCCTTTTTGTTGGAGCTGCTAATTGCTAATACTAGGCTTCAGCTGGTGATCCGCCAATGGGGAGGTGGATAGGAAGAGAAAAACTGAAAAGCCGTGGTTTTCTTCAGGCTAGAGAAGGAAGCAGATTTCTTGCAATCTTTTCTCGTTACATGAAAACAAAGACCCTTTCCAGCCTATCTACACCTCTTCCCCAGGTGGCCTCTTTCTCACCTGTGGCTAAGCACTGGCTGTTATATGCAACTAATGAATTGTTGAACACTACATCAAAAACTAATGATGTAGTATATGTTAGCTAATTGAACATAATAAATAAATAAAATATTATTAATAAAGAATGTCTGAGCACCATAAAAAAAAAAAAACGCATCCGTGGATTTACTTATTCATTATAAACTGATGACTTTTAAATTTGTTCCTCAAGCTCACACCATCTTTCTGAACTTCAGAACTACTTCATGCTACCTCATACAACCACTGAGTTGTCTGTGCCACAGATACATCATGTGGCATTTGCTCAGCAAGTACACTCATTCCTCCAGGAGTTTCCCCCCCCAATCCCCCTAGCCCCAGAGGACAAGAAAAAAAAGGCCCTTCTCTTCCCATCTTAATTGACAGCCATCCTCCCCACCCCCATCATCTGGGCCAAAGTACTAGGGTCACAAGGACTTTTCTCCCTGAACCTCATATGTAATCAGGTCTCACATCCTCTCAGATTCCACCACCCAGTGTCTCCCAATTCCACTCTATCAGTCCCTTCCCCAGCCCTACAGCAATAACTTAGTTATTGTAATAACTGATCTGCCTGCTTGCAGGCTTGCCCCTTGCTGTCCATCTTCAAGACTGCCGACAAAATGAGCACTGCTCAGTTCAAAATCCTTCAGGGGCTGTCCATCACGTACTACAGGGCTGCACAAGGGGAGACCGTCTGCCTTAGAGCCAGTGCAGGGGTGAGGGGAGGTGGCGCAAGAGCGTTCCCATTAAACTGCAGATTCAACGGAATCTGAATCTTTGGGGGAAGAGGAGTTAGTAAGACCTAAAAGTTTGCATTTTTAAGCAAGTTGGGGTGATTTTTAAATACACTTGTGTTTGAAAAGCATGCATTTAAGAGATGGTATCTACTCCCTTGCACGTGGTGCAAGGTCTTCCATACTCTCTCCACCTGTCCGCGCATGCTCAAGCCTCATCCCCCTTCACTCCTGCACTTCCTGCTCTTCCACCTACACGGTGCTGTTTCCTAGATTCCCTCACATGCATCTCTGCCCTGCCTGGAATGTCCCTCTGGCCCCCACCTCCCTGGTGAACATGATTCATCTTTCAAATCCCGGCAGATCCTGGCAAACTGAAGCAGAAAAAAGTAATTATTTGTGCCGAGGCCTCTGAGGGTGCTCCTGGAAATTCTTAGGGTGCATTTCAATAGTCATTTCCTACCTTTCCTTTGGTTTCCATTAAATAAATTACCAGAAACCTTCTGTTCCCCAACCCTTATTTAAGAAGAGAACCAGTGATCCTATTAAAAAATAGGACATAAAGATAAGCTCACACCTGCCCCCATACATTTACACTAGGGCCACAACTCAGCCATGTAGAAACAGGCTTTTTTTTTTTAAATGGCTTTGTAAAAGGAAAGACCCTCAAAAAGCAAGAATAATCATTATTATTTGTTCTAAAATCGAAATGTATATTTTTCCATCCTTTTTATTTACAATATAAAGTGCTTTTCTCAGTAAATCAACAAATATGAGTATTCATGTCACCAAGTGCTGATGATTAAAAATAATTACTTTAATGGTAGCTGGCCTGATGCCAAACATGATCAGGTTTTGCATTTCAAGCATGATCGTGGATAATTTACATCTCCTTTCTCACCAATACCCCACCACTCTTAATGGATTCTATTTTAGTTTTTATGAATTAATAGAAATTTAGTGCCTAATTCCCTATGTTATAGTCCACCATTTGCTTTTAGAATCCACAGAATTATCTCTCTCTTTTTTTTTAAAGCGGGATGGCCTGACATCACATAACTCAAGTTTCTTATTTTAAATGTTTAGCTATCTGCTTTCCACGAGTCCAGACAGGAGGTGCAAAAATGGGACAAAATGGAAAAGAAAATCAGGACCACGTCTCACACCTCTCAGGGGACCTCTTATTTACTGCAAGGAGACTTCTGTGACCAAAGTGGCATGCTGTCTCTTTCACAAATGAAGTGCAGGACCCCTCAAAAAATCCCAGTCATAGCCTGAGGGGCCTGGAGTCTTAACTACATAGGGGCCTCTCAGGGTGAGAGAAGACAGCACTGCCTCTTTTCCTGTTTCTTATTCCTTTGAGGTCTCATTTATAATGAAGATACGTCAAAATAGGGTTACAAAGAATTGTAGCAGGTTTTTAAATGTTTGCATTTAATAAGTTAACACTTGTACAAAAAAAGTAATATCATTGTGTTATTCAGAAGATAATTGTAGGTTTATTAACAAGATATGTATTAATACATAGTACCCTAAAGGCAGTGTGGTCCAGTAATAGGAATATAATTGCAATTTGTATAATTTTTTCAATCCTGTCTATGTATCTCTATAACACTTACATGGACAAATAACAGTATAGAGTCCTTTGAAGATAATATCAAAAGTAAAAATTTTTTTTTAAGATTTTATTTCTTTATTTGACAGACTGAGATTACAAGTGGGCAGAGAAGCAGATGGGGGTGGTGGTGGATGGGAAGCAGGCTCCCTGCTGAGCAGAGCCCAATGCGGGGCTCTATCCCAGGGCCCTGAGATCACGACCTGAACCGAAGGCAGAGGCTTAGCCCACTGAGCCACCCAGGCGCCCCACAAAAGTAAAATTTTGATGTCTCAAGTGAATAGAATGACTGGATCCTTGGTCTCTCTACTAGACAGATTTGTAAATACAGGTCAAGTACATGCACCTTTAAATGTATTAATTGTTGAAAAGGTCAGGGAGAAAGGGAGGAATTCCCAAGGATTTGGTTCAAAAGGTATGGCTGTGGTAAGCAAGGAAGACCCATAAATGTCACCAGATAAAGAGGAGGCCCCACTGGTGCTGCGGAAAGGGAACAGAAGGGTTAAATGAGCAAAGGTGCTCCAAGCATATATAAACCCAGGGGAACCCACTGTAAACATTCCTTGCATAGTTTGAGTTCTGCCAGCCAATGGTAGGCAGGGAGAAGACATGGCTTTATTTGCTTATTCTGATTTATGTGTTACTTCCACTGATCTCTCTGACATTGGGTAAATGTAACTGCAACTTTTATAGTGCATTCATTTGTAATATCTTCTTTGGCCAACCTTATGAAAGCTAAAGATAACTTCAGAGAAAATAAGTAACAGTACCATTTTGCAGAAAGACCTGATTGGTATTTGAGATGTGGGACTGGGCACACATTTTATAGTAGAAAAAAATTAATAAGTTCCATTTGCTTTAGAAAGGAAATCAATGCATGTCAAGTTATTAGGTTGACCACCAAGGAACGAAGCCCTTTTATATAATTACAAAAAGTTACTCTATCCCCAAGGATCAGTGGGTTCTTCCAGTTTGCATGGCTGAGAATATATCCTGTGGCTTGAAAACGGCCTTAGACAGTGACACCACTTATTCTCCAGCCTAGCTAAATTGCAGGGTCTGGTGACCTCACTCCAGTTAGACAGTGTGTAACAAAGAAACCTGAGGCATATGTGAGAGTTAAGATAAAATAAATGTGGTACGCCAAGTCCAGCCACCTATATCTTCTACCAAAGTCATCTGTACCTTTTACAAAAACTTCTCAATTTCTGAAAAAGTGACTACACACACACACACACATAACCACACACAAACATAAAAAATACAGGAAGGCAGAGAAAGAATTTGGAGAAATGTGGAGAGAAAGACACACCTCCCGCACACATGCACATACACATGGATAAACACAGGCTATAACTACAGTACTTACTTTCTGGTTGACTCTCCTGAGGATTATCAGACCACTCCCAACCAAGACACCAGTATGCACATGAGCCACCTGGAAGGTTACCCCAAGAAATATATCTTCTGCAATAACAGCATTCATTTTCCCTTGATTTACATTTTCACTCGACAGATATTTACCATCTACAATGCTACAGGCATCATGCTAGGCCCATCACACAACTCATCCATAAGACATACTCTTTAGTCTTAAAGAGATGACAATACAATGGAAAAACAGACATGACAACAGGCCATTACAGTATGGTGTAGAAAGTATCCTATGTCCAGTTATGTGCAGGGCAGGGAGGAAAGGGATATTGGAATGGGGCAGAGCTATACAGGGAGGGAGTGGTCCAGCAAAGGCAAAACTCATGACCTTTATTTATTTAGAAGGACTTTGCAATCCTACTGGGGGAAGGACCTAATGAACTGATGAGCAAAGCAACATCAAATAAGTATGTCCTGTGCTCATAAAATGAAACTGTAATTGTAATGGTTCAGGCAATCAGAGGAGTAGGCTTTGTGCAATTCAAGGGACATGCAAGAGGATGTTCAGGGAAGGCTAACGCAGTTAGGAACTACTGCTGCTTTCTCGGCAGAGAGCCCTGTACTTTTCCTTCATAATAATGACAATGGTTAAAATGAATTGAGTTGTTACTGGCATAGCATTTAAAATGATCTGATTTAATCCTTATAATAGTAGCCTGAGATAAGCACAAAGATTACACTCATTTTAGGAAAGGCCTAGGTGAAGTTTCCTGATTTTTCTTAGAGCTGGAAGTGATGGAGCCTGGATGTGAACATAGGCAGTCACATCCTAGAATCTATGAGCCCCATTCCTTGAGACCATTCAGCCCACTCTGTTGACTTAGGCCACACCCCTGCTGGGTTTTCTGCTCTTCTCTGAAGCTGTGGTATAGCACCTGACTCAGTGGCTCAGGGGTGAGGACCTAGACAGTGACCTAGGTAACTGCGCTAGGCACAGTTTGGTCAGCTGAGGTTCCTAGGCTCACTGTTACTGCAGCTCCATTAAAGGGGAACCAGTGACTCTGGGTGACTTACTGGTAAGTACATTAATTCTATTCTCCAATCTCCTCTTCTACCACCATGAACAAAGGTGGTTTTTGACAGCTTTGGCTGTATGTGTGTGTGTGTGTGTGTGTGTGTGTGTGTGTGTGCGCGCGTGCACATGCGCGCACGCACATGCACACTGAACCAATTATGCTGTGGGCTACCTTTCCCCTCTGCTCAGCCCACTGGGCTAGGTGAGCCAGACCTTCTGTGGCCCTTTGGCTCTACTGCTACAGAACACCCTTTCCTGACTTCTCATGATTAAACTGTGAATTCCCCCAGAAACTTTTCTTTCCTTCTCTCTACTGCCTTATTGCCTGGTTGCTTCAAACTTGGTGGCCCACTGCTGATCCAAAAAACAGCTTTCAAGCCATGCGGGTAATGAAAAGAAAAAAAAAAAAGAAAAGAAACCACAAACTTACTTCATAATCAAGGCCATTCCTAATATATGGTGGAAGATTAGAGCTGGGTTGAGAGAGCCAGGTCCATGACTTATATAGGTCAGTATAAATAACCTTGGGCATAAAAGAGTTAACTTTTATGATGGGTGAGGCATCCAATTTAAGTGGATGGTTCAACATGCTTTATTGTGGTTAGAGCCAATGTTTTATTGAGAACAAGACAAAAAGATTGGGGTAGCAACTATACCTCATTCCTCCTTCATTTAAAGAAAATCAGTAGGATCACTCAGACATCCTAGGAGTGTCAATTTTACCAAATGCAACAGAATTTCAACATCTCTTTGCAACTAGAAGCAGCTTTGGTGCCTTGCTAATGGATTTGTGGTCTGAACAGTCAAGTATAGCAAATATATGGTTAAGAGGAAGAGAAGAGATCATGCTTCATTTTTGGTAGTGTAATAGTCTTACTAATCTATTAGTAACTACTATTACTAATCTCTTTTCAAATATATGCAATTAAAACACAATTCAAAGATACAGTAAATGCAACTTAGTAAGCTGTTTGCTAATTGTTTTTTCATTTGCTCTTATTAATTGTTGCCCAATACAAATGGTTTTAACCAGACTAGAACATTTCTTTCAAATCTAAACAGAAGCAAAAGCTTTTCCAGAGATACCTCTTTTTTTTTTTTTATTTAATTTTTTATTTTTTATAAACATGTATTTTTATCCCCAGGGGTACAGGTCTGTGAATCACCAGGTTTACACACTTCACAGCACTCACCAAAGCACATACCCTCCCCAATGTCCATAATCCCACCCCCTTCTCCCAAACCCCCTCCCCCCAGCAACCCTCAGTTTGTTTTGTGAGATTAAGAGTCACTTATGGTTTGTCTCCCTCCCAATCCCATCTTGTATACCTCTTTTAAACTCCTACAACTTCTTAAAGGTTCAGATACTAGATCCTGGCAATGTGAAAGGAATCCAAAGTACATGTACATACTTGCTTAAAATCATGCTTCATCTAGTGTTGGCTGTTGCCTTGCTTCTGGGCCTTTTCTTGGACAATATATAGCTATCCACCCCTCACCCCAGTCCCCATGTATCTCTTCTTTCTCTGACAGTTCCTGACCAGGGTCACCTGCTGATCTCTGGATCTAGTTGTTGACCTGGTGTCTGGCCTTCCAACCTACCGAGAACATAACATTAACTGAGGACCTCTTGCCATATCAACTGGCTACTTACATCCTTGACTGATTCTACTGTTTTATAATTTCTCTGTGGCAGTCTAGGCATTCCAGCTTTTCTGATATCCATAGTTGGATGTGACAGAGATAGAAATATATCAAGTATTGTGGTGTCACTGATCTGCTTGAACTTGTGATGTTTATTTGTGGATCAGAATGAAGTAATTCTCCACCTGCCCACCTCTTAACATTAGTTCTTTGCCCTTGGAAAATTTAATATAATTATGCTGATGAATTTACATTAAATGTTTCCGAAGTAATCATCTTTACAACCTTCCCTAGAAAGTCTCTCTACCTTGTTCTAATTTTCTTGATAACATTTACAACTACTAGATGCTAAATTTTAAATTTATTTACTGTCAATTTTTACCATTGGATATAAATTCCGTGAGAGTTGGCATTATGTTTTTGGTACTTAGAGCAGTGCCTGGCACATAGTTGGCAATCAACATATCTTTGTTGAATAAATGTTGAATAGATGAATCAGCCATAGGCCAAAAAGGGTTTGCAATCATCTAGGAGAGGATATTGCTGATTATCAGTATAATATTCTGATATTCCCTCTATAGTATTCTCTAGGACTAAGATCTCCACAATATTTGCTACTGTCTTGCCTGATACTGGGAGGCAGATGATGTATTATAGCATACTGGTTAAAGGCCTGGGTTCTGGATTCAGACCACCTAGGTTTGAATCTGGTTTTAACTCTTACCATCTGTTCAAAATTTCTTGCAAGTTACTTATTTGTGATTCAATTGTTTCTTTAGAGTGAGGATGGTAACAGTGCCTGTTAAGGGTACTCAATGGGTTGTTTTGAAGATGAAATAAGATAATATATCTAAAGTTCTGCAGTAGTGATTTGTTCGTGGAAAGCACAGTAAGTGTTGTGTTTCACTAATTAACATGTGTTTACAAATAACAGAAAACTCAAGTTGACTTAGTTGACTTAAACAATAAAGGGAATTTATTTGTTCACGTAACTGAAAAGTTCAGAGGCAAGATATGATTCAAGCATGTATTGATACGGAGTCTGTTTTTCTGCTATTCACTCCATTGCATCCTTCTCTCTTTGGAGCTGTCACTATTCCTGGCAGTAAGTTGTTGCAGTAATTGTTGACCTTACAGGCACATCACATGCTTAAAAAAGAAAGGGATTCTCTAGATAGCTCCTATGGAAGGCTGGGGAAGTTCTTGCTAGAAGTAATACATTTGACAGAGTCCCGACATCTTCCTGGGAAAACTGTATCACATACCCATGACCCAACCACTGTGGCCTCTGGGATTGGATATATTGACAAGCACAACCTAATCACATATAATTTCTTGGACTAGAGATGGGATCAGCCTACACTGAAACACTTGGACTTCATGGTGTAGGAGGAGAAACACATACCAAAATCCAGGCACTATTAGCAATGGGAAGGGAAAACAAATGCCAAAAATAGCAAAATTACTCTACTGATGAGTAAACTATAAAGAACTTCTTTAACTCCACCAATGCTGTAAAACAAGCCAGAGGAGAGGAAATTTCACCATTGCCATCACCTTCACAAAATATTTATTTTGGTGAAATGGTTTACCTGATGCACTGCAATGGATAGAACATTCCTCCAAGCTCATGCATTGCTAAAAAACCTTTTTCCCCTCCAATCTCTCCCTCTTCAACAGTCCTTCCATCAACAAATACATTCTGTTATTTTATGTTTTCTGGAATCTTTTAGATTTCCTGTGTACAATGTAAATTAGAAGACTTAATCCCTAATAACCTTGGATTATATTTTTAATTTTATAAAATAAAACTGTCTCTTGCAGTTAATTCTCTCATATAAAATAAAGACCAATAATAGTGAGTGAATTTAAAGCTGGAAGGTGGTAAATTTTATGTGATTTTTTTTTTCCTTATAATTCTTATGTGACTATGTCAATTTGCATAAGATACTGAAACATAACCATAATTTTATTACAGTGACTATGGTTCATGAGACAGTGTCAAGTATCTTGTTTTGGAAAATGTTCGGGCCATTTCTTATTCTTGCTTTTTGTTTTGTTTTGTTTTAATGATATGCACAAAAGACACTGCTTTCATTGTAACCTTCTGTATAAAACACTATTATTGACATCTGAGGATTAAGTTTTAATTGAAGTAAGATTTCAAATGGTCTATTATCTGTGATCCCTATATAATGATCACAAAGACATTCTAGAGCAGGCAATGAAACAGATAAATATGTTGAAAAGACAGCTAACAGCTCCATTTAGCTCACCCACGCTTGCCAAACTTGACACACACAATTTATCCCAGACGATGGAAAGTGAACATAAAATATAGCCAGACTGTGATAATATATGCTTCTCAGATGGTTTTTCCTTGAGCTTAAAATCAGGTATTTTATATACCCAGATAACCCATATGTGGTAGTAGATAGCTGTGGATGGGCTTTTTTGCCTAAACTCATCAAATTTTTTTATGTTTTAGTTTGGAACTTCTCTGAGAGCAAGTTTAATGGTGAGTTTCTTATCTATATAAAGTCTTGGATCAACTAAGTGGTCACTTCTCTCCATCACAAAGAGAGGGGAGAGATCTAAGACTAAACCCAAACTAACTCCCACGGAAAATTCAGCAGCGATCCAAAAATATTTAACAAACAAGAATAATTTGTGACAGTGATTGTAAATGATAAGAATTAAAAGATTTGTTGTAAAGGTGGCTCCAAAGGTGTTTCTACTCTATAGATTTTTTAGAACTTTACTCACTAGTTTTTGCCAGGGAAACATGCCAAAGGGAATCCTGCTCTGTACTGATTTGAATGAGTCCGTTTTTCAAAAGTGATTCAATATCCTGGATCCCAATAGCCTATACATGCAATTTGGACAAGCCTCTGACTGCTGTTTCACATTGGATGAGGGACCAGACCACATCTGCAGCATTGTCCATTTTCATTAGAGACAACATCCCCCTGCCATGTGTGTTCCCCAGCCTGACCCCCATTCAGTCAGCCACTTCCCTAGCTCCTAGCTCAGAACTTGCTCAGTCTGGGCTAAACTGAACCCAAAATATTCAGAAAGGCCCTATCAGCAAGAAGCCAGTGAAGGAAATCTCTTGTAGGCCCATGCCTAACCTCAGAAAGGCCCATTAAAATGGAAATACGATGCCACTTCCCAACACCCCTGTTCTTTTATATTTGGGACACTGGAGACACACACAAATTGAGAGAGTGTAAGAGCTCAGGGGAACATGATGCCTCATGGCTCTGGTGTGGGTTTTGGTGGTATCACTCTGATAACTAAGGATGTTCTTGTTGCTATCACCCATCCCCTTGCCTCTACTTCTCTGACCCAAAGATCCCACTTTCCACCCTCACCTAGATAAGTCAGACTGAGAGCCAAATCTGGGATATAAAAAGCAGCAATTTATTAAAAAAAAAAAAAAAAAAAAGTCCCCCCCCCTTTTTTTTTAAGATTTTATTTATTTATTTGTCAGAGAGAGAGGGAGAGAGAGCGAGTACAAGCAGACAGAATGGCAGGCAGAGGCAGAGGGAGAAGCAGGCTCCCTGCCGAGCAAGGAGCCCGATGCGGGACTCGATCCCAGGACACTGGGATCATGACCTGAGCCGAAGGCAGCTGCTTAACCAACTGAGCCACCCAAGCGTCCCAGTCCTCCCTTTTTAAAAAAAATGAATTGCTTAGGTAAGTGAAACCAGTGAAAGGCCTTTGTTTTTGTTTTCTAAAGGAAGGCATGATAAAAAGAATAGCTGAAACAGAGACGAATAGGCAATATACTGTACTAAATAGTGTGAACTTTTTATTATTAGTAGTAGTAGTAGTATCATATTAAAATGGTACAAACTGGGGGCCTGGGTGGCTCAGTGGGTTAAGCCACTGCCTCCGGCTCAGGTCATGATCTCAGGGTCCTGGGATCAAGCCCCACATTGGGCTCTCTGCTCCGTGGGGAGCCTGCTTCCTCATTTCTCTCTGCCTGTCTCTCTGCCTACTTGTGATCTCAGTCTGTCAAATAAATAAATAAAATCTTTTTAAAAAATGGTATGAACTACAGGTGACAAGGAAAAGTTATCATTTGGCATCATTTTCAGAGAGATCTAAATATTTGGTAGGAAGACTGGCCCCAGGACCAGGATAAGCCACTCTGCTTATGGAGGTGGAGTTGGGTAAGCAGACATCAGAGAAAGAAAAATGTTTTGTTTGCATTTTTTCCACTTGCTTTCTTGAAGGAAGCTTACCTGTCTTCTAATGCAATTGTCCTTACCAATTTCTTGGAGAAATACTGCTGCCTCTCCTCCTTCCTTGGCCACACCACCCTCCCTGGGAATGTGGTTCTGCTCTTTCAGCTTTGAAGTGCTCCAGGATGTCCCCAGGAGAGCTCTCAAGGACTGCTGAGTTGACTGAAGAGTCCATAGCATGCAGCCAAGAGCTAGGGCAGAATAGAAAGAAGAGGTTTCAACTAAACAGAAAGGAGTAAGGCCAATTTAAGGAAGGTAGCGTCAGGACTGCTAACTAGAGAGGGCTCTTCCTTCAGCCTGAAACCACTTTCTCCTTTCTCCACGTGGAAGATGCCCCCTCAGTTGCCAAAACCCTGGTTAAAAATCTTCTTCTTCCCCTAGAAGTCCCTCTGTAGACATTTCCAGTCAGAGCTGGTGTGATCATTCCTCATCACAGCAGTTGTCTCCTGCCCTCCTTTTTAACTGCACGTTTTCTCTACCCACACTGTGTACATTTACAGGATAGAATTCCTGCCATATTTGTACTTATATTCCCTCAACCTGGAGTAACAATGCTATTGATGACAATGAACACGATGATGATGAAAGCTAACATTTAAATAACATTTACCATGTGCCAGCCATTGTTCTAAGTGGTTCACATATTCACTCCTCAATCTTCACAACAATCCTGTGAGGCAGCTTCTATTATTCTATTCATTTTACAAATAAGAAAACCAAGACTTAGAATGGCTTAAAAGTCCTTTAAAATTAAGTAGCAGGGCCACACAACTTCTGGGTGTCTAGACTGCTGGCATACAAACTCCACATTTTGGCTCTGTCCTCTCTACTCCCAGAGCACACCATGGGGAGTCAATAAATAATTTTTTCATGAATGAATAAATAGACTGGGGAAGCACTCGAAACAATGTCATCGAAAAGTGGTTTAGATAATATTTTGTTGTCCATGGGATAGATATATACAAAGACTGTATCTTGTTCTCAAACTCTTGCTCTGACAAAAGATTGATTTCTTGACTGATGAGTTTCTTAGTATGAACAATCTTAGAGAAGTTTAAATGTAAATACTCTTTAGTTATATACAACATATTGTTGCACGTATGTGGTGTGTTTAAAATTTAGAACATAAGGCTGCAATGAGTATTGAATCAAATGATCCCAAATGTAAGTCATCTACTAACCACCAATCTTGTGTTTGTATCCCTTCCACGAAGTATTCACTTATAATGATTATCCAGCCTTGGAATGAACTCCTCCAGGGATAAGAAACTCACTGCTTTCAGAGTAACCGATTCCCCCGAAAAAGGGTTCCACTGTTGAGCTTCTTCTTTACACCAATTTGCAGTGTACATGTAGCTTTAAAGTTACTCTGCTAACTTCCTGGAGCATCCACCCACTGAATCTAGCAGCAGGCAAAGTTTGGCTATCTTTTCTCTATAATTTGCCAAGTTATTATGCATTAATCACTAGGTCATAATGGAGCCAATCATTTAGATTTTTATCATGGCATCCATATCTGATTGCTTGATGTTGTTCCATTTTCTTGGGTTTTAGGGACTTAGGAAAGAGGAGTATGAGACATCTAAAGAAAAAGCAAACAGGGCGCCTGGGTGGCTCAGTTAGTTAAGTGTCTGCCTTAGGCTCAGCTCATGATCCCAGGGTCCTGGGATTGAGTCCTGCATTGGGCTCCACTCGGCAGGCAGTCTGCTTCTCCCCTTGCCCCTCTCCCTGCTCATGCTCTCTCTTTCTCTCTCAAAAATAAATAAAATCTTAGGGGGAAAAAAAAAAAAGCAAACATGATACTACACTTGATCTTAGCCAAAAGGCTTAGAAGTGATAAAAGCAAACATAATAGGATCTGTAAGTCCTTATAATTATGTTTCTCAAAATCAATCTAAATATGCACATGAATCTCCCGGGGATCTTGTTACATGTAGATTCTGATTCAGTAGTTCTGATGTAGGGCCTGAAATTCCATATTTCAAATAGGTCCCCAGTTGATGCTGAAATAGCTGGTCCAAGGAACACACTTTGAGTAGCAAACTTATGAAGGTGTGAGACTGCATAAGCTATAATTCTTCTGTTCTATGCATTTTCCTTTAAACTAGGACCCCTGCTTATTTAAGAACTCAGGTTTGTCCATTTACCTGACAACAGAATTTTCAAACTTTAATAACTATAAAGAATTACATTATGGAATTCTTTAGAAATTCAGATTCTTGGTCCTTTCCAGGTATACTAATTTGTAGATCTAGAATAGAGCCAAGAAATCTGAAGTTTTTAACAAGTGTGTCCCCCACATATGATTTTGATGCAGATGGCCTTTGGCTCAGGCTTTGGGAAACACTGCCTGGAATGAATAAGTTAAGTGGAAACACCAGTTTTCTACATAGCTCATCATTCTTAATCATCAGAGTGAAGGATGTCAACTAAATGGTGACCATATTTTGTAGGGGGTGGTAATGAAGGCCCAGAGTCACATCGGTCAAACTACTCTCTCACAGCCACAAGGACATGCCCCAAGAATGCCTCCCTAACTGGAGAATCCAGTCCATATGCTTTTGTTACAGGAAAACTTCAATAAATAATAACAACCAGAGAGCAAACCATGTAGTGGACATATGGATACCATTTATTATTGAATTAGGTGGGCCAAGGTGCCATTTATCTGGGTTCTGCCTCTTAACAAATGGCATCTTCATAAAATGAAATGGTGCTACAAGGCTTCTGCCAAATTAGTAGCATTCTTGTTTTAATCTGGATGGTTAGAAAATCATCTAGCTCCCGTAGGGCCTAGAAGAAAATCAACTACATTTAAAAATACCCCAGGGCATCTGGGTGGCTCAGTTGGTTAAGTGTCCAACTCATGATTTTGGCTCAGGTCATGTTCTCAGGGTTGTGAGATCAAGTCCTGTGTCAGGCTCGGCGCTGGGTATGGAGCCTGCCTGGATTCTCTCTTACTCTGTTCCTCCCCAACATTTCAATTAAAAAAAAAAAAAAAAAAGACTCAAAAGACTATGAACTCACAACTCTGCTTTTCCAATGTGTTTTCTTCCCAGTGGATGTCAGGAAACAGGTAAATAAGGTCAGCATTCTTCACTAAGCCTTGGAAATAAACTGTTCAGGGGTTACCAGCAGATATGGTGAGCATTGGAAAGGAAGAATTGGTGAGACATATATGCTCTATGCATAACAGAGCTGCGACCAAGGAAATTTTCAGGTTGATTTCCTGAGATGCTGGGAGGTGGGTAGAATTTCTGCTGTAAATATTTCTTAGGAAACCAGGAATCCAATTTGCTTCCTGCTCAAACAGGCAAAATGTCACTGAACTCTAGCATACACTAGGTAAAGAGAATGGGTGGAATGTGAATTTTCTTATTCTTATACCATGTGTATATCACCAGAGCTCTTGGCTCATTCACACATGCTCATAATAATTATTCCTAAATGACCCTGTTGTGTTGAAAGCTTGCTAGGGTTGTGGTAAGATGATGAAATGAAATCTGTGCTGCCTAGAGGGAAAACACTAAGAAAACACAAATTTTAAATGTGGATTGTGTGTGTGTGTGTGTGTGTGTGTGCATTTTTGTGTTGACCATGTGTTAGAACAAGGTGACTTTTGTATTGGGATAACTGGCAATGTGCCAATAATATTTGAAAATAAAATCGCTAGGAAAATTATTGTAACACAGACCTGGGTGTGGGAATCTTTGTTAAATAACAAGCACATCCACACATCAACAGAATTTGTACTCTTTCTACTCCTAAGTCTTCCTCTATGAGGCAGGCCGATTGGATATGGTGATAGAGGATCAAAGCGGTTTTGGGGACGGCCATCCCGTGACCTTTCCAAAGCAGACAAACACTCAGGGTTGCACAGAGACATAACAACATACAGTGACGTGGAGACTTCTGTAACAAGACACAGATGTAAACAACCAAAAACGTGCCCAACTCTGCCCCCTTGATTAGTGGTGGCTTTACTCTTTCAAAAAATTTTTTTCAACTCATTGATATTCCTTGGATTCATGAGAATTAGTAGGTTTCTTAAGAACAGATTTCTAAATCACTGATATTTGGGGACCATATAGTCCAACCCCTACAGTTAAGATTTCTGAAAGCTGAAGTTGAAAGCTGTTCAAAAATCGCATATAGTTAGTTGACTGCAAAACCTGAAGGTGGAGAATAAGGCTCTAAGACTGACACCTTCTACACTGCCTCTTGCCCTGCCCATCATCTGAGTACAGGAATATGCAAAATTTGTGTCATCCTGGCTATTTAACTTTGATACATTTATTTTGATGATATTATTTCTAACTCGTACCTCCTATGTCCTACATCTCTCCGGCCTGGGAGAGAGTGAACAGAAACCATTTCTTATGATATTTGCTGAATGAATGAATGAATAAGTCTTATATTTCAGTTGTCTTTTCAGATCTTCAGTGTATTTTTACACCAGTGTATCCTTTTGGAATATAAACTGTGATAAAAAAAAACACTGTCATTTAAATTTCCATTTTTATGCACATTCCAATCACCACCAGCAGCACCATCATGATGACTCATCCTTAAAGCCAACAGAGTTGGCAGTTCCGAACCACTCATATTCAGTGCTACACTCCAACGTCAGCTTCTCAGGAGGGCCTATTACAAATGGCAAATAATGTCTCATGGCATAAATATACCATGTTTTCTAATCTTTATTTTGTTTTCAGTTTCTCTTCCTTAAATCTGAGGCATTATGATAACAATGCATGATAGTTTCTTATTGCTTCTTCTGCTGCCTTTCTAGCGCTCCTGATTGGTATGTGCCAGTGTTGGCTACCCCAAAATCCAGGGCCTTCCTTATTTTTCTCAATACTGAATGAGCAAAAGCAGTTTTAAGATAGAAAGGCAATGAGTGCAGTTTTTCCTTCCTTTGAGCTCACAGAAGCACGGTCAGGACTGTGGAGCCAGTATACAAGATGTCTCCTCTCTTCCACACTCTTTTCTAGGTTAATCTACCTTATTCCAAAGTGGACTAGAAAGTCTTTAGCTGTCCCAGCTAACTTTCTTTTGACTTCCTATTGGCCCAGGTCATGGTGCTACCTCCAACTGAGCAAAATAAAACTGTGTAGAGAAAACTACATGGAGAGTGGACCCCGTGGTAAGGAAGGTTTCTGGTTTCCCACTCCTCTCATTAGCTGATGTGTTCCTGTTTGTCAAATATATGTATGGGGGTAGGGGCGAGGGCAGCATCAAATCAAGAGGGAGGTATACTTAAGCTTATTCTTTGCTCATTGACATTTGATATTACTACTTTGGTTACATTTGTGTGATTGTTGGAAAAAAATTTTGTAGCCTGGATGCCTCCACCAAGATGATGTCTTTTAGCCAATCTGAGTCAGATGCACTATGGAAGATGCTCTTATGATCCTCTGTGATTCTGATTAGAAAGCCCAGTGGAAAACCAAAACCCAAAAAACCCACAATCCCTATGGATACCAAGGAAAAGAAACCAAGAGTTAGATTGAAACGCTCAAAATATTTTAAATTGAACTACTCAGTATCTGTATGTAATAAAGGTTTCTCCCACTATTTGAAAGTTCTCTTTATGCCACTTCACTTTTATGAAGAACTTATCTTAGTACATGTTTCACTAACTGAAGGAAATCCAAAAAGGATTTTCACTTTTAGGAAATGGTCATTGCTGGGCGCCTGGGTGGCTTTGTCTGTTAAACGTCTGCCTTCGGCCCAGGTCATGATCCAGGGGGTTGAATCCCGCATAGGGCTCCCTGCTCAGCAGGAATCTGCTTCTTTCTACCCTTCCCTCCCCCCCTCCCTGCTTGTGATCTCTCTCTCCCTCAAATAAATAAAATCTTTGAAAAAGAAAAAAAGAAAGAAACAGTCATTGCTTCTTTGCTTTCCATCCTTTCAGCTTATGAAAGGTTTCACAGCATGCTCTGCTTCTGGACAGTGGGGGAGACCAGTGTGTTGTATGCATACAAGTACGTCTGCGACTTTGAAAACATATGCTCATCTCTATGGTGACATCACATAAGTTTCTACTTATCTGTCGACAACTGACTGTTCTCAATATCCCAGTGCAGGTTCTGATATAGAAAGCAGAGTGCAGAAAGGGGGAAATATTTGGTGAGGGGCCCACCAGGTCTGATGTGGTATTGCTCGGTATGCAGGGGAGCTGTGGCCTAATAAAATCTGAGAGCTGTTTCTACTCAGCTTCCTTGAAGTGCCTCCTCCAAATCATCTCATGGGATCCTTGGACCAAAAAGAGATGGCCTTGACTCCCACCTACCTTTGCTTTGAAAATGTAAACTTAAGGGATCTCGGATGGCCCAGTTTGGGGAGCCTGCCTTTTGGTTTTCTTTCTTTTGATGCCAAGCATGATAAAAGAAATGGAAAGGGAAAAAAAAAAAACAAACCAAAAAAAAAAAAACCAAAAAAAACAAAACCCAAGCCACTGGGTTCTTTGTTAGGCCAGCACATTCAGGTCAGGACAAGCAGTTGGTGAAATGCTCCACCTGGCCCTCTGGAGCACCATCTCCACCCTAAGTGGAGGCCTCGGGATGGCTTCTGGTGCATGACTTCACCTTATTTCATTTCTGGTCTTGACTCCGTGTTTGCCTGGAGAGTATAGATGAGGCAATCATTGCTACTTGTCATGATGAGCCAGTGCCCTAGAGAACATTTCCTAACCCAGCTCCACCCTCCCTGCGAATGGGTTTAACCCTAGAAAGCTCCTTGAAAAGGTCCCAGAGGAGTCCTGAAAAACCACCACACAGAAGGGATTCTAAGCTACTGACAGAAGGCCACGTGGAAGGAACATGATACAGTAGAGACACTCCCTCCTCTCTCTTGATGGGTGACTTAAGCACATATAACACCCTTTCCCAATAAACACATATTTTCAGTGCCCCCTTTTCTATCCTGTCCCATGTGCACACTTTCCTGTTTATACAACATGAATCCCCTCATCACCAAGCCATGTGGCCTAATCAAATAGATCCAAACTTAAATCCTGCTGTGCCGTTTGACAGTTGTATAGCCTTGGACATGTTATTTAACTTCCCATCCATCGATTTCCTCAGATGATAAGAATAAATCCTAACAGCTCCCCCATATGGAAGGCTGTGGGAGTTGGGAGAATCTTGCCCAGTGCCCTTCCCCCACACCCTTCCCCCACCCCTTATCCTCATTTCTCCTTAAGTGAATCCTACACTCTGTCCTCACAACCTCTCACTTTCAGAGGACTTGTGTTCACAAACCGTCTTGCTTTCCCCACATCTGGAGGGATTTCGCCTTCTTGTACTGTAATTGTCCTCATCCATCCCCTCAACCGCCTGTTTCTATACCGGACAGCGAGACTCTTAGGGTTCTTCCTTTCTTCCCTCAGTCTCTCCTGCTTCACTTAAAAAAATACCTAGATGAAAATGGCACATAGCTGGAAGCACTTTCCTCAGCAAGAGAGCTTTCCCACTGGATCTCACACAGTCATCTAAATGTAGTCTTCACAGATTAAAATTGAGTGCCTCCAAGGGGCTCTCCCAGCAACCGCTCAGCTGCTTTCCTCTTTGGGGTCCAGGGTCTGTGCTCCCTGAATGAAGATCCCTTTGACTTCAACAAATTGGGATAACACCTATTTCAAATATATTATTTGATGAAAGCAGATGTCAGCAGATACTGCCTATGTAATTGATATTTGATTTATTCAAGATTTATGCATGCTGTGCCTTAGATTTATTAATGATAATCCCCGGCTCTTGTGTTTAATATAGTGGAACCAAAACATAATTTGCTGGGATCAGTCAGAAATGCATCAAAGTGATTAACTCTACATGCAAACCATTATCCAGTGACATCCCTACTGTGCACAGTGCAAAAGGAGGCAATAATACAGTAATTGGCTTCACTTATGCAAGTTAGATATTTGCCATGATTGCTAGTAAAATTTGGTCCCTTTTATCTCTGATTCTGCATCTCCATATTCCTTGTCATCCTTTGATGCTCCTTCTTCAGGCAGGATTTGAGCGCACACACACACACACGATCTTGACCCAGCAATTATGCGTTAAGGAAGGTGCCCTGTCTTAACTAACCAAACAGGAGGACACCTGTCCCTCTCAGGAGACCCCCTGGTCAGGCACCACCTCTGAAGTGGTCACCTCTCTCTCTGAGGGGAATGCCAGCGCATAGAAATTATATCCCAGCTTCACTACCCACATCTATCACCAATATCAACATCCAGACAGGATGCAAAACCCTCCTTAGAGGAGACATTTGGAGCAATGCAAACAACTACCAAGATAATTTTTTTAGGGAAAACAGCTATTCATTTATGTTTATTATCTGTTTTGTTTTGGCTAATTAAAACTTAATTGGATGGACAACCTTTTATTATAAGGCTATAATCCCTTCTTATTTTTGCTTGAAAATATTATGAATTATCAATGATAAGTAGATGACAGCAGTTATATTTAAATTTTGAGGGTAGCGGCGCCTGGGTGGCTCAGTGGGTTGGGCCGCTGCCTTCGGCTCGGGTCATGATCTCAGGGTCCTGGGATCGAGTCCCACATCGGGCTCTCTGCTCAGCAGGGAGCCTGCCTCCCTCTCTCTCTCTCTCTGCCTGCCTCTCTGCCTACTTGTGATTTCTCTCTCTCAAATAAATAAATAAAATTAAAAAAAATTTAAATTTTGAGGGTAAAAATAATATACACATGTGGCACAATATTCAAAATCTATAAAAATATGTGAAATGAAAAATAGAAGTCTTCCTTCTCTGTTCTATTGTCTACCTCTAGTTCCTCTTCCCAAAGGTAATCTTTGTGTAGTTTCTTGTGTAGCCTTCCAGAAAATGTAAACAGTATACCTACATACATATGCACCATATGTTTTTCATTTCATACTGTATCTCAGAGATATTTCCCTGTTTGTACTTGGAGAGCTACCTAATATTTTTCCATTGCTATCTATGATCATTTTTAATTGTTTAAAGTGCTGCATGGTCTGGCAAAGCTCTATAGTAAGCTCAATAGTTGGAAATCATTTAAAAATTCCAGCGTGGGAGTTGGGGGCCACAATTTAGAATAAAGTAGCATCTTGTGAGGATTTATAGCAAGATGGAAACACATACTGCATCTCACATTTTACAGCAAAACTTGTAAATGGTCCTTGCTTTCTCTGTTGCCTGGAATGTGCCATCTGTCTTCAGGGCATATGGTGGAACATGTCAGTACAGCGGCATGGCATCTTGATGGGCGAGGGCACTTCTGACTCCTGTGCCTAATGCCAGGTTTATATCGGGGTTTTAGTGTATTCGGTAACACATTGGTAAACACTGCTTACACCCTTACTTCATGGATCTAATATGATTCACAAGTAATCTAAAATGAAGTCCCAGGATGCTTTTTTTGGGTTTCTTCATGGAACAGCATCAATTGTTCTGCATCAGTTTCTCTTTTGCTCCTCAAGCAGTATTAGAGGTATCTTAAGAACATACAGGGTCAGCTCACAAGGAGGCTTCTTTTGCATTTTTTAATGCCATTCGGGAATTACCCCACGTATCAAAGGGGTATCTTTCAAAGTGCTCTCGCTTATCTTTTTCAATCCTTATGAACAATACCCCCACCCCCCCCATTCTGCATGGGCGAGGCCTGTCAGCAAACATCCCAGGTCTTGGTCACTGAGAGCACTCTCTGCTCTGCAAACTCACCATGCTCCTGACCTGTGGACACAGTAGTTCACTCTCTGGACTCGTCTCTCTTAGCCGCTACAGAAGCTATTCCTGCTTCAGCAATCCAAGTGATCTATTTTTCCTGTCCTAAAAGTTAATTGATTCCTGCTTCTAAGTGCCGCGGACTATGAAGAGCTATGTCTTTGCTGGGCAGCAGTCTATCAGGCGAGGTCCAGCTGGACTCCCTTGGAAAGGCTGCCATAGCTCAGCACGGCCAGAGAACCATGGGCCTGAAGCCTGAAAGAAATTAGGGCAAGGCTAAAAGAAGCCTGGGGGAGTGATTTCAAAATGTAAAGTATGGCTGCCAATCTTCACAGTGTAAATCTTCAGACTCTCAAGAGATAAGGGACCATCACTGGTACAGAGGGGAGAGACCGGGGAGCAGCTTGCAAAATGATAACCATTACGGTGAGCTGATTCTTGAACTAATCCCAACTATACATGCTTCTTCTAGCTGAGAGACCTCAGGAATTACAGTGAACCATGCTGGGCCTTGATGCCTTATTCTGGGCAGGGCGAGGGGGCAGGGAGGGAAAGGTTTACTTGGGTGTTATGGAGAGGACAGGAAAATGTGTATGAGGAAATGCATATTAGGAAAATGACACATGATGCTAGCAGAGTGCTTGGCACCAATACTTGACGGACAGTGATAGCAATAACATTTATTACTATTCAACAAGGTTTCAACATTCAGGCCACTAGCAATTTTCTCAGGGAAAGGCCATGAGGACTTCGAATAGCTAAACAACGCCCTAGAGAACATCTGAGGTCTACCAGGCCACTGCCTACTATCTATCTACCACCATGGTCTTGAGCACACCTGTTCAAGTTTAAAAACCAGTCCTCTAAGAGCCTTTCTGTGAATACCGTAGGCTCATTCAATAAAATTTATCTTTGATAGATGGCAAGGCTAGTCTTTTACAGATCTCATTGAGATTCTAGGGTACTCACCCTGTGTGGGGAGTGGTTCTCTTCTATTCTATACACTTTAGCATTGCAGAGAACTCTATCATCCGTTAGAGATAATTCAAACAGTGGTTCTTTTAGACAAATGGCTTATAACCGAGAGATTTTGATCCCAATAATAGATTGTTTTAAATGAATTTGGCCAGTGGCCCAAACTGTTGCAATGGGATCATACCCAAATCTATGCTACTCCATAAAAATGATAATTTGCCAGTTATAAAAACACAGCGCACCTTGAATTCAAAGAGTAATTTTTACTTTTCAAAACAGGTTTCCCATGCTCTATCTCATTTGATAATGCTCTATCCTGGCACCTTAGAACTTCCTCCTTCCCATTTGTTAAGGATGAATAAATGAAGAACAGAGAAGTTAGGTGAGTTCTCTAGGCCACACACCTAGATAGTGACAGAGTGAATCAAATCTCATTCTCCTGATACTTAGTCCACTGCTTTCTCTGATGTTCCAGGAAATATGTCAGACAATTTTCCAAGATGGGAATTTATAAAAGGATCGGATTCCTCTATGATGCTTCACTCTTTTCTATTGTTCATAATCAATAATAATAAACTTCACATAGGGCCTATAATTGTTGAATTCCCACTTCAGTGATTAGTTAGGGAGCTCCCTGCCCCATCCTGCTGACAGATGAGATGTGAGCTGTCATAACTAAAGCACTATTCCCTTCTGATCCTACTGGTGGGCATCTGTTTCCAGTTGTAACTGGCCAAACACTCCCTTTGCAGGAAAACTAATAACATCTTAACATATGGTCTTGAATCTGGGCCGCCTAATGACCTTGCATGGAGATTAATTGAAGGTGTTAATGGCATAGTTCCCAGGCAGGAATGTCAAAATACTGGCTTGGCCTCCTATGTACATGTTTTAAGAGGATTTGCTATTGATACTGAACTGGATTAACTTTAAATATTAAGAAAAATACTATAACTTCAGCAACCACCTGTGAAGCAAGTTTCTGTAGCTAAGGAGTCTGGATTAATGCTCCAAGCAGGGTGCAGGGTAATGAATTTGACATCCACTAGGCTCCCTGGGAAAAATTCCCAGGATACAATCTTCTTACGTGGCAGTATTATAGGGAGCAAAATTCTGTTGAGGGTGAAAAATTCATTCTATGACCTATAAGACTGTGCATGGAAAATGCCATTAGAGATTAGAGTTGATTTATGAGGGTTCTGTACTATTAGCTGTCCCCTCCCCCATCTCACCCTGGCAGCAGAAATGAGCGAAAGACCAGTGAAAAGAACTATACTTTGAACTACATTTCCTCAAGTATTTACACAGAAGTGTATTCAATTTACAGGAAACTTCAAGCTTAGTTATCATAATTATCTCATGCTTTGATCCTGTATAGTTTCCCCTTCTATCAGTTCTGTTTTCTCTTTTTATTTCTATTTTAGCTACCTTAGTGCTTGTGTATGTGTATGTTTATTATAATAAACACCTGAAAGGCTTCCTGCGGAATATAAATTATAAAGGCATAAAAGTAAACAGAGAATAATCTCCTTTCATGCATATATTTACAAACCCATAAACTCTAAGGAAAAGTGAATTGGATTTTTAAAAACACTGAGAATTACTTTTACTGGGATTTTCTTCACCCAGTTTATTCAGCTATTTTGGCCAAAGGAACCATATAAAATATGTCAAAACCATTCAACTGCTGGCTTCACAACTGACTAGAAAGTAAAAATTATTGACTCAGAGCACCACCAAACCAATCATGCCTTAGGGAACAGACCGCTGAAATTATAATTTCACAACGTTTTTTGAGGAATTAGTCAGTGCCTAGTTCTTGGGAGAATTCCTTCTCTGTGCTCTTGCAATACTCTGGACATGTAAGTCTCTATACATCATTGTAGAGTATTTGTGTGAATTTCTTCTATTCCCATTTGTCCTGACAAACTGTGATCTTCCTGAAGGTGGACCTGTGTTCTATGTATCATTTTCATACCCAATGTCTCCAGCAATGACAGATGTACAATAGGCCTCAGTAGATGTTTTTGCAGATTAAGTATATAAATAAGGTCTGTGAGGTATACAGATAAGGTCTTAGATACCTTCCTGATTGCAAGGAGGTTATAGTATTTTTAGTGGTTTTAGTGATTACTTACTGAAACAAGCAGAATAAAAGTAATCCATAGTATTACTGTCCACATTACACATTTGGTTTCACAAACTCACTGAAACCAGCTAGGCTGTTTTATTTGGGCCACGCAATAACATACATTTGTGCTTACTGAGAAACATTTTATAGCAAAAGAGGAAAAAACGCTCTAAGTGTTTAATCAATCATTCTCACAAACTTAGCCCATTTTGTGCCTATGTACTTGTGCCAACAAGATTCCTCCTGTGCATTTTGATTTTCCACTAAATAAAATTTTTCCAAATTATTTAAAAAAAAAAAAAAAGATTTGTTTATTTATTTGAGAGAAAGAGTGAGTGAGAGAGGGAGGGGCAGGAAGAGGGACAGAGGACCTCAAGCCGACTCCTTGCTGAGCATGGAGCCTGACGCAGGGGTGGATCTTAGGACCCTGAGATCAGGACCTGAGCTGAAACCAAGAGTTGGATGCTTAACTGACTACACTACCCAGGTGTCCCCCAATTTTTCTGAATTCTTAAAAAAAAAAAAAAAAATAGTTTTACCCACTAAGTTCGGATAAAAGTAGAGAATGGAGTGAATTAACTTTATCTAATTTTACAAATTAAATAAAATGAAACCAAACAAATGGATGGAAAAGCAACGTATGTCTGATTCTACACTTAGTTTTCCTATTGGTCAAACCACTCAGGTAATTCAGTTGAGCATGCTGAATGTTTTACACATTTGCCTTTCAAAATTAGGAGAATTGGCATGTTACCCACTGGGCATCCTGTGGAAAAGAGAGCCCTACAAACCATCAAATGAAGGAATGCTGAGATGAACTATTGTTGTCATGCTAGGCTCGGGTATCTGTGGGCTGTGAAACACAAGTAGAGTAATAATGAGATTATGTGGTCCTGGATATTGTGAATGCACTATAGACTCTTTCCCCTCACTAAAGCGAGGCAATGAAGAGATACCTCAGTGGAAAAAGCAATTAGTGGTAGGAAATGAAGTTCTTTACTTTTCTTTCCCCATTCTCTCCCTTCTAATCCTTTCAAGTCTCCCTGGAGTCCAATTTGGGAATTCTTGCAAAGGCTAAAGTCCAGCAGTTTAACAGCTATTAAACACGGTCGTAAAGTGAAGATGCAGCCTGTGAGTTGGGCTCTTGGCAGCATCAGAGGAATATGGCAAATGGGACGAGTCTTTTCCTGAAAGGAAATAATGGAAGAGATGAAGGGAGGGCGGTGTGTATAAACCAGATCAGGACTTGGAGAGGACGACCCATAGAGCATACTAACCCACTCTGGTATTGCTATTTAGTACCTGTGAAGTCTACCATTATGCATTATTAAATTCATGTATTATTGAATCACGAATCCTTGTTCCCTGATAAGAAATGGAGATGATTTCTTAGTTTAAATTAAAGCCCTGCCTCCTTATTTAAATAAAACTGCATTACTGGCTGCCTAGCATGCTAATCAGAAAACTGCATTAAGCAGGTAGGACTATATGAATTAAAAAATAATGAAACAAGACTTTTCAGCCAGACATTGTTCCCTCGCCTGCTTTTCATGACAGCGGATTTCCTACTTGGAGTTGATAAGACAACGGCAAATGAAGATAACAACATGAGAGGAAAATCATTCACTCTAATGGGCTCCACCTGTGCAGACTTCAGCTCATTTACATGGCTGCAGAAAAATTAGAAATCATGCGGCAATTAGTCTGTTCTAGATTATGCAGTGTGTCAACTGATACCACTCAGGAGAGCACTAGTGCTAAAATGGTTTCAGAAGATAAATCTACTCTCCTATACAAACAGTTTTAATTACCTGGAAAACGGCATTGCCTATTGAGCAATCTCCATTGTGAACCTGGGCTGCTCTCCTGCTATTGGAATCAGATGTTGGGAAATTCCAATGTTTATGTAATTGACTCATATAATATTGGATGACTTGTTGAAACTGAAATTGGGCCTATTGGTTGGGTCCCCAATTGTTCATCAAAGGCCCCTCTAATGTCTACTTCAGAGCTGGAGGGTATAGGGTTTTTTTTTTTTTTTAATGTTTCTGTTTACTGGTACCCTCTATTTCTTGAACTTTAGCTCTAATAGCTCATAGTAAACCTGATGATTATAAAATAATTTCAGATATGAATCTTGGGACAACAGACCAAGGAACTATGAAAAAATCCTTATAAATAAAAATGTTAAGACTATTAAGGTTTTAGATTCTTACTCAGGATATGGGATAAAATCTTCCTACATTTTTTGGCCTTGAAGTATATTTAAAACTTCTTTAAATACACAGAAGTATGTAGAGAAATAATATTCATGAAAATACAGCTTTTGCATTTATAAGGGATCATTTAAAGGTTTTGCTTTGATTTTCTTATAGAAATGTGTATTCACAACTAGTTTATTTGGTCATTATTATTTTTGTTTTTGTAATTGTTTTATTGGATTTGGACGTAATGCAATAAAGTGGGGTTAATGGAGGCATCCTTAAGAGAGAGTTTGGGACCATGAGTAGGGATAAGGTCTTGGGATACTAATAAGATATTTGTCTTCCACAAGCACTTTTAAAGAAGAGAGGAAAACTCTTGGAAAATAATAGGTAAACACTTAGCACTGTCTAGTGAGTTTGCTCCCAAAGCAAACATAAAAAAAATGGCTTCTGGTTGGGAGATGAGAATAGGCATGGACCATGCCTTAAAAGGCAAATAATGTGCATCTTCAGTGACAAAAGCAGGGTCAGTTTTACAGAAGAAAAGGCAATCCCCTAATATAGTGAGATTTAGCCAGGATAACCTCTACTGCCCAAGAGAATTTTCCAAACTTGCTCTCAAGATTGAGTTCAAGATTCTAATCCTGAATAAAAATACAGAGCTTCCAGGGACATTTCACATAAAACTTCAGTACACTGGTTTTAACTTTTTGCTCCAGAAACACTGAAGATTCCCTCCACAAAGGACTTCCAAAGACATAAATTTAGCAAATGTTGCTATAACCTCTTACTGAATAACAAAATGAATATAGTTTGCTAAAAAGCCTTCAGATGTCCTACAGTAAAGAAACTTACTGAACTCAACATTTTCCAGATTTATCTGAAATAAATGAAATAAAATACTTTTCCCCATCCTTTTTGTAATGGAACATTCATTCATACCCAGTATCCGAGAAAATAACTTTGGATCATATTCCTGAAATGGAAGAATGAATTGTCAGAGCAGGCTTTGCCTATGTATAGGTCACAAAGAAGTTAGGACCACAATTTATGATGCTGGAGAGCATAAGCTGATTTCACTGTCTGGATGGATTTTCTAAATTCTTTGGCTATTTGTTTATTTATTTATTTGTTCTTAAATTCAATTAACACATAATGTATTATTGGTTTCAGGGGTACAAGTCTGTGATTCATCAGTCTTAAATAACACCCAGTGCTCATTACAATACATACCCTCCCCAATGTCGATCATGCAGTTACTCCACCCCCCACCTACTCTCCCCTCAAGCAAACCTTAGTTTGCTTCCTATGATTAAGAGTTTTGTGGTTTGTCTCTCTCTCTGGTTTCATCTTGCTTCATTTTTCCCATCTCTTCCTGCTATGCTCCTTTGGCTTATTTTAAAGGCAATTTCCTCCCATCTCAAGACTTACATGCATAGGCATACATACACAAGCATGTACACAGAAACAGACAGACACAGCCCTGGACATACCAGATGCCTCAAAGTCTAACAATTTTGCAACTAAGGTTCCTTATGTGATCCACGGAACAGAAAATATTTTGAGTGACCATTTTCCCATTCTTTCAAGGCTTGTACTTAATCAGTATCATTCTAGATGCGTAGGAGAGAAGTTAATTTGTTACATACAATGAATACCTTAAAGCATTAGGGCATAATTTCTCCTGAAACCAGAGCATAGTGACACCCTCGTAATATTTTTAGGATAATCCTTTTTTTTTTTCTAGCAACACCTTTTCTTACTTCACCTTCTCTGAAAAAGAATGTAAAGTGTCATATAATATTAAATCAAAGAATGATGGACCTTTTAATCTGGGAGGGATCTTAGAGAGAGTGCAGTTCCTTGTCCCTGTTTTATAGGTTAGGACAGTAAGACCCAGATGGATGGCCCAAGTTGCCGTGGTGACGCAGTGAATCAGGGCAGAAAAGAATTGTAGTTCAGGACTTTGGATATATCACTGGAGTTTTTTCTGCCATTTCCCTATGCTAGGGGGACTAGAACACCACTCTTACCCAGGGCCATTCAACTAGGGGACTAGAACACCACTCTTACCCAGGGCCATTCAAGGGCAGAGAGGGCAGGCCCCATTCAAGTCTTAGTCACAGATGTGTACTCACAGGTGTGAGTTGGTCACCTCAGAAAAGTAGGTCACTCAATACCCTGAAACTCAGAGACACTGAGAACACTGAGAATAACTAGCCAGCCAGAAAGTCCCCAGTGGAACTGTGAGTGTCCTAGGAAAGAACAGGAAACTGGCTGAGAGGCAAGTGAGTCAGTATACTGAAGCCACCGTCGCTTCAGGGAATGTGAATGGTGCTAATACATCAGCAGTCATTCTATTTCTAGAAGGATGTTGATAAAGAGAGGTCTGGCCAGAGAGTATGACAGTACACGGCACACAGGAGCCTGAGTTCAGGATGGAGACTCCAACTAGTTCCTTACCTACACAAGAACCACTCACAGCATTTTCCAAAGAGGAAGTCAACATCAAAAACTAACAACATAATAACAGCTCATCATTTTGTTTCTTGGTGCATCTATTTGATGGAATGTGGACTATTAATCACTAAAAATAATGATTCTTTTTGTTGTCTCAACAATTTTTTCTTATTTCTTAAACAATACTTGAACTAATCATTCACAAATTCAACCTATCCTTAAAAATAAGTGTAACTCCTTTTAATATAATTCCATTTATGTATAAAACAAATCCTTTACATATTTACACTTAAGTAAGTGCACAGAAAAAAAAACACAAAAAGATATATATTATTAAATGCAAACACTGGTAACCTTTGGGAGTGTAATATGAGGAGAAATCACAACATTTTATTACATATATTTTGATAGATTTGAATTATTCACAACAAATACATATTTATGGATTATTTTAAAAACTAGAAATAAATGGGATTGAGAAATATTTTTAAGCATAAGAACAATGAAAAAATAAAAAATCTATGGCTCTGATTAATAGAAGTAAAATATCTGTATGTTAGAAAATGTAACAAAATCGCAGGCAAACTGGTAAAGTAATTTGTCATCAGTATAACAGGCACATGTTTTAACACCCTGTCTGGGGTGGGAGAAGAGGTACTCTGTGACTTTTAGGTAGCACAAGTTGAATCAGCTATACATAATCCTAATGGAAACTTGATCTTGGCTATCACTGTTCTTTTCTCTTTAAAAATCTCTGGAGGTCACCAATGTGTGACAGTTTCTTTGAGCCACTGTTGATTCCAGCTATTGGACAATCCCCACAGTCTGCAATAGCACATTTCATAGTATCCAAAGGTTTTCTACTTTGGCCTGCTATCTTTTATCTTCATTTCCTCAGTCACTTCACTGAAGACACTTGTAATGACCTCAAAATTGCCTTTAACACCCAGAATGACACCCTTCCTTTGTTTCCTTGCTGCAGGCCCAGCGCCAAAGCTTGCATCCTTTTAGTCAATATAAATCAAAGGGTCTGAAGAATACAGTAAGCGGCAGAGGAAATACAACAGATAAAGCCACACCTTTGCAAATAGTCTTGATTTAGTGAGAACTCTAGAGCAGGAGTTTCCTGAAGGGGTTTCCAATATGGTCCCCAGAGTATACAGGTACAGTGCACCGTACAGGCTTCCATCGACTAAAAGCTTAGTATAGGTCTCAGGATGGGGGGAATTAACACATGGGCTGTGAGCTTTGTAAAGCCCAAGAGGCTCAGTCCTTCATTTTATTCCCTATCTCTGCTCACTCCCTTGGTGATCTCATCCTGAATTATAGCTCTAAACACCAGAAAGTGCTGACTGCTTGGAAATGTATGTCTCCAGCCTAGTCCTCTCCCTGAACTCGGACGCATATATCCAAATGCCTACCTGACATCTCCACTTGGAAGGCTAATAAACATCACAGACTTGCACATTCCAAATGAAACCCCTGATCCTCTCACATATGCATGCCTTTCCCATCTCAAAAAATGACAATCCCATTCTTCCGGTTGCTCCCTCTTCTCTTTTTCTTAACCCCACCTTTGATTGAGCAGGAAATCCTGCTAGCTGTTATCTTCAAAATTTGACTGCTTCTCACCACTTACAGTGCAGTTGCCCTGGTCCAAGCCCTCATCATCAATCACCTCAATGACTGCAGTGATCTCTAACTAACCTCCCTGAATTTGCCTTTGATATCTACAGACTATGGTCATCACAGCCGCCAGAGTCTATCATGTCAGACCTTTAACAAAGCATTCCCTGGTCTCTCAGAGGAAATGCTCACATCCTTACAATGGCCAGAAGACTTTACTGGTCTGCCACCCAGACCTTACCTTTTTCACACAATCTTGTAATCACCTCTTACTCACACTGCTCAAGCTACATTGGCTTCCTTGAAGGTGTTTATTGAACATGCCAGACACACTTCTGCCTTGGAGACTTTGAAAAATTGTTTTTCTCTCTTGCCCGTATCATTCTCCTTCCAGACACCTGCATGGCTCTCTCATCTTCCTTAAGTCTTTGCCTGAATGATACCTTCTCAGTGAGCTCTTCACATGCCACACTATCTAAAATTGTAACCCTCATCCTGCTATTCCGTATTTATTTTACTACTTTATTTTGACCATAGCACTTACTGAATGTGAAATTATAACTTTACTTAATTACTTATTGTCAGTTTCTCTGCACTAAAGTATGAGCACAATGAAGGTAAAGATTTTTGCCTCAATTTTCCACTGCTGTAACCTCAGTGCCTGGAACACAGGAAACACTAAAAAAGTTTTTGGTGAGTGAATGAATAAGGGAAGGAGAAAACCCCACATATTTCATTCACATAAGATTAGATACTAGTGATAGAAAGACACAACAAATCAGTGCTGTGCAAGGCAGTTTATAAGTAATATTAACTTCTGTGACAAATATCTCCAAATCTCAATGACTGATAAAAAAGTTCATTTCTAGCTTGTACCAAGTCCATTGTGAGTACTGCTGGTTGGTAGGTCTCCTGAATGGCTCTCCTACAAGTAGTAACTCAAAGATCTAGGCTATTCCCATCCACCATTGTCTATATTCTCAAAACCCTTCATTCACAGCAACAGAATATAAGGCAGGTGGACAGCTATTTCATCCAAGTCTGCATGGGGGTACCTGGCTAGTTCAGTGAGTTGGGAAGCTCTTGATTTCATCCCAGGTCACCATCTCAGGGTCCTGGGATCGAGCCCCGCATCAGGCTCTCTGCTCAGCAGGGAGCCTGCTTCCTCCTCCTCTCTCTCTCTCTCTCTCTCTCTGCCTGCCTCTCTGCCTACTTGTGATCTCTGTCTGTCAAATAAACAAATAAAATCTTTAAAAAAAAATAATAAATAAATAAATCTTAAAAAAAAAAAAAGTCTCCATACTGCATGGGATAGGCCTGCAAGTGGCATATACGATTTTCTTCATTTTCCTTTGACCAGAACTCAGGCACATCATCTCACCTAGGTGCAAGGATGGTAGTGAGGGGGCTAGAAAATGTAGCTTAGCTGTGTGCCCAGGAAAGAGTAGAAGCAGATATTGGTGAACATTAGCAATCTTTATAGCATATTAAGATCATGTAAGTTGGTAAGATAAATACTAAGTTCCTAATAGACCCTGTATAGGTAACTCTTAGAAGAGAAAATCTATAAAGCTAATGGACATATAAAAGAATGTCTAACCTCAGCTTACAAATAAATGTGTAATAAATACTAATAATTTAAATGAAATCACATTTTAGTAAGTTATTTTCTAGTTTGGTAAGAGTTTTCATTTTGAATGGTTAAATTTTGTCCAAAAAAATTTCCTGCATTCATTATGTTATTTTCTTCCCTTATCTAGTATTACTAGTTATACAGATTGACTTTTGAGTGTTAAAATAACCTTGAAGTCCTAGGATAAAGTACACTTGATATATTAGCCTTTTTGTGTATATATATATATGTTTTTATTTTTCTCTTTTAAACTATGATATTATTTTTATTTTGGGTGTTTTTGTTTTGTTTTGTTTTTAGTATATTTGACACACAATGTTACATTAGTTTCTAGGGTAAAACATGATTTGACAAGTTTCTACATTATGCTAGATTCACCACAATTGTAGCTACCATCTGTCCTCATATACCACTATTACAATATCATCTACTATATTCTCTATGCTGTGCCTTTTATTCTCAGGACTTATTCATTCCATAATTGGAAGCCTGTACTTCCTATGTTCCTTCGATTACCTTGCTTATTCCCCTACTACTTCTGCCTGGCAATCATCACAGTTTGTTCTCTGAATTTACAGGTCTGATTCTGTTTTGTGGTTTTTTTTTTTTTCATTGGCATTTTTTCTTTAGATTCCATGTACACATGAGATCATATGGTATTTGTATACTCTCTAGGTCCATCCATGTCAGAAATGGCAAGATCTCATAATTATATAGCTACATAATATTCCAGTGTGTGTGTGTGTGTGTCTGTGTGTGTACACACACCCCACATCTTCTTTATCCATTCTTCTATCAACAGACACTTGGGTTGCTTCCATATCTTGGCTCTTGTAACTAATGCTGCAATAAACATAGGGGTGCATATATCTTTTCAAATAGTGTTTTCATTTTTTGGGTAAATATCCAGTAGAAGAATTATTGAATCATATGGTATTTCTATTTTTAATTTTTTGAAGAACCTCCACACTGTTTTCCATAGTAACTATACCAATTTACATTCCTATCAACAGTGCACAAGAGCTCCTTTTTCTCTGCCAACACTTGTTACTTTCTGTCTTTTTTATTTTAGCCATTCTGCCAGGTGCAAGGTGATATCTCACTGTGGTTTTGACCTGCAATTCCCTGATGACTAGTGATATTGAGAATCTTTTCATGTACTTGTTGACCATCAGGATTTCTTCTTTGAGAAAATATTTATTCAGATCTTCTGCCCATTTTTTAACCAAACTGCTTATGTTTTTGGAGTTGAATCAAGTTCCTTATATATTTTGGATATTAACCCCTTATTAGGTATATTATTTGTAAATATCTTCTCTCATTTAGTGGGTTGCCTTTTTGTTTTGATGATTTTCTTTGCTGTCCAAAAGCTTTTTATTTTGATGTAGTCCCAACAGTTCATTTTTGCTTTTGTTTCCCTTGTTTTAGGAGACATACTTAGAAAAATGTTACTACAGCTGATGTCAGAAAAATTATTGCCTTTGTTCTCTTCTAAGATTCTTACGGCTTCAGGTCTCACATTTGTCTTTAATCCATTTTGAGTTCATTTTTTGTGTATGGTGTTAAGAAGTAGTCTAATTTTTCTAGCACCATTTGTTGAAGATACTGTCTTTTTCCCCTGTTTATTCTTGCCTTTGTCATAGATTAACTGACCATTAATCACAGGCTTATTTCTGGGCTTTCTATTCTGTTCCATTGATCAATGTGTTAATTTTCATGCCAGTATCCTACTGTTTTGATGACTACAGTTTTGTAATACACCTTAACATCTAGAATTGTAATACCTCCAGTTTTATTTTTCTTTTTCAAGGTTACTTTGGCTACTTGGGGTCAAGTAGTTTCAAGTAGTAGCTGTAGTTTCATAAAAATTTTAGTATTATTTGTTCTAGTTATGTGAAAAATGTTGTTAGTGTTGATATAGATTGCATGGAATCTATAAATTGTTTGGGATAATATGGATATTTTAACAGTTCATGAGCATGGAATATCTTTCTACTTGTTTGTTTCTATTTATTTATCATCTCCAATTTCTTTCAACAAGTTTTTATAGTTTTCAGAATGCAGGTTTTTATAGTTTTCAGAATGCAGAGTTTGTTTTTACATATTTTATTGTTTTTGGTGCAATTATAAATAGAATTGCTTTCTTGATTTCTCTTTCTGTTACTTTGTTATTAGTATATAGAAATGCTACCAATTTCTGGGCATTAACTTTGTAACCTGCAATTTTACTAGTTCACTTACTACTTCTAGTAGTTTTGGGGTGGAATATTTAGGATTCTCTATTTATAGTATCATGTTACCTGCAAATAGTAAGAGTTTTTATTTCTTCTTTCCAAATCAGATGCCTCTAATTTCTTTTTCTTGTCTCAAACTTCTACTATGTTGAATAAAAATGGCGAGTGGACATCCTTGTCTTGATCCTGATCTTACTGGAAAAGCTCTCAGTTTTTCCACCAGTGAGTAGGATGTTACTTGGGTTTTTATATATGGCCTTTATTATGTTTAGGTATTATCCTTCCGAATCCAGTTTGTTAAGTGTTTTTAATAAGAATAGATGTTGAATTTTGTCAAATGATTTTACTGCATCTTTTGAGATGATCATACTATTTTTATCCTTCATTTTGTTGATGTGGTATATCACATTGATTTGCAAATATTGAACCATCTTGCATCTCCAAAATCAATCCCACTTCATTGTAGTGAATGATTCTTTTAATGTGTTGTTGAATGTAGTTTGCTAATATTTTGTTGAAGACAGTATTATTCATCCAAAAAGATATATATTTTTTAAGATTGCTTATAGTTTTAGTTGCTATTATAAATGGCATTGTATTTGTTTTCTATTTCATTATTACTAATACTATAGGTATCTTTATAAAAGTTGAAACAATATCTATCAACATCCTACAGATTTCACTATTTTGTTTCTTCTTTTGAGCTTTCTATTTTGATAATTATATCCTCCACATATAGTAAGTTTCATTTCTTCCTTCCCACACTTGTTCATTTCCTTCTTCTCCTACTTGAGATCTTTGATTCTCTAGTAATATGATGAAAAGTAATGATGATGCGGGTATTCTCATCTCATTCTTAACGGGAATGTGTGTAAAATATTTCCCAATATATGACATGGATAAATAGGGGCTTTTTTAGTTTTTACCAAATTAAAGAATTTTCCTTTTTAATTTTTCCTTCTTTTAAAAAAATATTCTGATTTAGGTTACATACATACAACAAAGTTTCCTTTGTTGTATATAAATATGTGTATACTTCTTAAAATAATAGCTTTGTTGAGATATAGTTCACATATAATAAAATTTACCTATTGATAGAGTACAACTTAATATTTTTAAGTATATTCACAAAATTGTGTAAACATCACAAAAATTTAGATTTCATCGCTCCTCCCCAGTAAAACCCCACAACCAACAGTGGTTACTCTTAGATATTACCATTTTCCCCCCACACCCTCCAAGCCCTGGCAAGCACAGTGCCTATTCTGGACACTTAGAATAAATGGAATCAATACAACACATGGTCTTTTGTGTCTGGTTTCTTTAATGTTTTCAAACTTTATTCATATTACAGCATGTATCTGTACTTTATTCCTTTTTATTGCTACATAATATACAGTCATATGAATATACTACAACTAATGGACTTTTTTTTTCCCCATTTTGAGGTATTATGAATAATGCTACTATAGACATTTATGTACAAATTCTTGTGTCAGCATACTTTCAATTTCACCCAAAGAGAACTCCTATGTCACAGTAGCTCTTTTAACCCTTTGAGGAAACTTCAGATTGCTTTTTAAAGTGGCTGCAGCTGGGGCACCTGGGTGGCTCAGTGGGTTAAGCCACTGCCTTTGGCTCAGGTCATGATCTCAGGGTCCTGGGATTGAGTCCTGCATCGGGCTCTCTGCTCAGCAGGGAGCCTGCTTCCTCCTCTCTCTCTGCCTGCCTCTCTGCCTGCTTGTGATCTCTCTCTATCAAATAAATAAATAAAATCTTAAAAAAAATAAAATAAAGTGGCTGCAGCATTTTACATTCTTACCAGCAGTCTATTAGGGTTCCAATTCCTCTCTATTCAAGTAACAGTATTTGTCATTGTCTTTTAGGTTATAGTTATCCTAGAGTATGTGAAGCAGTAGCTCATTGTGGTTTTGATTTGTATTTCACTAATGACTAATGATGTTGAGCATCTTTTCATGTGCTTATTAACATCTGTATATATTACTTGGATAAATACCTATTCAAATTATTTCTACTTATAAAAATAATACTAGTTGTGTTAATACTGTTGAATTATATGAATTCTCAAGATAATT
This sequence comes from Mustela nivalis, assembly GCF_964662115.1. Taxonomy (NCBI): domain Eukaryota; kingdom Metazoa; phylum Chordata; class Mammalia; order Carnivora; family Mustelidae; genus Mustela; species Mustela nivalis. The sequence goes on from NC_139027.1 coordinate 55,939,427, forward strand.
TTGATACTAGAGTTTATGAGATATATGATTTACAAGTATTTTTCCCCATTTTGCAAACCGTCTTTTCACTTTCTTGATATCTTTTTTTTTTTTTTTTTAAGATTTTATTTATTTATTTGAGGGAGAGTGAGAAGGTCAGAGGGAGAAGCAGACTTCCCAGAGCTGGGAGCCCGATGCAGGACTCGATCCTGGAAATTCGGGAACATGACCTGAGCTGAAGGCAGTGGATCAACTAATTGAGCCACCCAGGTGCCTTCTTGATGTCTTTTGAAGAACAAAGTTTCAAAGTGCCCTCTTGATGTCTTTTGAAAAACAAAGTTTTCATTTTGATACAGTTTCCATTCTCTCTTATTTCTATGCTTTTTTATGCAATCACTTCCTCCAACTTTGGTTCCTGGAAATCACTGAATTGTTTTTAGTCACTATATTTTTTTCTTTGTACAGAATTTCACATAAATGGACTCACAGTATATAGTCTTTTGTATCTGACTTCTGAGATTTATATGTTGTTTCACTTAACAGTAATGTGTTCCTTTTTATTGCTTATTAATATTCCATTGTATGGTTATACCACATTTGTTTATCCATTCACCAGTTGATAGATATTTGGCTTGTTGTTAATTTGGGGCTTTTATGTAAAGCTGATATGAAAATTCAGATAAAAGTGTTTGTGTAAACATGTTTTCATTTCTCTTGTTTAAAACCCTGAGAGACAGATTATATTGATCATACAGTAGTATACTGTATAAGTGTACTACTCATAAAATACTGTATAAGTGTACTACTCATAAAATATAAGTGTACTACTCATAAGTATAAGTATACTTATAAAGTATACTTATAAATAAGTATACTTATAAAGTATACTTATTTATATACTTATAAAGTATATAAAGTATTGTCTAAAGGGCCTTAACACACCTTGCATTCTGAGCAGCAACAGATACAAGTCATCCCGATACCCTTGCCAACTTTGGTGTTGAGTGTATTTTGTTGTTGTTGTTGTTGAGTATATTTTTAATTTCAGCCCTTCTAGTAAGTATGCACTGGTATCATATTGTGGTTTCAATTCGTATTTCCCTAAAGACACTAATAATCTCAAACATTTTAATGTGTTTGTCAGTCACTCACTTATCTACTTGGTGAAACATATTCAAATCTTTCACATGTTTTTTCACACATTTATTTTCATAAAATATCAAACATTTTAATGTGTTTATTCAGCCACTCTTTATTTGGTGAAAGATATTCAAATCTTTCACACATTTTCAAACACACATTTGTTTGTCTTATTATTGAGTTGTAAGAGCTCTTCATATATTCTGGATAAGGTTCTTTGTGAGACATGTGGTAATATTTTGTTAAATAGTTTCTTTCACTATGTGTCTTGCCTTTTCATTTTCCTAAAATTTTTTTAGAATAGCAAAACTTTAATTTTTTATGAAGTTCACTGATCATTTTTGTCTTTTATGGTGCATGGTTTTATTTTATTTTATTTTTTTTTAAAGATTTTATTTATTTACTTGAGAGAGAGACCGTGAGAGAGAGCATGAACGAGGAGAAGGTCAGAGAGAGAAGCAGACTCCCCATGGAGCTGGGAGTCCGATGTGGGACTCGATCCCGGGACTCCAGGATCATGACCTGAGCCGAAGGCAGTCGTCCAACCAACTGAGCCACCCAGGCGTCCCTGGTGCATGGTTTTAATGTCTTATGTAAGTCTACCTCTCCCAAGGTTATAGGAAAAATTCTCTTATATTTCCTTCTATAAGTTTTACACTTACAGATATTACATCTAGGTATATAATCCATTTTGACTTAACTTTAATGTGCAATAATAAGTAAGAGTTAGACACATTTTTTTGAACATGGATATTCAATTGTTCCAGCATAATTTGTTGAAAAGATTATCGCTTTTCCATTAAATTACCTTAGTGTTTTTGTTAAAAAATAATGATAATTTATATATACATCCATTTCTGATATCTCTATTCTGCTCATTGTTTTGTATGTCTATCTTTATGCAATTTCCACACTGCTTACTGATGCTCAATGGAGTCTTGAATTCCATCTTTCTTACTTTTCATAATTGTTTTTGATCTTTTAGATTCCCTGCATTTTGATTTGATGATTTTAGAATAAACTTTTTAATTTGTCCAGAAAAGTTTGCCATGATTTTGATCAGGATTATACTGAATCTATAGCCATTCAAATTGACATCTTTATGATACTGAGTTTCCTAATCCATGAGCAAGGTGTATCATTACATTTATTTCAGTGTTCTTTAATATTCTCAGCAATGCTTTATAGTTTTCAGTGTACAGACTTTGCATATATTTTATTAAGTGTATTCTTGTTTCATACTTCTGCTGCTATTTTAAGTAGTTCTGCTTTCTAAGTTTCAACTTCTGGTTGTTCATTGTTAGTATATATAAATACAGAAGGAGTTTTTTGAATACTGATTTTGTATCCAGTGACCTTTGTACACTTACTAACTAGTTCTGAAGCATTTTTGCAGATTCTTTAGGATTTTCTACATTGATTATCATTTACAAATAAAAATAATTTCCTTCTTCCTCTACAATCTGTATACCTTTTGTTTTTCTTTCCTTATTGCACTAGTTAGGATCTCCAGGATACTGGTGAATAAAGTGGTGACAAGGAAATTTGTGCCTTGTTCTTAATTTCAGGGGCAAAGCATTCAGTCTTTTTCCATAAAGCATGATGCCAACTATAGATTTTTTTAAAATATATTCCTTTTTTTATTAACATAGAGTGTGTTACTTGCTTCAGGGGTACAGGTCTGTGAATCATCAGTCTTAACACAATTCACAGCACTCACTATAGCTCATACCCTCCCCAATGTCCATAACCCTGCCACCCCATCCCTCCCACCCACCTCCTCTCCAGCAACCCTCAGTTTGTTTCCTGAGATTGAGAGTCCCTTATGATTTGTCTCCCTCCCCGGTCCCAAAAGATAGATATTCTTTATCAGACTGAAAAGTTCACTTCTGTTTGTAGTTTTCTGAGAGATCTTATTATGAGTGGATGCTGAATTTTGTCGAATGGTTTTCCTGTAATCTACTGTGATGATTGTCTGGTTTTTATTCTTTAGTCTGTTGATATAACAAATTACACTGTTTGATTTTTAAAGGTTGATCCACTCTTATGTTCCCATTATAAACCCCAAATAGTCATGATGTGTTATCTCCCTTTATAAATTCTTGTATTCAATTTGCTAAAATTTTAATAAAAATTTTGTCTCCAAATAAATAAAATCTTAAAAAAAAAGAATTTTTTCTCCATAATGATAAGATATATCATCTCCATGATGATAAGGTCTATAGATTTCTTTTCTTTGTCTGGTTTTAGTACCAGGGTAATGATGGCCTCATAAAACAAGTAGGAAAGTCTTCCTTTTACTTCTGTTTCTGGAAAATTTTGTATAGAACTGGTATTTCTTCTTTAAATGTTGGTAGAATTCACCTGTGAAACCATCTGGGCTGTTTCTTTCTTAAAAAGGTTTTAATTATGACTTATATTCCCTTAACAGATATAGGATTATTAGGATTTATCTTTTTCCTTGAGTGAGTTTTGGAAGTTTGGGATCTTTCAACATTTTTCCCATTTCACCTAAGATGTCAAATTTATGGGCATACTATTCTTGCTTATAATATTCTCATTTAATATTGTGTGGTCTCAATACTTTATTGAGGATGCTACCTGATGCCTTGTGTAATACCAGGTCTTGCCATCTTGCAGGTTAATTCACAAAGTATTCCCAGCTCCCTCTGAACTCTAGGGAATGTGCTGCCTACATTTTTCTAGTGGTTCTTTCCCTAGCCTCACTTTTTCCTCTCATCCATGCACAGATCAATAGCCAACTAAAGACTGAGGGGGAACTTCTGCAGGTCTCTAGAGCTCTCTTTCTCTCTCTGTAATTTTCTCTTTTCCAGTACTCTGCCCTACAAATTCTACACACCTTGACCTCCCCAAAATATGATCTCCATCTTTTCAACTCAACAAGACTACTGTTTGAGTTCCTTTTCCTGTTCTAAAGCCTGGAAACTGGCTCAGTGGAAGGCTGTGCTTGTTTATCTTCCTTCAGAGATCACAATCATTTGTTGCCTATGTCTCAATGTCAAATCCTTGCTTCATATATTTGAGCTTATTAAATAATTTTATTTACATTTTCTATGACTTTGCCTCTCTTTATATGCTTAGCATACTTCTGAGAGTGATAAATTTAAAACTCTAAGAACTATTAAATTTAACTTTACCAGCAATGAACCAGTAGAATTTGAAATTAAAAACACAACAACAATTACATTAGCATAACCCAAGGATTAAATATTTAGGTATAAGTCTAATAAAATAAGTATAAGATCTATTGGAGAAAAACTGCAAAACTCTAATGAAAGAAATCAAAGAAGAACTTAAAAAAAAAAAAAAAGTAGAGATAGTCCATGTTTATAGATTGGAAGACTCAACACTCCAGGATGGCAGTTCTTCACAACTTGATCTACAGATTACATGTGATCTTTTTTTAAAAAGATTTTATTTATTTATTTGACAGAAAGAGAGAGAGATCACAAGTAGACAGAGAGGCAGGCAAAGAGAGGGGGGAAAGAAGGCTCCCCACTGAGCAGAGAGCCTGATGTGGGGCTCGATCCCAGAACCCGGGGATCATGACCTGAGCCAAAAGCAGAGGCTTGGCCCACTGAGCCACCCAGGCACCCCCAGATGAAATGTAATCTTAATCAAAATCCCAACAACTTATTTTCAAGGTATTGACAAACCGATTCTAAAGTTCACATGGAGAGGCAAAAACCTAGAGTAGACAGCACAATATTGAAGAAGAATGAAGTTAGAGGACGGACACTACCTGACTTCAAGACCTACTATAAAGCTACAGTAATCAAGACACTGTAGGGGGCACCCAGGTGGCTCAGTGGGTTAAAGCCTCTGCTTTTAGCTCAAGTCATGATCCCAGGGTCCTGGGATCAGGCCCTGCATCAGGCTCTCTGCTCAGCAGGGAGTCTGCTTCCTCCTCTGTCTGCCTACTTGTAATCTCTGTCTGTCAAATAAATAAAATCTTAAAAAAAAAAAAAAGACACTGAGGTATTTGGTGAAAGAACAGAAAAATCACAACAATGGAGCAGAATAGAGAGCCCTAAAAGAGATTCACATAAATACTGACAAAGGAGAAAAGGCAATAGAATGGAGCAAAGATAGTCTTTTCAACAAACAGTGCTTTTCAACAAATGGACATCCACATGTAAAAAGACAAAGAAGAAGAAGAAGGAGGAGGAGGAGGGGAGGTGGGAGAGAGGAAAATGAGGAGAAGGAGGAGGAGAAACAGACTTTACACCCTTCACACAAATTAATTCAAAATGCATCACTACTCAAAATATAAAATGCAAAACTATAAAACTCCCAAGGATAACATAGGATAACTTCAGGTATGAAAATGACTTTTCAGATATAATAACAAAGTCATGATTCAAAAAAAATAATGGGTAAGCTGGACTCTCATTAAAATAAAAAATTTAGGTTCACAAAACAATATCAAGGCAATGAGAAGATAAGCCACAGACTAGGAAAATATATTTACAAAAGACACATCTGATAAAGGACTGTTATCCAAAATACATAAAGAACTCTTAAAACTCAACAATAAAAAAACAAACAATCTGATTAGAATTGGGCCAAAGATCTTAATAGAACCCTCATCAAAGAAGATATACAAATGGCAAATAAGCATATCAAAAGATGCTCTACATCATATGTCCTCAGGGAAATGCAAATTAAAACAACAAGATACTAGTACACCACTGCTAGAATGACCAAAATCCTGAAACACTGACAACACTATATCCAGGAGAGGATATGGAGCACAGAAACTCATTCATTGCAAAGTGGTACAGTCACTTTGGAAGATAATTTGGCAGTTTCTTATAAAACTGAATATACTTATACCATACAATCAAGCACTTGCATTCCTTGGTATTTACCCAAAGGAGCTGAAAATTCAGTCAAAGACCTGCTCACAGATGCTTATAATGGCTTTATTCATAACTGCCAAACTCTGAAGCCACCAAAATGTCCTGCAGTGGGTGAATGGATAAACTGTGATACATCTGGAAAATTGAGTATTATACAGCACTAAAAAGATATGAACTATTAAACCATGAAAGGACATGGAGGAAATTTAAATGCATATTATTAGATGAAAAAAAAAATGAAACAGCTGCATACTATATGATTCCAGCTATACAAAAATCGGTAAAAGGCAAAACATGGAGAAAGTAAAATGATCAGTGGTTCTTGGGGGTTGGGGGGGGAAGAGATGAACAGGTAGAACACAGAGTATTTTTAGAACAGTGAAAATATTCCATTATACCATAATGATCAATACAAATTATTATACATTTTTCTAAACCCATAGAATAGACAATACTAAGGGTATACCCTAATATAAACTATAAACCTTGAATGATAATCATGTATCATGTTGGTTCATCAGTTCTAACAAATGTGCCACAAGAAAGAGAGACATTGATAATAGGAGAAGCTATGCATATGTGGGACCAGGGAGCATGAGAAATCTCTGCATCTTCTTCTCAATTTTGCTTTCAATCTTAAACTTCTTGAAAAAAATTAAGTTTTGATAAAAGAAAACAAATGTCCAAAACAAAAGCAAATACCTCAACAATACAAACCATGAAAAAAATAAAACACACACACACACACACACACACACACACACAAAATTTCCCTTTCAAGTAAAGAACTTTCCAAGTATAGTTTAATAATTCTGTGTCAAAAATGGATTGGGGTACCTGGGTAGCCCAGCTGGTTAAGTGTCCAACTCTTGGTTTCAGCTCAGGTTATGATCTCAGGGTCATGAACTCAAGCCCCACATTGGACTCAAAGCTCACACAGAATCTGCTTGAGACTCTCTCTCCTTTTCCCTCTCCCTCTGGCCCCCCTCCTGCTTATGTTCTCTCTCTCAAATAATCTTTATTTTTTATTTTTAAAATTAAAAAAACGATTTTATTTATTCATTTTGAGAGAGAGACTAAGCAAGGGGAGAGGCAGAGGGAGAGGGAGAAGAAGACTCCCTCCTGAGCTGGGAGCATGACTTGGTGCTCAGTCCCAGGACCTGAAGATCATGACCTGAGCAGAAGGAAGACACTTATCCATTTGAGCCCTAGGTGCCCCTCAAATAAATCTTTTAAAAAAGCAAAACAAACAAACAAAAATAGATCAGATTCTTCTGTGGAGAGAGAAGTGTGTGTGTTTTTTTTTTTGTTTTTTATTGTCTTAATAAAGTCTTTATTTAAAATAGCATAAAAAGCACTATATAGCTACCTCTAACTTACTCAATTTGAAATAATCATCTGCCAGTTCACAGAAAACCTATAACTCTTCTTCTTGTCACTTATATATGCAAAACTGATTTGTTAGCTACAATGTACAAATACACTCATTGTTGATATATCTCCCTGATTTATTGCTTATTTATCAGTATATAGTATTTCCTTTTTTGGAGATTTTCATAAGAGCTATTTTGTCCTGATATTGTAATTGATACTTTTCTATCCTGAGGGATGTTGATTTATGCAAATTTTAATCTTCACAATAATAAATCCATCATTATTTTAAAGAATCATATAAGTGTATATAATATCTTTTTAAGTTGCCATTATCTTCTTCGTTGTCAAATTCCTTGTGTAGTATTTCATATTCTTTCATAATTCTCAGTGATATCAATTTTTTAAAACATTGTCTCATTGTTTTACACTTTTTCCTTGATTCAAGTTTTTGTCCTCTCATAAATAATGTATTTAAAAATTATCATACTTTACAAATGTATATAAAGAATGTCACTAAATTTGCTTAAAATGCCCTCTCTCTTAATTATTCTGAATTATTGAAAATGTCATTTTCACCCAAGTGGGACTAAGAGTAGTTAAATGTTGACAAAATATTTTCATATTAGCACAAACAGAGAGAGAAGGTGGATAGATTTGTAAAAGCTGTATTTTTCTTCCTCAAAAATTCTTTTTAAAATTACTAATTTGGGGATTGGAGGCAAGATGGCAGAGGAGTAGCAGACTGAAATGACATCAGGTCACAGGAGTTCAGCTAGATAGTTATCAAACCATTCTGAACACCTACAAACTCAACAGGAGATCAAAGAGAAGAAGAGCAGCAATTCTAGGAACAGAAAATTGACCATTTTTGCAAGGTAGGACATGCAGAGAAGTGAATCCAGAGTAACAGGAAGATAGGCCACAGGGGGAAGGACCAGCTCCTGGCAAGCAGTGGAGCAGTGGAACATAAAGTCAGAACTTGTAGAAGTCTGCTCCACTGAGGGACATTGCTCCGAGGCTAAGCAGGGGTAAAGCCTCGTAGGGACAGCATGGTCTCAGGTCCCTCAGGGTAAAGAAGGATCGGGGGTGTCTGAGCATAGCAGAGCTCACAGGTAATAGAATGGGGAAGCCAGCTACAGAGACGGAGACAAGGAGTGATCTCTCAGCTCAGGGTTACCTTAAACTGTGATCTGCAGCACAGCTGGGCAACTGCTCTTTGACCCCACAAGTGGCAGATCTGGGGAGGCCTCCCTGGAAGAAAGGCAGTGATCTGCTGGGTTTGTAAACTCCAGGCGGGGCTGTGTGCCAGAGACAGAGACACTGGGTCACAGGCCAGGGGAGCTTGGCATGCAGCCAAAGGCCAGGGAGATGGGAGTGATTGAGCGCTTTTCTCCAAGGGCTCACTGAGGAGTGGGGCCACAAGCTCTAGACCAGAGATTGGAAGGCCACCATTTTCATTCCCATCCTCCAAAGCTCTACGGAAAGCATACAGGGAACAAAAGCTCGAAGAGCAAACCTGAGCGATTACTTAGCATGACCCCTGGCAAGGGCGGTACAATTCCACCTTGGGCAAAGACATTTGAGAAACACAGGCAACACGCCCCTCCCCCAGAACAGCTGCAAGAACATCCAGCCAAGACCAAGCTCCTGGATCAAGGAAAAAGCGGAACTCCAGAGCTAGGGGAAAGCAATGCTTGGAATTCATGGCTTTCCCCCCCATGATCCTCTAGTCTTGCAAAGTTTAATTAAATTTTTAAAATATTTTTTCTTATCAAATTTTTAAAGTTTTCCTCTTTTAACGTTTTTAAACTACTTTATCTTAACAATACTTTCTTTTAAAAAATCTTTTAAAACCTTCATTATTATAGTCATATTTTATCCTTCATTGAATTTAGCCTTATTTTTTGTATACACATAGGATTTTTTTTTTTTTCTAAAAATTTTGGGATATAATTTCTTCTAATAGAACAAAATATACCCTAAGTCTAGCACAGGGATTTGTTCTAGTCTCCAGCCTGAGCACATTCTCTCCTCTTTTTTTTTGTTTTCTTTTCTTTCTTTTTCCAACCAACTTATCTTATCAAATCCTTTTTTAGAATTTTTTTTAAATTTTCATCTTTACAGTCATATTCCATCCCTTTATCATGTTTACCCTTATTTATTAATATATATATTTTTCTTTCTTTAAAATATTGAGAGGTAGTTTCTTCTAAGAGACCAAAATACACCCAAAATCAAGTGGGTGGCTCTGTTCTATTCACCAGTCTAATATAAATATATATAAATTTATTTATTTATTTTTAAACTCCTTCTTATCACACCCCCCCCCCCCCAGTGTGGAGTCTTCTGATTTGGTTAGCGTAAATTTTTCTGGGGTCTTTGTCACCCTTTTAGTATTTGGTTCTCTCATTCATATATTCTTATCTGGATAAAATGACAAGAAAAGAACAAGAGGCACAAAAAAAAAAAAAAAAAAAAAGAACAAGAGGCAGTACCAAAGGCTAGGGACCTAATCAATACGGACATTGGTAATATGTCAGATCTAGAGTTCAGAATGATGATTCTCAAGGGGCTAGCTGGGCTCAAAAGAGGCATAGAAGATATTAGAGAAACCTGTCTGGAGAAGTAAAAGCCCTTTCTAGAGAAATAAAAGAACTAAAATCTAACCAAGTTGAGATAAAAAATGGTATTAATGAGGTGCAATTAAGAATGGAGGCCCTGGGGCGCCTGGGTGATTCAGAGGGTTAAGCCTCTGCCTTCGGCTCAGGTCATGATCTCAGGGTCCTGGGATCGAGCCCCACATCAGGCTCTCTGCTCAGCGATGAGCCTGCTTCCCCCCTCTCTCTCTGCCTGCCTCTCTGCCTACTTGTGATCTCTGTCTGTCAAATAAATAAAATCTTAAAAAAAAAAAAAAATGGAGGCCCTCCCTGCTAGGATAAATGAGGCAGAAGAGAGAATTAGTGATATAGAAGGACAAATGACAGAGAATAAAGAAGTTGAGTAAAAGAGAGACAACTACTGGATTATGAGAAAAGAATTCAAGAGATAAGTGATACCATAAGATGAAATATTAGAATAATTGGGATTCCAGAAGAAGAAGTAAGAGAGAGGGGGGCAGAAGGAATATTGGAGCAAATTATTGTAGAGAATTTCCCCAATATGGCAAAGGGAACAAGCATCAAAATCCAGGAGACACAGAGAGCCCCCCTCAAAATCAATAAAAATAGGTCCACACCCCATCATCTAATTGTAAAACTTACAAGTCTTAGTGACAAAGAGAAAATCCTGAAAGCAGCCCAGGAAAAGAAGTCTGTAACATACAATGATAAAAATATTATATTGGTAGCAGACTTATCCACAGACACCTGGTAGGCCAGAAATAACTGGCATGATATATTCAGGGCACTAAATGAGAAAAACATGAAATCAAGAATACTATATCCAGGGGCACCTGGGTGGCTCAGTGGGTTAAAGCCTCTTCCTTCAGCTCTGGTCATGATCTCAGGGTCCTGGGATTGAGCTCCACATTGGGTTCTCTGCTCAGTAGGGAGCCTGCTTCTCTCTCTCTCTCACTCTCTCTCTCTCTCTCTCTCTGCCTGCCTCTCTGCCTACTTGTGTACTCTGTCTGTCAAATAAATAAATAAAATCTTAAAAAAGAATACTATATCCAGCTAGGCTATCACTGAAAATAGAAGGAGAGATAAAGAGCTTCCAAACAAAAAACAAAAGAATTTGTAAACTCAAACCATCCCTAAGTAAATATTGAAAGGGGTCCTCTAAGCAAAGAGAGAGCCTAAAAGTAGTAGACCAGAAAGGAACAGAGACATTATACAGTAACAGTCAACTTACAGGCAATACAATGGCACTAAATTCATATCTCTCAATAGTTACCCTGAATGTAAATGGGCTAAATGCCCCAATCTAAAGACACAGGGTTTCAGAATGGATTAAAAAAAAAAACAAACAAACAAAAACAAAAAACCAGACGCTGAGCTAATAGCTGTGCCCGGAATTGTGTCTCAACCTCAGCTGCACCTGCTGCCTGCCACTGCCTCTGGACCAAGGACCCCTCAAAGTAAACGAGCTTTGGGCCTTTGTGAAAATTTGTAAGCAGGATCTGAGCATTCTGCACACCGAGGAAATGCATTTCCTGTGGGAGTGGGTGGAGAGCATTGGGGGTAAAATACCACCTGCCACTCATAAAACTAAATCAGAAGACTATCATGGAAGAAAAACCAGATAGTAAGAAGGCAAAGGAAAACATAAAGACAGATGAACCATTAAGTGAGGAAAGTGATCTAGAAATTGACAATGAAGGTGTGATTGAACCAAATACTGATGCCTCTCAAGAAATGGGAGATGAAAATGTAGAGTTAACCAAGGAAATGAGGAATCAGGTAAATGATAAAAGAGTGGCTGCCATTGCTGCCCTAAATGATGGTGAACTACAGAAAGCCATTGATTGGTCACAGATGCCCTCAAACTACATCCTCACTTGGTCATTCTGTATGACAAGAGAGCCAGTGTCTTCATCAAATTACAGAAGCCAAATGCTGCCATTCGAGACTGTGACAGAGCTATTGAAAGAAATCCTGATTCAGCTCAGCCTTATAAGTGGTGTGGGAAAGCACATAGACTTCTGGACCATTGGGAAGAAGCAGCACATGATCTTGCCCTTGCTTATAAACTGGATTATGATGAAGATGTTAGTGCAATGCTGAAAGAAGTTCATCCGAGGGCCCAGAGAATTACTCAACATTGGAGAAGGTATGAGTGAAAACGTGAAGAGCAAGAGATCAAATAAAGAATAGAAAGGGTTAAGAAAGCTTGGGAAGGACATGAGAGAGCCCAGAGGGAGGAAGAACCCAGACAACAATCAGGAGCTCAGTATGGTTCTTTCCCAGGTGGCTTTCCTGGGGGAATGCCTGGTTATTTTCCCAGAGGAATGCCTGGAATGGTGGGGGTGGGAGTGTACCTGGAATGGCAGGAATGCCTGGACTCAATGAAATTCTTAGTGATCCAGAAGTTCTTGCAGCCATGCAGAATCCAGAAGTTATGGTGGCCTTCCAGGATGTGGCCCAGAACCCAACGAATATGTCAAAATATCAGAGCAACCCAAAGGTCATGCATCTCATCAGTAAATTGTCAGCCAAATTTGGAGGTCAAGCATAATGCCCTTCTGACAAATAAAGCCCTTGCTGAAGGAAAAGCAACTTCAATCATGTAATGGATGTCACAATAATACAAACCAGTGTACCTCTGACCTTCTCATGAAGAAAGCTGGGGTGCTGTGAAGAAAATCCCTACCCTTCTGTTCCCCGTGCAACCGAAACATTCTATAATGGTTTGCCATTAGGATATTCATTCATATAATGTTTTCCTACTAGGAACTACAAACTTTAAACACTTTTTAAACCTTAAAAATATTTAAAAACATTAAAAGGGTGTGTTAGTCCCTACATTTTTCTTAAAAAAAAAAAAAACTTTCAATATGCTGTCCAAAAGAAACTCATTTTAGAGCCAAAAACATCTCCAGATTTAAAGTGAGGGGGTGGAAAACAATTTACCATGCCAATGGACATTAAAAGAAAGCTGGGGTGGCAATCTTTATATCAGATCAGTTAGATTTTAAGCCAAAGACTATCATAAGAGGTGAGTAAGGACCACTATATCATACTCTAAGGGTCTGTACAACAAGAAGAACTAAAAATTTTAAATATCTATGTCCCTAACATGGGAGCAGCCAACTAAATAAACCAATTAATAACAAAATTAAAGAAACACATTGGCAATAATACAATAATAGTAGGGGACTTTAACACCCCCTTCATTGAAATGGACAGATCATCCAAGCAAAAGATCAACAAGGAAATAAAGTCTGTAAATGACACACTGGACCAGATGGAAATCACAGATATATTCAGAACATTCCATTACAAAGCAACAGGATACACATTCTTCTCTAGTGTACATGGAACATTCTCCAGAATAAATTACATCCTGGGGCACAAATCAGGTCCCAACCAGTATCAAAAGATTGGGATCATTCCCTGCATATTTTCAGATCACAATGCTAGAACTCAATCACAAGAGGAAAGTTGGAAAGAACCCAAATACATAAAAGCTAAAGAGTATCTTACTAAGGAATGAATGGGTCAACCAGGAAATTAAAGATGAATAGAAAAAAACTCATGGAAACAAATGATAATGAAAACACAACTGATCAAAATATGTTGGACACAGCAAAGGTCGTCCTGAGAGGAAGTATATAGTGAAACAAACCTTTCTCAAAAAACAAGAAAGGTATCAAGTACACAACCTAACCCTGCACCTAAAGGAAATTGAGAGAGAACAGCCAAGAAAGCCTAAATCCATGAGAAGAGAAATAATAAAGATCAGAGCAGAAATCAATGAAATAGAAACCAAAGGAACAGTAGAACAAGTCAATAAAACTAGGAGCTGGCTGTTTGAAAGAATTAATAAGATTGATAATCCCCTAGCCAGACTTATCAAAAAGAAAAGAGAAAGGACCCAAATACATAAAATCATGAATGAAAGAGGAGAGATCACAACTAACACCTAAGAAATACAATTATATGAACATATAATGAGCAACTATACGCCAGCAAATTTGACAATTTAGAAGAAATGGATGCATTCCTGGAGACATATAAACTATCAAACTGAACCAGGAAGAAATAGAAAGCCTGAACAGACCCATAACCAGTAAGGAGATTGAAGCAGCCTGGGTGGCTCAGTGGGTTAAGCCGCTGCCTTCGGCTCAGGCATCGGGCTCTCTGCTCAGCAGGGAGACTGCTTCCTCCTCTCTCTCTGCCTGCCTCTCTGCCTACTTGTGATCTCTCTCTGTCAAATAAATAAATAAAATCTTTAAAAAAAAAAAAATCTCCGAAAAAAAAAAAAGAGCCCAGCACCAGATGGCTTCCCAGGGGAATTCTACCAAACATTTAAAGAAGAGTTAATACCTATTCTCCTGAAACTGTTCCAAAAAATAGAAATGGAAGGAAAACTTCCAAACTCGTTTCATGAGGCTAGCATTACCTAGATTCCAAAACCAGAGAAAGACCCCATCAATAAGGAAAATTATAGACCAATTTCCTTGATGAACACAGATGCAAAAATTCTCACCAACATACTAGCCAATAGGTTCCAACAGTACATTAAAAGGATTACTTGCCACAACCAGTGGGATTTATTCCAGAGCTGCAAGTTTGGTTCATCACCTGCCAATCAATCAATGTGATACAATACATTAATAAAAGAAAGAACAAGAACCATATGATACTCTCAATAGGTGCTGAAAAAGCATTTGACAAAATACAGCATCCTTTCTTGATTAAAACTCTTCAGAGTGTAGGGATAGAGGGCACATACCTCAATATCATCAAAGCCATCTATGAAAAACCCACAACAAATATCATTCTCAATGGGGGAAAACTGAGAGCTTTTCCACTAAGGTCAGGAACATGACAGGGATGTCCACTATCACCACTGCTATTCAACATAGTACTAGCCTCAGCAATCAGACACCAAAAAGAAATTAAAGACATATGAATCAGCAAAGTAGAAGTCAAACTATCATTCTTTGCATATGATATGATACTTTACATGGAAAACCCAAAAGACTCCACTCCAAAATTGCTAGAATTCATACAGGAATTCAGTAAAGTGTCAGGATATAAAATCATTGCAGAGAAATCAGTTGCATTTTAGACACCACCAACAAGACAGAACATAGAGAAATTAAGGAGTCGATCCCATTTATAACTGCACCCAAAACCATAAGATACTTAGGAATAAATCTAACCAAAGAGGCAAAGAATCTGTACTTAGAAAACTATAAAGTATTCATGAATGAAATTGAGGAAGACACAAAGAAATGGAAAAATGTTCCATGCACATGGATTGGAAGAACAAATATTGTGAAAATGTCTATGCTACTAAAGCAATCTACACATTTAATGCAATCCCTGTCAAAATACCATCAATTTTATTTTCAAAGAATTGGAACAAACAGTCCTAAAATTTGTATGGAACCAGAAAAGACCCTTAATAGTCAGAGGAATGTTAAAAAAGAAAGCCAAAGTTTGTGGCATCACAATTCCAGACGTCAAGCTCTATTACAAAGCTGTCATCATCAAGATTATGGTACTGGCATAAAAAAAGACACATAGATCAATGAAACAGAATAGAGAGCCTAGAAATAGACCCTCACCTCTATGGTCAACTAATCTTCGACAAAGCAGAAAGGAATATTCAATGGGAAAAAAGACAGTCTCTTCAACAAGTGGTGTTGGGAAAACTGCACAGCCACATGCAAAAGAATGAAACTGGACCATTTCCTTACACTACACACAAAAATAGACTCAAAGTGGATGAAAGACCTCAATGTGAGACAGGAATCCATCAAACCTCTTCAACCTTAGCTGCAGTAACTTCTTCCTAGAAACATCGCCAAAGGCAAGGAAAGCAAGAGCAAAAATGAACTATTGGGACTTCATCAAGATCAAAATCTTTTGCATAGCAAAGGAAACAGTCAACAAAACCAAAAGACAATTGATAGAATGGGAGAAGATATTTTCAAAGGGCATATTGGATAAAGGGCTAGTATCCAAAATCTATAAAGAACTTACCAAACTCAACACCCAAAAAACAAATAATCTAATCAAGAAATGGGCAGAAGTCATGAACAGACATTTCTGCAAAGAAGACATCTAGATGGCCAACAGACACATGAAAAATTGCTCCACATCACTCAGCATCAGGAAAATACAAATTAAAACCACAATAAGATACCACCTCACACCAGTTAGAATGGCTAAAATTAACAGGTCAGGAATCAACAGATCTTGGAGAAAATGCGGAGAAAGGGGAACCCTCCTACCCTGTTGGTGGGAATGCAAGCTGGTGCAGCCCACTCTGGAGAACAGCATGGAGGTCCCTCAAAAAGTTGAAAATAGAGCTACCCGACGACCCAGCAATTGCACTACTGGGTATTTACACTAAAGATACAAATGTAGTCATTCCAAGGGGCACATGAACCGGAATGTTTATAGCAGCAATGTCCACAATAGCCAAACTATGGGAAGAACCTAGATGTCCATCAACAGATGAATGGATAAAGAAGATGTGATATATATATATACAATGGAATACTATGCAACTATCAGAAGAAATGAAATCTTGCCATTTGCGACTACATGAATGGAACTAGAGGGTGTTATGCTGAGTGAAGTAATTCAATCAGAGAAAGACAATTATCATATGATCTCCCTGATATGAGGAATTTGAGAGGCAGAGTAGGGGGTGGATAGTGGGTAGGAAGGGAAAAAATGAAACAAGATGGGATCGGGAGGGAGACAAACTGTAAGAGACTCAATCTCACAAAACAAACTGAGTGTTGCTTGGGTGGGGGTATGGAGAAGGTGGTTGGGTTATGGACATTAGGGAGGGTATGTGCTATGGTGAGTGATGTGAAGTGTGTAAACCTGGCAATTCACAGACCTGTACCCCTGGGGCAAATAATACATTATATGTAAATAAAAATAAATAATTAAGATTACAAATTTGTAATTGAACAATCTTAGCTTTGCCAGTCTTTACAGTTCACCAAGAAATTCCAATCCACATCCTTGAGCAAATAGATATTAGCATGTTTCATTTTTTTTTTTTCACCCTGGTTACCATGATTTAACTAAAGCACTAACCTTACTGAGTTTTTCTTAACATAAAAATCTGGCGCTTTATTAACCTCCACATATAAATGTGTTTTACTTTCTCAGCTTTAGTGAAGAGATGGTTTATGTAACAGTAATCTCTGTGTTTAAGAATAAATAAATCAGAAAAAAAAACTTCTCTAATATTTCCAGTAAAACTGGTATTTTGGGAAGATGTGCTCTTTTTATTTAGCATAACATCATATAGACACTCAGCATGTGTGTATCTATGGGGATATACGCAAAATAGTTTAAAATGATGGGAAATACAGGATGAAATATAAAGTACTCAAGTTGTCATGTAAAACACATCATAGTGTGACTGCCACCTACTAAGCCAACTTTGCCTCTATAGCTGCCTCACCTGCATCCTATCCTATAGACATATTGAACTATTTATTATTTGTTGACTCGTCATTTAGACCTCTGTCCGTTTGCACATACACTCCTTTTGCCTTAAACGCCCTTACTCATCATCCATCAGGTAAAACCTTATTCACCTTTCAAGTTTCAGCTCAAAGTATTCTTCTTTGTGAAAATGTCCTTCATTCATTATCCCAAGTAGAAATAAGAATTTATTTTCTACTCCTATTTTTCTTTATGCTAAGTTCACATTATGCCAATTACCTTTCTTGTGTTTTCTCTCTTTTTTTTTTACCTTCCTTGTGTTTTAATACTCATTATTTTTAATAAAATATATTTTTCACAATTATCACCCAGCAGCTGCCTTCTAGCATTGTACATATTATTAATGTATAAGTATTTTCTGACCGAGGTATTTGGGGCCCAGTCATTTAAAAGACAGAGGAAAATACCTTCTAAACACTACTTTTCTTAGGTTATATTTATTTTTTCCTTAGAGAGACCAGGACTGGGCTTACAGAACTTTATACAAAACGGATGTGAAAATTCCCATCCACATCTTGCAAGACCCCCTGAAGTCCCACAGCCTCTGCCACTGTTCCTCCTCACTGACCTCTATCTTCTCTGAACTGTGAACACAGGAACCTCTAAAAGAGGCTTCAAAAGCCCGATTTCCCATTGAGAAAAACCTGACAGTCGTGGAGTGAGAGAATATATCCCTCAAAAGTTGCATCTTTACTTAGTATTAAAATAAAACTCTCTTTTTTTGGTTGGGGGAAAATAGGGATAGATAGCTATTTCAAATGTTACATAAATCCAATAACAGTTTTGCTCATCTGTCACTTGGTTTGTCTTTTGTATTCTGTTGAAAGACATCAGAAGATGAACTGCACCCTCAAGGGTAGTGTGCAAAAAGGACAGGCATTTAAACCTGAGGCAGGGTAACCAGACATACTAAAAAATATATACATGTTAAAGGTTGTGTATATCTGAATGTAGGTAGTTGTAATTTTTTTTCCAGTTTTCATGTCCTTTGGTGGCATTGTTTTTAGAACAAAATAGACATAAATTTGAAGGGTGATTCTACCATATATTTGCCTCTTAAACATGAAGAACTTAGGGTTGGCCTCCTTAAGTCTCATTTTTCTCAACTCCACCTTCCTTTCTCATCTCTAAGGTTACCTAGAAGGGTGCACACATACACACACACACACACAATTTCTTCCTTGTGAACACAGTAGTCCAGATGTTCACTGACTTAAACATGCATACAGTAAGCTAAGAGAAATAATTCGGCACTCTCAAAAGAAATTTAGCACGTGACTGATTTATACTGTGGACTGCAATGGGGAATGAGGCTAGAACCAATCATCTTCCCACCCCAAACGGCCTCTAAGTTATAAGAGGAGAGTACTAAAAGCATACTGGATAACACCGAGCTAGTTCGATGCCCTATATTTCAATTGAGAAAGCAGCCTCAGATAAGTGGAATGTGTTGCCCAAAGTCACAGCAAGCCAGAACTCCTCCTGAGACTTCAGACTTCTATCACAATGCCCTTTCCAGAGGTTAAATCTGATTGCATGAGACTCTCCTGATGGGCTGGACAACTCCCATTTGTCCTCTGGATCCACTCTATACTCTTCTACATGCTGTGTTTTCCTGGGTAGAGGAGGGCTGATCTTATGGACTGCTTCCTCAGCTTCTGGCTTCTAGTTGGTTTTGGTCAACAAAGAGGACCAGCAGAGGATGGGGTCAGGGGGCAGGAGAATATGGTTGGGGTTCCTTTCATGGCTGACGTCTGTGGAATTATCGGGAGTTGGCTGCATCCCTTGTCTGAAGGTCACAGCTCCTGTCAGGTGACCCTCTCTCTCTGGGTTCCGATAACTCCTTCTACCCTTTCCTCCTTGAGACTAGGGTGATAACAGCACTCCATTGTTCCTACCCCTAGATAGTACTGTACTATCACTTTTGGCTTTCCTCCACTCTGCTAGCACCTTTGTAGAGCACCTTTATTAAACTTTCTTCAGGTTACCCAATTTGAATGTGCCATTGATTTCCTGTTGGGACCATAAATGATAAACTGGGGAGCTTTTAAAAAGCACAGATGCCTAGGAGGCTTCCAGTGTCTCCCCAGATGGTTAGCTTATAGCTAGAACTAAAAACTTCTGCACTAAACCATGACGGTAACGTTTGTTGTTATTTAGTCACTACTGCGTGTGCACACACACATGCACACACATTCACATTCACAGAGTGGTAATGCCTTTACCAAAAGTAAGGAAATATCATGAGATTCTGGTGATCTGTGGTTTTTGAAAACTACCGGTGAAGCTGACGAATGGATTGATACATGTGCAAACACTTAGAATCCAGCAGCCTTGTAAACACATTCAAAATATTTACTTTCATGCTGTTTCTTTCTTCTTTTTTCTAACACCCAAATGTCAATTTTAATGGAAGCCACATCTCCACATATTGATTGGTTCATCTTGATTTTATTAAGGTTCAGTTTGACTGCCCAGGAAGCTTTTCTAGTGTTTGAAACATTACAAAAATGTCTATTTGGGAGGGGCAGGGAGGGAGACAAGGTAAGTGGAGGCAAAGAGAAAAAAATCACATTCTGTCTAAAGTAAAACACAGCTTGTTGCCAATATTTCATTAATTCAATAAATAAAAATACAAGTACGCTCCAACTTCAACAAGCTCAAGTTTCCCTCCTAGCTGTGAAACCACAGCACCCCAATGGCTTCTAAATATGTCAACACATGACCTTACCATCCCAAACTCACCAGTGGGGAGAATATGATTTATGAGGGTGTCTGACCATCCCTGAAAGAGGTTTTAAATATTTTACTCTTATAATAAGTGTAGTTCCCTCACCCAGTGGTAAATGATTGCGGGTTCTCAGAGAAAAGAGTGAGTTTCTAGGGGGAAAAAAAGACCCAAACTTGGACAAGATCTGCAAACAGCTCCATGGCACCTTATGGTGTGTGAGCTAATTACTTGCCCTAAGTTGCCTAGTAAACGGTCTTTGTTTGGGAAGCTTAAGTTTCACCTCTGTTCCAAAAACTCAGAGCCAGACAGGGAAAGGAAAAAATGATGGTGTCTGTGGTGAGGTTGGCAATGCTGCCCGCCGGCTGGTTATTTGGAAAGGTTTTAGAAGATGTGTTATGAGGCATAGTAATGTGTGTCATTTTTCATGACTGAAGTCAAAGGATTTAGCAGGTTGAGTGTGAGGACTTGGATTTGGCAGTGGAAAAAAACCAAATACTGTGTACATTTTGCATCCCACCTCTGCCTGAGCTCTCCTACTATCTGAGACGAAGGAAGAGGACACTATTTTTTGGACTGCCAAATATAACAGAGTTAGAAGATGAGAAATTTGGCTCACTCAACTCTAAAGTCATTTTCATGTAGAAGAAAAGTGAGTTTTGGTTGTTGAAGAAGTCCCTCAGTTTAGAACTTACTAATGGAGAACACAATGTTTTTTGAAAAGAATAAAATAGGTCAAAATGGTGGCATCTCCTATTCTAAGAAAGAGGAAGTGACCCCACATGAAATATAATATGCAGGACATTTCCCTTGAAGTCTTCTTTTTGTTCTGATTTCTTGGAAGTGTGTGTTCAAGGGGAACTAAGGATATATCTAGCCAAGGTTCTTTAGTTCCAAGTAATGGAATCTCACTCGAAATAGTGAAAGCCAAAAAGCAACATTTCTCATAAGGACACACGAGTATCTTATGGAAATCAACAGATCAAAAGGAGGTCAGTCTTAGGGGAGGCCAGAACCAGGAGCCAGAAAACTATGAAGAATCAAGGCACTGCTCTGTCTAGCTGCCTCTCTGGTCTCCTGCATTACATTTTCACTCCCTTCTGCTTCTCTCATCTTGTCCTGAAAACTGGCTTTCTCTCCATAGGTCCAAAGCAGAAGATGACCAATCCACAGTGATGTCTTCCATTCCTAATCTGCTCAAGTGACCAGCCAAGGTTACAAGTGAGCTATCCCTCAGAGAGTGAGCTATCCCTTATGTTCCAGACCCTAAGTAATTTTCATGTTGTATTAACTCATTTAATCCTCTTGTCCAACCTGTAAGGTTTGTCCCCATTTTACAGACAACAAAAGTAAGGCAGAGAAATTAAGTGACTTGCTCAAATTCACATAACAAATGAGTAGTAGATATGGATTTCAAATCTAGGAAATCTAGCTTCAGGTTCTATGCTCTTAACCATGGCCATTTTGCTCTCTGAGTCTCAATACCATTCCCAAGGCAGAATGTGGTTAGCACTTCTCAGACTGGGTGAGAATCCCACTCTAATCAGACCGAGTCAGGGTGGTGGTGGATGGAGCTCAGGAGGACCACATGGTACAACATGAGTTACAGGTTCCATCTCATAGTTCCAGTGAGGAATCAGTTTTCACAGACTGGGAGGTGGGGACTGGGGAGATAGCCCAAAGTCTTCCATACTACTCTACAAAAATGCTTATCTTCTCTGAGCCAAGTCACAGGAAAGTGTGGCAAAACAGCATTGAAGGCCATTAAAATTTGTCAGGCAGAGAGGATGTTACTGGACATGACTGCTTGTAATGAGGCAACCCTATGTGTTACTGGTTACTTTTTTCTATAATTCTCTAAAGATGAAGATTTTAAATTCCCCACATGGCAGGCAATTCAGCCAGACTCCTGCAGTCCAGGAGTTCTTCTCCCAGTCTAACCTCAATGCCTCTAATTGCAGCTGAAACTGATTTCTTTATCCTGCTTTCAGGGTACAAAAAGGAACATATGAGGATATTGTGAAGTAATTCTGTTTTTTTGGCTGAGTGTCACACTGACTTAATTAGAAAATTTTATCAAAAGACTAATAACAAATGCATTAAAAAATTCCTGGAATTATGGGTCTGGAAAGAGTTTCATCAATTTATGTTATATGTATGTGTATGTGTATGTATATATATACATGTGTGTACGTGTATGTATATATATACATACACATATGTACATATATATATACATACACGTACACACAAATAAGTACATAAGTGAGGAAAGTTTTCCAAATCTGAGAGAACATTGGCTCCATAACAGAAATGATGAAGAAGATCAAACTGTGAACTAAGAAATAGACATTTTTTTGGGTGCATATTTCTAACACTCACCCCATAAATGCCCTAATGCATGAGGCATTGGCCTATATGGAAATTTTGATTCATTCAACACTTTTCTAATACAAAATTCCATTGAATGTATATAATACTCTACCACAGAAAACGGACCAAGTGAAAAGAAAAATCAAACAAGATATGTTCATTTTACTCTAAATTATCCAAAAATGTTTCAGCTTATTCTCTTAAACTTCTTCCCAAACTTGCTCAATTTTTGCTAATAATCTTTTTCACCCTTCACACACTCCAAATCTTTGAGCAGTCCTTATCTGCCTTCTAGGGCACTCAAATGAGTAACTGTTGGTTTGCTCCCACCCTTACTCCCCAACACACACACACACACACACACACACACACACACACACTCACTTCTTGAGTCCACCTATTCTTTGCTGTCTTCCTTGCAATTTTGTTTTGGGTCTATACCCTCCTGGCCAAGCTATAACAATAAGCAGCCTCTAAGTCATTCTAGGATTTGTTTTCACTCTCAGAAAACAATAGCAGTAAGCTTCTACAGTAGCACACCCACTATGTTTCTTTCATTCTTTTTTCTAATCATGGTCTCTCATTACTTTGTAGAATCAGTGGAAGCTACAACCCAGAAGCCCTCTGTGCCCTTTCTAGAAAAATACATTTCACTCCATACCTCCACCTGTGATGTCACTCCGACTCTACTGAGCAACCTGCTCTCCCTTTCAATTCCTTTTAAGAATCCCATCTGACTTTTAAGTGATAATGGACCAGGGAATGTTCAAATGGATGAGTTATAAACTAATCACCTGTATTACCTGAGGTGACCAAAAAAAAGTTTCAACCGTGGATAATCCCACAAAGTTCAGACAAGAAGAGATAAAGTAACATTTCTCTATGTATTCAATAATAAATGTTCAAGCTGTCGATACTCTTACAACCTCTTGTTTCGGAGTCATATAGCACCTTTCTGAGATAGGATGGTATGTATTATTCTTGTTACTATTAGGCAGATGAGGAATCCGGCATCTTCTGATTCCAGGTCCATTCCACTCCCTATCTCTTGGGATTAGAACCTACTTCGTAGGCACCAAAGCCTTGGTCAAAAGCTCCAGAGACCAGACTGTAAGGCTAAGCAAATATACACTAAAAATATTTGGTTCATTTATTCAACAAACATTTATTGAGATCATGTGCCAGGCACTAAAATAGTAGTTGGGATATTTACATCTTTTCTTCCAGCTTTCTGGAGATATTTGCTGAAAATACTGGCAGGATTTAGGCGCTGAGAATTTTAAGGGTACTGAGTAAGAGGCCATAGCCAATCTTTGACAAAGGTTTTGTGGCCGTGACCATGCAGTCTTGCCCACTGATGTCCCTAGTCCTTCACTGACTCCTTTACTTTCAGTTTCTCTATTAGCCAATGTCTCTCCCCACAACAATTCCTTCATCTGCTTTCCTGCCTCTCACTAATGCTCAGGGTTCTCCTTACCCTCCTTTCTTCCATTCATGAAGAAAGCTCATTGAACCAGCCAGTCTAGCAGCTCTCCTATTCCAGGAATGTCTTCTTGAAGGACCATGCTCAAAGGGGGCAGTATTAAGCTCATATGAGTGAGTTACTAACTGAATTTCAGACAATTTTTCCTTGGTTGACATGGTAATATTTAGCTACAGGGCCATTTTGGGGCCTGAAGAAAGGCTTCCTGAGGTGGCTCAAGATACCTTAAGGAGTCCACACCATTCTGTTTCCTCCCAAAGCCAATCCTGAAGGAAACTTTCCACAAACTCTTAACAAAGAAGGGCCTAGGACTCAACCTGAGTTGTCTGCAGTTGAATCCTGGGATTTGTTTTAAATCTTAATCTGTCTCCAGCCCCAAGTTCTCTGCCATCAGTACAGAAGCACTTTTCTTTGAGACTTGCAGGCTTATTGTGAACACACTGGTCTTGACTTCCATTTCCCCAGACATAGTAGTATAGTGTAAGTGGGGTTGGGCTGCACAGCTGGTGCCATCCTATGTATGTGGATGGTGACTTTGAAAAAGACACACTCTCTGGGAACATGAGGAAGGGTCATATAAAGAAGGCATCTTTCAGGCCAGCTGTGGGGTGTAGTGGGTGAAGCATGCCAAGATGAGGAATCAAAAGACCTGACTTTCAGTCTCTGCTCTATTCCTTCGGGGGCTGAAACGTTTCCAAGGTTTTCCCCTCTCTGTGTCTAAAGCTGCTCATCTGCAGTTGGAGTATCCCAAACTCTTAAGACTTTCTGCAAACTCTTAGATTCTGGGATTCCTTGGACTTTGCTCTTAATCCTGTCTTTATGACTCTGGTTTCACCAAAAACTCTCTGTGAGGAACAAGGTCCAGCTGTGGGGAGGCATCAGTGAGACATCAAGTCAAACTGAGGGTGAAGGGAGCAGGAATGAACCATGCACTGTGAGCCACCAGGGCTCACGATTCTTTTTTAGAGGTCAGGCAGGAAACTGTGCCTGGTCTATGACAATAGGACATTGTGAAACTAGCTATAAACTGGAGAAGGTGTGCCCTCCCTAAAAGCACTTAAATCCATGTCTTATAAGCACAGCTCTTGTTAAACAAATCCATGGGCTGGCTTATACCCCAAAGTGGCAAGTTTGAGACCCCACACCATCTCCAGAATTAAAGAAAACACTCTTTTTTGAGGGCAGCCAACTTATTTGTCACCAGTCAAGAAAATTTTTTTTCGGGTCAGTGGATTTCATTTCAATCAGATGCTTCCCACAGAGAGACAAAGAGGATGAATCAGACAGAAAAGAGCCTAAAAAGTTAAAAAAGTCTATCTGAATCACACTAGCCCCCAGGTATCAACCCCAAGGTTGGGTCTGCTGCTGAACTGAAAATCTTGTCTGCAGCTAAAATTATCCCCAACTGCCTTCTAAACTGTATAGTCCCTTGGAGCTGGGAAGAGTCACAAAGGAGTGTGGCTTTTCGGATGAGAGAACAGCAGGCAAGAAATGGAGACTTTTGCTAAGCCTCATTAACGTTTTAATAGAGCTTAAAGCAACAGTTCTCTTTGAAAATGCTTTATCCATAATTGACCAATTGTCATTAGATATAGTTACACTCCATGGCATCTTATTAGGAGCTTCTTTGAATCACCCCCCCAACAAGTATCCATAGTAAATTCCTAACAGATGATGTCATAACAAGCTGTTACAATCCATAACATGTAGATACCATTAAAGCAATGTGTGTGCCTTTTTGATACTGAAACATCTAACTTTATTATGAAGTTTGCTATAAAACCTGCTATGATGTATTTAATAATGTTAAAGTGTTTATTCTTTAATATTGAAGTCACACTGCCCCTGTGATGCCTGTTACTCCTGCCACAAATGAGAACTGCCAAATCTATCAGCTCAACTTTTAAACACTTCCTTAAGAGATTTCTTTCTTCTTTCCCTTTCCATTTCTTCGTTTTTTTTTTTCCTATGAAAAAGCAGATGTTCTAAAGCTCCAAGTAACTGAAAACCAGCAATATATGCTCAAAGGCTGAAACCTAATATTTACAATAAGCTGATCCAATGAGAAATGTCTCCCCAGTGACCCTGGCCATGAAGTGGGAACCCGCGTGGTCATTGGTTCTGGCTGAGGCAGTTGTCATTTATCAGAACCCCATGCACTGTGATTCTCAATTAGGGACTTTCCTGACATCAGCAACTCCCCACCTACTTGATACAAAAGACAAAATAAATATGAAATCCATCCTTACTGTATCACATTCCATTAGCTTTACAATCACCATATAAGGCAGTTTATTATGGATCCAATAATTTATGTGAGAAGATTTGGGTTTTTGGGTGGTGATGGTCCAACTTTTTGTCTCTATCATTATAACAAACAACAAATTTCCTAACAAATTCTTTAGGTAGGATTCACTTTCATTAATATGTATTTCTAATTCCTGAGAGCTCTAGATACTTATGTGCAGACCAATGGCAAAAATAAGAGAACTGACATTCCTTAGAAGAAACCATGAAATTCAGATTGTGGTAGGGATCTGACTAAGTAAAGTACTAAACTGCTAACCTTGGGCTTCTGGGGAATATATGCATATGGGGGAGAAATTAGAGCCTTCCCTAAGAGCTTTTGGTTGAAATATGCTCTGTATATTCTATGAGTTACAGATGAAATTGGTATAACAAAGTCCTCTTTTAAAATGCAAGCATTCTTCAAGGGTTAAGCCTGTGGGTTATTATTTTTTGGTATACATTTCCTTACTTTAGTAATATTTAGAAATTCTCTTTAATTCAATCTACCCAATATTTTAGTGAGTACCTATTAAATATAAAATAGAGCACGATGTCCATTAGAGGGGTTATAAAAAGAAATATTGTCCAAACCCTCTCAACCGCTCCTCAGAGACTACAGGTTCTCAACAAGAAGTTTTTTCAAGTTCCTGAAGTAAAAGGTTCCTGCTCTTCCATGCCCTCAGAATTCAATGGATTTCTCTTATTATTACTCTGCTCTGTACCCATTGAGACACTGGGTGTCCAATTTTTGTCACAAGTCTGCCTTTCCATCTGGAATTTCTTAATTCCATGGCTCCAAATGGCTGCTCTCTCCTTCTAGAACCCTATATGGACCAGAGACCTTGGTTTCCATTTCCCAAGAAGAAATGCTCCATTTGTCCAGATGGAAAATAATGTATTTCTGTGGGTCCGGTACTCAGACTGCAGGTTATTGTTGGAGGAAACACTTATTCCCCACTCTACTAAATCCACGGATGGGATTCCAGATAGACTAATCCCTGTGGTTTTCCTTCCACTCCTCTTATTTATTGACCACTCCTAACCCCATTCCCAAAGAATTGCTGTATTAACTGACTTGAGAAGAAAAAACAGGCATACATGCCTAGGCCATTCTTCCCTTTTCTGTATTCATCTATTCACAAAAGGATGCATCTATCTGTTTGGGTCCACGAGTAAAGGGTCTCACCTCATTTAGAGGGTTCAGGTCAGATTCGATCCAGCAGAGTGTTTATAGCCCATTTGGTTCCATATTTAAGCCTTGTTCTTTACTCCACCTTGAGTCAATAAAAAGCCAATAGTTTGGATCTCCTCACAGGAGAAATGCCTCTTCTTGAACACAAGTAGGCAGAGTGATCTGATTCAATTTTTACTACTGCAATATTAGGGGAGTAATGCTACATTTCCTTTCTCAGGAGTATCTGCCATGATTTTATTTTATTTTATTTTTTTAGGAAAGAAATCTTTTTTTTAAAGATGTTATTCATTTATTTGACAGACAAAGATCACAAGTAGGCAGAGAGGCAGGCAGAGAGAGAGGGAAGCAGACTCCCCACTGAGCAGAGAGCCTGATGTGGGGCTCGATCCCAGGACCCTGGGATCATGAACTGAGCCAAAGGCAGAGACTTTAACCCACTGAGCCACCCAGGAGCCCCTCTGCCATGATTTTAATGGAGAATCACCCAAGGAATCAACTCACCCAAAGTGATGATTAGTAATGGTAGAATTTCAGGCCTATCTGAGCCAGATATTTGGAGATAAATCTCATCACCCTGCAACAAAGAAAGAAAGTTTAAATGCTCCTGAAGACCAAGCAAGTAACATAAATGACTGAAGTTTCTGAGTATAAGAAGATATATATAAGTATATATAGTATATACTTATATAGAGTATAAGAAGATCACCAGCTCAAATATGATAACTGGCAACTGGTATTTGGCTTTGGCATTAAGAAGTAACATGAGGTAGAAGGAACTCAGACAAGCTATACACTATGGACACCAAACAGCTTCAGCCATTGTGCAGCAAATGCATTTATTTCAGTCCTTTTTAAAAAAGAGGCAGTCTCTACTGAGTGCCAAAATACTGTCTCCATACAGAACATGGTTAATAGATCTTTCTCATTTGCAGGCAAAGCAAGTAATAAATGTGCTTTTGTATGTAAGAATGCATCCTCTTCAATCTTAGCAATGAATTTATTAAGAAAACAAGATGAAACAACACTAACAACAACAACAACAACAACTGTAACACCCTATGTTGGCTCTAATTGTGTAGGAAGCTTGCAATTGTTCTCAGGCCCAAGCTGGCCCAGGGGTGCTCTTTGCCCTCTCTGGGCCTTCCCTCTCCCCTCCTAAAATCTGGCATTTTAAATCACCATGAAAATTTTCAATGAGGTAAGCATAGACTACAGAATTCTGCTAGCCTAAAAAAGGCTTGTCTTGAAGCCACAAACAGCTGCTAATACTAGCTTTAATGTGCGATATAACTGGTGCCTTCTGATGTTACTTTTTTAAAAAGTCGAATTATACCAGAAGAAAAATATGATGGAGTTATTATAAAATTCAGGCTCTTTCAAAGCACACAATTTTCCACCATGGACTCTAATATCTTTGAAGCCTGAACAAATCTGGGAATAAGAATATACCTTTCAAATTATAACCTTTATCAGCATTGCAGGTGTCTCTTCCTTCAGCCTCCCTCAGGTTTTCACCTTGAGACTTAGCAACTTTATCCTTCTTACAACAACTTACTCCTCCAAGATGAAATGGATTCAGTAATCTGGCCCAAGTGAACCTTCAGACTGTTTATTTTAACAAACCTAAAAAAAAGATGAATTCCCCTACTCTATCCAGTATGTGATGACAAAGCCCTCTAGGTTTTATTTAGAAAACAACAAGGAAATTCGGTCTGAGTGCCAAAAAGAGTCCATGCGTATAACTGGAAGCAGGCAGTGCTCTTTTGGGATCTCATTAGGGACTTGGTGCTATTCACCTAAGAGGCTGCTCAGCCCTATCACTTGAGAGCGGCCCCCGCTGCTCAGAGTGACAGGGTTTGGTAAAAACAGAAGGACAGTCATGACGACTCCCCTGCCACCCTCCTCAGAATGTCCACCAAAGAGGAGAACTCTGCAGAGAATGGGTCTTTAAACACATTAAGTCCCTGGGGACAAAAATGCAATTTGGGGGTAAGAGTGAGATACACTCAATCAGATGACTGTCCAAGGAATGGGGTTATTGACTGACAGGAACTGGGTTCCTCATTTGCCCTTCAGATGAGCTCTTTGGTTCAGTACACCTGCCTATTCTTCTTTGGGTATGTATTCCTGCCCTCAGAACCACTGGTTAGTTGACATAATTCAGCTCTTGTGGAGAACTGTGCTGCTTTAAGATGATGAGTTCTACAGATACATTTGTTCGTTTCAGAAATGGACTTCTGGTTACTGAAGCCATCACATCCCTCCTCTTTGCAGCCTTTCTCATGGGCAAAAAGGAAGTTTGGGTTTATAACCCAGTTGCATCTGAGCAGATTAATGTCTAGTTACCCAGAATTCCAGGACAAAACATGGTGGGGCAGGGAAGGAGGTCAAATCCTGTTTAGTTCAATTCAACAGGGAAATATTCGGGAATTCCTCTCTTAAAAGAGTTGACAGCTCAGAAAACAGTACATTAGCATACATTGAATTTGGTGGTTAATTAGAGTGAACACAAAGCCTGGCTAGCCTGGAACAGCAGCCTTAGGTTAAACCTTTTGCCCTCAGTGTACTTGTTACTCAAATAAGCGCACTTGCTTGGACAACAAATGATATGGTCACCAGATGTGAGGAGAAAAAAAGAAAGATTCCCAATTTTTTCCTTTGGCTCTAATTGTCTTCCCAAGCTAGTTGCAATAGCAATACTGTTTGATGGTTCCAAGAACGTTCCTCAAAGTCCTCTGGAAATGGTTCTGGTGTCTGTGCGATTGCTGGTCCCTGAAGGAGCAGGGTAGCTTTGTTCTACAAGTGAAAAGTCCTCCCCATTTTCCTGGAAGATGTCAGATTTAGCAAACAGAAGTACAGGACACCCAGTTAACTTTGAATTTCAGAGCAACAGTGAATAATGTTTTAGTATAAAAGATTCCATTCACAGGGGTGCCCGGTGGCTCAGTGGGTTAAAGCCTTGCCTTCGGCTTGGGTCGTGATCCCAGGGTCCTGGGATGGAGCCCCGCTTTGGACTCTCTGCTCAGCAGGGAGCCTGCTTCCTCCTCTCTCTTTCTCTGCCTACTTGTGATCTCTATCTGTCAAATAAATAAATAAAATCTTAAAAAAAAAAAAAAAAAGATTCCATTCACTGACCAGAGTTAACCAGTATGTCAGTGGCTGTGCTCCATGAATACCTTGTCCTGCCTGTGGGCTGCCCACTCATAGGCATTCCTTCACCAAAGCTGTGGGACATCACAGGGAGACCTAGAGGAGCCCCCTACTTTCTTTACTGTCCTCCTCCCAGAGTCAAAACATTTTCTTTTCCTAGGTGGAAGATAAAGGGTCACACAGGGAGGCCTACTCCTGGAAGATGGTGAAGTAAGACAACGGATTTTCTGGGAAGAAGGAAAAATACAACCCTTTGGAGGAATGAGCAGCTTCTTGTATGGTTCAGGGCTCTGACTGGAACTCTCAATCCTTTATCCTTGTAATTCTTCCTTCTAGCACTAGAGCAGAGGGATGTGGGGGCCCTGGAGGGGAAGGAAGCCAGTGAGTTTGGGGAGAAGCTTCCAGTCTTTATCCTAACATGCCCTCAGGCACTGTGGTCTGAGTGGTCTGCCCATGCGGCTATGCATTAAAACCTGCCAAATTCCACAAATCACAGAAAATCCACTCAGATGATGTGCTAAAATTACTGGTTCAAAAAGTTTCATCACCAGATCTAGAAACTAGAAAGAGGACCTGCTTCTGGCAGAATTACAAAGTGAATAAAGTTCATTTTCCAAGTCATCAACCTGGATTTTCTTTCCCCTTTCTCTTTTCTGATGGCACAGCTTTCCTTACTGTTCTGACAGCACGGCTTCCAGCATCATCATAGGCTCCTGGGTACAGGTGTTTGAGGTCAGTCGTGGCATTCCCTCTTGGTGTTGAACGTAGGGGTTCTGAATGAATCCCCAATTCCACCAATAGAGGGATGCTTCATTCCAGGGAGAAAGTGATGGAAGAAATAAGGGAGCACAGAGGTCCATAACCTCATGAGCATCACAGTATGTAGTCAGTACTCACTCCATTGATGGCTGGGAATTTCCCAAGAATGTAGGCCCAAGGCAGACTCATTTGAAAGTGGAAACTTCAACTAGTAATAAAGGGAAAAGTTCTACTTGATCTCTGGATTTAGTCTCAGAGTGGTCTGGGGAACTACTGATTCTTTTTTCTTTTCTTTTCTCTCTCTCTCTTTTTTTTTTTTTTCATGCACAGCTGGTCACCACTGAGGAATGAGGAAGGCTGTCAGTGGGAGAGGCTCATTCTATTCTTTGCAACTCCAAAGCAACACCATGTGACAGCTAACATGATGAATCTAGCATGTGTTCAGGAAAGTGAGTTTCTCTCTAGCACCTATGTCTTCTGCTTGTGACTCCACAGCCTAAAGTGGTTTAAGAGAAAGTGACCCACGAATGAGACTGTCCCCAGAATGGCTGTATCTATCAGAAAGGACTTGAGCTGCAAACACAGCTGAACAAGCTTCCACTCTTGGGCTTCCTCCACTGGGGACTGTGGTGCCCAGAGATTTTGGCCAGGGTTTATGGATGCAGAAAGCCAGCTTGCTATACATCAACCTTACAACCCTTAGAGCCCAAGGGTCCTCTTTGCCTCCAGATACTTTTCACATTTCCAGCCACTTTCAAGGTCTAGCCCCTCCCAATCCAAAATTCCAGGCTG
The DNA here is from genome assembly GCF_964662115.1 of Mustela nivalis. Lineage (NCBI taxonomy): Eukaryota > Metazoa > Chordata > Mammalia > Carnivora > Mustelidae > Mustela > Mustela nivalis. The sequence continues at coordinate 55,971,714 of NC_139027.1, forward strand.
GCTCTCCTACGATTCACACTGCAAGCTTAGAAATGTCTCCTTTTGGCACTGGTAAGGGGAGAGATGTTGAAAGGAAGCCTGAGCAGATGGGAATGAAATTCCATTACTTTGTAAATATCTGAATGGCATTTCTTTTTAATGCGATATGAGAGTTTTAGTACATTTAAAAATTTCCCTACCCTAATTATAAAACCCATTTTTATTAAAGGTGCACACACCTCGCTTGTAGCTGACAAAGTTTTGGCTCCAATGTTGGAGCTGCATGAGAATTTCATCCCTTGTGCTTAGCACTTGCCAGTTTCCCTCCCTGGGTAATGACAGAGATGCTAACACAATAGCAAAGCTGTTAATCCCAAACATGTTACTAATAAGGCAAGCTGCTTCACTCAAGGTTGCAGAGAGGAAGGAGAGATGAATGTGGAAATGCTAATATGCCAACTTGCACACTTTCTCATACCCACAGATTTGTGGATAATGAGGAATGCCCTGTTTTTCTCAAAATATCACTGCACTTAATCAACTCAGAGATTCCTCACTAATCACATGCCATCAACTGATGTTTGGTATTTGGAAGACTGTGAAGGTGAACAGTAAATGTGAATGAGTTCACTTCATGGATAGCACCTGAACAAATCTTGCGAGACTCAACTTTCTTCATCATTTCTGACAAGGTTCTTTGTGTGGTTTACTGACCCTTTAGACACATGGCAGACTCTATAGCTATTTAGTGGTGAAAAGAAAATCTCTGAGAAACAAACTGAGGGTTTTAGAGTGGAGTAGGTGGGGGGTTGGGTGAGCCTGGTGGTGGGTATTATGGAGGGCACATATTGCATGGAGCACTGGATATGGTGCATAAACAATGAATTTTGGAACACTGAAAAAATTAAATTAAATTAAAAAAAAAAGAAAATCAATAAACGTGTGAATGAAGCAAACCCTTCTCAATCTGGGCTATAGTTTCAAAAAAAGAAAGTTGGATATTGTACGATTTATGTTGAATGTATTTTGAAAGCATAACATGGCCAAGTTCAAGAATTCTGAGGAGGTAGATAGAAGAAAGGAGAGAAGTCATGAAAATGGATTCTTTCCTCTCCCCATAGAACAGGTGCAAGCAGCTGTGGAGGAACCATACAAACTCCAACTTTGATTTTGGAAATAAGAATTGCACTCTGGATAACTGATTTAATTTTTACATAGCCTCAGTTCTAGTTCAGAATCTCCTTGTTAGTGGCCCTGGACATATCTGAAATTTGGTAGAATTCATCCTATGATGGATTTGCTGGTGGCAGAGAGGTATTCACTGACCAAACTGACTCATCTAGTTTGATATGTAGGGTAGTTCTGGAAAGCCATAAGAAATTCTTCAAATTAGCCATAAATCAGAATTAACATCAGGAACTTTGAAAAAATATCGCAGCCCGAGTTAACCTTGGGAGATTCCGTTTCAATCAGTTTAGTGGGGGCTTCTGAGAACTATATTTTCCAAAGCTTTATAGATAATTCTGGTGCTCAACCATGTTTGAGAAGAATTCCTATGTTTTCTAGACTTTCACACATTTGACTTTATCAACTAAGGAAAAACGAACTCTTACCACCATTATTTCATAAAGGAATGACAGATTAACACCAAGGACAGATCTTTAAACACAGTGATCTTTGCAGAAACTCACAATGTTATCACGTCCATGGTTATAGCAGCATTGTTCATAAGAGGTGCCAAAAGGTTAGAGTAACTTGTCAACTAACTGATGAATGAATAATTTTTAAAAAATGATATATACACATAATGGAATACTATTCAGCCTTAAAAAGGGAAGAAATTGTGACATAAGCTATAACATAAATGATCTTTGAGAACATTATACTATGTGAAATAAGCCAGTTACCAAAGGACAAAAAATATTTCATTCCACTTAGATGAGATGTCTAGAGTAGCCAAATTCATAGAAACAGAAAGTAGAATGATGAAATCTGGAGCCAGGGAAGAATGAAAAGTTGTTATTCGGAGCACATGTATGAAATTTCAACAGGGAAGATGAAAATGTTTTGGAGATGGATGGTAGTGATGGTTGTACAACAAGGAATATTCTTAATGGCACTGCACTGTACCATTTTAAAAAATGATCACTTTCATGTTACACGCATTTTACTCCAATTCAATTCAAAAAGGTTTACAAAATTGTCTTTATTTTCTCATTATGTTGTACAAGTTGGCATTTGAAAGCCACTGCCCAGGACGAAGAAAGAGAAAGGAAGCTGGGCCTGTGGGTGCAGCCCAAGTGGCTGAATCCAGTTACCCCAGAGCCACGCATAGTCAGAATGCCTCTAAACTTCCTCCAGATATTGCAACAACCTGACCCAGGCTGGATGATGGAGACATCCTTCCAGATTATAAAACTCATTAACTATGCCCCCCTGAGAAACTTATCTTCTCAAACACAGAAGTATCCTAAGTCAGGGGTCAACTTGTCCTTAAAAATACTTACTATTTTTTTGTGGGCAGAAATGTCCAGAGGGCAAGGCACCTAAGAAAGTTTTTAAGAAACCAGAGATTTGGTCCTAAGGTTTGTCTGAGTAGGCAATGACATTGGGTGACATCTTTTTTTTTTTTTTTCTTCACAAAGCAATAGAGCAAAGCAGGAAAAAAACTGCACAGAGGTTAAAAGCAAAGCAATTCGATACCCACAGGAAGCCACTTACAGACAAGATGTTCTCTGGGACAGAGTTAATTGTTGGTGAAATTACAGGATTACATGAAGAGCAATAATGCCCCTTTACTATAGTGGTTGATTCTTATTTACTTACGTATATAATATACATAAACATATGTATGCATGTACCCATATTAAATGGAAGTTTGTGATGACTGGTTAGTAAGTTTTTAAAAATTCAGATTAATCTGTTCTTGGCAATACAGACTCTGATAGCCTACAAGGCAGGCCATATAGCTGGAATTTATAATCGTGGAATTTTCGTACTGCATTAAGAATCTCTGTGGGTGATAATAGAGCACTAAAATAGCTAGCATTGCATTGATGTTTCTCACTCTCTACATTTGTTTAATTCCTTTGCCAGAGACACATACTTAACTTGTCTTGGTAGATTTTTGTAATGTGTCTTTCAAATGGAAAAACTGTATTCAAGCATTCCAATTTTATCAAGTGGCAAAAACACCCAGGCTGTTGGCCAGAATTTGCATGTTTGTTACTGCATTCCATACCCAGATATCTCAGGGCTGAAGAATAATAACAATTTTCTAAAATATTATTGGAACCATAATTCTGGCAGCAGGTTAATTCACTTAGCCATTTCTATTAAAGCAATAATTACTGGCACATAACCTTAGGAATCATTATGCAGAATGATAATCCATTCCAGTTGAAATAGCCTTCGTAGTTCAATAAATGTTTGTTAAGTACCTACTGTGTGTAATGCTCTATAATCTCTTACCTTTGTCTAGCACTTCAGAAATATGAAAACCACATTTATTATCTCCTCCAATTCTGACAAACCCAGTGAAGAGTGTAGCAAGTTAATATACAGGGAAACTGAGGCAGAGAGATTAAATGTTTTGCTCATAATCTGGAAGCTAGTAAATGATGTAGTCACAAATAAAATACTGTTTTTCCCAAGCCTATTCCAATCTTCTCTGTGCTGCCCCACATATCCCTCCTCATTGTCAACACACATTGTGACTATTTATATTGGATTGCTCTTTATTATTTCTCTGAATAACTTTTTTGTGCCAGTATGTCTTTTTTCTGAAATGCTCTGTATCATCACTAAGCAACACACCACGTGATTCAGGTAATCTTATCTTCGTAAGTTTGGCTAACATGGCTACCAGTAACCACCATCTGTCTTCTGTTTTTCCCATCACTAATGATAACTTTCTATGCCTCTTTCTTCCAGAAGAAAAAATGAAAAGAAAAACTTTGCTTTTGCCCCAGTGTAGGTAGGCAGTGTGACATGGTGTCCAGAAAAGTGTGAGAGTCAAGAGACCTGAGTGATAGCGTTGGTTCTGCCACTGATTAGACATCACGCCACAATAGGCCTTAGAATTCCATCAAATAAGAATTGCAATGCCTTTTCTGACCTCCTCAGAAGACTGAAGTTAACAACAAAAATGTGAAGAAGTTGAAAATAATTAAATTTCACAATAATGTAAATATTGCCAAGTCTTTATAGAATTCCTACTGATGCTAAACGTGGAAAAAAAGGAAACTTCCTGATGACTGTTATGGGTCAAAACAGATTGTGATTAGATCTCTTGGTGTCTGTAGGGTAGAAAGTAGAAAGTATAGATAGGAAAGGAAGAGGAGATAGGATATCACCTTTCATTTCAGGGACCTAATGCCTTTGTAATATTGTGAGATAATAGAAAAAATATATATGTCTCTGCTACTTCTTCTTGACACAGCATTCCTAAATCCTTACAATTTCTTAAATGATAAGAATACTAGGAGCATCTTTGGTTCTAATGAGGTGACTGTGGGTGGGCTTCCAGATGGCTCCTAAATGGGGGCTGGCCACCAGAAAGACCAAACCATGACTGGAAGATTGGAATTTTTAGCCCTAGCTCTTATACTCCAGAGAGAGGAGAGCTGAAAAGGGAATTAATAATTGGTCATGCCTATAAGATGAAGCCTCCTTAAAAACTCAAAGTAGAGAGTCTGCAGAGCTTCCAGGTTGGCAAACATATCCAAACCAGGAGGCTGACACACAACAACTCCACAGGGACAGAAGTTCCTGCACTTGTGACTCTCCCAGACCTCACCCTATGTAACTGTCATCTGGCTATTTATCTGTGTACTTTATCATAGTCCTTAATAAACTGATAAATGTGTCTCCCTGGGTTCTGTGAGCAACTCTAGCAAATCAACTGAACCCAAGGAGGGGTCACTGGACCCTCTAATCTATAGTTTCGGTTGATCAAAAACACAGGTGAGGGGTGCCTGGGTGGCTCAGTGGGTTAAAGCCTCTGGCTTGGGCTCAGGTCTTGATCCCAGGGGCCTGGGATCGAGCCCCCATCGGGCTCTCTGCTCAGCAAGGGGCCTGCTTCCTCCTCTCTCTGCCTGCCTCTCTGCCTACTTGTGATCTCTGTCTGTCAAATAAATAAAACCTTTAAAAACAAACAAACAAACAAACAAACACAGGTGATAATCTGGACTTTGGCTGAAGTCTGGGGTGGGTGGGTGGGGTGCAAGGGCAGTCTTGTAAGACTGCATCCTTAACCTGCGAAATCTGTTGCTATCTGTGGTAGTAAGTATCAGAACCAAGTTAAACTACAGGACAAGTTAAACTACAACACCCAGTTGGTGTTGCAGAGGATTGCTTGGTATGGGGAAATAGTTGCACACATCTAGTGACCAGAAGTGTCAGAAGTGAAGTGTTTTACATGACTACTAAAGGAGACATACAGAAAGAAAGACTTAGTAGGAAAGACACAGGCTTTTTCCTACATGGAAGGAGACCGAACTGGATTTTCCCTTAATAAATCTACATCTAGACTCAATTCTCTAAGTATTATAAGCTACCCTATAGTGTATATTCTAGACACCAGATTCAGACAGAATTTTTCTATTTCTAGTATGTGTAGAAAAACCTGGATTGATCATTTACATCAGGCTCAGTGAAGATAAAAATAAAATTGCTTGAGAATAATCAAATAATAGTGATAAAAAATATACAAATATTTATAAAGAGTAAAGTAAAAATGATCTTGATTCCAACCTCCACTTCCTGTTCATTAAGTAACTAGTGATAAACTTTAATGAAATGGGACTAGAGGAATCTTCTTTTAGGCTCTTCTCCACGTACTGTATCTATTATTTCAAACCTTTGACATTGATAGGGCTGTTTGTTTGTTTTTTCTACAACTCTCTTACTAATCACACACACAAAAAATAATGCGTTTTTTTTTCTGTCTGCATTTGCCACTTTTTAAGCACTAAAACTTTACCAATTGTATATATATATCTACGAAAAATTCTATTTCCCTCCAAGATGCTCTGTAAATGATTAGATACTGCTTGGGTACTTGTTAATAAAAACGGTGGCATGACACTTTAGATCTTTATCTCTTAAACCCTAGCTTTTTAAAAATTTGTCTTCTTTTTACCTTATTCAGTGTCATCTCTGTTGTGCAGTACTGGGAGGTACGTTTTAAGTTTTTTCATAGAAAGAGTTATTTGCCCCTAAAAGTATTAGCTCAAAAAGATCACCCACAGCATTGTACCATATCACCTCCTATGTTACACATTCAACTCACCCTGGTACCCATTGCTCAGAATTAGTACAGAGACATAATGACTTAATTACCTTACTATGAAGTTTCTACTATTTCTTTCAAGATAGAACTATAAGAGAAAGCCTTTGATGGCCTAGGGTTTCTTTGGGTTGAGAATCACATAAAATATTGGCCAAGATTTTACCTCTCTAATCTCCTCTCTGCTTTCACAGCTTGGTTTAGAAAAGCACATTCCCTCTGCCCAAGGCTCCAGGCTGATGAGATTTGTCTCTTGTTTGGATTATGAACAGGTTAATTATCTGCACCTTATTGCACTCGTCTTTTTGAATGTCCTAGGTAACAGGAGCACTGCTTTTTCTCTGCCCACTGGTCCATGACAGAAGAGTTGTTCAATAACTCATCTTCTCGGGTCACTTCCAAACAAAGAACTCTCTCAGGAAGAAAAATTCCTAAACCATGTCTCCCTCAAAAAAAAAAAAAAAAAAAAAAAAAAAAATTAAGACTGTATTATTTGACCTCTGGGTCTGATCCTAAGATTGTGTAAATCTAGGAAAGGCAGTCATAAATAGACTGTTTGCCAAAATTTGTCTCATCAAGAACAGAATGACCTGCTGTGTGATAAAGAAGTCCACAGGCCACTGACTGTGTCCTTCCTCGTGGTGGCTTCTAATTCCTCTCTTAGTAAGTCTCAAAACATTAAAAAAAAAATTCTGACACTTTTCTGTGATGTCTTATCTTTGGAATCCTGGCACCCTTACAGACAGATGCCAGATAAGAGACTCAGGAAAATGGGACACAATCTAAAACAGGCAACACTCGGATTGTAAAGAGGTAAAAGGAGATGTGGGCCCTGGATGAGCGTTATGCAGCCACGCAGATAGCTGATTGCAATGACTTGCTATCACTGCTCTGGGGCTGCGGGTTTCTAGAATTGTGAGACCATGAGTAGGGCTGTTCCAGAAGGACTTAAAGGTGGACTCAATATTTATTATGGATTAGATCATTTCTTGGAGTTTTAGGAACTTTCCACTGCAAGTGGAAATGATCTGGTAGATCTAAGATTCCTCTGTCAGGCTGGGTTTATGAGCACAGAACATGACTTAAGTCTTTGCAGAGAAGTTCGTGGGAAGTTCCCATGGAAAAAAAAAATAAGGTGGGTATTCTAGGTACACTATAGATAGAACTACCAGATGCGCTGCTTTTCCGTGAATGCTTGAGGTTTACACTTGTTGCCTTGACTCAATAATGATTCCTCCTTCATGCTGATCACGTCCCAGTTTGGTAAGTGAATGATATAGTCACCCACCCTGTATGATATTCCTATATGACATTTGGATATTATTCTCTAAAAGTAATAGGTTTTTTGACTTGGCACATGGTCGGTCAGGCAAATCATGTGTTCATGTTAGAAGGTAATCCCTCTGTTAGGCAGTATTGGATACAAAATTTAAAAGACAATTACAGCTAATCGAACCCTAATATATGAAGTCCCAAGGGAATGTAAATGAAATGTTTCTGAGATAAAAATTTCTTTTAAGATTTTTATGTATTGGTCAAGATGGCGGAGAAGTAGCAAGCTGAGACTGCTTCAGCTAGCCGGAGATCAGCTAGATAGCTTATCTAAAGATTGCAAACACCTGAAAATCCATCGGCAGATCGAAGAGAAGAAGAACAGCAATTCTGGAAACAGAAAAACAACCACTTTCTGAAAGGTAGGACCGGCGGAGAAGTGAATCCAAAGCGACGGGAAGATAGACCCCGGGGGGAGGGGCCGGCTCCCGGCAAGCAGCGGAGCAACCGCGCACAAAATCAGGACTTTTAAAAGTTTGTTCCGCTGAGGGACATCGCTCCAGAGGCTAAACAGGGGCGAAGCCCACGCGGGGTTAGCGTGGCCTCAGGTCCCGCAGGGTCACAGAAGGATCGGGGGTGTCTGAGTGTCGCAGAGCTTGCGGGTATTGGAACGGGAAAGCCGGCTACAGAGACAGAGCCGACAGTAAGCTCGCTCGGGGTTACCTTGAACCGGTCGCAGGCTCCGTGAGCTCGGAGCGTGGCCGGAGGTCGGGCAGACGGGAGTGACTGGGCGCTGTTCTCTGAGGGCGCACTGAGGAGTGGGGCCCTGGGCTCTCGGCTCCTCCAGGCCGGAGACCAGGAGGCCACCATTTGTATTCCCGTCCTCCTGAACTCTACGGAAAGGAAAGCGCTCAGGGAACAAAAGCTCCTGAAAGCAAACCTGAGCGGATTACTCACCCCGGCCCTGGGTAAGGGCGGTGTAATTCCGCCTGGGGCAAAGACACTTGAGAATCACTACAACAGGCCCCTCCCCCAGAAGATCAACAAGAAATCCAGCCTAGACCAAGTTCACCTACCAAGGAGTGCGGTTTCAATACCAAGGAGAGCAGCAGAATTCCAGAGGAGGAGAAAGCCAAGCACGGAACTCATGGCTTTTTTCCTGTGATTTTTTGAAGTCTTGCAGTTAATTTAATTTTTTCTTTTTCATTTTTTTTTTTTTTTTTCTTCTCGCCTTCGGGTAAAAATTTTTTTTTTAACTGTTACCTTTTTGTTTTTTAACGATTTTTTACTAGTTTATCTAATATATATATTTTTTCTTTTTTACATTTTTCTCAGGTGTTTTCTTTTTTAAAAAAATTTTTTTTTCTTTTCATTTTTTTTTCTTTTCTTTGTTCTTTTTTTTCCCCTTTCTTCCTTTTTGAACCTCTTTTTATCCCCTTTCTCCCCACTCACGATTTTGGATCTCTTCTAATTTGGTTAAAGCATATTTTCCTGGGGTTGTTGCCACCCTTTTAGTATTTTACTTGCCCCTTCATTTACTCTTATCTGGCCAAAATGACAAGACGTAAAAATTCACCACAAAAAAAAGAACAAGAGGCAGTACCAAAGGCTAGGGACCTAATCAATACAGACATTGGTAATATGTCAGATCTAGAGTTCAGAATGACAATTCTCAAGGCTCTAGCCAGGCTCAAAAGAGGCATGAAAGATATTAGAGAAACCCTCTCGAGAGATATAAAAGCCCTTTCTGGAGAAATAAAAGAACTAAAATCTAACCAAGTTGAAATCAAAAAAGCTATTAATGAGGTGCAATCAAAAATGGAGGCTCTAACTGCTAGGATAAATGAGGCAGAAGAAAGAATTAGTGATATAGAAGACCAAATGACAGAGAATAAAGAAGCTGAGCAAAAGAGGGACAAACAGCTACTGGACCACGAGGGGAGAATTCGAGAGATAAGTGACACCATAAGACGAAACAACATTAGAATAATTGAGATTCCAGAAGAAGAAGAAAGAGAGAGGGGAGCAGAAGGTATACTGGAGAGAATTATTGGGGAGAATTTCCCCAATATGGAAAAGGGAACGAGCATCAAAATTCAGGAGGTTCAGAGAACGCCCCTCAAAATCAATAAGAATAGGCCCACACCCCGTCACCTAATAGTAAAATTTACAAGTCTCAGTGACAAAGAGAAAATCCTGAAAGCAGCCCGGGAAAAGAAGTCTGTAACATACAATGGTAAAAATATTAGATTGGCAGCTGACTTATCCACAGAGACCTGGCAGGCCAGAAAGAGCTGGCATGATATTTTTAGAGCACTAAACGAGAAAAACATGCAGCCCAGAATACTATATCCAGCTAGGCTATCATTGAAAATAGAAGGAGAGATTAAAAGCTTCCAGGACAAACAACAACTGAAAGAATTTGCAAATACCAAACCAGCTCTACAGGAAATATTGAAAGGGGTCCTCTAAGCAAAGAGAGAGCCTACAAGTGGTAGATCAGAAAGGAACAGAGACAATATACAGTAACAGTCACCTTACAGGCAATACAATGGCACTAAATTCATATCTATCAATAGTTACCCTGAATGTGAATGGGCTAAATGCCCCTGTCAAAAGACACAGGGTATCAGAATGGATAAAAAAACAAAACCCATCTATATGTTGCCTCCAAGAAACTCATTTTAAGCCCGAAGACACCTCCAGATTTAAAGTGAGGGGGTGGAAAAGAATTTACCATGCTAATGGACATCAGAAGAAAGCAGGAGTGGCAATCCTTATATCAGATCAATTAGATTTTAAGCCAAAGACTATAATAAGAGATGAGGAAGGACACTATATCATACTCAAAGGGTCTGTCCAACAAGAAGATTTAACAATTTTAAATATCTATGCCCCCAACGTGGGAGCAGCCAACTATATAAACCAATTAATAACAAAATCAAAGAAACACATCAACAATAATACAATAATAGTAGGGGACTTTAACACTCCCCTCACTGAAATGGACAGGTCATCCAAGCAAAAGATCAGCAAGGAAATAAAGGCCTTAAACGACACACTGGACCAGATGGACATCACAGATATATTCAGAATATTTCATCCCAAAGCAACAGAATACACATTCTTCTCTAGTGCACATGGAACATTCTCCAGAATAGATCACATCCTCGGTCCTAAATCAGGACTCAACCGGTATCAAAAGATTGGGATCATTCCCTGCATATTTTCAGACCACAATGCTCTAAAGCTAGAACTCAACCACAAAAGGAAGTTTGGAAAGAACCCAAATACATGGAGACTAAACAGTATCCTTCTAAAGAATGAATGGGTCAACCGGGAAATTAAAGAAGAATTGAAAAAAATCATGGAAACAAATGATAATGAAAATACAACGGTTCAAAATCTGTGGGACACAACAAAGGCAGTCCTGAGAGGAAAATATATAGCGGTACAAGCCTTTCTCAAGAAACAAGAAAGGTCTCAGGTACACAACCTAACCCTACACCTAAAGGAGCTGGAGAAAGAACAAGAAAGAAACCCTAAGCCCAGCAGGAGAAGAGAAATCATAAAGATCAGAGCAGAAATCAATGAAATAGGAACCAAAAAAACAATAGAACAAATCAACGAAACTAGGAGCTGGTTCTTTGAAAGAATTAATAAAATTGATAAACCCCTGGCCCGACTTATCAAAAAGAAAAGAGAAAGGACCCAAATAAATAAAATCATGAATGAAAGAGGAGAGATCACAACTAACACCAAAGAAATACAAACTATTATAAGAACATACTATGAGCAACTCTACGGCAATAAATTTGACAATCTGGAAGAAATGGATGCATTCCTAGAAACTTATAAACTACCACAACTGAACCAGGAAGAAATAGAAAGCCTGAACAGACCCATAACCAGTAAGGAGATTGAAACAGTCATTAAATATCTCCAAAAAAACAAAAGGCCAGGGCCAGACGGCTTCCCGGGGGAATTCTACCAAACATTTAAAGAAGAACTAATTCCTATTCTCCTGAAACTGTTCCAAAAAATAGAAATGGAAGGAAAACTTCCAAACTCATTTTATGAGGCCAGCATCACCTTGATCCCAAAACCAGACAAGGATCCCACCAAAAAAGAGAGCTATAGACCGATATCCTTGATGAACACAGATGCGAAAATACTCAACAAAATACTAGCCAATAGGATTCAACAGTACATTAAAAAGATTATTCACCACGACCAAGTGGGATTTATTCCAGGGCTGCAAGGTTGGTTCAACATCCGCAAATCAGTCAATGTGATACAACACATCAATAAAAGAAAGAACAAGAACCATATGATACTCTCCATAGATGCTGAAAAAGCATTTGACAAAGTACAGCATCCCTTCCTGATCAAAACTCTTCAAAGTGTAGGGATAGAGGGCACATACCTCAATATCATCAAAGCCATCTATGAAAAACCCACCGCAAATATCATTCTCAATGGAGAAAAACTGAAAGCTTTTCCGCTAAGGTCAGGAACACGGCAGGGATGTCCATTATCACCACTGCTATTCAACATAGTACTAGAGGTCCTAGCCTCAGCAATCAGACAACAAAAGGAAATTAAAGGCATCCAAATCGGCAAAGAAGAAGTCAAATTATCACTCTTCGCAGATGATATGATACTATATGTGGAAAACCCAAAAGACTCCACTCCAAAACTGCTAGAACTTATACAGGAATTCAGTAAAGTGTCAGGATATAAAATCAATGCACAGAAATCAGTTGCATTTCTCTACACCAACAGCAAGACAGAAGAAAGAGATATTAAGGAGTCAATCCCATTTACAATTGCATCCAAAACCATAAGATACCTAGGAATAAACCTAACCAAAGAGACACAGAATCTATACTCAGAAAACTATAAAGTACTCATGAAAGAAATTGAGGAAGACACAAAGAAATGGAAAAATGTTCCATGCTCCTGGATTGGAAGAATAAATATTGTGAAAATGTCTATGCTACCTAAAGCAATCTACACATTTAATGCAATTCCTATCAAAGTACCATCCATCTTTTTCAAAGAAATGGAACAAATAATGCTAAAATTTATATGGAACCAGAAAAGACCTCGAATAGCCAAAGGGATATTGAAAAAGAAAGCCAACGTTGGTGGCATCACAATTCCGGACTTCAAGCTCTATTACAAAGCTGTCATCATCAAGACAGCATGGTACTGGCACAAAAACAGACACATAGATCAATGGAACAGAATAGAGAGCCCAGAAATAGACCCTCAAATCTATGGTCAACTCATCTTCGACAAAGCAGGAAAGAATGTCCAATGGAAAAAAGACAGCCTCTTCAATAAATGGTGCTGGGAAAATTGGACAGCCACATGCAGAAAAATGAAATTGGACCATTTCCTTACACCACACACAAAAATAGACTCAAAATGGATGAAGGACCTCAATGTGCGAAAGGAATCCATCAAAATCCTTGAGGAGAACACAGGCAGCAACCTCTTCGACCTCTGCCGCAGCAACATCTTCCTAGGAACAACGCAAAAGGCAAGGGAAGCAAGGGAAAAAATGAACTATTGGGATTTCATCAAGATCAAAAGCTTTTGCACAGCAAAGGAAACAGTTAACAAAATCAAAAGACAACTGACAGAATGGGAGAAGATATTTGCAAACGACATATCAGATAAAGGACTAGTGTCCAGAATCTATAAAGAACTTAGCAAACTCAACACCCAAAGAACAAATAATCCAATCAAGAAATGGGCAGAGGACATGAACAGACATTTCTGCAAAGAAGACATCGAGATGGCCAACAGACACATGAAAAAGTGCTCCATATCACTCGGCATCAGGGAAATACAAATCAAAACCACAATGAGATATCACCTCACACCAGTCAGAATGGCTAAAATAAACAAGTCAGGAAATGACAGATGCTGGCGAGGATGTGGAGAAAGGGGAACCCTCCTACACTGTTGGTGGGAATGCAAGCTGGTGCAGCCACTCTGGAAAACAGCATGGAGGTTCCTCAGAATGTTGAAAATAGAACTGCCCTATGACCCAGCAATTGCACTATTGGGTATTTACCCTAAAGATACAAACGTAGTGATCCAAAGGGGCACATGCACCCGAATGTTTATAGCAGCAATGTCCACAATAGCCAAACTATGGAGAGAACCTAGATGTCCATCCACAGATGAATGGATCAAGAAGATGTGGTATATATACACAATGGAATACTATGCAGCCATCAAAAGAAATGAAATCTTGCCATTTGCAACAACATGGATGGAACTAGAGCGAATCATGCTTAGCGAAATAAGTCAAGCAGAGAATGACAACTATCATATGATCTCCCTGATATGAGGAAGTGGTGATGCAACATGGGGGCTTAAGGGGGTAGGAGAAGAATAAAAGAAACAAGATGGGATTGGGAGGGAGACAAACCATAAGTGACTCTTAATCTCACAAAACAAACTGAGGGTTGCTGGGGGGAGGGGGTTTGGGAGAAGAGGGTGGGATTATAGACATTGGGGAGGGTATGTGCTTTGGTGAGTGCTGTGAAGTGTGTAAACCTGGTGATTCACAGACCTGTACCCCTGGGGATAAAAATATATGTTTATAAAAAATTAAAAATTAAAAAAAAAAAAAAGATTTTTATGTATTTATTGAGAGACAGAGAGAGTGTGTGAGTGAGAGAGAGAGAGAGCATGAGCAGGGGGAGGGCAGAAGAGTAGCAGCTCCCCCACTGAACAGGGAGCCTGAAACAGGGCTCCATGCCAGGACCCTGGGATCATGACCTGAGTCGAAGGCAGATGCTCAACAAACTCAGCCACCCAGACACCTCTTCTTTAAATAAAAAAAAAAAAAAAAAGATTTTACTTATTTATTTGACAGAGACAGAGACAGCAAGAGAGGGAATACAAGTGGGGAAGTGGGAAAGGGAGAAGCAGGCTCTCTGCTGAGCAGGGAGCCCATTTTGGGGCTCGATCCCAGACTCCATCCCAGGACCCTGGGATCATGACCCAAGCCGAAGGCAGATGCTTAACAACTGAGCCACACAGGCACCCCAGACACCCTTTCTTAACTCACGTTTACCTTCACTTTACAGCATGGAGCTAAAGAATTCTAATCAAAGTAACTGCTGAAGAGTGGCTCATTACCTATTATCTACAGACCAGGAACAATATACAACTCTAAAGGTAGATGGGAAGGATTGGAAACATCGTAGATGTGTAGAACAATGATTTCCATGGAGTTCCATCCCTTGAATACTTAAATCTATAATAATTGCATTCTATGCTATCTCTAGCCAAATTAATGAAAGAAATGCCATTAGGTGCCATGGGCAATCGCCTATCCCCAGGACTCCCACTGATGCAGACACATAAAGGTCTTACAACAGACTACTCATCCAATTGTGTTCATGTCTGAAAATAACTGACATCAGCTGAGAATTTCTCATTTCAAAATATACTTTCAGTCAATACATCATAAATTTTCATCTTGGGTAAAATTCTCCATTTTATTGGTTACTGCACTGATTTTAAGTAAATAACAGGTTAGCTTTGTTTACATAAAAAGAATCTAACTTTGATTTCCAAATAAACTTCATATTTTTTTTTTTGTCAGACTGGCTCTGAAAAAAAATTTAAGGAGGGAGGGGTGATGTCCTACAGCAAGAAATTAAAATTGGATACAATGATGTTTAAAAAAAAAAAAGGTTTTATTAACTTTAGATTAAACAGACATGAGGTATTCAATTAAAATGATTTCTGAGGTTTTAAAACTATCATGTTCTGTGATTAATATAGTAAATGTATGTTTGATTGAAATATTAAGCAGAAGGAAATAAATAACAGAGTTTTAAAAATATATATTCTCATTAGTAATGCAGGGCTGAAGTAAAAAGTCCAGTAAAAATATGGCTTGCTTCTAGGAGATGAATAATATTATTTACAGAACTCTTTTGAACAAGTCAGGATGTTCTCATTTGCATATGTAGCCAGCCTGGTGAATTATGACTCAGGATTCCAAATCATTGTTCTCTAAACTTGAGCCCAGAAATATAAGGTACCTTGTGGGCCAACCTCCTTTCTTCTGCCTATTTTTCTCACTCTGCCATAGTATGGACTTGGGGGTGGGACATTTGGATGAAATAAGATTACAGCTCCATCAGTTAAAACAACTGAATAAAAAGCAAAAGAATTTGTCAATTGGGTATTTGGTGTTACATAGGGTTAAAAAAAATTTTTTTAAGTCATTGGATTTAATTCATCCATCCATTTGAGGTTTTTCTTTGACTACATAAATGAAAACCACAACCAATATGCGTAAACACTAGGAAGAGAAAAATCAATGGTCCAGTTCAAGAAAAGAGCAGAAGGCAGAAGAAGCAGTATCAAATTTTGGTTGTAAACTTGCCTATAAATAGGTCACGAAATCTACAAACAATATGCAAATAACACATATGACTTTGAATTTCCTTTTCTGATACTAAGCAGCTGTTTGACTCTGAGCAGGTCTCTGTGGTTTCTTCAATCTTTGGTATCCTAATCCACCAAATAAGGGCACTGATGCACTTTTCAGTCAACCAGTATTTTCTAAACACTCACCATGGGTCAGAAACTGAGATACATCAGGAATTCAGTGGTGACCAAAAACTAGGCACAACCTTTTCCTCAAGGAGTAACCCCCTCTAAAGACAGACACAGCTGACTAAGGAATAAACAAACAAAAAAATGCAAAAATTACGAGTGATACATGTGCTTCTGCACAAAAGAATATGTGCTGTGAGGGTCCTTAATAGGAGAGTGACCTTGTTAAGGAGGTCAGGAAGAGGTGTTGAGGTGAGATTTAAAGACCCGACTAGGTGAAGGAGAAGTAGAGGGAACAACTGCAAAACAAGAAATAGTATATGCAAAGGCTAGTGGTAGGAGGAAGCAAAATAAATATGAGAGACTGAAAATAGGCCAGTGTGGCTGGAGGGTAAAGCTGAGTGGGATGGAGGTGAGGTTGGAAAGGTCGGGTGGGAGTCAGACCACGTGTAGCTTCAAGAATTTGGCTTTTTCTAAGAGCATTAAAAGGTCATTAAGAGGTTTGGGACAAAAGAATGATATGATCAGAATTGAAAATTTCACTGTGCCACACAAATTCCCCTTGCTAATGAAGAATCTTGCCCCAGCTGCTGAGACTCTTGCCAGAAGATAGTCCACAGCAGTCATATCCTTTCAGGAACTGTCTGAACTGCAGAGCTACAGTATACAAGTTTGTGCCCCATTCTACGGCTCACATCCTGAAATATACAGGGGTATAAAAGCCCAATCTACTCCTCCCACCTTTGGACAGCTTGTTCCATCTTCTGAAATCCGCACAGTGTTAGCCAAGGTTTCAGTTGAGATATCACTGCAGCTCAACTTCTCCCTCTGCCCAAGCTTATTTCTCCTTCCCTCCTTTCCACAAGAATCACTGCCCAATCAACTGCTTGCAGTCCCATCTCCATCTCAAGTTGGCTTCCTTGGAAACCCTACCTGTGACAGTCTGGAAGTAACATGGAGAATGATCTGGTGAGGGTTGGTAATGAAAGTGGTAACCCAAGTATATAATTAAAGATGATGGCAGTTGGGTCCAGAACAATGGAGAGATACAAAGGGAGAGTGGGCAGATTTAGAAGACATTCAGAAAGTAAAATACAATGGGATTTGATGATGAAATGGATATGATGAAGAGTGATGCTGTAGAGTGAGAGTCAAGAATGACTCCTCAGTTTCTGGTACACATAGATGAGAACACTTGAACATTAGGTTTGAGGGAAAAATCAGAAGTTCTCTTTTGGCACTTACTCAGTTGCAACGGTCAAGTGAAGTTTTGAAGAAAGCATCAACTGTAGAATCTAGGTCACTGGAATATGTGTCTAGATCATAAAGAAAGTAATAGATGTGGATGGAATCTTTAGGGAAAGAGAACAGTCTTTGGAAAGGGGCCTAAGTCTGAACTTTAGGGATTAAACTTAATGTTCTTCCCAGTTCTGATAAGTCTATATTTTCAAACCATCATGAGTTCTAGAAACAAGGTTCATAACCTTTGAGAAGTAACCACCTTTTTGAGAATGAGAGGGAAATCAGGGTCTACTCCCAGGGGTAAAATGTATTTTTGTTCATATGCACAAAATCTGTGCAGAATTTTAAGAGGTCCCACACCTTTAAGCTTAATGCTGGACTCCTTAGTGACTCACGGTCTCCAGGTCACAAACTTACTCCAGATAAAGCCTCTGCTTTTGTAATCCTACTATTTCTGTGGCATTTGACACAAACTATATTTTATTGTTTTAAGGTCTTAGCTGATAGCCATCTTGGTTGATGGTCCAGCAAGGGTTTTTAAAAAGAACCAAGTACCTATAATACCTGAGCTTCCATGTCAAACAGGCAGAGGTAGAGGTCACATTTTTTAGTGGTCATATTCAGAGTCACCCTGACTCAGAGGAGGAAGAGTAGGTTTATGTCATAAAACAGGGATTAGTAAACTTTTTCTGCAAAGGGCCAGATAGTAACTACTTTAGGTTTTGTGGGACACATAAGCTATTTGTCTTATATACTTCTTTTCTTTAAAATAACTCCTTTCAAAATGTAAAAACCACTCTTAGCTCACAGAGCATAAACAGACCGACAGTTGGCCACCACTGTAGACTGCTGACTCCTGCTACAAGACAGTCTACTCTGCATCCAGATTAATAAAGACAGCAGTTCCCTTGCCCCTGGGCCTCCTAGCCTTTGACCTTGGGGATAGATATTCTTTAACCTTTTCAAGCCTCTGTATTCACATCTGTAAACTATCTATCTCTTTGAGCTCTTGTGAAGCCTAGAAATCAAGTATAGTGAATATTTTTCCATACACCTGGCACATAGGGGTCATCCCATAAAAGGGTGTAGAAGAGACCACATTATTTCTAAATTTTCTTTTGCATTACAATTTGTTGATATAATAGATTTTTTTTCCCCTCCATGTTATACCTGGAGATGTGTTTCTCTGTACAGACTAGGTATCTCCTCCTCTTGTCAATGACAGGAAAATCCAGCTTCTTCCAGATCCTATTCACTGCTGACTCAGCAGAGGGAAGATCCTGAAAAAATGTGTCATTTGCTGTCATTCCCTGCTCTTGTGTCTTTGCCTGGTTGTTTCAGCCAGTTCTAACTTACCTGGTCCACCATGTTGCTGCTCTTAGGAAAAAAAAAAAAAAAGTCCCATACTGGCTGTAGTATGTGCTGCCACCAAAGCAGAATCCTCCTCTCCAGTCTATATTGCATAAAGTCAGTTATTTGCACAGATTCGGGCAGAGTGAAGGGGGCTGCCCCATCTCATACCACATGGGCTCTTCCCTAGCTTCCACTTAAGGCCTCAGGAGCCCCAGCTC
Source organism: Mustela nivalis (assembly GCF_964662115.1). NCBI lineage: Eukaryota > Metazoa > Chordata > Mammalia > Carnivora > Mustelidae > Mustela > Mustela nivalis. The sequence continues at coordinate 55,990,665 of NC_139027.1, forward strand.
TCTCTCCTCTTTCTTGTCCCAAAGGGGATGGTCTTAATAAGCCATACAGACTTGATCCACCCTCTGGGGAAGCTCTTGTTCCCTTCCTCCCTTCCCCATCAGCAAATTCTACTATGTGCTCTTGCACTTCACTGGGCTACAAATATTCGTCAGATATTAGCTGCTCTGCTTGCTCCTTTAGAGCATGATGATATCGGGTAAAAATCCACAGTTGTATACTCTTTGGAAGGGCAAATACTCCCAAGAATTCTATAAATTCCTAGTAGAGAAAGAGGCTTTTTATTCTCAAGATTGCTTTAGCCTATGAACTCTTACTTCTGCATGAATCTCATTGATGAAAATGTGAAACTCTTTTTTATTTTACACACATCCACAAACACACTCATAAAAAATATTTGTGTGTCTGACAGATGTAAATGAAGTTTTTGGAGGAACTTTAAAGGGAGTTTGCATTGCAACAATGGGCATGATTTTAAACTAAGTATTAGAGCCTCTCATTCCTAAACCCTGCTTTGCCCCATTGCCAGGTAAAAGCTTCGAAAGTTATCCCATAAAGAACTCAAGCTCTTCCCACATCCTCTTCCCTCCACTGCACTTCTCTACCCAACTGTTCTCTTCTTTCCCCTTCTCTCACGGGAATCAAATACAGGTTTCTTTCTGTCTCTCAGACACAGTGCTTTAAGGGACTTTTTAAAAATGCACACTCCCTTTGTTAACTGTTGCCCTCAGGTCTCCTCTTCTACCCCAGACAGCTCAGTTATTTTCCCCCAACGATGAAATTTCCCCCGACAGATTAAGCTAGTAGCTAAAACAATAAAAAATTTCAGTCTCTTACACAGGTTACTTGGCTGAATGACCACTTTGATATTCATTTTTAGCCCTTAATACTTTAGCATAAGTCAGTTAATCAGATGAATTGAAAGGAAGAACCAAGAAAACAGAACTGAGAAAAAGTGTTTTGTTTGAGCAGAGAGGGTTACGGAGAAAGCACAGAGGCCAAGTTTTTGGAAGTACAGCAGTATGGCTAATACAAAAATTAGCAAGAAGATGCTGCTGGGGGATGGTAGGGAAAGAGAAACAGTACTACCAGCAAGAGGATGGGAGAGCACAGAAGAGGAAATTTATCTATTTTGCCTGGGGCTGGACCTCATTTTAGGTGTTGCATAAGTATAGTTAAATCCTCTGGTAGAGCACACATTCATGAAAACAGGGGAGATCCTCCTTTGATGTGGAAATAACTACTGAGAAAATCCACAACTCCCCCTGCATGAATCTCCTGATGTCACAGCTACTCTGGGAGCCTGCTTTGGCTCTGCCCTGTGTGGATGTGGGGACCCAGATGATGAAGGTTTGAATGCATTCAATTATTAAGGCTTTAAAGGTACAATATTAACGATGCAACACTGGGGTGCAGAGGGGTTGGGGACAGGGTGGAAGCCATTTATTTTGGTTGTTATTTTTCTGGCACCTGCTTTGGAATTTTAACGTTTCTCTCTCTATAAACAATAGACATTAGCATTTTCATGTCTTGGAAGTTAAAGCAAGATGTGGGAAATTCAACTGTTGAAGAACAGAGTTCTCTAATTGCACTCTTCAGAGATTTCCAGTACTTTTGGAAAATATGCATCAACAAAGAGTTTAATTTATTTATTGGTGGTATTCCATTTCAAGGGATGGCCTGATTTCCAGTCTATTCTCCCACCATAATGCATCTGCTTGGGTAGGGAAGCTCCCATTGGCTTCAAAGGGTACAGAGAGCAGAGCAAAGATGCTGAAGGATGGAATCAGATCAATGATTTTTTAATCATCTTTTCTAGTTCTGTGTCATCACTGCAGAAAGTGAACTGCTTCTGGGAAACTGATGTATTAAAAACTGTTCAAAAGAGCTAGGAGCTGGATCTGGAATTTTGACTAGAAGTGGGTATTTCATAACTAAATATGGTATCTGGTTAGCTCCCATCTATTTTCAGAGACAGTACTGACTTCAATTAACATGCGTGCATATACAGCTGTGCAAGTCCCTCCCTAACGCTAAAAAACACACACTAGTTAGCAGCTTGGCTCAGAACAAAAATCAGGTTCACCCTTACCATAGTCTTATGTAAAAACTCATTATCTTCTCTATTATTATAAAGCAAGGTTTGGGAAAACTCTTTATTTTCCAAACATTAAGTGTCTTTGCTTGGACTCTGAAGGTCTCTGCAGACTGCAGTGCCTTTCATTGTGGCCCAACACACCATGCTCCACCCAGGTCTTGCTAACTTATAGCTCTCACACCCAGGCATAGTAGATGGAATGTAGGAAAATGCCTGTGGGGGCAGCCAGGCCCTTGCTAATGAGACCAAAGCAGTGACTGCATGACTAGAGAACCCAAACCTCACTTATTTCCAGGAAGCTTTTCTCAGACATTCAGCAGAGAATAGAGGGCAAAGGTAAGGAATAAATTGAAGAAATAGGGAACATGATGCTCAGCCAAGATCTTTAGCTGGGGTCCAGCAGAGCTCACAGGCCTGATGCACTCAAACTGACCACTGACTAAGATGTCAGGAGGGCTTCAACTTTATGGAGCAATTGGCATGATGCTAGATGGAAATCAATATCTGCAATCGAAAATTTTGTTTTTTGTATGTTGTCAGTTGAACTTTGATCTCTGTTTCTCTTTCTTGGAGTGGTTTTCCTTCTGCAATCAGCATGATGAAAAAGAAAATATTACTTATAAATGAAATCAGCACATAGTACTGGCTGAGCTGGAGAAAGCTGGCAGTTGCAGAAATTCTGTTTTCACTTTACATTAAGTGGCATTAATTACACTTCTACATAACTAAGTATAACCAGACAGTCATGGATCAGGATTCAACTTTTATTTTAGGAGCAGTGGGGTACAAGTGTGAGCTGTCAGGTCAGGGGGCCAGCCCTCTTGGTCATCTCATTGCAAGGACTGTAGCATTTGGCCCCAAAACCTCATTCTAGGCCAGATATTGTCAAGTGCCTCCTCTTAACCAAGAAGTGAACTAAGTCTTGAAGAGCCCAGAGGCATCTGGTCTACCAGGTGAGCCAAAAGCCATTTCCCCTCTAGCCCAAAGAATGAGGTATCTGAAATGTATCTATGCCAGAGGCCTTTTTTTTTTATAGGCCTTAAGACTGGCCTTGAAAATGAGGTCACTAACAAGCTTGGATTTTCATATTTTACCTTTAAATCTAGTAGTGTTGCAGACTAGTGCAACATATAACAAAAATGGCCAGTTTATAGTTCTACTTGTGAATGAAGGGATACTAGCTCTGGTCAATCCCAGGTAATGGGAATTTCTTCCCACCTCCTTGACTTGACTAGAGAGAAAGAACAGCACTTTTGCCTCCTCACTACTATTAGTCCTCTAGGAGGCCAGGAACAAAGTAAACCTGTAACTCTCTGGGCTCTCTCAAGAGCCACTGGTAATATGGAGGGAGCTTAGCTGCCGAAAAGTAAGGGCATAACTTAGTAGAACTCCAAGTTCCTCTCAGCTTTAAGATCGGAGATTCAAGGGGCGCCTGGGTGGCTCAGTGGGTTAAGCTTCTGCCTTTAGCTCAGGTCATGATCTCAGGGTCCTGGGATAGAGCCCCACATTGGGCTCTCTGCTCAGTGGGGAGCCTGCTTCCTCCTCTCTCTCTCTGCCTACTTGTGATCTCTACCTGTCAAATAAATAAATAAATAAATAATCTTAAAAAAAAAAAAAAAGATCTGAGATTCAAGGTACATTTGTGAGTATGTGTGTGCTTCTGAGGGCAGAGACCTTGATTTTATTTTAGTGTCCTCAGTAATTGTTATATGACAGGAAGTTAGCCATGTTAGGCTGAATAATTAAGTAAGTATAAATATAACGTTCAAGAAAAATATACTCTTACAAATAGCCCACAGTGCAGCTACCCAATTGACTTTTTTGTTGTTGCTGCAAAGAATGAGATTCAGCCAGACTGTCTTGCATACCAAGGGGCCCAGCCAAGGCAGAGTTTTCAGAAGCAATAAGAAAAATGAGGACAGGTGGGGATACTCCTACCTTTCAAAGATCTTGGGAGCCTGAGAACACTGGCAAGTATGCAATCACTCCCAGAAAAGCCAAGTTGTCTTGTTTGTGCAGATTAGTGAAGACTTAAGACTATCTGAAATGATCGTTTTGTAGATATGAATTGGACTCTTCCCTCCTCAAACCTCTTAAGACCATGGCCGTGTAATATCAGAAGAAAGATCTATTTATTCACTCCCTGACCATGGAGAATTTTGTGTGATCTGGGTACAAAACCAGCAGGGACAGATGGAGGCTCTTCCTTGATTTTTTGATGTACTGTAGGACCTTGGAGCTATGATCTAATCTATGACAAAAACAGGGGATCTGATCCTAGGCAGACAACAAGAGGCTTGACTATCATCTGAGGAACTACACAGGGTCCAGAGAAGTCCAAGGCAGCAGGGTCTTATCTAGGAAATCAGCCTCAGGAGATAGAGACAAGACACCAACATGTATTTCATGCTTCATGCTTGCACTCTGCCTCACCAGGGTTCTAACAGTGGCTGTGGTCCTGGGGGTAGCTCTTCGACCTCACTCTAGCTCTCACTGGCTTTGAATAACTCTGTTGCCTCCCTCATTTCTTCAGGCCTACGGGCAATAATAGCTTTCACTGTTGCTAGTCCCTGGGTGTCTCATCAACCTTTGTGGGTTACCCTTTTCCTTGGCCACACCTCTGTATATAGCCCTTGTATCCATTCCATACAATTCAATCCTTTCGACTCTGTCATCTCTTTCTGTCTGGGACACTGATACAGGGAACATTTTACTAATCTTCACAGATGGACTGTGTAGGTCATCAGAGAACTCGGGTGGCAGGGCAGTTTGAAATTCAAGACAAATATTTGCGGTTTCACCCAGAGATCTCTGAGATTCTCAGGACTGGCCTACTAATAAAATCATGAGATTTTACTAAATTATGCATTGCTGTTACTGCTTTCAGGGCTTTTTGCTTTCTGGCCACTGCAGGGCTTTCACTACTCTCCTTGCTCTGGGCTAAATGCTCCTCACTCTCCTCAGAACATAGCTTGTATGTGCTGTGCCTCCAACTGAAACCCCATTCTTCTCTTTGGAAATGGTACACAGTAGAGAAAAAAAATATTATGCTCTGAAATTAAATAGGTATGGATCAGATACTGGCTCTGCCAGTTATTACTTATGGAACTGAATTACGGGTCCCAATTCTTCACTCTCTTACAATAGAAAGATACATCCACACCCTTGCCATGACCTCATGTTGGGTAATATGGATTTCCTTACTACACTACACTTTAACTTTGGGGTTGGCCATGAAACTTGCTCTGGCTAATGAGATATTGGCACATGAGACTAAAAGGTACTTGCAGTTTGGCTTGCCCTTTTGTGCCATGATACCTCGTGAAAAGAACGTGTCCTAGTTAATGGTGGTTTCTTTAGCCTCAGCCCCAGAATGAGTCCTATGAAGCAGACCACATGTTCCATGGAGCCACAGTCCAAGGAAGATATGGCAGATGTAACAGCTGGAGGCCAGGGCCTAGAAACCAGAACCTGGAGACCAGCCTAGCTCAGCTGAGTGATAACTAACCTACAGATCCATAAGCATGAGAGTAAATGATTACCATTCCAAGATACTGAGTTCCGGTGTGGTTTATTATACAGCATTAGTGTAATAATAGCTGACAAATATATAATACTTATATAAACTTGAAAACTAAGACAACCTCTCAAAACTTTAGTTTCCTCCTCATAAAGTGATAGTTATTAAAATAAACACTTATTTTACAAGGTTATTGTGAAGATTAAATGAGATACACAGGGTGGTTTGCATAGTGCCTGGCACAAAATGCATGCTCAATAAATGACAGAGATTTTTCTTAACTTGTAATCACTAGAAATTCTATGTAGCCTTCAGTGTTCATTCAACTCTCCCTTCATGAACAAAGTATTTGTTAAGCACTACAGCTCCCACAGACCATCTTCCTCTGAAATTCCATTCTATTAATTGCCTATATAATTAATTTGGCTCCATATCTTTTCATTCACTATTTTTCCAATATCTACTATGTGTAAAGTACACACTTCAAGATACTGTACTGAAAGAATAGCATTTCATTTATTGAATATATGAGGTGTGTCAAACACTGTTAAATGTCATTTAAATTTCCTAACAATTCTATGAAGTAAATATTGTTTTTTTCAATAAAATACCCCAATCCCTTGGCCAATAAGTAGTAGAGAAGAGTTCAGACATGTGGTTTTTTGCTGCAAAGGACTGCTAGGTTTTCAGTCTCTTAACAGAGATGACACATAGCTAAATAATTCTAATTTGAGGTAGTTACACCCACTGTATCATTAGGAGAATTGTGTGGACAGAGAAGAAAGACATCACTCCATGCCGGGTATTTATCCAATACCGTTAAGGTAGTGGTTAACCCCCGGGATATGAAAAGGAACACAATCAATCCTTATTGGGGGGAACCAGATTCTAATAACTGAGCCAGATCCATGAAGAATAACTTTAACATAATCTGCAAAATAGTGAAGCAACGAGCATTAGTTTTGGAGAAAGCTTCCGGGAAGGAAGAAGATTTGAGCTACATCTTAAAAAGATGATTCAAATCAGTTGGCTGAAGAGATAAAGGCAAAGGCCTTTCAGGCAAAGAGAAGAGCATGATCAAAAGCTCTACCTTTACAGTTTTATATGATCAATGATTGTTGGGGACCTGAGGACAAGGACAAGAGATGTCTCCTTACTAACCCTGGCTCTACACACCATTCAGCACAAAGCTGAGGACACAAGAGGAGCTCAAAAAAAATCTTTGGTTTGATTGAATGAATGCCTCCTACTCTCCTCTGAGTGATATAGAAGGAATAAGTGGTACCACAGTCTCCCTAATTTCAAGGCCAATGCCAAGTTGCTGCACAGACAATAGAATTAAAACATACAGCTAAAGACATGAGATATTTTTAAAATTTTTTGATTTTTATTAACATAAACTGTATTATTAGCCCCAGGGGTACAAGTCTGTGAATCGCCAGGTTTACACACTTCACAGCACTCACCATAGCATATAACTTCCACAGTGTCCATAACCCCACCACCCTCTCCCTTCCCCCCTCTCCGCCTTTAACCTTCAGTTTGTTTTGTGAGATTAAGAGTCTCTTATGGTTTGTCTCCCTCCCGATCCCACGTTGTTTCATTTATTCTTTTCCTGCCCCCTAAGCCCCCCACATTGCCTCTCAACTGACATGAGATATTTTTAAGAAGCTGGGCTCATCAGAGCTGTGATCAGACATGAGAGTCCAGGTTGGCTGGTGCCGTATTGATGTTAGCATACTATTTCTTAAGATTCAGTGACCCTGGTATCTGAAGTTCTCCCAAAGCTAACTACAACACATTCAGGAGACAATTTCAAAGAACATATGAAAAGCATGAAAGTACTCCCCTAATTTCAACAGGAGCAAACCAGAAACATGTGGAAAAACACCTTGTTCAGATGACTTATTTATAAATCTTCTCTTTCCTCTCATAAATATATCCAGTCATCACATCCTGTGTTCACTTGGATTATTAAATAACCTCAGTTGTCTACATAGGGGAAGTTATCTTTAAATTGTACTTGTAAATTTCTTTGACTTTAGGGGGACTTTCATTTTATAATTGTACATTGTTCTTGTTTTTGATGCCTTAACAGATAAAAGCTATCCATAGGAGATAGTTCAGCAAGTGAGTTATCACATCGCCAAACAAAACTACAGTCCTTATCAGCTGTGGAAAAATAATTCAATTTGCTTTTAAATGAATTTTCAAAACGGCTCATACATACATCAAAACTATTTTAAAATATCAACTAAAACACTGTGGGAACTCACATAAGGGATGTGCAACCGATCTGCAGTTCTGAAAAATAAAGCTATTTTCTAATATTGTTTATTTTTTAGCTAAAGTACTAAGTGTCTCATTCAAGTGGCAATAGGTGGTTAATCCTCTATAAAAGTTCTTGGATGTGTTCCTTGTAAATGCTAATTATTAAGAAGAAAACATTATAGGGTTTCTTAGGAAATCAATACTTTATTATGCAATAATTGCATCTGCAAATTTAATGTTCTCCATAAGCCCCAGCAGAATGAAAGAGGTCACTGGGTGAGATGGTGCAAATGGTCCTTGTCTGACCTGAAAAATCCTCTAGAATTTGAGGCCTAATAAAGTGCCGAGATGTCATTAAAATATTTTCACAAGTACAACATTTATTATGGAAACCAAAGTGTAAGAACATCTGTCTGGATGACACTTTGGCCCAAAGTTGGAGCTAAACCTGTTAGCAGTTATAATTGAAACCGTGGCTTCATTTTTTTCCCAAGATCTTTGATTTTTCTTTTGCTTCACAGAGCAATTTATTTCGCAATGTTACAGCAGTTAACTTTTGTTTTCCTAAACTTGGCAAAAATCCCAGATCTTCCAGTTTTCTACCAAGAAGTCATAGAAGGTGGGAAGGAAGGGAAAGAACCCTCAAGGAGACAGAAGAGAGGTAAAAAATCACTCTTCCGAGAATTTCTGGGTCACTATCTAATTGATATGCCTATTGGCAGGCCTCACCTTTGAGCCTGTTCTGACTTCACAGGCAATTCTTACTCTGCATGCAGCCATGTGTAAATACTCAAGGCATTGAACATGGAACCCAAAAAAACATAGCCAACTCCACGTAAAGCACTCAGGCTGGGGAACTGTACCATAGCAAAATATCCCAAACAGTTGTTTTTCCATTATGATCCTCAGCCTGGCATTTATTATCATTTTTTATTGCACACTTTTAAAGGCAATGGTCCATTTTACTTAGATCGTTAATTTGCAAAAATCATGAGATATGAGCAGAGATGGTGTTTTTTATGGGCCATGGTACACCTCTATAGGACCCCAAAGGAAATGAGGTGTGAGTCTTAGCACATTATAGGAAGAGGCCCTGGAACCACAAGCTCCATATTCCTCCAGAAATAGAAAAGACCAGAGTAGTTTCAGAAGAATAATACAGTTGGATGAACAGGGTGATGCATGAGTAACTGACAGGCTAAGTAAATGAATGGACAGGTAATACAGTGAAGGTCTGACCAGCACTGGAGTGTGGCCATAAGAGCCCTCGATGTAGAGTCTGAATATCTTGGACCCACTATGCCAGTCACCTACTAGCTGTGTAACTGCTGTCAGTAAACCTCTTTGAATGTACCTCACTTCTGCATCTGTAAGATGCTAATAATAATAATAATAAGAAGAATACCTATTTCATTAAATTGGCAGGGCAGCAGAGCTCCATGGAGTCAGGTCATGTCTTGCAGAGCCAGACTGCCTTGGTTTAAATCTGAACTTCTCTCCCTTGCTTGCTCTGTGACCTTATTTACTTTGTCCTCTCTCCATTTGTGTTTCTTATCAGTAAAATAGGGATAATTACTAAACTCCTAGGAATAGAGGTGAAAATTAGACAAGTTTATACATGCAAAATGTCTAGAAGGGTATCAGGTACACAATAGGCTAGATATGTAATAATGTTATTACTTTTGTATATATAGTAGTGTACTATATATACAATGTTACATAGATATACTTTATATTAGTTATCAAGATTACATAAATTGTGATTCTCAGTTGCAATCAAGAAAGACAAGTCTAGTTGACTTAGGCAGAAAGGGATATTATAAGATACTAAGAAGGTAATAGGAACTTTAGGATAATCAGGGAACCAGGCTTGTCCATTATATAGTCAGAACCAAAACAGCCAGGATTAAGAACCAATTACACTCCAGAACTGTCACAGTGAAAGACAACTGCTTATCTCTAGGTACTAACTTCCCTTAAGATTGGAATCCAGGAGCTGTATCACTGCTATCTGAGAAGTCTCTGTAACCAGAAGATTCGATTTTTCTTTGCATAACTGCTTCCTCTTATTACTCCAAGTCATAAATGAGGTAGCTCTAATGGGTAGAACCAAGGCTATTTGTCTGTATTTTAGCTACAAAGGAGTCTGGCAAATGTAGTCTTCAGCTTTCCAGCCTGCATGGTAGAGAAAAACTAAGAAAACTAAAAGAAAGTTGGAGTAAGCCAACCTACGATGTCTACTATAAGGATTTTTAAATAAAAATACAGTTCTGGCAACCCGTTTTTTTATCTAATGGAGAAGTGGAAAATCTTTGTTTTTCAGACTGGTTAGGAGTTTCCAAAGGTAACTAATAGTTATACTTGTAACACTATCATGTTTCCCCTAAGCATAAACAAGTAGAACTAACCTAATGGTTGGCTCCCTGCCTGTGACTTGAGACAGAGGGGGTTGTTCCTTTGCTACAAGCATTCTGTGCCCTATGTAGACAATTGAGATAGTCCTTCCTGCATCTGCATTCTCTGGAGTAGTAGATGTAGGCTGGCATGATCTGGAAAGGCATGGGCTCAAGTCTAATCCTGGAGGAATGCCCCTGGAAACTTTGAAAGTATGAAGTACAGGGGTACCTGGGCAGCACAGTTGGTTAACCTTCCAAATCTCAGTTTCAGTTCAGGTCATGATCTCAGAGTCATGTGATTGAGCCCCATGTTGGGCTCTGCACTCAGCTCAGAGTCTGCTTAAGACTCTCTCCCTTTGTTCCTCTTCCTTCCTTGCTCTCTATCTCTCAAATAAATAAATCTTTAAAAAAAAAAGTATACAGTACAATAATCTATGACATACTGGCTGCTTTTGGTTTTGAGGATTCAGTAAGCCTGAGGACCATTAGTGCAATTAACCATATTTTGAATCAACAAAATGGTAATTATCTACAATACAAGGCATATTTTAGATATTGCCTGAATATGGATGAATACAGAGTTGAAAAATATGGCTTCTAGTTCTATCATTGCTGCACATTCTTCAAGTTATTCTAAGTCTCTGGGCCTCAGCTTCCTCATTTAAACTCTGATCTCCTTTAACATAAAAGCTCTCATCTCCTTTAAATTTTTTGAAGTTTTAATTTCTATGTTTTGATGTAAATATTTACATGTTTAAGTATTTCTTATCAACAGAACTATTCTTAAGTTTGACAATCTTAAGTCCTGTCCCAAAGACTCTAGAAAACAAAGTACTACAAGGTCGTGGTCCTTTTAAAAAATAAGAAAATCATACAAATTATTATCATTAAAGAAAATAAGTCAGTTTGATCATAGTCACTGCTGGCATATTTTACTTTACTGCTCCAGAAATAACTTTTGCTTGCTTTCCTGCAGTCAAGCCAGTGAATGGCTGGCCACTTACAATTGGGAACTGTACCCTCCTTGTTTCTAGTTAATATTGAATAAAATTATATAATATACCCAAAACATACATTATGAAACCTATCAAAACAAGAAAACCTTTCAAAAGTTTTCATTTTAGGGACTGTCACAAGACATGAAAGTTAACTTGATTCATGTGGCTTAGTCTTCAGAACATACAGAGTCTTCTCAACAAAAAGGAAACTGAGGGGGTGCCTGGGTGTCTCAGTCAGTTAAGCATCCAACTCTTGATTTTGGCTCAGGTCATGATCTTAGGGTCGTGATATCGAGCCCCATGTTGCTCTGGGTGTGGAGGCTGCTTAAGGTTCTCTTACTCTCTCTTCCTCTTCCTCCCCACCCCTTGCTTGCAAGCATGTGTGCTCTCTCTCCCTCAAAAAAAAAAAAAAAAATTAACCTAAGCCACATCCACATAGTCTAAATTCTACACAAGTATCTATGCTAATACAATAAGAAAAAAATAGTTTAGTTTCAATCATTGTAAAGGGTAAGAAATTTCATTATTAAAAATTATGTAATTTTTTCTGCCTATAAAGCCCAAGAAAATCCATGGAAAAACTGATTACTTCTAACAGAGTTCAGAAGTAGCTAAAGTGACTGTTTATCACCTTTAATCAAAATCCATAAATCTACAAAAAAGTCAATAAATTTATAAAATAAACAGATTTCCTAAACATCAACAATAATTAGCAGGAAAGTAAAATGAGGAAGATGAGTCCATCCAAATAAATAGAAAAATATAGACTACCTAAAAGTAAACTTAGTAAAAAATGTATATACCATGAGTAAGGAAAACTGTTAGAGCTTGACCACAGGATATAGAAGACGTGGGTAACTGGTAAAGCAAACTATGTTCTTGGGTAGCAAGTTTCAGTACTGCAAAAAGTAATTGATAAACTTATTAGAATTCAACCCCAAAACCCTAGCAGTATTGTGCGGAGAGCAGAGTGGGAAAATGTCCAAAATGCATCTGAAGGAAATACATGTAACAGATAAAACACTCCTCTGTGTCATCTAGCACAGGCCTGGAGTCTAGATTGGATTGAGCCCTATCTCTCACATTTAGAATTTGGAGGATCTAATACAAATCACTTCTCTTTCTCTGTAGTTTCTTTGACTCACAAAAAGGAATCATCATCACCATCACAAAATTCCACAGCATTCAATGATAAAAAGAATATTAAGTATTCAGTAAAACTCTAAATGGAGACATACTTAATACTTACTTTTTTTTTTCTAAAATTAGATAAACAAAACAAGGAATAAGATCCTGAGGTCAGATAATGTATCAACATTTAGAGATGCTCATAAGAGGGCTGGCTACCATATGATGAAGCAAATAAAGAACTGTACTAGTTCAAGGAACGGATAGGCTTTTTAGAAGGGAGAGGTCTTTCAAAGTGCATTAATTGGACAAGTTTTATAAACACAGCTATCAGCATGAAAGAAAGGACAGTAAACAATGATGCACTACTTTTAAAGTTATACTTTACTGAGCACTTACTATGTGCTAGACACAACAGAAGTATTATTTACAAGAGTTCATAAAAACACTATCATTCCCACTTTAGAGGTAAGGATACACAAGCGAAAATGAAGAGCTAAAATGAAAATCAGGCTGGTCCAACTACAAAAATCCCCAACAAATGCTTAACAACTGTGATAAAGTGTTTCTAACTAACGCTTTATCCTTGCAAAACACTCTGATATTGGTTATCTCATCTATGCTAGTCAATAACCTTGTGTAAGGAGACTAATTCGTCAGCTAACTTTCTAGATGGAAAACTAAGTCACCAGGAGATTAATCTAGTTGTGCAGCAGTGGAGCTTTGTAAAGCTACAGATTCCCAGTTCCTCTTCCAAAGACCAATAAATAAAAATATCTGGAAATGGAGCTCTGGAGTCTTCATTTTTCAAACACATGCCCATGTAACTGGTCAAGTGGCTGCACTGAAGTGCCCAGATCAGTGATTCTCAGACGGTGGGTTCCCCAACAGCAGCATAGCATTATTACTTATCCAAAATGCAAATTCTCAGGTCTCCCAACCCCACATCCACTGAATCAGAATCTGAGAAAAACCTGGGTTTTAACATACCCTCCAGAGATTCTGATGTACACTATGGTTTGAAAATCACTGATGTAGGTTAAAAGAGCTGACACAGAATAGTGATTAATAAAATGGACTCTGAACCCTGCTAACTTAAATGCCATCTCTGCCACCTCCCGAATGGGATCTTAGGCAACTGTTTCATGGCTCTAAACTCATAAAATGAAGATGACTGTAGTTTTTCCTTTATAGGGTTATTATGGGGGAACAAAGGACTTAGAATTAGTAAAGAAGTTAAAACAGTCTCTTACATAGAGTAAGAGCTTGAATGAAAACTAAGGTGCTTGTCCAGGATTAAAGCTGTGAATGAGATGAAAAGAGTGAGGAGGCTCCAGAAGCAAAATCCTTAGGGAGACCAGCTCTAGGGGTTTGAATCCAGAACATGCGGTCAACAACCCTGCTCCCATATTCAAAATGACTCTGGGGAAGAATGTGAAGAACAACATGAACAAGCAACCCACCAGGAGACTGGAACATGCCTTTGCTTGTAGGAGCCATAGTTCCCTCCCCCAGAAGAGCAGCAAGAACATCCAGCCAAGATCAATCTAACTGATCAAGGAGAACAGTGGAATTCCAGATGAGGAGAAAGCAAAGCATGCAATTCATGGCTTTCTCCCCATGAACCTTTAGTCTTGCAAAGTTAATTATAATTTTATTTTTTCTTATTCTAATTTTTTTAACTTTTCCTCTTTCCTCTTTTAACATTTTTTAACTAGTTTATATTAACAATAAGTTTCTTAAAAAAAACTTTTAAACCTTCATTATTATAGATATATTTTATCTTTCATTTTATCTAACTTTATTTTTTGTATACATATCGCTTTTTTTCCTCTAAAAAACTTTGGGATAAAATTTCTTCTAATAGATCAAAATATACCCTAAATCTAATCTAATACAGGGCTTTGTTCTAGTCTCCAGCCTGACCATATTCTCTCCACTTTCATTTATTTCTTTTTCCATCCAACTTATCTCATTAATTCCTTTTCTATAATTTTTTAAAATTTTCATCCTTATAGTCATATTCCATCCCCTCATGTTTACATAAATATATATATATATATATATATATATATATATATATATATATAAACTTATATATATAAGTTTTTCTTTCTTTAAAATTTTGGGAGATAGTTTCTTCTAAGAGACCAAAATACACCCAAAATCAAGTGGCTCTGTTTATTCACAAGTCTAATTTATATATATATAGATATATCTTATATATAGTCTTTTTAGATTTTTTAAAAAAAACTTTTTAAAGTTCTATTCTCCCCCTGATTTGGGGTCTGTTCTGATTTGGTTAGAAGACATTTTTCTGGGGTCTTTGCCACCCTTTTAGTGTTTTATACTCTCTTTTATATATTCTGATCTGGATAAAATGACAAAGTGGAAAAACTCGTCACAAAAAAAAAAAAAAAAAAAAAAAAAAAGAATAAGAGGCAGTACCAAAGGCTAGGGACATAATCAATACAAACACTGGTAATGTCAGATCTAGACTTCAGAATAATGATTCTCAAGGTGCTAACTGGGCTCAAAAAAGGCTTTGAAGATATTAGAGGATCCCTTTCTGGAGAAAAAAAAAAGCCCTTTCTTGGAAAATAAAAGAATTAAAATCTAACAAGGCTGAAATAAAAAAAGCTATTAATGAGGTGCAATAAAAAATGGAGGCTCTTACTGCTAGGAAAAATGAGGCAGAAGAGAGAATTAGTGATATAGAAGACCAAATGACAGAGAATAAAGAAGCAGAGCAAAAGAGAGACAAGCAACTACTGGACCACAAGGGGAGAATTTGAAAGATAAGTGATACCATAAAATGAAACAATATTGGAATAATTGGGATTCCAGAAGAAGAAGAAGGAGAGAGGGGGATAGAAGTTATATTGGAGTGAATTATTGTAGAGAATTTCCCCAATATGGCAAAGGGGACAAGCATCAAAATCCATGAGAACAGAGAATCCCCCTCAAAATCAATAAAAATAGGTCCACACCCCATCATCTAATTGTAAAACTTACAAGTCTTAGTGACAAAGAGAAAATCCTGAAAGCAACCTGGGACAAGAAGTCTGTAACATACAATGGTAAAAATATTAGATTGGCAGCAGACTTATCCACAGACACCTGGCAGGCCAGAAAAAACTGGCATGATATATTCAGAGCACTAAATGAGAAAAACATGCAATCAAGAATACTATATCCAGCTAGGCTATCATTGAAAATAGAAGGAGAGATAAAAAGCTTCTAGGACAAAAGAAAAAGAAAAGAATTGGTAAACAACAAGCCAACCCTAGGAAATATTGAAAGGGGTCCTCTAAGCAAAGAGAGAGCCTAAAAGTAGTAGACCAGAACGGAGCAGAGACAATACACAGTCACCTTACAGGCAATACAATGGCATTAAATTCATATCTCTCAATGTAAATGGGGCTAAATGCCCCACTCAAAAGACACACGGTATCAGAATGGATAAATACCAAACCCATCAATATGCTGTCTACAGGAAGCTCATTTTAGAGCCAAAGACACCTCCAGATTTAAAGTGATGGGGTGGAAAACAATTTACCACGCCAATGGAAATTTTAGAAAAAGCTGGGGTGGCAATCCTTATATCAGATCAATTAGATTTTAAGCCAAAGACTACCACATGAGGTGAGGAAGGACACTATATCATACTTGAAGAGTCGGTCCAACAAGAAGAACTAACAATTTTAAATACCTCTGCCCCTAACATGGGAGCAGCCAACTATATAAAGCAATTAATAACAAAATCAAAGAAACACATTGACAATAATACAATAATAGTAGGGGACTTTAACACCCCCATCACTGAAATGGACAGATCATCCAAGCAAAAGATCAAGGAAATAAAGGCCTTAAATAAAGGCCTTAAATGACACACTGGACAAGATGGACATCACAGATATATTCAGAACATTCCATTCCAAAGCAACAGAATACACATTCTGCTCTTATGCACATGGTACATTCTCCAGAATAGATCACATCCTGGGGCACAAATGAGGTCTCAACCTGTACCAAAAGATTGGGATCATTCCCTACATATTTTCAGATCACAATGCTCTGAAGCTAGAACTCAATCACAAGAGGAAAGTTGGAAAGAACCCAAATACATAAAAACTAAAGAGCATCCTACTAAGGAATGAATGAGTCAACCAGGAAATTTAAGATGAATGGAAAAATTTCATGGAAACAAATGATAATGAAAACACAAAGGTTCAAAATCTATGGGACACAGCAAAGGGAGAGGAAAGTATATAGCGAAACAGGCCTTTCTCAAGAAACAAGAAAGGTTCAAACACAACCTAACCCTGCACCTAAAGGAACTTGAGAAAGAACAGCAAAGAAAGCCTAAACCCAGCAGGAGAAGAGAAATAATAAAGATCAGAGCAGAAATCAATGAAATAGAAAACAAAAAACAATAGAACAAGTCAATAAAACTAGGAGCTGGTTCTTTGAAAGAATTAATGAGATTCATAAACCCCTCGCCAGACTTATCAACAAGAAAAGAGAAAGGACCCAAATACATAAAATCATGAATGAAAGAGATGAGATCACAACCAACACCAAAGAAATACAATTATATGAACATATTATGAGCAACTTTACACTAGCAAATCTGACAATTTGGAAGAAATGGATGCATTCCTAGAGACACTTAAACTACTAAAACTAAACCAGGAAGAAATAGAAAGCCTGAACAGACCCATAACCAGTAAGGAGATTGAAGCAGTCATCAAAAATCTCCCAACAAACAAGAGCCCAGGACCAGACAGCCTCCCAGGGGAATTCTACCAAACATTTAAAGAAGAATTAATACTTATTCTCCTGAAATTGTTCCAAAAAATAGAAATGGAAGGAAAACTTCCAAACTCTCTTTTTTTGAGGCCAGCATAAACTTGATTCCAAAACCAAAGACCCCATCAAAAAATATCCTTGATGAACACAGATGCGAAAATTCTCACCAAAATACTAGCCAACAGGATCCAACAGTACGTTAAAAAAATTATTCACCACAACCAAGTAGGATTTATTCCAGGGCTGCAAGGCTGGTTCATCATCTGCCAATCAATGTGATACAATATATTAATAAAAGAAAAAACAAGAACCATATGATACTCTAAATAGATGCTGAAAAATAATTTGACAAAGTAAAGCATCCTTCCTTGATCAAAACTCTTCAAAGTGTAGGGATAGAGGGTACATGCTTCAATATCACCAAAACCATCTATGAAAAACCCACCGTGAAGATCATTCTTAATGGAGAAAAACTGAGCACTTTTCCGCTAAGGTCAGGAACATGGCAGGGATGTCCATTATCACCTTTGCTATTCAACATAGTAGTAGAAGTCCTAGCCTAAGCAGTAAGACAACAAAAAGAAATTAAATGCAACCAAATCAGCAAAGAAGAAGTCAAACTATTACTCTTTGCATATGATATGATACTCTATGTGTAAAACCCAAAAGACTCCACTCCAAATCTGCTAAGCTTGTACAGAAATTCAGTAAAGTGTCAGGATATAAAATCAATGCACAGAAATCAGTTTCATTTTATACACCAACAATAAGACAGAAGATAGAGAAATTAAGGAGTCAATCCCATTTACAACTGCACCCAAAATCACAAGATATGTAGGAATAAACCTAACCAAAGAGGCAAGGAATCTGTACTCAGAAGACTATAAAGTACTCGTGAAAGAAACTGTGGAGGACACAAAGGAATGGAAAAACATTCCATGCACATTGATTGGAAGAACAAATATTGTGAAAATGTCTATGCTACCTAACACAGTCTACAAGTTTAATGCAATCCCTATCAAAACACCATCCATTTTTTTCAAAGGACAAATGGAACAAATAGTCCTAAAATTTTTATAGAACCAGAAAAGACCCTGAATAGCCAGAGGAATGTTGAAAAAGAAAGCCAAAGTTGGTGGCATCACAATTCCAGGTTTCAAGCTCTATTACAAAGATGTCATCATCAAGACACTATGGGACTGGCACAAAAATAGACATATAGATCAATGGTACAGAATATAGAGCCCAGAAATAGACCCTCAACTCTATGGTCAACTAATCTTTGACAAAGACAGTCTTTCCAATCAATGGTTTTGGAAAAATTGGACAGCCACATGCAAAAGAATGGACCAGTTCTTTACACCACACACAAAAATAGACTCAAAATAGATGAGAGTCCTCAATGTGAGACACAAATCTGTCAAAATCCTTGAGGAGAACACAGGCTGCAACCTCTTCAACCTCAGCCACAGCAACTTCTTCCTAGAAACATCGCTCAAGGCAAGGGAAGCAAGGGTAAAAATGAACTATTAGGACTTCATCAAGTGAAAAGCTTTTACACAGCAAAGGAAACAGTAAACAAAACCAAAAGACAAGTGACAGAATGGGAGAAGATATTTGCAAAGGACTATCAGATAAAGGGCTAGTATCCAAAATCTATAAATCAATCAAACTCAACACCCAAAGAACAAAGAGTCCAATCAAGAAATGGGCAGAGGACATGAACAGACATTTCTACAAAAGACATCCAGATGGCCAACAGACACATGAAAAAGTGCACCACATCACTCGGCATCAGGGAAATACAAATCAAAACCACAATGAGATATCACCGCACACCAGTCAGAATGGCTAAAATCAACAAGTCAGGAAATGACAGATGCTGGCAAGGATGCAGAGAAAGGGGAACCCTCCTACACTGTTGGTGGGAATGCAAGCTGGTGCACTCTGGAAAACAGCATGGAGGTCACTCAAAAGGTTGAAAATAGAACTACTCTATGACCCAGCAATTGCACTACTGGGTATTTAAGATACAAATGTAGCGATCTGAAGGGACACATGCACCCGAATGTTTATAGCAGTAATGTCCACAATAGCCAAACTATGGAAAGAACCTAGACGTCCATCAACAGATGAATGGATAAAGAAGATGTGGTGTACACACACACACACACACACACACACACACACACACAATGGAATACTATGCAGCCATCAAAAGAAATGAAATCTTGCCATTTGCGACAACATGGATAGAACTAGAGGGTATTATGCTGAGCAAAATAAGTCAATCAGAGAAAGACAATTATCATATGATCTCCCTGATATGAGGAATTTGAGAGGCAGAGTGGGGGGTTTGGAGGGTAGGGAAGGAAAAAATGAAACAAGATGGGATTGGGAGGGAGACAAACAGTAAGAGACTCTTAATCTCACAAAACAAACTAACGGTTGCTGGGGTAGGAGGGTATGGAGAAGGTGGTTGGGTTATGGACAATGGGGAGGGTATGTGCTATGGTGAGTGCTGTGAAGTGTGTAAGCCTGACAATTCACAGACATGTAACCGTGGGGCTAGTGTATAATAATAGACTATATTTTATATAATAATACAATATATTTTAATAAAAAATATATATATCTTATAGATATCTATTTAGGGGCCTTAAAAAATATCATTCCAACTCCTGAGAGTGTGTAAGAGCTGAGATCCTCTTCTGACCCAGGGCTTACTGTGTGACATTTCTGGGGGACAGAATAGGCAGGGTAAGGGCCAGGGAGACCAGGTGCTACCATATGTACTTGATCTTTCAGTAAAGATGATGAGCACTCTTGCTATCGATGGCCTCTGAAGCTGTGGAGCTTCCTCCAGCACCACTGGCCCCTCACCCTCTCTGGGCAATGTGGACTTCTGCTGTCCTTCCTCTGCATCTTTCATCCGGCCCTTAGTAGCCTTCAGGCTACAGCTGGTCACCCGGCATTTCTGCTTTATCTGCACTTAACTGTAGACTGATCTTTGTGATCAGATGACTCTGTGCTCTAAAGAGCTTGAAAACACTCATCACGAGAGATAAAGCTGGCTTCTTCCCATTATGGCTCCAGGAGCTCAGAGGGAAGAAGCACCTGCTGGCACTCTTCTTCACTGCTACTTCATTGTTACAGCCTGCTTGGCCCAGAGGCCTATGACTGCAACATCTTCCCATATTCCTCTGAGGGACTGTACCCAGGGCAAGTTTTTCTAGCCAGCCCCGAAGTGTGCAAAGACCACTCACTCTGGGGAGAACAGGACCCTGAACAGGTTGGCAAACACCTATCCTATCTGTATCATAACTCAACATGCATCAGGCTTCAGTGGTTCTTCTAGGGTCATTTCCCAGTTTTCTTACTTTACTGAAAACCCTGTTTAAAGAAAAAGCCAGAGCCTCTGTAAACAGGGACTATGCATCTGCTTCTCCAATCTGAATGAAGTATTTTTTTTATTATTTTAAAGATTTTTATTTATTTATTTGACAGAGAGAAATCACAAGTAGATGGAGGGGCAGGCAGAGAGAGAGAGAGGGAAGCAGGCTCTCCGCTGAGCAGAGAGCCCGATGCGGGACTCGATCCCAGGACTCCGAGATCATGACCTGAGCCGAAGGCAGCGGCTTAACCCACTGAGCCACCCAGGCGCCCTGAATGAAGTATTAAATGTGCTGCTGAACCACACCTGCTGCCTCAGTTTCATGGAACCCAAAAGAATAAAAAAAAAAAGAAACTAAACTTCTTGGAGAAGTTTAGTTTAAGCAGCTCTAATGCAAGACTGATTACCCCAAATTACTCACTTACACTGTGGCTCCCAGTTTGTGTCCCTGTGTTGCCAATGTAGGGCATTTTCTTATTTCGCCCTTCTATGTCCTAAGTCAAGTAACTGGGTCTCTGTCCGAAGTTGTTCCCTGGGCCCATTAGGCTCTGCCCACACCCCTGCTCGCTTCTCTTCCTGTCAGCAGAGGTCCTATCTCTGATCTTGAGTCTACAGCTGGGGCCTACTTGCTAAAAGATTTCCCTGGATTATAGGGCTTTCTCCACTTGATAACTTGTATCAGTCACAAGTCGCTATTGCCTTGTTTTCTAATGTCATATTTTACCCAGCAACCTGGAGTTCCTATCACTTGGTCTATTCTAGTAGGCAGGCCAAATTTCAGTCCTGGCTTCTTCCAGGCTGCCCTATCTGATTGCAATAAAATGGGTCACAGTTCCTCACACCCTAAGGCATGACAATAGATTACAGGTTTGAATGGTATACCTCCTGAGCAATCACCCACAGAGCTTCATTTTGAAGCCATTTACTATGGCACAAGGTAGGCACTGAAGAGGTGTAGAAGGAATAAACTAATGAATGGAGCTTATCTGCCCATAAGAGCCTCTGGATCAACTGAAGGAAGCAAGCTCAGAAAATTATCTTGTGTCCCAAAGGAACCTTTAACTTGCATTACACAGAAGAGGATATAAACAGGGATTTTCCTGTTCAGGCTGCTCAATATGCCTCAAGACTGCAGGTGTCCTTGAGGACAGCCCACCTGGCAGGCAAAACCAAATTCATTCAGGCAATGGATTCAAAAGCACAGCCCAGTGGTGGTGGGTATAAGGAGGGCATGTATTGCATGGAACACAGGATGTTGTGTGCAAACAATGAATGATGGAACGCTGCATCAAAAACTAATGATGTACCGTATGGTGACTAACACAACATAATAATAAGCAAACAAACAAACAAATGTAGAGGTGACGACAAAGATACATACAAAGAGAGATGAGGAAATAAATCTCACTCCAACCTGACCTGATGAGTAGGGTTACAAGAACAGGAAGCTACGGGCTCTTTTACTTGAAGAAAACAATTAATTACAAAAAAATAGCTCAGTCAGTCTCTACCATGGGCAGAACGATACTCCTTAAGCTGCTCTCATTGTTTGAGTTGCAGAGTAAGAGTGAGGCAAGAGAGGGGCACCTGGGTGGCTTAGTGGGTTAAGCCTCTGCCTCCAGCTCAGGTCATGATCTCAGGGTCCAGGGATCCAGCCTCGCATTGGGCTGTCTGCTCAGCAGGTAGCCTGCTTTCCCCTACCCCCTCTCTGCCTGCCTCTCTGCCTGCCTCTCTGCCTACTTGTGATTTCTCTATGTGACAACTAAATAAATAAAATCTTTAAAAAAAAAAACAAAAAGAGTGAGGCAAGAGAAAGCAAGCAGAGACTGCCCAGGAGCCTCCAAGGCCTTGGGGTAAGTAGATCTAGAGGGATCTAATTCTGCCAGACGCTGTCTGTTAATCCTGATGCAAGCAGACTCAGGAGAGCTGAGGATTCCAAAGGCTTCTCTGCTTTCAACTCTCGCCTGAAAAGAGGGTGGGCAGCAGAAGGAAGAGAAGCTGCGTTCTTTCTGCTCTCTGGCTGGAGAGAACTTTATTTAGGCCTTCTGAGTAAGGCATTTGTCAAGGAGTTAGAACTGCCAACATGTTAATAACAACTGAGACTGCTGTCCCCCACTGTTTGTGGGCATCCCGGTTCTGAGAAACTCTCCTTGATGCCCAATTAAAATGTGAATTTCAGAGGAACAATGCATAATTTTTAGATATATGTATGTCCCACACAATATTTGGGACATACTTAAATTTTTAAAAATTGTGTTACTTGTTTGAAATTCAAATTTCACTGAGCGTCCTGAATTTTCATTTGCTAAACCTGGCAACACTACCCATAAGCAGATGGCTCACCCAGCCCCAGATGTGTCTGATGACACAGAAAAGAGAACTCAGGACCATGAGGGGGTACAAAATCATGAAAATTCTTCTGAGGCTATACGCTTGCTGAATTTGTTCCCCTTCCCTTTCCACTCATCCAAACCACACCATTCCTCACTCCCTATTTCCTATCATCCCACCCTTGACCACCTCTCTCACAGGAAGATATACTACTTGACTTCCCCCAGGGTTAGATGCTGAATTGTAATATTCTCCTATGATGTGAGGTGTGCACATTCTGATTTTTCAGTTCTCAAAGACAGGGACTCTTACTTCTACTGCTACATCTACCATGTTCCCCATGAACACATACATCCCACAACTCAAGGGTTAGGCAGGTAAATTGTGAGTTAGGCACATAGAGTGTTAGATTATAAATTCAAAAGTGTTTCAAAGTAAAGAAACTTTGGATGTGCCCTAGTTTCACTCACTAAATTTGCCAGTAGGGAGACTGAGATCCAGACAACTAAAGGGACCTACCCAGAAATGTGACACTGATCAGTGGAGAGGGAAGCACACACATTCACTCCAGAACTGTATATTGTATCAGTGCCTTGCATAATACTCCGCAAATACAGCCATTCTCAGTAAATATTTAAAAGAACTGATGAATTAATAAATAAACAAATGAAATCAATACCTTATGACTGATTTGCTAATTGCTAATTGTTCTATCTTGGGGGACCTATTTGGCCCCTGAAATGGTAAATGTAAACAATGAAATCCAGCCATCTTTCCAGAAGATATGTTCTGTGATTGCAAAAAACGTGCATCATGAATGCCATTTCCTTTCACAGCTGGGCTGGGTAAGTCTGAGCTGAGCTGTATAGCAAAAAGCAGCCTCCTTACTGGGCCAATGGCTACTCCAAATTGCTGCATGTATAACTACAGGAACTCAAAGGGAAAAAATCATTTTAAAATATTTAACTAGCTATGTGACCTTTAACAAGGTAATAACTGCCCTAACCTTTGGATTTCTCATCTGTAAAATATACAAATAAAATAAAGAGTTACCAGGATAAAGTACTATTTCACTGTGCTAGGCACTCTTTCTTAGTAGATACCCAGCATAAAGGTCCATTTGATTCTTTTTTTTCCTTTTCTCAAAGCGTGACTGGTCTTCTTATCCAACAGGTTTTTTTCCAAAGCATACTCCATGTTTTATCAGCCATGGATTCTCAAAGCAGCAACAACATCACCTGAGAATTTGACAGAAATGCAAATTCTTGGAGCGCCTCGGTGGCTCAGTGGGTTAAGCTGCTGCCTTCGGCTCAGGTCATGATCTCAGGGTCCTGGGATCGAGTCGCGCATCAGGCTCTGTGCTCAGCAGGAAGCCTGCTTCCCTCTCTCTCTCTCTCTGCCTGCCTCTCCATCTACTTGTGATCTCTCTGTCAAATAAATAAATAAAATCTTAAAAAAAAAAAAAAGAAAGAAAGAAATGCAAATTCTTGGGCTCCAAGGCCGACTTACTGAATTAGAAATGGAAAGGGGAGGGGAACCCATTCAGTGTTTTAGCCAACGCATCAGGTGATTCTGATATGCATTCAAGTTTCAGAACCACTGTGCTAGACTGATGAAAACAAAAGTGTGGTCAATGTACCACACACATCAAAAACACTCCAAGTTCTTATTACAACTGCAAATGCTAGGCCCTGCCTCAGATTTGCTAAATCAAAACCTCTTGTGGGGAACATGAAACTCTCCTTTTTTTTTTAAAGATGTCACCCAGGTGATTCTGATGCACTTATACATTAAAAAAAATACCTGACGGGGGTGCCTGGATTGCTCAGTTGTTAAGCGCCTGCCTTCAGCTCAGGTCATGATCCCAGGGTCCTGGATCTATCCAGGTTCCTCTCCACAGGAAGCCTGCTTCTCCCTCTCCCCCTGCTTGTGTTTCCTCTCTGGCTGTGTCTCTCTCTGTCAAATAAATAAATAAAATCCTGGGGGTAAAAAAAAAAAAGAACAACCTGACAAATTGGTGTCAAAATAGCAAGTGAGGGCACTTCAGTGTTTGTGAAAGTCAGATCAGAATTCCTATTTCCTCTTCTTTGTGACCCTGGAAACTTGGGTCACAAAGACCAATCCCAGGAGGCTCTAGAGGTGTGGTCTAATGGCTCTCTCATTATACTATCACCTTAGGAGGAACATATTTGTCAGTGACTGATGGGAACATGCCTCCCCACCTGACCTGCTCTCCTAATCAGGTATGGCTCAGATTCAGTCTCCTTGTTCCTAGTGATAGAGCCCAACTTGGTTTGACAGATTAGTGGTTTTTAAAAAATGCACACACAAAGTGAAAACAGTATCCTGAAAATGTTTTTTCCTGGTTATGTAAGTCCTCATCTAATCTGGTGAGAGATGATCATGGCAAGTCATAAAATACGCTAATTCAACACAACTCATTCCTTTTGTCTGTTTCTCTCTAACTCATGGCTTAACTGTTGGAACACCTTTTCTTTTTTCCCTTCAAATTAACCAAGGGTGACAAAGCATGGTTGGTGGTGACAACTCAGGTAATATTTTCATCTACTAATTCCCACAACCCAATGACATAGATGCCAATGTACTACTAGTGCAAGTCTATTCTAGTTTCAATGTGATAGAACTAGGAGTTCTTTAAGCCATTTTAGCAAGGAACTATACAACAATTAAAAAAAAAGAAAGAAAAAAAAAGAGAAATAAAAAGTTTTTCCAAGTATACCCTGAAAATTTTATACGTATTGAAGTAGATTTCTTAGTCATTTCTCTGAGGTCTATAAAATTAAACGTTGTGTCAATTCCAATTAAGGACAGATATAACTAAGGTAAAGTTTACTTATGATCAAGTGATCTCTAACCATCCAGTACATGGTGATAATAATTAAAAAGCCAAACTTTCCTTAAGGTAAAAACACCAAAACAAAACAAACACAAAAATCTACATAGCAGCTCAACTCATGAAAACATCACCACAGAAACATTAGTGAAACACCTCTGCAAGAAGAGAAGGGGCTTCTTTATAGCTTTTTACGTAGATCCCTTTTGTAAATTATATTCTATGTAGTAAGCAACCAGGTTCCAATGCTATTCTTCACTTGAAGACTATAATCAACTCTCAGCCTATAAAATAAGTGATAAGAGGGGTGCCTAGGTGGATCAGTCAAACATCTGACACTTGATTTTGGTTCAGGTCATGATCTTAGGGTTGTGAGCTCTGCATCTGGTTCCACACTGGGTGCAGAGCCTGCTTAAGATTCTTTCTATCCCCTGCCTCTGCCTCTCCCCAACTAGGCTCATGCCACTGCACTCTCTTTCTAAAAAAGAAAAAAAAAAAAAACAACAACAACAAAAGTGGTAAGAAAAAGTGATTCAGGCCTGCCATCATGGCACTAGTAGGACTCGGAAGTCCAACTCAGTTGACATTCCCGGAAGTGCTCTCCCACGGTGAGGAGAGAATCTGGAACTGACTTGAATTTGGTTTTTTGCAATGGGTAGAGTGGCTGCATTCCATAGATTCCATGAAAACAGAAATGGAAATGATCACTCTAAAAAAGCCCTGAAGTTCTTCAGATTCTTTGAACTCTACCATGATTAGGATTTAACATTCCTTTGGGAATGAGAAATAGAAGCAATGAAATCAGTAAGAGTAACGGAAGTAATGTCAGTCATCTTGACTGAACATTTGTTAACCAGTCTTGATGTCAAATGTGAAACATTAGTTATGTCACTTTGCCTTCAGGACAACCCTTAAGGTAGGTATTAGTACTTTAGAGACTTACATAAAAGACTCCAGAAAGCTAGATAACCCACACAGGCATGGCAGTTGAGCCTCTATGCTCTATTGACACTCCCCTGATTCATTACACTCTGTTAGGGCTAACTGTCTTTGTCTACCCAAAATTTGTTATGAAGTTCTATTCCCCAGTGCATTGGTATTTGAAGGTGGAATCTTTGGGAGTTAACTAGGTTTAGATTATGTCTGGCAGGTAGGATCCTCTTGATGGGATTACTGTCTCTGTAAGAAGAGGGAGAGAGAGCTCTCTCCCCACAAGCACACACTAGGGGAAGGCCATGTAAGCATACAGTGAGAAGGTCGCTGTCTACAAGACACGAAGAAGGCCCTCACCCAACACAAAATCTGCTAGCATTTTGATCTCAGACTTTTCAATCTCCACATCTGTAGGAAATAAATTTCTCTTGTCTAAGCTTACCTCGTCTATGGTATTTTATTATAGCAGCTTGAGCGGACTAAAAGTCCCTCTTCCCTTTTTTGGACTACTGATGCTAGATAGAACATGATGAAGGATTTCCTTGTACTGTTTTTCAAGTCTCTTCTCTGTGGAATCCAAAATCAGGACTTTCATTCATTCATTCACGCATGAGACCCATTCATTCTCCCTTAATATGTTGGCTCAGGGTGAGTCTGAAGTCACTCAGAGACCTCCACCACAATCTGATGTTCAAACCTATACCACTGTTGCTGCCAAGTTGCCCAAGATCACACAGCAGGAGGGGAAACCAGAAGCCCTGCTTTCCAGTTCTGTGCTCTGTCAAAGTATTCCTCTCAATACAAAAGAAGGGCTTTTAGGTGATGCCAAGTAGAGAGCAAAGAGTACAGAAAGACAACATCCTGCAGGGTTCCAAAAGAGGAAAAGGGGAAAAAAAAAACCAAACCCAGATTAGATATTAGATTTGCTTGCCTCACCTTTGGGGCAACTACAGCTGCTCATAAAGGGTTGAGGAGTGGGCCTGTGGGAAGAATTTGATCTAAGCATCCTCCTCTGGATGAAGGAATGGGCAGAGCAGAGAGCCCCTTGAGGCTCCAGCCTTGAGAAGTTTCTACTGATTGACCAGGAAGCAGAGCCTCCAGCTCTGGAGCCTCAACCAGTAGTCCCAAACTTCTGACCCCCTTCTGGCTCCCTCCCTGCTACAATGGTATATGAGGTGTTTCCCACTGAAAAAGAACACATCAAAATGCCACAGAGTAGAGCTAGAGAGGATTTTAATGTTTTAAAGTATTTCTTGTATTTTCTAAATTTTCTTCCATGAACTTATCTAGTTTTTATAATTTTAAAAAACTTAAATTATTCTCAAAAAAAGGAAGGCAATGGCTCTTAGCATAGTACTTTATGAAACACTCTCTAGCCCTCAACATTTTCCTGAGCTCTTTCTGTGCTCCACATTGGCTGAGTGATTGATGCTTACTGAATGTAAAGTGAGGCAGCCACAGGGCTATGGGTAGATCTAAAGGAACATAGGAAGTCTTTGCTGCTAGCGTGGTTTCTTTCTAGAAGATTCTTTTGAGACTTTCATCTATCTGCCTATCTGTCTATCTCTATCATCTATCGATTCCCCTCTCTGTATTGGAACCAACTGATCCACTCCATACTGCCAGGTTGATATTTCAGAAGGACTCCTTAGTCTTTTTAGAAATAATTATACAATTATTTTAAGAATGCAAACCTGTGAGTATTCAAATTGCATGGAATGTGAAACAGATGCCACAGCTAAAGACTGGCCCTTCCTTGCAATTTGGCCCTCAAAACAATCTTAATCCTCCCTTTTTCAAAACTAAAAGCTGAAGCAAAGGGGCATAAACACACAAGGAGCTGAAACCTTAGCAGCTATTTTCAACCCAAGTTAATTGTTTCTTGAGGTTCTGCAAGTGATTTATGTCATTTATAAGCACGTTCAAATGCCACTTGGCCCCACAGGGGCAGAGATGGATCCAATTTCATGGAGGGGGTGGCTTTTGTTGTACCCAAGTTCCCTCCTGGAGCCTGTCTAATGTTCTTTTCCTGGGATTCCTGACCTACCCTGCGGCACAGACACAGTATAGAGCCGGGGAGGGCTGAGCTGCCCAGGGAAATGCACGTGAAAACCAAAAGGACCCCACACTTCCCACCCAGATCTGCAGAAGAGCCTCCTAAGGGACCTGTGTCCTCTGTGGATGAGAAAGACATCTGACCTGAACCTGGAGGGACAGAGGTGCATTCTTTAGGTCTACAGTCAGTCACCCCTAACTTCTCTCCGCATTTCAGGGAAGGCTTTAGCTCTGTACATACCTTGCCCAATTCAGAAGAGGCATAATGACTTCATAGCCTTTAATTCAACACTGTTTTGCAGGCGTGTTGGGAAGGGGTGATGGGTCTGGGATTTATGAACATAAATCAATCACCAAATGAATAACCCCTAAGAATAAGAGTAGAAAACAGCCATAAAGGCAGGAGGCTTGGGATATGAATTCTTTTGTTTGTCCTTCCAGACAGCCTATGATGTAGCAGAATATGTTCCTGCTTGGAACTTACCCTAATTTAAATTTCCGGATTATCTGCTGATGAAATACCAAAGGGCAGATTTTAAAAAATATTCCTCGTATATTTGTGGGGCATAACAAATAACATGGAGGACATGGGGAGATGGAGAGGAGAAGGGAGCTGAGGGAAATTGGAAGGGGAGGTGAACCATGAGAGACTATAGATTCTGAAAAACAACCTGAGGGTTTTGAAGGGGCAGGGGATGGGAGGTTGGGGGAGCCAGGTGGTGGGTATTGGGGAGGGCACATATTGCATGGAGCACTGGGTGTGGTGCAAAAACAATGAATACTGTTACACTGAAAAGAAATAAAAATAAATAAATAAATAAATTTTTTTTAAAAAGATTCCTCGTAGAGAGCCTATAACTAAAAGTATGAATTTTCTACACCTTGCATGCACAGTGTGCTGGTAATTATTGTAAGTGCTTAGAAACATTATCCTGTTTACTTAATCCTTTCACATAGGTATTAGACCCACTTTATAGATGGGAAAACAGAAGCTTCCACAGGCAAAGAGACTTCAAGCAGTGAACAAGCTACAGATCTCCTGCTCTTTAAATTGCCCCAGCTTAGGAGAATTAACTGGTCATTTCCATCTACTCTTTCAGAAGGCATTATGTTGGTGTCCTGGTGATTGTGGGTCTTAGCACTTGCTCAGACTACCCATCATTTATCTCCAAACTGTTTTCTCACTTGGTCATGATTCCTGCCCTCTGTAATATATCCAGTCATTCCATCGCATAAACACATAGGAGTAGCAAGTCGAACCTAACTAGGAACCAAAAGAGAATAGCAGAAGTAAATTGCCACTAATTTTAATGCATAGTTAATGTAAGTGGAGTATGTGCTCAGAATGGACTCTATTGCTTTTCAGGGAAATACTCTTCCACAGCAATTGTTTTTAAGTGTTATTTCTGATTAATTATGTGCTATTTTCTCTCTCCTTGCCCCCCACCCCAGTTCTTCCTCCTTCATTAAAGGCACCATAGATAACCTTCCATTTCTCTCTCCCTGTATCTTAATTTCTCACCATGTCTACTGTTGGAAACAATTAGGAAAGGTGAACAAGTAGGTGGTTAATATGATCTAAAACTCTCCTGAAGCTGGGAAGACACATCACCACCTGTGTTCCAGCTTTAGAACACACTTGGCAGCAAATTGCAAGACCGGGAGGTCATAATCAGGAAAACAGAAACACATTACATTTTAATAATCACCTACCTTTTCAATAGCTCTGAGCTTTTAAGTGTCACCTCCAGTTACCGGGAACTAAAATCAACCTTCAAGCCCTCTCCCTTTCCATGCAGCAGAAAGAACAGCAGACGACCGGTGACAGTTGTCAAAGGCAAAGGACCAATAAATATGAGTTGCATGCTAGAAGCAAGTCAGCAAAATCAAGCTCATCAACTTCCCAGCATGGATTTTATTTTATTCTAAATCAGATACTCATTAATGGGGAACATTCTTTGAATCATCATTTTATTTACACTAGAGAAATGCAAGACACATTGTCTGATGTGGGGGAAATGAAGTGGCTCCCTCAATGCTCAGTTGTAGGTATTTTATTCTGTAGCCTCCTGAATTTTCATGCTAATGGAAAACACCCAGGCCAGATGCTTGCTAGTAACAAGTTAAAATGGCACTGCAAGTGAACAATTTTCCTTGATGTAAAAAAAAAAAAAAAAAGAAAGAAAGAAAGAAAGAAAGAAAGCATAAAGAATAAACGGGATAGCAGGCAAAAAGTGAAAAATTCTAGCCTGCCTTAGATGTCAGAATCAAACCATACAGATCATGCTACCTAAAGAGAACCCCAGAACAGCTCCTTTAGGGTTTGTGAGAGACAAATCATGCCTTGGTTTGAGATGGTGCCTGCCTTCTTGCCATCCTATTAGGAAATAAAGTCTATGAGGTTGTTCTCCTGCATAGCTCTGTCTTCCCCAACTCCTATCTAGAGGCCAACACGTACTAGGTACTCAAGAAATACTAGTGAACAAACACCTGAACTCTGAGAAATGTTCTATCTTTGTTAAAAATTAATAATAAGTTCATTCAATTATAATCAACACCACACTAGTTTTCAGGCAAGAAACTAAAGTCCTCCCTCCACCCCAAATAGTTCTGATCTAATATGGGTATCAAGCTGAGTGAGATCTCCCACACACATTCCTATCATTCAACTTCTTTAGTTTTTTCCTCGGCTGGGCAAAAACCTCAGTATGGCAGGTACTGGAGACCTTCAGCCATTCCCATTTATAGGGAGCCCTTCTCATCTTCCAGGGCTCAAGGAGACACTCAGGATGGTGGAAGGCTGGGCACTATGCAATGAGTGGCAGATACATTGTTTGCTTTTTAGTAAGTTTACCTTTTTCAGATAATAGCCACTTGGAGGTGGTCCATGCTTTCTATTTTCTATCAAGTTATAAAGAGGAAAGCAAATCAAGAGAACTCTGGTGAATCAGTTCACAGAATATATATCCTACAAGATGCCAACACCTTTTATCTACTCCATCAGGAAGCTGTGGTGTTTTCAGGATTTTGAACAATTTCTCTTAATCCCATGTTATATTTTCATAACATTTTTCCAGTTCATGAAGTGTTAACCATAATTACCTCATGTTACCCTCGCATCAACTCAGGGATGTTGTTATTAGTACCCTTCCAGTAGAGGACACTTATTTAAAACAATTACCTTCCTCAATAAATTACTTTCTTTCCACAGCAATGCGGCTTTCTCAAAGATAACTTCACCCTAAGTAATGACTATTTCTTCTCAAACTCCCCAGAGCTTCTCTCCCTTGTTGAACTCAACTTTAGCCAAGATATTTTCTTATTACACAGACCCCTCTTTTGCTTTTTATAAATGACACCCTTACCCAGTCAGAGAAAGCCCTCTGAAACTCTAAAAATAAGTGAATGTCTGACAAGAAAGAAAAAAACAGAAGGGGAGGAGAAATGTTTTAGAACTTGAGAATTTTGGAGAACAACCCATGTACAGATGGTATTTAATGTTCTCCAAACCCCAAATGCTGGTTTCCATGCCTGGCTTCTTGTTGTTATTTCCTGGTCACTTTGAACTGACTTATCAAATTGAGTAGATTCTTTATACATATGTTGGTATTTTAAGTCCTGGTGGGGATAAGGCCTCCCATTTGTTTCAAGTTTTGCTCTTAAGAAATGTTTTTAAAAGCCCTGCTTAGAAAAAGAATCTCAGTCAAAACCCACTATAACTTTCGTCTTTGCCCATTTCAATGAATGATGCCAACCACTGGGCTTCTTATTAAGAATGATTCCAGCTGGCTTCATTCTCCACAGGGAAGTTAGTTTAGATTCATGGAGATGCCATCCAGCAGACTGAGGGCAATATAAGTTCCACAAAGTAGGATGTTGAGACTCTTCCTTACCCAGGTTCTGAATCAAAGGAAATAAGAAAAGTGAGTTAACGTGTTGAGGCTGGGCCACCATTTTTACTGAGGATAAAATCCATGGAGGGACACAGGCTGGGCTGAGAAGCAAACCGACCTGGTAACTTCCTGCGTGCCCCACTCTCTCTCCCCTGCAGACCTTGTAACAGCTAGTCCAAAGGAAGTTTTAGTCTGAAGAACAGACACCTGTACCCACATCACTGTCTTGGACAGGTCCCAACGGAAAGGGAAGAAAGAGAGCAGACAAATCAAGCTCTAGCTCCCTCCATCGAAGAAACAAGTAACAATAACTACAAGAATCAATGCCTATTGCCCACCAGTCCTGAATCCATCCAAATCTCTTTTCTATGATAAAACCATTTGGCTTTTCTCAGCCTCATTGTCCTCTCCTTTAAAAGGAATGGGTTTGGCTGGCGGATGGTTGTGATCCAGCCCAACTCTGAAATTCTTTAGTTAGCCCCAGCAGTGACTCTAATGAGGCTTAGGCCAAATTGTGCCTTCTCCCTCAAGGCATTAGTTCCTTTCACTGAGATTCATGGTCAAAGATCACACCCCTGAGACTCACCAATCATTTCTTAGATGATGGCAATTGTAAGGGTGACTCAGTGCACATCTGTCCCCACCACCAGAAAATTCACTACAAATGCACAGGTCAGTGAGAGCATCTCAGAGCGCAAATAGTACTTTATCATCAACATAAGCCTAGGAATATATAGGCCCATCTATTTCTTAATGATCCAAATACAATACTCAAGAACATTATGAAGATTATGATGCAGCAACAGTGTTAGGGAAAGATGAAAAACCCAGGGATTGGGGGTCCTATACTTTCCCTTTTGCTTACAGCACTAACAAGCCATGTGCCTGTAACATCTCTGGGGCTCTTTCTTCACGGACAAGGTGATGGAATCAGAAGTTTTCAAACTTAATTCCACCCTTTTAAAAATACAAAATTACATGGAATCTGAATATACGGCATGGTCAAAAATAAATCTGCTCTTTGGGGCGCCTGGGTGGCTCAGTGGTCCTGGGATCGAGCCCCACATCGGGCTCTCAGCTCAGCGGGGAGCCTGCCTCCCCCTCTGTCTCTGTCTGCCTCTCTGCCTACTTGTGATTTCTGTCAAATAAATAAATAAAATCTTTAAAAAAATAAAAAGTAAAAAAAAAAAAATAAATCTGCTCTGACAGAAGTGTGGGGAGAGAGTCTCAGACCCATCCTAATTGATTTCTCCCTCCCCTCTGAATAATATTCCCTCCTTCAAACATGGTAGGCCCTAAGGTCTCATGGATCATTTCCTAAGAAGAATTTTCTCTGTGCCAGGCTGCATTCAGAACTGACACTCCGTTCAGTATTTCTGACACTACAGTTGTTAAAGAAAAACTAAATAGTACATCTAACAGAGATATGGGCCAGTTATCATCAGAGTTAGAACATAAAACCTACACACAAAATATACTTGAGTTTTCATTACCAGACTAAATTTTAGTTCAATAGGAAGAGAGAGAGAGAATATGGTAGAGTGCAAAGGCACAATACTATTAAAAAATAATTTACTTTCTGCTCATTACTTGTGTTGCACAATCCAGACTCAAGGCATGAGATTTTTACCTTAAAATAATGTGAGAAGGGTCAGGTTCTCCTCAGAGAAAGTGCTTCTCTCTCACAGGGATCATGAAGCAGTTCTGGCCTTCAGAAGAGATGGCCCCATCCTCCGGTCACCCAGCCCCCTCGTATATCTCCTCTGCATGTGTTAATTCTTTTGAAGGTGATGGGGGTTCTTTGCATGGAAGATATATGCAGCTCTATGGCGGGAAGGGAGATCCTAATTATCTGCAGCTGACAACCTTTCAGGGCCCATTATAAAAGAAACGTCTGCACCAGGCACTCAAAGCCCTCTATCCCAGCTCCAGGGAGTTTGAGGGAGCAACAAGGAGTGATTCCAAGAGCCTGATTTATCAGGGAAGATTAGAAGAGTTACATCTATGGTCTGGTGAAACAATGACAGAGGGGGAGCAGGCTAATGGTTGACAAAGGGGCAGAAGAAGGAGAAGAGATTTATGTAGCCTGGTACAAGGGTGAGCAACTGGAGGAATGGAATGAAATGAAGACGGGAAAGAAAGTCCCAAGTAAATATCAGGGAAAGTTTCCTTGCTGATTTATTAGACAGATGAGCAAATCTTCCAGATGAAGCTTCATCATCATCCTGAGAGTGAGTGAGCCTACAGAAATGTGTCATGGCCATTTGTCTCTGTCACTGTGGAACCTGCAGTGATATTTAGTACAATTCTCTATCTTTTTCTTGAAGAGTTCCCTTAAAACTGAGAAACAACCCTTTTCTCAATGGGACACTGAGAAGCTCTTAAGAGGCATGTGGCCTATATCCACAGTTCTAGGCATAGACACTTGCTAACCATCACCAAAACATTTTTAGAGGTATACTTGTACTTGTGTACTGTACTTGTCCATGGTACCCAGCCCAGAATCTCCCTGGGGTTAGAGAGGAGCTTAGGAAGCCAGGAATACACTTCAAAATTCAACTGATGTTCTTTCAGCAGCGATATATGGAAATGTTCTGCTGAATGTGACAATACGAAGAGTGCCTCTATCTGATTCTGACCTGGATAGGGACCCGCCTACGTACCACTTCAGACCCTTTCAGACTCTCCTTGTTCCAGATGCCACTGCACCAACCAGCTCTGCATAAGCTCCAACTGACATCACAGAGGCTCCACCTGACCTACCTCACTTACTGCTCTGGGAATTCCCTGTTGCTATATATATACACAGGATGCCTTAAGAACCTGCCATGCACCACCCCCCAAATGCAACCTGCAGTGATGAGCTGAGGTACAATGGAGAAAATATTTGACCTGTGGGAGTTGGCAGATAAAGTCTTTCCTCTTTTCCTCTAGACAGACTATATGGTTATGCAGTTTAGATGGTTTCCTCAGGGACAGTCCCACAAAATCAAGATCAAGCAATCAGTAGCAGCCAACTGGATAAGACATCCTCATATTGGCTCTGCCTCACTCTCCTTCCCCCTCTCACTCCTCAGGGTCGAATCCCCTAATAGCATTCATAGCACAGAAGACTTTGCCTCAAGTTATGCTTTCTAGGGGAACACAAGCTAAGGTATAACCAAATATTCAGGGCCCAGGAGTTACTGAACTGTCTGAATAATGACATAAAATTCTTTATTCATTTGGATTGGGCACCTGGCCCAAAGTTATATCCTAGACATTGCATAGAACTGTCCCCTTCCACCTTCAGCCCCCCAGATAGTGCCTCCATTAAAGTCCAGGCATAGCAAGGATCCTTGTATGGGCTCCATCTTATATTTCGGCATCTCCACTGTCTTATTGTACTGGAGAGAACTGGCTAGCTGGAGGACTTGATTTGGGCCAAGCGGGTGTTTCCTACTATGCCCCCGACAGGAGCCAAGATACAATATACAAGGTAAGCTAGACACCCAGGGAGGGATGATCAGTCCCTTTGGAGATAGCCTGAGAGGTCACTGATGAGCTTGTGCCCTTTCCATCCAGCTGTGAGGTCTCTCTGCCACAATTACTTTTGATGCTTTTCTTTGTGTTACAGGCATTACAATTTCAGTCAAGCACTGGTAAATTCAGTATCCTAAAATGATCATCCCTTATTGCCAAAAGCCCAGTCCCTGGTGCCCTAAAGAGAGATTACAATTCTAACCAAAGAGAGACTACAATTCTAACCAAAGAGAGACTACAATTCTAAGTTATCTGTGTGCTGCAAGTTTTTGTTGTTGTTTTGTTTTTTTAGTGTGTGTTTTAAGTTCAACTATTTTTATGTCTCCACCAAAAAAATAAAAAATAAAAATTCCTTAGTAACCCATTATGGGTTAGTGAATTCCCAAACCGTTCAAAAATACTTTAAAGTTCTTTTGGGACATAGCCAGATACTTAATATTGTATTACATTTTATAGTTGTCACTTAATCAAGCTATTTAATATTATAGTACATTTTAAAACTGTCACTTAATCACATTTTCTTGACCCTTTTATGGGAATTAAAGATCACTGTAGATAAAAAATGGCATGCTTTAGTTTAAATAGATTCAGTATGTCCAGTTTGACAGTTACTTCTGAGACATTAAAAGAATTTTCTGTGATTAATGTGACCCACACACGTTAAATGGTGTAATGTTCCATTTCTTCAGCCATTAGCGGAAACAGCATCAGACAGAGGGAGCCAAAATGTAGCCAACTGTATGTAAAGCTGGGGGATGGGGTGGGGATGGGGGGTGCTAAAGAGAATACAGAGCCAGGCAGGCTGAGATAAGAGAGAGATTTCTGCTGATTTAATATTTGCTTTCTCTGGGCATCTTGAGAGCAAAGTCTGAGAAACACAAAGGTCAGGCCCTGGTAATGGAGTGAATGCCAGGCTTAGCAATGCAAGCACTCTGAGGGGAGCGTTCTCCACAAAGGGGGTGCGTCTTGAGCTGGCAGCTGAGTGGAGTTACTTGGCGCTTATTATAAATGATTGATGAACACTGCTTCTAAATTTAGAAAAGCTCTCTAAATGGACATTTACTCACAAGGAAAAAAAAAAAACCTTCTGAAAGGTCCATCCCTGGAACAGTTTTGTTTATGGCGCTGCGATAGTTCCGGGCAATTAATCCAGAATTGTGTCACTGAAAGATTTTATATTCTTAAGTGTTCACTCATGTAGTTAAAGTAAATTATGTCCTTTTCCAAACATGTTTCAAAGAATTGTACTGGGTTTTAAAAATCCTGGTCCCTAAATCCTACTTGTTTGTTTAATTAATCTGAAAATAACTGCTCCTGCTTTGTTTCTTAATCACAGATCACATGCGATGTATTTGTTAGCAGCTGCGAATGAAAGCATGTCCCAGTGTGTTTTTCTTGATTGTTTAATAAGAGTTGAATAATATCCTATTTAATCCATCAAGTAGGACATTACAATAACATTGATCTTTTGTTTGACAGCAAATTTGTTTGATAACAGAATGGAATATAATGTAACCAAATCAGTGTCAGAAATGCATTTCAGAGAATCCAATTAAAGACATGCGTGCACACTCCAGACACAGAAAGGTAGAGCAGAGGAACTAGGCACAGCAAGGCACATTGGACAGAAGGGTCCAAAGGAAAAATCTCGCCTTGCAAAATGACCACAGCTTACCGAGAAGATACACACCAAGACCTCCACACCCTAGGGATGTGGCTATTTTGGCTGAAGAAGGTCAACCTACTCCAAGATCTAAATGGACAGACCAATGCCTACCATTGTGTTCTTCCTTTATTGGCTCAGACACTGTAATTCTTGGGGTCAGAAATGCCAGGTTCTGCCATCACTTAGCATACCTCCTTTTCCCTTCTGCTACAACACAATAAGGGCTCTTAAAGAATGGTGCTGTCCACATCCCAGAATTTTTGACCTGCTTCCAAACCTTTTCATTTCAGCATCTTTTATCTCCAAGGAGGAATCAAAGGATTGTACAAGACCCTATCTTCATGAACTTCACTTAGGAGGATGTGTCAGCCCTGGAATTTATTCACACGCATGTTTATTAGATGTTTTACAGTTGGACACTTCCTTTCCCCCAAAAATCCAGCACAGAGCTATAACAGAGCCTCTTGCGATACCAAAACCAGATAATGCTACAAAGGGGGAAAGATAAGTAGCAACAACAAAATAAACCCTTCCAAAGTGCTCAGTTTTGAGTCATATATTTTGTCCCAAGTTGAGTAGGCAGTGCACATGTTGACCAAATTCAATGTGTTGACCGTCTCATAGTGAATATAGAAGTGCAGAGACCCAATAAGCATTGGAGGGGATGCAGTGGGTTCACTTTATGTCACTGGGGAGATGGAAGAAGACAGTTATATATATTTTTTAAATCCCTAAAATTTAAAACAAACAGCCATTGGATACAACTGCACTCTCCTTGGGAGCTTCTTATCAATTTTTTGGTAGATAATAAAAAGTTCACTTTCTAACGAAGGCAGAATGAGAGCTCACAAAGGTAGTTTCAAACCTTTACCAGTGAATATAAGCTAAGAAAGCAAAAGAAAAAGTACTATCAAATCTCCCAAATCAACCCTAACACTGTGCTTATGGCTTTGCTAACCCAGACCTCAGGAGAAATTTAATTGTTCTTACTTTTTTAAACATTTACATCTAAAACTGGAATTTCCCTGTCACTCACTTTGTCTTCATCTTGTCACAGAGGGGAGATATCCAGGATGATCTTGTGGATCTAGAAAGTCGAGGAGTCTTTGTTTTAATTCTTCTCTAGTTTTTACTCACCAGTCTCCCCTGTCTCACATTATTATAATTCCTTCCCTCTCTCCATTCCCTGCCTCCTTCCTTATTCTTTTGTTCTCTGACTAATCTTTCCTTTTATATTAATGAAGTCCTTTGTAGTTTCTCTTCAAATCTTCCAGTAGATTCCTTTGTGACTTCTGTGTGTGTGTGTGTGTGTGTGTGTGTGTGTGTGTGTGTATTTTACCTGATAGGGTCTTTAAAAAAAAAATCCATGAAAATTATTAGTACTTCCATCCTTTCTGGCACTGTCCCACTGGCCTTAAAACATTCTATTATATCTCTGATCTGAAACGGCTTTCTCTTGACCCAGAAGTATTGGCAAATTACAGACCCCAAGCCAATCTTTTATGGAGAAGGTCTAAGAGCAAGTGGTAGCCTTTCAAGTGCTTCACCATGGAGTCATAATCTTTATGACAAATAGCCTCTTGCTTTGCAGTTACGGCTAGTTTACTATGCATATGGCTGAAAGAGGGCCCCTTAAAGTGGTCAGGGACTTTTTCTCAAGCCCCCTCCCAGGTGTCACATCACTCCTTTTTACTGGCCTTGTTAGAGGGACAGCATTAGCCCCACAGATCACCCGAGCTTCCTGACCAGCTGCCAGGCTGTAAAGCACGTGGAACTGGGGTGGTCGATCCAAAGACATCAACTTGTCACTCTTGACAATCATTCATCTGCAACAGAAATAGCCCATGGTGCCTCAGAGATCGATGTGGAGACCACCGCTCTTCAACATTATTGCCACTAATTATTAAGATGAATGCGGTGATTAATGGGAGCGATGCTTTTTCACTTTATGCAAATGGTGAGCTCATGCATATACATGGCAGAGGGGGCTCACCAACCTGGTGCCCTGAACGTTGCTGCTCAGCCCCCTTACTCAGCTGTCACTGTGACCCAGGTGCAACGACTTAGAGCGATTTAAAAAGAAATGCTAAAAATGAATTGTTGATCAGCAGCCTCAGGCAGCTTTTTGGAAATTCCCTACTACAAGGACTGTGCTTTGATTAGGAAAAGCTCAATCAAGGCAATAACTGGGGTCATTAAGGATGCTGCATTAGCCTGTGGTCCTTTGAGTTCACGTTGTCTGAAAGAAAGAGCTGATGAGGAATGAGAAAATACAGCTTCTGTTGTGATGATGTAAAGTGAGGCAAGTCAACCTCTCTGGGTCTTAGTTTTCTCCTTGGCAAAAATGTGGGGGTCCAATTAAATGACATAAAGCCCCTTTTAACCTTACAATTTTAGTATTTTATAAGGCACAGGGTAAGTGGGATACAAACATGCAGGCTTTTGTCCTCTACCCAAAATGAACACTTTCTGCCATAATTATCCTTAGGATGGCATATCTTTCATTATTTGCTGTATTTCATAAGCCTGTATTTCATTCATCTAACAAACATTTCATTGAACATCTACTCTGTGCTTAATAAAAAACAACTCTTTCCTTCATAAGAGCTCTATATACTTAATGCTAATCAGTGCATCCCATTGAGTTACTATGTGTCATAG
This sequence comes from Mustela nivalis, assembly GCF_964662115.1. Classification (NCBI taxonomy): domain Eukaryota; kingdom Metazoa; phylum Chordata; class Mammalia; order Carnivora; family Mustelidae; genus Mustela; species Mustela nivalis. The sequence goes on from NC_139027.1 coordinate 56,031,195, forward strand.
AGGCAAGCTCTCTAACAACTGGAACTGAAACTTATTCTGCTTTATAAACTCAGTGCCTGGCAGAGTTGGCACTCAGTAAATATTTGTTAAATGAATGAATATTGGGCATTGGGGGAAGAATGATTACAAAAGAATTTAACAAATGACCTCTGCCCTCCAGCCCCTTACAATCTATGTGAAGCCAAAAATATACTCAGGCAAGTAGCCAACATAATGTCACAATGAATGAGGTAGTTACATGCAGCCACCCGTGGCTCTTGAACAAGAATAAAACTTTCCTAAGGGATCTCACAAATGGGAGGTTTTTGATAAGACATTCTAGAACTAACTGGAAGGGAACAAATATAAGTACTTGACCCCTAGCCTTTAGTCTTATGCCAAACAGATGGTATTCTCCCCTTCTTAGAGATCTTAAGGTGGAGATTCCACAGTCTTTGATGGTTACCCAGAGCAGCCCTTTGCCCAAGAGTTCCTTCTTCCTATCTACTCAAAGCTTCTCCTTCCACACGGACTGATTCTGGATGGGTGATGACCACATGCTTTTCTGATGCCTGATGCTATCATATCACTGAAGGCCCAGTAGGGACAGTTAAATTTGGCAACTTTAGAGACTGACTGTACCGCTCAGAGTGACTGATGGCCTGGTGAACATCTTGTTTTCCGTCTCAAAAACAAACTCCCCGAAGAACTGACTCACAATCTTAAGTGACCAATGAGCCATTTAATTTCCTTGTTAGATATCCTAGAGGTAGAATTTCAGGTGGGTTCTCTACTACAGCCCTGGGCTCTGGTGATCTAATCCTCTGTTCTCACTCTCCATCTTTTTTTTTCCCCACTAAAAGAGTAGCAGAATTCAAAGTTGGGGTGGTGGTGTATGATGGTTGGAGCAAATGTTCTACAGTCAGACCAGAATATGAGTTCTGATTCTGTACCCTATGAGCTGTATGAGAAGCCTTTTGTACTCTCACCTGCCAAATGAAGAGGATAACTGTGTATGCCTCAAAGAGTTCTCTGGGGGAATAGAGGGGATAAAGTGGGTAAAGTACCTGCCACAGAGTAGCGCTGGATAAGGGAAACATCTAAATATCATTTTTCCTTCTGTCTGCACTGGCTGGCTTAAGGAATAGGGCTGAATGCTTAAATCATCATCATTAAAGGGATCACAGAATAGCTTCTGGTTCAGTACATGATTTCCAGCAGGTAAGACACTCTCCTAAGTGTGATCACAGTGATGCAAAGACTCTATGAGTCCTTCTTCCTCAGGAACATCAACATTTTGTTCTGACTTTGGATTTCTAGATGGACAACTTAATTTAGAAGAATATTAGTGGAAAGTCTACTGGAAAATTTGCACAACATTTTGCTTTTCAGATGATACCAGCCCAGCCACTGTGACACCCCATGCCTGAACCTGCTCCTCTCCCACATTCTGGGTTTCAGGGCATGCCATCTAACTCATGTTGATGGCAAGGAAGACTTAGTAGAATGTTGAAACCACAACTGGTTGAGTGTATAAAAGGTGTAGAATTAGGAAACCCTGAAGGGAGAATGGGAAATTATTCATTGTCACAATAATTATGATGGACAAAGTGAGGAGCAAGCCAGGATTTCACAGTAAGAGCTTCAGTCCCTGCAGACATCTCACCTCTCAATGGCCAGTGAGCTTCAGTTATTACCCCCTATACTGTATAACAGAAGGCCTATCCCAGGCTTCCATTGTCTACATACATTAACATGCATTTTCCATTATTTAAAGGTAGCTTTTAAGGAAGTATTTGTGGGTATGATGGATGTCTCTCCAAGGACCTCCCTTCTGTATTCTTCCTGTAGGCAAACCCCCTGCTGGTCACATCTGCATTGGTCATGAGAAATCCTGCTTTCACCAGCCTCTCCAGCTCATTTCAATTCTTGATACAGATGATGCTTCTTACAAGACCTTGTCTCCCAGGCCTCTGCCAGAGAATTTAGTTAAGTCCTCCATCCTCTGCCTGGTTGGCTTCACTCCTGGTAGCCTGACTTAGCCATGTTGCTAAACCTGGCTGTTCCAAGTGATGTTTGACAAATGCTCTCTCTCTAAGCATCTCCAGGGCAGGGCAGGGAAAAACCATCAGGTCTTTTTTTTTCCCTTTTCCATGAAAATCTGGAGTGTGAAGCCCTAACTTAAAATACATCCCTTCCTTAAAAGGTCCATCAGAATCATGGAAAGCGGCTGCTTTTGGAGGAGACCATAAAGACCTCCAGTCTATCACCTGAATCTTGAACATGGCAAGGGCATTTTCCAGGTCCCAGGCCAGTCATGGTGGAGCCAGGAGGACCACCAAGTCAGCCAATCCTTCCCTGTTCCCATGACTCCAACCAGGGCCTCTCAGAGTGAAGAAGGAGCTGGTCTCTGCCCATGTCTTCCTGTCTTCCTTTTAATTCTTTCTTCCTACCTACTGTCTTCCTTGTTTTAGGCAAAGGAGAGGCTTGGAATATATTAAATAAAAAAGAAATTAAAATTTTTCATATATTGTATACATTTGTATTTCACAAAGTAAATTTTTTTTCCCTTTGCAAAATAATTAGGGATTTCTTCTCTTTCTTTTTCTTTCTGTCCTCTTTCTTTCTTTCTTTCTGAAGACACACACACTTCAGACCCTGGGGAGGGAACTTTTGAGTCTGTCTTATGCGAATGTGAGGCCAGTAAAATGACCTTCCCTACTTGGTGCCCTGCCTCCCTCTCAGCCCTCCTGGGATGGGCTTTCCATTTTGAACAGAAAGGAAAGCTGAGACACAAGAGAGGTGAAGACAGAGCAGAGAACAAGAGAGTGAAGGGGAAAGAAGGAAAAAGAAACACCTACTTGCCTTGCTGCTTTTCTCATTCATTTTCAAATTATTCCCAGATCAAACACTAAGGGGGATCACAGAGAAAAAAGGAATCAGGATCAGAGAGGAGCCTTATGAAAATGTGTACCCCTCAAACATGTGCATACTAGCAGGAGGCCGAGCACATGATGTTGTCCAGCCTCGGATGCAGCCTGGAGTCATGGTGAGTCATGGTGAAGTGATGAGCTGAGGTTGTGCAGTCACAGAGTTCCTCAGAGATCCTCAGCTCTTTATTTACACCCAAAGACAGCTTTCACTGTACACTTCTTTCTGAGCAGCCAATACAGGCTCCTTCAGATTGTTAGAAATAATTGTAGGATCAAAAGTGAAATGAACTGGCAAATGCATTAAGTGGATCAGTATATGTTCCCTTTTAAGAAGTTATTTTAAAATGAAATGGGAGCTCGAGCTACACCTAAGAAATAACAGAAAAACTCAAGAGAGTAAGCAATACCCTCTTTTTGAAAAGGGTAACAGCCTTGTTTATACTTCATCCCACATTTAGAGAGGTGGTGATGGTCAGATTGGCCAGTCAGATGGTCCAATGGTCATGGAGATGGGGAGCCAGGAGAGACCACAGGAGACTTCATCCCCAGGAAGGGCTATGGGATGCACCACAGCAGAGGCTGAGGGATTGAGATTTGCTGCCACAGACACCCTGGCTCAAGGGAAAGGGTTTTTAAGATCTTTAGGAAAGATGTGGAGTGAGGAACAGTGCACTGAGTAGGAGCTAAACGGAAGAATGTGCACACATAATTGAACATGGAGGGCAATCAACACATCCTGAGGGGAGGTGGAGAAGTGGGATAAGACCTAGAAACTGAGGCAGTACTTGAACTTTTTTTTTTTTTTAAAGATTTTATTTATTTATTTGACAGAGAGAGATCACAAGCAGGCAGAGAGGCAGGCAGAGAGAGAGGAGGAAGCAGGCTCCCTGCTGAGCAGAGAGCCCGATGTGGGGCCCGATCCCAGGTCCCTCAGATCATGACCTGAGCCGAAGGCAGTGGCCCAACCACTGAGCCACCCAGGCGCCCCCAGTACTTGAACTTTTAAGAAAAGCCATAATAATGAAAGCAATGTGGGGAAAATCTGAGTGGGACATTCCATCTGGGAGGAGGTTTCTCTTCTGCAGAACTTACTTGAGATAACCTGGCATCATATTTGGATCTGACTATCTAAGCCCAGTGTCCTACACAGAATTCTGGAGTTTCCAATGGGAAATTTTTCCTTCAATATGATTTGTGACCATCTTATTTCCATTGCCTATAAAATGAAAGCATTTTCTGCTGAAGCTAGAAAAGAGTTCTTTTTTTTTTTTTTTCTTCCAAAGAACAGGAGTTGATATCTAGTGTCCCTTCGGACTCTAAATTCAATGATCTTTGAAATTCTAGTGCTTGTCCTGATCCACCACTATAAGCAGAGGCTGGGATGGGAGGAGTTTGTTAACATCATAAATATTAAAATGGCATTGGTCTTTTGCATACCAATAGCATCAACAGTACAACCTAAGAATTAGGCAAAGCACATTTTGCAAGTCTACACAGATGTGCAGGAGTATGTAAACTACTTTCTCTATTTCTGGAAGCTAAAGAAATCTCATTTGTAAAACAGTTTTTCTTTCCTGCCCTTTTCTGAGCACACCGCCTCCCAAACTTCAGCTGCTATTTCTCTTACTGCAAATGTCGTATTTCTGTCGTTTCTTTCCTACTGCAAAATGGCAAATTTACCCCCATCTCCTCTCATGACACTTGATGAAATAAAAGTTTCTTTTTTAAAAATGAAGGTCCAGTTATTAAAAAAAAAATTATTCCCTTTTGCTAATGGTTGTCAAACAATTCCCTGTATTGGCCACATTTTTGGAAATCCTGTCATTGGAATCCTAAGTGTTTCAGGAAGATCCCAGGAAAAGTATCAGGACTTTATATCTGGACAAAATATGCACAGGACAACAACATACCTGCTATACCTTCGGTTCCATTAGAAGACTGAGTGTTCATGGATACTGAGTACTCAGCCTGATTCTTCAGGTTGTGAATTATTAAGAGCATCTGCCTTCTTTCATTTCCTCTTGGGTGACCTTTCCCTGATCACTTATACCTCAGGTTCAACAAACATTTTTGAACAACTACCATCTATTACAGGTACTTGCTAGGAACTGCCTCTTTTGTCTTCTCCAAAAGTCTCTGGACACTAAAAGTTGGGCTCTTTCCACTGTATGGTCACAGCAACCCCTGCCCTATGTGATCAGGAGAGAGGAAAAAAGAGAATAGCCTTCACATGAATTTATGTGCCATTCTGGTAAAGGACTTCAAGAAGCAGAAGGCTAAACTAAAACTTAATGGCTAAATCAAAGCTTCTGGATTAACTGTACTTAAGTTCACCCATAATGGTGAAACAGAAAGGAGATTGTAGTGGTTCACTTAATAGATGGGAGACTCTGCAGAGATAATTCTCCATAACCAGTCTTTTTTTTTTTTTTTTTTATTGGAGAGACAGAGATTACAAGTAGGCAGAGAGAGAGGAGGAAGCAGGCTTCCCAAAGAGCAGAGAGCCTGATGCGGGGCTCAATCCCAGGACCCATGGGATCATGACCTGAGCCAAAGGCAGAGGCTTTAACCCACTGAGCCACCCAGGCGCCCCCATAACCAGTCATTTTTAAAAGGTGTTTGAAAACAGACAGGCTTCTGAGAAAGAGATATAAACAGCTAAGTTGTCTAAAACTCATGATTATACATCGATGAAACCAATCCTAATATATGGAAAAGAGAGTAAAATGCATTGTTTAAAAATCTTAAGAATTGTTCACAAATAAGCTATAACTTATTAGTTTCCTTAGGTTAAGAATACATATGAAAACCTCAGGACTAGATGATTTCTAGGGCCCCGAGAAGCTCAGACCAACCACAATGCCATACGATCAAGGCTAATATTTGGCTAATACATACTGGTTGTTAAAATACCGATACATCCATGTCAGTTATTGAATAGCAGCTGCTTTGAATTCAATGATGCCTCCCCGCTAACCTGACCTGTCAGGGCAGGAGACTTTCTGCTCTCATGCTATAGCCAGCATCCATACCTGATGGTTGTTAAATATTTTTAATATCATCTCTGTATAAGATATGAGTCAAGACACCTATCCTAACTCAGAATCCTTGGGAACTTAAATAGTCTTTTGATGGTCAACATAGTGTATCTGCAAGAAAATATTTAGCACTTTCAGTGCAAGGAGAACCATTTATTCCTTCACAGTAAAACAACCGAACAAACTTGTAAGTTTCAAAGAAACCTGCATAAGTGTGTTGATTGCTTGCCTACAACAGAAAAACCCTTTCCAGTGTTTTGAGCATTAGCAGAAATTTGGATATTCTCCTGTAGCCATAGCTGCAGAGGTCTTAAAAACTACCCAATGGCATTGAACTATGAATAATAATAATAAAAAAAGAACATTCAAGAATATCCAATGGGAAAAAGAACGTCTCTTCAACAAATGGTGCTAGGTAAAATGGACAGCAACATGCAAAAAAGAATAAACTTGACCACTTTCTTACACAACACACAAAAATAAATTCAAATGGGTGAGAGACCTAAATGTAAGACAAGTGGCCATAAAAATCCTAGAAGAGAACATAGGCAGTAATCTCTTAGACATTGGCCTTAGCAACATATTTATGGATATATCTCTTAGGCAAGAGAAACAAAAGCAAAAATAAACTATTGGGACTACATCAAAAAAAGAAGCTGCACAGCAAAGGAAACCATCAACAAACAAAAAGGCAACCTACTGAATAACAGAAAATTTTGAAAGATATATCTGATAAGGAGTTAATATCCAAAATAAGAACTTAAATGCTCAACGCCAAACAAACAAACAAACAAACAAATAAGTTAAAATAATGGGCAGAAGACCTGAATAGTCATTTTCCCAAAGATGACGTAGGTGGCCAACTGACACATGAAAAGATACTCAACATCACTAAGCATCAGAGAAATGCAAATCAAAATCACAATGAAATATCCCCTTATGCCAGTAAGAATTCCTAAAACCAAAAAGGCAGGAATGTGCGGATGTGGAGAAGAGAAAACCCTCATGAGCTATTGGTGGGAATGTAAACTGTGCAGCCACTGCAGAAAACAACATAGAGGGTCCTCAAAAAAATTCAAAAAAAAGTACTGTTTGATCCTGTAATTCCTAGTGGGTATTACCTAAAGAAAGCAAGGACACTTAATTCAAAAAGACATATGCACCTCTATAATTATAGCAGCATTATTTACAATAGCCAAGATATGGAAGTAACCTAAGTGTCCATCCATAGATGAATGGATAATGAGGTGAAGTATATATATATATATATCTGTATATATATATATACAGATATATAGAGATACAGAGATATATATATGTATAGATACACACACACACACACACACACACACACACTGAAATACTACAAAGCCATAAAATGAATGAGATCTTGCCATTTGTGACAACATGAATGGACCTAGAGGGTATAATGCTAAGTTAAATAAGTCAGAGAAAGACAAGCACCATACTATTTCACTTACATGTGGAAACCTAAAAAATGAATCAGCAAACAAAAAACAGACATAAATATAGAGAACTTACGCTGCCAGAGGGGAGGCAGACGGGGATCTGGGTGAAGTAAAGGGGATTAAGAGATATAAATTTCCAGTTACAAAAATAAGTAAGTCACAGAGATGAAAAATACAGCATAGGGAATATAGACTGAAATGTTATATGGTGACAGATGGGAACTACACTTATTGTGGTGAGTGCTGAATAATGTTTAGAATGGTCAAATCAATATACACCTTATAATGTTGTATGTTAATCATACTTCAACAGCAAAAAAGTAATATTCCTTATTAAAAAGAATTAGTCTGCCAAAAAAAGAAGAAAAAGATCATTCCACTGTATCCCTTCTCTAAAGCTTCCCTGGGGTGCTGAGGCAAAGGTTAATCTGTAGTTTTGTTTTTGTGATGGTTCAAGGAGTTGTGGGTGTGAATTGTACAGGTACATGTTTTCTATACGTAGAACATATTTACACATACACACACACAGTTTGAGTGTTCTCCCTTTATAATACACAGGATGGTACTTCCATGGTGACCCTGCTATAGTACGCTGGCTATTGTCACTATGAAATGGCCCTGGTTTCCAGGTTAAAAGAGATCACTGGCAGGTATCTTAGCAGAAGATAGAGAAAAGGGAAAAAAGAAGAAAGAAAATGTATTTTAAAAAGGATATTAATGAACCAGTCAACAAATATTTACTTTCAGAGTGTCTGTATGTGCCAAGCACTTTCCCAGAACAAGATCCCCAGTCCTTAAACAGTTTACATTCTAGAAAATAAAACATAAGTCAATAAAGAAACTTATTTTAGGTTCTGGAAAATTCTATGTAGAAGACATATTAAGCTAAGGTGAGAGAAAGCAACAGAATAATTAGGGAAGAATCTGAAGATGGGACACTTAACCTGAGACCTGAATGGTGATAAAGTGCAACCATGTGAATTGAAGGAAAGAATCTTTTAAGGAAAACAAATAACAGGTGAAAAGGCTCCGAGACATCTGTGAGCGTTATGTGTTTGAGTTTCAGAAAGAAGGCCAATGTGGCCAGAGCCCAGGGAAAAAGGGAAGACTCAAGGGAGATGAGGTCACAGAGTTAGGTAGGGAATTTTGCTTCCAGCAGTGTGGCAGATCAGCTACTCTGAAAATCCTCCTGCTGCAGAACTCCTAGTGCTGAATCAATTACAACATATTTTTTAATGCATAGCTGAAATTGCATGAAAGTAAGGTACATCCACATGGGTGAAAAGCTGCCTAGTGAACTGAAACCAGAGTGGTGAGCTAATGGGGAAACTGGGTCTGCCCTGGGGCAAATGTTATTGGGAGTCTAGAGCTTTGGGAATTAATGATCACATGGGGGAAAGAGACTACATTGGGCACACGCAGATGGGGGAGAAGATGATGAGGACTCCACTCCTTAGTAAAAGAAAAATAGGCCAGAGTGGGGGAAAAGGCTAGAAAAAGCAGCCATGGTGAAAATTTTATCTCTCAATCGTTATTCCATTTGGAGAATGGTCTGGGGTTCAAATTTTTTCTATCTTGGATAGTAAGGAAAACTCAAGCTGAGAAATGAAATTAAAATGGCCCTATATCTGTCCCCTTAGATTGCTGTAAAAGGAAATACAGATTTTCTTAAAGGAATGTACCTTGAATTTAGGTCCCTCAGGATCCTACTTTGGTGAAATCGGAGCTCTTGATTAAAAATTACTAAACTTCCTAAAGGATTAAACTACAGTAAGAGCCACCAGAAACAAACAACAATTTAGACCTCTAAGAATCTCAGATGATAATATAAAAGAACTATGCACAAAATATTTAAACAAGTAAAAAGTGAAACAGAAAAAAATGAACAAAGAACAAGCATTTCAAATAATCAATTTGAAAAAATTTAGAAAGAGAAAGGTTAATAAACATTAGATGCTCAAAGGATGATCTCCTATTAACAAGTGGTCTGGATTATTCAAAAAGGTCAATATAAAAAAAAAAACAATAAAAGGAGATGGGATTCTTTTAGACTAAAGAGTCTTTTAGACTAAAAGAGTCTAAAAAGACAAAATAACCAAATGCAATTAGTGAAGCTTGACTGGACCTGTTTTTTTTTTAATACTATAAAAGAAATTTTACTGATAATTGCAGAATTACAAATATGAACTATGACTCAAATTCAAATATTAAACTATTATTAATGTTCTTATTCAAAGATGTAACCATTATAAAGAAGTAACTATTATAAAGATGTAACCAATTCCTTACATGTCTGCTTGTAGTTTCAGGAGAGACTAGAAAGGAACGGGGCAAATTATTTTCTGCAACAGCTTTACTGAAATGTAACTTATACCTCATACAATTCACTCATTTAAAGTGTATAATCAATGCTTTTTCATATATTCAAAAAATAAACCATCATAGTCAATTTTAGAACATTTCCATCACTTCAAAAAGAAACTCCAGGGGTGCCAGGGTGGCTCAGTTGGTTAAGTGACTGCCTTCAGCTCAGGCAGGGTCCCGGGATCAAAGTCCCGAATAATGCTCCCTCCTGAGCAGAGAATCTGCTTTTCTCTCTCCCTTTGCCTCTGCTCCTGCTCTCTCCCTGACCCATGTATGCACTCTCTCTAATAACAAATAAATAAAATCTTTAAAAAAAAAAAAAAGAAATTCCATATCCTTTAGCTATCACCTCCCTCCCTATCCATCCCACTCTACCCCACCCCCAGCTCTAAGTAGCCATTAATTTGCTTTCTGTCTCTATAGATTAACATATTTTCAAGGTTCAACCATATCATATCATGTATCAGTACTTCCTTCCTTTTAATAGCCAATAATATTCCATTGTTTGAATTATACCACATCTTGTTTACTCATCAGTTAATGAACATTTCAGTTATTTTCATTTTTTGGCTATTATATAATGATTCTATAAATACTCATGTACAAGTTTTCGTGTGGACATAAGTTTTCATTTCTCTTGGGCATATACTTAGGAGTGGAATTTCTGAGTCATGTGGTAACTCTACAGTTAATCATTTGAGGAACTGTCCAACTGCTTCCCGAAGTGGCTGGTCCATTTCACATTCCAAACAGCAATGTATTAGGGTTCCAATTTCTCCACAGCCTTGCCAATACTTAGTATTACTGGACTCTTTGATTATAGCCATCCTAGTGTGAGAGAATAAATTTTTGATGAGAGAATTTTCTAGGATTGATGGCAGAAATGAATCCTCAAGTATAAGAAGCAGAGTAGATATTCAAGTAAACAGGGAACTTCACCAAAATAAACCCTACTCTAGGCATTAAAACAAACCTCAACAAATGTAGTTGTAGAATTGAAATTATACAATATACATTCTGAAACCACAAAGAAATTAAACTAGAAACCAATAAACCAATAAAAGAAATTCAGAAAATTCCCTAATATTTGGACATTAATCAATATATTTCTAAATAACAAATGCTCCTGAGTGGAAGTCACAAGAGAAATTAGAAAATATCCAGAATTGAATTAAATAAAAACATAATATATCAAAATGTATGAGATACATTTTATCAGAAAAAATATAGGGATAGCAATTAACACATAAGAAGTTGCTCAAGATCACTAGTCATCAGGGATAGGCAAATCAAAATCATAATAAAATATTCTATACTTATTAGAATGACTAAAAATCTTAAGTCCTAAAAATACTAAGTGCTGACAAGGAGGCAGAGAATTGGAACTTCTGATTGACTGAGCATGGAAATGCACAATAGTAAGCCAATTTTAAAAAGACTTTACAAGCTTCTTATATTCTTAAACTTGTACTTACTATACAACCAAGCAATCTCTCTCTCTCTTTTTTTTTAAGATTTTATTTATTTACTTGACAGAAACAGAGAGCACAAGCAGGGGGAGCAGCAGACAGAGGGAGAGGGAGAAGCAAACTCCTTGCTGAGCAAGCAGCCCAAGTAGAGCTCAGTCCCAGGACCCTAGGATCATGACTTGAACTGAAGGCAGATGCTTAACTGAGTGAGCCACCCAGGCACCCTATAACCAACCAGTCTTATTCCTAGGTTTTTATCCAAGAGAAAGGAAAATGCGTGAATATATAAATCTGTATGCAAATGTTCATATCAACCTTATTCAAAATCACCCCAAACTACAAATAATCTAAATGTCCATCAGCCAGTGAATTGGTAAACAACAGCAGTATATCTACACAATGGAATACTACTCAGCAATTAAAGGGAAGTAATGATATATGCAATAAGTATGAGTCACAAGTGTATTATGCTAAGTGAAAGAAGACAGACTCAAAAGGTAACATTCTATAATTCCATTTCAATAACATTTTGGAATAGGTAAAATTATAGGTACAGGAAACTGATCAATGACAGCTAGGGGTAGACATGAACAAGAGCTGAAGATAAAAAATCACGAGGTAACTTTTGAGGATAATAGAAATAGTCTACATCTTGATGTGGTGATAGTTATATGAGTGTTTACATTTATCATTATATATTCATATATAATGGTCTAAAAAATAGCAGGTAGAAGAATAGAAAAAGTCTTTCTAGATAAATACCAAATACAAAGACAAAACAAAAACTGAGATGTAAGCCAAAACCAGGGTATGCCAACTATTACAAACTATGGCAAGGAATTTGGATTATATAGAGTTTGAGGCTACTGGAAGGCATGGAAGGGTTCTAAAGAAAGGAATGATGTCATCTTTGTTTTAGAAGATATACTAGCTGTCCTGTGAAAGGAGGAGAGGGAAGCAGGGGGCAAAGTAGAGGCAGGGAGACCAATTAGGCCACTGCAATTGTTTAGGCTGAGGGTACCTTGGACCAGGATTGCAGAAGTGGAAATGATAAAACATGTTCTGATTCAGGAGCTGTCTTGAGGGGGAGCTGGTGGGCTTACTGTGAATGATGTGACAGCAGAAAGGGATTAACCTCAAGATTTTAAGCCTGAGCAACAGGGAGTGTGGTAATCCAATAAGCAAAGATGGGAGAAACAAGGGGTAGGGATGGTGGAGTAGCTTTAGACTACTTTAGACGGACTGTTCCTTGGCGGTTAATTTAGAGATGTCATGGATATCCAAATGGAGGTACTGAGTAGACCATTACATATGGGAGTCTGAAGCTCAGGAATTTCAGTTTGCAATGGTTTGGATTTATTCTCCAGGGACCAAAGAGGTCACTGAAAAGAGAAAAGGGCTAAAGACAAAGCTCCTAGGCATTTCAACACATTGGGGGTTGAAATTTGAGAGGAATGAAGAGAACAGAACAGGGAGGCAGAAGGAAAACCTTATAGATTAGGGTAGTCCAGAAAAAAGGATTTCAAGAAAATTTGGCCCATCATGTCAAAAAACTACTGAAAGTAAAATGAAGACAATAGATTATTAATAAAGTCATTCTTTTACTCCAATAATAACCATTTCAGAGTTGTGGTGGAATGCTTGAGTAATTTAAAGAAAAAATGAGAGGTAGAAAACAAATTTTAGGAAGCATTTTTGGGAAATTTTGATGGAAAAAAATTTATCATTGCTTTTTAAAGACATGATATCAAGGTTTTTAATACACTAATAGGGATAATCTAAATTGAAAGAAACTGGTGACTGGAAAGAAAGCAGTAATAATTGCAAAACTGGAGTCTGAAAAAGTAGACAATTAGCAGAGCACAAGAAAAAGAGTTGGCCTTACATATAGTCACGCTCTTGATGTATGAGGTCATTAGCTTTGATATGAACTGTCCAATATGGTTGCTGGTGAACCCTGCTGTACCTAGGGGCATATGGTATAGTTCACTCACAGAATCTACATATATGTCCTTGCTGAGGCTGGAGACTCCCACCCGCCATTGATGACTCAGCCATGTGGGTCTCTCTAGGCACCAGTACCCTTTGAGGTCTAGCCTAGCCCTGGGTCATATTCAAGGTGGAGTTGCTGACCATGGGTCTCAGTTAGACCAACACACCAAGCTAATTACTTTCCCCTTCTTTAGAGAATCTCCTCAATACTTCCTCCTCCTGGAGCTGCTTGTATTCCTCCCAGGGCCTAGCCTACCTTGCAAATAAGTTCATTCCAACCCCTCGGCCTCTAGAGCTATCATCTCTTCCAAGGGTTTGTGTGTGGGTGTGTAAGGACATACTAGAACTAGTTTTCTTCCTTCTAGTATATCCAATAGTCTAATGACTGGTAGGGCTCCTGGATCATAGGCTAGTACTGACCACCAAACCAGGGGCCAGGAGACACAATGTCTGCCATCCCTATTCTGTAAGGACTAAAGATATTACCACCCACCCAGAGACATGAGTTGTGACTGTCATGTCAGGCCTCCAGTTTTGAATGTTACCTCACCAGAGCCCTTTTCTCGGTTATTCTCTGGAAGATCAGGTCAGACAGTCAAAGAGGGTGTTACAGGGCCAGAAAGGAGGGGCTCCTAGGGGCTCAGCCAGATAGCAGCTGAAACCTTGTCTTCAGCTGACTCACGAAGCACCCCTCTTGCTGCAAGGGCCCTTTCTTGTTTTTTTTTTGTTGTTGTTATTTTTGCTTTTTTAAAAAGGTTATTTATTTATTTATTTGACAGAGAGAGACAGCTAGAGGGAACACAAGCAGGGGGAATGGGAGATGGAGACGCAGGCTTCCCACCCACCAAGGAGCCTGATGCAGGGCTCAATCTCAGGACTCTGGGATCATGACTTGAGCCGAAGAAGGCAGAGATTTAATGACCAAGCCACCCAAGTGCCCCAAGGGCCCTTTTCTTATTTAGTATCACAGTCTAAGTTAAATCCAAGCTTTCTTCACATGACGGTGAAAGAAATTTGGGGACCAATCCTTGGCCACATGCAGCCATGTTTAGTACCACAACATGCAGCTTTTTGTAATCTGTGCTCATGACTTTGACCTCTGCCTCTTCAGCATGGGCATGATTTTGAGGCATAGGGAATAAAACCAGGATTTCATCTACATTCTCAACTTGGGTAAACTCAGTTTTGTAATATCACTGGTTATAAAATAACATCTCTGGAACAAAGTCGGGCAACTTCCATTAACAGATGATCACCACCTGGCTGAGAATCCTGCTCAACTGACAACCAGCTTCTATGAGCTTTGAAAGTCTATGATCTCTTCTGAAAGATGAGGGCAATTTCTCCTGCCGTACATGGCCTGACATGCACACAGTAAAGTATTGCTTCAGTGTTCTCTAACAGCTTGATCTTCGCGAAGGGATTTTAACACAGTGATTCTCAAAGTTTGTTGCATGTGAGAATCATCTGGGGAGAACAATTGCCTTAGAACCTCTGGGACCCAGGCATCAATATTTTTTGAAGTTTTCCAGACAAATTCAATGTGGAACCAAGTGTGTTACGAAAGTATTGTGAACAAATGTTAAGGTAAAATTTGACCTCCACATGGTGCTACCAGTGCAGATAACTGAGGTAACAAATAGACACATTCTATCAACCACAAATTTCACATATATTCAGATAACCCATATGTCACAACATTTTTGTCTGCTCAGTAGCTGTACAACTTTTTTAATATGATTGCCACACACCAATATCAGAAAGTTAAAATGTGAGGAAACACGTGGCTTAGACTTTGGAAAATGCAGTAATGTTATTGGTAACTAGAAAGTAAGTGTTTCTAGAAGCTTGTCAGCCATAAGATCTTTATTTTGACTCAAAATTTGGATTTCCCTTCAAAGGCTTCATCCACTTAGTGTGGTGTGACAAGTAGCATCAGCATCACCTGTTAGAAACGCAGACTCATGACCCATCCCAGATTGCTGACTCCAAATCTCACGTTTAATAACACCCTCAGGTGATTCACATGCTCATTTAAGTTTGGGAGGACTGATGTGAGCATTACAGAAAGGAGAAAAGGTAGGCAAGCAAAACCAAGTGTTAAAATTTAACAACTCCAGAGACCTAGGTATTTTACAAACTCACTAATCAAACCCTTTAAAGTGGAGTGTTTGAATTCTGCTGCTCAAAAGAGAGATCATTTTGTTGTGGTTTCCTCCTCTACCTCTCACCAGCTATGTTAACAAGACACAGATGCTTTACCAAAAACTTTGAGAAGGATCATGCTGGGTCACACACTGGAGCCTGATGCACCAGTCTTCACATTATATATTTCTCCTTCTGTGATTTTGGTTAC
This sequence comes from Mustela nivalis, assembly GCF_964662115.1. Lineage (NCBI taxonomy): Eukaryota > Metazoa > Chordata > Mammalia > Carnivora > Mustelidae > Mustela > Mustela nivalis. The sequence continues at coordinate 56,046,795 of NC_139027.1, forward strand.
TAAGAACATTGACAGGATGATAGTGTTCTTGCTTAGAAGTCCACCTGCTCCACCTACCTGAACTTGCGCTCAGTGTGGGATTATCATGACTATCTGCATGGCAATTGATTATGATTTCATAAACTCTGAATCAAGATCACAGGTGAAGGGTGAGCAACAAGACTTGATGGGTTCCTAAGCAGCAAAGCTTCCCATGTTCACACAAATAACCCCTGTAGACAGGCAAATGTCAATGTTAAACACTATACACACAGAAAAGGGAGGGTAAGGCAGATTTGGGGATCATTATGATTCAATAGGGCGGTTTCCCAAAGTTGCAAATTGTCTTTAATGCTTAAAAAGCTCCTAAAACGAGAGAGTATTTCATCCTACCTTTGCTCACGATTATACCAAATCCTACTTTTTGCTTTTTCCAACTCTGGAGGACAAAATCATTTGAGCTAAAAGCATACACTTGCAGGGTCTTCAGAAGGAAACAGACTAAATTGCCAGATGTATTTTTATTCAATATTGTGAAGCAGATGGAGCATACTAACCTTCCAACAACCAAAGCACACATGCATGACTGCGTACTTGTGTCTTCAAATGTAAAATCTCCCCTTAAATATTGAGATGTTATATTCAATCCAGCAAGTATTCCTCAGACACCTGCTATGTGAAAGGCAATCTGTGGGGGCTCCTCGGGGAGCAAAGAGATGAGTCCAAAAAAAAAAAAATACTGATATCTTACAGCATATTACATTATCATGATACCTGCCACATTCAATAAAATCCTTGGACCTTCAAAACAACCCCCCCTCAAAAAAAAAAAAAAAAACCACTGTGAAGGAAAAAGGAAATGATGATAATAATAGTAATAGTAGGGGATATACATACTGAAGGTGTTCCTTCTCTGTGTTTTTTTTATTTGATTCTGTATTATGACTAATTCTGTAGGTTCCTTTTTCATCTCCTGATTTTGTAGCTTTATCTTAGGAGAGGAAAACTGAAGTAGAGAGAGATTAACTGACTTGCCCAAGGACTTACAAGGAGAAACTGCCAGACCCTGGAACCTAGATGATGTTCTGCCCATAATCTCAGGAAGTTATAATCCAGTGACCATAAAGTCTGAAAATGTAGGTAACGTGATGTTATCATGTATCCTAATGTAATAACAATAAACCATTTCTTTATTTACTAGTCACCCTGTTTTCTGTGTGTATGGCAGGAGAAGGGAAAGATATCAGAGAAAGAAGTACTATGAGAAAAGAAAAATAGCAAGGCTTTCTACGCTTGGAACAGCTTTATAGAGGAGGTGGCATTTGAGCTGAACCTTTACAATAGCTGAGATTTAAAAGCCAAAATAGGGGCGCCTAGGTGGCTCAGTGGGTTAAGCCGCTGCCTTCGGCTCAGGTCATGATCTCAGGGTCCTGGGATGGAATCCCGCATCGGGCTCTCTGCTCAACGGGGAGCCTGCTTCCTCCTCTCTCTCTCTCTCTCTGCCTGCCTCTCCATCTACTTGTGATCTCTCCCTATCAAATAAATAAATAAATAATCTTTAAAAAATCAAATAAATAAATAAATAAAAGCCAAAATAGATGGAAATAATCCAGAGGATGAGAGAATATACAGATTCTCAAGATATAGGGACAAGATATAGGGACACTATATAGGGTTAATATGGTGGAATATTCATCTAATTTTGCTCCTTCCAAAAACCCCAAAACCTTAGATAAATGGATTTCTTTTGCAAAAGACCTCAAGGAAGAGGAGACAATGGCAACTAACTTTTGAAAGGTGAAAAGTAGGTAAGTGGTGGAACAGCCTAAAACTGGCAGTGGGGAAAGCTGAGAACTGACCCCATTTAGACTGAAAAATCCCCAAAAGATAGGAGAGCATACAATAGCACGAGATAGAACTATGGATGGAGGCAGGATTAAAGTAAAAAGATTAGGAAAAGCTGGCTGATGAATGTTTCTGGCTTTATTTTCAGAGATGTATTATAATCCCTAATTTCTTTCTCACATTCCAGGATGCTGTGAGGCTTCCCCTCTGCAGCTAAGTGAGAAGCGTGGAGGAATTTTCTCTGGAGAATGTGTAACGGAGTGCCTCTGGATTGGGATACAATGACAGCTGAGGGCATGGGTATAGTGCCAAAAGAACCATGTGTGTACTGATGCTGAGATGCCAGAACATGGCAGCTAAACTCTTATCTTCCATGGAAGAGACTGGAAAATCTCAAGGGAATCTGATCAGCTCAAGGAAAAAAGCATATATATATATATGTGTGTGTGTATATATATATATGTATACATATATATGTATATATATGTATACATATATATATACACACACACATATATATATATATATGTACATATATATACATATATATATATACACACACACATATATATATATATATACACACACAAACACGGGCTTTTCTTCCCAAACAGGCATAATTACTCTACAGTGAAGTTTAAAGTGGGCAAGCCACACACACACCCAGAATTTCTATCATCTGTTTAGTTCTCCAGTCTCAGGTATGAAAGCCTCTCCAGTCTGGGGCATCTGAGAATGAATGGATATCTAAGGAAAGCTTCTAATATGAAAGGCAGACACCAGAACACACACACACAGCACTAAGAATTTTCAAAAAAAACCCCAAAAAACAAAAACAAAACAATATCCTTAAGGAGTTAAGACAATATATCTAGGAAACAAAGCTAGAAAGCTATAAAAAAGAAACTTCAAAAAAATAAAGAACTTAGAAATTAAAAATATAAAAGAAAATTTTAAAATGCAAAGTAACAGCTGGAATATGAAGTTGGAGAAATCACTTAGAAAACAGAGCAAGAGGGCACCTGGGTGGCTCAGTGGGTTAAAGCCTCTGCCTTCAACTCAGGTCATGATCCCAGGGACCTGGGATTGAGCCCCTCATCGGGCTCTCTGCTCCGCAAGGAGCCTGCTTCCTCCTCTCTCTCTCTGCCTGACTCTCTGCCTGCTTGTGATCTCTGTCAGATAAATAAATGAAAAAAATCTTAAAAAAAAAAGAAAAGAAAAGAAAATAGAGCAAGAAAAACAAAGTTGGAAAACAAACAACACAATCACAGGCCAAATCGAGGAGTTGAAGATATTAATAAGTAGAATTTCAGAAAGAAAGAAAGAACACAGATGAGAGGAAACCATCAACAAAATAAACAAGAGAAAAAGGCCCGTAATAACAGGGTATAAGTCATTTGGCCAACAGGCTTACTAAGTACCTACCACACAGGGTGAAAACAGATCTATAGCGCTGGGAAATTTCAGAACACCAGGCACAGAAAGTGGATCCCACCAGCTTCCTACAAGAATGTTCAGGAGGACGATGAAGGGGACCCACGATAATAGCTGGGCACTAGACACAGAGGTGACTTGTCAGGTCAGAGAAGTTTGATGCAAGGAAGGTATCTACTAAGGCTTTTGTCACCAGGTCTCCGACAATACCGTACTGTCTTTCTAATCCAAGTTCAGAGTGCCTTGGGGCACCTGGCACATATTCTTACCTGTATTTGGCCTGTCTTTATTTTGTGCAAATCAAGTTTCTGTTCTCCATGCCCTGCTGCACTGGATCAGAGGAGGAAGCCCATTTCATGCACAGAAGACTTGTTCCCCTGAGAGTTGAAGGTCAGATGGAACAGAAAGAACAACCTTTCCTGTACTAGTTGCCAGGGCTGTCACCAAAAAAACAACAAAACAAAACAACAAACAAACAAACAAAAACAGAGACTGTGTGGCCTAAACAATAAACATTTATTTTCTCACAACTTTGAAACCCAGAAATCCAAGATCAAGGTGTCAACAGGTCTCTTTTCTCCTAGAGCCTTTCTCCTTCACTTGCAGATGATTGCCTTAGTGTGTCCTCACATGATCTTTCCTCTGTGCATGCACACCCCTAATGTCTCTCTGTGTGTCCAGATTTCCTCTTCTTGTGAAAATATCAGTCAGACTGAATGAGGGCCTGCCCTCAAGACCTCATTTTAACTTAATCACCTCTTTAATGCCCTATCTCCTAATGTAGTCACATTCTGAGGTACTAGGGACTCGGGGCTTTGACATATGGATTTTGTTCAGCCCATAAACACTCCCTCCCACCATATTTCTGACTGTACAACAGCCCTGCCAGATAGCCTCGCCCACTGACTTCCCCCCAGAAGGGGCTCAAGCCAGATATGATCCAGAAGCCTATTCAGCTTATCTTCTCCAGGGATCCATCAACAAGTGGTAAATATGGGTCCCCTGGGTGGCTCAATCATTAAGAGTCTGCCTCTGGCTTGGGTCGTGATCCCTGGGTCCTGGGATTGAGCCCTCTGTTGGGCTTCTTACTCAGCAGGAAGCCTGCTTCTCCTCTCCCATTCTCCCTGCTTGTGTTCCCTCTTTTGCTATCTCTATCAAATAAATGAATAAATAAAAATCTGAAAAAAAAAAAGAAAAAGAGAAAAAGTAGTAATACTAGTCTTTTTCTTACAGAGCTTGGTTTGTGCCTCTGTGTGTGTGTATGTGGTTACAGTAACATAGATGTAGGTGAAATAACTACCAAAAAAGAGAGAAAAGGAAAAGTCCAAAGGAAGGAGGGGAACAAAAATTTCCTCATCTGAGAAAACAGCAGATAAAAGTATAGAAGGAGATTCAATGGACTTCTATTTCTTAGCCTTTGTGGTGGATACACAGTCACTAATTTTATTAATCTTTGAGATGTACATATACCTTTTATACATCTAAATTAAAAAACAGAATGAGAGGAAATAGTAGGATTTGAAGTCTAAGGAGCATGAAGTACACTGAAAGAACGATTATTCTGAACAGTAATTCTGTTCAGCTGGAACACAGAACGAGATGAAGAATATTTGAAAATAAAGCTGGAAAGCTAAGACAAAGCCACAGTGTATGAGTATTTGAATCTTAACAGGAAAAACAAAGTCAGTAGGCAGTCTGTGAAGCCACTGATTACTTCTGAACAGGAGAGAGAGATAATCGGATTTTTTTCTAATAAGATGTAAATGTATCATGTAGAGGCTTACAGGCTGGAGAAAGTTGGCCACTGGCTTCCGTTGGCTGTCTGAAGCTACTGTCCTGATTGAGGTGGGTCAATCTCCATAATGGCAGCTAAGCCACATCCTCAGTATGTCAGTGGAGTCAGGCCCTTCCTGTCTCTCTTCACTTCCTACTCCATTGAAAAACACACCTGCAAGTTATGTAGAAAGATTGTGCTACCTGAATATTCTGACCCAAGGACCAATGGAAAGGTGGTGTGTTGGCGGCAATGCTTACAAGGTATGTTGACAATTTCATGGAAGGCATTAGTAGGTCTTTGCAAATGTTGGCATAGCAGATAGATATAGGATCCAGGAAGAACACAGGGAGACTTTTTTAAAAAAAATATTTTTAGAAGTCATAGCTTTCCCCAACTGCCCAAAAGACCAGCCTGGCAATGAGTTGGCCACGATTTTTGCTGTGTACCAACTCAATAAATCTCTTGATATAACATTAAAAGTCACCATCTAATGAACTCCTTAATGTATCACATGCTTGGCACATGCTATCTTACTGTGTCTGCTTCTCACAATGAGCTCATGACCAGGTAAAGCCTCACATAACTTTTCATGTAAATTTAGGAGTTAAACCCCTTCTGCCTACAAAGATCATGCTTTTTCTACTACACCATGTGACACAAGAGGTTTTTTTTTTAATCTACGTACCATTTTCAGCCATAGCCTCCTCATGCCATGGAATGCTGGGGAGCTCAGAGATAAGTTAACCTCTTACACCATGTAGCAAGCCTCTTTACAGCATCACCCACTGTTTGCTATTTATTGGTGATGCCAGGCAGCTTTGACAAAAATTTTGTTGTTGAAGTATGCTCTACCCTCCTGTAAGTTTACTACTGGTCTTTGTTATGTGCTCAAGAACAAATCAGAGCAGGTTTGCCTATTTTCCTTGTGATGTCCTTCAGATATTTGAAGGCAACCATCTTCATTTTGCTTGAGCATCCCTCTTTCATGCTCAAGACCCCTGTTTTCTCAGAAGGCACATCCCCTGGATGTCCTCTTACTTGTCAAGGACCCTCTAAATATGTCAAAGAATGGACCACAGTACTAGCCATAGACTACCATGAGTTGCTAATTAATTCCTCATGCATGTATGCTCTCCCGCATGGATTATGGAAAACAGTGAGCATGACTCATTGCTCTTTTTATCCCCAGTAGACAGGTCATGTAAATAGAAGGTGCTTGATGGTGTTTTCTGATCCCTGGACTCATTTGTTCAGTAATATTGTTATCACTCCTTGGGGTCCTTCAAATGCTCTTAATTATCTAAAGAACTAGCTTCAGGAATTGAGAACCACATGGTAGGGCCGCTCCGCACAAGCCACATGCATCTTGGGACCACTTGGGGCCAATGACAAATGTGACAAGGTCTATGGAATACTTGTCAATAAGGCACATAAAACTATTTTATGTCGGTGTTCATTGTACTTCAATGATAATCTATCTGAAACACAAGTCAGAATCAAATCCCTCTTGTACTAGTTATCTATTGCTACACAACAAATTATTCAAAAATTTAGTGACTGAAAACACTAATTACTACTTTTCTGGGTATCCCTCACAGTTTCTGTGTGTTAAGAATTCAGGTGTGGCTTGGATGAGCAGCTCTGACTCAAGGTCCCTCCTGAAGTTACATCAGATGTCAACCTCAGTTCTGTCACCTGAAAGCTTAACTGGGGTTGGAAAATTTTACTCCAAGCACCTCCTTACGTGGCTAGGAAGTGGTGATGGCAGTTGGTATAAGGCCTCAGTTCCTCTCCACAGAGCTGCATATCTTCCAAGCCATCCCCCCAGAGCAAGGGATCCAAGACACCAAAACATAAGTTGCAATATGCCTTTTTGACAGAGCTGTAAAAGTCACAGACTTCTACCAGTTGTGTTCTATTGGTCATACGGATCGCCCCTGATTCAAAGTAGAAGAGGTTACTAAAAGGGTTACAAGGATCAATGGAGATCTTGCTGGAGCTTTCCTGGGTATTTTGTATGCAGAGCTTGACTCTAATTCCCATTCTGAGGCAGTGTAGTATCTTCACCCAGAGATCTGATTGCCCAGCCAAGGGCTTAGTTAGAAGAAGCCAAGACACTTGAATTGGTGAGGTTTTTTGACCCTAATAAGACACACCCAGAAGTCTACAGTTTACTCATTTATTTCACTAAATACCTACTGAGCATTTACTATATGCTTTGCACATTTCTGGATGCTTCGAATATATCACTGAGCAAAACTAAACAACAGGCAAGTATATTTATTCATCATCTGTCTTCTTTCTAGACTTTGAAAATGAGAGATTAATATCTTCTCATTTCTGAGCTTCTTGGAGCTCATTATGTTAATTCTAGAATCTGGCCTTCATACACATAATGCCAAAACAGTAACAGCAACCATTACTGTTGTATAAATAACATTTGAAGGACATTTACTATGTGCCAGATGCATGGTAAGCAGTTTTCATTTATTATATCATTTGATACTCTTAACAGTTTAATGAAGTAAGTACTTTTGTCATCAGCATTTTTTTTTTTCCCAAATGAGTAACATGGGGCTTAGGTAAGTAGCTTGTCCAAAGTCATACAGTTAGTGGGTATAAGGTCTCAGAGTATAAGAATATAAGCTCTCTTATACTCAGAGTATAAGCTCTCTTCAATCATACTGCAACAAAATCTGTGTTCTAAAGTTGATGAATCATCCCCTAGCAGATGCTGAAACTCAAATGCCTCTAGAGGCTAGGTAAGTGATGTAAGGGGAGAGAGCTAATGAGACAATAGGGAATAGTGAGGACACTGGTGAGCTATCACTCATGTCTGTCTCAAGGCATGAAAGTTCACTTTTTTTTTTTTTTCCAAATACTTCATTGGCCAAATAAAATATGTGTCAGGGTCACATTCAGCTAGCAAGACCCAGGTTCAAAATTTAGGTATCATATCTTAAATTTGATTAATGTCTCAACTATAAGAATCTTAAAAAATCTTGTACAACTTGGTTTTCATCCAAAGTCTATATTTAAAATATTGGCTTCTCATGGAGAATGAGACAGTGGAGAATAGAAAATGACTAAGACTTCATTCTTCATTTGTTCATTCAATAAATATTTAAGAGGCTTCTATATGCTAAGCTCTGGGATTAAAACAGTTAATATAACAGATGCCATTCCTGCCTTCTTGAAACCTAGATCTAGTCAGAAGTTTTACATTCGTACTCGAGAGGATACACAATGTTCCTCAAGCTTATTTTAATATTTGCAAAACTCAAGTGTTCCAAGGAAAAAACTTTGGGAAGTATTTTACCTTAAACCAGAAGATGCAAAATGACAGCCCACTAGCTGAGCAGACATGCTTGACCAGCAGCATAGTGATTTAAAGCTTTTGGAAATGTCTTCCGAAAGGGCCTGCACTCTGCTATTGGCCATAGACTTTACCTTTATCTATTGGAAACGACCTGTCCTGCTTCAAACATTTATATTGCCTAATGGCTTATGAATGCATTTGTATTAACAATTTCTTTTCAGAACACAGAATCCCTACTGCTCTGAAATCCTCTTGGCATCTTGGGGAAAAAGAAGAATGAAGACTAGCGATTCCAGGTAGAGATAAAGTCTAGGCAACTCTGTGGAATAGTAGAAAGCAGAGATGCTGTCATGGGAAAATGACTTGGGAGACAAACATACAGGCAATAAAAAGAGACCAAGCTACCCTGGGGTGAAGCTGAAATGGAATCTTCAAGGATAAGAATTGCCACATAAATTATAGAACTTCCAGTGAAATTTGGATTTCAGATAAATAGTGGCTATTTTTTAGCATAAATATGTCCCAAGTATTGCATAGGACACATTTATATTACAAAATTATTTACTGTTTATCTGAAATTCAAATTTAACTGGGTGTTGTGCCTTTTTATTTGCCAAACCTCAGGAGAAAACCAGCCAGTGGCTTGGTGACCATTTGTGAGTGTTACTTTTTTTCTAATATGAAGGAAAGAAACTAGTGGCCATCTCCCACCTTTAGACTCCACACAGAGGTCTACTTCTGATTATAAAGGCTATGGGATACTGCAACTATCAGGAATGCAGGGAGGCTGAAATCTAACTATAGAACCATTGGTTTGGGCCTGGTGCCACTCCCAGGCGAAATACTACAGAAATGGCACAAGTAGTGACTTGTTATAACCAGATTAAAAAAAAAAAAAATCACTGTACCAGGAGTTGGAGATAAGCCCCTGGTCTTGTATCTTACTTCTAGACAAAGAGGAGAAATATCCAGAGGTTGTGCTACAGAACACCAGTCCAAATCTTGACCAAAAGTCACAGGAAGAAAATAGTCAACTAGCTTCTCTTCAACATCCCCAAGTATTTGCTATGCTTTCTTCTAGATACTTGAAAAGAAGAGAAAGCTTTTTGTTCATTATTTTTACTATAAAAAATATCCAATTCCACAAAAATATGCATCTTCAAAAACACAACCTTAGACATTTCTCAAGTAAGATTTTCTCCCCATTAGAATGAGGATCACTGGTACACTTTAAAATTGAGTCAAAATTTTTTTAAGAGAATGCTCATTATGGTGATCCATCATCCTCACAGACTTTCCTAAACAAAAGGGAGTATCTCTGTACAAAGCTTTCTTCCTTGGACACAGTGACATGCAAGCTGCAATAGTTTTTAAAAATCAGACTTTCACCTTAGGAAATTCCAACAGGAAGGAGCAAAGGTTATGGAGAGTTTCCAGGACTAATTTTTTCATTTCTTATCCAGACAGAGGAAATGCATGGGACACAGGGGGCTGTGTATCTTTGATTTCCTTTCTTTACTGATTGCTTTTGTCCTGAAACTCATCTATACTCTTACATGGATGAGCTTGAGGGACACAGGGAAGTATGTACGTGTGTGTGTGTGTGTGTGTGCACACGTGTGTGTGCATGTGCGTGCACATATGAATGTATGATAAATGCATTTGGTTTTGCCACCTTGTATAATATGGACATTTCTTACTTTGTGCTCCAGTTCTTTTGGGTTTTAGGGGAAAACAAATATAAATATTCTCATACTTGGATCTTGTGATGGTTAATTTTATGTATCAACTTTGCAGGGCCACAGAAGCCAGATATTTGGTCAAACACCAGTCTGGAGGTCACTATGAAGGTATTTTTTTTAGATGATATTAACATTTAAATCAGTAGACCTTGAGTAAAGCAGATTACCTTCTACATGTGAGTGGGCCTTGTCCAATCAGTTGAAGACCTTAAAAGAAACAGATTGAGGTCCCCTGAACTAAATCCTCATCTCGTCCCTGGGTCTCTACCCACTGGTCTCCCCTTCAGATTTCAGACTTGCCAGCTTCAATAATCACGTGAGCCAATCCTTAAAATAAATCTCTTTATACACACACACACACACACACACTAATATAGGTCTTTTCCCACAATTTTATCAAGTAAGATGTCCAAATTATATTTTACATTATGAAATAAGTTCCTGAAATCCTTCTGGAATTTTCTCTGAGTTCTATACGGTTTTCTAGGCTGTCTGTCTTGACATAAAGAATGCATGAAGACACCCATCATTACCCCCAGGCTTGGCCAGAGATCTCAAGTAGTTGAATGGACCCCCTCCCTCCTTCCCTTTGCTACTTCACTAAGAAAGGGTAAATTTACCTATAAAAATGTCTTCTCCCCCACAGCCTAGAGCTTGGGTTTTAGTTTCAGAGACAGGACGGGGAGTTTATTTGAAAAGCCAGCCAAGAGGCAAATGCTGCTACTCTCACTGTATGTGTGAAATTTTTGCACAGCTGCAGGCTTCAAGGAGCCTCAGTGTGAGAGAGAACAGCAGTGGGCTAGATCCCAGGCTCCCCAGAAACTTCAGGGACATGAATCGGAATTCAGCTCTCAGTGCTGAATAGAGGACCACCACAAGGACCATAAAGGCAAGCCAAAGGATGAATGGAAGTCTGTGACCAGGCCTCCTCTGATGACGTCGCTGTTACCCAGATGGCATTAAACAGTTACGCTTGGCTTCAAGGGAACACTGAATCACATGTGCCCCGTGTGTATTAAAAATCTACCGGTGAGGTTAGCCCAAACGTTCACATTCTGTTTTCCTATGCATGGGTATCAAAGTTAGCATAGGCCCCTCGACACCATAATCCATTATCAAAAACTGAAAGCAGCTGGTTGGATTTCTAAACTTTCTACACAGAGAAACCCATCTGGTCCCAGTTTGCTACAAAGAAATCAGTTTCCTTCTTTCTCATTGACTAGTTACAGAAAGCACTTGGAGCAGCCTGGTTCCCCAAATTAAAGGGCCATCATGCTGGTCTTAAGGCTTCATTCATGCTGAGGAATTTGCAGCCCATACCCACTGCTAGTAACACCCCACCTCCAGCTTTGGGGCCCCAGCCAAGCAGGGACTCTGAAACCCCTCTAGTTCAGAATGAGGACACTGAGAATTAGCAAAGCAGCTCTAGCTCCTCACAGGAATCTCTGCACAGATCATTTGTATGAGGAGGGAAAAAAAAATCATTTGTAATGGATTGTCTCAGAATGAATTTTTTAGGATTGTACAAAGTTGAAGTATCGACTAACTTTCTGTTAATTTCAAAGGCAAGGCTCAGCCATAATTTATCCCTTTGATTTCACTGACCATCAGCAGTTGTGGCCATTTTCTGCCTGGCTGTGGAGAACAGTTAAATGATGGTGTCCTTACCCCCCTTTGACTTCCCTTCCAGCCTGTTTCAGCAGTCTCACCCAGGTACTTCCTGTCTCCCCAGCTCCACTGTCTGGCACTTATTTCAGACAAGTCAATATGTTTAAATTATATCTGAACTCAAGGTAATTAATCATAAGGATTTATGCTTTGTAATGTGTTTGTTTTTTTTTTTTTTAACTTCAGGTTGGCATTCCACTGAATCAAAATTAAAAAGAAAAAGTTATCTGCTATCTGTGTTACATTGTGAATATCATGTAAATGCTTGGCCTGGAAATCCTTTCTGGACAAGTTTACACAAGGAGCACAAAGGATGGATCCAAATAAGAGGGTCAGGATGGCATTTTGGGTAATGTTAAGCAAAGGAAAGACCCATATGAGCCAGCTGGATTCCTGTGTAGAGAAAGCTCATTTGAAAAACATAAGTCAGGTGATGAGTTGTCTCTTTAATGCATTTTGCAAACATACCAAAGGCTTTGAAGCTTACTGCATAAGCATGCCACAGAACTATACTGGATACATGTTACTGAAGATCGATAGGTGGTTGCTTCAAATGAATTGTGATCTCCTCCACTTTTAAGGGGGAGGTCTTCACAGCACATAACCTGAGTATTCAGTTTCATCATTCATATCCAGTCCAAGGCTTGTATGCACAGGATATAACATTCCCAACTGATTCTCTTGAGCCATTCAGACTGCCATTCCCCAGTGAATTCCCCGTCTAGTAAGTGGGTAAGGATTACCATCCAAAACACTACAGAAAGGATGGGGAAATGGCAAAATTAGGGTTCAGAAAACTGGAGCTGGAGACTCATTTAGAGATATAGCCTTCCAAAACACATGGCAAATTTATAGACATTTCAAAATTTATAAAAGTGATATATGCTGCTTTATCAGTCAAGATCAAGTGTTGAAAACAGATACTCTAGTTATTTTAAGCAGGAAGAGACTTAACACAGGGAATTAGATGCTTTCAAAACAACTGGATGAGCTAAAGAAGGAGGTTCAGGACCAGATCTTCCAGAATGACTCTCAGAACTATCTAATTGATACACAAAAGGAATGATGAAAAACACAAAAGTGATAATGGCAAGGCAGTAATAATTTGTCTCTTTCTGAAGCATCTCAAAGCAAAATTAGTCTTACTAGTCTAACTAGCATTTTCATGTAATATAGGCCTTGATATAAGAATAACAACAAAAACAAGCACCAACAAAACAAAAAATTATCAGCTGAAGACCCCATGCACACCCTCCAAGACCCATTTTTTTTCCTAAGTTTCTTGCTATTCAGAGATTGGCACTCTAAGATATATACACAACTAAAACTAAAATAATTCATTTGATGTCAAAGACAGACATCACAGGGAGACTAGCATGTATGTATTTATCTGGGAAAATTTCCAAGGACAGCAAGTTTAAAATGGATGGCTGTCTATAATTTAATCACAACATTGTAGTGAGAATTAGTGAGCAAGCATTGGTTTATCTCAGCCAACATATTTGCTTCTTGATCAATTTTAAGGCATGAGAGAGTATAAAAAGCATTCTAGGGTAAATGTGGGCGAAGTATCACCTATGCCTACTTCTGTCAATAAAGTTTTATTGGAACACAGCTACATGTATTTGTTTGCTAGCTGTCAATGGCTGCTTTAGCAAGGCACTGGCAGAGCTGAAGAGAGAAGACAGAGATAGGAACGAGTCACAAAACCTAAAATATCTACCATCTGACCCTTTCAGAGAAAAGCTCCTTAACCTCTAGTTTAGGGTAGCAGGAACCATGTATAAGATTCACAGATGCCAATTCTCCATATCAATACAGACTGCCACAAATTAGTCACTGTCTTAACATTCAAATATTGAGTCACAATGGAGAATCATGTTTTCTACAAGAAAAAGGTATTGGGTATTTTCTTATCTGCAATACAGACCTACTTTTCTGTTATTTTTGACTGAGCAGGAAGCTCTTAAAAATGCTCTAGCAAAGGAAAGCAGTTTTGCAAAGGTTCTAGATTAGAAAGCAGGAAGTTTTCTAGATCAGAGCTGTCCAGGAGACTTTTCTGCATTGGCAGAAAGGTCAGATATCTATCTGTACTGGTCCAATACACTTGAACTGAAGTGTAAAGTACATTTTATTTTAATTAATTTTAATTTAAATTGTTACATCTTTCTAATGGCTACCATAGTGGATAGTGCAGTTTTAAATCATAACCAGTATGCTCCTGGTTATCAATCATTAACACCTTAGAAAAGATAAAAGATTTCATTGTTACTGATAAGGATATAAACAGACTCACAAATCTGAAAGGAACTCAAAAGTATTTTATAAAAAGGCATCTGAATCTTATATAAACAGCACATAGAAAATACCCTCTTATTAGCAGCACATAAAATCGCACTATGAAGGCAGTGAAATCTGGTAGAATATAAGACCTGAGTGCTGAAAACATTCTCACCTTTTTGGAGACTGACTTCTAGGACTATGAATCTCCTTTTGCATGATCTAGAGTTCAAGCCTTAATTTAGTTCGTAAAGAAATATTTTAAATCATTTATCAGTTCTAAATATTCATATTTATTACCCACATTTTCTTTTGGCTTATATCATATTAATTAGTTAGGTTTGTTTTTTGCCATTAATTTAAATGCTGTTCATTGTTATTTGGACAGTCAATAATTTGGGAAGCTACATCAAATTTTTCACCACTAGCCACTGACCTAACAGAAAAGTCATTTCTGAATCTGAACAGATGTTTCATTTCTATTGTTCTCTATTGTATCTTTCTGGATATTAAAAAAAACCCTGACTGGATATTCCTACTACACCCACTCAAGACCAACTCAAAGGAATACAGCTCAGCTGCCAACTTGTCCCAGACTCACAAGTCTGTCAAATGAACAGGACACAGGCTGCATTTCTCCAGCTGGATATCTGGGCTTTGCAGCTGCCACAAGGACCCCATGTGATTAGAAATGTTAGTTCAAATCTGAGATTGAGTCAAGGAAAGGAGAAATGGCAGGAGTCTATGTGGTACCTGAGACCCCCCATGTGACCACCTGTATCTTGTACTTTTGTCAAACCTCGCAGGATATAATTTACACCAGAGGCATTGAACAATGCCATAAAATGCTAAAGCACCTTGTTTGGGAAGTAAACAGCAAAAAATTGCCCCTGAGGCCTTCAATAAGTTCTGAGGCTCTATCTAATTTTTAAAGTCACTTGGTTCCCATTAAGATTTAAAATCTAAGAAAGGTAAAGAAATTAGTTGGGGTCTCAATGAAGGGACATTGATAAGGTGGGCTCCTCTAAACATGGCAGTGCTAAATGATGCAGTTTCTCCAACTTCACTTGCCAATTACTATAGTATTCTCCTTCTGAGATAAGGACTTATGGGACTCTCATGCACTTATGTCTAAAAAACAATGGAGAAACCCAGAAAGTTCTAGTAAGTAACAAAAGAAAAGTCCTCAGCAGCAACACTGTCTGGATGTTAGAACAAGAGAGGACCCTTTCTCCACCACCTTAACTGGAAATCTAAAGGGCACCTACCAAGCCTGTCACTGATAATCCTATTCAGAAAGCAAGCCATGACTTGAAGGCCTTCAAGGCATGGTTTCACACAATAGGAGGTTGGAGCTTTTGTCTCAGGTGTAATGACAACTGTGAAAGTCAAAACCACCACTCCATTCAAGTTCGGATAATAAACAAAATGTATGTGTGATGGATGCAATTTCTGACTGTGACTCTACAATTGCCACGGTGGTGCAAGTTTCCAGAAGTACCAGGGCTGGAATTTTGGTCTAAACTGATCAGTCATGGTCCCCAAAGTCAGTGTAATCAGAGTAACCAACACTCCTGTGTTTCTGCCAATTACGCTACTGTGTAGACAAACCATGGATGATAAGATTGGCTTAGTTGGAATTGAAATAGTCTCCCAAGGGCTATATTGCCACATGCAAAAGGGCTTGTAATTCTGATCAAGGCAGAGATGCCTGCTAAATTCCTATGCTACTGTATCTGAACGTGTTTCCCCTGGACTCTCACCCAGGAAAAGACCTTCAGTGAAGGCAACTATGGTATAAAAAAGGAGCACTTGAGGTCAGAGGGCCCAAAACTCACAAGTCTCTCAATCTCTCTGAGCCTTAGTTTCCTTCTTGTAAATAGCTACCTTACAAGTAGTTTTAAAAACCAAACAAGATAGCATAAATGTTCCTATTACATGGTGAGCAATTAAAAAATGCCAACTATAAATTGCCATAACTTTATGACTGAATTGGAAGTAACTATATGATTTCAACCAAAAAGGTATACCAAAACTAATTATTTTTAGTATCTCCACTGCCTGAAGGTATAACTTCTGAACATCAACCATTTCATAAGCTCTGGAAGCAATATTCACTCTGGTTGCCCAATCTTAAAATGTATGTGTAAAGTCAGACTTACTACTTACAGGAACGAGGCTTGTCCCTATAGCTCACCAAAAATATTTCCTGCTGTTGTGGCCATAACTCCACTTTCCCCCAAAGGGGCCATGATAAAAAGGAAGTCACTATGTAGCTAAATAAGCCTACAGCTAAAATAGACAAAACCCCCAGGTGAAAATTCAAATCCCAATCTGTTATATTTACTTCTCCAACCAGCATCACACCCACTTGCCCTCTGTTATGAGCTAAATTGTGTTCCCTCCAAATTCATATGGAGTCCTAACTTCCAACACCTCAGAATGTGACCTTATTTGGAGACAGGGTCTTTACAGAGGTTATCAAGTTAAAATGAGGTCATTAAGGTGGGCCCTCAATCAATATGACTAGTGTCTTCATAAAAAGGGGAACTCTGGAGATAGACAGAGGGAGACATTATGTGAAGATGAAGGCAGAGTTTGGGCTGATGCCTCCACAAGCCAAGGAATGCCAAAGATTGCCAGAAAACAACCAGAGGCTAGAGGAGGCATGCAATTCCCCCAGAGTCCTAGAAGAAACAAACCCTGTCCATACCTCAGTCATGGTCTCCTAGCCTCAGGAACTTTGTTACAGCAGCCTCAGCAAACTAATACACCCTGGAAGAGTTATCTTCTAGCACAGAGAGATGGGTTTTCCCACAGGAGAGAGGGAATAAAGGGGAAAAAGAGAAAGAATATTTCTTGAGTACACATTTTATTTCAGGAGTTTTACACTATTACTTGTGTCATTTAATAATCATCACATCCCTGGACAGTAGGTATTCTCCATCTTGCAGATGAGGAGACTGAAGTTCAGAGAATTAAAATAACTTCACCAACAACTTATAGGCAGAAAGAGCAACACTAAGGTATGGACCAGTATTTGGCTCTAAAGACCCACGCTGTTCCCTCTTCCTTACTTTGCCATCTAACCCCTGAAATGGGGGTCTTGTGTCATCTCTGGACATTTCAGAATTCCTGCTCTCTTGTACTGTCCTAATTGAAATTCAGTTTCTTGAGTGAACTGTTCCTTACATTTATATTACCTGGAAGCTAAACCAACTACAAAGAGAAGGAATGTTCAAAATTTGACATTATTTTCTTGTTGCATAATCATTTTTCAGTCAGCTCAATGGTATTCAGACATTTCCTTCTCAAAAACAAAAACAAAAACAAAAACAAACAAACAAACAAACAAAAAGACTGAAAGCAAGCACTTTCTAACTTTCCTCAGAGTTTGAGATGCAGAAAATGAGGTTGTCAGTGTGATGGTAAAATGGCTAAACCATGAAAGAAGAGTTGATATCCAGTTTCTGATTGGCTGGGGTAGCATAATACAATCTTCAGGATCTTTTATATTAAACCAGTATATCAGAATTCGCTCAGCCCTCTCCTCAGAATTTAAGTACATTTTGTACTGACCATCCAGAGAAACATGTTTACTGTGTTCCTGCTCTCACTCTTATGTGGTAACTTTTGGGGGTCTAGGGGTGTTGGAGAGGGAAAGTTACTGTTATTTCCCATATATATAAAGAGAGTTTCTATGGAGATCTGTTAGAAGCCAACCTAGAAAGAACATAAGACATGACAACTCCTTTCTACCATCAGCAGTTTGTGCAACTTTGGCTACATGGCCCAACACGAGTTTTTCTCAGGAAGGAAAACATGGAAGAATAAGATAGCTACAAAGATACCTGTCCTCAATTCTTGTATTAGCTTCAAAGTGATGGTGCTCTACCAGGAAACTGCATGGAAAATGAAATGGGACTGCAAAGTGGTTCAGAACAGGGCACTGGAGTCAAAAGTGAATTCAGATCCCAGTTTTTCTTTATAATCTGTAGGGAAACCTCACCAAGGTTTAACTGCCTTATCTTAAAAAATAAAAAAGAAATCACACAAAAGGCAAGCATTCTCAATTAAAACTCCATAGGACTGGGAAAAGAATTAAATGACACGGTCTACATAAAGGACATAGCATACTGTAGATGCTCAAAGATGGCAGCTCTTATAATGCTAAGGTTAGAGAGTATGTTCCTTGGCCTCCACCCTGGCCTGAGCCAGGGTGCACTTTCCTTCTCTGTGCTGCATGTCCTAACTGTATGGTAAGGCTGACACCTCCCTCACTTGCTTAAACCATGCTCACTGCTGCATGCTACGCTTGAGAAGGAATCCCTGGGCTAATGTCTGCCTTTACTATCTCTTTTCTGGGCAAGTTAGACAGCAGTGCATCATTGCGCATGCTGGAGCCTTGCTGGCAAGGACTGCAGCATACAAAAGGAGGCACACAAGCTAGAGCTGGACTCCAGCCCTTCCAATACTCAAAGGCAGCAGTTGTGCTCAACCCTTCACTCTGGCTGCTCAGTTTACTTGAAGCTAACCATTGCAAAGTATGTTAAAGCATTCAGAAATACCTCTTCCCTCTACATCCTACACTACCCCTACCGCCACCAACCTGGCAGCTTACAAGCGTCAAAGTACTACCACCCACCAAGAGAGGCCAAAATGAAAAATATGAGGGGTGAGGGGTGGGTTGTTAATTTGGGGCTACAAAGCAACCATCGGGAGACATCTGAAATGAAGCTCTTATCTCAGACTGGGAAGCTGGAGCAGGGCCTTTAAGGAGTGGCTGAAACTACAAACAAATTACTCCTAAGCATGCCCTTCTAGCCCTGAGGAGACTTCCTTAAGCCCCAGCTACACTTGGACCCGCCTCAGCTTCCTACGGCTGCAAGGGACTTTAGGGATTTAGGTCTGGAGGCCACCATCCTGAGCCTTGCCAAGGATGAGTGTATGTATGAGAAGCATAGAAGGAAGGGGATGTTCATCAGATACATTGAACAGATGCCATTCAGACAGCCAACAAAGAAAATAATTATGATAACCCAATCTGAATGGCATGATTTAATTTCTAGATTGAGATGATGAAACAAATTTACCGAATATCTAATGTCTAAGCATTCATTTATCTGTTCAACAAATATTTTTCATGTACTTAAACTACATCAAGCCTTGCTCTGGCTACTGGACATACAAAGGAGTATGATACAGATATGTCCTTCACCCCATAAAGACTATAATCTAGGAGATAAGAAAGACAAATGGAATGCTAGGGAAGTCAAAGGTAACACATATTTATTTGGTTTTCCCAAGAGGGATTTCTCAGTGATGGTCCCAGAGCAAGAACTTAATAAATGATAAATAAATGATTGAAACTAATATTTATTGAGTGTACACTATGCACTGCGCACCGCTGGAAGCAAGTAAATGCATTACCTCATTTTATACATGTGATATAGTTAATGAATTGATACACATAAATATATGCAATCCATTCATTTACTAAATGAACACATAGTA
This sequence comes from Mustela nivalis, assembly GCF_964662115.1. Classification (NCBI taxonomy): domain Eukaryota; kingdom Metazoa; phylum Chordata; class Mammalia; order Carnivora; family Mustelidae; genus Mustela; species Mustela nivalis. The sequence goes on from NC_139027.1 coordinate 56,066,353, forward strand.
TACATTCAGCCCCCAGAATTTCTATCCTGAATGTGTTTTGAATCTGAAGAAAGAACAAGAATAAACAATAATGGCAGACAAACTTCAGGTTAGGCATCAAGAAAATTATATAAACATGGAAGGAAAATGATTTTTGCCATAGCCATGAGAACAAGCTGAATCAAATTCTAGTTTCACCTCATAGCTGGGTGATCTTATACAAATAGTTCATAACCTCTCAAGCTTTGAGTGCCTAATCTATAAAAGAGATTTAATATACCCACCTCATGTTGCCCTTGTGAGGGTAATGTCCATTAGGTTCTATATGAGAAAGTGCCCCTGAACTGGGAGGCACCCTCAAAACAGTAGTTGTTATGAATTTAGGACTTATTAAGAGGCAACAGAGCATAGCAGGAAGTCAAACTTAGAATCAAAGTCCTTAGTTCTAAATCTGGGCTCCATTAGCTGATTGAAACATATAAACAGAGGGATTAATTAAGATGATGTGGGTTAAGATGCCTTCGTAGAGAGCTACTGTTGTAAAAGAGGAGAGGGTAAAGAAACCAAACCCTTCTTGGGGAATGAGTCACCAAAGGCTTTCAAAGTCTCTGGATAATCTTTCTGAGCTAGTTTAAATGGACCAGAAGAACTGGGTGAACTCCCAGGTCCCTATTCTCCTGGGAGCCTGAGATCATCTCACATGGGTATGAGAATCATGTGACTGACTCTGCCTGCCTCAAGATCAACAGGACCCATATGGGTCTGGATTCCTGGGATTACCTGTGGCTAACAGAGAAATTATTGCTAGTCAAGGAAGAGTGTCAGGGCAAGAGGGAAAGTAGGCAGGAGTGGCCCTTCATTCCAGAACCAGGGCATCTGCAGGTCCAGGGCAGGTACTGGGGTAATCCTCTCAAAGAAACAACTAGCCATCTGCCCGACAATGTCTAACTATTTGGGGGAAATTTAATAAAATGTTTCAGCTTTTAGCACAAATTATTTTCCCTGAATAAATCTGCACATGCCATAGGCATGGTGGATTAAAAGATAATACCAACAGCATTTTATAGACTGTAAAATAAATTGAGACAAATTTCATGTATATTAGTTATTTCTAAGTTTTTACAAAGTAAATATGAGTCCATAAAGCCTCAAACACCTGAGTTAATTAGATGTATTTGACCCCTCACTTTGAATGCATGTGTTCCAAGGGAACTGTGGTACATCTGTGGTTGATTGGTTTAAAAATAATTCATAAGACCCTGGTTCTGAAAGAGTTAACGATGTCAAGACTCATCTCTTTAGAATCTCAGATGCTTTTGCAAGTAGTCTTGACACCACAAGAATTTCAAGTTTTGCGTTCAAAATTTTAAACTTGTGAAGTTACAAACTTGGCAAAACCTGTTCTGCCTTTGCTATAAACAGAACACATGCTATTTTGAAACATAAATCCACACAGCTTAATTTATGACTCCTTAGGTTAAATGCTAGAAAAGTTACAACAAACAGGAAAATAGGTATAGCAACTAATTATTTGATTTTCCCTTGGAAAATTGTAAAGGGACCCATCTGCCTAATGTCTTGGAGAGCTCTTTTCTACCTCCCCCTTCCTTTTCCAGTGGAGAAGAGGCAAGAGCATCTATGAGCTCTGGTCTTACTGTCCTGGTCAGGTAAGAAAAGTCTTGGGATCACTGTAATGAATAACCTGAAACTGACCTTCAGACAATGCATGCTAAAATTAAGATCAAAACAAAACTACAGAAGTTCCAAGATACTTCTGTATGCTATGTGGCCCTTTGTTGTTCATACTGATGCACCACATTCTGAATTTTATCTAATCAACTGATATTTTAAGGAGTGGCTAATTCAACAAGAATAATAAGGTGGTGACAATTTAGTCTTTTCCCCCTTCATAAAAGCTCTGTCTTCTATTTGGTCTCCACTTAGGTCAAGACATTTCACTAATTAACTAGTCATTAAAAAGATATTTTTATACCCAGCCTGTAATACTATACTCTTCAGTGATTATGATAGCTCCCAACAGAATTCCAGACTTGGAAATGAAGGCTGGGAAGCTGAACTGCAATTATGATACTTTAAATAATTCCACAAAAGTAGACCCACTGTTAAATAATTTATGCTCTTTGATCTTGTCACAGATCTACTGAAATCTTCACATCATTCAACCTAAATATTTTCAAACAGAAAAGGAATAGTTACTTTCCTTTCTACCACCCACTCACCCGGGGTTAAAGATAGAGAAAGTTTCCAGATGTTTGTTTTAGGAGAGGTCGGACCCCAAGAGGGGCATTTCTGCCAGCCTTAAGGAACCTGCCAGAATCAAACACTTTGCCTGGCATTTGACTTTTCTTGTCCAATTTGAGTATCTCTAAAAATAGAACTGGGAGGAATTGTGAAAATAAGTAACTTGATTAAATTTATCTGAATTTTTGCAAGAACTACACTAGACCTGTGGCTCTCAAACCTCAGCATGCATCAGAATCACCTACAGGGCTTGTAAAAGCAGAGTGGCTCCAGCCCTAGAGTTTCTGATTCACGAGGTCTGGAGGAGGGCCCAGGAGTTCACTGTTCTTTCTTCTTTTCCTTTCTTTCTCTTTCTTTTCTTTTCTTTCCTTCCTTCCTTCCTTCCTTCCTTCCTTCCTTCCTTCCTTCCTTCCTTCCTCTTTCTTTCTATTTATCTTTCTTTCTTTCCTTCCTTCCTTCTTTCTCTTTCTTTTTTTCATATTTTATTTTTAAGTAATCTCCACACCCAACAATGGGCTCAAATGTACAACCCCAAGATCAAGAATCTCATGCTCCACTGAATGAGCCAGCCAGGTGCCCTAAAAATTTGCCTTCCCCAAGAGTTCTTGGGTGGTATTGATATTGCTGGTCCTGGCACTGCATTTAGAGACCCCATGAACTAAGTCTCTAAATGCAGTTAAATTATGACCTAAAGGATGTTGAGTTCTTGGACTCTATCAGAGCTGTCATGGGAAATAAGTGTGAGAGAAAAAGGGACCAGCCTAGGGTCTCTCCAAGGCCAGATCCAGAGCTCATTTTAAGGAAGAAATTCCCCGTTTGATGAGCCTTCTATCTTCACAGTGGACCTCAATACATGACTAGGGGAAGGACAGTGTTCTTAACTGAGAAGGGAAACATCTGAGAGAAAAAGCACCAAGTTATTAACATCACCGTATTTTTGCGGGGGTGGGGGGAATAAATCTCATTTCACTCGAAGAGCAAAGAGAAGGAAAACCCCAGAAATAACAGTCCATGATGTTATGGCTCTTTCTTCTTCTGTGAAGTATCTTTTATCTTTAGACAACTCTGTCATGTATTTCAGCCATTTAACGCTTACGAATAAGATGTTGCCAAACTCAGTTTGGGTTGTCTTTACTTGCAAACTTAGACCAGACCTTTTTTTGGTAATTCATATTATATCTATGGCTGAGGCTGCATGGAATCTGATTGCTTAATTTGCTTTCTTTAAAAAAAAAAAAAATTGGTGGGAAGAGGCTGGGGGCTAAAGAGATTATCAGGATATTATTTAGCATTAGAAACAAACAAAGCTCAAACCACAGGAAATTTCACAAGCTCTCTGTTGATTTGTTTACAAAGTCTGCACTAGGGAATCCTTGAGAAGGGTTAGGTGTCACTGTTCCCTGACAATCCCCCTTAGTAATTATCCCCATTTTCGCCTCAGGGATCTAAAGGTCTGTTATTAAAGCAGGTAGGTTATTTTGCAATCGTTTTCCAGATAACTGCAGTTGAGTGTATCTGGACAAGCAATAAAAGAATATCTATCAAAACAGAAAATGTTCAAAGCTATTGGAAGGAATACCACAATTGTTCATTTGTAAACATTCTTTAAAGGTAGCCTTTGCACAGGGTGGAGGAGAAAAGGTATCTGAATTGGTTTTGGCTTGTTTTTATTATGAAGAAAATGTTACATTTTAGCATTTCTCAATAAAAGTAAACTGCAGGGAGACATCCGAAGGCTATGAAGCCAAGTTGGTAATAGCAATAATATCAAATATTTACCGAACACATACTCTGACCTTCACAACTACCCCATGAGGAAGTGCAGGCCTGGAGAGACTGGGTAACAAGCCCAGGGTCACGTGGTAAGTGGCGGGGCTGGTCTCCAGACCTGGGACTTCATCCGTCTGACTCCAAAGCCCATACTAGGTCAGAGAAAAGTACAGAATTTGCAAAATAAAACAATTTGTTTTCTATAAGCAGTGTTGTTGCTATTAGCGGTAAGGTGAGAAGATGCAAATAAAATATTCCTTTGTCCTAGTGTTCTATACACAGGTAGAAACCACAAAACAAGAGCTCCAGTCACTGTGAAGAGCAAATATCACAGGTCAGCTGCATGGGAGCAATCCGTAGGCCTCAGAGCCCAAGACCTGCCCATTTTTGTTTATTGCCATTAGAGCAGCCACTGTCTATATTTCTTTGTGTCACTCAAGGTGCTAAAGGAGCCCTGTGCTCTGTGCACTATCTACTCAACATTTGCCTTCCTTGTATCTTACTAAACCTCTTTCTCAGGCCTTGATAACCCATAATGAGAAATCACTCCATTTATTTAAATGCTAAATTCTCCCAGTTCAGTAATTCTGATCATTTTTTAAAAGGCAGAAAATAGGGGCACCTGGGTGGCTCAGTTGTTAAGCATCTGCCTTTAGCTCAGGTCAAGAGCCCAGAGTCCTAGGATTGAGCCCCGCATTGGGCTCCCTGCTCGGCAGGGAGCCTGCTTCTCCCTCTCCCACTTCCCCTCTTTGTGTTCCCTCTCTGGCTGTGTCTCTCCCTGTCAGATAAATTTAAAAACCTCTTTAAAATAAATAAGTAAATAAGGAAATAAAAGGCAGAAAATATATTTAGCATATTACAAGTATGCTATACCAGAAGTTCCCAATTGTCTCTCTAAACCTGTCCCCTACAACCTGTTCCTCGCATCAGTAAATGGCACCTCTTAGCTTCTCGAACCAAGAACATAGGTCATCCTTGTTTCTTCCTTTGTCCCTCTTCCTCTGCATCTGACCCACTGGCCATTCCAAAACCTGAATTCCACACTGTGTCTCAATTCCTTCCACTCTTCGCATCTCTACCGCCACCTCCTAACCCAGGCTACTGTCTCCCCTCACCCAGGCAAGCCCAGTCACCTCCCATGTGATCTTCAACAGCCAGGGGCTTTGTTTTCCATCCACTTTCAAAAACATTTTTCTTTCAAATTATGTAAACAAGTACATAAATGGCCTATGGGAGGCTGAAAATAGCCCCCCAAAAGACATCCATGTCTTAACCCTGTGCCTGTAAATGTGACCTGATTGGGGAAAAAGGGTCCTTGCAGCCGTGATGAAGTTACGGATCTTCGGGTGAAGAGATAATCCTAGATTATGTGAGTGGGCCTCCAAAATGCACCTTTTCTTCTAAGAGAAAAGGAAAGTCATGAGGCATATACACAAGAGGAAAAGGGAATGTGAGCATGGAAGCAGGCAGAGATGAAAGTGATGCAGACACAAGCTGGGAGATGCAGGTCGCCACTAGAAACTGGAAGAAGCAAGGAACAGCTTCTCCTGCGAAAGACAGGCCTACCGACAGCCTAGGTTTGGCCCCATGAAACAGATTTAGGCTTCTGGCCTCCAGACTGTGAGAAAATAAATGTGTGTTGTCTTAAGCCGCCAAGTTTGTGGTACTTTGCTATAGCAGTCACAGGAAACTAGTACCTTCACTATGAGTGTAAAGTTCAAAAACTACAGGTAAGGTTTAAGTACCTCTTAACCATCCCCTCTCCTCCTACCCATTCTATTTTGCTCATCTAGGGTACCCCGGGTCATAAGTTTTGGGGTTTTATCAGTCTAGTCCTTCTCCTGTGCATTTACATACATGGATATACCAAAGAAAGGAGCTATTTATTTTCATGTTTTAGTGAGCCCAAAGTGCTCTCTCAAAATTTATGGATCAGTTTTGCCTACTTTTGGACTTTAAGTAAATGGAATAATGCTGCATATGTTCTGTGACTTTCTTCTTTCACTTAACATTACATTTTTTAGTTGCATCCATATTATTACTAGCATGGATCTACAGTTCATTTGTTTTCTCTTCTGCAGTATATTCCATGAACACACCACAATCTCTTTATGCATTTACATTGAAACTGATCTCAGGAAAGGGTAGTTCTATCATAATATTCCCTGCCTGGAGTCCTCCAATGGCTTCTTACTGCAGTTTTAGAACATCAGACTCTTTCTGTGGCCCATCTTTATCTCTTCCATTCATTTTATCCCACTTTCTCTGATTCACAGCCTTTCTTTGGGTTCCTTGAACACATCATACTCACTCCTACCTTACGGCACTTTCTGTTGCCCATCCCTGGACCACTGCATCCCCAGATGTTTGCATCCCCATCACCTTTCTATTCAAATTTTCTCCAAGTTCATCTCATCTCCGAAGACCCCCGACCACTTAATCCAAATTAGCCCCATTTGCACTCATTCATTCCCATTGCCCTGTCTTCTTTTCCTCCCTATACCTCTCCCTATCTGCACTTGCCCTGGGCATCTGCTTCCAGGTCTACGGTCTTTGGTCACCCTAAATTGTACCTCTCTGAAGGCACAAACCTTTTTAACCTACCACTCCCATCCCCAACAGGTAGAAAACAGTGTCCAGCATGAAGTGGATGTTCAGCATATATTTGTCATATATATGGGTCAGTGAGGGCTGCAATATGGAATGTGAGAAGCTGCAAGGACATTTGTTGAAATGGGGTTTTCATTTTACCTCCTACTGTATGCTTTTCTTTCCTCTCTTATATTTTTAAGCAGAGTGGAGAGTATGCTCTCAGGGGTGACTAAACCCTTAGACTATTATTAGTGAAGCAGGGGTTGCTGGTTACCACACTAACCACACCTCTCCTTAGCCTGAAGGAAAAGACCTACCCAAGCCTGTCTGATAACTTGGACAGGATTCCAAAAGAAGAAGAGACTGTCCCCCAACTAGGTCTGCCTTTAAGAGAACAAAAGGCCAGTCTGGCGGGTTCAAAAATAAAACAACTCCCCCCCCAAAAGAAGTTGCCTTACATTTACTTCACAAAAATTCAAAGCCTCTTATTATACTCCATGAACTTGATTCCAAAATTTATCTAGTTTCATTGCAGACACAGAGCATTCATAATTCCTTTCAGATAGTCCGAGTTTTAGATTTTAATTATTTCTTCATTCTCTATACCCAGAAAATACCAACATAGACTGACCAACCAGAGGACCAACCATTAAATTTTAGGTGTCAACTGACCATCCCACATCCTCCATCCCACAGCAGCCCAAATCCCACAGCTGTCCCATTCCTGCATGTTTTAGATCAACCCTGGGAGAGAACTCAGCACTGTTCTTGACTGCTACAAAACAAACACAAAAACCAAAAACCACTTTCACAAAGAACGTGTATGGGTTGGGGACTTCACTGAAGATCTGGAGTGATGAAGGATGGTTATAGCGCAGCACTGCAAATAGTGTGTATTTTAGTGTCGGACCTCCATTTCTCTTGCAGTTCTTAGTCTCTCTGTGAATAAATCTCATGTCACATTATATGGCTCTCCTTTCTTCTCCCTGTCTCCCTGACCTCAAGCTGCTCAAAAACAAAAACAAAGAGAAGGGGAAAAAAAAAAAAGAAAAAAGAATCTTCCATTTTGAAGACCAAGTCTACTCTTTACAGTACCCACCCACAGGCTGTTCTTTGGCCACACCAAAAGCCTAATGTACATCCTGCAACATTTGCTCCAGGCCTCACACATTCTGGCCCCCCATCTGGACGGATATAGGAGGGATACAGTGTCAGTATTTCTGGTCTCACTGATGTGAATTACACTGCGTTCCTCCATGGGCAGAAGATGCTCTAGTCAGTACTGGCTTTATTTATTTATTTATTTATTTAGAAGATTTATTTATTTATTTATTTGACAGAGAGAGATCACAAGTAGATGGAGAGGCAGGCAGAGAGAGAGAGAGAGAGAGGGAAGCAGGCTCCCCGCTGAGCAGAGAGCCCGATGCAGGACTCCATCCCAGGACCCTGAGATCACGACCCGAGGTGAAGGCAGCAGTCCAACCCACTGAGCCACCCAGGCGCCCCTCAGTACTGGCTTTAAATAATAATTTTTCCCTTCTGTTTTTAGAGGACATTTGTCCCTGAGGCACAACAGCCTAACCTCTGAAGATGACCAGACAGAGACTTCAGGTTCTCATTTTATTGTGCAATAGTTATATAGAAGCCAATCTAGACCAACCACGTTCTTATAATAAATTATTACTCAATTATTAGCTCTAGATCATAATTCCATGTTTGAATCATGGACAGACTTTGTCAACCAGATCCTGCTGCCACCTGAAGAAGGCAGCTGCCAGTGAGCCAGGCACTGACATTCTATGTCTCAGGTTCTCATCTGTTAGAGAGAAGGGACTAAATGAGCATAGTAAATCTAGAATTACAAATCATTATGTGGTATGGTACAGAAAAAGCCTGAGCAGCACTAAGTATGTTTCAGTAAGTGCAGCAAAAATAAAATCATTTCAGGATATTGTAAATTAAATATGTTTTATAACTCTATATTTATATTTTCTACATTTGCATAATTTCCTATGAGGAATTTAAATCTACCAAACTAAGAAGACAAAACTAGGGTAAAATGCAGCAAACACAAATATTAACATTTACAGTGAACTTACCAATGGAAGTATTTTTTTTCCCAAAATTTAGACTCAGTGTTATACCTTGGTTCAGTTAGTATTGACCTTATATATTTTTCCCACATTACTGAACTAGACAAATCTGGAACAACAGAACATTCTTTGAGCTAAGCATAAAACAAGCCAGTAGTTCAGCTCATGGATTTTCATGTTAAGAACAAATAAAAACAAGCTACAAAACCAAAAAAAAAAAAAAAAAAAAAAAATCTCTCTGACATAGAAATATTTTTCTCCTCTAGAGTAAAGAAAAGTAAATATCTATAGTTTTTCCCCACTTAATTTTGTGATCCAGTGATTAAAGAGTCAAAAGAGAATAACTTCCCGGGTCTACAAAAGATCAATTAATCATAACTCAAGGGTTTTTTTTCTCCCTAGCTGCCCCCCCAAAGGAAGGAAAGTGACAACTTCAAAAATAACTCAAATATAAGGGCTATAGATATACAAAATAAAAATTCAAGGCAAAAACCCAAAATAAATAGATACAATTTCAAGAACTGAACAGAATATGACTAAATAATATATATATTTGTATCTTCTAGCCCTGTGTTCATTCTTAGTAACACAAGAGATACTTTATATTTTCTTGGCCATATTTAAGCCATTCAAGCACTATTGCTATAACTTCTTTGTCACTTCATAACCTTTATTTCACAGTTTCAACTTTTAAAAGAACTTTTTATTCATCACCCCAACTCAAAAACCAGTAGGCACATTTTAAGTATGCTGCCACCAAGTGGCAGTCCTGCTACAGTCACTTGAGCCAAACAAAAACCTTTGGTTTTGCCTACTATTCAGAAGTAGATCTCTACTAATACGTTTTTCTTTATAGACTTATTAGGCCTCCTTACCACCTTATTTTCCCACCACTGATACATCAAAAAGAGCTACATCTCTAAGTCACCTAATATTTCCTTGTCCTCTAGCATAAATTCCTTCAGAATAAAAATGCTAAGTAGAAACAGAATTGCCTTCCATATATATGATGCCAATTGCCATGTTAAATGAATAATCTCGAAGATTATATTTTAGAGCAAACTGTAAAGAAATTAACATCTAAGGTATAACTTTGTACCTTTTACACTAATTCTTACCTTTTCTTTAAATCACCTTATCTAAATTGCCAAGCTTGACATCAAAGTCCCCTCTCAGCAATTTGTCCAAAACTTCTGCGTTCCTTCACATTCAAACAGCCCTCTGGGCTTTGCTAACATCCATATATTCTCTCTCAGTCTCACTAACTAGTATTCTAGGTACCTCATCCAGGCTGTTGAAATGAATTCAGTGCTCAGAGCTTCTTCTTCCTTTCTCTTCATGTGACAGCAGAGAGTACACAAACCTTATTTTCTCTTTCTCTACAACTACAAGTAGCTAAGTTTCCACTTTATTCATTTTTGTCCCAACATTCCTAATCCCCAAGCAGCTATTTCCAATAAGAGCATCTGGCAGAACTTGTTAAAACTAATTTCTATAGAGGACTTAATTAGTTACATCAAGCTCCCAACTACCTTAGCAATACACTCAGATCTTTCAGCCTTGTAAACTGTCTCAAGGTTGCTTAAAAAAACAAAACGAAACAAAATGGAAAAAAAAAAAAAAAACCCGCAGTATAGAAACTGCTTTCCAAAGGCACCTATATCCCTTACACAGAGAAGATCTCTTTTATAATGAAAAGTTATTACATTTTTTTTTTGACAGAAACTTAATTGGTTTCATGACAGGGGAGTATTCACACTGCTTTGGGGGCATATTTTACAATCCATTCAAACTCAACAACTATGTGTACAACCTCTAGAAGAACATGAAAATGACATGATTTTAAAGGTAATATTAATAAATTGGCCACAGTGTTCTCTTCTTCTAATATAGAATGTCTAAACACCTTTTTTTTTTTTCTTTCACCTTCTCCTCCAACCCCCTCCTCTGCCTCCTTCTTCCTCCTCTACCTCCCTTTTCTTGGTCTCTCATAAACCTCTCCTTTCTCTGTTTAACCTTTCTCAATGTTTGGCTTTGCTTGCACTTCACTGGCTGGGCTCACCACCCAGCTTGCTTCTAGCCATACTCCCAGGAGAGGGGAGCAGCTCCCAGATTGAGCATCTCCTAAAACCTCTGCCTATTCCGGGCAATTCCAGGCAGCCCCACTGGCAGTCCTGCTCCATGAGAGAAACATAAATATGTCTTTTTATTGCAGAAGAATAAAGGTCTGATTCACCCACTAATGTTTAAAATCTTTATATATTGTTTTCTCTCTCCTTTTCTGCCATTTGTACAGATTTAGAAGACAGGAAGACTGCTTCTGACTCAAACTCCACCTCTCAGAAGTTTTTTGCCTGTTAAGTTAGAGGATTGGACTAAATAAAATATAAGGCACTTTCTGGCTTAAAATTAACAGATGCCATTCTTAACAAAATAAATTCATATAATTTCTGATTAAAAATAATACTTAATAGAATGTTATTTATGGGCTGCCTGCTATGTACCAGACATTACTACACAATATAATCATAATAGTTAACACCCACTGTGTGCCAACCATATGCAAAACACTTCATATACATTGTCTCATTCACCCCTTCAACACTAAGAGACATGTACTACCAGATTCCCCTTTTTGATAATGAGGAAATTGAGGCACATGAGAGAATAAAACTTGCTCAAGATCACAGAACTAGTAAGTGCTAGAGACAGGATATGAATCCAGTCAGTCTGACTCCAGGAGGGGCAAGGTCTTAATCACTACTCTCTACTCAGAACAACCCTACAAAAATGGAATTTTTACTAGAGCTTATAGTAAATAAACATTCACACACTGAGCTACCTCCCGGAGAAAACTATCAAGTTATTAAACAGAAATATGCATTGGTTTTTGCTGTGGTTGTGTCTTTCTTTCTTTTTTTAAAAATTAATATATAATATATTATTTGCCCCAGGGGTACAGGTCTATGACTGAGAACATCATGATCATGTATAAATTGATATCCAAATGGAAACATTAGGGAAAGAGAAACAGAACTGTATCAAGCAAATATCCTATCAATAGAATGTTATACAACACAAAAATACTGTATTTTTTATGTCTAGAAACTCTTTGTATCAATCTGCTTGCTCTTTACCCATACTCCACTCCATCTTATAAAACATATTATTCTCTTTTTTTAAAATTTCTTTTCAGTGTAGCAGTATTCATTTTTTTTGCACCACACCCAGTGCTCCATGGAATACATGCCCTCCCCAATACCCACCTCTTGGTTCCCCCATCCTCCCAACCCCGCCCCTTCAAAACCCTCCGGTTGTTTTTCAGAATCCATAGTCTCTCATGGTTCACCTCCCTTTCCAATTTCCCTCAGCTCCCTTCTCCTCTCCATCTCCCCATGTCCTCCATGCTATTTGTTATGCTCCACAAATAAGTGAAACCATATAATAATTGACTCTCTCTGCTTGACTTACTTCACTCAGCATAATCTCTTCCAGTCCTGTCCATGTTGCTACAAAAGTTGGGTATTCATCCTTTCTGATGGAGGCATAATACTCCATAGTGTATATGGACCACATCTTCCTTATCCATTCGTCTGTTGAAGGGCATCTTGGTTCTTTCCACACTTTGGCAACTGTGGCCATTGCTGCTATAAACATTGGGGTACAGATGGCCCTTCTTTTCAGTACATCTGTATCTTTGGGGTAAATACCCAGGAGTGCAATGGCAGGGTCATAGGGAAGCCCTGTTTTTAATTTCTTGAGGAATCTCCACACTGTTCTCCAAAGTGGCTGCACCAACTTGCATTCCCACTAACAGTGTAAGAGGGTCCCCCTTTCTCCACATCCTCTCCAACACATGTTGTTTCCTGTGTTGCTAATTTTGGCCATTCTAACTAGTGTAGGTGGTATCTCAATGTGGTTTTAATTTGAATCTCCCTGATGGCTAGTGATAATGAACATTTTTTCATGTGTCTGATAGCTATTTGTATGTCTTCATTGGAGAAGTGTCTGTTCATATCTTCTGCCCATTTTTTTTGATATGATTGTCTGTTTTGTGTGTGTGGAGTTTGAGGAGTTTTTTATAGATCCTGGCTATCAACCTCTTGTCTGTACCGTCATTTGAAAATATCTTCTCCCATTCCGTGGGTTGCATCTTTATTTTGTTGACTATTTCCTTTGTTGTGCTAAAACATATTATTCTGTATTCTGTGGCCCATAGTCCCAAAAACTGAATTTTTTAAGGTCTTATTTTATTATCTATTGTTTCTGCTGCCTCCTGTTAATAATGTCTTATTTCTTTTTATGTTTAATGATTTTTTTTTTTTTTTTACTATAAAGAGCTGATTACCTGTACAATTTTAGCTGTGGAAAATCTTTTGAGGCCTAGGATAGAGGTGGATTCCTCAAAAAGAGATCACCATTTGCTTCTGTCTATGAATGGAGACTAAAAAACTTAAAAAAAAATTTACCAGCTTCAGATATTTTAGGTCACCCAGATGATATGAATTTGATCTTCAAAGCTTCATGACAGATGGCTTATGATTACCAATTTTGAAGGAAAAGTTTTCCCTCACTAGCTCACTGCCAAAGTTTGAGCTGATTTTTCCTGTAGTTCTGAGTGGATCAATTGTTTTATTTTTAATTCCCACTGGCACTGCTGGAGCAGCTGCATGGAGCTCCGCATTTCTGGAATGTGTTCTTATGGATTCCCTACCTTGTGTAAGCCCTGAGCTTTGTCTTCCAAATCCCAGCCCCATGAGAACCTGAAAAATAATGATTAGTTTTACCCAGAAATATGCCCTCATGGTACTGTTAGGTTGAAGTCAGACCTGAGCAGTGGAAGGAATGCCCTGAAACAGAGTCCCAAGTCCTTGAGGACATGAGCTAGAGTCAATGACCTTGTGACTTCCAACACCTTTGGCCTGACAGACCAAACAGCCACAGGTACAGAACATGCACTCTCCTCTTCCACCTCTGCCCTGCAGTAACTCCTAAATTCATTATAATATATTTTCATTGCAGGTACAGTCCCTCCCCCATACTGAGAAAGGCTGCCTTGTGTTCTGGTACAAACTGTATTGGGTCAAAACCCCCCTACCAACCTGTGTGAGGTGTTTCCCAAATGACTGGAAGCAGCCTCCTTTAGAAACCACTCCACTGCAGTCACAGCTCCTGCAGCCCAGATAACCCAATAATATCCAATTCCAAAACAGCGTAACAGTAGGTTCCACTTCACAGAATCTGCTGAATCTCCAATGTTGAGAATATACTTTCACTTGAATAAATTGCTTTGTGCTTGCTACTTCCCTTCTGGCTGACTTTATGTGAGCATGGATACCCAAGAAAATCTTCTCACGGGGAATCCAAGGACTGAAACCTCCATTCAAACAAGGAAGACAGTCTTTCACCCCTGACAGTAAATGGACTCCCTCCTTCTATGCCTGAATATTCCCTGAATATTCCCTAGTTTCTTACAAGCTCATGGAATATTCCTATATTCCATGAATATTCTATGCCTGAATATTCCCTAGTTTCTTACAAGCTCATGGAAAATTACATAAAAATATCTTAGGTTTCTACTTGCATAATTAGCTGTTTTCAGTGGAGGGTCAGTTCAGGCACTTGCCCATCATTTTGCCATCTGGGTAAGTTATTTTCCATCACAAAAACACAATTTCCGGAGGAGTCAAGATGGTGGAGAAGTAGCAGGCTGAGACTACATCAGCTAGCAGGAGATCAGCTAGATAGCTTATCTAAAAATTGCAAACACCTGCAAATCCATCGGCAGATCAAAGAGAAGAAGAACAGCAATTCTGGAAACAGAAAAACAACCACTTTCTGAAAGGTAGGACCGGCGGAGAAGTGAATCCAAAGCCATGGGAAGATAGACTCTGGGGGGATGGGCCGGCTCCCAGCAAGCGGCGGAGCAACGGAGCACAAAATCAGGACTTTTAAAAGTCTGTTCTGCTGAGGGAAATCGCTCCAGAGGCTAAACCGGGGCTAAGCACACGTGGGGTCAGTGTGGCCTCAGGTCCCGCAGGGTCACAGAAGGATCGGGGGTGTCTGAGTGTCGCAGAGCTTGCGGGTATTGGAACGGGAACCGCTACAGAGACAGAGTTAACAGTGAACTCACAGCTCGGTGTTACCTTGAACCGGCCACAGACTCGGTGAGCTCGGAGCCCGGCCGGAGGTCAGGCAGACGGGAGTTAATGGGCGCTGTTCTCTGAGGGCGCACTGAGGAGTGGAACCCCGGGCTCTTGGCTCCTCCGGGCCGGAGACCAGGAGGCTGCCATTTGTATTCCCATCCTCCGGAACTCTACGGAAAGCGCTCAGGGAACAAAAGCTCTTGAAAGCAAACCCTAGCGGATTACTCAGAGGCCCCTGGTAAGGGCGGTGCAATTCCGCCCGGGGCAAAGACACTTGAGAATCACTATAAGAGGCCCCTCCCCAAGAAGATCAACAAGAAATCCAGCCAAGACCAAGTTCACCTACCAAGAAATGCAGTTTCAATACCAAGGAGAGCAGTAGAATTCCAGAGGAGGAGAAAGCAAAGTACGGAACTCATGGCTTTCTCCCTGTGATTTTCTAGACTTACAGTTAATTTAATTTTTTTCTTTTTCATTTTTTTTTCTCTTCTTCTGCTAAAAATTTTTTTAACTTTTACCCTTTTCTTTTTTAACGTTTTTAACTAGTTTATCTAATATATATTTTTTTAATTTTTTATACTTTTCTTTATTTGTTTTCTTTTTTTAATTCTTTTATTTTTTTTTCTTTCTTTCTTTTTGAACCTTTTTTCATCCCCTTTCTCCCCACTCACGATTTGGGATCTCTTCTTATTTGGTTAAAGCATACTTTCCTGGGGTTTTTGCCACCCTTTTACTATTTTACTTGCTCCTTCATATACTCTTATCTGGACAAAATGACAAGGCAGAAAAATTCACCACAAAAAAAAGAACAAGAGGCAGTACCGAAGGCTAGGGACCTAATCAATACAGACATTGGTAATACGTCAGATCTAGATTCAGAATGACAATTCTCAAGGTTCTAGCCGGGCTCAAAAAAGGCATGGAAGATATTAGAGAAACCCTCTCGGGAGATATAAAAGCCCTTTCTGGAGAAATAAAAGAACTAAAATCTAACCAAGTTGAAATCAAAAAAGCTATTAATGAGGTGCAATCAAAAATGGAGGCTCTAACTGCTAGGATAAATGAGGCAGAAGAAAGAATTAGTGATATAGAAGACCAAATGACAGAGAATAAAGAAGCTGAGCAAAAGAGGGACAAACAGCTACTGGACCACACGGGGAGAATTCGAGAGATAAGTGACACCATAAGATGAAACAACATTAGAATAATTGGGATTCCAGAAGAAGAAGAAAGAGAGAGGGGAGCAGAAGGTATACTGGAGAGAATTATTGAGGAGAATTTCCCCAATATGGCAAAGGGAACGAGCATCAAAATTCAGGAGATTTAGAGAACGCCCCTCAAAATCAATAAGAATAGGCCCACACCCTGTCACCTAATAGTAAAATTTACAAGTCTCAGTGACAAAGAGAAAATCCTGAAAGCAGCACAGGAAAAGAAGTCTGTAACATACAATGGTAAAAATATTAGATTGGCAGCTGACTAATCCACAGAAACCTGGCAGGCCAGAAAGAGCTGGCATGATATTTTCAGAGCCCTAAATGAGAAAAACATGCATCCAAGAATACTATATCCAGCTAGGCTATCATTGAAAATAGAAGGAGAGATTAAAAGCTTCCAGGACAAACAAAAACTGAAAGAATTTGCAAACACCAAACCAGCTCTACAGGAAATATTGAAAGGGGTCCTCTAAGCAAAGAGAGAGCCTACAAGTGATAGATCAGAAAGGAACAGAGACCATATACAGTAACAGTCACCTTACAGGCAATACAATGGCACTAAATTCATATCTCTCAATAGTTACCCTGAATGTGAATGGGCTAAATGACCCAATCAAAAGACACAGGGTATAAGAATGGATAAAAAAACAAAACCCATCTATATGTTGCCTACAAGAAACTCATTTTAAGCCCGAAGACACCTCCAGTTTTAAAGTGAGGCGGGGAAAAGAATTTACCATGCTAATGGACATCAGAAGAAAGCAGGAGTGGCAATCCTTATATCAGATCAATTAGATTTTAAGCCAAAGACTATAATAAGAGATGAGGAAGGACACTATATCATACTCAAAGGATCTGTCCAACAAGAAGATCTAACAATTTTAAATATCTAGGCCCCCAACGTGGGAGCAGCCAACTATATAAACCAATTAATAACAAAATCAAAGAAACACATCAACAATAATACAATAATAGTAGGGGACTTTAACACTCCCCTCACAGAAATGGACAGATCATCCAAGCAAAAGATCAACAAGGAAATAAAGGCCTTATACGACACACTGGACCAGATGGACATCACAGATATATTCAGAACATTTCATCCCAAAGCAACAGAATACACATTCTGTGCACATGGAACATTCTCCAGAATAGATCACATCCTCGGTCCTAAATCAAGACTCAGCCGGTATCAAAAGATTGGGATCATTCCCTGCATATTTTCAGACCACAATGCTCTGAAGCTAGAACTCAACCACAAGAGGAAGTTTGGAAAGAACCCAAATACATGGAGACTAAACAGTATCCTTCTAAAGAATGAATGGGTCAACCGGGAAATTAAAGAAGAATTGAAAAAAATCATGGAAACAAATGATAATGAAAATACAACGGTTCAAAATCTGTGGGACACAACAAAGGCAGTCCTGAGAGGAAAATATATAGTGGTACAAGCCTTTCTCAAGAAACAAGAAAGGTCTCAGGTACACAACCTAACCCTACACCTAAAGGAGCTTCAGAAAGAACAAGAACGAAACCCTAAGCCCAGCAGGAGAAGAGAAATCATAAAGATCAGAGCAGAAATCAATGAAATAGAAATCAAAGAAACAATAGAGCAAATCAACGAAACTAGGAGCTGGTTCTTTGAAAGAATTAATAAGATTGATAAACCCCTGGCCAGACTTATCAAAAAGAAAAGAGAAAGGACCCAAATAAATAAAATCATGAATGAAAGAGGAGAGATCACAACTAACACCAAGGAAATACAAACTATTATAAGAACATACTATGAGCAACTCCACGCCAACAAATTTGACAATCTGGAAGAAATGGATGCATTCCTAGAAACATATAAACTACCACAACTGAACCAGGAAGAAATAGAAAGCCTGAACAGACCCATAACCAGTAAGGAGATTGAAACATTCATTAAGACTAAAACACATATATTCTACAGGTTATCTGCAAAGGAATTACAGAAAACACTGTCCCTCTTGGAGTATACAGTCTTGTGCCAGAATAGAGGCATGGCAAACAAAAATTGGACTGAATTTCAGTTCCCACTAGTGCTCTTGGCTGGGCCCCTTTATCTATGAAAAACCTATATAAGGTAGCTCTTAGTTAAGAGCACAGGTTTGGAACTAGATGCAGGAGTTCAACTCTTATCTCCTCTTTCCAGCAACAGTATGGCCTTAGACAAGTAATTAAGCCTCCAGTTTCCTCATAAATCATGTGGAGATCACAGCACCCAACAATAGCCTTGTTATGAAGATCTAAAAGTGCATACAGTACAGCGCCGACAATATTGTTTTTAGATAGTAACTGGTCAATGCTTGTCATATTCCTGCATCACTCACTTTGGGTACATTTGCAAAATGTATTTCAGTTTGCAAGTCTAGCTCTAGTCTATGTGACCACTGAATGCAAAGACTGAAAACTTCTTTTCCACAGACATACTCAGCTGGCACACATCAGCTCATAGCTAAATGAGTTGGTGAAACCCACGTCACCTTCTTGAGTATCAATTTTCTTTATATTGTTATAGGGCCTCATAGTCTAGCTCTGAAGCCTAAATTAGATTTTGTATAAAAGTGCTGTCATTGTGAAGTACTATACTATTAGAAGACATTAGAGGTAACCAAAGGGCATAAAGCATAAATCCATTCTTATTTTTCTCCTATATCCATATATCTGGATATATCCTATATCCATAAACATGGGAGGCATTCAGTAGGTACTTCTGAGTTAGTAAATAAGGTTGCCAATGAATGAGAGTTTAACAATGTTTTTCAAAAGGCCTTGTGAGTCACCTACACCCATATTACCTAGGGAAGTTATTAAAAAGAAACATCCTGGAGAGTGAACTATGTTAGTAGTTTCCAGTCTCACTGAACACTAAACTGATCGGAGGAGCTTTAAAAAATTCTGATGCCTGTGTCCCACCCCCAAGAGGTCTAAATGAAATTGGTCTGGGGATATGGTCCAGGCTTCTGATCTTTAAAGTTCCCTTGGTTGATTCTAATGTCCAGCCAGGTTGAGAATCCCTACTTTAATTTAATGACCTGAGTAGTAAGGCATACACTGATATTTGGCAAAAGTCATTTCCAGCCCCCTTCTCCCTTGCTACTCCAATCCCCTCCAGCTTGGAAGGAGAAATGAGTCATTTTTTTCAGCTTTCACTAAAGATCGCATGCCCAGGTCTGGGTCAACGGTCAGAGGTCTGCTGGATTAGAGGAAGAGGCTTCTTCAATACTTTCATTGTTCTGATAAAAAGAGACAAATGTGCCTAACGCACCTCTCCTTGCTTACCCTCCTCCTCCCTTGAAGGCCCATTTGCAGCTGGACCTGCCACGAACCATAAGAAAAAAGCCAACCAAGAGGACCCCAAAGGTGTCAGCCTTGACATTGTTGAGTCTCTGAAACAACTTCAGCTACTACCTACCTCCGACCTTTTTGAAAAACAATACTAAAACAAACAAAACAAAAGAAAAAAACCAGACTCCTGGATAGTTTAAGCCACCAAAGCCAGGTTTTTGTAGCATGCAGATGAACACAATCCTAACTGACAGAAATAGATTCCGTCTATTTTCTTTAGCCCCAATCTTCACAGAAGACACTAATATATTAAATACTTTTATGTAAAAGTGACTACAAGTTTATTTACAGAGTGATGAGTCTGCCTGGGAAAGAATTTGAAGAGTGGCTTACTTGAAGGTGCGGCCTCCTCTCACGAAAAAGAGATTGTCCTACCTGTTCAAACACCCATGAGGTAAGTGGGAAAAGGGGCTTTCACTGAAGGATTTCCCAGAAAGTTTTCCTCCTTAATTGTTCCTTTACAGAATTGCCTAACATTTAGATTAAGGACAAGCATTAGAGAAGAAGTACACATTCCATTCCCAGCCCACCTATCCCTCCCAAACTTGGGTGACTGTTCTAGGAAGAATAACTAGGTTTATCCCTGACTGACTCTGGCAGCTCTTTCTGAATTGCCTGGCAAAGAGCTAGCTAGTTCAGAGGTTCTCCTGCTCATCTCAGCTGTCTCATCTTCCCACCACGTCTGCAGGTGTTATTAGCACAGCTTTGTCACTTCTCTGGGCAGCTAACACTACCAACAAAATTTTTCCCCTCTCTAGCAGGGACCCTCATGACAGCAAATGCCCTCAATCTCATAGGCTGCCCACTCCCAAAGTACCTAAAAAAAGGGAAAGAAACAGGAGAGCAGAGTTCTTCTCCTGGAACATGACTCCTAGAGTGTCTGTGTTCAGCCACCCACAGGGGTATCCATGGAATGGCAGATAAAAGCAGCTGTGCTTATCCCAGGGTTGGGTCTCTGATTATAAGTTCCAGGCTGTATATTAAACACTTGTAGTTCTTTCTTGGGCTCTTCACATCACACACACGTTTCCCTGTACGAATTTGGGCTATGCAAGCTTCTATTTCCCTGTCCTCACCTCTTCCCATGGGAGCTCTATCAGGCTAGTCACTCAACCTCTACTGCACAATAGTATATTATCTTGTGCTCTCTTACTCAAAAAAGTTTAAAGGTATTCTCATGAAATTCAAAATTTATGAATTGGTATGGAAGAAAGGCTCATACCATATGGTGAACCCTAACAGCTCTCCCATCATTACCCCCTACCCCCTCAAGTGAAGCATTGGTAACATACTATTTTACTTCCTGCTTCACAAACACAATATGAAAATCCCAACAAGATTCCTGAAATCAAGATAAAATGCAGTATTTGACAAAACGATTTAACTACTGGAATTATGATTGTTTCATTATAGTTTCCCAGTATCTGCTCCAATATCCCTTTAGTTTGGTGATCAAGTTTGGGGATTTGCCTTTTCACAAAATGTAATTTTAATAGCTCAACAAATTTGGGAAATATGATGACTAGTAAGGAGGAAGAAATGTCCTCCTCCTATCTTGCTCTGTGTAAAACCTACCTGTCTTTCAAACCCTAACTCATAGGATTTGAGGCCTTTAGACCACTCCAATCCATGATGCTCTCACCTTGTCCTCCACTCACCTTCACTTGGCACTAGGCAGTCTTTCTCATGGCTCATGTTCTATATAACTTTCATATGACTGCATGCTTTATCTCATTAACCTAAGGGTCCTTAAACAGAGGCATGCATCAGAATTACCTGGGCAAGTATTTTCAACATGCAGATATCAATGTGGTTTTGCTCCTGTTAACTCTATTCAGAAGAGACCGCATGATTTCAAGACAACTCTACTTTGAAAAAGCTTTCTAGGTGATTCTGGTGAGTGGTCACCCCTCTTTTACCTCACCCCATACTTTGGGAATTCTTGCATTGATCATATCATGAGATCCTTAAGGGTGAGGGCAAGGGCAGTGTCTGACATTGCCTTCTGCTTTCGCATGACTTACCTGATCACTTGAATTTGGTGAAGTGAGAATTCAATCAAGATACATAGACTATCTGAATGACTGAATGATGACGGATTGAAAAGGGTAAAAAAAGGGCACCTGGATGGCTCAGTCAGGTAAGCATCTGCCTTCAGCTCAGGTCATGATCCCAGGATCCTGGGATCAAGCCCCACAGTGGGCTCCCTGTTCAGTGGGGAACCTGCTTCTCCTTCTCCTCCCCACTCATGCTCTCTCTTGCCCTGTCACTATCTCTGTCTCTCTCTCTGTCTCTCTCTCTCTCTCAAATAAATAAATCCTTTTTTTTTTTTAAGGGCAAAAAAAGAAAAAGCCTCTGTAGTGGCAAATAATTAATTTTCATTCAACTTCTGTTCCTAGTCCATGCACTCACACTGTACCTAGTTGCTACAAATTTGGAAATCTACTTGTTCCATGTGTAGGAATGTTAACCACTGACAGGCAAAATTCAGTTAAGAGATATCAAATATATTGGAAAGATGGATGACCTCTTGCTTGTCCCAGGGCATCAAATCAAGAATTCCTCTACCCATCCCAGTCACAGGCATTGGAAAATCTTGGGGCATATCCAGAGAAAGTCAACATAAACCTACAACTGCCAGAGAGCTAACATAAAGGCCGTTCTGACATTCTTCAAAAATCTTCCTAACAAGGCTGAACTGGAATTGCTTTGACTCTTACATTAAAGCAGGTGCCATCAAGCAAGTAACAAAACCCAGCAAAGGCTAGTACCTTACAAGGATCAGTTCTAGCAAATAGATAGAATAATATGGCAGCCCAGATGGTGCACTCTGTAATTCTGATACTGTAGGAAGGTCTGCTTGCTGGAGATCTCTTCTCTCTTGAACTGTCAAGAAATCTACTGCAGCAGCTCACTAAGATATAGTGGGTTGTTAACAAACAGCAATCAGGCATTATTAACACCTCATGGTGCTTGATTTGTCATGTTGGTTTTAGTTACCCATTAGGGCTTTAAGGAAAAGAATGTAAGATGAGTAAGTTCTGATTGACTAAGAGACACTGGTAAGGGCGGTAGGGCTAATTATGGCATGCCAGTGGAGGTTCTGGCTGGCAAGAACATGAAAAGACCGAGAACCAGAAAAAGCTAGGCGAGGGTAAGGGAAGGTGCTGAAAGAAAGTGACTTAAGAATTAGAGGGACAGGGCGCCTGGGTGGCTCAGTGAGTTAAGCCGCTGCCTTCGGCTCAGGTCATGATCTCAGGGTCCTGGGATCGAGTCCCGCATCGGGCTCTCTGCTCAGCGGGGAGCCTGCTTCTTCCTCTCTCTCTGCCTGCCTCTCTGCCTACTTGTGATCTCTGTCTGTCAAATAAATGAATAAAATCTTAAAAAAAAAAAAAAGAATTAGAGGGACAAAGTATCAGCTTACAAAAAGCATTGGGAACATAGATGTGCTGTATTTGGGATTATGAAAGTGGTAGTCAAGGAAGTTGTGTGAATCTAATTCCCAGGACCTTCAAGAGACCAGCCAGGATAAACCTCCAGATAGGAACAAAGTCTGATTATTCTTCAAAAAATACTGGTTTAACTCACATACACAGACCATCTACCTCAGATGGGAGGCATCCAGTGGACTTATTTGCTTCACTCCAAACTTCTGCATTCACTCCTCTGGACTACTAAGACATGATTAGTGTAAGTGTACTTCTCTTAGCTGACCTTTATTCCTCAGTAAACCTATATCTACAGTTTGACCTTTCGTTAAGCTGAATGCACATGACTGAGAGTGCTTATTCAGGGAACAAACGGTTTCTCAATACTAAATTGAAAAAAAAAAAAAAGAAATCCCTGAAGAAAAGCCAATGAAACAAAGAAATAAGGAAAGAGAGGGAGAGAGGAGAAACAGAGACAGAAAGAAGGAAGAAGGGAAGGAAGAAGAAGAAAGAAATAGAAGGAGGAAGAAAGGTAGGAACCTGGTGTTCCAGTGATAGTATTCATATGATCTGGGAGGTATTCCCGGGGGAAGGTATGGCCCGAGTTGAGTAGAAATTGATAGCAAGAGCCAAGAAGTAGACAGACAAATATGGATCCAGTCTTCCTCATGGCCAGTCTAAGGTTCTAACCTTGGGTGCCTTCCCCAAATCCAAAGAGGGTCTCTCCCACCCAGTGTTTATTAGCTTTGTCAACTACTGCCTGGGTACTACTTCTGTCACTAAGGTCTTTAGGGTAGATATGCTCAGAAACTACCTGAAAAGCTGGAAATTAATGATTTTAGCAGTAGTCCACATCTTAACAGAAGCCAGAATTCTGGGAATCCTAACTTCCCTACCAAAGGAAGATCTTGTGTAGGCTACTATATGTGTATGTGTAGGCTACTTGGAAGATACCAAGTCTCTTCCAAAGGGGGCCAGTGTGAGTTAAGAACTCTGCAAAAAATAAAAACCTGGGGCCTCTGGGGGTCATAACTAGGGAGGAAAATTCCTGGGCAACGAGAAAAGACCAAGCTTTTTACTATCATTATTTACATGTATATAAGAGATTCCAACCGTGTTAATCTCTTATCATGGAAATCTCTACAACTCTTGCCCTTGAAAGAGTCCCTTCATGTTCTACCTACTATCATGAGTAAGCACATATATTTTAAGTCCTGGAAATTAACAATAAATTTTAAAAGCAAACTGCAGTGCCCACTTTATGAAGAAGCCATGATCCACATCAATGCACAGTGAAATGGTTCAATGAATGAGCTTCAGGCTCATCAGCTGTGGGTCTGCATCCAAGCTTTATGGTCACCCACCTATGTAAACAAAGAAAAGTTCTATAGGATGGCTAAACCTCAGTTCTTCATCTGTACAATGCAAACAATAAAAAGCTTCCTATACATAGGAAAGTTCATGGATTCCATAATTTTGGTGATATTTAATCTGGTGGTGACTAAATCTTGCAAGGTCCTAGAATCCTTTGTGGTGCTTTGGGCCAGGAATTCAAAAGCCTAGGTTCTATGCCCACCTCTGTCATAAATAAGCCCTGCGGTCTTTGTTTTATCCTTTCATCCATTAGGTTTTAGTTTCTTCACTTGTTAAACGAAAATCCTCAACTAGCCGACAGTCTACTACCCAACTAGAAATACACTGATTCTTCTGTAGAAGATACTCTTTTTGAAAGAAGTTGGAGAAATTGTGATCACCACAGAGGTCATGTGATGGAAGTGATGCCTTCTGGAAGTCTCAAACAAAGATCATCTTGATGACCTTCTTCAAATCTCAATTAGATATGAGTTACATACTTCACCCAAAGGGAGAAACTTACACATGGTATTTCCAAAGTGTGAATTCCATGTACACCTCACCTGATAGTTCATTGACAGACCATCCCTTTTAATGGTTGTTAAAAAGTGGATATGACTCCATCTGACCCATCCCCTCTATCATTCTCCCATCCCGCTCCCCTAACCCCATCCCAATGACCCATGACCTTCTGAAGAATCGGTTTGGTAAGTGGGTGGGGATGGTCATTCCATCAATACTAGAGGGTTCAAGAAAACCACTGAGGTCTAGCATTAGGGGAAGAATATAGCTAATTAATTTTAAAAGATGTGATTTGGATAGGATTTCAAGATAGACACGAACATATTTCTCAATGATGATGATAAGGTATTAAGTCAGAATCCCACTGGGTGTGGTAGTATGAGGAGGAAAAACCAGAGATATTTTTTTCTGAGGCCAAGGGCTCTAAAAAGCTGATATAAGGTGTAACCCTGAAAGGACTCTTCATACCTGAAGTATAGATGCTTAGTAGATGTTTACCCAGAAGAATTCTGAAATTTGCACTTCTCTACAAAGAATGTGTACATGGAAAGATAGTTCAGAAGTATCAATTTCCAAAGAATTCAAGGAAACAGTAACAAGAGTATTCTTGAAATGTATTTTTACTTGTTTTAATCTTCCTGGCCATATTAAAACTCAGAGATCAAAGAACTGGCAGGTAATTTACAAATTAATCTGTCCAAATTCCTGATTCCCTATAGGCATAGTTTCATCATTATTTATCCATGAAGAACTAAGACCCTGAAAACATTAAATTGAAGATACATGGTTACCCCTGTAGTTAACAATGAATGACAGGGGTAACTGAAGGTACAAAGTTTGATGTTTTATAAGGGATTTTAATTCCTGGAGACTTCTTGGAATCACTCTGGTAATCACCTGAAAGAATCAGTATCAGTTTAGTTCTTCAAGGCACTAGCCTAAATCAGTGCTTCTCAAACTTAGGCATGCATCAAAGGTGCATGTGACGAGAACCTGTGAAAACACAGATTTTGGGCCCTAGCCCTAGAGATTCTGACTCTGTAGATCTGGGGTGGGGCCCGAGAGCTTGTAATTCCAACAGTTTTCCAGGGATGCTGGGAAGATCTGGGAATGGCCTAGATTATTTCTTGAAGTCTGTTTCCCTACATAATTTATTGAGGTCTAACTTTTGATGACTGGTAGGCTGCCTTGGTCCAACTTACTGTATCCAGGGCAGAGAGGAGGTCTTCCCACACAGGCTGAGGAAATGTGGTATCACTTCTGTAATCAGTAGAAAGGGGTCCACAGGATGATAGTGAAAGCAGAGTCATGGAAGCAATTTAACTCAAACACACTTTCAAAAGAGCTGGGAAAATGATGTGTGTGTTTTTCTGCTTTTAGGAAGGCTTTGCCCTCAACCCTTGCTGAACCCTATGGGGTCTGGAGTAGGTACTATTATATCTTAGAAATAATACATGGTTTCTATAAATGTCTTCCTTCCTTCCCTCCCTCCTTTCTTCCTCCTTTTCTTCCTTCCTTTTGGAATCACTGAGTTAAAAATTAAAAAGAACAATCTATATTAAATTGACGAAACACAATTTGGAGCTCATCTCAAGGCTATGTACTTGAAGACTGCCATTCTGTGTTTCCTGGGCTTTTTGCTAATGGAAAAGAATGGAGATCCATCTTGGAATTTTCCCAGTATCCTTTACAGTGGTAACCTCCTGTGACTAAAGCCCCTATCCTACCCTATCATCATGTAAGACTTTAGGGTCTAGTTAGCACAAAGACAAGGACAGCTATGAAAGTCAGGGTTGGAAGAATCATCCATCTCACTGTCAATGGCATGCATCACTCTGATGTTTCAAGCCCTATATACACACATCATTTTGTGTGATTTATGGCCCTAATTAGATCCCAGTGGCAGGATTCCATCAGCTAACAATGCATATCCTAATCACCTTTTCTTCATACAAATGATTTCCTTAACTTTGCATGCATAACTTAACAGCTTTTATTTTAAAAACTCATGTTAACAGCTTTCCTGTGGTAACCAGTAGGGGTGCTATGATAAGAATCTAATTTGCTGTAAAAATGACTCATTTGTCAAATAAGCATTAAAATAATTGTTCCCCTTTTGACTGTTACCCTGCTGTTTCCAGTCATTTTCCAAAACTAAATTATTTACTCATTTGAAAGTTCAGCTGTGCATATTTTAATTGATATTCCCTCATAGGACTCATATTGTTAATGACAATAATTAACCCGAAAAGGCTGCTAAATAATTATGCTGGAAAGATATGAAGTATTTGCACAGAAAGTAAAATCAGCATTTGAAAAACTATCAAAATGTAAAACTTTCATATTTTATGGCAAAGCACAGTAATAGTTCATAATCAAATTAAAGAAAGAGAAAATGTAGATTATATGATTTGATGCAGAATACTTTATGTTTTCAATATAGAAAAGTAGTCTAGCTAACAAGATTACTCTGTCATCTCAGTAATCTCCCAGTATTATTATTTTATCTGGCAATATAAATTGTTCTCCAGCCTTAGCATGGCTTGGAATGGGAGCAAATTAGTGCTTAATAACAATACCTAACACATATTCCCCATTTCTCTGTTAGATAAATCTCCCTGTGACATGCTTAACAAGCTCCACACACTTCCAGCAGAGATAGTCACTAGATAGACTGTATCTCTTCCCCCAAGAATGCAGCTGCCTCTCAATTTGCTGGGAAGTGGCAAGCCATTGGGACCCAAAGAGAGCCAAATTCAGAAGAGCGAGCTGCTGTCCCTGAAATCCTGTTAAATCAAAAAAGGAACCACAGTGAGTCTTAGACTTATTAATGTTTGGTTCTTCTTGGCCAGTCTACCAGGTTTCTAGTCCCTAGAATCCCACAAGGCTGACATTCCCATGGAGATGGCTGGAGACCATTTACCCAAATGGACAGTTAGGACTTCTATACTAGGAATCTTGAGGTAGGGGTCAGGACTTGACTATGTATGTTCAACAAATGTTTTTGAACTAAAGCAGAAAGTAGTTTTATAAAAGTCACGGAAGTGCTAGGGCTTCCATTAAGGTCTCCACTGGTATATTGATATATGCCTCCCCGATGGCAAAAAAAAGCCAAAATGAATATCAAGAAATGCCTCTGTCATTGCTTCAACTCCCTTTATTTTTACCTTACAGTTGATATCACTGGTAGCATGATAATGTTGTAATAAAAGTGATAATACTTGGTATTTATATAGTTCTGTTTATTTTTGCTCACAGGTGCAAAGACTAATGCTAATGGAAGGAGGAAGAATAACTTATGAATACACAGCCATGCCCGACTTCCACAAATATCTCTTGCAAGCATTGAATACGTGGAATAAACGGATGGGTGAGCATGGTGCTAATTATGCTTGTCATCAAATAAAATTGCAACTTGCATAAAGAACAAGATCTGATTTTAACATACATCTAGATTGTTTGTTTGCCATTATCCATATCACTTCTTCAACAGTTATTCTTTCCATAAACATTAATTTAGCAGCCACTTTGTGCTTAGTACCCACAATATAGTGGCCAACAGGACAGAAAGAGGCCCTACCCTCAAGATGCTTACATTCTGGCCGTTAAACCATAGGGCATATGAGTAAATTTATTTCTAGTCAAGATGGTGAAGAGAGACAATATTTTGATGCAGCCCCTTTCTCTAAATCTATGGAAATAATACAAAGTAATAATTGAGCTCAATAGTTAAACATTCCTGAACCAAAATGCAAAGAAAGACTCTTAGCTAGAGCAACTGGCCAATTGGCCTCTAGGTGTGGAAACAAGCACTGGAGTCAGGAATTCAACTCCATATAAAAATGAGAGGTTGAAATTACAGGACTGAGTGGAGACTTCCCTAATGATGAAATAAAATCAAGAGTTGGGGTGAGATACTTCTGCCCTGTTTTGCCTGCCTCTGTGGCTGTGGCTCTAAAGAACAGGATAGGGGCATATTCAGCTTCACAAACAAAAACTGAGCTCAGTCATCCACTGAATCAGTGCCCGGACCTGCCACATTCTGAATATCATCTTAAAGAGAAGATAAAAAATGCTATTATTTTAAGACCCAATCCTGAACTTGGGGCAAAGAGAGCCAAAGGTAAGGTAGAGGCAACCACAAACCCCATAAACCCACTAGACAAGGAGAGGTGATCACAGAAAAAGAGAAATATAGCTGGGGTGAGGAGAACCCATTCAGAATGAGCCTATATGACAAAATTTTAAAATATATGAGGTAATCTTACTGCGAAGAAAGACACTTAAGACATTAGCACTAGGAATGTGAATTCAAGCAAGATAGAATTGATTCTATGGAATAAAAGACTTTAAGTTTAAGATACTCAATTGAAAATAAAATAATAGTCATTGTTTAAAAGGGAACAAAGAATTGTGAAACAAGAATAGGCAAAAATAACACAAGAACATGAGTCTGAAAAAGCATTATTAGAAATGCTAGAAATAAATATGGTCATTAAAATTATAAAATAAACTTATATAGACAAGTTAAAATGTAGACTGGTCAAAATCAAGAGCAGAATTCTGAAACTGGAAGACATTGTTGAGGAATCTGTCCAGAACAAATTATAGATTATAGACTGATATAGTTTAAAGTAAGAGTCAGTAAACTATGACCATAGGCAAATCCAGACCTCTGTTTTTTTTTTGTTTTTTTTTTTTTAATATAATTTTTTATTTTTTCTAAACATATATTTTTATCCCCAGGGGTACATGTCTGCGAATCACCAGGTTTACACACTTCACAGCACTCACCAAAACACATACCTTCCCCAATGTCCATAATCCCACCCCCTTCTCCCAAACCCCCTCCCCCCAGCAACCCTCAGTTTGTTTTGTGAGATTAAGAGTCACTTATGGTTTGTCTCCCTCCCAATCCCATCTTCTTTCATTTATTCTTCTCGTACCCTCTTAAGCCTCCATGTTGCATCACCACTTCCTCATATCAGGGAGATCATATGATAGTTGTCTTTCTCTGCTTGACTTATTTCGCTAAGCATGATATGCTCTAGTTCCATCCATGTTGTCGCAAATGGCAAGATTTCATTTCTTTTGATGGCTGCATAGTATTCCATTGTGTATATATACCACATCTTCTTGATCCATTCATCTGTTGATGGACATCTAGGTTCTTTCCATAGTTTGGCTATTGTGGACATTGCTGCTATAAACATTCGAGTACACGTGCCCCTTTGGATCACTACGTTTGTATCTTTAGGGTAAATACCCAATAGTGCAATTGCTGGGTCATAGGGCAGTTCTATTTTCAACATTTTGAGGAACCTCCATGCTGTTTTCCAGAGAGGTTGCACCAGCTTGCATTCCCACCAACAGTGTAGGAGGGTTCCCCTTTCTCCGCATCCTCGCCAGCATCTGTCATTTCCTGACTTGTTGATTTTAGCCATTCTGACTGGTGTGAGGTGACAGCCCTCTGTTTTTGAACAGCCTGTGATCTAAGAATTGTTCCCACTGTTTTTAAACACTAGAAAAAATCAAAAGAATAGTAGTATTACATGACACATGAAAATTTAATTTTCAGAGCCCATATATAATGCTTTGTAGGAACATAGCCACACTTGACTGTTCACATATTCTTTGACTGTTCACATATTCTTTATGATCACATTTGTTTATGACTACAATGGTAGAATTGAGTAATTGTAATAAGAACAGAATGGCCCACATAGCCTATTCATGTTTGCTATCTCGCCTTTTACATTAAAGTTTGTACATCCCTGATATAAAACCCCAGTTTAAGAAAGAAAGGAGGAAAGGACACATAACCTATATTTGAAGAAATAGTAAGTGAGAGTTTTCCAGAATTAAAGGAATATTTGGTAGTGAGAGAGATTTAATACTCTGCTTCTTAACTGTTCCTTATTTTAAGAATATTGATGGGCATTTGTTGGTTTATCACTGAGTTTTACAATCTAAGGTTCACAGCCAATTGTACTATTTCACTGAACTGACCAATTAATTAGACAACTCATTAATCCAGTCAACCATCTGTTGTTGGTTCACTGAAATGATTGTTAAATTTTGCCCAGTGACATCCAGAAGTTCAAAATCTAATAACTCTCAAAAACTCTCTAGGCGCCTACCCATCCATCTCCCCAAATTTGTGTCCTCTCCTGAGACATTATACCATGAGTTATCTTGCTCACTTAATTCCTACTGTCACCCAAGCCCTTCTGATAGTTCATGTTGTTACCTTTCAAGTTGCCATCTTTTAGGATTCAGCTAAGACATTATCTTGTTCACTCAGTATTTATTCTGCAAATATTTTTTCAGTGTCTGCCACGTAGCAGGTGCTCTTCTAGGTGCTCAGGAGATAACTAACAACCCCTGCCATCAAGGATCTTATTATATTTTATAGTCAAGCAGATAATTAAAATACACAATAATAAGCTCTGAAACGAGGAATTAAAGAACAAATGAAAAGCACTTAATATCTGGGGGCTTGGTGTCATTAAGGCATCAAGATGGAACACTAAAGATGAGTAGGAGTTAACTGGACAAGTATAGTGAAGGGGAGGAGAGGGAATTCTAGGCAGAATGCATATCACATGCAAAGGCCGGGAGTAAAAAAAAAAAAAAATGCACAGAATTTCAGAAAGTGTGTGCAGCTGGAAAGTGGAGGTTGATAATGGGGATAGTGGGTTAGTCATAAAATGAAGCTATGAAGCAAATCAGAACTAGATCGTTAAGAAACATTTTAAGCCTTATAAAGGAACCTAAAGATTTTTCCATAGGCATAAGAGGAAATAAGGCATTAGACAAAGAGCCATGTGATCAGATTTGAACTTTAGAAATAAGTATTTCTCTGGCAGCAGTGAAGAAGGTGGCTTGGTGGGGGTAAGACAAGGTAAGACATGGTTGCAGGTAGAAAAGTTTGCTTGCAGGAAGCTGTAGGACTTAAGGTAAATCAGAAGATTCCTGGCTAGCACAGGTAAACATGATAGAGGAGATTTTTCATAGCTGTCATGAAAAACAGAATAAAGATATAAAGAGTTGACTCAGAAAATAGGGAAAAAAATGTTAAGTACATTGAGATTTAGAGACCTTGAATTTTTAGTGGCCCCATTTACTCAGCAGCCTGGCATGGAAAAGACTGTGGATCAAGAACCCAGGGTTGGGGTTTTACTTGGCATATGTGATAAAAGGATAGTGAGCCCCAGGAATTAGAGAAGCTTCCAAAGGAGTGACTGAAATTGGACCATAAGACCACGATAAGTAAGGACACCAAAATCTAGAGGATAGCCATAGCAGTGGGTAAATAAAACCAAGTGGAAGTTAAAGTGAGGAAATGAAGCTATAAAGGAACTAAGTGGTTAGGGGATTACTGGGTCATCATGTGGATGATGTTTGTACCCTGAATGATGAATCCTGGGATAGAGATAAAGATTTAGATAGATGCCGCTGTCTTAACTGATTAAAAAAAAAAAAAAAAAGGAAGAAAACAGAAGATGAAAATGTACAATAAGGAGAGGCAGAGGAGAGTAAATTGGATGTCGTGAGTCTCAAAGGAAGAAAAGTGATTATATCGACAAAAATAGCAAGATCGTAGTCTAAAAGAGACCCTGAAGGAGTCAAAAAGATGATAATAGTATCTCCTGGACTGGTGTCATGTCATGTGGTGTGGAGAAAACTAGCTGTAGTAGAAGCCATGTGCTCAGGGGAGAGCCAGGTTTTAGCTAACTAGGAAGCAGATTTCAGTTCATGGAAGAGATTGAGAATGTGTAAGAATTTATCCCAAAAGGGGGATTCTAGAAGGCAAAGTAGAAACGTTTGGAAGGAAGAGAACTCCAGAGAGTTTGGGTCAGTTCAGTTTATATCATTCATTCATTCAGTACCTTCCAAGTGGTACACCATGTGCTTGGTGTTGAATTTGTATATGTGGAGAAGACACAGACTCTCACCCCAAGACATTCTTCATCCATTCATCATAAGCTACACTGGAGCTCCCTCTGAGCAGCCTCTCCATGACTTCATGGTGGATGCTAAGACTAATGGGACACCTCCAAGAAGAAACTGCAATTCACTGCCACTGCCCCAACCATACATGAGATGATGTAGGCACTGACTTCAGGAGACTCCTTCAATAGTTCCAAGGCAATCAGAGATAAGGTAGCACAACCTGCTGCCAAAGTTCTGTACCAAGGAAAGAGAAGGGAAAAAATCCTATACCGGTATTCCAACTTCTATCTTCACCAAATCCCTTTTTATTTTTTAAAGGTGCCAACAAATGAGCAAAATAACAAACCATTAACGTCATCATCACAGGTATAACTGTGTTCTGTTCATGTGAACATTTTCTCCACCAGATTAAAAGCTCCTCAAGAAGCAGGAATCATGTCTTTTTTTTTTCCTGTACCTAACTATACTTAGCGCAGTACCTAGCACACAGTAGATATTCAAGGAGTATGTGTTGAGTTGAAACAAATTGAACAACTGATATTTGTATGATATTTAACAGTTGATCAAGGAGCCTCACATTAATTATTCCAGGGTTATAAAAGACTTTTGCTTATAAAAGACATCTCATAGCTCCTCTATCTTGAATGCTCCCTACCGGTTAGAGTCAGTATAATTACTTTCCTTACCTTACATGTGAGAAAAGTGAGGCACAAGAGTTAAATGACTTGTCCTGGATTATAAAACTAGCTACCGGTGGACAAAGGACTAGAACCCATCAAACCCTGGGCAATTTGACACAAAATATTGTGGTGCACAGGGAATTCATTCCTTGATGGTCAGTTAGTGTATTATGATAGGACTGATAGCATATTATTTTTTTAAAGATTTTATTTATTTATTTGACAGAGAAAGATCACAAGTAGGCAGAGAGAGAGAGAGAGAGAGAGAGAGGGAAGCAGGCTCCCTGCTGAGCAGAGAGCCCGATGCGGGACTCGATCCCAGGACCCTGAGATCATGACCTGAGCCAAAGGCAGCGGCTTAACCCACTGAGCCATCCAGGCGCCCTGATAGCATATTATTATAATAGTATTATAACAGCATTGATAGCATAGTGATGTTAATATATAAATATTAACAATAATCAGGAGTGCCCTAGTTAAGATGAGCACTGGGGTTGTATGTAAATTGTATACCTGAAATTATTATTACATTGTATGTTAACTGCCTAGAATTAAAATAAAAACTTAAAAAAATTAAAATAATCATTTATTGCCCCCTCTATTCCATACCAGGTTTTACCTATATAATCTATAATATAAAAACCTATAGAATATTTATCATTATTCACATTCTATATGTAAACACAGAACCAGAGAAGCTAATATATTCAAGGTCATAGAGCAAGAAAGAGATCTATATCCGTTCCAAGCTCAAGTCTGTCTGTAGCCGAAGTCTAAATTCTTTCTCTCTTCACATTCTGCCTCACAAATCATCTCAAGTCAGCTCCTGAAAGCTATCTTGTCTAAATCTTCATCTTCAGTGCTCTGGTCAGAAAGAGTTTGGGCAGTTTTGTGATATGAGTGCAAACCATACTTACTGACCACTGTTTATTATTACATGCAGAATAAATAAAAAGGGGATATTCAGTCATTCTTTCTGCCTTTCGCTAAATATCTAGTAGATTTTCACCATGTGCTAGTCACTGTTATAGGCACTGGGGATGGGAAGGGAATGAAAGAGACAAAATCCTGATCCTCACAGAATATATATTCTAGCAAGTCCTGTCCTCTCTGTCCATAATACCCATAACCAGAAAAAAGCCCCCTCCATTCATACCAAGACGTCCCTACCTCTTGCAAATGATGCTTATGCTCTTGGGCCCCCAGTCTTGAGGAGAGGCAGCCCATTCTGTAATCAGAGCTGCTGTGAAGATGTCCAGGGACTGGATTTTTTACAGGGCCTAGAAAATGGTACCCACATGGCCATTTGAGAGAATTTGCAGCCATCATTTCCATTAGTCAGAGGGGTGTGCATTTAAGTGAAGAAAGCAGATGGTGAGCAAGCCTCAAATCGCAGAGGCTAAACCACACGAGCTCAAAAGATACACTGCTCTACTGATTAGAGCCTCAAGTTTACTGTGTGCTGAACTAAGGGTTATGTTGGGACTGTGCCTCTCAACCTCAGTCATCAGAAATGGTTGTGTTTCCTTTTAAAAGGCTTTAGTAATGTTGCTTCCCCTCCTCCTCCCACAAGGGCAGTCCTCCTCATTGCCAAGCTTATTTTTATGGTTCATCTCCAAAACAAGTGCAAAATAGTCTTGGCCTCAGATGAGCCCTCCCTCTTGCTGGCCACTGGAACACCATCTGCAAGTTGAGTGGGAACAGTAAACACTGCAGGTTAAGTAACTCATTACTAATATTTTCCTTGAGCTCTGAAACTTTTTAAACAAACAACAACAACAATTGTATCATAATAACCTTTCAGAGGTTAACAGCCAGCAGGTGGTCCAGCTCAGTTGAAATGCAAACCAGACAGCTGTTTGATTATAAACTGTTGATTCTTATGGAGATCTGGGGAAAACTTCTTGCTGAAAAAGGGTCTTCTCTTAAAAATCCCTAATGAAACAACACATAAATGTCAAAATGACAAAAATAAGGAAGTGTGTCATAGACTAAGCATTTTAATGTCCTTTCTGGCTTCCTCCAGAGTGTACTCTGGATCTAGCCACATTTAATGGCACAGATTCTTAAAGAGGTTGTGCACAGCATGAATTTTTATGACTCAAATAAAACTTGGAGAGGGTCACTTTCTCCACCATAGTCAGTGTCCTCAGCAGATGTGTGGAAGGCTCATGTTTCAAACCGGCCACCAGTGCCAATGTTTTACCTGGACCCAAAGGCTGCAAGGGAGGGCACACATGACAATGTGAGGAAACCCTGAGGTGTGCAGCATTATCCTGTCTGTCTCCAAGCTGTGAAGACATGGCAGAAATTCCTCTGGGAAGGCTTGGCAAAGCTAGAGAAAATTCCAAGGGCTGATAAAATGGTTTGAGACCAATGGATGAAAAGTTTCTAATCAAAACCTTATATTAGCACCATACAGCCCCATGGATGGATAGGACTGTTCTCCTCCTTTGATGATGAAATGGGACAAAAGAAAAATCATTCCCTAAATCAGTATTTAATTACTGGTCTATTATGTTACAATCAGAAACATTTCAGAAAGCTCAGAAAAAAAAAACAAAGTTCAACGTTTTTATACTAAAATCTGCAGTGAATAATGAAATGCAAAAGCTGTAGAACTTCAAGGAAAAAGGAGATATAGAATGGCAATCACCCATGTTTTTAAATATAAGAGAAGGAACAAAAATGAAACGTGTAAAAAAGAGAGTTTCACAGTTCCTAGTTTAGTTGCAGTAAATTGGCAGAAAGATGAAATCAAAGAATGTAAAAGAAAAAAAAAAAAAACACCTTTTTGGTTTGACCCATGTTTGAAGGAGTGCTCTGACATGACCTTATAAGCAAGCAGTAGCAATGAGCCAAATCCCCAGAGACAGGATGAGAGGCAAAAAATAAGGAAGCACCCAAGATACTTCCAGGTCCTTGGCACTTCTAGGTTACAAGAAGGGAAATATGAGGTGGTAGCACTTCATTCTGGTAAAATAGACTGTAAAGCCTTTTGAGGGCTTTTTATACCACATTAGAACCAAGCTGTGGCTGCTTCTCAATTCCGGGGGAGAGGGGACTTTGAAGGTGAAAGAGCTATAATTTAATAAATATTCATTAAGGATCAACACACAATACATAACCTGCTAGGCAATCTGGAGCTACAAAAATCAGGACAGTTTTGACCACTCACTTCAGATTTCAATCTCCAAAGAAATAAAAATCCATAACTAACCAGAAGATAAAACATAAAGGCATGAAAATTCTTTCTTTGCATTTCATTACCATATTTGTTGTAATTATTATTTAGTTAGAGAGCATCCAGGAATGCTACACAGGGAGAGAGACTTTGAACTTGACCTGAAAGATTGAGAAGGATTTCAATCATGAAGGTTAATTCCATAATAAGCTAAGAAGCCAACATTGGTTGAGATTCTTCTCATGGTTCACATAGCTATAGGCAGCCGGCATCTTGACTGGACTGGAAATAACCACGGCTTTACTCTCATGCTGAAAGTCTTGATGAGAATGTCTAGAAGGCTGAGACCTCTTTCTCTCCCCACATGTGTTCAATCGAAGAGGTTAGCTGTATCTCTTTACCTAGTGGCACAGAGTCTCATGACGGCAAAAGCAGATGATGCCAAACTGCCTAAGACTCAAGCCCAGGACAATGTCGTTTCTACCATATTCTGCTGTTCAAAGTAAGTTAGAATCAATCCAGGCTCAAAAGAAGGAGGACATGATTGTTTAGAGACCAGAGAAATTATGGGTAACCATCCTTACAGGGAAACAACCACATCTACCCACTGAAATTATTTGATATTTTTTAAAACCTGTGATAATTGCCAGTTTTACTCTCCTGGCTAAGAGATCTAGAATTTGAAGCTTGTACTTTTTTTTTTATACTTATCCTATGAAAAATTTAGGTGCCCCCATTACCCTTATAAGCTGGTTGCAAATTATTCAACTATTAATTATAAAACTTTAATTCTTTGTCTGTGACATGACATATATTCATGAAAAAATATATATAAGCAAAAAGAAAAAAGCTCACAAAATATCAAAGAAATAAGCAGTTAAGCTTTTGATAGACGTATGTATGCATACACACATATACGCATACATACAATTTGAGATTTAATCCTACGTATGTGAGCTGATACTAAATATACTGCTTTGTAACCTGTTATGTCTTACTTTACAGTATAGAATGAATATATTTTCATGCATATATGTAAAACTTTCCAATTAAACAGACCTGCATAAGGGGTCAAATACAGAATCCAGGGAGATGCTAGTAACAAGGAAATGATCTAAAACAAAATTCCACCAGATGATTAAAAGTCAAACAAAGGTCAAAGATACATCAGAAAATACTAATAGAAAGAAAGGAGGGAAAGGATTTCAATATCAGACAAAAAATAAAAAATGTCTAAAACATACAGGATCAGGGCAGCTGCATGGATGTCTTTCCTCCCAAATGCATCATCACAAACTTCTTCCTTATTCTCATCTCTTTCCCAAGCTTTTTTTTGACTTAGCTACTCCTTTTACCATTTCTTCAGGGACCAAATGCCTCCCAGGAGTTCTTCCTTAAACCCCTGATGAGGCGGGGTCAGCCCTCCTCCTCTAAGGTTTCCTTCTGTTTCCTGGCTTACACCTTCAGAAAGTTAAGGACTTCTTCTGCCTCTTGTGGTACATCTTCTGAAGAGGGTCTGCCTCCACCTCTGGCATGTTCTGTGGTTTCCCCTCATTTTCTTTACAAGACTTTTTGCTTGTTGAGTACTTTTCTGTTATTTCTTTTGAATAAATTAATCCTGAAATGATCAGGGCACTTTTCTCCCCATCCGGCAATATAGAGCTGCTATAAGGAAAGAGGGCCTGGACTAAAAACTAGTTGATATATTTATTTTTTTTTTAAGATTTTATTTATTTATTTGAGACAGAGAGAGAATGAGAGAGAGAGAGAGAGCATGAGAAGGGGGAGGGTCAGAGGGAGAAGCAGACTCTCCACCGAGCAGGGAGCCCGATGTGGGACTCGATCCCAGGACTTCAGGATCATGACCTGAGCCGAAGGCAGTTGCTTAACCAACTGAGCCACCCAGGGACCCCTAGCTGATATATTTCTTAAGTCTTTTTTTTTTTTTTAAAGATTTATTTATTTATATATTGGACAGACAGAGATCGCAAGTAGGCAGAGAGGCAGGCAGAGAGAGAGAGGAAGGGAAGCAGGCTCCCTTCTAAGCAGGGAGCCTGATGTGGGGCTCAATCCCAGGACCCCGGTATCATGACCAGAGCCGAAGGTAGAGGCTTTAACCCACTGAGCCACCCAGGTGCCCCTTAAGTCATTTTTAACCTATAGGTTACTCCTCCACATTAGTTTTCCTTTTGAAATGTTTTTAAAAATTTATTTAAGAAATCAGTTTTTTCCCGGGGCACATAGGTGGCTCAGTCAGTTAGGCATTGGATTTTGGCTCAGGTCATGATCCCAGGGTCCTGGGACTATGTCCCATATCAGCCTACCTGCTCACTGGAGAGAAAGAAAGAAAAGAAAGAAAGAAAGAAAGAAAGAAAGAAAGAAAGAAAGAAAGAAAGAAAGAAAGAAAGAAAGAAAAAAGAAAGAAAGAAAGAAAGAAAGAAAGAAAGAAAGAAAGAAAGAAGAAAGAAAGAAAAGAAAAGAAAAGAAAAGAAAAGAAAAGAAAAGAAAAGAAAAGAAAAGAAAAGAAAAGAAAAGAAAAGAAAAGAAAAGAAATCAGTTGTTCTCTAGAGTTTCCCAGAGTCTAGATTTTGTTGATTGCTTCTCCCTAGGTTCTTTAATATGTTCCTCTATTCCTTTTATTCTCTGAAAATTGGTTATTAAATCCAGATGCTTGATCAGATACTGGTTTAATTTTCTTTTCTCTTTTTCCAAGATAAAACTGTGTACCTCCATTAGGAGGCATAAAACCTGATCATGTTTTTCATTGTGACATTATCAGATACACATGATCATTACTCAGATCAAGGGTCTGCAAACTACAAACTATGGACAAAATCCAACCAGTGTACCCTGCTTTTATACATAAAGTTTTACTGAAACACAATCACGTCCAGTAGTTTACATAGTGTCAATGGCTGTTTCCACACTCTACTGCAGACTTGAATAGCTGCAATAGAGACTATAGGGCCCACAAAGCCTAAAGTATTTGCTACCTG
This sequence comes from Mustela nivalis, assembly GCF_964662115.1. Classification (NCBI taxonomy): domain Eukaryota; kingdom Metazoa; phylum Chordata; class Mammalia; order Carnivora; family Mustelidae; genus Mustela; species Mustela nivalis. Next base: position 56,105,903 of record NC_139027.1, read on the forward strand.
GTCTTTTACAGAAAAAGTTTGAGGACTCATCCATTTTGTAAAAATTATGATTTTCTAATCTAATCATTTTTATTAACATTCTTATAAATAAAAACTTCTTATCATTACCTGGTTATCGTTAGGAACAGCAGGATACATGCTAGACTCTTTCTCTCTACTTACCAATTTTAATATAAGGTAGCTTCCTAGTAATCTCCAAAGACAACCAGTAAGGCGTTGAGGGTGTGTGTGTGTGTGTGTGTGTGTGTGTGTGTGTGTGCGCGCGCGCGCGCGCGCGCTAGCACATACCAAGTATCATTATGAACCCATAGATTTAAACATATTTCCCTGTCTTTAAATCAACTGCATTCAATCTTTATTAGTGCTTAAAATTGTTCCATCTTTTCTAAGTAGTTTATTTAAATTATGTCCTGAGTCTTTTTAAAAATAATCCACATATTATTGAGAGTTTTCTTACTATCTGGTCTAACAAGAAATTCCTGGCTAATCCTATACATTTCTTTCCCCATGCATGGAATTATCTATTTCCCTAAGGAAATGTCATCCTTTGGTAAGAAATTGTATTTAGTGAACAGACTGCAGATGCATGGGGTACACATCGATACTGGGGTAACTATTATTTCCAAATCTTTTTTGAAAATATGTCTTCTTTTTAAAGAAAGAATATTACAGTTTTACACTGATTCCTCTGATTCAAATTCAGGACTATGGGATTTTCACTTTATCTCATTGATCTCATCATTATTTCTTTAAATAAACTACTATGAAAATGTCAACTTAAAACAAACCAAAATTAAAACTCATTTGAATTATCCCATATACACACAACAGCAGGATAGCAATATCAGCACTATCACCATTAATATGGCTACCAAAAAGTTTAAGATTTTTTTTGTGTAGTTATTTTTTCTATTGGAGTATACTCCCCTGGGGTTATCCAATGAAATCACTGTTAGAAAGCTGAGCTTATGTTTTTGATGAAAAAGGATATTTTGACATGATCATTTCAAAACAACTGAAATTACTGAAGCATTGTTTTTATTTCCAAGTAATATTTGCAACAGAAACCAGGATCCCCACCCAATCTTCGAACCACACCCCCAGACAGGATTATAGATGGGGTGAGGCTCAGAAATGAGGTGTGTCCATTGCATACATTACAAAACAACAAAAACAAAACTATTTCTTAAGAGGAAATATCATGTTCTTTCATTTTATTTTTTAAAGTAGAAATTCCTTAGAAGGAGTCATAATCCAAACTATTACTAGTAATTTACCCTTTCATATTAATGGGCTCTGCTAGGAAGAAGGGAAGAAGGTTGAAGTCACTAACCAAAGGAAGGGGTGTCAAAGAAGAATGAGGAGGAAGAGAGAAAAGTGTGAAGATCCTTATACTGCAGCTCAAAAATATTTCTTTCAGTGCTGAATCATTGTGCTGTATACTTGAAAGTAACATTACACTGTATGTTAACTAACTGGAATTTAAATAAAAACTTTAACAAAAAAAAAAAAGGTTTCCTTCATCTTATTTTTCCTAAGAGTCACCCCTTAGAAGGCAACAAGATAGAGAAGTAGGAGCATTTCATGAAAGTCAGCATTCTTAAGCTTCCTTTAAATAACTAAATTGCTTTCAAGAGGTAAGGTTTCTTTCTTCATAGGTATATTTCTGTTTCCTTCTCTTCTCCACACTCTGTCACCAACTAGACCCCAAAACCTGCCCACCTGCTTATACTCACCAACTTTGTCCTACATTTTTCCTTAAGCTCTTCTTTCCAGTTTACCTCTTAACTCAGGAAGATGGAAAGTAAAACCACCACTCTAGCAATAGCGACTGTCCTGACAAGACCTCCAGCCAGCCCAGAGCACTGAAATCAGTTGGAGTTTAACCTCTGACTCATGCTTGCAGATAGACCATGGAATGGCCTCTAGAATGACCAACAACTACTTTTATTTCATTATAATACTAAAATCTAAGCCCAAGGAGGAGTACAAGCCTCATTCATATAACACAGAATGTGTGTACGGGCATGTTTCCTTAAGGCACCTGTGCAACCTTAAGTCTGCCTCTACATCCAATGACAAGGTTTCCCTATCCAAATATTCATTTAAAAAGAACCCATCTGCCCTTGCTCAGGGATTCACAGTTTTTGGGAGTCATTTCCCTGGATCTCCTGATTTGCTCCAAAAAAATTTTTTTCTTTGTGTGACAACACAACCTGGTACAGTGTCTGACTCACCAAAAAGTGAGCTTATATTCATTTGATTATACCTTCCCCACCTCCCTCTTTTCCCCACTATGCCTTGGACCAGGGACTGTCAAACAATAATCAATAGCCAAAACCAAGTGTCACCATCTTTTGTAGATTAAAGTTTCATTAGAACATAGCCAGGCCCATTTGTTTATATGTTGTCTATGGAGGCTTTCACACTCTAATGGCAGAAACAAATAGCTAAGAAAGAGACTGTATAGAAAACTAAAGTATTTATTATTTGGTTCTTTACAGGAAAAGTTTGCCAATATATGCTCTAAACTATGGGCTGACATTAACTTCAATCTTTTGGAATATGGCTCAGCCTTTCTGAGCTTGAAAGATCACTAAGTATTACATTAAACTTGTAAGTGAAAATAAGCTTACTACCTAAACAGGACAGAATACAGATTCTAGAAAATGAACTAAACTCAGATTCAAGAGCAGTGCTTGCTGAGAGTGATCTGAAGTCACAGATTCAGCCTGCAATTTTTTGAGAATTCTGAAATGAGCTACAAATTTTGATTTTAGGCACAATACAACCAGAAATACTAATATTTCAAATAAGGATAATAAGGACTACTATCCTTGCATACTTTTATGTGCTAGTCACCATGCTATGTACTTTACAGGTCATGTATTACCTTCTTTAATTCTTATAGCAACCCTAGGAAGTGGGCACTATGATTGCCCATATGTTATAACTGAGAAAGCAGACTTAGAAAGAATAAGAAACTTGCCAGGGTCACACAGTTGGAAAGCAATGGAACTGAAATGCAAACCCAAGTTTTCTCAGTTGACGCCCATGCTTTTAAACAACTAAGCAATGCTACCCTTGCCATAGTCTCAAGTCTGGAATTTTAAATTCTCCTAAGAAAGGGCTGACTTTTCTTGCTTGGGGCTCAGAATGCCTAGAAACGGTTTTGAACAATATGGGAAGGTGAGCAATCTGGCACCAAAGCTAAGAAGTTATTTTATTAAAGAGATTTCCAGTTAAATATGGCATCTTGACCACAAGCATTTAACCTTTCTTCTTCCTGAGTCCCCATTAAAATAATGATTAAGGAATAAAAACAACATAAGTCCTCAGGACAAGAAAGATGGAGAGGAGATACCAGCAGATGAGAAATTTAATATATTTTTAGAAAGAAAACATATCAAGGAGAAGTGGTGACCAATCTAGCTGAGTGGGAAATGTCCTTGTAAAGGGAGCTACGACAATGGGAAGAGAGTGATGAATCCTTAAGTGGCCCATGAACTAACAGGGCTGGGTATTGTATAAGACCGAGGTAAAGCTCAAGTCTAAATAGAGATTTCAACAATGAATCATGGAACACTACATCAAAAACTAAAGATGTGCCATATGGTGACTAACATGATATAAAATAAAATAAATAAACAAAAGAGATTTCAGGGATGGGGAAGGGTAAAAAATATGCATATAAATTAGTTGCCTATCTAAATCTCTTGCCTCACACCTCATAATCCCCAGGCAAAAAGACTGTGTGTCTTTCTTTCTTTTTTTTAAAGATTTTATTTATTTATTTATTTATTTATTTATTTATTTGACAGAGATCACAAGTAAGCAGAGAGAGAGGCGGAAGCAAGCTCCCCACCGAGCAGAGGGCCCGACTCAGGACTCGATCCCAGGACCCCGAGATCATGACCTGAGCTGAGGGCAGAGACCTAACCCACAGAGCCACCCAGGCAGGCACCTGACAATGTTCCTTCTAAAAGGAATACACTAGAGAGATTCCAGCTCTAGTAAAGGGGTAGGTAGAATGAGGAAGTAAAAACTGGAGGATTAAGTTTTGTAAGCCTGTTAACTAGTCTACTTTATTTGTCCTGTCTCAAGAACACCTACAGCAAACAAAATATATGCCCCACTCTCAGAGCTATTGCTGTAAGATTCTTTGCTGGAGATGAGGAATAGTTCCAGACATCCACAGGCTAATATGTGGGCCTTCTCCAAAGAAAATGCTACTTATACAATGACATTACAGTGAAGCTCACCTCTTAACAGGCTCACAAAGCTTTCAACCCCATTCCTAAATAAGAATGGACATTCAGAGATTACCAGATTTGAGGAAAATCTCCATAATAAAAGAGACCAACCAACAGAGTGAAAGAGACCTGGATGAAACATAGATAATACAGGAATAAAACAAAGTTTCACAAACTATAATTAATATCCTCAGGGAAATAAGAATACATCACACATCCATAAAACAGCAATTGGATGCTACAGAGGAGGAACAATTAGAGAAAAACAAGAGTTCTTAGAAACTAAAATTATGATAAACCCATTTTTAAAAAATATTTTATTTATTTGACAGAGAGAGTAAAACAGAGGGAGAAGCAAGCAGAGGGAGTGGGAGAAGCAGGCTCCCTACTGAGTAAGGACCCTAATGTGGGGCTTGATCCCTGAACCCTGGGATCATAATCTGAGCCGAAGGCAGACACTTAACCAACTGAGCCACCCAGGAGCCAAGATAAACCCACTTTTCAAAAAATCAAGACAAAATTTAAAAGATAAAATCATGCAAACCTAAAACAAAAAAAAAAAAAAGAGAGAGAGAGAGAAAAAAGAGTAATAGCAAATAGGAAAGAAACAAAGAGACATGTATGATAAACATGGCTAATCCAATATTTAATTTATAAATGTTCCATAAAAAGAAAACCAAAAAATGGTGCAATGGAAATGATCAAATATAAGACACAAGAAAACTTCTCTAAACTAAAATTATGAATCTTCTGATGGCCCCATGTTCTTAGAACCATAGGCGAACATGGAATACCGAGAAAAAAACATCATTTTTAAAAGATCCATATCAAAGCACACCATCATGCAATTTCAGAATAAGAGTGAAAACTCTTAAAAAGACTGCAATCAGAAGATCTAGGTCACATGCAAAATCTAAGTCACATGAATCAGAATAATGTGAGACTTCTCAACAGCAATAAAATGTTAGATGACAAGGAATAATTCCTTTAAAATTTTTAATGAGGGGACACCTGTGTGGCTCAGCTGGTTGGGTATCTGACTTTATGTCTTGATTTAGGCTTGGATTGTGATCTCGGGGTCGTGAGATAGAGCCCTGTATCACGGCTCCATGCTCAGCAAGGAGTCTGCTTGAGATTCTTTCCCTCTCCCTCTGCCCCTCCCCCTGCTCATACACTTTTTAAAAATAAATAAATAAATCTTTAAAAAAATTCTTAGTGAGAAGTGATTACCAACCCAAAATTCTTTGCACAGCAAAACTAAAAATTAGTTCAAGGTAAGAGCAGGGAAGACTCTTATGAAAGTCTCAGCTATAACTTCTTGCATCTTTTAATTCCCCTATATACTTCCTTAGGAAACTACAGAAATAGTACCCGACTGACAAAAAGGAATAAACAAAGAAAAAAAAAACATTTAAGCAGAGAAGGGCAAAAGAAAGTCTCCATTGTGGCAGCTGTGCAGAAGGTCTTCAATTCAAATTTAAGCATTTGGGGAACACAAATAATTGTATATAAAAGACCAACAGGGAAAAATTAAGAGAAGATTCAGAGGTAATTTTAAATGCTTTTCAAATATTTTTATTTGATATATTTAGAAAATATATTTCCAAATATTTTTAGCTCTCTTCCTTTCAGAACCATAGTAGCATCTTGTGGTTAGTGGAGCCATGTGAGTAGTTCTGGCCAACAAACTGTAAGCAAAAGTGATGCGCATCACAACTGGGCCAGAGCATTTAAATGCTGGTTTGTCGCCCTTCAGAGTACTTTTCTTTCTGAAATGAAGACGGACTAGGTTCAAGACAGTAGCTGCCCCAAAAGGCAAGGACTCTTAGGGACTCTAATGAGTAAAGTCCCTCCCCCACCCCCTTTGTCAACCCATAGCTGATACAACATGAGCAAGAAATAAATCTCTGTTGTTTTGGGCCAATAGTATCTTGGTGGTGTTATCCAACAAAACGTAACCCCTTCTGACAAGTATACAGAAATCCATATGTTTGTAAAAACAGGGCAATTATTAGAATCAGAGTATACTACTAATTCTATACTGATAATATTTATATCATTGTGATAATGTAAAGTCTATTAATTCAGTTAGAATTTTTGATATGACCATACTGAATGGCTGGAAGAAGAGGAAGGGTGTTAGTTTAAGAAAGCTCAATCATTACCATAAAAAGAGCGAACATATAATGTCTAAATGTGGCAAATGAAAAAATAGTAAAGAAAAATTATTTTAGCGATATGTAGACAAACACCAGAAGAAACAGTTTAGAGTATAGAGATTTCTCTAGGGGAACAGAAGTGAGAATGGGAACAACAGACTGCTCTTTCTCTTACATGTTAAATAGGACCATTTGATTTTTAACTATATGCATATATCCCTAAGGTTAAAATTAATTTTAATAGTGAGCTTTAAAAGTTTTTTAAAGTTTAGCATTAGATTAGCACCCCCACCCCATATTTCACTGAATTCCTGCCACAAAGGCAAAGTTGTATAAATCTTTTCCTATCATACCTCCTGAGCCTCCTCCTGGACTTCCCTGGTGTTCCCAAGGCCCAGGAAAGTGAGGGGGCGGGGGTGAAGCTGTAAGGTAAGCCTGAGCAAAGATGTCTGGATTTCCCTAGGAAGGAAACAGTGTCATCAAGTCTGACTCACCTAAAAAAGAACAAACCCCGTGTAGAGCCAAACCTGGGACAGATGCTGAGGAGAAGCTGGAAGAAGCCACACACTTTTCTGAATGAGTTATAATGCCTGGTGACACATTAAGCACTGGTCTTCTGAAATTAACTCCTGGTCTGAAAGTTCCATTTTTGTTCACAGTTTACCCATAAGTAATTATAAGGTCAGTCAAGACAGAGATTCAAAAAGACCTATCCTTTCAGTAGGCCTCATCTCCAGTGAGATAAAACTCCAAGGTCCAACAGTTCAAAGTAGCCTGCAAGGTTGCAAGACCTTCTATCCCTCCCAAGCTGCTCCCTGGGCTGGACTGAGTCTCCAGAAAAGAAGAGTGTTCACCCATGTGAGTGAAAATGTCAAGGCTCAACAAGCCATTCAAATAAATGGCTGGAAGCATTCCAAGAATTATAGATTGTCAGGATGGATGTTATTATTTCTACAGTAATGACTAAAAAAGAAAGAACAGTCTTGCTACAGACTAAGAACTATTCTATGCACTTTATACATAATCTCATGTCGTTGGTATTATTATGATTATCATTTTACAGATAAGGAAACTGAGGCACAAAGAGGTTAAATACCTTGTTCAAGGTTCCAAACTAGTAAGTTACACAGATGTAATTCAAATCTAACTACATCACAGCATTTGGGGTCTGAAATGCATCACCAGTAATATTTGGAGGAAGAATGATTTTCCAAAATTCTGTATCAAAGTTTGGCACCAAAGAGACTGGGGGCTGCTTTTCAAAGATGCTATTGCTACTCACAATTCCACAAAGCGTGGAAGTATGTGAAACAATCATTCCCCCAACTGCATAGGTCTACTATTTATATGAAGCTATTTAACTTAATTACAAATAATTTAGGCTACAGATGGGAGCAAAGCAACATTAAGGATCTTGATTTTGAAACTGTTCTAAAATAGCTTTTAAAATCTAGGAGGCAAATTGTCTTTCCAAATGGAAATGAACGTGTGACACAGTGAAGTCTTAAAGTTATTAGCATTTTTTCCCAAGCGCCCATCTATTTTCTTTGTCATTTACAGGATGTACCATCTTTAATTTCAGTTCCGTGATCAAAGAGCTGCAACTCAAGAAGCTCACTTTTAAAATCAATGGCTACACTTGGCAAGGGGTATAGCAGCAATATGATGGCTGCTTCTCACCTATAAGGGGAGACAAGACTCTCTTCATGATTTCAGGCAGAGACCCCAGCCCAATCTCTAAAGGAAGAGTGTGGAAGTCAGTCTCTCCCTCTCGGCCTCTCAGTCTCTCTCTACCTCTCTCTCTCTCTCTCTCTCACATACACACACACACACACACACACACACACACACGCACACACGCCCCTGTGTGCAGTGAAAGAGAAGCTCAGCCTCGCCCATCCCATTCCTCCGTACCTGTGAGGGCTCCACTGCTGAATGCAGTGCCAGGAAACATGTTTTTAGGAATTCAAAGTATCACATTTCATAATTTGATTTAAATCAATTATCCCATCCCTCCCTGGAACAGGCACAAGCTCCAAAAATACAAAATGTAAATGGAACCAGCTGCGGCAAAAACCTTTTGCCAGGATGGATTTCAGTCAATGTAATCAGCCTCCTTTTCGAAGTACATTACTATTGAGACCCAGAGATTTGGTGAAACACTTCAGTGTCCTCGGAGGGACCAGGAAGGTAACCAATTATGGGAGGGGAGAAATAGAAGGAGCTAATCTTCTCCATCCTTGCTGCCTTTGCCCCAAACTCTTATGAAGAATTAATTCACTCCTCTGGGGGATGCTAGGAAACTGAGGTCGTTACTGGCAGCCTTCAAACACTATCCTTAATTTATGGATATTTACTAAACCACATAATCATCCTAAGTTATCCCATTACAGGGCTCAGCAGAGATGAGGTCTGCAGTCCTGGGTGTGAAGATCAATTGTGAGAGGTTCTGCGAATGTGTGTGAGTGTTTATTAAAGAGGGCATGAGTGTACAATTATTTAGGCTCCCAACATGCTGCCCAACAAATGGATCCCATGCGTAGGGCTTGGCATCCTTCCATTGAAATCCTTCCCCTTAATTGATTTAAAATGATAATTCAATTAAAATAATTATTCTAATCAAACTTCATATCTTTTTGGCAGGTTCTATGGGGGCCTCTGCCCTCAATGTTATTTTAGTATTTTCATTATTTGTTTTCTCACTGGGCTGACTTTGGCTCTCTTAATCTTTGGAAAATTTTACATCATTGGATAGTCACTGCACCTTTCTGGAGCTTTCCACTCAAACCACAGCGAAGGAGGGAAGGAGATATCCTAGGAAGATGATGTGACCTTGAATTTTGAATAAGTGTGACCCAAAAAATAACTGAGAATGATGTATGGACACCTCACCCACCTGTTCACCTAAAATACAGACTTTAGAATGCCTGGCCAGCTTGTGAAAGCAGTAAAGGGAGGATGAGTGGTAGTTCCATCTCTCTTATTCTTGTCTTTTTTTTTTTTCATTGCCTCGTTAGTCTTTCCGTGGCTGCTGCCATCTTGAAATGTGTAATACGATTCGGGAATTCTTCTAGTTTTTGAAATATAATCATAAAAGTTGTCTCATTTCTTCTACACAACTATGTCAGAAACTAGATAGAGCAGATCATCTTAGGACCATTTTAAAGATGAGGGAAAAAAACAACACAGAAGGGTAGGTAGCTGTACCAATGGCACACAGTTAATATTGGAAGGGCTGTCACTTTCTAACTGGAGAACCACACAGCAATGCAAGTGAAAAACAAACTCCATCTATATTTTAATTTTTTAGCATTAATGCAATTTGCAAGGATAGTATGATTTGTGTAACAGCTAATTTTTACTTTAAAAAATGTTGCTGCCTGTCCTAAAAAAAAAAAAGACTCCAGGTGCACTTTTGCCTGAGGGATGCCATCCTCTCAACCTGAATCATTGGTGCCTGGAAATCCAGCTGTGGCCTCTTTCACTTTTCAACCATGCTAATGAGCATGCAGAAAAGATCTGCAACTAAAGAGACAGGCCTCTTTCTGGTGCTACTCTAAGTTAAACACTGGATCAAGAGTTGAAAGACTTGATTCAACAGCTCTGCCACTGATTAGCTATGTAACTTTGGAAAATCCTTTTTATCTCTCTGCTCTTCAGAGTACTCACTACACCCTTAGATTCTAGTATCTGTTTTTAGCCAAAAAAGCCTTAAGTTTTGAGATTCCAATATATTAATCGCAAATGAAACTGTCTCCAAGGGGGTAGGGGGGACAAAAATGGGCTTCAACAAGGCAACAGGTCAGTCTTGATATCTTCCTAGAAGAAATTTTACCCTCTTGATCCAAGGGAACTCCTGTTTATCAGCATATTATAGATATCTTTTTATCTTTTTTTATAAAATAAGCTTGCAGTACCTTTGATGATGTTTTTGATGGAATGTATATTTTGCTTTTATACTGATGACAAAACAGGCCTGGGTCACGTGCCATCCTATTCAGCTTGAATTCTTGTTAAAGTACGTGTTCCTTCTCCTCACAACTACTGAATCAGAATACTTGCAGGCCAGCCCAGGACTCACATTCATCATGTGATACATCGACGGATTTAGGGGACCAGCTGGTCAAATGTTTTCCTATAGTAGAAATCAATTATTCACTAGGCTTTTTCCATAAAAATGGCCTTAGGAGAGGACTTTAGTTCCATTCCCTTTAGTTACTTTTTTAAGGGATTTTTTATTTTTGTTTGTTACTTTTCATCTTTCCAGACAGGTCTTACACATCTCATTATGCACCTATAGTAGCAATGTAGAGCCTAAAAAATGAGGAAAAGGGAGGAGTCACACCCTTGGAGCCTGAGTGGGAAATCTAAGAAGCCTGACCAGGCGCTCAGACTCTCAGTCCCCGACCTCTGACTACTGGTTGTTGTGCTTCTCTGCAAATTCTGCTCTGAGTGGAAGCCATATCAGAATTTACATTAAAAGCCATATGGAAAAATCAAAGAAAGGAAAGGGGCTGTGGGAAATGGCATTAAAACATCATTCAAAAAGAAACTGGTTCAGACAGAAAGTTTCTTCTAAACATGTTCTTTTCCAAATTACTTCTATGTAGGATTACCCATTTTAAGTAAGCCAACTTCTAGAGGGCAACCCTTTGTACCTATACTTTGTCCACCATTGTGTAGGAGGCTAACAAATTGAAAACAACTTATATTTATATGTATATAAAAACAATTTTTATGTACATATATATAACCCAGCCCAAATTGGAGTTTTTCTTCTAGCCCCCCCCCTTTTTTTTTCCTTTTTGGAGAGAGAATGAGGTGAAGATAAGGGACAGAGAGAGCAGGAGAAAGTCAAGCAAACTCTGAGAGAGAAGCCCAACATGGGGGTCCAATCCCATGACCCAAGCCAAAACCAAGAGTCAGATGCCTAGCCGACTGCACCACCCACGCACCCTTTTTTTACTCCCTTTAAATGTCATTTTATAGGAATGGGTGGGTGATGAAAGATTCCTGGCTCCTGTTTTTCATTTCTCCCAGTTACATTGTATTGTTCTCTTTGGTCATAAGGTCAAAATAAAGTGATCAGAAACATTTTTTTTAAATGTCTGGAAAGATGAAAAGTAACAAACAAAAATAAAAAATCCCTTAAAAAAGTAACTAAAGGGAATGGAACTAAAGTCCTCTCCTAAGGCCATTTTTATGGAAAAAGCCTAGTGAATAATTGATTTCTACTATAGGAAAACATTTGACCAGCTGGTCCCCTAAATCCGTCGATGTATCACATGATGAATGTGAGTCCTGGGCTGGCCTGCAAGTATTCTGATTCAGTAGTTGTGAGGAGAAGGAACACGTACTTTAACAAGAATTCAAGCTGAATAGGATGGCACGTGACCCACTGACTAGATTTTCAGAACCACAGCCTTGGATAGTTTCCCTGAAGACTCTAACTTATTAGCGATCAGTAAGTTTTCTTGTGACTGCTATCATTTACCAAGACTTTTTATTTATTTTTTTTTCTTTTCTTTTTAAAGATTTTATTTATTTATATGACAGACAGAAATCACAAGTAGGCACAGAGGCAGGCAGAGAGAGAGAAGGGGAAATAGGCTCCTGCTGAGCAGAGAGCCCTATGTGGGGCTCAATCCCAGGACCCTGAGACCATGACCTGAGCAGAGACTTAATCCACAGAGCCACCCAGGTGCCCCTACCAAGACTTTTTAAATTAGTCTTCAAAAGAGTATTGGTTTAGAGGAACTAACAGAAGATTAAGAACTAAGAGGCCCAGATTATATTCTCTGCACTAGAATGAGTCAATAAATGCAGTTATTATTATACAGGGTAACTAATATCACAGCAGCAAAATCCAGATTTCTGTTTTCTGAACAATTAAAGTCAGCAGCAGGTATTATGATAATCCTGGTGTGGTGCTTTAAGTCCCCTTTCTGGGCCTAGCACTGGTTCATGTGCTGGATATTGGGAGAAAATATTCAAATCTACTTAATATAAATGGTATTTCTCAAATACCCATTTTGAGTCAAACCAAAACACTAAGCAAGGAATGAAATAAGACATGAACTATTGCCTCTACTGAAGAGTTAATGTGCAACCTCACAAAATTCGTTTTATACTAGAATTCATTAGCAGTCCATATTAGATATACAAAGTGCATACAGAAGGGCTGAGGGACACAGCAGAGAATCAGACTTTTGGCATGGAAGAAGTAAGTGTGAGAGATCTTTGTGGAGAGAATAAGTAATGGATAAAGTCTTACTTAGCAAGACATAATCTCTTAATTCATTAGAAGGAACAGTCTTGAATTTGGCTGTTGCTAAGCCTAGACAGATGGTAAACAACCATGGGATAGAACGGTATGTCCCTCCTTAACTGGAGAGGTTCTTTTCTCTGCCCTAGTTTATCTTCCAAAACTAAGCTTAGAAAAACTGTAAACATACATACATCTATCCAGCCATACATCTATCCAATTATACAGTCATACATGCATACGTTCAAGTAATCATTCATTCATTCAACCTTTCATTCTTCCTATCAAAGACTACACTTTTCACTGGGGATGCAAATAGGATGTAGCCACAGTACTGCTCTCAAAGTTTGCAAAAAAAAAAAAAAAAAAAAAGAAAGAAAGAAAGAAAGAAGAAAAGAAAGAAAAACTCCGCATAGCTCATGAGTGAGAATTTCTCAGTGGCCACAGTTGTAACCCAGTGAGCTCAAATTAGGTAACCCAGAAAAGGTCTGTCTCTTTCATACTTCTCTTTTTCCAGATTAATTCATTCTGCTGAATGAGAGAGAGATTGGAGAGATAGCACAGTATTATGATTCAAGATTCTGGAGCCCAACTATATGGTAGGAATCCTGGCTGTAAGTAGCTTATAAATCACGGCCAACTGTATGATTCTGAGCAATTTACAGAACCTCTCCAAGCCTTTGTTCCTCATTTGTAAACTGGGGACAGTAAGTTAATATATATTCCTACATATATAGTGCCTACAAGTTCCATAGGGGCACTATGTAAGTGTTCACTATTAAAAGGATGTCTCCTTCCACACCAGTCTGCTACTTGAGAGCAGGAAATCTGTAGCCCCCAACTTAACCACACATGGGCACCCCCACACAAGAGCATCTACTACATGCTAACCACTCAACACATGCTTTCCTGTACAGGCTGGCCTGGGAACTCCTCCTTTAAGTAACCCTGTATTTCCTTCCATCCTGAGAGCCATCATCTTCAGTGAGATGGAAAACAGCTGGCAAACACCCTCACTACAACAACACTCCTACCACACTGCATGACCACTCCAGGTTATCCATCAGGCTCTTTTCAGGATAATCCATGCTTCAACACTGCATACACAGATGCCCTCCCAGCCCTTCAATCTTTTCCCTTTGTTCTCTTTAGCCTAGCACTTGCCCTCATTATCAGTATCTACATTAACCGGGAGTGCCTCAGACAAGCACACATGATTTTCCAAAAACACCTTCTCTAATACTTCTGACAAATGCTCTGCATTTACACTGACATACTTTTGAGAACAAGATTCCATATACTTCCTTACTGTTTCCTTCACCTTAACATAATAGATGAAGAGATCCCAGGCAAAAAGGAACTGGCTGTGCTCATAAGTGAGAAATATATGTGAGCTGATAAATATCCTCACCCCCAAGACTTATACCAGTGCTAGAAAGTAGACTTCATTCCATGTGTCACTCCCATTACTTGGTATGAGAGTTCTGTTAAGACGGCTTCTGAGGTCATATCTAAGCTCAGTAAGAAGTGGGCTGTGATCAGATAAGAGTGTGTACCACAGGCTCAAGGGTATGAAATAGTTTTTGATATTCTGATATCCTTTCATCAGTCTATATACTAACATGGTAAATTTAAGCCTTAGAACACTACACACACACACACACACACACACACACACACACACGCGCGCACACACACATATATAGTTGACCCTTAGACAACACAGGAGTTAGGGCCACTGACTCCCCATGTAACTTTTAACTTCCTCCAAATTTAACTACTAACAGCTTACTATTGATTTACTATTGACTCACCAATTACATGAAGGGTCATATAAAACATGTTTTGTATGTTCTATGTATTATATACGGACTTTTACAACAAAATAATATAGAAAAAAGAAAATTTTAAGAAAATCATAGAAAAGAGAAAATACACTGATAGTACTGTGTATTTACTGCTAGTGTAAGTTTACGTAGTCTGTTTGCAAGATGAATCATCTGTCAGTACCTATGTCAATATCGTTTTATATGATAGAAAACACTGTAGAGGTTGTACATATTACTAGGAACAGACATCAAAAACAAAAAGTTAATGTGAAAAATAAACTCATATTTACTTACAGCTATGATGATTTGTGCACTGATAATGAAGAAGCAGTGATTTGTTTGTTTTATTGTAGCCTAGTGTAATTGATGCAAATATTTCATGGTAGCCCAGCCTATATACTAATGAATGAATCATCATGAAATTTTTATGGCATACAGTATTAGAGTCATATTCATTTGTTACATTTTTTAAAAAGCCACTTACCTATGATGCTAGGATTGCAGCTTTTCCAATTATGAAGAGACATATTGTACATTAAGGCAATTCTTTGAAAACAAAGTTATAAAATAGCACAAAAATACATTAGTTTTATATGAAATATCACTCACCTAATGCCTATGTAAGGATAGCCTGTTCACTTCTATACAGTGTCCTCCACAATGCAATAATGACAATAAAAGTCTCATGCAGGTCTTACTCTACAAGCAGATTTTCACATGACACTCACACGCATATACAACAGATTAAGTGTATTAGCTGCACAGCATGATGGCCATTTATAATTCACTGCGCAGAAGCAGATCATCATGAAGTCTTCATCCTCATCATTTTCACACTGAGGAGGATGAGGAGGATGAGGAGGAAGTAGCAGGGTTGGTCCTGCTGTCCTAGGGTGGCAGAGGTGAAAGAGGTGAAGGAAAGGGAAGGCAGAGGCAGGCACATTAGGTGTAACTTTATGGAAATACAATATAATTTCTGTCTGACTTTTTTGCTTTTCCATTTCTTTAGAAGCGTTTCTATACTGTGCCAATCTTTCTTCCATTGTTTGCTTTAATTTCAGTGCCCATACCATAGAAGGGTCTATGTCATAAAAGAAGTCAAAAGCAGTCTTGAGAACTGGACTCCTCCTGCAAGACCGTCTGACATCAGTTTGTTTTCCGGCACTGCTTCTTCTACGTCTTCTTCCTCATTTTCTGTACCGATTCAGAAACACTCGTCTCCATCAAGTGGTCTTCTGTTAATCCCTTCAGTGTGATGTCTCTTAGCTCTTGAATTTCTCCAAGATCTGAATCTTGAAACCCTTCACTACCTCTCCCCCCACCCCACCTTTTTTGCCATATCCACAATCTCTTTCATGATTTCCCTGATTGGCTCCGTCATAAATCCTGTGAAGTTATGCACAACATCTGGATACAATTTTCTCCAGCAGGAATTTATTGTTTCAGGCTTCACAGCTTTCATGGCTTACTCTATAACAACAATGGCATCTTCAATGGTGTAATCTTTCCAGATTTTCATGATGCTTTATCAGAGTTCCCTTCCACAGCACTAACAATCCTTCCTTGAAGTAACATGTGTAATGAGCCTAAAAGGTCCTTATGACCCCAGGACCTAAAGGTGGAGTTACAGACATTGTGTTTGGGGCAAGCCGATCACTTCAGCACCTTTGGTATTTAAACCCATGGGCTTCCAGGTGGCCAGGGGCACTGTCCAATATTAAAAGAACTTTGAAAGGCAGTCCTTACTGGCAAGGTACTTCCTGACTTCAGGGACAAGGCATGGACAGGATCAATCCAAAAAAAGGACTCTCATTGTCTCAGTTGTTCTTCTTGGTGTGCAGCCAAAAGACTGGCATCTGGTGTTTATCTTTGTCCTTCAAGGCACAGGGGTTAACAGCTTTATAGATAAGGGCAGGCAGTCCTATTTTAAAGCAGAATGCATCTGTATTCAACAACAGTTAGCCTATCACTTCCTGCCTTAAATTGTAGTGCTCACTTCTCTTCCTTACTAATAAATGTCCTTTGTGGCTTTTTTCCCCCCAGAATAGAGCACTTTAGTCTGCATTAAAATACCTGTTCAGGGAGATATCCTTTTGCCTCAGTGATTTTCTTAATGGTATGTATGAATTCATCAGCTGCCTGCTGGTCAACAGAAGCTACTTCTAGTCTCTTGACACTTTTTAAAGCCAAATTTCATCCTAAAATTATCAAACCATCCTTTGCTGGCTTTAAATTCCCCAGCTTTAGTCCTTTACCTTCTTTTTCCTTTAAGTTGTCATGTAACAACTTCACTTCTTCTCAAATGATTAATTAGAGTCTATAGGTATGCCTTTCTTGTAGCATTCCTGCACCCACATAAAAGCTACATTTTCAATATGAGATAAAAAGGTATTTTGCAAAAAGTGCAATGTGTTTTGCTCCTGCTGGTAGAGCTGCACCAATGGCTTCACAGATTTCCTTTTGCTTTGGTTTGTTTTTGTTTTTCACAAAGGTCCTTACACTGGATTCATTTATCTTGAAAAGGCTGGCAACCTCAGCTGTGGACTTCAATCTATAATACATATCAAGCAATCTGACTTTTTCTTGTAATGTCATGACTTTTCTCTGCTTCTTGGGAGCACTTTCAGCATCACTCATGGCACTCTGTATGGGTCCCATGGTGTTATTACAGGTTTATGGTATTGCACTAAACGTGAAGAAAAATACGCCAAGAACTGCGAAAGATCACTTTTTACTGTGATACACAACTTACTGAAGAGATGAACTGCACTGCTCACGTGGAGGTGATTAGCATCACATGGCATTTTAAGCACATTCTCACAACACTTGAGCTCACCACAATACCAACAGGAGGTGGTTATAAAATTATTACAGTAGTACAGTCTGTACTACAGTGAATTTTATGCAGTTATGATTTAATACTGTATCTTTACAGTATTACTTCCTCCTTTACAGTCATTTAATCTTTCAACTATGAGTGGCACCATGTACAGTCTGTGCTTGTAAGTTTCGATAAATTTTCACTTTTCGTAATAGATTTATATATATTTTATGGTATCAAGTGATAAAATAGACTAGTATCTACATATACTTTATGCATCTCTGTCATACTTAATTTGTTCTTAATATTTTTAGTACTTCTAGGTTATGCAGCTTGTCTACAATTTTCTTTAAATTGTCACAAATCTCCAAAAATTTTTCCAATGTATATATTGAAAAATCCAAGTAGAAGTGTACCCACACTGTTCAAATACATGTTGTTCAAGAGTCACCTGTATTCAGATTTGAAGAATATAGTCTATCCTAAAGGCCAAATATTCTCTACTATTTTGACCTCTAAAATCACCCTGAATTAAAAATCTCCAACAAGGTCTCAATTCACCTTAAAATGTGTTTCTTGGGAAGAATAACCTAATCTATTATTAGCTTATCACTAATTCAATTTCAGAGTAACTAGTTAGTCACCTAACAAGGGCCTATAGGAATGGTATCCAAAAAAGGTAAGTTTTGACATGGAAGATGAAAAATAAAGGAATCTGGGGTACTTTCCAAAGATACATACCCTTACAGGTTTCCACAGTGCAGCCTAGACAGTCATTATAGGACATTAAGGCACACAGTATTGGGGAGAAAAATTTAAAAAATAAATGAATGTCACAAAAATGAATTGGATTAAGAAAGATGGAGATATCCGAAAAGCATACACCATCTGCTTCACAAATTTACTCACCTCTGGGCTTAGGGAATAATTCTAACTTTCCAAAGTGTGTAAAAGATATGCAGAAGGCCAAAGTGACTCCTATTCACCAGCTAGACAAGGTAAACCAGTTAAGGTCTACTTGGCCTACTAAAGAGAATCCCAAGGAAGCGAAGGGAAATGGCTCAGTGTTTTGGTAAAGGGAATTGGATGAAGGGGTAAAGAGTTTCTCTTCCCTTCTGGGATTGGTCAATCTTTTATTATTGTATTTTACCTATACCTAAGACTATTCACATATTAAACTCTTTAAAATCAAGTTGCATCTTACAGTCAGAACTTTTTTCTTTCTTAATAGAAAATAAAATATTGGCATCTATTATATTTGATGGCATCTTAGATGAAATGAAATACTGTGTATTGGGAGAGGGGCTATCATACATGGGAATATACAATACTTTGCCATCTCTTCTCTTGGATTTAGCCATAATCAGCACAGCCCTCCAAGCCTCTGTCTTCAATTCATAAGTTGTTTGTGGAGTCCCCAAGACTCCCAGGCACAGTGATCATGTTTGTGCGGCTACATGAAAACTCTTGTCAGAAAGGGGAAAGACAAGGTGGCCCTATTTATTTTAGTATGTCCTCAGCTATTTTAAAGGGCTTTTCTTACTTCCATGTTGGAGGTCCTTCTACCAGTTTGGAAGAATGCACCCCTCCCTCAATTCCCCAAACACACCAGTTAAATTTTAAAGCTTAGGAGTTTTCTCTGTTTCCATTAGATCAGGGAACAGCCACTGAGAAAGGAAGGAATGCTTTCAGAGTGTCACTTACACCCCAGAGGCTCCGTACCACCCACAGTCTTCCCTTTTTGCCTCTCAAATGAATCAGAGAAAATTAAATATCAAAACTCACTCAGACACTCCCAGTTTCTCCAGGCCTTCAATCCAGCCTTTGCCACTTGGTGAGGAATATGGCTTAGTTGAGCTCTGGGAATATAAAATAAAGTTGCTATTGGTGCCTTGTCAATCAACATCCAATCCCATGAAAAGGCAGAATGTGCAGTCATGTGCCTGCCACATGTAGAATGTTACTCAACAATTCCTCCAGGGAAATTCTTACAGCCCAGACATTTGACTCAGAGATCCAAGGGGGAGAGGAGAGAAGAGAAAGATCAGGAATGAATTCATGGCCGGTATTAATGTAACACTGACTTCCCCCGTCTTGACCATCCAACTATGCAGAGGGAAGAAAAAGAAAGGAAGAGGACAGAAAATAATGAGTGGAAAGGAGAAAAAAGAGCAAGAATGTTCTCTTCCAGAAGCACAGCCAGGGGTATAAGGGATATATATTCTCTAAAAGAGATACTCCTCAGAAAAAGTCCTTACAGTGCTGTTAACATCACTACTATTAGAAAAATATAGGTTAAAACAAATCAAAGAAAACAACATGAAAGCAAGGAGAAGCTAAGAGAAACCTATGTGGCAAAACCTGGAAGCAGAGAGTCAGTTTTTCTCTTTCCCATAAATAATGCTACATGGCAGCCCATCACTTGCCTACAGAAACTAGCTTTGTCAGGACCCAAGACATGGTGACAAGGAAAAACCCAAGTTGATGGTCACCCAGGTGGACCTGAAGGAGTTCATGCAAGGCCAAGAAGAAAAATGGAGAATTTATTAGTTGCAATCACTGCTAACAGGAAAAATTCATTCATAAATATGTTCTTTCCCTCAGGTGAATAGAATGGATCTGTCTCTCTTTCAATCAATTGGCCTGAGTCAATGTCAGCTGGGAACATCCTAAAGGAGGATGATATCTTTTCCAAATTCTACCTCCCAATGTTATTTCTCTTCAAATTACATTTGCTCATGTCTACAGAGTATTAAGACACCCGTTGATTTATCAAAGGACCTCGCAGGAATGAAACAATCTTCAAACTGAGACTTTAACAGAATTGACAGATACAGCAGTTCCCTGTAGAACAGCTAAGACACAGAGAGGAACCTGAATATCATTGTCCTAAATTATCTGGAATAAATTGCCCAAATTCCCCCACTTAAGGCAAATGAACATGACTCTTTCTCTGGGGGCTGTGTGAAATACAAACACACCTTTACTTGTCTGATCTACTCCTTTGTGGTTTTAAGTGGGGAAGATCAAGTCATACAACCTAATCAAAAAGAATATTTTTCTTCTCTAACTGAGAAAGCTTAAGGATTCTTCACATGTGTATAGAACTTTATACTATTCTAAGAACTCTCAGCTGTTATGTTTGATGCTCAGAGGCATTAAAGCACATAATAAGATGTGTACTTAGTCAGCCTAATACTGCAAAGAAAACCAACAGTTTTTCTAGAAACATTACATGCCAGTTGCCCATAACCTCAAAAGATCTTTCTCTCTATCCACCGCCCTTTCCCTTCCTTTTCCCTAAAGCTTTTCTCCCCTCCTATGATCAGTCCTGCCTCTTTTACAACCTTTATTATTGTTGTTATATGTACAGGTGTTTGCATTTTCATTGCCTCTGAGGACCTTTACCCATAAGATGGTAAATCTCCCCCACATTTTCCTTTTCTTTCTTTTTAAAAATTCTCTTTTATACTCCCATACCCTGATCAAATGATACCCACATGTTTCACAACAGATTGTGTTTTGTTTCATCTTCACAACCCTTTCTCCTGGCCATATCCTTCCAGTACTTATGCTTATTTTCCTTGTGATTTGTATAAAAGGTATTTACTCACCCTTCCTCACCCTGGTTCTATTTCTGCTGCCAGAAAAGATACGTTGATGTTAGTCTCAAGCCATCAACTTCAAAGATGGAAATTACTTATTTGTACAGAAAATGCTTCCAAAGTCTTTCTTCTTACTAACTCTTCTTAAAAACTTTCTTCTTGGGGCACCTGGGTGGCTCAGTGGGTTGGGCCTCTGCCTTCGGCTCAGGTCATGATCTCGGGGTCCTGGGATCCAGCCCCACATTGGATTCCCTGATCAGCAGGGAGCCTGCTTCCCCCTCTCTCTCTGCCTGCCTCTCTGCCTACTTGTGATCTCTGTCTGTCAAATAAATAAATAAAATCTTAAAAAAAAAATTCATGAGTCCCCCATTACCATCAAGAGGAGGTTCATATACCCAAGTAGAGCTACAAGGCTGTGTTTTGACCCTCATGTCCAAGCTCATCTTTAGCTCCTCCTACATCACATTTCAAACCAAACCTCCTTCAGTCATTTAGATGAGTCATGCTCTTTCCCACCTATAATGCTTTGCACAAGCTATTCCCTCTGGCTGCAAGATTTTCCCTCTTCCATTTTGTTTGGATTACTGGCAAGCTTCTATTCATCATTCAGGTAGGAACTTTAGAAATCTTTCCCTGCAGATCGCATGCTTCCTTCTTGCAGTTCTTTGCTCAGATGTCAGCTTTTCAGACAGCCTTCCCCCTATCAGCAGCTCATATAACAAAATCTCATGGACATTTGCTTATGCTGCCTCTGCCCCTTCCCCACCTGTTCTCCTCACCACCACATTAGACAATTTTTAAGCACCATGAGAACAAGGACCCTGCTTGTCTGAACCAACTGCCAAATCTTCAGTGCCTAGTAAGCATTTTCAAGTATTTGTTAGAAGATTGAATAATCTTGATATTTAACATAACTTTGTTTACAGTAGTAACTTAATAAGTATTTGAAGAAGGATAGAAGGGAGGAAGGAAAGAAAGAAAAAAGGTTAAAACTTGGGAGTTTAGAATGGCTGTCATCTTTCTTTTCTATAAAAGTTACATCTCCTCATTTTATGATTTGTTATTTCATCAACTTTCTCCTATTAGCCACTGAAAACAACTGCCCCCAAATGGACCAGACCATCAACAAACTTAACTCCAAATGCAGCAGCACAGCAGTGAGGCCCACAGTCATGAGCACCCCTCCAGACTTCTCCAATTCACTGCTTAAGCTTAGATGCCTGTATTGAAGCACCAATTTCTGTATCTTTGATTGAAATGCCAGAATTTGTCTACAGCCCTGCCCCATCCCCTGCACCTTCCCTGAAAACAATTACATCAAAAACTCCTGTTCTACTCTGTTTCTCTCATACACCACCTCCTAGCACCCCACGAGCTGTGTAGGTTACAATTCCTTAACCTGCTCTCATCTCTCATCACCCACAATATCAACATAGATGCCTCTCATTTATACTACCTTTTCCCCACTTTTATTTAAGAGAGTATATGCTTCCTATTCTGGGTCTCCCCAGAAACTCCCCTTTAATGATTTATTTGAGAATCCTGCCCACTTGACTGAAGTTTAAGGGCCTCACCTTCCTTTCCTTTTTGAACAACGATTTGTGCTTGCCCACGTCCCATCTGCTTCCCACCACAGTTGGTCCATGAACACTGGAAGTGACCTGCTCTCTCTTGTGCAAGAACATAGAAAGGCATCTGCTCCAGCCAGGAAATTAGAATTCATCCAGAGCAGGGAGGTCCCCGGATCTGTTCATTCATGTTAGGTCTCAGTTCCTTCCTACTTATGTTTGTTCTTCCTTTTACAGCCCCAGCATCATTCCTTTTGGCAGAAAAGATGAATGTAAAATAGCTCTGATGGAGTTTGCACTGTACTGACCATTCATCGACAGTACCCTGGCGCTGCCAAGCACTCGGCCAAAGGGATTCTTTTCTTCTTATTCCATGCTTAGTTTTAAATCCTTTTCCCTAAGCAAAGCTTTCTGAAAGCCTAGATTCACTCTGAGCTTCAGCTTTCTGGCTTCTTTAAATTTTTCTTCTCATTTTTTAAAAAAATACTACGTATTCTACTTTGTGCATGCCTGGTTTAGGTTTTATTTTTTTATATTTTTATACATCTTTAAAAGTCTGAGCTCATCAGAAAAGGACCTGTAGACTCAACCTGAATTCTATGGGTTTTTTTTTCTTTTTCTTTTTCACTTAGATCCATTTCTCTAAAATCATTAGAGTAGTATCAGGGTGGAATCAGGACTAAGTTAATAGAGAAATTGTTCTCACTTTCTTTAAGGTACCCGTTGTGAACTTGATTCATAGAACACGGTACAAAATGCGCAAAAAAAAAAAAGAAAAAATTTGAATTTATCCAAAACCTTGTCAACAAGGAATATCACCACTGCCATTGTACCCATGTATGTAGGGCTTCTTTTCCCCTCTGTGTTAGCAAAGAAAACGGAGAATTATTTGTGCATCTGATTTACTGCTTGCTAAGCTCACTTAGCATCTCTCTGTGCACATTTTTCTATGTCACTAAATATTGTTCTTCAACATTATTTTTTAAGGCTACATAGTAGCCTTATATATAATGTATATAGGCTATTATTAATTTTTAGGACTCAGTCCTGGAAATGGAACTGCTAGGTCAAAGGGTATGAACTTTTTTTTTTTTTTTAAAGATTTTATTTATTCTTCAGAGAGAGAGGGAGAGAGAGCGAGCACAGGCAGACAGAATGGCAGGCAGAGGCTGAGGGAGAAGCAGGCTCCCTGCTGAGCAAGGAGCCCGATGTGGGGCTCGATCCCAGGACGCTGAGATCATGACCTGAGCCGAAGGCAGCTGCTTAACCAATTGAGCCACCCAGGCATCCCGGGTATGAACTTTTTTAAAAAGGTATAAATTAAATTTGAGGATACAGATAAAAATTACCCTTCTACAAGGGCTTTATATTCTCTGTAAATATATACCAGGTTACATTCTCTGGAGATAAACATGTATACTTTCCATAAGTTAAATTTTTCCAAAAACCTTAACCAATTTTACAGGTAAAAAATGATATTTGTTGCTTTCAGTTGCATATATTTAATTACAAGTAGGTACTGATATTTTTCACATGTTTATTGACTTTATTTTTCTGCTTTTATGAATTATCTGTTCATAATCCTTTGGAGATTTTCTTTCTAGCGTGCTTGTCTTTTTCTTAAAATATAGGAGTTCTTTTATACCTTGATAATTATATTGGACCTATTCTTACAAGTATTTTATTCCTATATTTCACTTGCTTTTAAATTTTCACTATTTTAATAAGGCAATAGCCTTTGTTTAGTAAATGAAATGTATTTTTTCTTATATATGATCTGCCTTTCGGATAATGTCTTACATGTCTTCCCCAACAAAAGATTACTTTTTAAAAAAATACCCATATTTCCTTCCAATATATATTTTTTAAGATTTTATTTATTCATTTGACAGAGATCACAAGTAGGCAGAGAGGCAGGCAGAGAGGGAGGAAGGAAAGCAGGCTCCCTGCTGAGCAGAGCCCGATGAGGGGCCAGATCCCAGGACCCTGAGATCATGACCTGAGCCAAAGGCACAGGCTTTAACCCACTGAGCCACCCAGGTGCCCCTCCAATATTTTTATGGATTCTTCTTTCTTACTAAACATTGAATTTATATAGAATTTACTTTGCATATGGCATGAGATAGGAAATCTTAATTTGTGAATTTGTGCCTCAAATGCCTAGCCATTTATTCAAAACCATTTATTAGGGGTACTTTGGTGACAGTCCATTGTCTAACTCTTGGTTTGGCTCAGGGCATGATCTTGGGGTCCTAGGATTGAGCTCATAGAGAGCTCCACACTCAGTGGGGAGTCTGCTCAAGGATTCATTCTCTCCTTCCCCTGCTTCTCCTCCCCCCATTCATATTTTCCTCTCTCTCTCAAATAAATAAATCTTTAAACTAAAAAAATTTTATTGGGTGGCTGGGTGGCTCAGTCGGTTAAGTGTCTACCTTTGGCCAAGGTCATGATCCCAGGGTCCTGGGATTGAGCCCCACATTGGATTCCCTGCTCTGTGGGGAGTTTGCTTCTCCCTCTATCCCTCTCCCTGCTCATGATCTCTCTTCTCACTCTCTCTCAAATAAATTATTTAAATAAACAAAAACATTTATTAAATAATCCTTCCTTCTCCCCAGTGATATTTAAGAACCATTCTTATCATACGCAAATTCTTATATATACTTAAGTTTATTTTTAGATATTCTATCCTGTTAATTTGAAAAGAATTAGAACTTTTATGTCCTCTCATTCAGAAATGAGGTAAATACTTTCATTTATCGAGATATTTCTCAGTAAGTTTTCTTTCCAAATAAGTCTTTAACATGTCTCATTAAATTTATATGAACACATTTTATATTTCTGACTGCTATTATTGATGGGACCATCTTTCTTATACTTTTTATTGGCTTATTACTAATATAGAGGAACTGTAATGGTTGTTGTGATGTGATGCTCAGATCCTCCTTTGTGGCTTATGCATTCACATCCCTAGCTGCTGGGTAGTGATGGATGGCAGATTTAACTTGAGTTCCCCTCTGGAACTGCCTTTAGCAGGAGGGCTGACTTGCTATAAGTCACACTCTTCCCACCGGCAGTCCTTGTCCAGTGATTGGCAGGTTAGGGGTATCAAGGTCCAGACCCCATGCATCAAAGCAAGAAACTCCAAAGAACCCTCTCAGCTTCAAGGCTCCCCATGGAAATGGATGTGGTTCTTATGGAAACTATATCATAGTCTAACACCTCCCTCCACCCCCCCTAAGCTATTCACCCTAAGAGCACTTACCAATAAACTTCCGATATATAAGCCTCCACATCAGAGTATACTGCCCAAGGAACCGGTCCTAAGATAGCTGTTGTCAGGAGTGATCTGAGGAAGAAGACTAAACTAAAATGCAGTTTTCTAACTGGATCACCTGCTAACCAGCTGGCAATGAGGTCTCCATTCTTAGCAGGAGGTGGAACAGTAGAAACTACAAATTTGTAGCAGTGTAACTAAAACTTTTCACCAGTGACAACTGGGGATAGAATACCCTTGGAAGAAAATGCACTGGCAAATGCAATAGCTTAAGTTTCTGAGGTTCTGAGGAAGTACTAATTATAAGGACAATGGAATCTAATGGCTTGCTGAGTGGCACTGATGCATTGGAGAGAGACAAGAAAAGACTAACAGTAATTAATCACTAATTAAAAGCTAAGAGTGAAAATCAGGCGACCTCTCTGGCAGCATGTAAAGAGGCTGTGATTCCTGATCTCTGGGGAAGGGAGGAGGTTAAGGATCAAGTCCAAGACTTAATTATACGAATTGCAAAGCTCCAGATAAAGTGAATTCTCAGCCCTGGTAAGTCTGCTATACCAAGTTCAGGGCTCTGATTGGGAAGGAATGAGACCCTGAAATCTGAAATGAATCACTGGGATCAATACATTTGTAAACATTAACAGTCCAGATCCCCCCAACCTCTCTGGGCCTGTAGAAGTGGCCCACTGCTCCTTAGTAGTCTACAGCACCCCTTATTTAAAGATAAGGCAGAAGCTTCTGTCCTGCAAGGTAACATGTACTCTCCCTCAACTTCTTTCCCCACATCCCCTGTTGGGCAAGAGAGCAATGTACAGGGTCAAGTGACAAGGTTACCTGGATGATGATGTGTTGGGCCTGTAAAGGGAGGAAACTGTATCCCAAAGATACTGTAAGACCTAGCTTAACTTATACTAATATAAGCTGAAACACATGTATGAGACTGGATGCTGAGGCTGCTAGAACAAGATGAGTAAAGGACATCAAGTAGGGAAAAAAAGAGTTCATCAGCATGAGGACACTCTCCTATATTAGAGAATCTAATTTCATATCCTGGCCTAGGAAGTGGCACTAGTACACTACTAGGATTGCTCTTGGAAGATCAGAAAAAGAAAGAGGTCATACTAAATGAAGTACAAATATCAAAAGTGCCTTAACTAAAATGAGGGGTTTAAAAGCCCAGGGAAGTAAGCAACTAGAGTGGATATACTTCGTACGGCCAGTAATCTCACCTGGTGATAATGTTATGCAGCAGAGTCTGGAGGACACCCATTTACCAAAGTAATAAGACAATAAGGCATGAGCTGGACAATAAGCCAGAGAGGCTGTCCACTGGAGGCCAGATCAGAGGAAAGGAAATACTATTAAAAAATCATGTTCACTGGTAGTGCTGAAGATGATAGAACCAAACAAAGAGGTCTGGTTTTCTAACCCGGAAACCATTAACTCAAAGGCTACTCAGAAGGAAAGACTCCGCAACACCAAGGCAAATATGCACAATAATAATTCCCATAATTCTTCTCTACAAAGACCTACAGCCACTTACTCCGATAATCATATACTGGGGAAAAGTAAAATACACCAACATTTCAAGGACTATTATACAAAGGGTCAAAGTTGATATCCGGGCACATAAAACATACTCATGGCTCCATTAAAATGGGAAATTCTGAGAGCCAAGTAATAAATAGAATGCTAATAGGCCTAATCTTGCTTGAAATCTTGCTTCTACTGGGTCCACAGATCCATTCTATGAAAATGTCCTTGGACACTAAATGCATAAATGGAATGAACATGCATGGTGGTTGGCATAATCCTTCATGGGTTCCTTGGCCTTTGGGATAAGTAAGAGCTATTATAGTAGGGAAGATCTAGTGAAAGCCACTGAAACACTCCCTTTTCAATGAAAAACTATAAATAAAACCACTATTGTGTCCTGGGGAAAATGATAGAGATACTGTCACCCCAAAGACCTCATCATGACTGAGAATGCAGAGGTAGTAGTCCCCATTTTATTTCCATTTAATTGAGTAGTCTGGCTACTAGAAAAACCAGACAGATCCTGGAAGAGGACATTAAATTCAGCCTAGCAGTAGTTCTAATTACAGATACTGTGCCAGATGTGATGTCTTTTCCAGAACAGATCAACATGGCCTTAAATACATGGCAACCAGGCACCAATCTGTTGAATGTGGTGTTTTCCATCCATATCAGGAAGGAGGATCAGAAATATTCTCTTTCACAATAGAACAGGCCAAAGAATACATTCACTGTTTTGCCCTGGTATTATGTTAACTCTCCCAACCTCTATCACATTGTAACCCAAAGAGACTAGGAATCTATTGGAATTTTTTCAGAATATTACACTGAACCACCATATTGGGCAAGATGAGTAAGAAGTACTAAGTATGTTGGAGGCCTTAGGAAAACATGTGTCCAAAAGTGGGGGAAGAACTCTGAAGATTCAGGGACTTGCCATTATCAGGACATTTTTGGGGGATCCAAGGATGCTGATACAGCTCTTCCAAAGTAAAGGACAAACTTCTGCATCTCACACCTCCTGTCCATAAGGAGGACATATGATTCCTGGTAGTCCAGATTTTAGAGACAGCATTTTCCCTATTTGAAAATACTGCTCTGATCCCCCTACTGGGTGCCATGATGTACAGTTTCAGGTATGTCCCAGAGCAGGAAAGGCTTCTCTAAGGCAGGGCAAAGTTGTAAAAAAAAACAAAAAAAATGCAGGCCTGCCACTTAGTCAATGTTACCAGGAAGACACTATGCAATTGGAGGTGTTGGCGTGGGGAAAAATGCCCAAATGAAGCCAGAAAAATGGCTGAACTTGGGTCACAGATGTGTCTGTTCAATATGTGGGTTCAGGGTGAAAATGAACAGCTATTATACAACAGCCCCACTCAGAGGTAACCTAGAAAGTCAATGGTATAGAAAATCCTCCTTAAGAATGGAGCTTCAGAAGATACACCTGGTAATGCACTTTGTTGAATGAGAAGTGACTCAAGGTAAGAACACATACGTACTTAAGGCCAATGGTGTTATCATGCTTATGTGGTGTGCCAGGAACCTGAAGGAAAAAGACTAGAAGATCATAAACAAAGAGCACTGGAGAAGAAAAATGAAGATGCATCTACAGAAGTCAACACAAAATGTGAAGACCTTTACTTGTCGTATTAACTAACACACCAGAGAGCATTTACCATAGAAAAAGGACTAAACAACGAGGCAAGCAGGATGGCTGACTGACTTATCTAAATGATGCTAGCCAGTCTCTGCATCAGCCACCCCAGTGCTACAGAATGTGTACAGGAACAGAGCAGCCATGGAAACAGGGATAGGGGCTGTGCTGTTCTTGAGCTCTGTAGGTTTAGAGATCCTGGGTCCTAGGGGAGAAAAGCTTCTATCCATTAGGTAGCAAGAAAGAATCCCCCTAAACTCTAAGCTATGACTTCCATTTGGCTACTTCAGGATCCCCCTGCTAAGGGACCAGCAGGTGGTGAACTACAAGGGTAATCAACCCAATAATCAGAAGGAAATAAGGCTGTTAAAATGTATCAAGTCAGGGAAAAAATATATATTTTTTTGTATTTGTTTTTTTTAATATATTTTTTATTTATTTTCTGCATAACAGTATTCATTATTTTTGCACCACACCCAGTGCTCCATGCAATCCGTGCCCTCTCTAATACCCATCACCTGGTTGCCCCAGCCTCCCCCCACCCGCACCCCCCCACACTTCAAACCCTCAGATTGTTTTTCAGAGTCCATAGTCTCTCATGGTTCACCTCCCTTTCCAATTTCCCCCAACTCCCTTCTCCTCTCTAACTCCCCACGTCCTCCATGCTATTTGATATTCTCCACAAATAAGGCAGCCTCTTTGGAGAACAGTGTGGAGATTCCTCAAGAAATTAAAAATAGAACTTCCCTATGACCCTGCAATTGCACTCCTGGGTATTTACCCCAAAGATACAGATGTAGTGAAAAGAAGGGCCATCTGTACCCCAATGTCTATAGCAGCAATGGCCATGGTCGCCAAACTGTGGAAAGAACCAAGATGCCCTTCAACGGATGAATGGATAGGGGAAAATATTTTTGGAAACCTAGTGATCCGTAAAAGCATCTCTTGCTAGAACTTTGTCTTAATTTTGACCGTTTTTGTATGTGATAATCTCATTTCAATATCAAAATAGCCAAAGAATTATAGTTTTTCTTTTTCTTTGAACTAAGATTTAAAAGTACTTAATTTCATTTTTCAACTAAAAATTTATTTAACAATTTTTATATAGTGTCTCTTTCTCAAATGCTTACATAAATCCAGTGATCTAGTATTCTTAATTTCCATAGCCAAAACACTTCATTTAATGGTACTTTGCCATGCACAAATGATTTCACTTTTTCATTCCTTGATTCATCCTTGTTCCAGTTATGATCCCCTTCTCCATTTCTTAAAAAACAAAAACAAAAACAAAAACAAAAACAAACATTCCTAGCAGGTAGTAGAAACTATCCTCCAACTTGCTACAACCCAACTTCCCATTCAGATTGCCAAGTTCAAACCTCAAACCAGCTGCTTTACTGGAACTGCTACCACAAGCAAAATCTCTCCTAAACAAAGTCCCAGTGTTTTCTATACTTGCCCTTTCATTCATGAATAGAATGAATAGAGCTTCTGACCCTGACCTGCTTGATTAAAGCCTGCCACGTTCTTCCACCAGTCCTTCCCTCCTGGCAGAACTTGCACGCCAAATCCAATTCCTCTGTGGGACTTCACAGTGAACTCCTTGCCTACACAAATATGTACACTATAAATAGCATCCTTCTACTGAATTCATAATCAGGGTTCCCACACTCTTCTATGTCTGAGTAGCTACTTTTTGCCTCAAGAGGGAGACCCAAGACCCAAGTCCAGCATATGCCCCAAAGGTTGATTCTTGCCCCTTTTTTCCCCCTCCCAGGAGCTGCACAGGTTTTCTCCCCCCCCCCAAATTCACACAAAAAAGCAATGCCTCCATATTTTGCTTTCTCCTTCTGCTCTCGATCCCTAAAATCATTCCGTTTTACACCATGTCAAAATTCTAGAACACTTCATCTTCGAAGTCCCAATGTCCACTATCATTCCCATATAGTCACAATAAATGACAGATGAGAAAATTTCAGGGATCCAGCTAAATTCCTGTAGTTCTGCTTTTTAATTCACTCCTTAGGAGAACAAGGTTCGCTCAGCCTAGGTCAGGACATAGGCGACAGGAAGCTGCCAAGACTTTAGTACAAGGCAGCCCCATGGAAAGCCTAAGTCAGATTCCTGCAAGGGGCATGCAGAGTCAACCTGAGGCCTACAATAAAATGTCAAAACCAGCACACAGAAATAGAGCCAATGTTCACATGAACGGGTCTAGAATGGGAGAAAATGAGGCAAGTCTGGCTACCAATGACACTGAGTTATCTCCTGCTTCCCTCTACTGCTGCATAATAATATGGTGTGTGTGGATAATGGACTGACTGAAAGAAATATTGTTCGGAAAATATCTGCATCCTTCTAACGGTATGTGATTTCTTAGTGGTACCATAGTCTGTATGCCTTATGCTCACACTGCTTTCTCTAGCTGCCTCCATTTCCTCACGTCTTCCATTTGTGCCACTAAGGCACCTCTTAGTTCTCCAATCACATACTTGCAGGTTCTCTAGGCTGGGTCCATCTCAACATGTACTACCCATTCACAGCAAAGCTCACCTCATCTTTACAATGATGAGGTGAAGTATGTAGAGTAGGTACTGTACCCATCTTAAAGTGCAGTACATACATACATAAAATATTAAGTGATTTGTTCTATATAAATTAGAAGCAGAGCAGCAACTGGGATATAATTTGTATCTCCTAATTTCTACTCCAATGAGAGTAACCTCAAAATTATGCTGAAGTGTGTAGAATTGTGTTGATCTACAAATGGGCAATTTCAGATGGAAAGCAGTAGATGTCTAGCCTATATACCAAGATGGCACAGGACATACTTGAAACTTTCTCAAATCAAAAATGCATATACTGTAGTCACATGTCTTCAGGCCACCAGTAAACTCTTTTGTCAATATCAGATGACTGTACTTAGTTTTACCCTATTTGACTTTCAACCAGCAGCATACCCCAGTCCCATAACCTTGAGCTTCTCTGGATCCTCAGAATTTCTAGTGTAAATATTAAACATGTAAAGTTCTATAAATCCTAAGAGATGAGAGACAGTTCCCAGAGCCCCTAGGAACATCAGTCTTGCTCTCTTCTCTATGTTCAAGCACAGAGGATGCTTACTCCCTCCAGTATTAACTAGATGAATTACATGAGAGCAATTTTATTTAAAAGGAGGCAAATTGTTTCTTAGGGTAGGAAGAAGAGGAAAATCAAGCTTTGGTTTGATTTGTCCTAAGTTTCAGCAACATTTTGTGACTCTGCCCATACACAGTCCAAATGCTCTTGGCAGGGCTACACCGCAAATAAAATATGTCGTACCTCTGTGCATACAATAAAGGTGTAAATGTTCACACTTCTGGATATGTCAGACCATTTGAACTCATTCTGTTGCAGCACGACCTCTAGCCTCAGGATGCATGGGAAACCTCTGATAACATGGAAGTTTTTTTTTTTTTTAATTTCTTTTCAGCATAACAGTATTCATTGTTTTTGCACCACACCCAGTGCTCCATGCAATCCATGCCCTCTATAATACCCACCACCTGGTTCCCCCAACCTCTCACCCACCGCCCCTTCAAAACCCTCAGATTGTTTTTCAGGGTCCATAGTCTCTCATGGTTCACCTCCCCTTCCAATTTCCCTCAACTCCCTTCTCCTCTCCATCTTCCCTTGTCCTCCATGTTATTTGTTATGCTCCACAAATAAGTGAAACCATATGATAATTGACTCTCTCTGCTTGACTTACTTCACTCAGCATAATCTCTTCCAGTCCTGTCCATGTTGCTATAAAAGTTGGGTATTCATCCTTTCTGATGGAGGCATAATACTCCATAGTGTATATGGACCACATCTTCCTTATCCATTCGTCCGTTGAAGGGCATCTTGGTTCTTTCCACAGTTTGGCGACCATGGCCATTGCTGCTATAAACTTTGGGGTACAGATGACCCTTCTTTTTATTACATCTGTATCTTTGGGGTAAATACCCAGTAGTGCAATTGCAGGTTCATAGGGAAGCTCTATTTTTAATTTCTTGAGGAATCTCCACACTGTTCTCCAAAGTGGCTGCACCAACTTACATTCCCACCAACAGTGTAAGAGGGTTCCCCTTTCTCCACATCCTCTCCAACACATGTTGTTTCCTGTCTTGCTTATTTTGGCCATTATAACTGGTGTAAGGTAGTAACTCAATGTGGTTTTAATTTGAATCTCCCTGATGGCTAGTGATGATGAACATTTTTTCATGTGTCTGATAGCCATATGTCTTCATTGGAGAAGTGTCTGTTCATATCTTCTGCCCATTTTTAAATATGATTGTCTGATACCTGGGAATAAACCTAACCAAAGAGGTAAAGGAACTGTACTCAAGGAACTACAGAACACTCATGAAAGAACTGAAGAAGACACAAAAAGATGGAAGACCATTCCATGCTCTTGGATCGGAAGAATAAACATTGTTAAAATGTCTATACTGCCTAGAGCAATCTATACTTCTGATGCCATTCCGATCAAAATTCCACTGGTATTTTTCAAAGAGCTGGAGCAAATAATCCAAAAATGTGTATGGAATCAGAAGAGACCCAGAATTGCTAAAGAAATGTTGAAAAACAAAAATAAAACTGGGGGCATCATGTTACCTGATTTCAAGCTTTACTACAAAGCTGTGATCACCAAGACAGCATGGTACTGGCATAAAAACAGACACATAGACCAGTGGAACAGAGTAGAGAGCCCAGATATGGACCCTCAACCTATGCTCAAATAATCTTCAACAAAACAGGAAAAAATATACAGTGGAAAAAAGACAGTCTCTTCAATAAATGGTGCTGGGAAAACTGGACAGCTATATGTAGAAAAATGAAACTCGACCATTCTCTTACACCGTACACAATGATAAACTCAAATGGATAAAATACCTCAACGTGAGACAGGAATCCATCAGAATCCTAGAGGAGAACATAGGCAGTAACCTTTTCGATATCAGCCACAGCAACTTCTTTCAAGATATGTCTCCAAAGGCAAAGGAAACAAAAGCGAAGATGAACTTTTGAGACTTCATCAAGATCAAAAGCTTCTGCACAGCAAAGGAAACAGTCAACAAAACAAAGAGGCAGCCCATGGAATGGGAGAAGAGATTTGCAAATGACAGTACAGACAAAAGGTTGATATCCAGGATCTATAAAAAACTCCTCAAACTCAACATTAAGATTTTTGTTTACATCTTGTTACAATCTTACATTTTGTTTACAAAGACTCACTTTCTACCAATTCCTATGGGGGACATAAGTAATAAAGTCAAGGGATTTCTATCTTTGGAAGTTTCTTAGGAGAAACTATTGTAGGGCAGTCCACCTGAGCCATTGATCCTAAAATCACCCATTAAGGCAAAGAGGGAATAACACAAGAAAACTTTCATTAACAAGTGTTCAGAAATAAGATGAACACTTTCTAGGAAGTGAGGAACAATAGAACAAACTGGGATACAGACATGATAATTATGCATTACAGGAATCAAGATGAAGGAATCCTTTCCATTTGTACCCAACAAGCACATCCACAGTGATACACATATTCACACAATAAAGGCTCACTCCAGTCTTTCCACCACAACCCACCCTATACACAACTGTTTATCTGTGATACTTCTCAGTGTCATGTTCTTCATAGCACTCTATAAATTGGAGGAAATCCTACTGCCCACAGAATAAAAGTGGTAAATTCCTGGCAAGAAAGCTGTAGCATTCTTCTCTTATGCCTTCTTATTGGACTTCTATAGTCTAACCTGCTGAACCTATCTTATCCCTAAAACATAGCACTTCAGACAATCAGTACTATTGGATCCTAGTTGGCAAGGGAAGAGAAATGTCCTTACCACACCTAGCTGAACCCTAACTGCTCACATTTTTCTTGTATTCACCCCTCAATCTTTGTTCTCGACTTAGATATGGATTTATTCATTAATTAATTCAACATCTACTGAACTCCTATCATATACTGTATATAGTGGGGATAAGTGAGACAAAAATGAAGCCAAGGAGCTCAGGGAGGAGGCCAGGGAGAGAGAAAGTGAGAATATAGGCTGATGACCAGGTTTGGAAAGGAGAAGTTGATGATTATGGGTTTCAACTTTTTACTGAAAATTTATTTATGATAATCAAATAGAGATGCCCACAAGGCACTTAGAGAGAAAAGGGAAAAAGTGTGGGTTCAATTTATAGATTAGGGAATCATGAGAGAGATTGTGGGACCTGAGAAGGCTGCTAAGACCAGACCAAGAAGCATACCAGACTATGAGTACTGAGGACAAGGTAAAAAGGACAAAGGTCAAGCACTTAGAGGACTTAGAGGAAGACCTGAAAGAACATGGAGCCAGGGTGACAAAAAAAGTGGAGGTTTCCCTTTTTAGAAGATGCAACACGGAAAACTTTTTCCTTTCAATTCACAAATTAGTTCAATGAAACAAATAATAATTATTTAGAGTGTACCTTGTAGTGATGAGCACCGAAATAATTAATCAGAGTGTACTTTGGAGTGATGAGCACCAGGTGACATATGGAATTGTTGAATCACTGTATTGTATAGAAATACATATGCATAACACTGTTAACTAACTGGAATTTCAAAACTTAGAACAAGAGAGAGAGTGCACCTTAAAGGATAACAAATTCTACAAGCGACTGTCCTCACCTTCAAGTTCCTTGGGTCTGAAGGAATGTGTGTACATTAATAGATATGACGTGCAAGGATCTTATTTGTTCCCAACAGTGGGAAATTACTGTAAGCAAATTACCAAAAAAAAAAAAAAATTTAAGTTAATGGTAGAAATAAACAAAATACCAGTAATGAATTTGCATTAGGATTTTGATTTTTTTAGCCTTTAATATGTGCAATTCTATCCCCTTAGCACGATGTGAAACCAGAAGGAACACTACCTCCTTGAAAGCATACCCTGAGGTTTATGTTTCCGGAATGTGGCCAGTACCAAATGGAGTGTTTACCAAATGCAACTGAAAGCCATATAACTGGAAGGACAGTCTGAACTGTAGTCAAAGAAAAAGAAAACAAACCAAAACTAGAGCAGTGGTGCCAACTATTAGGGCAACAGAATGAAGCAAGACCATCAACAGATAATTCAGTGAGGGGATAAGAAACCAGCAAAAGAGAAAACAGGTAGGAAGGTAGAATGAAGAAAGAATGCAAAGCGGGGGGAGGAGTCAAGATGGCGAAGGAGTAGCAGAATGAGATGACATCAGGTAGCAGAAGTTCAGCTAAATAGTTATCAAACCATTCCAAACACCTACAAACTCAACAGGAGACTGAAAAGAAGAAGAGCAGCAATTCTAGAAACAGAAAAATCGACCACTTTCTGAAAAGTAGGACTGTGGAGAAGTGAATCCAAAGCAAAGGGAAGATAGATCACAGGGGTAGGGGCTGGCTCCTGGCAAGTGGTGGAGCAACGGAGCACAAAATTCGAACTTTTAAAAGTCTGCTTCACTGAGGGACATCGCTCCAGAGGCCAAGCGGGGGTGGAGACCTCATGGGGACAGGGACAGTGTAGTCTCAGGTCCTGCGGGGTCACAGAAGGATTGGGCTTATCTGAGTGTAGCAGAGTTTACAGGTATTAGAGTGGGGAAGCCAGCTACAGAGATGGAGCCAAGGAGTGAGGTCTCAGCTCTGTATTACCTTAAACTGTGATCCGCGGCACAGTTAGACCACAGCTCTTTGTGTAAGGACCCCAAAATGGCAGATCCGGGGAAATCTAACTTCCTTCTCTGGAGGCAGGGATCTGCTGGGTTTGGAGACTCCAAATGGGGTTGTGTGCCAGAAACAGAAACACTCAGTCACAGGCTGAGTAAGCTCGGAGTGTGGCCAGAGATCAGGGAGATGGGAATGATTGAGTGCTTTTCTCTGAGGACACACTGAGGAGTGGGGCCCCAAGCTCCCGGCTCCTCCGGGCCAGAGATTAGGAGGCCGCCATTTTCATTCCCATCTTCCAGACCTCTACGGAAAGCATTCAGGGAACAAAAAGTCCTGAGAGTGAACCCAAGAAGATTACTTAGCCTGGCCCCTGGCAAGGGCAGTGCAATTCCACCTCAGGCAAAGACATTTGAGAATCACAGGCAACAGGCTCTTCCTCCAGAAGAGCATCCAGCTAAGACCAAGCTCACTGATCAAGGAGAAGAATAGAATTCCAGAGGGAGGGAAAGCAAAGCATAGAATTCATGGCTTTCTCCCCATAATCCTTTAGTTCTGCAAAGTTAATTAAATTTAAAAAATTATTTTTTCTTAATCTAATTTTTTAACTTTTCCTCTTTCCTCTTTTAACATTTTTTAACTAGTTTATCTCCACAATACCTTTCTAAAAAATCTTTTTAAACCTTCATTATTATAGTCATATTTTATCCTTCATTGTATCTAACTTTATTTTTTGTATACATATAGGGTTTTTTCTTCTAAAAAGTTGTTTGAATACAAATTCTTCTAATAGATCAAAATATACCCTAAATCTAGAACAGGCCTGTTCTAGTCTCCCGCCTGAACAAATTCCCTCTACTTTCTTTTTCTTTCTTTTTCCAACCAAATTATCTTATCAATTCATTTTTAAGAATTTTTTAAAATTTTTCATCTTTACAGTCATATTCTATCTCTTCATCATGTTTACCCTTATTTTAGTATATATGTAAGTTTTTCGTTCTTCAAAATTTTGGAAGGTAGTTTCTTCTAAGAGACCAAAATACACCCAAAATCAAGTGGGTGGCTCTGTTCTATTCACCAGTCTAATATATTTTTTTAACTTTTTTTTTACTTTTTTCTACCCCCTTTCTTCTCCCACCGATTTGGGGTCTCTTTCGATTTGGTTAGTGTACATTTTTCTGGCGTCTTTGCCACTGTTTTAGTATTTTATTCTCTCATTCATATATTCTTATCTGGATAAAATGACAAGGCGAAAAAACTCACCACAAAAAATAGAACAAGAGGCAGTACTGAAGGTTGGGGACCTGATCAATACAGACATTGGTAATATGTCAGATCTAGAGTTCAGAATGACGATTCTCAAGGCGCTAGCTGGGCTTGAAAAAGGCATTGAAGATATTAGAGAAACCTGTCTGGAGAAATAAAAGCCCTTTCTGGAGAAATAAAAGAACTAAATTCTAACCAAGTTGAAATTAAAAAAAAAAAAGGTATTAATGAGGTGCAATCAAGAATAGAAGCTCTTACTCCTAGGATAAATGAGGCAGAAGACAGAATTAGTGATAAAGAAGAGCAAATGACAGAGAATAAAGAAGCTGAGGAAAAGAGAGACAAACAACTACTGGATTACGGGGAGGGGGGGGATTTTGAGAGATAAGTGATACCTTAAGACAAAACAATATTAGAATAATTGGGACTCCAGAAGAAGAAGAAGGAGAGAGGGGTCAGAAGGTATACTGGAGTAAATTATTGTAGAAAATTTCCCCAATATGGCAAAGGGAACAACATCAAAATCCAGGAGGCACAGAGAAACCCCCACAAAATCAATAAAAATAGGTACACACCCCATCATCTAATAGTAAAACTTACCAGTCTCAGTGACAAAAAAGAAAATCCTGAAAGCAGCCCAGGACAAGAAGTCTGCAACATACAATGTTAAAAATATTAGACTGGCAGCAGACTTATCCAGAGAGACCTGGCAGGCCAAAAAGAACTGGCATGATATATTCAGAACACTAACAGAAAAACATGCAGCCAAGAATACTATATACAGCTAGGCTATCACTGAAAATAGAAGGAGAGATAAAAAGCTTCCAAGACAGACAAAAACAAAAAGAATTTGTAAACACCAAATCAGCTCTACAGGAAATATTGAAAGGGGTCCCCTAAGCAAAGAGAGAGCCTAAAAGTAGTAGACCAGAAGGGAACAGAGACAATATACAGTAAATTCATATCTTTCAATGTAATGTAAGTGAGCTAAATGCCCCAATCAAAAGACACAAGGTATCAGAATGGATTTAAAAAAAAATCATTATGCTGTCTACAAAAACTCATTTTAGAGTCAAAGACACCTTCAGATTTGAAGTGAGGGGGTGAAAAACAATTTACCATGCCAATGGACATCAAAAGAAAGCTGGGGTGGCAATCCTTAGATCAACTGGATTTCAAGCCAAGACCATAATAAGAGATGAGGAAGGACATTATATCATACTCGAAGGGTCTACCCAACAAGAAGATCTAACAATTTTAAATATCTATGCCCCTAACATGCGAGCAGCCAACTATATAAACCAATTAATAACAAAATCAAAGAAACACATTGACAATAATAATAGGGGACATTAACACCCCCCTCACTGAAATGGACAGATCATCCAAGCAAAAGATCAACAAGGAAATAAAGGCCTTAAATGATGCACTAGATAGACGAGATAGAACATCACAGATAG
Source organism: Mustela nivalis (assembly GCF_964662115.1). NCBI lineage: Eukaryota > Metazoa > Chordata > Mammalia > Carnivora > Mustelidae > Mustela > Mustela nivalis. Next base: position 56,145,289 of record NC_139027.1, read on the forward strand.
AAAGAGATAGAATATCACAGATATATTCAGAACATTCCATCCCAAAGCAAGAGAATACACATTCTTCTCTAATGCACATGGAACATTCTCCAGAATAGATCACATCCTGTGGCACAAATCAGGTCTCAACCAGTACCAAAAGATTGGGATCATCCCCTACACATTTTCAGACCACAATGCTCTGAAACTAGAACTCAATCACAAGAGGAAAGTTGGGAAGAACCCAAATACATGGAGGCTAAAGAGCATCCTACTAAAGAATGAATGGGTCAACCAGGAAATTAAAGACAAATTGAAAAAAATTGATGGAAACAAATGAAAATGAAAACACAATGGTTCAAAATCTATGGGACACAGCAAAGGCAGTCCTTAAAGTATATAGCAATACAAGCCTTTCTCAAGAAACAAGAAATGTCTCAAATACACAATCTAACCGTACACCTAAAGGAGCTTGAGAAAAAACAGCTAAGAAAGACTAAACACCTCAGGAGAAGAGAAATCATAAAGATCAGAGCATAAATCAATGAAATGGAAACCAAAAAACCAATAGAACGAATCAACAAAACTAGGAGCTGGTTCTTTGAAAGAATTAATAAGATTGATAAACCCCTCGCCAGACTTATCAAAAAGAAAAGAGAAAGAACCCAAATACATAAAATCATGAATTAAAGAGGAGAGATCACAACCAACACCAAAGAAATACAATTATAGGAACATATTATGAGCAACTATATGCCACCAAATCTGACAATTTGGAAGAAATGGGTGCATTCCTAGAAACCTAAACTGAACCAGGAAGAAATAGAAAGCCTGAACAGATGCATAACCAGTAAGGAGATTAAAGCAGTCATCAAAAATCTCCCAACAAACAAGAGCCCAGGACCAGACCGCTTCCCAGGGGAATTCTACCAAACATTTAAAGAAGAATTAATACCTATTCTCCTGAAACTGTTCCAAAAAATAGAAATGGAAGAAAAACTTCCCAACTCATTTTATGAGGCCAGTATCACCTTGATTCCAAAACCAGACAGAGACCCATCAAAAATGAGAATTACAGACCAATATCCTTGATGAACACAGATGTGGAAATTCTCACCAAAATACTAGCCAATAGGATCCAACAGTATGTTAAAAGGATTATTCACCACAACAAAGTGGGATTTATTCCGGGGCTTCAAGCTTGATTCAACATCCGCAAATCTGTCAATGTGATGTAGTACGTTAATAAAAGAAAAAACAAGAACCATATGATACTCTCAATAGATGCTGAAAAAGCAATTGACAAAGTACAGCATCCTTTCTTGATCAAAACCCTTCAACGTGTAGAGATAGAGGGTACATACCTCAATATCATCAAAACCATCTATGAAAAATGCACAGCAAATATCATTCTCAATGGAGAAAAACTGAGAGCTTTTCCACTAAGGTCAGGAGCACAGCAGGGATGTTCATTATCACCTCTGCTATTAAACATAGTACTATACATACTAGCCTCGGCAATCAGACAACAAAAAGAAATTAAAGGCATCCAAATCGACAAAGAAGTTAAACTAAGAGTGATCTTTGCAGATGGTATGATACTTTATGTGGAAAACCCAAAAGACTCCATCCCAAATCTGCTAGAACTTGTACAGGAATTCAGTAAAGTGTCAGGATATAAAATCAATGCACGTAAATCAGTTGCATTTCTATACACCTACAGCAAGACAGAAGACAGAGAAATTAAGGAGTCAATTCCATTTACAATTGCACCCAAAATCATAAGATACCCAAGAATAAACCTAACCAAAGAGGCAAGGAATCTGTACTCAGAAAACTATAAAGTACTCATGAAAGAAACTGAGGAAGACACAAAGGAATGGAAACTGTTCCATGATCATGGATTGGAAGAACAAATATTGTGAAAATGTCTATGCTACCTAATGCAATCTACACATTTAATGCAATCCCTATCAAAATACCATCAATTTTTTTCAAAGAAATGGAACAAATAATCCTAAAATTTTTATGGAACCAAAAAAGACCCTGAATAGCCAGAGGAATGTTGAAAAAGAAAGCCAAAGTTGGTGACATCACAATTCCAGACTTCAAGCTCTATTACAAAGCTGTCATCATTAAGACAGTATGGTACTGGCACAAAAACAGACACATAGATCAATGGTACAGAATGGAGAGCCCAGAAATACACTCTCAACTCTATGGTCAACTAATCTTTGACAAAGCAGGAAAGAATGTCCAATGGAAAAAATACAGTCTCTTCAACAAATGGGGAAAACAAACTGGGAAAACTGGACAGCCACAATGAGAAAAATGAATCTGGACCATTTCCTTACACCACACACAAAAGGAGACTCAAAATGGATGAAGGACCTCAATGTGAGACAGGGATCCATCAAAATCCTTGAGGAGAACACAGGCAGCAACCTCTTTGACCTCAGCCGCAGCAACTTCTTTCTAAAAACATTGCAAGGCAAGGGAAGCAAGGGCAAAAATGAACTACTGGGACTGCATCAAGACCAAAAGCTTTTGCACAGAAAGGGAAAAGTTAACAAAACCAAAAGACAACTGACAGAATGGGAGAAGATATTTGCAAAGGACATATCAGATAAAGTGTTAGTATCAAAAATCTATAAAGAACTTATCAAACTCAACAACCAAAAAACAAATAATCCAATCAAGAAATGGGCAGAGGACATGATCAAACATTTATGCAAAGAAGACATCCAGATGGCCAACAAACACATGAAAAAGTGCTCCACATCACTCAGCATCAGGGAAATACAAATCAAAATCACAGTGAGATACCACCTCACACCAGTCAGAATGGCTAAAATTAACAAGTCAGGAAACGATAGATATTGGTGAGGATTCAGAGAAAGGGGAACCCTCCTACCCTGTTGGTGGGAATGCAAGCTGATGCAGCCCCTCTGGAAAACAGCATGGAGGGTCCCTCAAAAAGTTGAAAATAGAGCTACCCTATGACCCAGCAATTGCAGTACTGGGTATTTACCCTAAAGATACAAATGTAGTGATCCAAAGGGCCACATGCACCCAAATGTTTATAGCAGCAATGTCCACAATAGCCAAACTATGGAAAAAACCTAGATGTCCATCAGCAGAGGAATGGATAAAGAAGATGTGGTGTGTGTGTAATGGAATACTATGCAGCCATCAAATGAAATGAAATCTTGCCATTTGCAACAGTGTGGATGGAACTAGAGGGTATTATTCTAAATGAAATAAGTCAATCAAAGAAAGATAATTAACATATGATCTCCCTGATATGAGGAATTTGAGAGGCAAAGTGGGGTGTGTGGGGGTAGGGAAGAAAAAAATGAAACAAGATGGGATCTGGAAGGAGACAAACCGTAAGAGACTCTTAATCTCACAAAACAAACTGAGGGTTGCTGGGAAAGGGCGTAGGGGGAGGGTGGTTGGGTTATGGACATTGGGGAGGGTATGTGCTATGGTGAAGTATATAAGCCTGAAATTCACAGATCTGTACCCCTGGGGCTAATAATACATTATATGTTAATTTTTAAAATGTAATTTAAAAAAGAATGCAAAGGGGCCAGAGAAAGGGTGCGGGAAGAAAACACAAGTGTCAGAGATGGGTTAAATGTGGAGTCAGATGCACAGTTTAGGAATATGCTGGATGATCTAAAGGAATGGCTGCACTGGATTAAAGGCCTAAAACACACCAGTTCCTATAGTTCCTAGTATAGCAAAGTCTCAAAGAAAAGAGATACCTCTACATTTGACTGTCAACCAACTCTACCTGCCTGATGGCAGCATCTCATTTCCCCCTTTGGAGTCTCATATTGGCCTGTGATTGTGCCTGACTGTGGCCAGGGGCAGCCTGTTTCCCTTTGTCTCCTTGGCTGTAATAATCACTGTTGAAAAATAGGTGGGATGATCTATCTGTAAATGTGTAACAGAATGTTAAATGATTGGCATGTCTCAATATAATTAGGTAACTAAATGAATGAAATAAATAGATACTTACCAGGACAGCTGAAAAACAGGGTCATTTGAAAATGTTTCTTATTACAAGGGAGAGTATGGAAAACTGTTCATGGTTTTCCCCTTCTATTCCTTTCATTTACCTTTAATTTTTTTTCCTTGCAGGTTAAAGCTGACTCCATATCCTAAGGGACCAACACGAGCCATCAAGTTAAATGATGTCCCTGATAGCTCTGTGGATCAATAGTTATATAGGCCTATTCCTCATCTGAGCTCTGTCAGGGCCCAAATTATACACTACACATGAAAACCACCTCCTGGATTTACTACCCTAGCACCCCCTAGCCATGGCATGTGGCTTATCACCCTGCGGCTATTTCTTTTAAGCTTTAACTAAGTCTTTGCTACTGATTTTTCAACATTTCCAACGTGGCAGAGCAGCAATTAACCAAGTTGTCCTCCCTTCCACAAAACAGCAATAATTTTTCTTGACTTCCAAAAAAACTCTTTAATTTTCTATTTGTCTCACGGGTAGGAGAAATCTTCAAGTCAAAGGACATAGAACTGGCAGAGAGATTCTAACAGTATGAGGAAGCAGATGAGAAAGCGGCCCTCTACAGTGTGTTTGGTGCCCCTAGAATAATTCACGAGAATCTGAATCATCAGCATTTGTGGGAAAGTGGTGGATGAATTGAAACATCTGGTTCTGCTTTTCTGATACTCAGATGCTGGCTAAACCAACTCACCTGTCTATGTCTTGGGTCTTCCCTCTCTCAAATGGGAATGTTCCTCTTCCCTGCATTATTTCATGGAGAAGACATCAACCTAAGTCAAACAGAGTTTGTGTGAAAACATTTCATACTCTTGGAAAGGCAGGAGTCCTATAAATTCTAGGTTCTATTATTTAATATTTATATATCTCAGATTAGTCTGGTTTCATGAATCACTTTATAGCAAAGGGGACTTGAACTGTATTGAAGTATTTCTGAGCTTCCTAATATCCCAATTGTGTCAGGCATCTAGAATTACAGTGCTCTGAAATAAAAACATGGTTTTAACATATCAAGACTGACTATTGCCTGTGGTTGAGAGACAACATTGTGTGGCTTCTAATCAGTGTCCAAGGCAAAGAGGCTCACTTTTTGTCGACCTGGTAGCTGGATTAATGAATTGCCTGACTTGTGAACTGCAATCTTCAAATTTGTCTCAGTGTAGCCTATACTTTTTATCTTCTCATGTATGTTCTTGGGACATTTCAGTTTTGTGAACAGGAATAATATCCACATTAATAATTTTTAAAAATAAACAGGAGACCCTATGTTCTACAGGTCCAAATATGTGGATATAGTTTCAATGTAGAGTCTCCCCATGACTTGTGCTATTATAAATATTGTTTTACACTCTAGTGCCTTGTTTATACTCTAGTCACTTACTGACCCAGTTATAATCTGTCTTGTACAGCCTGTCTTGTATAAAAATAAGTAACGTGCTCCTCTAATTCCAAGTATAATTCTCATTAGCTACTCTACTCCTGCATCCAATTATATCAAGCCAATGTTTTCCACACTATCCTACTTTGAGTTCCTATAACCAACACTTCACTGTGAAGTGTCATTTTTGGCTCATCTTAACCAATGTTTAGCTAGCTAATCAAAAACATTTGATCTATTTCTAAACCTGACTCAGCTATAAAACTGTAGGGAAGTGGTCAGTGCTGCCTTTGTATTACCAGGCCCAGACCACAGTTCTGTGGGCATGTGGACAGGTCAATTTCTAAATGTTTGAACTTAATCAGCATTCAATTTTGCAATCTGTGCAGAAACTGAATTGTAGACTTTCACTGACTCTCTTGCCTGTTGGACAGAAGGATCCTTCCCCTTGCTACTCAGAATCAATTCAGATCATTTTCCCAGTACTCTCTGGCATTGTCTGGGGACCTCAAAGTCTTCATTTAGTCATTTATTCTTTGCTGTCCTCCACAGTAAGTATCATCACACAACAATGACCCACATTTTGTCCCTTACATATGTTGAAAATAATCCCCTTTCTTCCCTACCTGCCTGGATTATTGTAAAACTCAAGTTAAGTAACAGAATATTAACTAGCACATAGAGCTTTATAGAATTTAAGGTATTTTTTCATTTAAATGAGAGGAAGTCTGGAAAATTTAAGTCTGTTGTTAATAATCACAATGATGATGATGATGATGATGATGATGATGGAGAATGTTTTATTCAGTTTCTCTTTTATTCCTAGGTGACCAGCTCTTCTTAATACTAGCACAACCAGATGTTTATGAACTCCTCATTAGTCCTCTAAGCTCAAAAGATTTCAATTTCCTGACCATGATCTGAACATCAGATTAGAATCTCTTTCCATCATGTGGACTGACTTAAACTCATTGATATCCTACTCCAGTTGCAGATCATCTCCAAGTTTCTTATTCTGCTTAATAGCTAGACTACTGTTCTTTTGAGCTGGCAGGCAGCTCAAGGTTAGCCATGTACAGCAAATAGCTTATGAAGTGCTTTTGGTGTGCTTTTGGCCTTGATGTCTGATCTTAAACCCTAAGTCAGTGCTGTTTAGTTTTATTCTTTAAGGATTCACTCCACAAGCAAACTTATAAGAGACAAAGCAGATAGCTGGATATTCACATGAAAAATTAAACTAGATGCTTATATTATACCACTAACAAAAATTAAATTGAAGTGGATTAAAGATTCAAATGTAAGAACTAAAACCACGAGATTCCTAAAACACGAATCTCCTAGAAGAAAATATAGAAAACAAAACTTGACATAGGGCTGATTTTTTGGATATGACAACTAAGCAGTGGCAACAAAATCAAAATTAAAATGTGGAACTATATCAAACCAAAAAGTTTCTACAAATTGAAAGGAGTCACCAACAAACTGAAAAAACAGACTACAGAGAGGGAAAAAAATATTTGTAAGCCAGGTATCTGATAAGGAGCTAATATCCAAAACATAAATACATACATACATATACATACATACACACACACACACACACACACACACATAAAACTCATGCAACTCAATAGCCAAAAAACAAATAACCTAATTAAAAAATGGACAAAGGACCTGAACAGACATTTCCCCAAAGATGATGTATGATTGGCCAACAAGTACCTGAAAAGTTGCTCAACATCACCAGTCATTTTGGCAATGCAAATTAAAACCACAATGAGATATCACCTCCCATCTTTTAGAATGCCCATCACCAAAAGACAAGAGATAACAAATGCTGGCAAGAATGTGGAGGAAAAATGAACACCTGGTACTGCTGGTAGCACTGTAAATTGGTACAGCTACCATGGAAAACAATATAGAAGATCTTCAAAAAATTAAAAATAAAACTATTGCATGGGATCCTGCTTCCTCCTCTCTCTCTCTCTCTCTCTCTCTCTCTCTCTGCCTGCCTCTCTGCCTAATTGTTATCTCTGTCAAATAAATAAATAAAATCTTTAAAAAAAAAAAAAAAAACCTACCGCATGATTCAGCAATGAGTTCTGGGAATGTATCCAAATGTCAGGAAAACACTAACTTGAAAAGATAACTGCTTCCATGTCTACAGCAACATTATTTACAACAGCCAAAACATGGAAACAACATAAGTATCCACTGATGGATAAATGGATAAAGAAGTTGTGGTAGATAGAGACAGCTATATAGATATGAATATAAAGCAGAATATTAGGCTGGAATATAACAAAGAGCATTATATATTTAATAGAATATTATTCAGCCAAAAAAAAGAGAGAAAATCCTACCATTTGCAGCAACACAGATAGATCCTGAAAGCATTATGCTAACTGAAATAATTCAGAAAGAGAAAGATAAGTGTTATATGATCTCACTTACGTGGGTAATCTAAGAAAAAAAATAACTCATAGAAAAAGAGATGAGATTTGTGGTTACCAGAGGCAGTAGAAAGGGAAGGGAAGAATGAAGGAGGGTGGTCCAAAAGTATACCTCATTATCAAGAGTACTAGAGATGTAGAGTACAAACTGATGACTATACCCAACACTGCTGTATGATATATAGGAAAGCTGTTAAAAGAGTAAATCTTAAGAAGAGTTCTCATCACAAAGAGAAAATCTATTTTTCCTTCATTCTTTTGTTCTTTTCTTTCTACTGTATATGAGAAGATGGATGTTAGCTAAACCTATCATGGTAATCATTTCACAATATATGTAAATCAAACCAACATACTATATGCCTTAAACACATACATTGACATATGTCAATTATTTCTCAATAAAATGGGGAAAACAAAACAAAACGAAAATAGACCAAACAAATCTTCCTGAAACAGTCACTGCTTTAAGGAGTACCCCCTTTAATTTAAAGGTACTTTTGCGAGCTGAAAGCTGTAATAATGCTTCATTCCATTTGGCAACAAAACAAAGAACTGGAGGATTTATAAACTGACAGATCCTCTAATAAGTGTAAGAGATCAAATTTGCATTCTTTTATGTGACTGGTGACACATCTCTTCACCTATTCTGACTCTGGGGCCTTATTAATAGTCAGTTTGCACACAAGCAATTGGCATGATGATCCAAATCAATCGTAACTATGATGGAAAATGTTCCACAGGACAATAATAAAATCCACTGGCACCCAAGACCTACAGATATGGAAAACTAAAGGTAATCTACCTGAACATGCTGCCTCCTAATTTCTGAACATTGACTCAGCTCATCTGACAAACTAGAGATTTGTGTCCTTCCTCACTGCTCTATAAACAGTTCTCACATGGTAGCCTGGTCAATAATGGGAAGGACTTTTCCAAATGGAGACTGACAGGAGGCAAAAGTCAGGAGTGTTTCTGGATGGTTTAAAAGTATTCTTGTAAAGGCCATGGTGGTAAAACGAGTTTCAAAAGGAACATGTTTTGTGCCCATTAGAGCATGTGTGGTTTATAGACATGGACGTCAATCCTTGTGTTGACATGTAGAGAGAGACATCCATTACAATAATACTCCTGGTCTAACTGACCACTACGCCATCCCCATAAATAGTCCACAGACTAAAGAGAAAACTATTGGTACACAGTTCTAAGTTATGAGATAACTATGACCCCTAAGAATTTGGTCTCTTTTCTTCTCTTCCTGAGACCAGAGTGATGCTGTAATCCTAGATGAGTACATCTGCCTTAAAAATTCTAACTTCACTCAAAGCAGGCATTCCTGGCATCTAAACTGGAGGTGTGGGGTGAAGAAAGTAGAACATATTAGCAAGCCCATTTGATATAATGATTACAGTTAACCATTTGGTTTCCATTTGACTGGCTCTTGTGTTAGATTTTTCATTTGGCTCTGAAATCACACAAAGAAGAGAGGGGTATTAATTATGGGCTCCTAAAAACCCAACACTTTCATTAGGTAGCCATGACTTAAAGGTAACATAAGCTGATTTAACAAAATAACCCAAACATTTCACTTGCTTGGAATAGTAGACTCATGTAATAGTTCAATTTAGCATTCCTGGATGAGTGGCTATCTCCCAAGGAGTGAAGCAAGGGCCTGGTTCCTTCTCTACTTGGGTTTTATTAACTTCAATATTTGGCTTCCAAAACCAGCAAAGAAGTCAGTGTCACTGTAGCAACCCAGAGAAGGGAGCCTGCAAGATGCTCATGGGAGGATTTTATGAGCCAGGCCTGGAGTGGTGTACACTACTTTCTCTTGACATTGCTTGGGCTAGAACGCAGTTACCTGGCTTCAAAAGGGAGGCTTGGAAATGTATTTGAGCTGTATGTTCAGGAAGAAGACAAAGTGAGTTTATGACCATGTAACAGTAATGACCATGTAACAGTATCTGCGACAGTGGCTATCAAGGAAAAACAAAAAGTCAATTGATCAGGTTTCAGATCATTATCAACACAGTTGCAGTAGCATGAAGATGTCTCAAGAATGAAAGATGCAAGAATTTTCCAAATAATCTCTATATTGCAAACACTATTATTAGGAACCCATCAAATGGTATAGATTTGTTAAAGGCAAATCTTGGGATTTGTACTGTCTACTGCAATCATGCACTTTGAGCCCACTAACCACTTCCATGCCATGCTACTAGCACTGAGTAGGCAGAAGATCCTGACACTCTTGCCTTCTTCCTGGACTCAAGCTTTTTCCCACTTTACACACCACATCCTATCCCAATCTTAACTGCCCAGCTCTCAATCTCTGCTTCATTCATCCCTATCCATGCAGTTACCCCTCGATCCTCCTTGAACTGACCCTAAAACTGTCCTCTTTGTCTCTTACCCTGACTACTGGCACTCACTCCTCTGGCTACTGAACCTGACAACTCAGCCAATTTCTACTGTTAATCACTGGATTCCACCTCAGCTCCAGTCTACCGACCTGTAGACATTTTCCCACTCTCTAAAAAAAGAATAGGACATGCAAGTTTAGGAAAATATAAAAAATTCCCCACCCAACTAGATTTTACATTTTAGCTGCTAAAGAGCATTACTTGTACATTATCTGATTTATTTTTTATTTTTTAAAGATTTTATTTATTTATTTGACAGACAGAGATTACAGTAGGCAGAGAGGCAGGCAGAGAGAGAGGGGAGGAAGCAGGCTCCCCGCCGAGGAGAGAGCCCAACGTGGGGCTTGATCCCAGGACCCTGGGATCACAACCCGAGCCGAGGGCAGAGGCTTTAACCCACTGAGACACCCAGGCACCCCAAAGAGCATTCTGTGTACATTGTCTGATTTTAATCTGATCCAACCCTCATAAGAATCCAAAGATGTTGGGACCACAATCATCCACATTTTAAAAATGAAAAGAAATGAGACTTAATGAAGCATAGAATCTTAGGAACATCACACTTAAGAGATCACATTTGAATCCAGTTATTCCTGACTCTTAAGTTTAAGCTCTAGAAGAAAAGTACCATCTATAACTAGCAGTTATCAAGGTTTAAAGAAGATCACAGTTTTCTGGGTGATGTTTACGGATATTGATCTGGTCCCAGGTTATCCAGGCCTCTCCCAAAAGAGACAACCAATAAGAAGCAGTAGTATAGGCCAGTCCACTCTTGTGGAACCCCAGATCCATCACTTTTGAACAACTACAATCACAGTTCCAAACATTTCTGATTGCTTCACAGTCCCTGACCTTTGGGGGATCTGTTGTTACCTCTTTGTCCAAATTATAACATATTTTCTATGTATTAGTCACGAGCTGGTTTTTCTGACAGTGTGAGGAAATCTTCTCAGCTCCAGATATCTGCCAATGACTTGTGGATGGCAGGTAAGCATATGAACAGGCTATATTTAATGCAATTTGAAAATTCATTGTCTTTCAGTAAAAGGCAGCTGTTTCCAGATGTCATGAATCAACCTTTATGTATGACTGACACGGTGTTTGCAGGAAACATCTTGCAATACTCTCATGTTTTACTGGGAGCTTCTTGGACTAGATTATTTGCAAGTCAGAACCTGCTGCTTTCTAGTGAACTGTTCTTTGGATTGCTTCAGCAAACTCCTGTTCAGATATGACACTAGGTTGACAATCCCATGGTTCATCTCCCCACTTGGTGCTCTCACAACCACAATGTCAGCCATTCAATATCAACAGCTTCATAAACACTTGCCAACAATTCAATAACACATATTAGAGGAACACACTCAGTGAGAGCAAACTGGTGCTTTTTAGTGTCAAGCACAAGAACATTTTATTTGGTTTTCCTGGAATTACTTAATTTTTCAAATCCTGAATTTCCTTCTATTTCTGTAATGTTTTCAGTACCAAGTTAATTTTTGTGTGCATTTGTCAATTATACCCATCAATTTATTTTCACTTAAGTCACTCAATGTAAGATACTAATTAGCTAAGCAATTTTATTGTTTAGTCTGTCAGATCCATGGTTATTTTTTTACCACATAAGTCTTCCCAGGCTTTGGGTGACTTTGCCAAATTTCTGTCCCTTTGTTTTACTACATTTCACCCTATTCACCCTTTTACTGCTATGATGTGGATTAATTTAAGTCATTTTTCCTTCTGCTGTAACAATCCAACAGTAAATGCTTTATGCATATTTTAGACCTGTCATGTCATTTGGCTATTGAGGCTATGCATAATAGTCTAATTATTATAGAGTAGACAATTTGGAAGGTATGATGTCTTTTATTAGGTAAGGCTATAAAAGGAATTCAAGGCCACAATTAATGTAATTCTTGCAAACAACTGTTGGATGTCATGGTTTTTAAAAACAACCTGAATTTAGTTAGATTTTTATACTTTCCTTCCTTTTTTTTCCAAGCAGAACAATGCTCTCTACCCTCACCCACATTTTTATCCGTTACTTTCATATCTGAGCTCTCACATCTGATGGTATAGCCATCTCTGATTCAATAACTAGGATTCTCTTTGCCATGACTAGTTTCAGATTTACCACATTTTACTCACTTAGCCTGGCTGTCAGTTCAAGATATTTGGTAATAAAGTGTGGCTACCCCACAGGTCTGCACACTGTCACCTCAATTCCCAATAGAGAGGTCTCCAATAACTGTGGATTTACTGGGTCTTCCTTTAATGTCCTCTCAGCCATCCAGCTCTAGTGGATGACTGACTCTGTCAGCCAGAACACTTCGGACAGTCACAGCTCGCTGGGCTTGGATGCACCTTAAATCTCTGGTTCCAGACCATCGAGCCCAGCCGGCTACTCGCAACTATTTTCAGTGCATAAGGCCATTCCTGAGTGAAAAGACCATCAGTCTCCCTGTGGACTCACCTCTAATTCTCCTTTCCCTGACAGAGTGACTAGTCTGGCCCCAGGATGAGCTACTAAAAACCTTTATGGGGTATCAGAGTCCCATGAAGCAACTGTGGCACAGCTTGCCTCTCATGCACAAGGACAGTGCACTGAGCTGGGTTTTGAGAGGGTTGTAATTAGCATGATTACTTTATTTTGATTGCTGAGGTTAACAACATGGGCAATGCCCAAGAATATTATCATCATCAATTGATGAGTTAGAGTTTTAAAAATCTGATTATATGACATGTGTTCAGCCATATCACTCTCTGCATTGCTGTTAAGGAATAACTAATGCCTTGTTCCTTAAGATGCTTAAATAATTTTGCCCATGCTACTATGGCAGGTGTGACTAAACCTAAAGAAATGAGTTCCCCAAATACTTCGCTGTGTAAGTATGTTTGCGTCTGTAACAGTGCCATTTTAAAATGGCATCCAAGAGAGTAGGAAGCTCATTTCAGTTGATCAGGAGTATGCCAGCAGAGTTCAAAATATCTTTGAGAGACAGACAGCTCTTCCCTATGTTAATCCCCAAAGGAAACTGATAAACAAATGGTTCTCAACTGAGGTGAGATGCAAGCAGGTTGAAGGGAGAGTGATCTTCCTTAGGTATAATCAACTGAAATGATTAACAGCAGTTTCAGTGGAAGCATGAAGGAATGAGGAATTAAGTAAGTACTGGATTTAAGGGCTTTAAGAGCAAACATGGCAAATAGAGAAGCAGCATAACCAGGAAGCAAAATAAAAGTTCAGGATGTTGGGAAAATGGGATCATACTGTCAGAAAGGTACATGAAACGGGGCTGGAAGAGAGCCAAAGGCAAATAAGCTTTTGCAAAATCTTGTGTTGCCCAACCTAATGTCGATAGGTTTTTCCCATCAACGACTCTGTTACCAAGGTAGAGCTACTCTCCAGGGATGACCCCTCACTCAACCAGATTCTTACAGAGATGTCTATCCACATGCAGAACTTCATAAGCAAGCATCAAGGAATCAAGGTGCTGCTCAAGCAAACTTAAACTGTGGCACTGTGTATCATAGCTCCAACTTAATTCACCTTGTAGAAGATTCTGAGTTGCAAGTAGGAGACTGCTGAGGTAGTAAAATACCCAAAAGACAACCAGCACTGTGGATTTATACCCAAATCTTCAGAAAGTAAGACTAGCTGAAGCAAAATGTAGGGACTTCGAAAATGTTGACAATTTCTGGAGACATCCAAAACCACTACTTGAGATTAACTGTACAATCCTGTCACCTCCACTTCAACATGCTGTGTAGGTTAATGATGAAGAGACCCTCCACACTTGCTTGATATCTACCACAATGCCATTGCTGCATTGGGTGGTGGAAGAAGGACCCCTGCGTAGCAAGCTCAGCAACTCTTATCTACCAAAAATTTATTCCCAACTCCTCTAGTTTAGTCCCAAATTTGTGACCAAGCCCACTGTTGGAGAGTTTCAGTTTCATGAGTACTCTGCTAAAGAGCAAAGAGGTTATTAAATGTCGCCAGAGCAATCACCAGGAATGTGAAAAAAGAGGGCTTAGAAAAGCTACCTAGAATATATAAAGCAAAGGCTCCATCCCATTTTCTGCCCACACTTAGGTTACTGGGGCAAACATACCTTCCTGGTATGTCCTTGGTAAAAGGTAGACATAGACAGAAGGTCATCCAATATTAAATCAGGATGTGTAGAATTATAGTACTCAGGCTAAAAAGAGTTAATTTTAAATTATTTAGGTAAAAAAAGTTTGACAGGAACAGTAGCTGTGGAATAATTCCCAAAGTAACTTTGCCCTTGGTATGTGGACACAAAATGCAAGGCTGGCTGCTACTCAACTGGGAAGCAACTTTAGCTCTCATCATCATCCTTTCAAATAGGGTCAGACCTGGGGATGTGTCCACAGTGCTGAAGATCTTCATTTGTGACACCGCCTGAATGGGGCAGTGTGCTAGCAAGCCATGAAAGGAACTGCCCACCAAGAAGAGCTTGTCTCTGGATTTCAGACACTGCCTTTATCCTTTGGGCCCCCCACCACCACTATTTTCCATTTCATCCTAGTTCCTTTTCCTTTTCTCCTTTATGTGTCCCCTGAGCCCTTCCCTGTGGGGCTGATTTGACAACAACAGCCAAGCTTTAGTTTCTTAATCTGTTTCACTTGGAGTTTTCCATTTTAAAGCTTTCAGGAGTTTCATCTTACATTATAATTCTGATTAAGTGGCTCCTGCTTTGCCTTCCTCCTAGGCTTGTTATAAGAACAGAGGAGTGTTGGGTTCTTCATGTCTATAATGGGCCCAGAACTCCCTAGAGGGAGGTTTTATATTTAAGACAACAAAAATAACTCTCATTACAATTAATAAAAGAAAAATGAGGCTCCCCGTGTAGAATCTCAATAAGCCTCCAATATATTAAACATTCAGGAAAGAGATTTGCTGAAGACTCAGCCTGTTATGACCCAGGAGGGGCACCACAGTTAATGGGCCTGTGATGTAGATGACACCAGGTGATGTTCAGGGTTGCTGGTTGCCACAGCAACTTGAAATCTCTCCAGCATCACTCTTGCTCCTATGTTCAAGAACCACATTCTCAAAGCAAAGAGGTTACAGCTTCTGACAACCATCCTCTACCTTTCTGATCCTCACCTCCATTAGGTGTAAGGCTTAGGGAGAGACTTCTAATATATATATATATATATATATATATATATTCATTATATTATTTAACCTTAAGCTTGCTCCAACATGGGAAATTTTTTCCAAACAATAACACAACTTTGAAATGAGGCAGACCATTGTTTGAAGCCATCCTCTCTCTATTGTGTTATTTCAGCAATTCTGGTCAAGCTGCTTAACTTCTTTAAACCTCAGCGTCCGTCCCTGGAAATTAGTGTTGTGTGTTAGTCATTTTTTGCTGCATAACAAAAAACCTCAAAATCTCTGGGTCATAAAAAGCTTTGATTCTCTTGCTCACCTGTCTTCCAGTAGCTGCAGGTCTATCGGGACTGGCTGGGGTCAGCAAGGCATGGCTCTAGGCTGTAGGGTGGGGTTTACATATTTTCCTATTCTCTTATTTCTCCTATTCTCCTAGCAACAACCCAGGAATATTCTTCTCATAGCAAGCATAGAAGCACAAAGAGGCAAGCCAAACTATGCAAGCACACCTAAACTCCCTGGTCAAGTCATGTCTGCTAGTATCTCATTAGCCAAACCAGTCACATAACATGATCTAAAGTCAAGTAGGAGGAAAGTGCTCTCTATCATCACGCCTCTTATTAAGTATTTGTAAAGCCACAGAGGGTGTGAAGAATTGAGATCCAATCTCCCACAGTTGAAATAACTATAAAGGTGTAGTAAAGATTATATGAGATCAAAATATGTAAAGCCCAGGACACAGTAGGTGCTGAATAAGGAGTTATTATTATGGGTTCACAAATAGTTTTCTGATAGCTAGGCCTAGCTACAAAAAAAGTTCTAAAATGAGACAGTTAAGACATTATTTTATTACTCTTTATGAGCTTTAATTACTAAAACATAGCCCCAGGCTTCTGCGCCCTGTGTCTATGAAACTCTGATGATGAAAATAAGCCAGGGCAAGCTACCAAAAGACTTAACACAAACTAAAACGCTAGAGACAGCTGTCCTTGGAATCTCGGGCTCCCTGTTCTGAGCAGCTTCCTCCAATTGCCTAGGCCTTATTTAACATAGCAAAGAAGGTCTCCAAACACTTGGTCCTATTAGAAACCATTAACATGTCTAGAAAATGGATGTCCCCTTCTCTCTATATTTACATGGGGCTAATGGGAAAATAGGCATGGTGGTACAGCAGCTGATTTCCAGTCTCTTCTCACTCAGCTCTTTCTTTTTCCTCCAGTTTCTATAGGGAAGGGCCTTTCATAATGTGGAGGGACAGGATGTGTTTTAAGCACATGATGATCCTAGGACCACTTCTGGATTCAGAGCCCCTCCCCCTCCTGTCCCATGTCACATACACACTCTCTTACCTCTCATCCATCCTTCACAGAGAACTGCAGAGAAAATTACCTAAAATATAGAGACCATTCAAATTAGCAGGGACCTGGGCAGTTTCAGACTATCTCAGGGCATTCAACAGGAGAGCTGAATCTTTGGACCTGGAACAATATTCCTAGATTGAACTTTTTACTCCATCATCTCTCAGATGGACCTCAGAGATGTTATTTGGATTCTTTAGGGCTAATTTTTAGCAATTACAAAATGAAATTAAAAACACCTGCTTTGACGGGCACCTTGGAGGTTCAGGTGGTCAAATGCGCAACTCTTAATTTTGGCTCAGGTCATGATCTCAGGGTGGAGGGATTGAGCCCGTGTCAGGCTCTACCCTCAGCATGGAGTCTGCCTGAGATTCTCTATCTCCTCCTCTCCCTCTGCCCCTCCCCCTGCATTCTCATTCTCCTTCTCACACAAATAAAATGTTTAGGGGGAAAACAACAACAACAACAAAAATAACAACTGCCTTAAAATATCACTGATGGGATTAGATTAGATTATTTACTTCTGAGAAAATATTTATTGAATGCTTTGTGTGCCAGGTCCTAAAGATGAAAGACACAATGCATTCACGTCCCTCCAAAGTTTACAAAGTGGTCCCAGCATATAGTGAGAGTGCAATAAACCATCACTGTTTTTATCATTTACATTTATCTGGAAGCAACATATGAGATATTAAACAAATGGCACAGTATAAGAAACTTTCCATAGGAAAGAGCAGTCTTAGAGCTGTAGCAGGATGCTGGATGCCACCTAGTACTCTAGGATCATGGGGAGTAATGACACGGGCAGCCTTCGGGTAATGACCAAGGAGGCCAAGGCAGCATGGCTGCACAGGAAACTCAAAGCAGAAGCACTTACACCTAGTAAAGAAGTGTTCTCTACATTTTAACAACTCATATGGTATTACAAGTGGTGTTATATTCTAAATAATAAATATGCACTTATCCTTTAAAGCCATGCACTACATGTTTGATATTCCTCTTTTCTACCTAAATGATACAATGAAGGAATAATTCTCTGCTATGTATGTTGCTTTCACTGACCAAAGATGCAAGGAAAATTTAATCCTGGGTGAAGCTGATATTCTAATACCAGCTATGAAATGATACACACATGATAATGACCAAGGAAGAGACATCCTGCCATAAGCACCAAAGATCCCTCCCTAACCACCACACATGGACCCATATTAAAAATCAAATGATTCTGAAATCAAGGTTGAAGAAAGCATCATTCTGTCAGGTGTCAGGGATTCCAAGTCAGTATGTATGGATGCCCCACCCCCCTGGGGGGGCCTCTTGTCCTATAAGAACTCACTTCTCAGGGATGTCTGAAGTTTTTCTGAAGTCCTCAAGTGAATAAGTGACAGGCAGAATGAGGAGGGTCAGTCGTAGGAAAAAGGAAACAAAAACAGGAGAGCTCTTAAAGAACAGAAAAAGAGCCTTCCATGATATTCATTCCAAACACAGTAAAACAGTGCCTTGAGATAGCGTCAGCCTCCAGCCAGTGTCATGTGTTTATTTGGCAGCATTCGCCCCTCCCCAAAATACTGACTGAAGTAAATGAAGTAACACATTTTGTCAAATGAAAAATATTCTAGTCAACAAAAGAGTGAAAAACTGGAAAATTCTCGTGCATAATGGAGAATATTCTTGTCAGAATCATAGCCAGAAATGGTACATTCTTACCTAATTCTGGCATATAATCATGGGGGTTTAGAGTTTACAAAATCATCTACTCCACTTAATCTGGAAAACTGAAGGCCAGCAAGGTAGAATGCCCTGTACTGAAGACTCTTGATCCTCAACCCAAGGGCCAGTTACATCATGCTAACATTTCTTTCTCCCAACTGCAGAAAATAAGCACACACAAAAGGAAGACACTGAGGAGTAATCAATGCATCATGAGACAGACATTCTTGGAAGAGACTTGTGATAAAATATTCTCCAAAGAATATACAAACACAGACATTTAAGATTATTATTCTAGTTGCCAAGACAACAAAGGAACAAAATCAGAGAAAAAAAGAACCAAGAATTTTTCCCCCAAGCTCTATACCCAAACCACACTGAGACTGAGTGAGGCACTTCTCACCTTAGAATTGTTGGCCTAAGGAAGGCATCCCAAACCAAGACATATGCCTCTGACCACAGAAACCTGGGCTGCCCACAACCACGGAAGAACTACAGAACAAAAGTATTCAACACCAGTGTGCTGCAGGCCAGAATGATCTGAGGCTAATTCCATTCACATGTGCCTAAAAGATTTGTTTAAGGAGAAGCAATCCAAAGGCCAAGTGCAGAGTTCATTTTAATAGCACTGAGGTTTGTGTGCATGTCTAATCACGGGATCAGCAAATTACATGGCTAGTGCAAAGACCATATGACCTCTGTGGGACTGTGGAACAATTGAGTGCATCTGAGAAAAAAACACTAAGAATGGAAAATTCACTGAGCAGAAGGGCCAAGTTGTGAAGCTGCTATATGGGGGCAGAAGAGCAACAGGGATAAGCAACATGGTTTTGGGCATCTCCTAAGCCTGGTCACTGAACTAGAATTAATTCCCTTCCCCATCGTGCCCAAGTCACTAAGGAGAAAATCATATTAACTCCTTTAATGGGGCACTGGGTGGTTCAGTCGGTTGAGGTGCTGACTTCAGATCAGGTCATGATCTGAGTCTTGAGATGGAGCCCTGAATAGAGATCTCTACTCAGCAGAGAATCAGCTGGTCTTTCTCCCTCTCCCACCACTCATGTTCTCTTCTGTTTGTCTCTATCTCAAATAAACAAACTCCTTTAATGAAAGGACAGCACTCAAAGGAGGCTCTAAATGCTTGTCATTAAAGCAGACCAGAGGGGAGGAGTCAAGATGGCGGAGAAGGAGCAAGCTGAGACTGCTTCAGCTAGCCGGAGATCAGCTAGATAGCTTATCTAAAGATTGCAAACACGTGAAAATCCATCGGCAGATCAAAGAGAAGAAGAACTGCAATTCTGGAAACAGAAAAACAACCACTTTCTGAAAGGTAGGACCAGGGAGAAGTGAATCCAACGCGACAGGAAGATAGACCCCGGGGGGGGGGGGGGGGGGGGAGCCGGTTCCCGGCAAGCAGCGGAGCAACCGCGCACAAAATCAGGACTTTTAAAAGTCTGTTCCGCTGAGGGACATCGCTCCAGAGGCTAAACCGGGGCGAAGCCCACGCGGGGTCAGCGTGGCCTCAGGCCCCGCAGGGTCACAGAAGGATCGGGGGTGTCTGAGTGTCGCAGAGCTTGTGGGTATTGGAACGGGAAAGCCAGCTACAGAGACAGAGCCGACAGTAAGCTCACAGCTTGGTGTTACCTTGAACCGGTCGCAGGCTCGGTGAGCTCGGAGCGCGGCTGGAGGTCAGGCAGACGGGAGTAACTGGGCGCTGTTCTCTGAGGGCGCACTGAGGAGTGGGACCCTGGGCTCTCGGCTCCTCCGGGCCGGAGACCAGGAGGCCGCCATTTGTATTCCCGTCCTCCAGAACTCTACGGAAAGCGCTCAGGGAACAAAAGCTCCTGAAAGCAAACCCGAGCGGATTACTCACCCCGGCCCCGGGTAAGGGCGGTGTAATTCCTCCTGGGGCAAAGACACTTGAGAATCACTACAACAGGCCCCTCCCCCAGAAGATCAACAAGAAATCCAGCCGAGACCAAGTTCACCTACCAAGGAGTGCGGTTTCAATACCAAGGAGAGCAGCAGAATTCCAGAGGAGGAGAAAGCCAAGCACGGAACTAATGGCTTTTTTCCGGTGATTTTTTTTAGTCTTGCAGTTAATTTAATTTTTTCCTTTTCATTTATTGTTTTTTTTTTTCTCGCCTTCGGGTAAAATTTTTTTTTTTAACTGTTACCTTTTTTTTTTTTTAACGATTTTTTACTAGTTTATCTAATATATATATTTTTTCTTTTTTACATTTTTCTTAGGTGTTTTCTTTTTTTAAAAATTCTTTTCTTTTTTTTTGCTTTTTGCTTTTTTTTTCTTTCTTCCTTTTTGAACCTCTTTTTATCCCCTTTCTCCCCACTCACGATTTTGGATCTCTTCTAATTTGGTTAAAGCATATTTTCCTGGGGTTGTTGCCACCCTTTTAGTATTTTACTTGCCCCTTCATTTACTCTTATCTGGACAAATGACAAGACGTAAAAATTCAACACAAAAAAAAAAGAACAAGAGGCAGTACCGAAGGCTAGGGACCTAATCAATACAGACATCGGTAATGTGTCAGATCTAGAGTTCAGAATGACAATTCTCAAGGTTCTAGCCGGGCTCGAAAAAGGCATGGAAGATATTAGAGAAACCCTCTCGAGAGATATAAAAGCCCTTTCTGGAGAAATAAAAGAACTAAAATCTAACCAAGTTGAAATCAAAAAAGCTATTAATGAGGTGCAATCAAAAATGGAGGCTCTCACTGCTAGGATAAATGAGGCAGAAGAAAGAATTAGTGATATAGAAGACCAAATGACAGAGAATAAAGAAGCTGAGCAAAAGAGGGACAAACAGCTACTGGACCACACGGGGAGAATTCGAGAGATAAGTGACACCATAAGACGAAACAACATTAGAATAATTGGGATTCCAGAAGAAGAAGAAAGAGAGAGGGGAGCAGAAGGTATACTGGAGAGAATTATTGGGGAGAATTTCCCCAATATGGCAAAGGGAATGAGCATCAAAATTCAGGAGGTTCAGAGAACGCCCCTCAAAATCAATAAGAATAGGCCCACACCCCGTCACCTAATAGTAAAATTTATAAGTCTCAGTGACAAAGAGAAAATCCTGAAAGCAGCCCGGGAAAAGAAGTCTTTAACATACAATGGTAAAAATATTAGATTGGCAGCTGACTTATCCACAGAGACCTGGCAGGCCAGAAAGAGTTGGCATGATATTTTCAGAGCACTAAACGAGAAAAACATGCAGCCAAGAATACTATATCCAGCTAGGCTATCATTGAAAATAGAAGGAGAGATTAAAAGCTTCCAGGACAAACAAAAACTGAAAGAATTTGCAAATACCAAACCAGCTCTACAGGAAATATTGAAAGGGGTCCTCTAAGCAAAGAGAGAGCCTACAAGTGGTAGATCAGAAAGGAACAGAGACCATATACAGTAACAGTCACCTTACAGGCAATACAATGGCACTAAATTCATATCTCTCAATAGTTACCTTGAATGTGAATGGGCTAAATGCCCCTGTCAAAAGACACAGGGTATCAGAATGGATAAAAAAACAAAACCCATCTATATGTTGCCTACAAGAAACTCATTTTAAGCCCGAAGACACCTCCAGATTTAAAGTGAGGGGGTGGAAAAGAATTTACCATGCTAATGGACATCAGAAGAAAGCAGGAGTGGCAATCCTTATATCAGATCAATTCGATTTTAAGCCAAAGACTATAATAAGAGATGAGGAAGGACACTATATCATACTCAAAGGGTCTGTCCAACAAGAAGATTTAACAATTTTAAATATCTATGCCCCCAACGTGGGAGCAGCCAACTAGATAAACCAATTAATAACAAAATCAAAGAAACACATCAACAATAATACAATAATAGTAGGGGACTTTAACACTCCCCTCACTGAAATGGACAGGTCATCCAAGCAAAAGATCAGCAAGGAAATACAGGCCTTAAACGACACACTGGACCAGATGGACATCACAGATATATTCAGAATATTTCATCCCAAAGCAACAGAATACACATTCTTCTCTAGTGCACATGGAACATTCTCCAGAATAGATCACATCCTCGGTCCTAAATCAGGACTCAACCGGTATCAAAAGATTGGGATCATTCCCTGCATATTTTCAGACCACAATGCTCTAAAGCTACAACTCAACCACAAAAGGAAGTTTGGAAAGAACCCAAATACATGGAGACTAATCAGTATCCTTCTAAAGAATGAATGGGTCAACCGGGAAATTAAAGAAGAATTGAAAAAAATCATGGAAACAAATGATAATGAAAATACAACGGTTCAAAATCTGTGGGACACAACAAAGGCAGTCCTGAGAGGAAAATATATAGCAGTACAAGCCTTTCTCAAGAAACAAGAAAGGTCTCAGGTACACAACCTAACCCTACACCTAAACGAGCTGGAGAAAGAACAAGAAAGAAACACTAAGCCCAGCAGGAGAAGAGAAATCATAAAGATCAGAGCAGAAATCAATGAAATAGAAACCAAAAAAACGATAGAGCAAATCAACGAAACGAGGAGCTGGTTCTTTGAAAGAATTAATAAAATTGATAAACCCCTGGCCCGACTTATCAAAAAGAAAAGAGAAAGGACCCAAATAAATAAAATCATGAATGAAAGAGGAGAGATCACAACTAACACCAAAGAAATACAAACTATTATAAGAACATACTATGAGCAACTCTACGGCAATAAATTTGACAATCTGGAAGAAATGGATGCATTCCTAGAAACATATAAACTACCACAACTGAACCAGGAAGAAATAGAAAGCCTGAACAGACCCATAACCAGTAAGGAGATTGAAACAGTCATCAAAAATCTCCAAACAAACAAAAGCCCAGGGCCAGATGGCTTCCCGGGGGAATTCTACCAAACATTTAAAGAAGAACTAATTCCTATTCTCCTGAAACTGTTCCAAAAAATAGAAATGGAAGGAAAACTTCCAAACTCATTTTATGAGGCCAGCATCACCTTGATCCCAAAACCAGACAAGGATCCCACCAAAAAAGAGAGCTATAGACCGATATCCTTGATGAACACAGATGCGAAAATACTCAACAAAATACTAGCCAATAGGATTCCACAGTACAT
Source organism: Mustela nivalis (assembly GCF_964662115.1). NCBI lineage: Eukaryota > Metazoa > Chordata > Mammalia > Carnivora > Mustelidae > Mustela > Mustela nivalis. Next base: position 56,168,876 of record NC_139027.1, read on the forward strand.
TAAAAAGATTATTCACCACGACCAAGTGGGATTTATTCCAGGGCTGCAAGGTTGGTTCAACATCCGCAAATCAGTCAATGTGATACAACACATCAATAAAAGAAAGAACAAGAACCATATGATACTCTCCATAGATGCTGAAAAAGCATTTGACAAAGTACAGCATCCCTTCCTGATCAAAACTCTTCAAAGTGTAGGGCACATACCTCAATATCATCAAAGCCATCTATGAAAAACCCATCGCAAATATCATTCTCAATGGAGAAAAACTGAAAGCTTTTCCGCTAAGGTCAGGAACACGGCAGGGATGTCCATTATCACCACTGCTATTCAACATAGTACTAGAGGTCCTAGCCTCAGCAATCAGACAACAAAAGGAAATTAAAGGCATCCAAATCGGCAAAGAAGAAGTCAAATTATCACTCTTCGCAGATGATATGATACTATATGTGGAAAACCCAAAAGACTCCACTCCAAAACTGCTAGAACTTATACAGGAATTCAGTAAAGTGTCAGGATATAAAATCAATGCACAGAAATCAGTTGCATTTCTCTACACCAACAGCAAGACAGAAGAAAGAGATATTAAGGAGTCAATCCCATTTACAATTGCATCCAAAACCATAAGATACCTAGGAATAAACCTAACCAAAGAGACACAGAATCTATACTCAGAAAACTATAAATTACTCATGAAAGAAATTGAGGAAGACACAAAGAAATGGAAAAATGTTCCATGCTCCTGGATTGGAAGAATAAATATTGTGAAAATGTCTATTCTACCTAAAGCAATCTACACATTTAATGCAATTCCTATCAAAGTACCATCCATCTTTTTCAAAGAAATGGAACAAATAATGCTAAAATTTATATGGAACCAGAAAAGACCTCGAATAGCCAAAGGGATATTGAAAAAGAAAGCCAACGTTGGTGGCATCACAATTCCGGACTTCAAGCTCTATTACAAAGCTGTCATCATCAAGACAGCATGGTACTGGCACAAAAACAGACACATAGATCAATGGAACAGAATAGAGAGCCCAGAAATAGACCCTCAAATATATGGTCAACTAATCTTCGACAAAGCAGGAAAGAATATCCAATGGAAAAAAGACAGCCTCTTCAATAAATGGTGCTGGGAAAATTGGACAGCCACATGCAGAAAAATGAAATTGGACCATTTCCTTACACCACACACAAAAATAGACTCAAAATGGATGAAGGACCTCAATGTGAGAAAGGAATCCATCAAAATCCTTGAGAAGAACACGGGCAGCAACCTCTTCGACCTCTGCCGCAGCAACATCTTCCTAGGAACAACGCAAAAGGCAAGGGAAGCAAGGGAAAAAATGAACTATTGGGACTTCATCAAGATCAAAAGCTTTTGCACAGCAAAGGAAACAGTTAACAAAATCAAAAGACAACTGACAGAATGGGAGAAGATATTTGCAAACGACATATCAGATAAAGGACTAGAGTTCAGAATCTATAAAGAACTTAGCAAACTCAACACCCAAAGAACAAATAATCCAATCAAGAAATGGGCAGAGGACATGAACAGACATTTCTGCAAAGAAGACATCCAGATGGCCAACAGACACATGAAAAAGTGCTCCATATCACTCGGCATCAGGGAAATACAAATCAAAACCACAATGAGATATCACCTCACACCAGTCAGAATAGCTAAAATCAACAAGTCAGGAAATGACAGATGCTGGCGAGGATGCGGAGAAAGGGGAACCCTCCTACACTGTTGGTGGGAATGCAAGCTGGTGCAGCCACTCTGGAAAACAGCATGGAGGTTCCTCAAAATGTTGAAAATAGAACTGCCCTATGACCCAGCAATTGCACTATTGGGTATTTACCCTAAAGATACAAATGTAGTGATCCAAAGGGGCACATGCACCCGAATGTTTATAGCAGCAATGTCCACAATAGCCAAACTATGGAAAGAACCTAGATGTCCATCAACAGATGAATGGATCAAGAAGATGTGGTATATATACACATTGGAATACTATGCAGCCATCAAAAGAAATGAAATCTTGCCATTTGCAACAACATGGATGGAACTAGAGCGTATCATGCTTAGCAAAATAAGTCAAGCAGAGAAAGACAACTATCATATGATCTCCCTGATATGAGGAAGTGGTGATGCAACATGGGGGCTTAAGTGGGTAGGAGAAGAATAAATGAAACAAGATGGGATTGGGAGGGAGACAAACCATAAGTGACTCTTAATCTCACAAAACAAACTGAGGGTTGCTGGGGGGAGGGGGTTTGGGAGAAGGGGGTGGGATTATGGACATTGGGGAGGGCATGTGCTTTGGTGAGTGCTGTGAAGTGTGTAAACCTGGTGATTCACAGACCTGTACCCCTGGGGATAAAAATATATGTTTATATAAAATAAAAAAAGAAAAAAAAAAAAAGAAAAAAAAAAAGCAGACCAGAGGGCACCTGGGTAGCTCAGTCATTTAAGCATCTCTCTTCAGCTCAGGTCATGATCCCAGGGTCCTGGGAATGAGACCCACACTGGGTTCACTGCTTAGCAGAAAGCTGCTACTCCCTCTGCCTCTGTCTCCTGACTTGTGCTCCATCAAATATATATATATATACTTTTTTTTTTTTTTAAGGCAGACCAGAGATTGTACAGGAGAAGTTGGTCAGGAAACAATCTTCTTCCAACACTGTCTGTCTAGTTGTGCCTCCTCCAGACTCTGAAAACTCATGAAACAAAAAAGACCTTGGGACCTTTGAACATTTAAAGACCCTAGTAACAGACTTACACAAATTAGCTAAAGATGCAAAGTATGAACAGAGTTAATGACAGTGAGTCAGGAAGTAAAGAGCTAACAGTTACACATCTTCCTCCCTCTCTCCTTTGTCTGGCCCTGGTTTCCATACCTCCCCCCATCCCATCATCATCTCCACACACGATCATATGTGCATGCACACATACACATACTCAACACACACAGTAATTACCAATGTGTGGTAGTAAAAAGCCTTGGGCAAGATTAAATCCCAGACCTTTGACAATAGGCTATGGTGAATGTTGCTGGAAATGTCAGGTAATGAGGAAGACTATCCTGAGTAAACCTCTGACCTGAATTACAGAAAGGAAATGTTAAGAAATTCTATCTCTGAGAGAATCCTCTGAAACTTAAAACCCACCCAACACACAAGTAATACTGCCGCAGTTAATTCTTCCCAAGAATACAGTCTCTGTTGAGGATTAAGCCTGGTTTTGTGACCTCAGTTTCTCAACGGCACAAGCTGTATTTCTCTCATTTTCATACATCAGCACCCAGTACATAAGAGGTCCTCCTAGATACCTATTTTTGTTAGAATGGCCTGCCTACTCCATGTGCCCACCCTAAAAAGCAGTATTCAATTCCCCAATGCACACCTCTACCTCCTACCTGAGATGAAGCTGAGCTCAGTATACCATCACTCTCTGATGACAATCTGTAAGATACTTATGAAGTGGCACAGTGCAAGGTCCCACTCAGAGGCATGAACGGCAGTCTTAAAGCTTCCGTAAGGTGCTGGATGTTGCCTACTACGATCGTAGTACCATCTACCCACCCAACAGCTGTATATGTACCAGACAGACAGCTCTTTTTTAAGTTTTTTTTTTTTTTTTTTTGACAGAGGGAGAGAGAGATCACAAGCAGGCAGAGCAGGAGGCAGAGAGAAAGAGCAGAGAGCCCAATGCGGGGCTTGATCCCAGGACCCTGAGATCATGACCTGAGCCGAAAGCAGAGGTTTAACCCACTGAGCCACCCAGGTGCCCCAGACAGCTATTTTTACCAGGAATATATCCCACCCATGATTTCTCTGAAGAGTCATCCAGCCAGTCCTAATTTTGAACAAATCAATAAATAAACACTGATCTGAAGAGCACCTCCATGTGCTAGGGTATGTCCTAAGCACTAAAAGGAAAACTATGCAATAGATATAGACTATGCCCTAAAGACACAAACCATTTAGCAAAGTAGCTGAGACTACACACCGCAAAGGAAAGCTGGCAAAGTTGGTAGAAGGGAGATATCTCCAGGGAGAGAGAAAGTCATTGATATTTTAGTGTACTGAGGAGGGAATCTGTTCCTTAGCCTACTTCAGCCTGTTAGATCTGGGATGTGGTAAGAGGTAGTTCTCCAAAGACAGAGACTTTTAAGATTGGTAGGGTCAGCACTGAGCAGAAATGAAGAAGGGAAAGAGAAACTAACAATGACAGAGCACACTGTTGGACCTTTATAGCCCTTGCACCTCGTGCAATTCTTTAGTGGCTCTTTTGATGTGAACTTCTGTCATTATGTTAAGCTGCCCAACATAGAAGCCCTCTTCCCTTCTGAGAAACCCTTCACTGTCTTACCCAATAGAAAGTCTAGCCCCAAGCTGGCTTGAAATGTAGAATAAGTGCCACCAAGAATAATGGACCTGAGAGCCACACAGTAGCAAACACAGCATCATGCACTGGTGCATCCAGAGGTGGGAGGGTCCCAGCTGAACTGTCCCTTTAGCTGAAACTTAGGTGAGGTTCTGGCTGCTCAGCTTCCCTTGGTTTCTGCCCATTTTCTAATCCTGTTTCCTTAGCCTCTTCAGTTCTATGAGTAATCTGATATCTTTCCAGTGAATTACTCTTATGCCTAACTAGAGCCATTTGCAACTGCTTACTATGAACAACACTAACCAATACACCTGTGATATAGACATCAATTTATAAAGAAACTGAGGCTCTGGAAAGCTAAATACCTAGCCACTTAGTGATAGAATTTAAGCTCAGGTCCTCTGACCTCAAACCTAGAGATGTTTCCTCTCCTTGCTGTGTTCATCAGGATAGCTCTAGTTGCAAGTGGGAGAAAAACAAACAAACAAAAAAAAACCCTAAAGCGGCGTTAAACAGAAAGGATATGTATTGACTACATATTTCAGATGTAGAAAGCATGACTGGCTCTATTTTCCAAAGGATGCCCAACATATTCATCATCGGTTCACTCTCATCCACCTACCAGCTGCCCACCCACCTACCAGCCACAAGTTTTCCTTCCTTCCTCCCAACCAAAAGTTTCTTTCAAATTCTTCTGCACACATTATATGTACTAGAAACTTAAATTACCCCTTTCCATGGCATTGTAACCCAGAGCAGGCTCATCAAGGCTTTTCCAGTCCCCTGAAATCATTTCTCAGGGGCAGCCCCAACTGCTCTGTGTCCAAGGATTTGATCTCAGGTCCCCAGAACAGAGGTTCAGTTCCAAAGTATGTCCAAGGGAGAGTACTAGGGGTCAAACTGCTAAGGAAAAACACGTCCAAGAAGTTTACAGAGAAAGAAGGCCCTAAGATGGGAGTTTAGAGCTGGAGCTTCCAGCCAAGGGCTTAGACAGCCACAGAAGACAAGAGCAAAGTACAGCGAGAAGGGCTGAGTTGGGGTTGATGGCAACAGAGCAGACTGAGAAGAAACAGTTATATCTTCGGTGTGCAGCAGGGTAAGCTGGCTCTACAGAAAGGGTCAGACTGAGCAGTACATCGGGTTCCAGGGAAGGCCACCCTTCGGGCCCTGTGTCATTGGCTCCTCGTGTCTAGATTTTTCCTCCCTGCCCCAATTCTAAAGTTTTTCCTAGAACTGAGTCTGCCACCTAGCAACTGATCCTTAGTTGAAACTGTACAACTTCAATATTTACCAAACACCAAGTGTTATTAGTTAGACTTGGGTTAGGGGTTGGTGATACATAGATGAAAAAAAAATGTCATGTGAAACCTTGAAAAACTTTGCTGAGGGTGAGAGAAGCAGCTGAGCTCTTAAAAAAAGATTAAAATATTAGTTCTATAACAGAGGTTTATAGAAGGTTGCCATAGGAACTCAGAAGAGGAGCAATTAACCTGAGTGCCCTTAAGGTTGTGGGAGGGAACAGTGGATAATGAAGGTGGAAGGAAAGTTAGGTGTGATGCTCCATGCTCCATGGGAGGCACCTCCATGGGGTGGCACAGGTTGAGAAAGAAACACCAGAAGGAATTAGGGTTGGGTCAGAAACAGTCTGACTTCCATGATCTGAAGTTCCCCTCCTAGAGCATGAGCCTTCCGCTTTGTATTGCCTGCGTCTTGGCATGGGGCCTTTTCCTTAGAGGGAGCTCTGTAAATGTCTATGAATTAAACAATGAACCCTGCTTTGCCTTTGGAACAGAATGCAGACCTGCAAGACCAAGGGACACTGCTTTCTAAAACATTATCACAGCCTTTAATTTCTCATTATGACTCTCTGAGCAGTTTAATTAATAATTGCTATGAGAAGAGGAGAGCAAAGTGATAATTAATAGCTAGTGGCCAGAGCTATTGCTGAATTGAGTCCAATTATAAAACGAACAATGCACACCCAAAAAGAAACATGAATTACAAAAGTAAAGGGTAAGGGAGATTCTGAGGGATCATCTTAATCTGACCAGATGTTGGGTGAGGTAGACTTCAAGTGGGAAGAATGGAAAAGTGATAAACATGGGCATCTGTCAGGAAATGAATCCTTCACCATGGTCCACACTTCCAAAAAGGGCAAGCACTGCCACTGGGCTCCTTTTCCTCCTGACTGAAACACCACAGAATAAGATAGAACAAAAAGGAGGAGCAAAGACTAGAGTCATCCTACTGAAGATACTAAATGCTCAGGATGCCTCCAGCAGCACAAGGACACCCAGCACTTCTGAGATGAAAAAACCTCTAGGACTTGATGGCTCTTTGATTCCTTCTTTAAAAGGCAGCATGATGTTTTTAGAAAGATGGTTGCTACAGAACTGCTTATCCAACAAAGAACCTCCAAAACACTTGTTGTCTGAATAGTTGGGTGACTGACCACTCCACCAATCCCTGTGGTTAACTTGCATATTTTCCCTCCCGTCCCGATCAGGGATCCTCCTGTGCTGTCTTTTCAGGGCACACAGGCTTCTCTCCACTAACCATATATTAATGGTTTGGGTGTAAAATGGCCCTTTCTTTTATAAAGGGCCTTTTATGAATATAGGATCCTATTAAGTATTAGGTATAAGAATTTTTAAAGTTGAATCATTTAGGCTGCCAGTTAAACGAAACCTAAATAAAAAGGTTCAGATTTTTTCAAAGAAAGTGTAATTTATAAAACCTATGCTAAAGAAGAAATTAAGAAAGCAGGCACACAATTCCTATAACTGCAAATAATAATAATATGAAAAAAAGACCCAAAAGAAGAAAGAAAATTTTTTAAGTACCAATGATGTCTATGAATTGAGAACTGCTTTCCTCAAGCACTGGTTGAGATAATTCTGTGCTTTAAAAATTGCTCCTTTAAGATAAATCTCTTTTCTACCATCCAGGAAATGCTGTTATCCTGAGAGTTACATGATAGAAAAGCGACATTCTGTGGCTGAGCCAAGGAACTGCAGTAGTTTGATCCAAATGCCCGGAGCCTCTGCCTTCCCTTCCCTTCTGATCTTTAAGAACTTGTAGGCTGGAGGTTCTAAATTAACTTTTTTTTTTTTTTTTTTTTTTTAACATTTTACAGACTGCACTGCAACTATCATTCAACTGTGAACCGCCCCCCCCCACTTTCTTTGCAGGTTAAGATCTCAGGGTGTACACAACTACTTTCAATTTCTCCTTCACTAGAGCAGTTTACACAGCAGAAAGAAAGGAGGGATTAGAATACAAAAACTAAGGTTCAAGTCTCAGCTCTGCTCTCCCTCTCCTATTCCATCTCCAAACCATGTGTATGAGGGAAGGGAGGGACATTATATGCATGGTGGAAATGCTGCACCAAGACAGAGTGTTTTCCACTTCTAAATGATAAAGATTCTTCTTTCAGACACAGAACTCAGTCCATTTGCAATATGCATACCTGCCAGGTGGACTCCACAGCTCCCTCTCCTTGTGCCTGTCACAGCTCTCAGCAGTCTTCCTACATCCATTACAGCCCTGAGTTATTAGAAATGTCTCGGGCACATCATGAAAATACTCTCTTCTTTTACAATGCATGTTGCAAACTCAGTGTCTAGTTCATCCCATAGGACAGAGATTTTCTGGGTCAGTATAACATGTCAATGGGTATAGGAGAACAGTGCACTGAACTTAAATCCAAATTCCTGAATTCACAAGACTGGTTCCCTTTAACTTTATATTCCAAGACAGAGGACAATGTTTATAATGTCTAATTCTTTTCTGTTTGAAGGCCAAAGACTACCAAAAACTTACCTGGCTAAGTATTTTCCAGAGTGTGGAGGACTGCTTAGTCCTTTAGCAAGTTTTATTTTGACAAGCAGAAATTTTGTTTTCCTGATGTTCCAGGGGAGCTGAGGATTTTTTTTCTTTTGCCCTTCTGAAGCAAAAGCCAAAATCATCAATAGGCTGAAATTCTAAATAGATTAATTCCCAACACTACATAGCTCAAATTTATCACTGTATTGTGACGATTATCCTTTCTCCTATTACACTTGTTTACTTTTGTTGGATTTCTGCCTTCCCATCTATAAGAGAAGAGATAGGAAAGAGCAAAATAAAGTGGAGACTTAATACCAAAACTACAACTTACTTTTTCCTCTTGCATTTCTTTCATCAGAAGAAGAGCAAAAAGGCATATTTGGGGGGAGTAGAGAGAAAGAAAGAGTGTAATGCATTGATTATAACTGCACTGAAATAGAAGTGAGAATGAGTATTTTTTTTTTTTTTTCAAGACTAGGCCTGGAGAGGGGAAAGATGATAGAACGGGGAAAACTGGTAAAAACCACGCTGACTTCATTCTTATCTGTTTTCATGAATCCATAATTTTTTAAGTTTCCAGTTGTACTGAGAAATTTTCTCCCTTCCTTCTTTTAGATGCCAAGAAAAACTGCACTCGAGGGTAAGCAAACACCTGACAACCCAGGAATTGTGATAATGCACTAACTGAAGACTTGCAGCGCTGTTTGTGACTGAAAGACTTCAGAACAGCTTCCCTAGCACTGGGATGTTTTTCCAAGTGAGTAGACCAGGCATCAGCTTAGAGGAGAATCAGACACAAGTGGCCAGTTAGAATTCATTTCGCAGAAATTGGAGAGAACACTGGCTGAGCACAGGCCTGGAAAGTCCTGGCTCTGAGGGTATGCACCCCCTACACAGATAAGCTCTCCAAAGAGCTTTGTCTCTGGTAAAAACCAAAAGCCCAATATTTATGCATACTCTGCCGGATACTCCTCACTGCAACAGTCAACAAGGGGTGGCCACCCACATGTCAGAGTCCTAGCCAATGACATACAAATAGAAATCTTTTATCAAATGGATTAGGGGTGTTCTTGGGAACATTTTTGCTTTTCTGATAAAAAAAGAAAAATTACAGTTTGTCCATCCTTTCATCCTTCCCCTTTTCTTCCTCCTCAAATTTAAATATGATGCCCAGTGGAGCATCAGCCATCTGGTAATGTGAGAGGACCAGCCAACAGGTTAAAAAATAGACTTTTTTCATCTCAGGAAACAAACTGAGGATGCTGGAGGAAAGAGGGGGTGGGGTGACTGGTTTGATGAACACTGGGGAGGGTATGTGCTATGGTAAGTGCTGTGTGTTGTGTAAGAATGATGAATCACAGACTTGTACCCCTGAAACAAATAATACATTATATGTTAATAATTTAAAAAAGAAAGGAAGAAAGAAAGGTAGGTAGGTAGGTGTCCTAAGGCAGATGGTCAAGCATATGCTAATCAGGGAGGGAGCTGTATAACAGGATCCCTGCTGAGGAGTATCAAAGGTCACCTCTGTCAGAGAAAACCCTGACAACAATAGTGCTGGCACTTCTAATGACCTTTATTGGTGTTTATGTTTTAGTCATGTCAATAATGATGAGTTACTTACTAATCAATGTTTCTATTCTCCAAATTTGTGACTTTCCTCTATCCTTGACCCAAAGCAAGTATAAAAGAGGGATTTTGCTGTCTGTGACTATATATAAAGACAGCTAATACAGGTAACCCTCTCTGCTACCATGAAAAGTATTTTACCACACAAAACCAAAGGTTAGACATAAAATATTATACTGCAAACACCTGAGATTCAGGAAAAGGGGGATTTCTGGTGATTGAAATGCAGTTATCCCAACATGGGCATAATATACAGGTGAACTGGGTCGCCTGGGTGGCTCAGTGGGTTAAAGCCTCTGCCTTCGGCTCAGGTCATGATCCCAGGGTCTTGGGATTGAGCCCCGCATTGGGCTCTCTGCTCAGCGGGGAGCCTGCTTTCCCCTCTCTCTGTCTCTGCCTGCCTCTCTGCCCACTTGTGGTCTCTGTCTATCAAACAAATAAATAAAATCTTTTAAAAATTTTTGTTTAAAAATATACAGGTGAACGTACTAATTACATTATTGACCATAAACAGCCCTTCTATTTTAATGGCCACAAGTAGTTGGCTCTTTGGTTTACACTTTTGTCTTCAAAATGGTATGACACATGGCTTTGAACCACAATCTCATAGTTTAACTCATTTTAATTTCCAGGCATTGCTTTACTGTGAACATTTTACATAGTTCAGTTTCAGAGGTAACCTTCAAAACAGTGCAGTTGGTTCTTTTGAAAAGGTTTGCTCTGTGGGAAAAAGACTGGTTAAATTAAGAGTGAGGTAAGTTGCTAAAAGGGTAACAAGAGAGGAAATACCCAAACATACAACTATGACACATTCACATGAATGCTACCGTATCTGAGCTGCATTTTTATTTCCAATGCAATGAAAATACACCTGTGGTCCTAAATTTTACAATGTGACCATAAAATATAGATAATCATAACTATTTAAAACATGTTTTGAATTATGCATTTTATTTTTGAAGCAAGTTTATTACTGTCATCTTGATTCGTGGCAAGTGTCTGAAGTAGGCAGGGCTTACCTGCTTATGTCAAAAGAGAATCTTGTACAGAGAAGGAAAATGATTTGCCTGAGCTCACAGATTCATCCTGAACCCTCAGTCCTACACCAAAAAATTCTCTATTATTTACTTGCAAAATGCAGAAAATTGGTTCATCTTATTTTGAAGATCACACTGCATCTCCGTGCCAATTTCTTACTACTTTATCCCGCCTTTCTAAATATTTCTCAAGTACTGACCTTGTAATTCACCACCTAAGCACCTATTTTCCCTTCCATTCAGTATATGAATGTGACTCTGAACTGGTTCTACTAGCTCTGAAATACCTCAGTTGGGTCCATGACAAAGTGCAGTCACTTACAAATAAAGAAGCTGAGTCACCTCCAAGTCCCAAACCCCGCAGATTAGATGAACTACCTCCTGTTTGGGGGTAAGGTGGGGTGGAGGGGGAGGTTAACTTTCAGGTTAAGTGCAATACCACAGTGGATAAATACAAAAGAGGACAAATGCCTAGTGTATAATAAGAAGGGAGTGAGGCTTGGTTTAGGAATCCAAGCCACACCTCAAAATCAAGCTGAGCTGAACCCATCCTCAACTCCTTCCTGAAAAACTACTAACTGCTTAGAAGGAGCTGCCCCTCCTGCCAGTGGCAGCCATGTTCCTAAGCCTCCCACTGCCAAGCCTGCTACCTAGCTGGGGGCCTTCCCTGGGCATCCTCCCTTCCCCTTTATTTTGTTTTCATCTTTGTCCATTTAGCCCAATAAAATCAGCTTTTTGCATACTAAAGCTGAATTTGTTTAAGGACAAACAGTTGGAGACCTGCTTCTCAGGGGCCTGAGTGACAGATCGCATTAGGGGTGTCAACCTTGGGGGCTGCCAATTTGGCAGGTCCCTGACTCTGAGGAGACACCACCCTGTGAGCTGCTCACTGTCAGGACTCCAAAAGGCATTACCCTGAACTCCAAGGTGGAGCTGTTTACCAATACCATGATCTCTCCCCAGATGCAGTTGCTACGGCAGCTAATTAAGAGAACAATTAAGACTAAGGCAATCAGTCAAGTACACAGACCTCAGTCATCTTCCCAGCTCTTGGATGCTGTGCCACTCCCAGAGGGCTGAACCGTATTCAGTCATTCAGAAAATGACAGGAAGAAGCTATTAAATATCTGAAAACCATAAAAATGCAATCATACTGTTCTTTAGCTGAGCCATCCACCAGAGACCAATGCCCAGCAACTTTAGAAACTTAGCAGTCCTCTTCAATTCACACACTCACAAATAAGATTAATCAAAAGCAGCTCAAATCAAAATTTAATTATAAGGTGGAGATGGGAGAGGCTATGCTGGCCATTCTCTTGCTTTTTTTGGTTTATGACTGATCAATACCCCTAGAATCAGCCAAATGCAAGAAAAAATCCATGGGGTGTCTTTAGAAAGGAAGTAACAGATTAAATATTGAGCTAAACAATTTAATCTTCTCCTGGAAGAATTTTCAGATCTCTGTAAAGGTAAATCCTATTAGAGGGGAACAGTCTCCATGATAGCGCCTCATTGGGACAAGTTCATAAACACAGAAACACAAGCTAGTAAAACAGAACTTCAAATGGAGACCAGGAAAAAAAAAAAAAAAAAAAAAAAAAAACCTTCCCTTAAAAAGAAATATATATGTGTGTTGTGCGTGCATGCATGTGTGTGTATACATATACATGTGTGTATTTTTTTTTAATTTAGTAAACTTACTGCAGAGCACTCTAAGACTCTTCCTGAATATTGGCTTTACCAATAAAGTAAGTAGAAAGTGTTGAGGTAAGAGCATGAACTTTGGTTGCAGACCTGGGTTCAAATTCTACCCCTCTACATACTAACTATATGACACCAGGCAATTGACTAAACCACTGTTTCCTCATATGTTAGAGGCCAGTGAGTGCTTATAAAGGAATGATGATAGTGATACTAATTTCTATCATTGGTAGAATGACAGAAATGATACTGGTAACTATCATTTGTAGATGGCCTGAACAATTATTGCAATTTCTATATGTGATCTTGCACTCATTACAACTCATTACAACATTATAGGATAAATATTATTACTATTGTAGTCAATTTAGAGAGGAAGAATCAGATATTACTAGGCAAGGCCTCTCACGGCAATGACTGGAAGTACCAAGAAACCCAAGCCTTGTGTTCACAAAAGCCTTCAATTTCAATTTTGTTTTAATCTCCAAACATGATGATCACAGCCAGAAACCAAGACCACTGAAAGTGAACAACCTAACCTTTTCTCTGGTTCAAGTCCAAGAAGATACATCTTCTAGTGTACTATGAATTAACATTTTTTTCTAATGTTAAAATTATCTTATGAATCATAATATATTGTATTATATATTAAAAATGTACATTTGGCCTGCATAAATGTTTAAAATTATCTTTAAGCTATTCTGGCCCTTCCTCTCTTTTTATATAACAAAAGCCTAAAAAAAAAAAATGGCAAGAAAAAGGGAGAGAGAACTGGACTTGTGTTTACCCATTCTTAAATAACCAAATGGATACTAATGAACACAGAGTTAGGAAAAGATGCATGACACACAATATTATGTAGTGTTCCCACCATATCGACACAATAGTCCCACGTAACCTCAAAAGTATAGATAATAGTAAAATATAGGGAATTAATTAGAAAGGAATGAGTCTGGAGTACTTACTATTTTTGTTTTATAATATATATAAATTATAAAGCTGATGCAATATAATTTTTACTAATGTCTGTTTAATAGCCAGCTTGCAAAATTTCAAAAATCTAACCATGGACTTGCCTAAGCCAGGAGGAGCCAATTCTAGCAAATCAGTGAATCCACAGATGATTCTTCATGTATGCAAACATGAATCTTTTAGCAGGTACATATATCAATATAGTGACACTTACAGGAAGACATATTTGAATAGGCATATGTGTTCAAAAACGTATGACCAGATGGATTTCTTTATATATGTAAGAATATGTGCCCCACACTCAATCCAGGTGAGTTGTCCCTAGACATTGCTCTTCTAATCTCCCCACCAATATGTTAGTCTCTGTGTACAAACCCTGGTACTATTCACTACAGACTTCTGTTGGGATGGCATGAAAAACACCCACATCTATATACAGCTTATGAAATAAGTTGGGCATTACTTTGTTAGCTCTCGCTAGTCTCAACCCAATGTCATGGAAGAGCTGGTAACTTCCAGGTGGCCACTGGTGGGCTACTTTTCCTCCTCATTTGGTGTTACAGATAAGAACCTTATAAAATGCTCAGAAATCGAATAACCAACATCCACTCACATCAGAGATTTTTTTTTTCCATCTACTGTGTGCTCACAGGCAAACACACATGCATACACTCACTCTAAAGAAAGCTCATGTTTTAAGTTATTATACTACTCTTCTGAAATGTATAATATGAAAGAAGGATATGCTATAATCATTTGATAAAGAATGAGAGCCAAAAAACTGCATTCCTTTAAGTACTAAATTCAAGACCTAACTGTACTTCTACTACGGTATTTTAGTGTGCCCATGTTACCATTAAAATTTTTTAAATGACCACCTCAAATATCCTTATAGCCAAACTACCACTATTGAAAGAGAATCTGTCCACTTCTTACTGCTTCTCCTTTTCCTGGAAATGGAAAACCAACTGATCCAAAATCAATTGCTTAGATCTCCACTGCGGCAGGGAGAAGAAAATTCAAAGACTTTCACTAATGCTCTAAATTTGAGAAATGTCCACAAAGGACAAAAGTGTAGGGATTCAGAAGTAAAAACAGAAGGCAATGGTTTTCAGGTGCTGCATTTTCCCTGAGCAATTCACATGAGTTTATAATAAATTTTTAAGACCCTTGGGCCATTAGCTCAAATGCTGTCTGATACCTACAACTATTTTGAAAAGGAAAAAGAAATTAAACAGGAACAGCCACTGAATTTAGAAAGATCATTATGTCTTTATATAACATCCTTTTCATCTCTGCCTGCATTGTAAATAGGGTTTTTTCCCCCTTAATCAGAAGAACCACTGGTTGTTACTTGTAAGGTATAATTTTCCTAGACAGGATTTTTATACAAAAGAAAAAAAAAAGACAAAAATCAATCTCTTGACTCAAATAGGATCAAATGACAACCGAAGTTTTTAAAGAATCTTCTCAACCTACCATTCAAAGAAATACTGAATAAAAAGGAAGGAAGAAAAGAAAGTCCTTTCAACAAAAGAAAGCATTTCATAATAGACAACAATGCACTTTCCTCTCCAGAGGGGCAAGGACATGTTCACTTATTTTTAAACAGGTTGTTTAGAAACAGGATAGAGAAATGTCAAGCCAACCTTAAGTGGTGAGACTCCATGAAGAACAAATGTTCCAACAATTGTTGAATAGCAGAGAGAAGAAATCTCCCTAAACATTATCACCTACTCCCTTTCTGCCAAAAATACATGGAAGCTCTCTGGGGAGCCATACTTCGGAAAACTGAATTCTTAGTCTTTGCACCATACAAAAAACAATTTAGAGGCAGAGAATGGAAGTCCAGATTATATTTAGGCAAAATAGTCATTATTTACTGGCCAATCACAAATTGAGTTCATCCAGATGTTTTGAAAATACATAGTTGGGGTGCCTGGGTGGCTCAGTGGGTTAAGCCGCTGCCTTCGGCTCAGGTCATGATCTCAGGGTCCTGGGATCGAGTCCCGCATCGGGTTCTCTGCTCAGCAGGGAGCCTGCTGCCCTCTCTCTCTCTCTCTCTGCCTGCCTCTCTGCCTACTTGTGATCTCTGCCTGTCAAATAAAAATTAAAATTAAAATTAAAATTAAAAAAAAAATACAAAGTTGTCTAACTGTATGCAACTTTTCATTCTTCTTTCAACATCTGAAACCCAAAGGATTTTGAAGAATCATCTACTTCAAAACAATTTCACTTTGAGGACTGTTATTTGGATACTGCTGTATTGATATGTAGCTTGCTTTGATCTCAAAATAAGTCCAAGGAAGTTTCTAGTAAAAAAGAAAAGAAATTTCTATGAGAAACACTTACATCTAAACTTCTGGTTTCAGAGCTTAATGAGATTTTAGCAAAAACTGGGTGTTGACATAACCAGTATATACTTTCTGCCAGTAGTTAGCGGGCTAATCCATTCTGCATATTTTTCTAAAAATAACAAAATGAAGAATGATGAAGAGTATGTGCCCAGTCACAGGGCATACTATATGAATCTCATTTCACCTCACATCTCAACCCCCCCCCCCAGATTTCAGGCTTCCACAGTGGTTGTAAGCATGTTTATGTAGGAAAAAATCAAGGAGAAATTGGGAGAGTCCTGTATCATCCAGGGATTCGAGTATAAACCAAGCACCGATCTGCTTTTTGTCCCATACCTAAATTAGAGCAGCCACAAAAATAAGTAAATCAAATTCACTGTCTTCCTCAAAAAATGCTTTCTCTCCCACCTGTCCTCTTTGGGGGTAGTGTAATTGTCTTCCTTCTACTTTCACAAACTGGAACCTTAAATCAACCCTGAAACCCCCGCTCTGTCTGTGCATTGACCTCTTCCCCAGTTTTATAATTATTCTTTTGAATTAATCCTCAAGTTCAGCCCCTTCTCACCATTTCCACAGCATCCATCTAGTCATACCTGAGCAGCTAAGACAACCTCCCACATGGTTTCCAAACTTACTCCAGCCTCTGCCACACTAATCCAGAGGTTATACTATTTTAAGGCCAAATGCTAAAACCCACTTGTTCTCAAGTCTTTTTGTTCATAGAATCAATAAAGATCCCCGATCTAAACTACCCCTTTCTCCTATTCTGTTACTCTAGTCCTTCTAACTGTGACATGACTAATGTCCCCCAATATCCACTGTTTTCTTCCTTTAAAAATAGAATCCCTGGGGCACTTGGGTGGCTCAGTCTGTTAAGCATCCAACTCTTGATTCAGACTCAGGTCATGGTTTCAGGGTTGCGAGACAGAGGCCTGTAGGGGGCTCCATGCCCAGTGGGAGTCTGCTTAAGATTCCCTTCCCTTCTGCTCCTCCTTCAACTTGAGCACACTCGTGTGCACATGTACCCTCTTTTTCTCTTTCTCTTTCAAACAAATAGAATCATTTTAAGAAATTTAAAAATAAAAAAATAAAAATAGAACTCCCAATTATAGCTGGGCACACATCAACAACTTGAATAAGGGCTAGTTTTTCTAAACTTTGCAACCAGGTGTGCCCCTGCAATCAAGTTCTGATGGCTATAATATGAAAAGAAGTACTATGTTTAGTTTCTAGGTCATGTCCTCAAAAATAAAGTGTGTGCACTGGCATTCCTCTTTTGCCCTTCACAGTGACTAGGATGCAGATATGATATCAGGATCAGAGACACTTCAGAAAAATGAAACCCATATATAGGAGATAATGAAGATATTCTACCAGTCCTACCAGTTACCTACTTTCAGTTGATTAAGTAAAAAGAAACAAATTTACATTTTATCCAATCTGTTGTTAAACTGTGCTTTTGTGACATCAATATAACCCATACCCTCATTTGTATTCTAATATATACTACATCCTCAATTGTTTGATAAAATTCAATAGCACTAATTTTCTAAATTTATTGCCAGTTATATAAAACCACAGAAAGTAGAATAATGATCTAGATTTTTCATTCAAAATCACATTTACTTTTGGCACACAGCCCAACACATACCAGCAATATGGCAATATCTTCACTGTTTTAAACTATTTTTTTAAATCTCTGGTTGAAATAAAAATACTTCTTTATACACATTAAACTTTTCTAGTTGCACTCGTCAGAAACATAACTCAGAAAAACCTCAAAAACCTTAAGAAAATAGGAAAAATTTTTAAATCTGTATACCATGGCATCTATTGGCTCCAATGGCTCCCAGAAATACCCAAACCTGACCTGTTTCTCAAATTCCTCTCTCTGTTCGTTCATTTCATTCTCTCTCACTACAAATCAGCTTCCTGTGCTTCTCTGTTTGAAGGTGGGAATACAGCTAGCTGCATCCAGCTCTCCTGTTCCACATCCTATAATCCAGTATGTAATCCAGAGAGAAGCTATTACTGCTCCTGAGTTTTATCATGTGTTAACCTTAAGCAGACCCTAAGAGCAGAGGGATATACAATAAAATTGGCTAAACATTATTTATGTATTTACTTTTAGGAAAAAAATTAAATAACCTGCGGGGCCATAAGTACATGTAAAAAGAATCCCTAATAACAATTTTCTGTCTTGGCCAGTGGCTTAGGGAGGAGCATCTGGACCTGCAGTGGAGCTGGGATGCTCATCACAGTTCCAGCACAAACTGGCTCCAAGTGCAGCACAGAGTGAGATTCATTTCCTTTTCCACTGTCCCCAAGAACCATAAACTCAACGTAGAAATGTTAGGATGCAACCACTCAGGGAAATCTCAAGAAAAGCCATAAAAATGTACTTATACTATTTGTTAACACACACATAGATAGATAGATAGATAGATAGATAGATTCTATTCCCACAGCCTCGAGGGACAAGACATTTGTCAGTGGAAACCACATAAAAACTAGTGCGGGCAAGCATAGTCCATTTTGTTCAGATTCTGATGCCCTCACTACTGGATTACACATTTTACAGAAATAAACAGTTGCAACAAGCTAGTTATAGGCTTCTTTGTTGCTGTTTTGTTTTTCTAAATTCCTCCAGGGAAATCTAGATACAGCTGCAAGGTCGTCTTTTTCTGCCTCTGATAGGTTTTTACCCTAATTTCTCACAAGCTGCAAATGTCTGGGTTCTGATGATTGTGCCTAGATGCTACATACTTTTGTTTTAAACCATGCTAATGGCTTACCTACTTTTTCTCATCTAATCCTGTCAACAGTTTTGACAGAAATTATCATCCCCATGTTTTCAAGCAACTTTACTGAGATGAAGCTCATGTACAAAATGTATCTATTTTAATTTTATAGTTCAAAGGTTTTGACAAATATATAACAATTAGAGAAATACAAATATAATCAAAATCAAGATATAGAACACGTTCATCACCCCCGATGATTTCCTTTGTGCTCCATTCCAGTCACTCTCTTCCCTTACATCTCAGACAACTTAATACTTCAGACAAGTGAATACTTTCCTCGTAAGAGATTAGTTTCATTCAGTGTTCCATATAAATGGTACTCTTTTCTGTGTGTCTTTTTTCTGCTTAGCATTATGATTTTGCAACTCATAAACACTGCTGAACAGATCAGTAGTTCACTACTCTTTACTGCTCAACAGTATTCTGTTTGTAAGCGTACATCACAATTTACCCACTCCACAGTTCATAGACACTTGAGTTGTATCTGTTTTAGGCTATTATGAATAAAACCATTATGAAGGTTTGTGTACAAGTGTTTGTATGAACATGCTTTTGGTAAATACCTGTACATGGAATTCTGGGGTCATAACCTAAAGGTAACACCTAGCTTTATAAGATACTGCAACATCTTTTTTCCAAAATGGTTATTCCTTTTTTTTTTTTTTTTTTTAATTTATCTGACAGAGATCACAAGCAGACAGAGAGGCAGGCAGAGAGAGAGAAGAGGAAGCAGGCTCCCTGCTGAGCAGAGACCCCCCCCCCCCAATGTGGGGCTCAATCCCAGGACCCTGAGATCATGACCTGAGCTGAAGGCAGAGGCTTAACCCACTGAGCCACCAGGTGCCCCCAAAATGGTTATTCTATATGTTTTATATTCTCAGCAGGACTTAATACTTGCAGTTTTAATTCTAGACATTCTTGTGGATCTGTACTGGTATCTCGTTGTGGGTTCTCATTTCCCTGATGACTGAGATGCTGAGTATCTCTTCATGTTCTTTTTAGCCATTCACATACCTACTTTTGGAAATGTCCATTCGAAAGACTTGCCCATTTTTTAAAAACCATTTGTTTTCTTATTATTGAGTTGGAATAGTTTTTATATATTTTGTATATAACTGTGCCTTATATTTTTTAATGGTATCATTTAAAAAGTTTTTAATTTTTATGAAATACACATTTATCATTTTTCTTTCATTGTACCTACATTTTCTCCTCTATATAAGAAATCTTTGTCTAATCTAAAATGAATGAAGGTGCCTGGGTGACTCAGTGGGCTAAAGTCTCTGCCTTCAGCTTGGGTCATGGTCCTGGGATCAAGCCCTGCATAGGGCTCTCTGCTCAGCAGGGAGCCTGCTTCTTCCTCTCTCTGCCTGCCTCTCTGCCTACTTGTGATCTCTGTCAAATAAATAAAATATTTTTTAAAAATGAAAAAGATTTTCTATTTTCTTCTAAAAGTTTTATTAATTTAGCTTTTCTAAACTTCCATAGCCATGTAGGGCTAATTTTCACATATGATGTGAAGCAACGGTCAATATTCACTTTCCATATGGAAACAGTTACACCACTGTAACTTTTAAAACATATTCTCCTTTCCTCCATTAAATTTTTTTTGGCATCTTTATCAAAAATCAATTGACCACAAATGTGGTAATGCATTTTTAGAATTACTTCTGTGTTTCATTGTTTAAAACAGGTCTATAGGTTTGTCCTTATGTCAATCCCACACTGTCTTGTTTACTATATTGTTATGGTCAGTCTTGAAATCAGGTAGTTATTCCTATGTTTCAAAATTACTTGGGATTTATTAGGTATTTTCCATTTCTATGCATATGCCATTCTCTACCTTTTTTTTTTTTTTATAAAAAGCATACTGTGAAATGATTGAGATTACATCAAAACTATCAATTAGAGCAAGGAAAACTGACACCTTAAAAATATCAAGCCTCTTTTTTTTAAGATTTTATTTATTTATTTATTTATTTGACAGAGAGAGAGCAATCACAAGTAGGCAAAGAGAGAGGGGGAAGCAGGCTCCAAGCTGAGCAGAGAGCTTGAAGTGGGGCTCGATCCCAGAACCCTGAGATCATGACCTGAGCCAAAGGCAGAGGCTTAACCCAGGCGCCCCAATATTGAGCCTCTTATAAAATAATAAATAGTTTAAAATATTTTTAAAATAAAATTTTTTAAAGAATTGAAAATATTGATCTCTCCATTTATTTAGATCTTCTTTAATATTTCTCAGCTTTCTTCAAATGTTCTGTAGTTTTTAATGTATAGCACTTATTGATGTTTTGTCAAATTTTTACTTATTTCATAGGTTTTGATGCTATTCTAAATGGGATCTTTAAAATTTTAACCTCCAACTGTTCATTGCCCATATAGTTATAATTGATTTTTGTACACTGACCTTGTATCATGCAGCCCTTCTATACTCACTTATATCTACTTTCTTGTAAATACCTTTGGATTTTTCTATAGATGATATCATGACAGTTTTATTTTTCCAATCCATATGTGGGGTTTTTTTTCTTTCCTTGCCTTTTTACACTGATTAGGCTATCCAATACAATGGTGAGTAGAAGTAGGGAATTTAAGTATCCTTCCTGGTTTCTCTCTGTAGGTGGAAAAGTCTTTGGTTTATTACCATTAAATATAATACTAGTGGTAGGTTTTTCTCCAATGTTCTATATCAGTTCTTCTTTTAGGAAGTTCTCTTTTATGACAAGCACTCCGAGGAATATAACTGATTATCAAAAGTTCAACCATTTGAACATTACTGTTCAACCATTTGAACTTATGTAAGTTCTACATAATCATGTGTATTACCATTTTTATATACTGTCCAAATCAACTAAGATTTTGTTAAGGAATTTTTGTATCTCTGTTCATGAGGGAGATTACTGTCAATAGTTTCCTTTTCTTATAATGAAATTTTCTGATTTTACTATCAAGATTTTAAGATTTAGTATGAAAATAAAGCAGACCTCATAAAATGAGCTGGAAATACTTCTCCCTCCTCTATTTTTGGAGAGACTATGTGTTAGAATAGTGTTATTTCTTCCTAATATGTATGATGAGGTCTCCAGTGAAGCCATCTGGGCCTGGAATTTTCTTTGTAAGAAAGTTTTTCATTGGAATTTCAATATAACTAGTATGTATGAAGCTATTCAGATAATCTATTTCATCCTGAATAAGTTTTGGTTAACTGTATTTGTCAAAGAATTTTTCCATCTCATCTAAGTTGTCAAATTTATTGAAATTTAGTTATCCATAAAATTCCCTTTTTATCATTAACCTATGTTAGATCTATATATGTTTCCTTTTATTCCTGATATTGGTAATTTGTATTGTCTTCCAATCAGTCTAGTTAGAAGTTTATCAATTTTATTGATCTCTTCATAGAACCAGATTTTAGTTCAGTTGGTATTTTCTATTGTTTTCCCATTATCTATTTCAACCCTTTTTGTCTTTTATTTCCTAACTTCTACTTATTCGGAGGTTTAATTTGCTCTTCTTTATCCACTTCTTAAAGTAAAAATTAATATTTTTTAACCTTCTTCTTTTCTAACATAAACATTTAGTGGTATAAATTTCCCTTTAAGCACTGTTTTGCTGTACCCCACAAATGTTATGTGTGTTTTCATTAGCATCTAATTTAAAATACTTTTTAATTTCCTTTGTGATTTTTTTTGAACCACACATTTTTAGTAGTGTGTTATTTAACTTCCAAACATTCAGGAATATTCTAGCTCTTTGTTAATAACTTCCAGTTTAATTCTGTTGCAGTCAGAGATTACACTCTATATGATTTCACTCTTTTTACACCATTGAGACTTGTTTTATAGCCCAACATATCTTGGTCGATGCTCACATATACTTGAAAAGAAATCCTACTGTTACATCAATTTTTTGTTGCTGTTATTTAAACTTTCTAAGTATTTTACTGATTTTTCTATTTTTTCTATCAATTACTAAGAACAAAGTGTTAAAATCTTCAACTACAATTGAGAAAATAAACATTTTTGCTTATAGTTTTGTCAGATTTTGCTTCATGTCTTTTGAAGCTTTTGATTGGTTGCATGAATATTTATGGTTGTCATATGTTCTTAATGTGTTGATCTCCTTATCATTATGAAATGCTATTCTTTATCTCTGGTAATATTTATTTTCTGACGTCTACTTTGCCAAATATTAGTTCAACAACTCTTACCTTTTTTGTGATTAGAGATCCCACTATATATTATCCATCCTTCTTTCACTTATATCTCTGTCCTTATATTTAAAGTGTGTTTCTTTTCCTTTTTTATATTTTGGGAAAATGTGTATTAAATGGATTGATTTACTTTCCTGCTTTAGTAACTAGAATAAAATTTTATTTTCAGTGATTTATAGTACCTCAACATGACAGTTGTGCATGATTTACAATTTTACAGAAATGTAGCTGAAGAAAATGTGTAGAATACGTCCTATACTGAGGACATAGCTTTGAAAATAACTATGGCAAAGATCTAATATTACACCATATTATTGTTCTGTTTTGAATGAAGGTATATCTATGAAAACAGATCTAAAACATCTATAAATAGAAATGAAGTAAGACTAAAATACAAACGTATTAATGTTAACAGGTTGGCTATTGTTAACTCTCAAAAAGAATAACTATGAGAATGTTAGCCCTATAATAGTCATCCTTTTTTCTGTTATTAAATGCTTTAAATACTTATTCTCTTTAGATTTAGTATTTTTTAAATTTATTTTTAATTAAATTCAATTAACATATAGTGTATTATTAGTTTCAGAGATAGAGTTCAGTTCTCATCAGTCTTATGTAACACTGAGAGATCATTTATCATATGCCCCCCTTAACATCCATCACCCAGTTACACCATCCTCTTACCACTCCCCCTTCCAGCAACCCTCAGTTTGTTTCCTATGATTAAGAGTCTCTTATGCTTAGGATGCCTGGGTGGCTCAGTCAGTTAAGCGACTGCCTTCAGTTCAGGCTATGATCCTGGGATGGAGTCCCACATGAGGCTCCTCATTCAGCAGGGAGCCTGCTTCTGCCTCTGCTTGATGCTCCCCCTGCTTGTGCTCTAACAAATAAATAAATAAAATTTAAAAAGGAAAATAAGTCTTTTATGCTTTGTCTCCCTCTCTGACTTTATCTTGTTTTGTTTTTCCTTCCCTTCCCCTATGCTCCTATGGTTTTTTTCCCCTAAACTCCACATATGAATGAGATCATATGATAATTGTTTCTCTGGTTGACTTATTTCACTCAGCATATTACCCTCTAGTTCCATCCACATCATTGCAAATGGCAAGATTTCATTATTTTTCATGGTTGAGTAGTAGTCCATTGTAATATATACACCACGTCTTGTTTATACATTCATCTCCTGACTTGGTAATTTTAACCATCTTGACTGGTATGAAGTGGTATCTCATTGTGGTTTTGATTTGTATTTCCCTGATGCCAAGTGATGTAGAACACTTTTTCATGTATCTATTGGCCATCTGAATGTCTTCTTTGCAGAAATATCTGTTCATGTCCTCTGCCCATTTCTTGATTGAATTATTTGTTCTTCAGGTGTTGAGTTTGCTAAGCTCTTTATAGATTTTGGATACTAGCCCTTTATCTGATATGTCGTTTGCAAATATCTTCTCCCATTCTGTCAGTTGTCTTTTGGTTTTGTCAACTGTTTCTTCTGCTGTGCAAAAGCTTTTTATCTTGATGAAGTCTGAACAGTTCATTTTTTCCTATTTCCCTTGCCTTTCGATACGTGTTTAGCAAGAAGTTGCTGTGGAGGTCACAGAGGTTGCTGTCTGTGTTCTCCATGATTTTGATGGATTCCTCTCTCACATTTAGGTCTTTCATCCACTTTGAGTCTATTTTTGTGTGTGGTGTAGGAAATGGTCCAGTTTCATTCTTCTGCATGTGGCTGTCCAATTTCCCCAACACCATTTGCTGAAGAGACTGTCTTTCATCCATTCACTATTCTTACCTGCTTTGTTGAAGATTGGTTGACCATGGAGTTCAGGGATCATTTCTGAGTTCTCTATTCTGTTCCATTGATCTACGCGTCTTGTTTTTGTGCCAGTACCATACTATCTTGATGATGACAGCTTTGTAATATAGCTTAAAGTCTGGAGTTGTGATGCCACCAGTGAAGCATGTTAATCTTACAAAGCATAAAACTGGGTCTAAGTTTTATATCCAACCATACAATCTCTTTATGCTAATTGGAACATGAAGATAATTTACACTTAAACCTACCATCTCACTATTGCTTTCTATTTCTTCTGACTTTTGTTCCCTTTTCCCTCTTTTCCTGCTTCTTTTTAGATTAATACAGTACATTTTAAAAATTCTTTTTTATATCTACTTCTGGCTTATTAACTAAAACTCTTCATTTTGGGGGGGCTTTTGGGGGTTTTTTACAGGATGTTCTAGAACCTTCAATAGGCATCTAGAAATTACACAGTCTATCTTCACATTGTTATACCACTTCACATACAAAGTAAGAACTTCATCATGAATAATACTTCCATATCATCCTTCACATTCATTATACTATTTTTGTCATACATTTTACTCCTATATTTTTTACAAGCTTCACAACTCAATAGTATTATTTTTACTTTTAAAAAATGATATATTTGGGGAGCCTGGGTGGCTCAGTGGGTTAAGCCGCTGCCTTCGGCTCAGATCATGATCTCAGGGTCCTGGGATCGAGTCCCGCATCGGACTCTCTGCTCAGCAGGGAGCCTGCTTCCTTCTCTCTCTCTCTGCCTGCCTCTCAGGGTACTTGTAATTTCTCTCTGTCAAATAAATAAATTAAATCTTTTAAAAAATGATATATTTTAAAGAAATTTAAATATCAAAAAATGTATTTTGCATTCCCCTCATATTTACCATTTCAAATATTTTTTTTTTTATCTCTTGTGTATATATAAGTTTCCATCTGGCATCAGATTTTTTTCCATCTGAAGGAATGTTCTTATATTTCTTATCCTGTAATTCTGTTGCCAATGTATTTCCTCAGCTTTTATTAGTCTGAAAGCAACTTTATTTTGCCTTCAGTTTGGAAGGATATTTTCACTGCATAAAGAATTCTAGGTTGATGGGTTTTGCTTTTCTTTTTTTTTAGAACTTTAAATATACAGTTACATTGTTTTTTGTATTGCATAGTTTAATTTTTTTAAAACGTATTATTTGTTTCAGAGAGAAAGAGCACATGAGAGAACAAGCACAAGTCGGGGGAGGGGAGGGAGAAAGGCAGAGGGAGAGGAAAAAAACGGCTCTCCCCTGAGCTGAGGAAGGGCTCCCCCACGTGGGAGTGGCTCAATCCCAGGACCCTGGGATCAGCTGAAAGCAGACCCTTAACTGACTAAGCCACCCCAGGCATCCCTGTATTGCATAGTTTCTGGTGAGAGGTATGTGATGTTTTTTCTCTGTGATCTATTTCTCTAGCTGCTTATAAAACTCACTCTTTATCACTGTTTTCCTTCAGTTTAATTATAATGTCTTTTGGTGTTTTTTACGCTAATTAATTAGGTTTGGGATTTAATGAACATCTTGGAATATGGGTTCATCATTTGCCTCAAATCTTAAAATTGGTGGCTATTGTTTCTTCAGATAATTTCTTCTGCACTCCCCCTTTTTTAGGAGTCCAATTATACATATGATAGAATACTTGATATTGTACCATAGGTCAACCAAAATTCTTTTACCTTTCATTCTACTTCTTTCTGTGTTTCCGTCATGATCTCTCTTCTACCATATTTTCATATTCACTGATCTTTTTGTTTTTTTCATAAATATATAATCTGCTATCAATACTTCTCAGGGAAATTGTCATTTCTGATATCATATTTTTATCTCTAGAAGTTCTATTTGCTCCTTTTAAATATTATCCACTTCTTCCCCCATTGTATTTATATTTCCTTTAAATACTTGAACATAGGGGCGCCTGAGTGGCTCAGTCATTAAGCAATTGCCTTTGGCTCAGGTCGTGATCCCAGAATCCTGAGAGTAAGTCCCACCTTGGGCTCCATGCTCAGTACGGAGTATGCTTCCTCCTCTGCCCTGCCGCCCACCCCACTCATGTGCTTGGTCTCTTTCATAATTAAAATCTTTTTAAAAATTTTTTTAAAAAATAGAGATCTTAGGTCTTTAGAAAAAATAAATACTTAACATAGTGATACTACTTTTGTAAACTTTTTCTCCATTATTTTATTTAAATTCAATTAACATATAGCATATTATTTTCAGATGTAGAGTTCAGTTATTCATCAAGTGCATATAATACCCAGTGCTCATTACATCATGTACCTTCCTTAATGCCCATCAAATAGTTACCCCATTACCCCCCCCAGCAACCCTGTTTGTTTCCTATAGTTAAAAGTCTTTTAAGCTTTGTCTTACTCTCTGATTTCATCTTATTTTATCCTTCCCAATACTTTTGTACTCTTGTCTGCTGATTCCATAATTTGCTTCATTAAGTGATTTTTCTTCTGGTTACAAGTCCCAATTTCCTTTCTTCATATGTTGAGTAATTCTTCATTGCATGCCAGACATTGCATGTTTCACATTTTTGAGCATCTGAATATGGTTATCCTGCTTTAGAGAACTTTAGGATTTATACCATTACTTGCTGAGTTGGATACTTGTTTCCAAAGCGTTTTAAAGTGTATCTAGAGAAGCTCTCATTCTAAAGATAATTTCAACTCCACTACTAAGGTATGACTTTTCTGGAGTTTCTATTGAATGATCAACAGGATTTTTCACCCTCACTAGTCAAAACCTGAACACCTCCTAACTGTGGGTTATCTATGGAAAACATTCAGCTCGCAGCTTACCAGCTGGTCTTGGTAGGATTTCACTCTATGAATGCAGATCACAATTTTCAGCAAAGACTCAACGAGACCTCCATACATATTCTTGGAGACATTTTTCTGGGTAGCACCTTCCTCTCCATAACTATGCCCTGTATGTTACAGACTTGTTAGCTTCTCTGAACTAAGATTTCTGTCTCTTCAACTCCACAGAATTAACATACTTTGTTTGCAATTTTACTCCCTGTTCCACAATTCAGAGTGTTTTTCTAGGCAGAAAGCTGAGCAATCAAAAGGCTCACTTCATTTGTTCCCTTCTTTCAAGGATCACAATCCTTCCCTGCCAATTGTCCAAAATAGAAAAGCAATTCTTTCATTTGTTTTGCCAAGACTTTTGTTGTTTACAGCAAAGGCATAAAGTTTGTTCCTCTTATTCCATCATGGCCAGAAATGGAAGCCTGCTATACATTTTTATGCCAATCCTTATCATTTTGCTCTCAGATTCTACTTTGGGACAAATGTAGAGACAATAATGACTTTTTTTGAGCATTTGCTATGTTCCAGGCATCAGACTAAAAAGGGTTACTTAAACTGCCTCATTTAATCCTGATAATAACCTATGTGTTATGTAATACTTAGATTATACAAATGAAGAAAATGGGATTTACAGAAGTAAATTTCCTATAGTGACACAGCAAGTATGTGGTGGAATCTGATTTTCAATCTAGTTCGGCTGGACTCCACAGCTGGGCTCTTAACCAATACAACTAGAAAACCTTGTGATTTCCCCAATATACTTATCACCAAATGACAGTATCTCAAGCAGGTACAACATTATATACATAAACTAACACTAAAAGTTATTACATAATACCGAAGCATTTATACCCAGAAATTAATTGCATAAATATTTTTGTGAAAAATATTTTTGTATTTATATATATTTATTATTTAATGTATGATTTCATTCATTTATATATACAAAATGAGCAAAATATTTAAAAATAATGTGTGCAGTTGGAAGTGGAAAACTGCACTATTTATTAGGCAAGTATATTGAAGTTCTTACAACTAACTATCTCTGCATTTTTTAAACATAAAATACTTCTTTTTACTATTAATTTCATGTAATTCTATCTTATCTCCTCCAGTATTTTGTAAACAAGCTCCATGAGAGGAAAATCATGTCTGAATCCTCCTTTATACACTGTATTGTTTAGAACAATGTCCTCTACATATTACATGCTAGATTATTTTTTGATTTCTTGATAATTGTTTGATTCATCAGGAGAAGCTTTTTAATGAAAGCTGTACTTGGCTTTTACCTACAGATCCCAAAGGATTTTTTTTAACATATAATGTATTATTAGCCCCAAGGGTACAGGTCTGTGAATCACCAGGTTTACACACTTCACAGCACTCACCATAGCACATATCCTCCCCAATATCCTTAACCCCACTACACTCTCCCTGCCTCCCCTCCCCGCAACAACCCTCAGTTTGTTTTCTGAGATTAAGAGTCTCTTATGGTTTGTCTCCCTCCTGATCCCATCTTGTTTCATTTTTTCTTTTCCTACCCTCCAAACCCCCCACGTTGCATCTCCACTTCCTCATATCAGGGAGATCATATGATAGTTGTCTTTCTCTGATTGACTTATTTCACTAAGCATAATACCCTCTAGTTCCAACCACATCATCGCAAAAGGCAAGATTTCATTTCTTTTGATGACTGCATAGTATTCCATTGTATATATATATATACCACTTCTTCTTTATCCATTCATCTGTTGATGGACATCTAGGTTCTTTCCATAGTTTGGCTATTGTGGACATTGCTGCTATAAACATTCGGATGAACGTGTCTCTTCGGATCTTCAGGGTAAATACCCAGAGGTGCGATTGCTGGGTCATAGGGTAGCTCTATTTTCAACTTTTTGATGCACCTCATGCTGTTTTCCAGAGTGGTTGAACCAGCTTGCATTCCCACCAACAGGGTAGGAGGGTTCCCCTTTCTCCGAATCCTCACCAGTATCTGTCATTTCTTGACTTGTTAATTTTAGCCATTCTGACTGGTGTGAGGTGATATCTCATTGTGGTTTTGATTTGTATTTCCCTGATGCCAAGTGATATGGAGCATTATTTCATGTGTCTGTTGGCCATCTGGATGTCTTCTTGGCAGAAATATCTGTTCATGTCCTCTGCCCATTTTTTTATTGGATTATTTGTTCTTTGGGTGTTGAGTTTGCTAAGCTCTTTATAGATTTTGGATACTAGCCCTTTATCTGATATGTCGTTTGCAAATATCTTCTCCCATTCTGTCAGCTGTCTCTTGGTTTTGTTAACTGTTTCCTTTGCTGTGCAAAAGCTTTTGATCTTGATGAAGTCCCAATAGTTCATTTTTGCCCTTGCTTCCCTTGCCTTTGGTGATGTTCCTAGGAAGAAGTTGCTGCAACTGAGGTTGAAGAGGTTGCTGCCTGTGTTCTCCTCAAGGATTTTGATGGATTCCTGTTTCACATTGAGGTCCTTCATCCATTTTGAGTCTATTTTCATATGTAGTGTAAGGAAATGGTCCAGATTCATTTTTCTGCATGTGGCTGTCCAATTTTCCCAATACCATTTGTTAAAGAGACTGTCTTTTTTTCCATTAGACATTCTTTCCTGCTTTGTCAAAGATTAGTTGAGCATAGAGTTGAGGGTCTATTTCTGGGCTCTCTATTCTGTTCCATTGATCTATGTGTCTGTTTTTGTGCCAGTACCATACTGTCTTGATGATGACACTTTTGTAATAGAGCTTGACATCTGGAATTGTGATGCCACCAACTTTGGCTTTCTTTTTCAACATTTCTCTGGCTATTCAGTGTCTTTTCTAGTTCCATAAAAATTTTAGGATTATTTGTTCCATTTCTTTGAAAAAAAAAATGGATGGGATTTTGATAGGGATTGATTAAATGTGTAGATTGCCTTAGGTAGCATAGACATTTTCCCAATATTTGCTCTTCCAATCCATGAGCATGGAACATTTTTCCATTTCTTTGTGTCTTCCTCAATTTCTTTCATGAGTACTTTATAGTTTTCTGAGTATGGATTCTTTGCCTCTTTGGTTGGGTTTATTCCTAGGTATCTTGTGGTTTGGGGTGCAATTGTAAATGTTTTTGACTCTTTGATTTCTCTTTCTTCTGTCTTGTTGTTGGTATAAAGAAATAACAACTGATTTGCATGCATTGATTTTATATTCTGACACTTGTCTAATTCCTGTACAAGTTCTAGCAGATGTGGAGTGGAATCTTTCGAGTTTTCCACATAAATTATCATATCATCTGCAAAGAGTGAGAGTTTGACTTCTTCTTGGCTGATTTGGATGCCTTTGATTTCTTCTTGTTGTCTGATTGCTGCTGCTAGGACTTCTGGTACTATGTTGATAGTGATAACGGACATCCCTGCTGTGTTCCTGACCTTAGCGGAAAAGCTCTCAGTTTTTCTCCATTCAGAATGACATTTGCTGTGCATTTTTCATAGATGGCTTTGATGATATTGAGGTGTGTACCCTCTGTCCCTACACTTTGCAGAGTTTTGATCAAGCAAGGATGCTGTACTTTGTCAAATGCTTTTTCAGCATCTAATGAGAGTATCATATGGTTCTTGTTCTTTCTTCTATTAATGTATTGTATCACATTGATTTGGTGATCTTAAACCAACCTTGCAGCCCTGGAATAAATCCCACTTGGTCATGGTGAATAATCCTTTTAAAGTACTGTTGGATCCTATTGGCTAGTATTTTGGTGAGAATTTTTGCATCTGTGTTTATCAAGGATATTGGTCTGTAATTCTCTTTTTTGATGGAATCCTTGTCTGGTTTTAGGATCAAGGTAATGCTGGCCTCATAAAATGAGTTGGGAAGTTTTCCTTCCATTTCTATTTTTTGGAACAGTCAGGAGAATAAGAATTAATTCTTCTTTAAATGTTTGGTAGAATTCTCCTGGGAAGCCGTCTGGCCCTGGGCTCTTGTTTGTTGGGAGATTTTTGATGACTGCTTCAATCTCCTTACTGGTTATGCATCTGTTCAGGCTTTCTATTTCTTCCTGGTTCAGTTGTGGTAGTTTATACGTCTCTAGGAATACATCCATTTCCTCCAAATCGTCAAATTTACTGGTGTATAATTGCTCATAATATGTTCTTATAATTCATTGTATTTCTTTGGTGTTGGTTGTAATCTCTCCTCTTTCATTCATGATTTTATTTATTTGGGTCCTTTCTCTTTTCTTTTTGATAAGTCTAGTGAGGGGTTTATCAATCTTATTAATTCTTTCAAAGAACCAGCTCCTAGTTGTGTTGATTCATTCTATTATTTTTTTTGGTTTCTATTTCATTGATTTCTGCTCTGATCCTTATGATTTCTCTTCTCCTGCTGGGTTTAGGCTTTCTTGGCCATTCTTGGATTAGATTGTGTACTAGGTTGTGTATTTTTTTCTTGTTTCTTGAGAAAGGCTTGTACTGCTATATATTTTCCTCTCAGGGCTGCCTTTGCTGTGTCCCACAGATTTGGAACCATTGTGTTTTCATTATCATTTGTTTCCATTAATTTTTTCAATTCTTCTTTAATTTCCTGGTTAACCCATTCATTCCTTAGAAGGATGCTCTTTAGTCTCCATGTATTTGGATTCTTTCCAAATTTCCTCTTGTGATTGAGCTCTAATTTCAGAGCATTGTGTTCTGAAAATATGCAGGGAATTATCCCAAGCTTTTGATACCAGCTGAAGCCTGATTTGTGACCTCGGATGTGATCTATTCTGGAGAATGTTCCATGTGCACTGAGAAGAATGTGTATTCTGTTGCTTTGTGATGGAATGTTCTATATATATCTGTGATGTCCATCTGGTCCAGTGTGTCATTTAAGGCCTTTATTTCCTTATTGATCTTTTGTTTGGATGTTCTGTCCATTTCAGTGAGGGGAGTGTTAAAGTCCTCTACTATTATTGTGTTGTTGTCAGTGTGTGTTTTTTGTTGTTGTTGTTGTTATTATTTCGTTTATGTAGATGGCTGCTCCCATGTTAGGGGCATATATATTTAAAATTGTTAGATCTTGTTGGACAGACCCTTTGAGTATGATATAGTGTCATTCCTCTTCTCTTATTATAGTATTTGGCTTAAAATCTAATTGATCTTTGATCTGATATAAGGATTGCCACCCCAGCTTTCTTTTGATATCCATTAGCATGGTAACTTGTTTTCCACCCCCTCACTTTAAATCTGGAGGCATCTTTGGGTCTAAAATGAGCTTCTTGTAGCCAGCATATTGGTGGGTTTTGTTTTTTTATCCATTCTTACACCCTGTGTCTTTTGATTGGGGGCATTTAGCCCATTTACATTCAGGGTAACTATTGAGAGATATTAATTTAGTGCCATTGTATTGCCTGTAAGGTGACTGTTACGGTATGTTGTCTCTGTTCCTTTCTGATCTACTACTTTTAGGCTTTCTCTTTGCTTAGAGGACCCCTTTCAAAATTTCCTATAAGCTGGTTTGGTGTTTACAAATTCTTTTAGTTTTTGTTTTCCTGGAAACATTTTCTTCTCTCATTCTATTTTCAGTGATATAGTATTTTCGGCTGCATGTTTTTCTCGTTTAGTACTCTGAATATATCATGCTAGTTCTTTCTGGCCTGCCAGGTCTCTATGGATAAGTCTGCTGCCAATCTAATATTTTTACCATTCTATGTTGCAGACTTCTTGTCCTGGCCTTCTTTCAGGACTTTCTCTTTGTCGCTAAGACTTGTATGTTTTACTATTAGATGACAGGGTGTGGACCTATTCTTATTGATTTTGAGGGGGATGGTTCTTTGCACCTCCTGGATTTTGATGCTTGTTCCTTTTGCCATATTAGGAAAATTCTCTACAATAATTCTCTCCAATATACCTTCTGCTCCCCTTTCTCTTCTTCTTCAGGAATCCCAATTATTCTAATGTTGTCTCATCTTATGGTATCACTTATCTCTCGAATTCTCCCCTTGTAATCCAGTAGTTGTCTCTCTTTTGCTCAGCTGCTTTATTCTCAGTCATTTGGTATTCTGTATCACTAATTCTCTCCTCTGCCTTATTTATCCTAGCAGTAAGAGCCTCCATTTTTTATTGCACCTCATTAACAGCTTTTTTTAAAATTTCAAGTTGGTTAGATTTTAGTTCCTTTATTTCTCCAAAAAGGGCTTTTATTTCTCCAGACAGGGTTTCTCTAATATCTTCCATGCCTTTTTTGAGCCTGGCTAGCACCTTGAGAATCGTCATTCTGAACTCTACAACTGACATATTACCAATGTCCGTATTGATATGTCTCTGGCCTTCGGTACTGCCTCTTGTTCTTTTTTTGTGGTGAGTTTTTCTGCCTTGTCATTTTATCCAGATAAGAATATATGAAGGAGTGAATAAAATACTAAAATGGTGGCAAAGACCCCAGTAAAATGTGTTTTAACCAAATCAGAAGAGATCCCAAATCATGGGGGAAAGAAAAAGGGTAAAAAAAAAAAAAGTTCAGAAGGAAAAAGAAAAGAAAAAAAAAATTTTAAATAAGGAAAGAAAGAAATAAAGAAAAAATATAAAAAAGAAAATACATATATATTAGACTGGTGAATAGAACAGGGTCACCCACTTAATTGGGGGAGTATTTTGGTCTTTTAGAAGAAACTACCTCCCAAAATTTTAAAGAATGAAAAACATATATAATCGTAAACATGATGAAGGATGGAATATGACTATAAAGATAAAAAAAAAATTTAATTTCTAAAAAAGGAGTTGATAAGATAAGTTGGTTGGGAGAATAAAGAAAAAGGAAGTGGAGAGAATTTGCTCAGGCTGGAGACTAGAATAAAGCCTTGTACTAGATTTAGGGTATATTTTGATCTATTAGAAGAAGTTGTATCCCGAAGTTTTTTAGAAGAAAAAACCCTATGTGTATACAAAAAATAAAGTCAGATACAATGAAGGATAAAATATGACTATAATAATGAAGGTTCAAAAAAGATTTTTTTTGGAAAGGTATTATTAAGATAAACTAGTTAAAAAAACGTTAAAAGAGGAAAAGGTAAAAGTTATAAAAAAAATTTAGCAGAAGAAAAAAATAAAATTAAAAAATGTAATTAACTTTGCAAGACTAAAGAATCATGGGTAGAAAGCCATGAATTCCATGCTTTGCTTTCTCCTCCTCTGAAACCCCACTGTTCTCCTTGGTGAGTGAACTTGGCCATGGCTGGATTTCTTGCTGATCTTCTTGGGGAGGAGCCTGTTGTAATGATTCTCAAGTGTCTTTGCCTGAGGCGGAATTGCACTCCCCTTACCAGGGGTCAGGCTAAGTAATCTGCTTGGGTTCGCTTTAGGGAGCTTTTGTTCCTTGAATGCTTTCTGTAGAGTTCTGGAGGATGGGAATGAAAATGGTGGCCTTCCAATCTCTGGCACGGAGGACCTGAGAGTGCAGGGCCCCACTCCTCAGTGCACCTTTGGAGAAAAGCGCTCAATCACTCCTGTCTCCCTAGCCTCCGGCCACGCTCCAAGCTCAAGCAGCCTGTGACCAAGCTTCTCTGTCTCTGGCACACAGCCCCACCTGGAGTCTCCAAACCCTGCAGATCCCTGCGCTCTTCCAGGGGTGTCTCCCTGGATCTTGTGGGGGTCCCCACTCACAGAGCAGTGGCCTTTGCCACAGATCACAATTTAAGGTAACCCCGAGTTGAGAGCTCACTCCTTGGCTAATATATCCATCTCTGTAGCTGGCTTCCCTGCTCTAATACCTGCAAGCTCTGCAACACTCAGACACCCCTGATCCTTCTGTGACCCCACAGGACCTGAGACCACGCTGCCCCTGCGTGGGCTTCACCCTGATTTAGTCTCTGGAGCAATGTCCCTCAATGGAGCAGACTTTTAAAAGTTCGGATTTTGTGCTCCATTGCTCTGCCGCTTGCCAGAAGCCGACCCCTCCCCCGCAATCTGTCTTCCCGTTGCTTTGGATTCACTTCTCCACAGGACCTACCTTTCAGAAAGTGGTCAATTTTCTGTTTCTAGAATTGCTGCTCTTCTTCTCTTCAATCTCCTGTTGGATTTGTAGGTGTTTGGAATGGTTTGATAAGCTATCTAGCTGATCTCCTGCTACCTGATGTCGTCTCAGCCTGCCACTTCTCTGCCATCTTGACTCCTCCCCCCAAAGGATGTTACTACCAAGTTAGGTATTTCCTGCTAATTCTTTCTAGATTTCAGGCTCCCAGAGGACAAGGATATGTTTTATTTTTTAAATTTTTTTAAAAGATTTTATTTATTTGACAGAGATCACAAGTAGGCAGAGAGGCAAGTGGCGGGGGCAGAGGAGAAGCAGGTTCCCCGCTGAACAGAGAGTCTAACTCAGGGCTTGATCCCAGGACTCTGGGATCATGTCCTGAGCCAAAGGCAGAGGCTATACCCTACTGAGCCACCCAGGTGCCCCAGGATATGTTTTATATATGTGTGTCTCTGTTCAACAGAGAAAAGCCACTAATATACAACCAATTGCTGGCTTCTGGTGTGGCCATGCAGACACAGGGCCCATAAATGAAGAATTTGCTTACTTGGCTGATAGGCCCACCAATTAGTATAAGCAGGACAAAGCTTAACCTACCATAGGACTTTGTATTCCAAGACTCTCCAGTTATCAAAGTCCTAAACAGTAATAGCATGATATAACATATCTTCGTTTACATCACAGTTTAAAAAGCACTCCCATTTCATAGGCTAGTCATGATCTAGTCAAGAAAATAAAAATTGCTATTTATCCTACAAAGAAAGGAAAGTTGATTCTGAAGATTGGTTACATTGGAAAAGTTAGGAATACAGTCAGGGTTATTGAAAGAACCCTGGCATTATCAACAGTAGGAAGCTACTATCACCCCTAGGTCTGGAGGGACAATAGGAGGAAGTGGTGAAACAGCCCAGAAATCTGGGCCCTCCAGCAGC
Source organism: Mustela nivalis (assembly GCF_964662115.1). Taxonomy (NCBI): domain Eukaryota; kingdom Metazoa; phylum Chordata; class Mammalia; order Carnivora; family Mustelidae; genus Mustela; species Mustela nivalis. Next base: position 56,205,396 of record NC_139027.1, read on the forward strand.
TGCTACAGCTATAAAGGAAATGATAAGCCACAGATTCCACAGAAAGCCAAAAGGAGGAGAAATACTCCGGCTTCTCGTCACTAACACTCTGTAATATTTTGCTGCTACCTCTCATTGGCCAGCTCAACCTGGAAACCAAAGGGCAGGGAAGTCTGGGAAAGAAATGTAGCTTCCTGTATTACAAAGCAGAACAGGAAAAGGCAGAGGAAGAATCTGAGAGCAATGAGGCAGCTGAGTCCACATTTTATATTGTTTTGTGGAAGTGGAAATGGAGAGTTGGGGAACTCCACTGACTTACTGAAGGTTACACAGGCAGAAACTAGGAGAGCTAGGATTTCTTCAACTATAAACTAGCTCCTTATATTTTTCTTCTATAGACTATGATTTTCTTTTACAACAGAACAGAAGAGGAGGTGGAAAACTGTATTCCCTTGCCTGCACTCTTGTAACTGCCTCCTATTGATTTTCCCACATTCTATCTCATTCCCTTCTTTTCTCTAATCTCACTATACATGACACTATTTCTCCAGTTTTATTTAAAGTGGCAATCACTTTGGAAGTCTTAAGCTCTAAAGAGACCAAGGAGGACCAAAGAGACCAGGACCAAGACCACTGGCATCTCTCATTTCCCTACTCACTCCCCACCTCCCTGTGCTCCTAGGGCCCCCTTTTTTTTCCCTCCCCCACAGTACATATCACACTAAGCAGCAATTATTTGTTGCCTTTCTTCTCTCTTAGATGAATGAAAACCGATTCTCATTCATCTTGATAGCCTAAGAAACTGGCATAATGTCTAACACACTGTCAGTGCTCTATACGTGCCTGAATAAATGAATGAATATAACCGAAGATATCTTTCCTCCAGATTGTTGAAGGATTCAAAACTGAGGCTGCTAGTCTGTCTTAAAGTCTCTGAAGATTATAAAACGCACTAGTTCACAGAAGATTAGAGTCATTCCTTTTAGTTTGACTCTCTTAGCTTTGGTGGCCTGGCTTTACAATCGCCCAACACAACGTTATTGGGGTCATGCCTTTTCATTTAGTCACACGGATGAGGATGAGCACAAGTACGTGGTTGTCTAGACACTGAGAATCTATTCATATGCTGATATAAAAATAATTGAACAACAAAGCCCTGTTTTAGCATTTTCTCTACTGTGACACATAGGAGGCATTTGTGGGTCCACAACAATGTTGAGAGTTCTAGGAAACAGTGCTATGTAATCATAAAATTACATTTGAGGTAATATTTAATTATTATTTTCACCTTTCCAACACCTTTCACAAAGCAGTGCTTAAAAACATTACAAGAAGAATATTATCCTTTAAGTAACAACATGTAACACAGAAAGCACAAGAAAGACCAAACAACAAGCCAGTCTTTTATGGAAACTTAGGTTCAGGACATTATTCCAAATTATTACAAGTGCTTCCATCTTAGGGAGTTTACAGATTGGCTTCATTAAAAGGGGAGGCTATTGGGGAAAAAAAAAAAAAAAAAGAATGGACAATGTTTCCTAAAGGAGAGATTTTCATTTCTCCAGACTGGTAGCTAATGAAAGCCATTGGCCACCATGATAAGCAGGCACTGATCACAAAGTAAGAAGCATGTCCCCAGAATCATTCTATTTTCATCATAAATCACAACACACTAAACATCACTGATAGGTATGTGTAAGGTAGAGGGTGGAAGCAAGTGAAAGCTCTGAACTATCCTCAATGGGGGAACCCAAGGGATGACAGTAGCTGCTTGAAAATAATTCTTACCTATCCTTGATAGGGACATAAAATTGTATTTAGTGTTTTGACTGCATTCATAAAGTTCCAGCTAATTTGAAAGTGATGAGCAAATTTTCAAGGTCATGAAAAAAATAAAGAAAATCTGAGAAACTGTCATAGTTGGAGGTGGCCAAGGAGATCCAATGACTAAATGCAACATGTATATTAGATTGGATCTTCCACCAGAAAAAGGACATGAGTGGGAAAACCACTGAAATCCAAATGAAATCTAGAGTTTAAGTTAATAGGACTATACCAATGTTAGTTTCTTAGTTTTGACTAAGATTGCCATCATTTTGTAAGATATTAATATTAGGGGAAGCTGAGTAAAAGGCATATGGGAACTCTCTGTACTCTCTTCGCAACTTTTCTGTAAATTTAAAATTACTGCAAAATAAAAAGTTTATTTTTTAGAAAATAAGTAAAGTCCACTAACCATTCTGATAACTTTATCACTTGGATAATGTATTGAATACTTCTTCCTAGTTTCTAGCTTTTCATAGAGGAAGAAGTAGATCTGCCAGACAACATGGAATATGGTAGGAGCAGGGTAGACATTCACTGCTGAATAGCTCTACAAGTGGAAAGGAAAACTGCCATTAAATTTTAAGCAATGACTTTAGGTGCTGAAGCTCCCAGAGGGATTCAGCTAGCCCTGGGTTCTTGATGGACTTCTTAATTACGCTGATCAACTCAAAACACAGTTACTAGGGCATACTTAGAAATGAGATAAAATTATTTCTCAATTAATTTGCACATGTGTATGTACACTTTTGCAAAGTATATAATTTACAGTATAAGTTTGTACGCTCACTTTCTTTTGTCAGGATACTGAAGAAGAAACTGCTAAGAAGCCTTTCTCCAAGTTTTGACAGTGTGTTCCACATTTAGTCTTAAAAGGGAAGACTAAGATCAAATGACCAAGGCATATAAGCCCTGACAGGAAACAGATGGCATTATCAACTTGAGGAGAATTTAAAGAAAGGAACTGATTCCAAAGAGATGGACAAAATTTGGAGAATCTGGGAAGGAATAATGCAACACCTTAAGCCTAGAAGTTGTGAAGAGCTCTTACAAAAGCACTTATGAAAATGTCCCTACACTGAAGGAGCATAGGGAGAAGAAGTTGTTACTGGAAATTGGGAGACAGATATATGTAAAGGGCCATCTGTAAAGCATCCACTGGACAGAAGCTAGGGGACTTAATACCCTGACTTTCCTCTCCTCCTGCTCTCTGGTTGTCTGCTGATGTCTTCCATTGGCCAAATCCACCTAGAAACCAGAACACGTAGGATCCCACTAACACAGCCCACACAGGACAGTTTTCTGGAGGCTTGTAACCGGATGGACATAGGGATGGACAGCAGATCTAGAGCGGCAACCACATGCAGCCTACTCACTCTATTGCTGACTTCAACCTGAATTTGCGGTGCTATTGCACCTGTTTAATGACAACACAAATCTCTTCACTGCTCAGCTGCAGGTTTCTCAATCCAATATGGCCAAATAATTTTGCATTTTGTAAACTCACTGACAGGGTCAAGCCACATTCTGACAAGATGCAATCACCTCTGAAAGAAAGGGTATTATTTGCCAAGTAACTTAGGCCAGCAAAGTACAGAGGCTGCTATGTGCTTTCAAGCACAGGACAGACTTGAAAAGGACCATATCCAGATTCCCTAAGTGGTCTAACCTGGCTTCAAATAGTAGTCCTCTTCCCTCTTTTAAGTCTGTCCTTTATATTCCCTTCATTTGTGAAATCCTTTCTAAAAAGCCAACAGCAAAGACTTCTCCCTAGAGACAAAAGGGAGAACAATGAAAATACCATTGGAACAAAAAAGGAACAACTGCTAATAACTGCAGACTTCCGGCACTTAAGAGATTCACCAGGGTTTGGATTATTTGTCTTTTCTTCATCACCTCGCAATTTTTAATTATGTGTAAGAAAAATTCTTAAATGGACATATACACAAGGCAGTTAGAAGGGGGCAGGGTGTGAGGTGTGAGGTGGATTTGGCATTTGAACTAAGGGAAAACCAGCTAAGGATGAAAAAAATGGGTAGGATCAAGGGAGAAAAAACAGAGGTGAGCTGACTCCTCATGTTGGATGGGGAGTAATCAAATTCTCAACCTGGGTGACCATGAGGGATAGAAAAATGTGTACCAATGAGCTGGCCAACTAGTAGGACTGAGGTTCCCAATATATATACAAAAACACATGTAAAAGGTATGCTCTGCTTTAATAATTTAAATACAAAGAGAGTCACATTTGTCTGATATTCAAGATGTAATGACTCCAGGTTAGCAGTGCTTCTTCTTCCCAGACATTCCCAAAAACACATAGGCTTCTCAGTCCATAATGGCTAGTCTTGGTTTTTTCATTTCACAGTAGAATGTGTATTTATTATATCACTCATTCATTCCTCATGCAATAAATATTTATGGAGCACCTGCTATGCATCAGACACTACTATAATTTTTAAGGATGCAGCTAAGAGAAAGGAGAGTAAGGGGTTCCTCAGGGTCCAAATAGTCTATGGGTGAGGTAGACCAAACAAATGGAAAATGAACAAGTTCAAAGATTAATACACCCCTGGAAAAAAAAAAAAAAGGATAAAGAGGGCCTGCTAGTGGGAAGGAGATTACTCTAGACTGAGTGGTCTGAGGAGGGGTATTGGGGCTGAGAGCCTAGATGATAAAAAGGAATCAACCAAGCCACACAGTAGGGGCATGAACACCGGAGGCTCATGCCAAAAACACCAAGTGCAAAAGTCCTGAGGAGGAATAGACTTGGCTGTTCTTACAAGAGTGCCAGAGTCAGGAGGGGTTCAAACCTTGGCCACAGGCTATGCCCAGAACCAGCCCTTTTTGAGGACCACCTGGGCCTGGTGTGCTAAGTCTGAATCAGGGGTTCAGACTCCCTTCAGACACCTCCTTCCCTCAAGTGTCTCTGACCTATTCCTATTAGGACACAAATTTTAATGGAGTCATGTAGCCATGACAGAGACATCTGGGGGGAAAGGATCATGGAGTCCTTCAAAAGGAGGCTTCATCTCCAGTCAGCAGAGTGAGGGGGAAGCCAGGGTGGGGGTGGGGGGAAAGGATTTGCTATACTTTCAAATAACTAGCTTTATTTTGAAGATTATTCTTCCAAACAAAAGAAGGCAATCACAAATTTAGATGACACCCTCTGCCCTAGAAACTAGACTGCTCGCAAAGCTCAAATAACTGTCTTTTCTTAATTTAAAAAACTTAGGTTTAGGTTTAGGTTTAACCAAGTTAAATTCCCTGCAAGGTGTGCTTTGTGTTCTTCTCCTCCGATGAAGAAGGAGGACAGACTTATAAAACTAGCTGCAGCTCCTGGACAGAGGTATCATCATGCCATCATCAGTACCAGGGGATAATGAGGAAATCTTACAGTACAAACAAGATATAATCATTTCAATGTAGAGCAGGTCACAATCAGCAATGGGGTGACTTTAAAAGATGTTAACAAATTCTTTGACACTCCTATCTTCTTCACAAGATGGAGCTTAATTCCTGTTCCCTTGAGTCTAACTTGAATGTAGTGACCTAAGGAATAGAACATGGAAATAGCATGACTTCTAGGAGGAGAACTTTAAAAGCAACATGATTTCTTCCTTGTGTTCTTTCTCGATCACTCACTCTAGGGAAATCCAGCTGCTATGTCATTAGGACACTCAAGCAGCCATAGAGAGAGGCCCCTGTGACAAGAAACTGAGGCCTCCTGCCAACAACCTTATGAGAGAACCATTTTGGAAGCTGATCCTCTAGCTCCAGTCAAACTCTCAGATGACTACAACCCCAGTTGATATTTGGTTATAATCTCATGAGACACCCCAAGCCAGCCAATAAGCCACTCTCAAATTCCCAACCCACAGAAACTACATTTTCTGAGGTAATAAATGTTTGTTGTTTTTAGTCACTAAGTTCTTAGGTAATTTGTTATGTGTTAGCCAAAGCAATGAGGTCTGCAAGCATTTATATAGGGCTCTACGGAACGGCACCAAGCCTTGGAATAAAGGCTGTGCTAGTGTTTAGTACCCAGATTCTATCTCCAGGCTGGCAGAGCCTCGGGACAGATCTATTATGAATGAAAGCAAAGGGAAGCATATCTGGAGTTATCAAATGTGTCTCAAATATAGGAAACACCATTTGTTCCTATTTGAAACTGTTAATAATCATACTGTTCTTATACTGTTGCCGTGTTTTATATTTTCACACGATACAAAGAGAATGACTTAACAGTTGCTGACAGGCACAACAAAATACTCCAATATTAAATCTGCCTCAAGACTGGAAGGTTACATAAACATAAAAAATTCAACCCAGAGTAAAGATGTCAACCCCTGTGGCAGAGAATTTCAGTACCTTTAATTCAAGCTCATTAGTTTGTGGCAGAGAGAATCCTGCCATCTTGAATCTTCTGATTTACTAAGCCCTAGATTGACAATATCCCTCCAAGTGTCAGTGTTTCTCTATAGGTTAAAAAGTTAAGAGAATGCAAACAAGCAATATTATTTTGGAACCGAGATGTTATTCTCAAGCTTAAACTTCTTTACCCTCATCACATCTGCTTCCCAAAATATCAAAAATATAGGAAATCAGAAACTGTCAAAGGCAAATCAACTCAGATGTGCCTATTCCGAGACTAGCATGTCAATAGTGTTTATACCCCTTCTTACACCATATAGACTAATTACCTCTGATTATATATTTAAGGAAACTTCCATGCACTGTAAACAGTGCAAAAATATATCCCCTCGGGTTTATATTTCTTCCATCTGGCAGAGTTTGGGAGTTCCCCAGTCAGCTAAAGTCCTTGACTAGGACACTTCACTGATGGGTTAAGGGATAGGGAATAAATAACAACAATCACTCATGAACAATGTCATATTTCTCTTTTATTGCCCATCTCATTCTCTAAAAACCTCAAACCTAGGAAAGGGTGCTCTCATGGCAAATTGAAAATCCAGATGGCACCTATATGCCCAACCATGACCTCCCCGCAAAACATCTTGGGGACCAACAGTGCCACAATACTTTGCCAGATTCAGGGGCAACTGCTAAGGATGAAAAACTATAGCCAAGAAATAGTGAACAAGGCGCTGACCCTAATACAGCCCATTGCAGAAAACTGTTTGGTTGGTTTTTTGTTTTTGGGTTTTTTTCCCCACTATCCTTAGGTGGCTTTCCAGTGAGTCCTGGGAATTCTTGCAATTCAGATTCTCATCTATTTTTCCCTGTGTTCCTGTCACCACAGTCTTAGAGTCAAGTGTTTTAAATTTCCAACTGGCAAACTCCAACTATTTCAGTTTGGGTTTTTTATTCCCAGAAGAGACTAGGCTTCAAAATCACCCACTAAACAAAGGCAGCATTCTTAGAGGGCTTCTCTCATGGGAGGATTTGGGATTGAAGAGTGAAGCCCCTGAGGAGAGCAGGGGATCTCAGGGAGTGTAAGGAAAAGGCAAAATATCTTCAGAAGGAGGTTATATTATTATACAAAGAGACTTTCCTTAGAGTACTCTCCACTCAGTAAGAAAGAATAATCAAATCATATGTCCATGTGTTCATACATTTATTCACTTACTAAGCATCTTTTATATACCAGGCACTGGGGCGCCTGGGTGGCTCAGGGGGTTAAGCCGCTGCCTTCGGCTCAGGTCATGATCTCAGGGTCCTGGGATCAAGTCCCGCATCGGGCTCTCTGCTCAGCAGGGAGCCTGTTTCCCTCTCTCTCTCTGCCTGCCTCTCCGTCTACTTGTGATTTCTCTCTGTCAAATAAATAAATAAAATCTTCTTTAAAAAATAAATAAATAAAAAAATATATACCAGGCACTGTGTTATGTGGTGAGGGAGCATTATGGAGCAAAGAAAAGGACATAATTCCTGTCATCATGAAGTTAGTAGTCTAGAGGGGAAGAGAGAAATACAATGGATATGTAGCGTGAAGGAGAGAAAATGAGAGATAGAAAGCAACAGAAGTAAATAATCTATAGGTAGAAACAGTTGACCCAGTCAGGGTGGCCAGAGAAAGCCTCAATGAAGGAAGCCTGACTGAAAAGAATTCTGAAGAAAGAATGTATACGTTTTCTGGGAGTTGAGGAATAGGGCTAACATACCAGATAAAAGCGAAAGCACATGTACAAAGGACCGGTGGCAGAAAAGAAGAATAGTACATTCAAGAAACTACATTCAAGAAACATAATTCAAGACCATTATGTCTGTGTTGCAAAGATCGACAAGAAGCCTTGTATAAGAGAAAGCTATAAAGACAAACAAGGGGCAGATCACACAGTGCCTTCCAGGCCATGCATGCAGAAGAGTGAGATCATATCCTAATGTAAATGAGGATCTACTGGAAGGTCTTAAGCAAAGGAGTGACACAATTACATTTTTGTTTAAAAGGTACCCTTCGGGGCACCTGGGTGGCTCAGTGGGTTAAGCCTCTGCCTTCAGCTCAGGTCATGATCTCAAGGTCCTGGAATCGAGCCCCGCATCGGGCTCCTCTGCTCAGCGGGGAGCCTACTTCTCTCTCTCTCTGCCAGCCTGTCTACCTGTGATCTCTCTCTGTCAAATAAATAAATAAAATCTTTAAATAAATAAATAAATAAAAGGTACCCATCCAGCTATAGCCTAGAGACCAAATGTCAGGAGGGTCAGAAAAGATTTAAGGAGACCAGTTGCAGCTACTAGAGTTGTTCAAGTGAGAGATAGACACTTGTGCCAGCATGGTCTGTGGACCCAGAGGCCAGTTAATTGGCCTGTTGTCTCTCAGCCCCATACCTGCCTTTACATACAGTGCTCTGTGCTGCTGGGATAAGAATCTGTGAACCACATCTCCCATGTGTCCTTGTCTACCACCTTCCTTTAGGTTCTCGAAATAGGAGGCACTTGCAGGAGGTCGAAGGGGCCAAGAGAAGAGATTCCCACTTCCCGTTCTGACTGTGTGGCCACTGCCACTGGTTGCAAGTGGTTGCTATTGTAACAGCAGGATGGGGTGATTCTGAACTACAGCAGCCTGGGCAGAGGCAACACCCTTTCAGAAGCTGCAGGCCTGGTTAATGCGGTTAATACGGTTCCTTTTCAACACATCCAGACTGAACTGCCACATGTCTCCCACACAGCAGGAGATGACGCAGCCTCTGGGCTTTGCTCCAGGACACTGAGAACTTCTGGGTATCACCCCTTCCTTTTGTCTCTTCCAGGTACCTCCCTGCTCCTTTTTCAAATCTTCCACTCTACTCTACAAACTTATAACCCATTCCCTGCATTTAATTCTCTCCGTTTGAAATACCAAGAACAATTTCCTTTTCCTTGACTAAACTCAGGTTAAAACAGTTCCAAAATTAAAAGTTGAACAAATTCACTAAATTCAACTTCTTGTCATTAAATCATTCTTCCTAACATGAGCCTACCTATTTGACCTTGTTTGGAGAACTGCAGTGCCAGAGAACTTACTACTTGGGAGGGTAGCCTAGCCCAGTGATGGTAATCTTTATTATTAAAGTCTTCCTAAAAACAAGCCCAAATCTACACATCCATTCATGGTGGGTCAATCATCGTAAGCTATTCAGCATAAATCCTTAACGTACCTGGCACTCTAGTTAACTGAAGATAGGTTTCATGTCTTCTCAGGTGTGATGTGTTCTCAGATACACTGAACGTCCCTAGCACCTCCAACAGTTTATGATTTCCGAATCCCTCACTTCCTTTGACATGCTCCCTTTAATTTTGTTTTACACACTGAACTTTATCCAGATGAAACTGTATGTGGCAGCCCTTTGATAAGGTAAAACTGCTCTCAAAGAATTGGGAATCTGAGTTCATCCTTTCATGACCTGCCATTCTCCTCCCCACTACTGTGGAAGCCCTGTAGGCACCTCCTCCAAGCTCTTATTACTTTAGTATATTAATTTCCTCATAAAGTATGTCATCCTCCTGAAATAGGGCACAGTGCTCACAGTGTGGTGAATGGTATGGAGTTAGTTCATAAAGGTCAGTGAATGAGAACATGCTACAAATGTAAAATGCAGCCTAGATTTGAATTAGATTTATTTTTTTTTAAATTTTTATTTTATTATTATTATTATTATTATTTTTTGCTTTGGGGGCTTTTGTTTTGTTCTTGGCTCTTAATAATCAACAAAAAGATTCTGAATGTGTACTGTATATCCTAGGTCCTAAGGAAAATTAAAGAATTAAAAAGAGGAGAATAAGAAGGAAAAAGAAAACGGCATGGGTCTGTCCTAAAGAACCTTAAAAACTAACTGGAGAAATTATAGATAAGCCCATAGAGAGATGGCAAATCACTGAAACTGGTAAGCACTGAGGGCTATGTAAGGAGTACAAAGCAATGCATTTTGTTTTCACTCAAGGTAGGAATGAATTGCTCAATTTGGGGATAAATGGGGAAAACTTCAGCTAGCAATAACACTTAAACTTAGTCCTGTAGGCATTCACAGAATTTGAATATGTGGAAAAGTATAGGAAAGGTATGTCTACCTAGGAGAATGATGTCATTCATGTATCCACTGAGTTACTTCTCAAATATTTATTAAGCAACTCTATATTCTTAGCACTGTGTGGAGTCCTAAGAAAACCTGACTGAAAGAACTAGTCAACGATCTTACAGTCTAACAAACAAATATGCACAGCAAGGAAAATATGACCTTTCGTGGAGACAAAAAATAAGGTAACTAGATTTTCAGCAGTGAGTTCATAAAGAAATAGTAGAAGATGAGAACTGAAGGATAATGTGAGACCACAGTAGAGAGGGATCTTTAATGTCAGATTAATAATCTGGAATTTTACACTTTTGCTACTATGTTCTGTGTTATAAATTATTCCAAAATTTACTACCATTAAGCAGCCATTTATTATGCTTATGGTTTCTGTGCATTAGGAATTCCGATAAAGCATAGAGGGGACAGGACAGCCTGTCTCTATGTCTGGGGATCACCTGGAAAGCTCAAAAAAGCTGTGATCTGTATAAGGGCTTATTTAGCCAGAGCGATTCCATTTGGTTAAACAGTGATTTTGTTGTTTAAGCAGTAAAACTTAAACTGTCCCTACCCCCCTTACCCCCCAGGAGACTTACTTAAAAACAAGTCCGGAAAACCAGTCCCAGGTAACAAAGCCCAAATACAAGGATGGGTCAGGCCAGGTGGAGGTATCCAATCAGTAGGGGCACATACCGTCTCCCTAGCTACCAAGAAGTATGGGCCCCGCCCTTTGGGCGCCTTTTGGGTGCCAATTCTGACCAAAGTGATAGGCTAGTTTAAATATCTACTATAGGGTAAGTTGTAATTCAATTGGTCACTTAAGTGTGACCTAGCATGACTGTGCAGCTTTCTCTGTGTGTTGCAATCTCATTGGCCACCTGTGTGTGGCCAGGCCCAACCACATGGCCTTTGTGCTATAAAAGTTAGTCTGTAAGGCAGGGAGAGGTCACCTCTTTGTAAGAGATGGCCCTGGCCGGTCAGTTTGATTCTTGATGCTTGGTGTGAAATAAAGCTTTGCTTGACCTTCGCTTTGTATCAGTCTCGTTCCTTTGACCATGGACCCAACAGTCTGGAATCATCTGAAGTGTTCTCCACTCACATTCTGAAACTTAATGCTGATTGTTGGGGGGGGGGGGGCGGATAAGGGAGGTGGTGTGTCTCGGCTCCTCTTTACAAGGGCCTCTATAGGTGGGTTGGGTCAGACTTCCTCACAGCATAGGGCTGAGTTCCAAGGGAAAGTCTGAAAGAGCCTGTGACACAGATAGGATACAGATGGAGAGAAAGGGAAAAGATGAAACCATTTTATGACCTACCTTGGAAGTTACACACATCACTTCATCATACTCTTTCAGTTGAAGCAGTTACAAACCCCTTCCATTTTCAAGGGGAGACTTTTCTTCATGGTTGGAAGAGTGTTATCACAATGACAGAAGAGCATATGGGTGGAATATCAGTCACTTGTAAGAAAAGAATAGATAAATAGGAGATTCTCTTTGAAAAATACTGTCTGTCACACCTTTAGATTAATACAAAGTCATCTGAATAGAAGAGCAATCTGAGAAAAGTTAAATTTTAGGAAGATTAATCTGATATCAAGGATTGCATGTAGATAGAGCATAGAAACGAGGAAGCAATAACCAAATTAGAACTAAAGGAGAACATCTTGACCACTGGTGTATGAAGCTCATTATTCCGAGTTTCAGTACTTTTCTGCCTCACTATTCTCTCTTGTAGATCTTAATGCTGTCTGTGCCAATGCACTAAGATACAGTGTGTTCTGTGGAATATCAGTCCCAGAAGATCCTCCAACAAAAAGGAGGTAAACCAATCTCACACTTTACCTCCCACTTAGAAATTTTTAATGCTTCTTAGCATATTAAAACCTCTCAGAAAATCAGCAATTAAAAATAACAACAACAACAACAACAACAAATCTGTTTAACGTTGTTTTATCCATAGTGTCTCCAACCTTCTTGGCCACCAAACTCCTCCCACCCCACCCCCACTGGCATTTCACTAATTAATATCATTTGGAACTAGCCTAAAGGCTACTGTGCTGGCTGCCCCTAGGCAGAAGAGTGAAAGGCCAGGTAACTAATCAATTAAGTACTCATCAAAAGCCTGATTATAAATAAGACTCTGAGAATAATTTTTAATCTAATAAGGTAAAACAGAAAGAAAAAAAAAGCAAGAAACTTTCAGTTATTTCATGAAAGTCTGAGATTTCAATGATAGACACATATTTCCTGGAGAATTTAATTTGTTTTGGGTTTCTTATTTAATTTTTTTAGTATGATGGACACATAATATTTGCCCAAATGATGATGGTTCTTCAATATTTTCACACTTCTCAAACCTCAGGCAAAGCTAAATTATTGGGAAACTCTTCTATTCTTACATGAAAGATGAAAAAGTGTTTATCTTCTAAAGGTTGCTTTGTATTAAGATGTGACCATTGCTTTCACACAAAGAGAATTCTAAAAGAAAGTCCACCACCAGCAAAAGCCCCATATGCAGTGGAGTAAACTGCAAGGCAAACAGGAGACCTTCCTATAAATCACCGTCAGTGTCTCCTGATGGGGCTTCAGCTGGCGGAATGGCGATGCTCTGGGAGGGCAAGGCTATGTCACAGACCTCTTTGTTGGAGTGACTGATCACAGACACACAATCAGCAGCTTTCTTTTGTGAAAGCTTCCTTTCTTCTGCACTGCTTCCTTTCACCTTTTCCATCCTTCTCTCTTTTCTCGAAGATCCTGCCTTCTAGCCTTCTCAAAAATATTTTTGCCTGAAGAAGGTAAACCTATTATTCAAGCAGACCACCTTAATATCTCCCGTTCTGCCAGGTGCCTAGCTAACATCTAGACTCAGGCTGCTGTTGCTTGGTGGAAAAAAAATTGAGTATTAAAACTCCATTGAAAATTAATTCTACAACTGCTTTCCAATCTCAGAGAGGATTCTGGATGTCTCCATTTCACCTGATGCTTTCATATCCTCTTAGTGTCTCCTCTAAGCGTCTTCTTCAAACTACTTACCTATCTGCAGTCTCATTTCCTTTACATTTTCTGAAAAAATCATCCTCAGATCAATGCAAGATTCAACTTCCTCTGCTCCCACATAGAGCATAGCCAGAATGGTTAAAGGCACTATAAACTCTGATCCTAGCTGCAGAAGGGTCAAAACTCCACCCTCCAATCCTTACCTCTCTCCCTACCCTCCCCTCTTCATTCCCCTGGGTGACTGCTCCAAAATTCCCTACTCTTCCTACCAACTATACAACACACACCATACACCATGAGTCTTAAGGGAGATTGACATCTCCTTCAGCATGGAAATCAGGGCCAACAGGGAACATCCTGAAGCTCCCTACATCTCCAAGTCCAAACCCATGTGTAGCTATTCTAATTTCAAATTACTCTCTTATTTGCCCACTATGATCTGGCATTCTGGCCTTTCTTTTCTTTGCACCAGCCAAGCCCCATCCCAACAGAGGGCCTTTGCACCCACTGTTCTCTCGGCTTTGAATGCTCTTCCCTCTGATCTTCACATGCTGGCTCCTCCCTGGTATGCGGGTATTTGCTTAAATATCTCCTCAAGAGAGGTTTTCTCAAACCAATCCATATAAAGTAGTCAGCCAGGCCTTCTGTCAATTCACCCAAAATTCCCTGCATAGCTCGTAGCAAATATAATCTGATATTTACTTGTGTATCATCTGTTTCCACTTTAAGTGAGAACTCCAAGAGAGGAGGTATCTTTCGGTCATGTTCACTGCTCTGTCCCCAGAGCCCGTAACTGTGCCACACATAAAGTTAATGCTCACCAAATGGATCTTGAATGAATTAATAAGTGTTCAGACAGTGTAAAAATCCCCCCAGTAGGGGGATGTGGTAGATGGCAGGGCAATGCTGAATACCCATTCGAGATGTGTCCTCATAGATCTAAGATATAGCCATGTATTGCTGTCCTGCTTGTTCAGTGACTTGGGTGCAGATAAGGAGTAGAAAGATGCTATTAAACATGGTTGGGATTTTGCCAGATGAGAGACCAGGAGCAAGGTCTTCATGAGGAAGGGCTTTTAGTACTCGAATGTGGAACCTATGTTTGGAAAGGAAGTAGTTTGGACAAGGGGAGGAGGCAAAAAGTGAACACTAGTAGGAGAACAAGTAAATTAGGGATCTAGATGAGGATGAAATGCTGAGAGGTTAGAGAGTGTTGCTCATAGGATGGCATCAGAGGAGATGCAATTCTTAGGTGGAGGAAGAAAGAAAGAAAAGAGACAACTATGTTCTAACAACCTGAAAGTGAAACATCTACGAACCAATACCTCTTCACCTGGCCACCACTAACCACCTCTTGGTACCCCTCCTATGTATCTTTATGCTCAAACAATCTTTGTCCCTTGGTTTGCCTTAGGCTGCATCACCAAAGGCTTCTATTTCTCTAATTTTGGGATATGTCAGACCATCTAGAAAGACAGGTAATAGAAAGAAAAGAAAATGGCATCCTATTAGGTATCCACTAAGATGCAGGTTATTTGACACTTTCACAAGGAAGCTTCCTCCACACCTGCTCCCTTGTCAGGAATAGAGAAGTCTGCTTATTCATCAGAAAACTCAAGGCATTTCTCTATGGTGACCTGTTGCACTGCTTCAGAATATCTATGGGGCTCCTGGCTGGCTCAGTTGGTAGAGCGTGTGACTCTTAATCTCGGGATTTGAGATTAAGTTTGAGCCCCACATTGGGTATAGAGATCACTTAAAAATAAATTTAAAAAAAATCTATGTACAGGCTGTTTACCCCATTAGATCTTGAATCATATGACGGCAGGACAATCTTTCACTTATCTTTGTTTCAAAGAACAAAGCCTAGGGCTCCACATATAGTAGGCAATCATTAACTTTTGTTGAATAATTGAGTGGATAAACAAGTACATGGATTATACCAGCGAAAGGCAGACTGCCATGAATACTATACCACCAGATGCTAGGCAGACCCCTGGACATTTGGTGTCCTCTAAAGACCAGGAGTCATGTGCTCTCTATTCAGCGCCTGCCCGGCATATCACAGTGTGCAAGACAGAAATAAAGTCCCCTATGAGCTGATACAGCCAAACGTGGACACAGAGGCTATCTCTAAAATACTTTGAGTCCTTCGGCATAGACATCTATGGTCACAGGTATTACTGATGAACTGATATTTGCCCTCTTTCCTTGGGGAAAATAAACTTTAGGAAAGTTCAAAGTACAACTTAGCTCAATGGGAGGCAGCCCAATTTGTTTCTTGAGAAATAGGTCTCCTGCACCTATTTGAAGTTTGACTTCTAATTGCCAAATCATTACCTCCAGTTATGTGCATTTATTGTTAAAACTAAGGAGGTGCCTCTGCAAAACTGTTTTTACAACTGCTTTTGAGTGCTCTGGACAGTCTTTCTTGGAAGCTACAAACGGGATCTTTGTCAGAGAAGCTGCCTCCTGCCCTGAGCAGGCAGTCTCACCCAGCTCCATGCTCACGGAAGCACTGGTCCTTCCACCAAGGGAGACCATCTACCTTCTGGGCCAGAAATAAGTTCTCAGATGGGCAAAGCCAGTAGACAACTCCTTTGCTTAGATTGTGAGGGAGTTGCCTCCTTCTCAGGAAACTCAGCCACTGCTGCAGTTTCCTGGGATAAAGAGTAGTCATGTCACATTGGGCTGGCCCTCTTTGAGCTTCTTGCCAAATGAAGATGCTTTCCAAATCTCCCTTCTCTAGGTGTGTCTATTCCACTATGAAAGCAGAAGGAAGCCTAATACAGAAACCAGAAATGTGTGCTCTAATGTTCCTCAACCCATGGGTGGAAATGTCAATAAAACTAGGGAACTTTAAAAATACATACATATCTGGACCCCCTCCCAAAGATTCCAATACACCCTCTTCTCCTGCTGAGAACCAGAGATGTTCTGTAATGTCTGTGTTATATTTGTCATGCTAATACTAAGAGCAAAATAAGAGCATTTTAAAATATCTCAAAGTTTATGGTGGAAACCGTCAAGGCAGCTCTCAGCAGGAAGTTATTCTGACTATCTGGAGATGACAAGGAAGTGGTATCCCTGAGTCAATCCTGGTGGTCAGCAGTGGCTGCCATGAATTGAGAAGGGTCCTGGGGCCATGTCTATACATAATAAGAAAATAATGCCAAGGCCAACTACTGATGTCTGCCACAGGTTAGGGAAGGGACAGTGCCACATATTTGCCTCCATGGTGTACAAAGCCAGAAACAAGGCTCAGGTATCCAGCCCTTTTGCATTCCAGGTAAAATCCCTTCCATGAAGCCAGAAACAAGTTCAGCTGATGCATCTGCTGAACTTAAAGATGCAAAACATAAGGCCAAGATGAAATTTAAAAAGGAACTGTAACCATGTGCTTCCTGAAAACAGACCCCAAAACAGCCAAAGCAGAAAACATCCTTACGGCAAGGAAAAGGGAGGTTTTCTAGGAGAAGCACAGCTAGGACACATGAGACAGTGTTAGCAAAATGATGACTGCCAGTTCACAGTATTTTCTTTGCATTGCTCAAGGGTAAAGTGAGAGATAACAACAGTGTTTTGAACATGTTTAGATGTTTTGTTACCAGAGGGAGCTTCAGAAAGCCTGAATTCTCTGAAATGGAAAGGCAAGAACAAAAAGGCACGTTGTGCATTTTGCTTACTGTCAGTTACTTCACAGCATTTCTTAAACACCTGAGGCATGACTTGGTAAGGAGGGGTTGGTGGATATTCATTTTAAATGAAGGCAGTTTTCAGATTTTTTAAAATGCTTTCAAACAAATGTTATTGGGAATACCCCAAGGTCGGTGTCAGGTCCTCTGAGGTCTTGGTTCATTCTGCATTGGCAGGACTAGAGCGAGCAATGAATGCCCAACCATACCCACCCTTTCCCCAGGTGGACACTTGTGACGACCCTCTCTGACATTTCCTTTCAGCATTTGGCAGCTTTGCTGTGTGAACGGACACTCAGACCTCTCATGGGTGTGCTGATGCATGTCTACAAGCAGCTCTGATTTGTGGTACGGGAGTGAGACACCTCACCTAGAGTGAGGCAGTCTCAGTCAAGCCCCAGGTCTGTGCACTCTACCTAGTCATTTAACCACCTCCATTCACCTTTTTCACATTCATGAAAGTGAAGATATCAGTGTCTTCTTCCCAGGGTTGTCGGTTGAGAACTGAATGAATGCTAAAGCACTCTGCGGTAAACATCAAAAGCAAAGTATCCAATGCCAAATGTCCCTGGCCTTCTTAACTCTGATCTCAGCTCAGATGCCATCTCTGCAGGGAGGTCTTCACTGACCACACCACAAATATGATCACTCCTCTCCCTCTCTACCACCTTTCTCTGCTTTCCTTTAGCTTGCTTACTACTCTCCGACATTATAATTCATATGGTTTTTTGGTTAATTATTTACCATCTATCTTCCCCACTAGAAATGCTTGGGTAAAGACTTCTGTCTTGCCTTCTATTATGATTCTAGTCCCCAGAACCATACCAAACTTGTAGCAGGCAATCAATAAATACTTTTTGAATTGTTGAATGGTTCTTTACACCCCATACCACCTAGCTCATCAGGACAGGGGCAAGTAACTCTTCCTGGTGTACTGTCTCCCAGCTAACCAGCACCAGAAAGACATAGACATTGCCTCAAAGGCAGGAACAACGTTTCCAATTAACTCTAATGTAGCTGGAAAATTTTCATGCAACAAGGAAGCATTATCAAAAATTCACCTGAATAAATCCAGAAAATGAATGGATTTTAGTACGCCAAGAAGAATAATAGCCGAACTCTTTTTTATAATATTTGACTAAAGCTGGCCTCACCTGGTCCCTAGAGATGTCAGTCTCACAGAAAAAGCCCTCCAGAAACCAGAAAAAATGACATCAAGGTGCTACTAAACACTCGCTGATGTCAACTACTTCTTACTCATACTCAGGAAATAACTCCATTCATAGTGCCAAGGCCCATTCGGGTCTTCACCATGTCCCACCAGACATTTTAAGGGTTCATATTTAAATATGCCCAGCTTAGAGAGTAAATTGATTTTTGTCAGGGAACCTGGAAAACAAAACAGTACAAATAATAGTGAAGGATGCTTATGTTCAGAAACCACGGTGCAGCGATCACCTTCTTACAGGTCTACCTTAAGTGAGAAAGAGGATGAAGAATTTAGCCAATTTTCTGTAAAACTCAAAACCCATTCCCTTCCACTGAGAGGTGATACCTAACATTCCATTGTTTTTATTTTGAATACATGTTTCAGGATTCAGAAGAATTGAATTGAAATATTTACAAGCTTGATCATAATTCTTAGAGAAAGTGCCCATTTTTCATTACTGTTCTTGGCAGATATGAGAACAGAAATGGAGAGAATAAAAACAAGTGACACACTCATAAGAGTTCAAGGGCTGTGAGGAGGCAATCTCCCTCCAAGATGAGCCTCAACCATTCCAATATAGCCCCTGATGCTGCTAACTCCCCTAAGCCCACTCCTTCTCACAACTGCGACCTATGAGCAACGTCAGCTCTGCATTTCCATTTCCAGACCTCTCCCCCAATGCACTCACCAAACATTATCTCTTCTCTTGAAGTCCACACTGCCTATGTATACCAAACAATCCCCATTCTGGTTGTCACTGTCCATTGATCTGCCAGTCTACTCCCACTCTCCACTGACCTCAGATGATGATGTCAACTTTTGGTTTATGGTTCTTCTCCCAAAGAAGCTTTGGGGCTTTGGACTGAGACATGCATTTACAGACCATCTCTAGCATGTCCTACCTGGAAGACCTTGCGCCCCCTTGAGAGGCTTCAGCTTCTCATCTGTAAAATAGGTACAATATTACCCATAATTACGGGGCTACTATAAAGATTAAATGCTATAACAGATGTGAAAAACTTCAGCATACTGCCTGGCACACAGTAGGCCTCAGTAAATAGTAGTTTCTTTCCTTCCTTTTATGGCCCCTGCCTTTAACTCTGGTGAGTTCAGAATTCATACTGATAATCCTTTCAGCACTGACTTAGCAACTCCCAGACCTGTGGAACTCCAAAAATCTCACCCACAGTGTACTTTAGCACCTTCTCAGCCATACCCTGGGATTTCTCAATCCTGGAAACTATCATGGCTAAAAAGCCCCCAACCCTGAAATTCTGTTCTCCAAATAGTTCTTGCTTCCAACATGTTCATTCCTCCTACATATATTCTGTGCGCCTATGACCATCACCCTCTCCCTTCTCCCCCCAAACCAAGGCCTCATTCCCCTTCCAGTTCCATTCAACCTACCACCCAGACCAAGCATTTAAGCCCCCTTCCTTGCAAGCATCCTAGGGTCCCTCAACACCTTAATCTGCTGTTGAAACTGCCTTGTCACTCTGCAACCCCTGGGAATACTCACCATCTACTTTCATCTACAAAATTCTCAAACCATGCTGCTGCATTCACTTTCAATGCTCTTTCCCTTTAGTTGGCCCCTCACTACTGATGAGTCTTTCCATTTGCTCTTCTGAACTTCCACTTAGAGCCCACTTCTTATCCGCAGTCCTCCAGTTCCCAACAGTGACACTGCCCCCTGCACTGCAGAGATAGTCAAGTTAATATGACAGGAGCCATCACAGCATCTCTCTAAATGGGCTGGCTCACTTAGGAGTCTCTGGTGACCTCTACTAGCCACATCCTCAACCACTTCCCAGCACTTGATCTTTTTGCTCACCACTTCCTTCTTAAAGCTGGCTCTTTCTTTGTCATCCTTCACATTGTACTTAATTCTCCTCTCTCCTCATTGGTTCAACTTCGTCCTTTAAACCCTAAAAGCATAAATTCCCACAATTCTGAACCACAAGCCTTGACCTTCTGTCCTTAATACTCTCATTGGAAATCTCACCCCCATTACTTTTGCCATTACCCCCTAGAAACTACTTCTAAATTCCATGCCTTTAATTCTACCAAACACTCCTGAGGATTCCAACAGGGTATTCCATGGGCACCCCAAACTCAAGATCTTTACATTTATCTTATTCTTTTCTCTGTCTTTCTCCTAACTATTTTTATTATAACTCTACCAATCTTTCATTCCTTCAGTCATTCTTGATTCCGTCCCTTCTCTCATCCTTGACAATCCAATCATGCCAAAACACCCTTAAGCTAGCTCTTAAATCCACCACTGCCTCCTATTCCGGTGTATACCTCCTGCTTCAGACCCTCAGAATTCTCACCTGAAAACTTAGAAAAGTTTTGTAACTGCTCTTCCTTCCTTCCTTCCACGTTCTGCATCACCAGATTAAAAAGATAACTAATTAAATCTAAAACGTGGTTTAGCTTGGAGTAATAAAATATCCTTGATCTGGCCACAATCTAACTTAATCTTCTCTATTCTTCTCAATAAACCTTATGCCAATCCATAATTGTCCAACAGTTCACTATTCCCCAAACATGTGCTTTTATTTCCTCTCTCTGAACTTTCACTTTCCTCACTCATTCCATCCCATTTTGTTCTCATCATATCATTTCCTCAAATTTCTGGCTGGAAAAAATTCTTATGCATTCTTCCAGGCTCAGCTCAAATGTTATATACATCCAGTCTTCCCTGATCTACCATCAAACATGCTCTCATGTCATCTCTAAGCAGGCAGAATACTTTGTCGCTCTGTCACTTAATGGGATTTAAAACATCTCACATGACTTTCTAATATCTCCTGCTCATACAAGTGTCTCCCCCAACAGCAGGCTCACCTTCGTGCCAACCTGTCATGCCCTCTATGACTGTACTCTCCTAAGCTACTGGTGTTGACTTGGACCTCTGCTTTCTCTTTTCCTGTTACCTTGTTCTGCTAATTCTTTGCACAAAAGGTTCAGCCAGGGCACCTGGGTGGCTCAGTGGGTTAAGCCGCTGCCTTCGGCTCAGGTCATGATCTCAGGGTCCTGGGATCGAGTCCCGCATCGGGCTCTCTGCTCAGCAGGGAGCCTGCTTCCCTCTCTCTCTCTGACTACCTCTCAGTCTACTTGTGATTTCTCTCTGTCGAATAAATAAATAAAATCTTAAAAAAAAAAATCACAGTAAAAATGTGTTCCTCAGCTTCAGCTGATATTCCCTAGCTTTAAAAAAAAAAAAAAGGTTCAGCCATCACTGTCACCACCTGTCCCTTCAATTAAAGAGTTAAGTCCACCCCATATCATGTAGTCCTAATGTCCCCTAACTCCATCTAGAATGACCCTGAAATATAAAAAGTCAAAAGTATGCAATAAACTTGAATGGAGGTTCTGTTCTCAAAGAGCTAAAAACAATCTTATAGAATTCCTAAATATGTTGTCTTTCACACACAATCTTTAATATCTATTTCTATCATACTGTGTCTTATCACTTTCATTTCTTCACAACTGAACTCTAAGTTGCCTGACTTAATAGGCTGAAAAAGGCTATAGTTCCAACTTATAACATACCAAAAATGATTCAACCCATCTCATTTATATTCACTTGATGAAACCTACCCTTTGAGTCACCACATTTAAAATTTCATTTCCCTGTTTTGGATGTGTGTGTGGATTTTTTTTTAATAATCAGAGGAAAAATAGATAAAATATTTAAATAAGTTCATAAACATACAGTATAACTAAAGGTTGAAATACTGCACAGAGACTGGAAGGCAACATCAAAATTCTGAAATATCTTATTGGCTGTTATAAGAAAATCTCAATTTGTCCCACAAAAGATAGTTTGGAGTATTAAGGACAATGTGCAAAAATGATGGGTATATGGAAGTTGAGACCCATGGAGGTTCCTCACCCAAAACTCAGGATTGTGTCCTGACACCTTGGTAATCCCACTTCAGAGCAAAGTGGGCAAAGG
This sequence comes from Mustela nivalis, assembly GCF_964662115.1. Classification (NCBI taxonomy): domain Eukaryota; kingdom Metazoa; phylum Chordata; class Mammalia; order Carnivora; family Mustelidae; genus Mustela; species Mustela nivalis. Next base: position 56,227,568 of record NC_139027.1, read on the forward strand.
AAAAGCCCAGGATCCCAATGATGGGAGCTCTCAGTTTTAAGAAAACTGAGAGAAAACACTTAAATAAGTTGGTTTCCAACTGCATTGTTTCAACTACATAAGAAGTTAAAGAGGCTTTTGTTGTCTTGCCTAGGATTATGATAGTATTTTGCAAACAATGAAGTGTTCTATAATTGCAATGTGTTAGAACCTTGTTTATATAGAGAATTCAATCCAAATTCCAAATGACTTCAAAATACACTTAAAACATGTCTCACTGCAAGCTCCTAGAAGGCAGGGCCCATTTCTTATCTTTGTATCTTATCTCTCATAATATTTTTAATATAAATGCTTGAAGTTCTTACCATAAGCATGACAAGATGAATTCACAGAAAAGAAGAAAAGCTGAATTAGCCAACAAGAGGTCTTTAAAAATGTAATCACCCAGCACTGCATAAGCCCCTATAATAACTTACTTCAAATGGGCATATTTAAATCAAACTCTTTACAAATAAAAAATAGAAAGCCTATAGATAAGAAAACAATTGTGTACATTTACATCTTCAACAGATTATATTTCCCCTCATGCAAATCAGCGGAATCATCTTGCATGGAATGTGACAGCAACTCTTTCAGCAAAGGCAAAGTAAAAATATGCAGCTTCCTTGGCTCAAAAAGCAAACTTGAGCTGTTGCTAGAATGGAGAGGAAGTAAAAGGCAGGAGAAGGTATCCATAGAAGGTGGGTCCTTTTCATTTGGAGTTTTCATTCATTCTCTCACACTGGCCAATATTAAAAAACAGGAAAAAGTTGAAACTTATACCTTCAGTGGTGCTATCTGTGCTTGCTATTCAGAGAATCACCTAACTCGAGACCTCAGTATCCTCCCTGCATGGAGACTGTTAACACACACACACACCGATTTGAACTGCCACTGCTTCCTCTGAATCCAGAATTGGCTTCTCTACTGGGAATCTCTTCCCTGAGAGAGATATCAATGGAGCAAGGAAATTGTCTTTACCTCTAGGCGTGTTACCAGGGTTCCCTCTTTTCAAGGCTCGCCACAGCCATGCTTTGAGAAACACTGATCTGTGCTCCCCTCATTGTCCTGCTGCACCAAAAACAAGGAACAGCAAAAGAACAGTCATTATTTGCATTTGGCAAGGAAGGCAGCACTAAAAACTGAGAGGCAGTAGGCATGGAAATGTCAAAGTGAAGATGTGAATGAGGCAGAGACTGCAAGCACCGAGGAGCAATGTCAGTAAAGAGGACCTTCAATTACAGACAGACAGGAAACTGATGGAGGTGGAGAGAAAGAAAAGGAGGAAGCCCGCTGTGGGTGGGGGGATAAGGGGAGACAGAGAGTCCACTACACCTAAGAGCAAACAAACTCGGGTTCAAGCCTCCTCCTAGAGTCAGCACTGTCTTCACACAGTAGAAATACCTCAGAGGCCTCCAGGGGTCTAGATTCCTACCTGGAGGATGAACTCTAGTCTCTGGCAGAGTAGGCTCTAGGAGGCATAACTCCCAAATAGCATTCACTTGCAATAAGTGAAAATGCTACTGCACAAGACTGTAGGTCAAAATAAAATAAATATTGGGTGTTTCATTTTGCCTTCAGATTTGGCTTCAAGTGGGTCTTTAGGCAAATCAAGTAGGTAAAGTTTGTCTTTGATGCAACTTCCTTGGCACATCATTCAAAGCAGCGCTAGATTAAACAGCAGGCTGGGGTGAGTGGGAAGTTCTAGACGGATCAGTTCATAAGGGGCACTAAAATATCACTAGGACACAGAGTGTTACTAAAAATGTCATGAAATGGTGTGCTGGTCGAAATTCTCTTCAGGGAGAATGCTGACTGTTATTGGAAGAAGACAGTAACTCAATGGATCCTATCTAGAATTGTATTGCTCTCAAAGGGTATCTGGAAATGGGTGGTAAGGAGATTCCGGTATTCACAACTATTGGGAGAGCACTATTAGCACTGAACCTTTAGTAAGAAGGGCCAGGAATAATAACCCATGAAATAAAACTTGTGTGTCTAAAATGCCATTGGCGGGACGCCTGGGTGGCTCAGTTGGTTGGACGACTGCCTTCAGCTCAGGTCATGATCCTGGAGTCCCCGGATCGAGTCCCGCATCGGGCTCCCAGCTCCATGGGGAGTCTGCTTCTCTCTCTGACCTTCTCCTCATTCATGCTCTCTCTCACTGTCTCTCTCTCAAGTAAATAAATAAAATCTTTAAAAAAAATAAAAATAAAAATAAAATGCCATTGGCTACCTTGTTCAGAAACCACATGAAGTGCTCCCAGAGAACATGCATCTTCGAAGGACAGTAGTCCAGCGAGCTGCTGGTTCCCTTTTCCCACCCCCAACAACCCAGTGGTCAAGTGAGCACGCCCACAAGGGCTAGAACTAGATTTTCAGATAGAGAAGGTAAGGCTTCCACCAGCAAGCCTCCTCCACATTCCAACCCTCATGGCTGGCTGGCTAGGCCCTATGCCTGGAATTCAAGATCAAGTACCTGTTTTGTGGAATAGAAGAGTGAATTTTGACCAATATGCTCAAACCATTCCCCATATTGTTTTCACATTTAATTCTCAAAGCAACTCCTTGATGATGAGATGTTAATTTTCAGAGAATCTCTAGGAGGACTAAAGAAGGAGACTGGAAGGCTACATGTCTAGAACAGTACTCATGATCTCACTGCAGTCCTGGTCCTCACAGATACTGTCCTGGCTCTCGTCCCACTGCAGGACCATAATCCCTGCTGCACCTGGAAACTGTAAGCAGCTCTTCAGAAACCCAGTTCTTCACATCACTAGCCACCAAGCCAAGGCCCCTTGTGAGTGTGTCTGGTAGGCAAACCAGGTTACATGGCTGTGCCCTAGTGCATTGGAGTCTGATGAAAGGATGGGAGCCAGTCTCTGGCTCTAACAAGATGGAGGAACAAATTATTTAACAGAAAAGGGGGACTCAAATGCCAGCTGATAGAAAGGAAAGACAAACATGCACTCATAGAACTCTGAAAGGAGACCTGACCTTAGGAAACTTGACTGCAGTCTTCTCCTAAGACTAAAATGACCACATATCCTATTTGCCAGATATCGTCCCATTGATGCCCATTACTGTGGCTTCATTATGAATAACAGCCTTTTTACTCTCAGAAGGGTTGCAGTTTGGACAATAAGTTATATGTCACCCTCCCTAAGACTCCTGTCCCACACTGAACCTCAAATGGGGTGCACATGGATTTGCATGTACGTATGCATTCATGTGTACATGTACACAAACACCACAAATCCTGCTGCAGAGACCCAGGCTTTAATTAAAAAAAAAAAAAAAAAAAAAGACACTCCCTTGGGGCACCTGGGTGGCTCAGTGGGTTAGGCCGCTGCCTTCAGCTCAGGTCATGATCTCAGGGTCTTGGGATCGAGTCCCACATCGGGATCTCTGCTCAGCAGGGAGCCTGCTTCCCTCTCTCTCTCTCTGCCTGCCTCTCTGACTACTTGTGATTTCTCTCTGTCAAATAAATAAATAAAATCTTTAAAAAAAAAAAAAAAGACACTCCCTTCACTTCCAGAAACTGCTCAGTACAATTTGAGACTTTAACTTAAGAATGATTCACAGGAACTACTTCCTTAATAACAAAATTACCTTGATTTTGTATCTGATTTGTTGTTTTGTAGCTGGAAAACCGGAAAGTAATAATTTCTGGAAAAGATTCTTTCCACTGTCTGTTAAGTGTATTTCTCAGATTCTGTTAGTTTATCTCACTTCCCTCAGGACTCTGCTCTTAGCTGCCTTCCAAGTAGCAATAAAATTCACCTTTTTGCTTCAACTTTAAAATGCCAGCATATTTTTGCCCTTTGGGGATGAGTGGCTAGGGGAGGAAAGAGAAGAAGAGAAATACAAAAACGAAGATTAAAGACTAGGTAGAGAAAGGGAAGTAAAAAGGAAGCAGAAAATTAAATGAGAGTAAAGAAAGAAGGAAGAAATGAGAACCACCTAACACGATATATTACCCAAATGTTTATTTCTCATGGACTGGAACACGTACTGGGAAAAGCCAGCAGTTCATCAAGCTTGGTGGTCTCAGCCTCATTCCAAAGGGTTTTTCTAGCTAAACTCGCTCCGAGTGTCTGACCAAGTAAGCACATCAGGACCACAGAGTCCTCTAGAAGAGCAAGAATCTATCCATCAAACTCTTGTATGGTGGGAAGGATAATATCGGGTTTATACAAGCTAACATTCAAAATAAATCCTGAATACAGTCCCTTGTGATATTAATTCCCAAAGGAAACGTGCCCTAATATTATCCAACCCTGATTATTATTACCAGCAAAGCAAAACTGAGATACCTTTTCCAAGCTACAGATCAACTTTGTCTAGAGATGTTAGATTGAGAAAAATTCTTCCTTACCCTGAAAAACCCTTAAGTCAATTTCATTCAATTCTGTCATTTCTAGTGATGTTTTAAAACAATGGCACCTAAAGATATATTCCTAAAGTGAAAGAGGGGGAAAAAAATCACACTTCGCAAATTAAGACAGTGGCGCCCTCTCAAAATAAAATACGTCCTGTAATGCTATGTGGCACGGCCAGTGTTTTTTCCCCTGTTTACAGGTAATTGAGACTCTCTGGCATGTTATGATCACTAAATATTGAAAGATTTTTAAAGCTTCTCTTTTAACCCACAATCTCATTCTGATTTGTACATGTCTATAAGGGTAGAAATAGGGAAAAAATATCACTTCTTCTGAATGATCCAAACTCACAATTAATAATTGAGAATCCTTTTTCTCTTTCTCCCTTGCCTTTTTTCTCTCCGAACTAGAGTGCACTCTTCAGCTTGTTAAGCTCAGCTCACTCCCACTGATAATTCACTAGAGATCATAATTTATGGACAATTGAAGCTGCAGAAACATCTCTTAGAAGGAATAGAGCAGATCCATAGCAACAATTCTTCAGGGGAATATTAATCCCCGGCTTTATGTAGTGCTAAGTGTACAATAGTAATCAGAACTTGAGTAGAAGCTGCTAATCATTGAGGGAAAAGGCTGTATAAAGAATTCATAATGGAATTAGCCTGCGGCAAACAAAGAAAGACAAAATTAAATCAGCCATCAAATTGCACCAAGGAATTTTAATTTACAGGTTAATGTAGGATTATGTAACTAATCACAGCTAACATTTTCAATGAACAACCAATAAAAATCTACTCTTTTTTCCTCTCTAATCTTACTAATGGTATTCCAATAACATGCTTTTATTACCCTAGAATATGTTAGAAATGATTCTCAAAAATTCAAGAAGTCTTTCCAATTGTCAGAATCCATATAAAATGCTAGCTTTGAAATAATCAGTCAACAGCACAGATCTAGGAAGATCCAATCCTCACTTCAGTAAGACCCAATAATATCTGAGTGAGTTTGCATAAAATGGATTTACAAAGCCATACAGCTTTAAAGTATATGCATGTTTTTCATGCAGTGCAGGGAGTTAAAATGGGACAAAAGAGACCAAATTAAATATGTGAAACTAATTTGAAGCACAAAGTATATCAGCTAATTCTAAATAAAACCACTGCCATAGATTTATATGTCAATATTGCAGACATATCCAATGACATGCACACCAAGGACCGCTCTAACAGAGTTTTCATGGTTTATAAATGTGAACATCATAAAAAGAAATAAGGTTTCTAGGATAAAAAGTTGATTAGCATTTCCTATGGGAAGGGGGTGGAATCTTGTATCCTCCCCAGTTATATCTTGATATCAACCAATGCATGACAAAGACAGAAAAAAAAAAACCTCTACACAATTTGAAAAATTATATGAAACCCATTGCTTCATAAATATAAATACATAAAAAAGACAGCATAACTCTTTGCACATTGGCAAGGGGAAACTCAAAAATTATACTATATGCTTAAAAAGACATCAGTTTAATCAAAAAGATCTTTTTCCAACATATGGTAGAAGGAAAATTATTATAAATGGAGTAAAAAGTATGTTCATAAGCTTTACTTCACGAGGGAAGAATGCTGGGGAAGACGGGTAACAGCATTCTTCTTGCATATGTTTTTCTTGTCGAGAACAATGTGGGAAAGTCTCATTTTCCTTTAATCTAAATGTTCATTTTATGGAAGCAGCAACATTCAGCCCAGTTATTAGCAAAGGAGTTTTGTTGCTTTATAAAGTCTAATTTTAAGATGCTCACTTCCAAAAAAACATTATGGTGTCAATTGCACTACCCTTCAGCAATCCTGTAATAACTTTATTCAACCATTTCTAATTATAATTATATTTTCAATTCCTTTTAGCTATAGAAACTCTTTATCAATCAGAGCACAAGACAGAAAATTACTTTATTACAGCTACAGCTCGTTAGGCTGAGTGCTCTTAATGAAGCAGCCTCATAATCAGATGAAAATCATGCTGGAGAAAACTTGCATCATTAGTCTGGGCCTTAATTACCAAGAAATATAGTCACTAACAATGATATTCCATTTCATGATATGGTGCATGCACCTTCTACACTACTTGCAATTAATAATTCCACTGACTGCTACGGAATCTTTTCTATTTATTCATAACAATGGAGGGGGGAGATTCTAAATTTAATTGAGCGCTTCAGATTGCGCGCTCTTTCTCCCTCTCTCGCGCGTTCAGATTAAAATGTCACAAGGCTAATATTCTATCTTACAATAATTCATCATTTTAATTACATATTTTATGTATGTGAAATGTCTTTTTCAGCTTTATGGTTGAGGTTGACATTTTTGGGGACGCATCTAGGAAAATGTGTGGCCTCTTGTGAAGGTGGTTCCTACCACCCAGAACCATATTAGGAAAATCTGAAGGAAGGAAAAAAAAAAAAAATCACTGACATCAGTCCCATCAGTTCTATCCATGTTGGGAAAAGCTGCCAACAAGAACAGGGACATTCATTTAAATTAATGTCGGCATCTTCTGATAGGTTTTGGATGGCAGAATGGCGATGTTCTGGGAGGAACAAGGCCCTGTGTCACAGAGCCTCTTTGTTAAGCGTGATTGATCACAGACAGAATCAGCAACTTTCCTTTGTGAAAGACTCCTTTCTTCCGCCCCACTTCCTTTTCACCCTTTCCTTGCCTCTCTCTCTCTCACAAAGATCCTTGCCTCTGACCTCCTGAGAAAGACCTTCAGCCAGGGAAGGAGATCTGGCCCCTGGCACCACCCCTCACCCCCAGGCTGGGTTTTGCACACTGCAGGTCCCAGCAAACCCACCTGACTTCTGGATCCTCTTTCCAGGCTAGCTGAATGTTGGAACCCAAAGTGCTGTAGCAACTGCGGCTCCTTTTCAAACGCAAATTAGGTTACTAGGTGAGGGCAAAGAGCATTTGGGGAAGGGCAGAGGGCAAGGGGGTTGGCATAGATAAATGAGATTCCCATTTGACCTCAAAACCCAAGTGTGCCTAGAGCTGAACTTCCTCCCTGACATCGTCTTTCATTGGAATCACGGCCAAACAGTTGATATAATTAATCTGGGTTGCACTTTCCCCAATAACCTGCTTTATGAGCACCAAGCAATTTGATAAATGAAATTAACAGAAGAAGAGAATGACTTGGAAAAATCCACAAGTCGCAAGATGAAGAGCTGGCTATAAGAGAATGCTAATTTTTTTAAGACCTAAACATCCGATTTCTATGCCATGAGTGTAAAGATCACCAACTTAGAAATCATTGGCTTCACACTAATTAGTGTTGAGCAAGCACTGGCACAGTTCCTAAAGCAATATAAGAAGATATTCTCCTCAACCAAATATAGACCCCAAATAAACAAATAACTGAATAAAGTAATAAATGAAAACCCACCCCACATACATGAAAATCACTAGATGACAATTAGTTTAAAGATAGTAAAGAACAGACTGTATCATTAGTGAATCTGTGTTCCCTCTGGTATTGCTAAGGTTTCAAGGGAAGTAGTGGCAAGTAGAATCATATTTCACATAGTGAAATATGTGGGCTCAGAGTGGGAATCTGGAACATGAGGGTCAGTAGAAGAGAAGAGTCATGAGGTGCAAGAGGCAGATGCAGATTGCCTGGAGAAGAGTGCTAGGTAGACAAGAGGAGGTGGACCTCAACCAAGGGAAAACACTACCACGAGCAGCAGGAATGAAAACTGTCCAGGAAGACAATGGAAAACGAGACATTAATCAGAACCACACAGAGCACATTTCCATAGGAAAAATGCCTAGCATTTTGGACAGCCAACAGCTTAGAAAATAGCTTAAGATGTGCAGGGATCCTTCCAAGGCAACTGGTTTGCAAGGCCCAGCCGGCTACTCTTAGAGGCAACTACAGAAGAGCCAAGTAAGAGTTTAAGAAAACAGGCTACATTTCCACATTCTCCTATTAATACAAAGTCAGAAAAAGACCTCACCATTATTGTCCTTGCCTTCGATAACTCCTTAATGGTTCCTCCTAATAGCACTTCGTTTAAGTACAAAAGTCACTGCAGGTACTTCTATCTGGCAAAAGCTACTCACAAAGACACAGAGAAGACCCAGCAAAGGCCCAGACTTTTGTCAGGGCCAGAATCCCACTTTCCTATGTTCCCACTCTCTGTGCTTGACAACAACCACATCCGGTTCCACAATGAGACAAGAGCACATCAGCCATATGAGAGGAGACTGGGGACTCTCACCTTGGAAGGTCTTCAGAGCAAGGCACTCAGCCTAACAGTTGCCCAAATACCTTCATCGGTGCAGAGGCTACAGCATGGATCTTCCAGAGCTCTTCTGCATAAGAGCTCGGTGATCTTAGGAGGGTGACTTAACTCCTCCATGCCTCAGCTTCCACATCATCAAATAAGGGCAGTAATAGTGTCTGCTTCATAGAGCTGCTGCAAAGGCTGTGTGAGTTGAGGCATGTAAAAATGCTCCTAACAGGAGCTGGCACACAGGAGGTTTCAATAAATGTTAGCCCTGTTCACTATCAACACTGTCATCATTATAATCATCACCACAGACAAGAAGTAGGTATGGCTTGCTCTGATATAGGTGCAAGGATTTCAAGTAGTGGTTTTCAAACCTGGCTACACGTAAGAATCACCTGCCCTGAATTCCTCCACCCAAACCAATTAGATCAGAATTTCCCAGATGGTTGTTTTTAAAGTTCTTTGAATGATTCCAGTGTGCAACCATGATTAAAACCCACTGATAGTGAGTCTCAAGGCCTATGCATATTTAAACATGAAGTTGCCAGCTAAAAGGCCTGCATTTTGGCAAGTGGCAAAGCCCTTGTCTGGGTCTCCCCAAGAGCAATGGGAATCTTGTAGCTCCATTTTGAGACATGAGGGCTTACAGCATTTATGGCCCACGAAGGAGCAACCACAGCCTTGGCTGAAGGAATGCGCCTGTTGGCTTTTCCAGCTGGCAAAGTGGTACATTTCCAACATACAGAGCATAATGCACGCAGCCAAATGTTCCCACAGAACAGCCACCTGTGACTTGCAAACTCTCCTGTCTGGAGCCAGGACACGCACATGCAACAAGGCAAAAGGTCACCCATGAGCACCAGGGAAAGGACTGTCTTCTCCTGTGGTTTAGCAAGGGCAGACCATGTAAAACCTCCCCAGAGAGGTCATTTTAAGGCCACATGGGGAGTAAATGACTACCAATCAGGTCTCTGAAAGTGAAGATTAACCTGCCAAAATGTACTAAGTTATATTCAAGCTAACCCTGAATGAATGTGACAAATCTAACCAGTCAGATCCTCAGCTATTTTGATGAATTTGGCAGCTGTTTGACAGTAGCATTTACAGGACCTAGAAAACTAAAAATTTCAGCTACTTAGTCTCATCAAACCTAAATAAACCCACCAGGCACTCAAAAGACAATCCTTTATTTATTTATTTGCTTTTAATATTTAGGATACTTCCGCCAGAGAAAGACCTCTAAAACCATGTATGAAATAACAGAAAAACCACAGTTAAAAAAAATTAATAACACTAAACAGCATCTAAACTCATCACTTATTTCAATTCATATTCTTCTTCCGGCAGGAAGGGATTTACTTAGATAGTGGTGGTTACTGGAAACCAGAAAGGAGATCAGTTTATCCTGAGCACTACAGTTTGGCACAAACTTCCTATCCTCACAGAGAGTGGCAAAATACAGGAGGGTTCTATTCCCCTCCCAATCACAGATACCAAAGCCCTTCTTGGTTGACCTCTGGCTGCTTTTTCACCCCACAAAAGAATCATGAAAGAAAGATAAGCTAGAAGAGAAAGAAAATAATAAACAGTATATTATATGGTTTATTAATAGAAATAATAAACAAAGAAAATAATAAACAAAAAGAGATAAGCTAGAAGAGAAGAGAAAATAATAAACAAGATACCAGAAGACTTGTTTACAACTACAGAGTTTAGAATGGAAACTTAAAACAGACACCAAGGAATTTAAAATCAAATATAAAAATATTGTATGAAAAATATTGTGTAAGTCCACTAAAACAAGGTACCTAGAATAGTCAAAATCATAAAGACAGAAAGTAGAACAGTAGTTATTAGGGACTGGGGGTGGGGGAATGGGAAGCTGTTAAATGCATACAGGATTTCAGTTCAGGAAGATGAAAAAATTCTGGGGATGATGGCTGCACAACAATGTGAATGTACTTAATGTCACAGAACTGTACATATAAAAAGAATTTAAATGCCAAGTTTCATATTATATTTTACCACAATAAAAAAATCAAACACAAAAGAATATTTATCTTGAAATCATAAGGATTGTTTAATATTTAAGGAATTTGGGGTTCAGTGATTTTTTTTTTCAAAAAAACAAAACGAAAAAGGAAAAAAATCAAGAGCCTAAGCTCTCCATTGGAATACTGAATCAGATCAGAAAAGGAAGATTTGAGGAAAGACAGACTGAGTCAGGAGTCCTGAGTTTAAGACCCCTCCAACCCTAATAAGCTAAGTAACCTTAGGCAAGTGATAACAACTCTCAAGGTCTTGGTTTCCTCATCATTACAACCAGGAGTTAGATAGAGATGGTTACCAAGTCCATGTCAACTCCAAAGTCTGCTACTCTATACTTTCTTTGCTTTGCTTCATTTTGCAAGTCTGTCTCGATATCCATGGAAATATTTTTATAGGAAAACCACAGCAGTCACTACAGGCAAGTATCAGTATTCTCCTCCCTACTTGTTATAGAAAGAGAAGAGGAAAGAACTGGAGACAATTAGGTAAGAATAACTTCATTGTCAGACCTGCAGGTAAAGAATTTACAAAAATATGTAAAACCCAAGAACGAATATCATTTTTTAATGCTTTCACTCTATTTCTGGAGATATTTTAATCTAATGAAAGTGACACCCCCCCCCCGTTTTTTTTCATGGTTGTAGATGCCAGCCTCTGAATGAGTGTCTGAGACTGTCCCATAAGACCTGGGAGACCAGCAGTGTTCAGAGTTCATGAACAGACAGGTCAGCAATACAGCAAAATTTGACATGTCTCTCTCATCACTGGGTTGCTTCCAAACTCTCACCACTCCCTCGACCCACTAACCTTAGCAATCAATGCCATGGCTTCCAGGGACCAATATCCCAACCATAATTTGCACTGTTAAGCATCTCTTCATATGACTTTGTCCCTTTTAACTTTGACTCTAAAATTCAGGAAAGGGGGAACTCTGCTATGTATCTCCTTACTAAATCCTGTGACATTTAAGGAAAGACAGGAATTACTGTCAACCAGCTTCTTCCTAAGTGCCACAAACCAAGCAATCTGCATCCCATTCCTTAGGCCAGTGATTCTCAACAAGGGACAATCTGTTCCTTTCCCCACTCAAGGGACATTTGGCAACATGTAGAAATATTCTAGGGTTGTCACAACTGAGGGAAGGCGAGCTACTAGCATCTAGAGAGTAGAGGCCAGAGATGCTGCTAAACATGCTACATTGCACAGGACACCCCCACCTACAGTAAAGATTATTCCATCCAAAATGTCAGTAGGGCTGAGAAACCCTGCTTTATAAGACTGAAAATTTCACAGAAATTATGAAACAGGTTTTCCCATTCTTATTTTGTAGATAAAGCTCAAAGAAGTTAAGTAAATTCTCCAGTCACCTATCAAGGAAGTGAAAAGGCCAGGAGTGGATCTCAAATCTATGGATCCAAAGCCCCACTACCTCTCTGTGAATCAGTGAATAAATGGGTGGCAAATAAATGAAGTCAGCCTGCTGCTTTATGCCAGAGAAGCTGAAGAAGGGCAGGCTGACCTGAGACCACCTCTTAGTATCACTGTTGATGCCCCAGGTCTTATGCTCAGGCAAGCTGGCCTCTCCATCACTGCTCATTGGATCCATCTGCTCCAATGGAATGGAGACAGAGAGATCTACTAAGAGGACCTTATATCTCTACAACACTGCCACAACACAGCTCCAGGGGGCTCCTGGGGAAGACAAAGCTACTACTCCCAAGTGGCTCATGAGAAAGCTGAGAATTAGGGCAGTAGAACTGCACACACAGAAACCACAGGCCAAGAGTAACTGCCTGGAGGGGAGATCTCTACCAGCTGGTCTTTTCTTTCAGGAAATGGAGATGGATGGAAGGACAAAGGTTGCAAGTGGTCTCTGAGTTTCCCCTTGTGGGAAAGTCAGCAGTCTACCAACAAATTTCTTTCTGTTTCTTTGAAAAGTAAGTCATTCGCTCAGCAGATCCATACACAAGCAGTGGTGGTTTTAAAAGCTAAGGACCCCACCCCCTTCCCCCCGAAAAATCTGCTTCACAATACCGAGATTCCCACAGATTGATGACAAGTACCATCCTTCGTGGGGAAGTACGATGGTAAAGGTCTATTTCTAAAACCTGGTCACTGGGCCCAGCCTAGGGAGGCCCCTCTCCTACCACTGCCTCTTGCTCCCTCAGGTCTCTGCCATGCCCTCAGAAACAAGGGTGCACTGTCTGAGGCACTGCAGATTAGCGATCTGCCTAGAGTAAATAAGGGCTGCTTCTATCAACCATTTGTGCTAAAAGTCTTAAGAATGTTTAACTTCCTTAGGACCCAAGAATTAACTAAATTCTTTTTACCTGCCTCTTGGATTTTTCTAGAAGCAGAAAATTGCTAGGGGGAAAAGAAAAGTCCTATGGTTATGTCATACTACAAACATTACATCCATCTATCAGGGGTTTAGAAAGTGCCTTCAAGGTGCATAGGGCCTGGCCCACCTGTAAGGGCCACTCTCCCAGGGAGAAGACCACAGTAACGAAGATGGATACGAGCCTGCAGTAGCTTCCCAAGGACACTATAAGGTTACTGTGGGTCTAGGGTCATGCCCAAAGCACCTATGACTAGTGGAGTTTTTTTTCCACTTCTGAGGAGAAAAAAAAAAAATTATTAACTAAAACATGATTTGTTTTTTTGGGGGGGGTTGTTTTGTTTTTTATTTTTGTTTACCATTAACTAAACTTGAGGGTTTATTTGGATTTCACTAGTTTTTCCATTAATATTTTTCTGTTCCAGGAGCTCATCCAGGATAAGTTCTTATATTTAGTCAACTTGTCTCTTCTCATCTATGTCACTTTTTCAGTCTTCCTGGCTTTTCATGACCTTAACACTTTTGAGTACTGGTCAGGTGTTTTGCAGACTATCCCTCAATTTAGGTTTGTCTGAAGTTTCTCTGATGATTGGACTAAGGCTCTAGGTTTGGAGGAAGAATATCACGAAGGTGAAGTACCATGTTCATTATGTCATATCAGGAAATGTTTGATACATACATATCTATACATCACTGGAGATGTCCACCTTGATCCCTTGGTTAAGGTGGTACATAACTGATTCCTCACTGTAAACTTATTATTTTCCCCTTTCTTCTTTCAAAGAAAGACACAGTCCAGCCCACATTCAAGGCAGAGTGAGGCATTTTTGTTGCTTTCCATCTTCGGACAGATCCTTCAATAGGAGAAATACAAATCCACTTAGGAAAAAAAAAAAAAAGGTGCAATCTGGAAGTCAGGACTTTGGTCTCTCATCTCAGCTGTGTAACCTGGGAAGTATCACTTTCCTAAGAGTTGCTGGCTTCAGTTTCCCCTCTGTAAGACAGGCAGAATGGTCCTGCCTTTGCCAAAGGGTTGCTGAGGGATCAGAAGGGCAAGCTGTGGGAAAGGAATTTCAACCGCCATGTTCCGCCCATGGATACAAAGTTACATTCCTGGCATTGTCCTTACCCCCCTTCCCCCACAGCAGCCAGGCACACTTTTCCGATGTTCCCAAAGACACCCAGAATCTGTCCATTTCCAGCCTAATCCACAAAATTTTACAATATAAAAGGTCAGATAGTAAATATTCTAGGTGTCATGGACCATTCAGTAGTTTCTGTGGAAACTACCCAGTTACGCCACTATAGTACAAAAGAAGCCAGAGACAATACAAAAACAGTGGGTGTAGTTATGCTCCAATAAAACTTTATTTACAAAAGAGTGAGGCAAACCAAGAAACAGACTCTTAAAGAACTGATGGTTACCAGAAGGCAGATGGGTGGGGGGATGGGTGAAACAGGTGATGGGGATTAAGGAATACACTTGTTGTGATGAGTACTGGGTTATATATGGAAGTGCTGAATCACTAAATTGTATACCTGAAACTAATATTATACTGTATATTAATTGGAATTCAAATTAAAACTTTTAAAAAAACTTTATTAACAAAAATAGACTTTGGGCTGGATTTAGTGGGCCATAGTTTGCCACCCTCCGGTATCAATGAGTTTCTCTTCAAAGAGCATCTTTCAACACCCTACTCTCCCCATCTCTGCCCAAAAAGCAACAAAATTTGCAGAAAAAAAAAATTACTCAGAGCTTGCTAGATCTCTCTTGCTCTATAGTCCAAGAGATTATTTACATCTCAACATTTTCTGGCTCTTTAAGACTTATCAAAAATATCACCAGTCCCAGAAGTTTCACTAATTATTGCAAATATCTTTAGAAAAATGTCCCAGATTTCTTTCACCAAGTAACGTATTTCAGATATAATTTCAGTTTAATTATAGGAGACTTCATTGTGACCTGGAAGGTGTTAGAACCAGCAGAGAGTCTGTGGTTTGGTTAGGAGAGAGCTAAAAACCTGTCTCTGCCTGTAGAAGGAAAATTTCGCAAAAAGGGAAGAAAAAAACCTGGCATTTTTTCAGCTGTGAACATCCAGCCAATACACTCATTAAAAACACCAGTAGAACATCTTGAAAAAGCAAATTAAAGGATATGGAGGAGGAGCTAAGAGGTACAAATTAGGGGAAGAAATGAGATTTAGCTTATTTATTCTCTGAAAATAATTCTGTTTCTTAGCTTTATTGCAATCTGTATCTGTGCCATACGTCCTTACAAAACCTTAAAGCAGCAAAAGCAACAAATCAACAGTATGTTAGGTCCTGCCTGGCACTGTACAGCCAAAGTCAAGAGACAGGGTCCCTACATTTGAGCAAAATCTTCCTTAAAATGGCTTCATTTGGACCTCCTGGCATTCTGAAAACATATAATCATTTATCTAAGCAAAAAAGTCTTTTATTTGAGGGTGCATTTGGAGGAGAGATGGTTGTCTTCAATTACTAATAAGCACAATGCCTCGTCCACATTTCCCAAAACACCAGGTTACATTAGTTTCAGTTTTAATATCCTGCCAAAGAAAAAAAAAGTCCCCAAATATGAAACAAATACAGCTGTCTAATATTGCTGTTCAAATGCCACTGCATTAAATAAAATTCCATGCTATAAAATTTTGCAAGGTGATAAAACAAAAATGATATAATAAATATAAAACATCTGCATTTTTTTTTAAACAAGACATTTGGAAACCGATTTCATTTATATTTAAACTTGTTTTGAAGTGTTTCTAGTTTTGAAAAACATCCCAGTTACAGTATATTAGATTTTTTTTCCCAGGCAAAAGACTAAAGAGTTGATGCCCAAATAGAGGACAACAACAGAAGGAGAAACCACCACTGTGTTTTCCAGAATAAACCTTGTATTTGAATCTTCAGTTGGCTTTTAACCATAAAAGGGGGGGCGGTGGGCAAAGCCCTCCATCAGCAGTGCTGGAAAACTGATTCTCAAACACACACAAAAATGTATTAAAAAAACATTAAGTTTCTGGCAACAGCTCAGACACATATGCCCCAGAAAGCAAAGAGTTTAACAGCGTCTCTCCCTCTCCATGTGCCTAGGCAGGGTAGTTCCTAAAACACTGAGGGAACAGTAAGACCACCCACCATTTTCAGCTCAGGCAGGCTTTGGTGTGGAGGGGTAGGGTTCAAATATGGAGAACTCTGCAGATACCATAAGGCTGGGAAACCCAGGGTCTAAGCATCTGGGAACTAGATCTATAATAGCTCAAAAAGGGCTCAGATTTCCTTCGGAAAACCAAAGAAATAAAGGCAAATGACATGGGGGGTGGGGGGGGGGGAAGAAGAGGAGAAAACTGTGCATCTATGTGCTACAATTTTAAGCACCCTCATTTTAGAAAAAATAAGTTATAGAAAGAAGAATGTGTGCATACCTGAATTCACAGATGGTAAATGCACCCCCCACCACCATGCAAACAACATTTTATCTTTAATACCTACCTTGTGCCCCAAAATCCAGGTATGGAGTTTCAAAATCAGAAGTGAGTTCTTTGCTCATTTCATGGCTCAGAGCTGAATAGTAAAGGGCTGCTTGAAACAATCAAGGAGGTGGAAAAGCAAGACAGCAGAGGAGTGGGAGGCCTAAATTTTGTCTGGTCCCAGGAATTCAGCTAGCTATCAAACCATTCTAAACACCTACAAACTCAACAGGAAGTCAAAGAGAAGAGCAACAATTCTAGGAACAGAAAGCAATGACTCTGGGGGAAGGGAGGACATGCTAAGAAGTGAATCTGAGGCAAAATAGGGGAAGATAGACTGCAGGGGGAGGGGCTGGCTCCTAGCAAGTGGTAGAGCAGCAGAACACAAAATCGGAACTTCTAAAAATTGGCTCCACTGAGGGACGTCACTCCAGAGGCTAACTGGGGGGTAGAGCCCACACAGGCACAGTGTGGTCTCAGAAGGACCAGGGATGCCTGAGTGCAGCAGAGCCCCCAGGTATCAGAGCAGGGGAGCTGGCTATAGAGACAGAGCCAAGGAGTGAGCTCTCGGTTTGGGGTTACCTTGAATCATGATGCAAGGCACGGCTTGGCCACTACTCTTCAAGCAGGGACTCCAAAAGTGGCATATCTGGGGAGATCCCCTCCTTCCTCCAGGAGCAGCAGTGTGGGAGCTTGCTGCAGGAATCGGCTGGGTCTGGAGACTCCAAATGGGGCCGCGCACCAGAGATGAAAATTCTCAGTGACAGGTTGGGTGAGCACAGAGTGCAGCTGGAGACCAGGGAGATGGGAGGGATCGACTGCTTTTCTCTGAGGGCACATTGAGAAGTGGGGCCCCAAGCTCTCAGCTCCTATGTGGCCAGAGATTGGAGGCCACTATTTTCACTGAGGTCCTCCAAAGCTCTACAGAAAGCGTTCAGGGAACAAAAGCTACAGAGAGCAAACCCGAGCAGATGACTTAGTCTGCCCCTGGCAAGGCCAGTGCAATTCTGCCTTGGGCAAAGACATTTGAGAATCACGGCAATAGGTGCGTCCCCCAGAAGAACAGCAAGAACATCCAGCCAAGACAAAATTCATTGATCAATGAGAACTGCAGAACTCCAGAGCTAGGGGAAAGCAACACATAGAATTCATGGCTTTTATTCCATGATTCCTTAGTATTTCAAAGTTAATTTCTTTTAATTTTATTTTTTTACTTATTCTGTTTTTAAAAATTTTTCCTCTTACCTATTTTAATGGTTTTTTTAAACTATTTTATCTTATCAATACCTTTTTAAGTATCTTTACTTTTGTTAGTCACATTCTATCTTTTTGTTGTATTTAAACTTATTTTTGTATATATATATATGTTTTTCCTTCTTTAAAATTTCAGGATAGAGTTTCTTCTAGTAGATCAAAATATACCCTAAATCTAGTGTATGGCTTTGTTCTAATCGCCAGCCTGATCATATTCCTTCCTCTTTTATTTTTCCCTTTTTCAATCAACTTCTTATCTTGTCAATTCCTTTCTTAGAATCCTTTTTAATTTTCATCTTTACAGTCATATTCCATCCCTTCATCATGTTCACCCTTCTTTCTGAATATATATGTTTTCCTTTCATTAAAATTTTAGGAGGCAGTTTCTTCTAACAGACAAAAATATACCTAAAATCAAGTGTGTGGTTTTGTTCTATTCACTAGTCTTATATACATATAGTCATATACATATATATACACACACACACACACACACAAACATATATATATGTATATGTATATATGTGTATATATATACGTATATACACATACACACACATATATATAGACATATACATATTTTTATCTATATGTATTTCCATGTGTGCACATACACATGCACACACACACACACAAACACACTTATATACATACTTCTTTTCCTCCTTTTTCTTCCCCATATTTCAGGTCTCTTCCAATTCGGTTAGTGTACATTTCTCTGGGGTCATTGCTGCCCTTTTAGTATTTTGTTATCTCATTCAACTATTCTTATCTGGATACAAAGACAAGGTGGAAAAACTCACCTCAAAAAAAAAGAACAAGCAACAGTATGGACATCTAGGGAATCTAATGAAAACAGACATTAGCAAGATGTCAGAACTAGAGTTCAGAATGATGATTATTAAGGTGATAACTGGGCTCAAAAAAATCATGGAAGATACTAGAGAATCGATTTCTGGAGAAATAAAGGAACTAAAATCTAAACAAGTTGAAATTAAAAACACTATTCATGAGGTGCAATAAAAAATGGAAGCTCTTACTGCTAGGATAAATGAGGCTAGAGTTAGTGATAAGAAGACCAAATGATGGAGAATAAAGAAGCTGAGCAAAACATAGACAAACAACTACTGGACCTTGAGGGAAGAATTCAGATATAAGTGATACCATAGGATGAAACAATATTAGAATAGTTGGGATGCTAGAAGAGGGGGGGCAGAAGGTATATTGGAGCCAATTGTAGCAGAGAAGTTCCCTAATTTGGGGAAGGGAACAAGCATCAAAATCTAGGAGGTACAGAGAACCCCCCTTCAAAATCAATAAAAATAGGGGTGCCTGGGTGGCTCAGTGGGTTAAGCCACTGCCTTCAGCTCAGGTCATGATCTCAGGGTCCTGGGATCGAGTCCCACATCGGGCTCTCTGCTCAGCAGGGAGCCTGCTTCTTCCTCTCTCTCTCTCTGCCTGCCTCTATGCCTCCTTGTGATCTCTCTCTGTCAAAAAAATAAATAAAATCTTTAAAAAAAATAAAAAATAAAATAAAATAAATCAATAAAAATAGGTCCATACCCCATCATCTAATAGTAAAACTTAGAAGTCTCAGTGACAAAGACAAAATCCTGAAAGCAGCTCAGAACGAAAGGTCTGCAAAGTACAACAGTAGAAATATTAGATTGGCAGCAGACCTATACACAGAGAGCTGACAAGCCAGAAAGAACTGGCATAACATATTCAGAGCATTAAGTTAAAAAAATATGCAGCCAGGAATACCATACCCAGCTAGGCTGACATTGAAAATAGTAGGAGAGGGCACCTGGGTGGCTCAGTGGGTTAAGCCTCTGCCTTCGGCTCGGGTCATGATCTCAGGGTCCTGGGATCAAGTCCCCCATTGGGCTCTCTGCTTGGTAGGGAGCCTGCTTCCTCCTCTGTCTCTCTGCCTACTTGTGATCTCTGTCTGTCAAATAAATAAATAACATCTTAAAAAAAAAAAAAAAAGAAAGAAAGAAAATAGTAGGAGAGATAAAAAGCTTCCAGGACAAACAAACTGTAAAAGAATATGCAAACAACAAACCAGCCCTACTGGAAAGGAGTCCTCTAAGCAAAGAGAAAGCATAAACTAATAGAGCAGAAAGGAACAGAGACAATATACAGTAAGAGTCACCTTATGGGCAATACAATGGCACTGAGTTCATATCTTTCAATAGTTACCCTGAATGCAAATATTCAAATTGGGTCAAATATCCCAATCAAAAGACACAGGGTACCAGAATGGATAAAAAAAAAAAAATAAAAAAAAATAACAAATCCCATCAATATGTTGTCTACAAGAAACTCATTTGAGACCCAAAGACACCTCGAGATTTAAAGTAAGGGGGTGGAAAACAAATGACCATGCTAATGGACATTTCTGGGGTGGCAATCCTTCTATCAGATAAAATAGATTTTAAGCCAAAGACTCTAACAAGAAATGAGGAAGGAAACTATACCATACTTAAAGGGTCTGTCCAACAAGAAGATCTAACAATTTTAAATATCTATGCCCCTAAAATGGGAGCAGCCAACTATATAAACCAATTAATAACAAAATCAAAGAAATACATCAGCAATAATAATACAGTAACAGTAGGGGACTTTAACACCAACCTCATGGAAATGGACAGATCATCCAAACAAAAGATCAACAAGGAAATAAAGGCTTTATTTTTTTTAATTTTTTTTAAGACTTTATTTATGTATTTGACAGAGAGAGATCACAAGCAGGCAGAGAGGCAGGCAGATAGAGGAGGAAGCAGGCTCCCCACTGAGCAGAGAGCCCAATGTGGGGCTCAATCCCAGAACCCTGGGATCATGACCTGAGCCGAAGGCAGAGGCTTTAACCCACTGAGCCACCCAGGCACCCCAGAAATAATGGCTTTAAATGACACACTGGACCAGAAGGATATCACAGATATATTCAGAACATTCCATCCCAAAGCAACAGAATACACATTCTTCTCTAATGCACATGGAACATTCTCCAGAATAGATCACATCCTGGGTCACAAATCAGGTCTCAACCAGAACCAAAAGACTGGGATCATTCCCTGCATATTTTCAGACCACAATGCTCTGAAGCTAGAATTCAATCACCAGAGAAATGTTGGAAAGAGCCCAAATACATGGAGGCTAAAGAGCATCCTACTAAAGAATCATGGGTCAATCAGGAAGTTATAGAAGATTTGAAAAAATTCATGGAAACAAATGAAACTGAAAACACAACTGTTCAAAATCTGTGGAACACAGCAAAGGTGGTCCTGAGAGAAAAGCATACAGTGATACAAACCTTTCTCAAGAAACAAGAAAGGTCTCAAGTACACAACCTAACCTTACACCTAAAGGAGCTTGAGAAAGAACAGCAAAGAAAGCCTAAACCCAGCAGGAGAAGAGAAATCATAAAGATCAGAGCAGAAATCAATGAAATAGAAACCAAAAAAAAAAAAAACAATAGAACAAATCAACAAAACTAGAGGCTGGTTCTTTGAAGGAATTAATAAAATTGATAAAACTCTGGCCAGATTTATCAATAAGAATAGAGAAAGGACCCAAATAAATCATTAATGAAAGAGGACAGATCACTATCAACATCAAATAAATACAAACAATTATAAGAACATATTATGAGCAAATATACGCAAGCAAATCTGACCATCTGGAAGAAACAGATGCATACCTAGAAAAATATAAACTACCAAAACTGAACCAGAAAGAAATAGAAAGCCTGAACAGACCCATAACCAGTAAGGACATTGAAGCAGTCATCAAAAATCTGCCAACAAGAGCCCAGGGCCAGATGGCTTCCCAGGGGAATTCTACCAAACATTTAAAGAAGAATCAATACCAATTCTCCTGAAACTGTTCCAAAAAATAGAAGTGGAAGGAAAGCTTCCAAACTCATTTTATGAGGCCAGCATTACCTTGATCCCAAAACCAGATGAAGACCCCATCAAAAAGGAAATTACAGACCAATATCCTTGAAGAAAACCGATGCAAAAATTCTCACCAAAATACTAGCCAATGGGATCCAACAGTACATTAAAAGGATTATTCACCACGACCATTCCTGGGCTACACGGTTGGTTCAACATCCACAAATCAATGTGATATAATACATTAATAAAATAAAGAACAAGAACCATATGATACTCTCAATAGAAGCTGAAAAAGCATTTGACAAAGTACAGCATCCTTTCTTGATCAAAACTCCTCACAGAGTAGGGATAGAGGGTACATACCTCAATATCATCAAAATCATCTATGAAAAACCCAAAGTGAATAACATTCTCATGGACAAAAATTGAGAGTTTTCTCCCAAGATCAGGGACATGGCAGGGATGCCCGCTATCACCACTGTTATTCAACATAATACTATACATCCTAGCCTCAGCAATAAGAAAACAAAAAGAAATAAAGGGCATCCAAATTGGCAAATAACAAGTCAACCTCTCACTCTTTGCAGATGGTATGATAATTTATGTGGAAAACCCAAAAGACTCCACTCCAAAACAGCTACAACTCTTACAGGAATTCAGTAAAGTGTCAGGATACAAAATCAATGCACGCAAATCAGTTGCATTTCTATACACCAACAGCAAGACAGAAGAAAGAGAAATTAAGAAGGCAATCTCTTTAAAATTGCACCCAAAACCTTAAGATACCTAAGAATAAACCTAATCAAAGAGGCAGAGAATCTGTACTCAGAAAACTATAAAGTACTCATGAAAGAAATTGAGGAAGACACAAGAAATGGAAAAGTGTTCCATGCTCATGGATTGGAAGAATAAATATTGTGAAAGTGTCTATGCTACCTAAAGCAGTCTATACATTTAATGCAATCCCTATCGAAATACTTTTTTTTTAAATAAATGGGACAAATAATCCTAAAATTTAGGAACCAGAAAGACCTCAAATAGCTAGAGGAATGTTGAAAAAGAAAGCCAACGTTGGTGGCATCACAATTCCAGACTTCAAGCTCTATTACAAAGCTGTCATCATCAAGACAGTATGGTGCTGGCACAAAAACAGACACATAGATCAGTGGAACAGAATAGAGAGCCCAGAAATAGAACCTCAACTCTATGCTCAACTAATCTTTGACAAAGCAGAAAGGAATATCCAATGGGAAAAAAAAAGAGAGCCTCTTCAACAAATGGTGCTGGGAAAATCGGACAGCCACATGCAGAAGAATGAAACTGGATCATTTCCTTATACTACACACAAAAATGGACCCAAAATGGAAGAAAGACCTCAATGTGAGAAAGGAATCCATCAAAATCCTTGAGGAGAACACAGGCAGCAACCTCTTCTATCTTAGCTGCAGCAACTTCTTCCTAGAAACATCACCAAAGGCAAGGGAAGCAAGAGCAAAAATGAACTATTGGGACATCAAGATCAAAAGCTTTTGCCAGCAAAGAAAAGTCAACAAAACCAAAAGACAACTGACAGAATAGGAGAAGATATTCGCAAAGGACATATCAGATGAAGGGCTAGTATCCAAAATCTATAGAAAACTTATTAAACTCAACACCCAAAGAACAAAGAATCCAATCAAGAAATGGGCAGAGGACATGAACAGATATTTCTGCAAAGAATACATCCAGATGGCCAACAGACACATGAAAAAGTGCTCCACATCACTCGGCATCAGGGAACTACAAATCAAAACCACAATGAGATACCACTTCATACCAGTCAGAATGGCTAAAATTAACAAGTCAGGAAACAACAGATGTTGGCAAGGATGTGGAGAAAGGGGAACTCTCCTACACTGTTGGTGGGAATGCAAGCTTGTGCAGCCACTGTGGAAAATAGCATGGAGATTCCTCAAAAAGTTGAAAATAGAGCTACCCTACCACCCAGCAACCGCACTACTGGGTATTTACCCTAAAGATATAAATGTGCACCCAAATGTTTATAGCAGCTATGTCCACAATAGCCAAACTATGGACCAGATGTCCATCAACAGATGAATAGATAAAGAAGAGGTGGTATATATATATACAATGGAATACTATGCAGCCATCAAAAGAAATAAAATCTTGCCATTTTGGATGGATGGCATGGATGGAACTAGACAGTATTATGCTGAGTGAAATAAGTCAACTAGAGAGAGACAATTATCATATGATCTCCCTGATATGAGGAATTTGAGAGGCAGAGTGGGGGGTTTGGAGGGCAGGGAAGGAAAAAATGGAACAAGATATGATCAGGAAGGAGACAAACCATAAAAGACTCTTAATCTCACAAAACAAACTGAGGCTTGCTGGAGGCAGGGGGTTACGGAGAGGGTGGTTGGGTTATGGACATTGGGGAGGGTAAGTGATATGGTGAGTGCTGTGAAGTGTGTAAGCCTAACAATTCACACACCTGCACCTCTGGTGGAAATAATACATTATATGTTAATAAAAATAATTAATAAAAAATTTTATTAAAAAAAAAGAAAGGAAAAAGAACCAAGGGAAGAGAATCTGGCCTGAGGACTGCTCATAAATGAGTTTTCAGTATTAATGTTGGCTAACATTTTTATTTTTATTAACATTGTCACCTTTCATCCTATGACCCCTGCCATTGTAGGTAATCATTTCTGTCACCTTCCAAAAGGTGACCTGAATTCCAACAGGTCCAAATAAATATCTCCAAGTCAAAAGATGGCCAGTGACAGAGCAGAAACAGAACCAAGGTCTGGAAGACTACAAAATCCTTAGCATCTTGTAAATGGGTTGTAGCCCAACATTAACACAGAACATTTACTGATTATAGCCACTAAAAAGAGGACCTTTAAATTCTACTTAACAGAGTAGCTGAAGAGAAAGTTAAAATTTTGGTGGACAATGGAGGATGTGGGATGGTTTTGAGGGAACATGTTCATTAAGCATTTCTGTGTGAGCTGAGTCAGGACTGGGACAAAGATAGCTTTTACACTAGTTACGAGGCAAAAGTATTCCAAACAAATTATTAAGTAAGACTGTAAAACAGATTGAGTTTAAGAGAGTGAATTCTTTGCAAACAGCCTTGAAAAATGTGTTAATGTATAAATGACATGTGTTGTACACAAACCACTAATAACTGTACATCAAGTCATGGTCCTCTAGTTTTAACAGACATGTGGTTAACCTAGATGCAAATTCATTCTTACCCCAAAAATATTAACTACACTTCTCTTCAGCTACAATATTTTCTCCAATTACCTAGATAATTTGGGCTTTTTTCATTGTTTGAGTTTTGTTGTTGTTTTTTTAATATGACTATGATGGATCCTGTGATTATCTCCACAACATCCCTTTTATGGTCCCAATGAGGTGTGAGTGAACTGCGCAGACTCCAAGACTCCAAGACTCTGTTTCAGACTTTCATGGTAATATCATCTCTTTTGACAATATCCACCCAGGCCTGAACCAGAAAGCCCAAGGCTCAGGGATGATCCAATCAGGATAAGCTCAGGATTCCTGTTTGAAGCTCCTGGGAAGGGACTTTCCTTCTTCCGGGGCTGTAAATTAGAAAGCAGGTAGCTCCAGTCATGGCTGTCTGCTATCTTGCAGTCAAGAGAGGAACCCCCCTGAGAATGAACTGGGAATGAAATCCAATCCATGTACTAAGAAGAGAGCTGAGAAAAACTCAGAGAAGGACAGAGCCATGAACAGACTACATATTAAAGCTTGACCTCTTGCTACACTTCTCAGTTACATGCAGCAATTAAAAGTTCTCCTTCATTGTTCAGGCCAATTTGAGTTTTTTGGTTTTGCTCACAAATAAAAAATTCCTACTGGTACACTGAGTTTTCTAGAGTATTTTGAGAATGTATTAGGCAACTTCCAGCATTAAATCCTATAGTATCTACTTAGTACAATGAAGTTGCATCTTAAAATCAGGAGAGTTTAGAATCTAATATTATGATGTAAAAAAGCACATATAGCAAAATTTACTGTGGAAAAATCCCTAAAGATGCTATACAGTAATTGTTATGTACATTAAAGTTTAAAACTCAGCTACAGGAAGAAACACCTAAACATGTTATACGTGACGTATTTATACCTATGGATTAACATACCACAGATTCAATATTTCTATATCAAAACCTACTCCATAAAGAGGCATTGAAGGTCCTTCCCAATCTGGCCGCACCCATCCCACTAGTCTTACCACATTTCATGTCTTCATACTCTAGCACATGTTATTTCCACTAAAGTTCCTTCACATTTTTCTTCACCTGGCATACACTCCTACTTATACTTCAAGGCCCAGCTCAAATACCTCCACCTGCTTAAGTCTCCTAACTCTTCCTGAGAGACATAATCACTCTGCTCCGGACTCTTACAGGATTCTCAAATCTCACAACACCACTTAATCTTGTGGTTTACAACTTATCTGTTTGCTCTTCTTTCTAACCCACAGACCATTAACAATTCTAGAGAGAGGGCCTCTCATATTCACTGTTGTATCTCTTGCTTTAGCATATAAGACTGGCTCAGAGTAGGCACTCATTCTGTCTGCTGAATAAATGCTCTAAATTAGGTTGACATATCCTAAATTTGTCAATTCCTCACCATCTCCACTACCCACGTTCTACTCCTGGCTTACCTGGGGGATAGTAAAGCCTCCTAAATACTCTCACTGCCTCCATTCTTATCCTGTTCAATCTCTTCAGGACTAGAAGTGCCTCCATAGAATCAGAAAAAAGGAGCCCCTCTAAGTAGATGTTAGAAAAAACTGCCCCCTCTAAACTGACACAAATTACTAGGAAACTACTGAAAAAGGAGGCATTTCCTTTTCACTGGAGTTACTAAATTGATAGAATGAAAGCCTGGAGCTAATGGTCTTTGGCACTGCACTGAGGGGCAGGGCATACATTCTTGTCGTGAAATCAGCCAGGAGAAAGATAGATAGAAAAGGGACAGATACCTGATTGTGTTGTTGGACACCTGGGTGCAGTCACACCTCAGAGAGTTTATCTCTTTCTAGTTACCTGAACCAATTAAGTTGTCTTTGTACTCACACTAGTTTAAGTTCCATTACAGACATTTACCACCTAACCAGTTCAGGTCATATGCCACTGCTACATACTAAAAGTATTAATATGGGACTCAGGGAGAGTGTTTCTGCAAAGAGCTAAACTACAAAGGGCTAGAGACAGACTTACTGGTATCAGTACAGGCCTAGAGTCTCTGAGGTCTATAATTCAAACTTATTTGCAGAATCTTTTAAATTAAGACCCTATACTATAAACTGTGCTTCAAATTCAATATGAATGATCCCCAAACTGGAATGCAGTAATTCACCTTTTATTTTCAAAATGCTTTTGTCATATACATCAGAACCGAAAGGAAGCTTTCATGAGAGGTCATCATAGGTATCCCTGTCTCCACATAGTTTTGCCCTTAAATCACCCTAACTGCCTAAACGCTTTCTTCAAAAAGGAAACTGCCTGACCTTCTGAAAAGTGTTCAAATGTTCAGATGGTTTCATAACATTTTTTTTAATGCTCAAAGATACCAAAGCAATCCTATGAAATATTGAACAGAAAGCCTTGAGGGCAATTCAAAAAGCATCCAACATCATTAGATAGCTTGTCTTATTCTAACCAAGGTTTTAACTGTGGCCGAAAAGTGAGGAATTCTGCCAATGGTTTATTTATTTATTTCCTGCTTCAGGCACATCGACTGTACCCTTCCTACTTACATCCCTCCTCCGAAACACACACAAAGTTGGATGATTTGATTTTAGTAGCCTTGTGGCAGGGCAGATGGGCTTCCAGTTCTTTTCCTGGTTCTGGCAACCAGGAGGTAATCAGTCACTTTCTCTTGCATTCAATCTCCTCCTCAGAACAAACTGGGATACTAAGAAACACAGGTTATTGTGAGAAGAAATGAGATTCCCAATTCTGAGCACCTAGCACAGTGTCCAGAACAGGGCAGAGGCTCCAGACACATCTATTTGCTTGATTTTCATCGAGTTAACTGTCTTTGGCGAAATAGTCAGGTACTTCAATATCCAACTGGATAATTTCACTACTACTTGCTCAAAGTATTCTCTGGCTAGCAAATTCCACTTATATCCACCCACTTCCTTAGGTTAAAAGTGAAGCACTATTTTGAATCTTGTTTCCCTCATATCACACATCCAATCTACAAGCAAAACCTCTCGGTTATATCCCAATAAATACCTCAAATCTGACAATTTCCTACTGTCCCAACTCCCTCCTTTCCTGTTCATTTCATCACCATCTCTTAGCTACATATTACAACAGCCACCTAACTGGTCTCCTGTCCCCCTCTCATCTCCCTTCAGATTCCTCATGGTAACCAAAGTGGCATTTTCTGAAGTGCAAATCAGATCACGTTACTCTCTTGCTAAAATCCTCCCATATCTTCCAATAATATTAATAACAATATCTACAATTTATTGAGCACTTACTATATATAAGGAGCATGGGTCTAAGCACTTTGCACATATTAAACTGTTAAACCTAAAACTGTCCTCTTTCCATTGGCACATCAACAGATAAAGAAATGTGAAACACACACACAATATGAAACAGTATTCAGCCATGAGAAAGAGGAAATCCTGCTATTTGCTACAACATGGTTCAAAGTGGAGGACATTATGCTAAGTGAAATAAGCCAGACACAGAAAGACAAATACTGTATGATTGTACCTATATGTATGTATAATTTAATCTCATAAAACTAGAATGTAGAATGGTAGTTGCCAAGGGTTGTGGGGGTGAGAGAAATGGGAAAAGGCTGTCAAAGGATACAAACTTACAGTTAGAAGATGAGTAAGTTCTGGATATTGCACTATACAGTATGGTGATAATAATACTGTATTGTATGCTTGAAATATGCTTTTTAAAAGGTATATTGTGAATGTTCTCACCAGACACACACGATGGATGTGTTCATTAGTTTGATTGTGGTAATCATGTCACAGTGTGTATGTATAATAAATCATCACATTGTATAACTTAAGAAAAAATCATGTTGTACAACCTAATATAAACAATCTTTATTTATCAACCATACCTCAGTAAAGCTGGAGAAAAATAAAACTGTACAATGTACTCTTACATGCCCCTGGTTTTTTATATTATAAAGGCCATGTAATTAGTGGCACAGAAGCCAGGATAAGGTACAAATTCTTTCCCTCCCTAAGAGGTTCTATAAGACCTAGTCCCATCCCGTCTGCTTCCTTACTTCACCTCCTAACACTCCTCCAGCCTCTTTGTTCCCTAAGCTCTAGATACTGCAGACTTTTTTTGTCACTCAAACATATCACAATTCATTCTTTCATAGATTCAAAGACTCTTCATCCAAGCTCTACTCAAAGGTCGCCATCTTGGAGAAGCCACCCTTGACCATACTAATTGGTGAAATGGATGGGAGCACTCTAATCACTGGCATGATAACCACCACATCTCAAGAGTCCAGAAGTGCATCCCTTGAGGACCTCTTCCTGGAGGACCTTTTTCCTGGAGATGGTTAAGAACATAGGAAGGATACTGATTTAGAGTGGTATCATTTATCATTTAAATCAAGTAGCTCATAAATTTCCTTGCTTCTAAATTTTATTCCAAATAGAAAAATGCCTATAAGAAGAGTAGAGAAAGTCTATGGAGTGTTTCTGGAAATTGCTTCTTAGAACCCTGTAAGATTTTTTGTCCCTTCAGTGAATAGACTACTCTGAAACACTCTGAAGGCTGAAAATTGATTGTATTGAAAACATTCTCTCACAAAAAGGACTTATTTTAACTTCTCAAAAAATATTTGTGTTTCTTCTAATATTCCTACAGTTCTTTTTTTTTTTAAGGCAATTCAATTTGGGGGGAATATTATGACAATATGCTTCTTCATGCCAAAGAAAGCTTTTCATTGGCCTCTGTCATGTTTCTGGCTTTCCTTTTCCAGCTGTTATATCAGACATAATCATCCAAAACTGCGATTTGTCATCTCCATCGAATATGGTTTATAATTCTCAATGTTGCAGTTTATATGAAAACATTTATGCATTAAAACTCAGAGTAAAAGGAAGATTTCACAAATTAGGGACAAAGTTAATATTCCTCAAAAGTTGGATTACAAGTAGACCTGAAAAAACACTGGAGTTTGTCCCAGATGTCAGACAGGCCTCCTACACTGTCTCATTCTACTCAAACGTGGTGGAGCAGAGACCCATTCACACTGCCAAGTTAGCCTGGAGATCTGGTTTCCTCCTACAAGAAAATAAATGATGTGAGGGAGGGTAAAACATAGTAATTAGTTCTTAGATTACATTAACATGTCAATCCAAATAGAGGGATCACATTTAGGCCCTTGAATAAAGCTGACTGAATCATTATTATATGCTTCCAACTTACAATCAGCACCCATGGCAGCAAAATATTGATCAAAATAGGTACCATTTATTGAATTTTTACTATATATCAGGCAGTATGTTAGGCAACTTATACAAGCTTTGTTTTATTGAATAAATGTTAAATACATGGAAGTTCTTTATATTAGGATGAATTATATAAAATTGACATTTTTGTAAGTAAAAACAGTCCAAAAGCAGCAATTTCATGCAGTTCATTCTAATACTTATTTGGTCTCCGACCTGACCTAGCACAATGTCTATCATACACAATAGAGCTTAGTAAGCTCTTATTTCATTTATTAATAGTTTTAACTCCTCAGTGAGGGGTGGGGGCGGGGGGACACAGGAAGAGCATTATTTCAAGCAAGATTCAATCCAGTCATCTCTGCTGTGTTGATCTCAGTCACACAAGTTTCATCTGAAATGTCTTGCCACCCACCTGCCTCAATCCCTCAAGGCTTACATACTAAATGGTGGAAGTTGCTGGCATGCCCCTGCCCACTGTAATCACAAGGAGCTATGGGACATCACTATTATGCACTCAATTACTGCTCTTCCCTCCTATCTCCATGCAACCTGATTTTCCTCTCTGGAAAGTCACAACAATAGGCCTTTTAGGAAGTTCCTTTTAGGAACACCCCAGGAGGACTGAATTTAGGCTGGATTAACCTTAAAAACTGAATTCTAGAAAAACATGTATCTCAATTAGTAATATTTATCATTCTTTAGGAGGGGCAATGAGATCACTAGAAATGAGTAACAAGAAAAAGACTTGACTTCAAAAGAATTTGGGTTGGGGAGGAATTGTTCAAATGCACCAAGCAAAAACTAAAACTAAATTTGAATAGAAGAGCAGATGAAGCCATTCAGACAAGAGGATATGAAGCTGTTCCTCTTTAATACACTACCTGAAGGAGTGTCTTTGCCCAACCCCTTCTCACCAAGGTCTCCACACCCACACTCCCAACCAAGAAACAAAATTAAAACATGCCAGAATCAAGAGGTTCCATTTCACCCAGAAGCTACATTGAAAACAAATACCAATGGCTGAAGAGCAGATCACACTTCCATGTCCTTCACCATCCACTTTAATAATTATAGTTCAGAATCACAGAACGTGAAGTCTAGGTTTGGTGTGTTTTAAATGAAGAATAATTTGCCATCTGAAGTGGGAGATGTTGAGATTGCCCCTAAGCCAATCTTTCAGCCTGTTATGGAACTAAGAGGGAAACATCTGCTTGCCAGCTGTGAACATGAACCAGCTGATTTATCTATAGACATCAGACACCCAACTGCCCCAACATGGTATGCAGGGCTACTGGAGCAGAAAGGAGGGGAGATCACCACTTTTCAGAACCTAGAGCCAAGGGAGTTCATGTGAGGGCTCACTGTGGCCCACATGTTTCTACCTCTTTTCTCTCCTGCTCAACCCCACCCCTTAATCTTCATGGGTTAACCAATAAAATTGATACCTTCCAGGTTTTTGACCACTGGATACCAAAAAAGAGGTGCGTGTTCAGCCACAATGACTATAACATGCATGACTAAATAGTATTCATATCTATTTTGTGAAAGAAAAAAAGAAGAAGCATTTGTAGCATAAATCCATGTGGAAACACAACATAGGATGAAAACTGCCTTGTGTATACTAAGGTGGTACCTGGCGCATCTCATTCTTCTAGAAGGAGAGTGGGCCGCTCCCAGAGAGAGTGCAAGAGTACAGATTAAGATACATTCTCCACCAACCAGGATCCAGAGCTGATACCATATGGGCAGTGATCAGGTTGGGAAAGGCTGTGTCCTCTACAACAAAGCATTCTGTTATGTGAGCTAGGAAGCACCACAGCAGAAATCAGGACACAACATTCCTGCCCTGGGACTCATATTGAAGCAGCCGTCTGGAATGAAAAAACTGTCCTTACTCCCCCCTCTTTATAACTTCTAAAATTCCTGAGCCATCATCTCTGAGTGCTATAAGTCAGTCAGGTGAGAATAGAACTAGAAGAAACCTTACTTTTCAAACTTGGGTCCTGCTCTCCTCTGCCAGCCCAGCTTTATCCTGCACCCCTCCCATCCCTCAAATAACAAGAAGTGCATGCTCTTCGTCTCCTCTATGTTCAAGCCAGAAATGCAGAGCCTATTCTGATAATCATTGACGATATTGGGATAGCTTTAAGAACATGGGCTTTGGAGTCCGAGACCTGGTTTTGAATGCTAGTCTCCTCCTTACCTTAGGCGAGCTGCTTAACTTCTCTGTGACTAATGTCCTGATCACTGAATCTAACTGGTAGGGGTATGGTAAGGCTTACACAAGTTCACCTATTTAAAGGACTTGGAAGAGTCCCTACCACATGGTGAGGACTAACAAATATTAGCTGCAATCGTCTTCAGTCTCCTTCAATCTACCTCCCTTTCCCATCTCCTGTCTCCCGCTTCTCCTCCTTCTTCCCAGCTCCCAATTTTAAAGGAGTAAAAAATTCAGGCTTTGGTCTCCTGTACTATAAAATCTGGTGTAGAGATAAACTTGACATCCAAAACAGGAAAATAAAACCAACCCTGAATAAGTCAAACACTGATTAGGTGACACAAACCATACATTTTGTAAGGGTTCAAATGAGGGGCGAGTGGCAGATCATGGAGATCTGGGAGAGGCTTATGGAGGAGGGAGATCTCCATGGGCCTTGCACAATGGCAGTATTTTGGCAGATGAAAAGGCAAGACGGAGACAGTAGAATCCATATCCTTTTAAAGATTCTTTGTATGTAAAGGGAGGGGGTCCTTCTATTATTTATAAGGGATGAAAACTGTTTGAAAAGCTCTTCTCTCAAATTTATTGTGGTAAAACCAGACATTTAACACAGGCCCAAGTGCAAACAACCACAGTAAATTCCCACAAAAGCAGCCTCTCCCTGCGACCCCATATCTAGTCAAATCTGCAAATAGAACTGCCATGTTATTATTGAGAAGGGTGGTAGCTCCCATGCAAACTACATATTTGATTAGGATCTGAACTCTTTGCTGAACCATGAATTCGAAATAATTTAGGTGATACATATAAATTTAATTTCTTTGTTCGAAAACTCTACATCTGAAATGATGCTCTGCAAATGTGGAGCTCTCACTGAGGTCTACAAAATGAGTCTCCTACTAACTCGTCTATACTGTGTGGAAATAATCTTCAAGGAAAGGAATAAACCTATTTTAAAAACAGCTGAGTCCTTTAGATCATATACCCTAACCAATTTATGGAGATAAATGGAATTCAGTATTAAAGAAATATATTTTTTCCACTCCTCCAGAAAATGTAAATGCCAGCCACAAAATAGAAAGAAAAAGACAAAGAAACCAAGAATAAAGCAGCACACAAAAAATAAAGCCAGAAAAAAATCAATCCAAGGACAACTGAAGAACCCTTGACTTAACTGTCCCTTCCTGCCTTTCCCCCTCACCTCCATAGCCTCTGTTGACCCGAAGAAACTCTATATAGCAACATCACAGAGAAAAACAACTGCTGAAGAAAACAGAATTCTCTTCCACTATCCGGAATCAGAGAAGGCACAGTTCTCTATGGAGAACTATGGAAACAAGTGTCCCTCCTTCTACAGTCGGGCAGTGTTCACTGTTGGCTATCTTTCCTGCATTTCACGCCATTTCATTTTCATACCACTCTCACATTAACCCTGAACTAATTATCAGGACAAATGAAAAATAAAAGGAGATAGAACAAGAAAGGGAAAACAAAGTAACACTGTGAGTGACTGCTTGCATCCTATTAATATAAATGAATACAAAATACTTCTTAAAAAAGTGCATTAAGCAGATATTGGCTTATGATGGGGTCAATATCACGATTTATTTAACTCTGGGGACAATAAATCTTGATATTGACTAAAAACATAAGTCAATATGTGTACTGTTGTGTGCATTCTATTACAAAAATGAGGTTTTTAACTTTAATGGCCCCTTTGGCAAAGAGAAAAAATAAAAACTCCCCCAAAGGCCTTCTACTCACACCCACACCAACATCTGCTGGGAATGAACTCACTCTCAGGCCCAGCTTCTCAGTATCACATAGGATTTGTCAGTTGGTTGGTTAATGCAGCAGACTGAACTGCTGATCCTAATTCTTCATTCCACCTGTATCCACAGCCTTTGCTGTTTATTCTATACAAAGCAGGGGCATTACTTAACTTGGGTCCTAGCTTGTGATGCTTTAGCCAATGGGCCGTGGGTAAATTTGACAGTTTGCCAGTTCCTAGTCTAATCTTTAATAGGCATCCTATGTTTTGTTTGTTTCTTGTGACTCTGCAATCATAATATAAAGAGCTTCCCTTTAGGTAAATGCCACCCCTTCAGTCTGAACCCCCAAATAAGTCTACATGGAGCAGACCAAAGCCCATGCCTCAGTGAAGACCCAAGCCTAGCTAGACCTGCAAGTGATAGCAGTCACTCATCAAGCTCAGCCTAGATCAGTGCCTCTCAAATCCATCTGCAGTTATGTGAAAGATAAATGCTTACTGCAAATGCCACTGGTTGTTATGTAGCAGGACCTGATTGATACAGGTGGCATTCACTAAATGATCATTATTCATACGCCCATTATATCATCTCTTGTGAGATCTTCAAAGAAAGCTGGAGATCTATGCCATGACTCTTGGGAACTTACAGTATAATAGGGGAAGCAGCACACACATATGATGAATTGTCTCCCTTTAGGGTATGTTAATTTAACTCAGACAACTGTCAGACACTTCCCGTTCCTTTAGCCAGGGCTACTATCTTCCTTGAATCTACCCACATCCAAAAGTTTATCTCAGCCCCCTTACTAGTGTCCATTAAAAAAAGTAATTACAAGCACTGGGGATGTTTGTTTTATTTATGAAAAATATCAGGAAGACTTCATGGAGGTGCTGTATAGGGTTACAGATAGCATTCTACTGAAATCTGTATTAGGTGTTTTATTTTCCACAAACCTCTCCTCAGTTGTAACAGGCCTTCTCTCTCTTCTGTGACCTAGCAACCAGCCTCCCTAGTTAGTCCTTTCTCCTTTCAGATTACTCTCAGGAGTCCCTTTATTATGCAGAAAAATTCAACTATGCCCCAGCTTATACCCCTGAACTTATATCATCCAACTCATTCTTTTATTAACAAATGCTGAAATCTTCAACAAATAGAACTCTCTTCAGAAGCCAGTTCAACTATCTGAGAAGATTCTTGGGTCTCTCAAGCCCTGTCCCAAGTGCCTGATCAAAGTTGTTTTTTCTTTTTAAATTGAAATATGCTTATGAAACTTTGCAAAATAATTTTGATGAATAAAATTGCCCTTATAGAATTATCACCATTCATTATTTTTTCCAGTAAGTATCACTAAACCAGGCACTGTTCTAAAAGCTGAGAATATAGCTGTGCACAAAAGAAACTCTCTTAATCTCATGGATTGTTGTCTCGAGAGCAGCACACAGACATTAACAGTTAAACTCAAAGATGAAAGTCATGTTGGGCAGCAGTAAGTACTATGAAGAAAATTAGCCCAGGGCAAGGTGATCAACATGCCGTTCTAGACAGGGTGGTCAGGGAAGGCTTCTCTGAGGAAGTGATGTTTGAGCTGCA
The DNA here is from genome assembly GCF_964662115.1 of Mustela nivalis. Classification (NCBI taxonomy): domain Eukaryota; kingdom Metazoa; phylum Chordata; class Mammalia; order Carnivora; family Mustelidae; genus Mustela; species Mustela nivalis. The sequence continues at coordinate 56,263,373 of NC_139027.1, forward strand.
ATGTGATTGGGCCTAAATCCCTGTGTGCTGACTTCATTCATCTACCAGTATTTATAGTGTATTTGCTGTACTGAAGGATTAGTGTTTGGCTGCTGAGAGGAACAGGAGACAATTATAAATGGATACTCTTCTTGGAGATTTAGTCAAATGAAAGAGATAAGACATATACTTGAAGAAAAAAAGACACAGTATACCTGAAGATAGAAAATAACATGTGCTGTATAGACAGGATACCAGGGAGATTTGGAAGAATGAGAAACCACACCATGAGAAATCAAGATCCTCTTAAAATTGTATATTTTAAATAAACAACATTTTTCTGAAGAATCTAAGGTCATTTTGTCAAGAGTAGGAGACTTGTTCCACCCATAAATGTCTAAATATTTTTAAATCTTTTACATTCAGTGTATGCCACACACAATTTTATGTGTAAACCAACAATCTATATTTTATACCTAAATCTCATGATAAATAATTAGTAAACACTTTCCATTATCTTGTTCTCTCTCCTCTTGTTTCTTGAGTCTGATGAGAGTGTAAAATAGCTTAGTAAAATAGGAATTTTCAAAGTGTTATCTCTATACTTGGTAAAACTAGTGTAAATCTCTATACTTGGAAGCACAAAATATACCTTAGATTAGGGATTCAAGCAGAGGTGGGATAATAATTTCTGAGAAGTCAGAGAATGTTCCTATGTCAGCTGGTGGTAGCACTGGACACTCACACAGGTCCATGACTAACTGACCAACACACAAAGAAGGTAGAGAGATCACTCACAACAAATATAAACACCTCTGAGTGGTCTTTCTCTCTACAGATTTCTATAGAACTTTATTGATTAGACTTATCTCCAGCTCAGTTCCCCTATGCCCTTCTAAGAAAAGGTTTATATTCCCCTACTGAATGCTTTTGGAGCATGTAGGCTAAGGGGAAGGAGTGGGTTTGAGGAATGTGATAAACACTGTTAATTATCTGTCAATACCCATTTTTATTTAATAATAGAGGAAGCCAAGAATATACAATGGGGGAAGACAGTTTCTTCTTAATAAATGGTATTGGGGAAACTAGACAACTACATGCAAAAGAATGAAACTGGCCATTTTCTAAAACCATACACAAAAATAAACTCAAAATGGATTAAAGACCTAAAAATGAGACCTCGGACCATAAAAAGTCTAGAAGAGAAAATAAGCATTAGTTTCTTTGACAGGGGTCATAGAAACATTTTTCTAGATAGGTCTCCTAAGGCAAGGGAAATAAAAGCAAAAATAAAATGCTAGAACTACAGCAAAATAAAAAGCTTTTGTACAGCAAAGGAAATCATCAACAAAACAACAAGGAAACCTACTGAATGGAAAAATATATTTGCAAAGGATATAGCCAGTAAGGGGTTAATATCCAAAGTATATAAATAACTTCTGGGACTCAACACCCCCAAAATAAATAAATAAATAAATAAATAAATAAACAAACAAACAAGCTGATTAAAAAATGGGCAGAGTACCTGAAAAAATATTTTTGCAAAGATGACATGTAGATGGCCAGCAGACACATGAAAAGATGCTCAATATCACTAATCAACAGAGAAATGCAAATCAAAACCACAATGAGATATCACCTCACATCTGTTGGAATGGCTAAAATCAAAATGATGGGAAATAACAAGTGTTGGCAAGGATGTGGAGGAAAAGGAACTTTTTCAAAAAAGATTTTATTTATTTGTCAGAGAGCACAAGGAGGGCGAGTGGCAGGCAGAGGAGAAGCAGGCTCCCCACTGAGCAAGGAGCCCAATTCGGGACTCAATCCCAAGATCCTGGGATCATGACCTGAGCCCAAGGCAGCCGCTTAACCAACTGAGCCATCCAGATGTCCCGGAAAAGGAACTCTTGTACACTCTTGGTGGGAATGTAAATTCCACAGTGGGTACAGCTATTGTGGAAAACAGTATGGAGGCTCCCGAAAAAATCAAAAATAGAAATACCATATAATCAAATATTCTACTACTGAATATTTACCCAAAGAAAATGACAACACTTATTTGAAAAGATCTATGCATCTCTATGTTTACTGCACTTTATTTACAACAGACAAGATATGGAAGCAACCTAAGCATCCATTGATAGAGGAATGGATAAGGAAGGTGTGGTGTATATATAATGGCTTATTACCCAGCCATAAGAAAGGATGAGATCTCATCATTTGTGACATGGATGGACCTACAGGGTATTATGTTAAATGAAATAAAAAAGATTGAGAAAGACAAGTACCTTATGATTTCACTCATGTGGAATCTAATAAACAAATAAACAAACAAGCAAACAAAATGCAGAATCAGACCTATAAATACAGAGAACAAACTGATGGTTGCCAGAAGGAGGCAAAGGGATGGACAGAATGGGTGAAGGAGAGTAAGAAACACAGGATTCTACTTTTGGATGAGTAAGTGATGAAAATAAAAGGTACAGTATAAGAACAGAATTAATGATACTATAATAGCACTGTATGGTGACAGATGGTACCTACACATATAGTGGGCATAGCATAACACAGAGATGTTGAATCACTGTGTTGTACACCTAAAACTAATTTAAAACTGTGAGCCAACTATACTCAAATAAAAAAAACTTAAGAAATATAATAAAACTCTGCTGTCCAGCAAAATAATGTATTTCCCAGACATTATTACAATTAAGTGTGGCTAGTGTTCTGCTAGTGATAGGTAAATGGAAGTGATATATGCTAACTCTAGGGTATGTCCTTAAGAAAAATGGGCATGCACTCTTCTTGCCTCTCCTCCCTCCCATCCCCCTCACACTGGCCAGAAATGGCATGAGATTTGGAGCCAGAGACCAAAACCACACACTAAAGATGCAAAGGCACTCTACCAAGCCCTGGATCTCTGCCTGTTGTGTTTGAGAGAAGTAAATTTCTATCATGGTTAATCCACTAGACATAGGTGTATCTTTGATACAGCAGCTTAGTCTCTAACCTAAGCAATATAGAAGAGATAGTAATATGGGGGTCATTAAGCCCAGAAGAATTAACAAGCTCAAAAGAGCATGCTCTTAGCCAGGTTTGTAGAAATAGTGCTATCAATAGAAGAAAGATTTTGACCAAGTCTGGACTTCACACATTAATCATCTGGCTATTTTCTCCCTTGGACATGGCCATGTACTCACAGTTTCCACATGACTTAATGTTGTTCATGCTATGCAGTCACTGACAACAGTACTTTCCAGACCAGAGGAACCAAGTCATCAATAGCACTGAATGAGAACAGCTACCATTCCAGGAGCCAGGATGTGAGTTTTTAGAGACTCTAATAAAGTAGAAACTTCTGTTGCTTTTCAGCTCTAAAATTTAATGCTTCTTGAGTTTCTTACTTGATAATTCTCCTCCCATCTTATTTCCTAATATAGAAGAGAAGTTATTTTCTAGGCTATAGCTTCACAAAAACCCTTTTCCCCTTCAGTAAGGAGGAAAGTAGCAGGGAGCAACTCAAGGAACACAGATATATTTCCACTAAACATAACCCCTCTACGTTTTCCAATTTGATTGTGACTGCCCAGATACTTTATTTAGAAATCTGAAGAAAATTTTGCTGCAAGAAATCATTAAATTAGCTCAATTAAAGTTATAGAGCTGGAGGGAAAGGGGGTAAACATTAGAAAAACAGAGCTGTCCAAAAATCTGAGGGCAGGAAGTAGAGTAGAATGAATAGTGTGAGAAGTGAGCTGGACACAATCAGTAGTTTTAGATTCAAAGTGGTTCTCAGGACCCCACATCAGCAGTTACCCTTAGGCATTCATTCTACTCTTCATTATTAACCTGATTCAGCTACTCCCACAGGAATGCCATTGTGTTCTGTCCTACTATCAACTGACTTGGACTCTTAATATCCCAGTTCCTAGTAGTTCCTTTGAACAAAGGCAACTGCAACTGCAAGCAGTTCTCAGAGAAAGTGGACTAAGGGTGAACCAGGAGTCCCAAAATAATCCCACCACTCCGGTAGTTGGGGGACAACACAGATGCCTGGAAGTTTCAGGATAAGCTGAGGGTAGAGGGCTGAATTCTTGATCTCATTTCTAGCTCTATGATAAATACCTTTGGCCAAGGTCATTTAAACCAAGAGATCTTTTAATTCATCTATCTATTTATTCATTCAAACATTCACTCAATAAACATTTATGAGCATTTGCTCTGTGTTATGGACTAGGAAAACAAAGCTGAATTAAAAAAAAAAAAAAGATCATTTCCTTCAGAAGCTCATAGACAAACACAAATCATTATTTTCCAGAGACCTGAACTATTTAAAAAAAAGGAAGGTCACATATAACTAAAAATGTGAATTTAAAAGTAACTGGTTGAAATATGGTTTAAAATGGTTTTAATGTAAACTGATGTTGAAAATAAATGGGAACTTATTTACATAAGTACACTCATTTGCACGAGAACCATCCACATTTTTTGAAGAGCTCAGCCAACAGTAGATCAGAATGCACCAATGTGAACTTGATTTTGCTACCTAATCTCTCCTTATTTCAGAAGATATCTGCCGTCCACCCACTATGTCACTATTGCTAAAGTCTCAGTTGCTAGTTTTTAAATCCTTTACATCTGTTTAATATTGTTTAGCCAGTAAAAGATCAATCAAGGATACTTCGTTTCAAGAGCATCAAAGAAACATTTACTTGTCTATCACAGATCAATCCAGACACATTCTTTTTGCCCAGTGCCGAAGGATCTAAACCAGCACTGCCTTAGCAAGGTTGTCTTAAAAGGCCATTTTCCATAGTTCTGCCATTTTCTTTTCCAGTTTCACAGATTTACTGAGAATGCAAAATTAATTAATTAATTCACCTTTTCATTATCTCTTTTCTTTTTTCTCACTTTTACTCCCTGATAGCTTTAAGTACTTCTCTTAGAACTAATATGGGAGTCATCACCTGATGATGAATTTGCATGTCGATCAGTTGCCAGTGGAGCAGCCCTCAGATTAGGGACATTCCGCTGCACACTAAAAGGCACAAAGAACAAGAAGTGCATTTCCATCTGCCCTTCCTTTCCAGTCAGTGCATTCCCAGCCGTGTCTATTGATGAGCACTTGGAACAATACCAAAATGCAGTGTAAGATCAATCCTGCTGTTTACTTCGCTGAACTAAAGGAACAAAGAACAGAAGAAAGGCCTTAAACCCAGCCATCGTAAAGTAAAGGGATGAAGGATGAAAAATGGGTCTGATGGACAGTTGCACAGAGTAAATGTATTTGGAGAAGCAGCAGCTCCAGCTGAGATAAAACCCATGATGATTTGTATTTTGTACTGTATCTTCAGGGGATAAAAGCACTTCTATCAGATAGCATTGGAAGCAAACTTGAAACACTGCTGTAAAGGGCTATGTTCCTGCCAGGGAGAGAATGCAAACTCCCATAATTGCTGAGGAGTGTTAAATATCTGATTGTGCATACCTCTCTCCTCCCATGGTGAGGCAACTCAACCAGGTCCTCTTTTTAACTCTACCAGCCCCTACTAACCCAACTGGACCCTGCTGTCAACAAAGCAACAGGACACTGGGTTTTACTTGAGTAAATACCAGTAACTATAATTTGTGGGATTGTCTTTAAGCCTTTTTAAAGTTATTTCAATTGGGAAGCCCAGGAGCTTCACTGCTGCCAAAATAAGAGTGGAGGGGGAGGGAAGTGGACAGGAGGAGAGTAGAGAGTCAGAGCTAGTATTCAAATGCAAATATTTTGAGAAAGAGAACACAGGGTTGCAAGGCCATATAGGAAAGGTGGAAATTTTCTCTTTCTGAATAAAGAGCACATGCAGCACATTGCTTCACCATTTGGTAATGTCAAGTGACACTGGCCAATCACAATGAAGGGGCACTCCAGGTGAAAGGCATGAGGAAGGCAAAAGCCAAAAATATACAGGCAAAATTGGGCACACCAAGAAGGGCACACACATCCTCCTTGGTGTGCCCTCCTAATTTCTCCTCCCAGAGCTAGATTCAGCTCAATGTCTCCCAGCTTAATGTGACCTGAAGGTCAGCAGCATCAGCATCACTAGGGAGCATGTTAGAAATGCAGAATCTCAGGTCCTGTCCCAGACAGGCTGAATCCAAATCTCAGGAAGTGGGGTCCAATAAGAGTTCAGGACCATTGCCTTTGATTATCCCAAAGAAAACTTTCCTGACTCCTAGAGCAGTCAGCAAACTCTCTCTTCTGTTAAACCTGTATATCCCTCATTGCTCTGCCAATCATAAGGCATTAACATATGCCTTTGCACATAGCAGGGATCCCATATATGTCAATATGCTTTAGTCTTGTTTTCATGTGTATTTATGTGCCCTTGACTTACCCATTAGCTGTCAAAGTATTTGAGGACAGGGACCTTCTCTGTCTTCTCTGAACCCTTCTCAATGCCTGGCACACACCGATGCTCATTAATCAGTCAAGGGCTGATCTGGGCACTGGGCCTCCTTTTTCTCTTGGGGAATGTTACAGTAAATAGCGCTGAGTGGATTCTCCACTGGCAAGGAAAGGTCAGCATTTTCATACTTTACTCTGACAAAAGGACATGGCAGCCTAAATGAAGAACAACTGGACTCTCAATCTTCAAGTGACTCAGCTTCCCCCTTTGGCAAAATAGGCATGAAAAATTATAAATGCATAAATATTTTATAGAGATAATAAAAATTGCAAAATATCCTTAGAGGAAAAAAAGTCCTGAGTAAATGCAATCTACCATAATCTATGAGTTGCAAAAAGTCAAATATGTCTTTTTAATTTAGCTCTTTATGAGAAAGCCTATCACTAATTTCTAAGCATTTTATAATGGCAACCCAATTCAATCCTCAAACAACTAAAAAAGCAGGATATACCTTACTCTAAAGTAGGGTAAGGAAACTGAGACCTGAAGAAATTAAATAATTTGCCCAAGATCATCAAATTGTGTAGTAGAGCCCAGATTCTAATACTAGTGGACTCCAGAGCCATGCTTGTTCTTTCCTACTAGAGGAAAGAAAAAAAAGGGAATTAAATAATACATCCAAATCCAGCCTGAAGTTTTTCTGTACACTCACAGGGAACGGAAATGCATACAACTGTAGGGATCTGAGTTTTATCTACCAGAAGACAGATAAACTCAATGTAACAACTTTGTAATTGTATAGGGAAGTGAAAAAAATGTAGCATAAAACCATGTCTACCTAATGTCATATAGCTAGATTTTTAAAATGAAAATATCCCATCAATCATCCAGGTATTTATAAATAGCAGGTCCCTGAATTTTCTACTTCTTCCTAAAATGTTTGCTGACTATACACACTCAAAAGTCCAAAGCTTCTGAAGATTTTCCTCCAAAGAACCTTCACAGTAATAAAAATACATCAATATTTTAAGATGTTTCTTATTGTTCATATTACCTAAGCACAGAAAACACACTGGATACCATACAAAACATTAAGAGAGACTTAATTTCAATTGAGAGGGCTCATAATATAAATTAGAAAGACACAATCTAAATTAAATAGACACAGTCTCAATTAGACAAACATCATCATCAGAGTTCTGATTCCTTCTCAGCAGGGATTGTGGAAGAGGAAGTTTCCCAGATCTCTGACATAGCAGAAAGGTCTGTGTTTCCCAGGTCAAACAAGTCATTCCGTATACCCTCTGTGTCCAAATACTGACCTTGCTGTTTTTCTGAATGAGTCTGACACAACTGAAAATAGTACTGGCTTCATAAAATGGAGTGGTGGCGCTAAGGATGAGACTTTTACAGTGAGTCAGTCTGTTTCATAAAAATTGTAATTTCTTTAAGGAAGTTCAGCTTGACTAGAAAGTCCTAATTATCATCCAAACTATTCACAAAAGCCAGAACTTCCTGCCTTGCTTTTTGTACCCTGTATTCCTCCAGCAAAGAGTGAGCCTCGTGCAGATAGAAAGTACCCTCAGTGTATTCTTTCCAGGATCAGGAGGTATGTCTGCCTGTACCCCAGATATGCCCAAAGTGGCTTTAGGAATGAAAATAAGACAATTAGGATCTTGTAATTATATAGTTCTCTAACACTGTTTTTCCCTTCTTAGCTATCAAAGCCTCTGAAAAGCATTTTCCATAAAGCTCTAAGGTACAGAATGGTTAGATGGCTTGTTCAAGGCCACATCCTGAATTAGTGCAGAAATAGGACTGAGAACAGCTCTTTGGACATTTACTCTATTGTTCTCTACCCTGACCCAAAACTGAATTCCCTTCTAGCAACACTGGCCAAGGGAAATATAATGAAAGTAAAAATGTGAACTTCATATATCATTTCCAAATTTTCTGGCGCCACATTTTAAAAAGTAAAAAGAAAAGGTAAAACTTATTTTAAAAATAGATATTACTTAACTCAACATAACTATCATTTCAATAGGTAGTTGATATTAAAATTGTTAATGAAATATTTTCCACTTTTTTTTATATCTGGTCTTCAAAATCTGGGGTGTATTTCACACTGTCAGCTTACCATAATTTGGACAAGCCCCATTCCCAGGGGTCAATAGCCACATGTGCCCACCTTATACATGGTTGAAATCCTTCAACCATAAAGCTCTGCCAAGTCCAACTGTGGGTCAGACAGCTCCATTACAGTCTGGACTGCTGAAGTGAGACCCATAAAACAGTCCCACTGGGAAGGGGAGAAAGGACTGTAAGCAGCCTCCAATCCCAAGGAAATTCATTCCTGATATAAAACCCCAGACACCTATTAACCCCTCCCCTCCATAAAATGCCAAGTAGACAGCATTTTCATGTAGCCTCTTGGCAGCCTTTGAGGGGACATTCATGATAGAGAACAGCATCACATGTCTCTTGCATATTGCTATTTTACTAAGAAAATAAATCAAGCACATTTAGTGTTTCAACAAATACCTACTGAGTGACAACATGTGTCAGGCACGATGCACGATGCTATGTTCTAGAGGTATAACAGTGAACAAAACAAACCTCCTGATGGACTTTATTTTCTAGTAGAGATGATCCAAGAAATAAACAAACACACATACAAAAAATAATTACAATCTGTGATAACTCCTACAAAGGAAATAAACAGGATAAAAAGAAAGTGACATTTAGTGAATATCTATTGCCTGCCAGGCACCACACTAATCTCCCCCTACATTAGCACTAATAATGGCTAATGCTTAAAATGTATCAGAACTATATCCAAAACTAACAACATACTGTATGGTGACTAACAGAACATAATAAAAAAAAATTTTTAAGTATCAGAAAATATGCCAAGCTATTTATTTATATTACCTCTTATTCTCACAATACTCTTGAAAGTTGAATCTTGTTCTCTCCATTTTACACATAAAAGCCCAAGGTTCTAAGAGATCGTTGTCAAAGGTCACATCACTAGTAAATAAAATAGCCAGAATCCAAGATCAAAACAAACAGCACCATTCTCTTTCCACTCCACCATACTGATATTCACTTTTATATAATGTAAATTTATTGAACAGTTATAAGGACTAGAAACTGCACCAACCCCATGTGAACTAGCCTGAGCTTGCCCCTTAAGAACTGAACTTAAAGCACTGGAGACAGGACTTCTAAGAAGTCCTGAAATGACGTTATCAATTCAAGCAATAGGATGCGATGGGTCACAGATTACCAACGGGCTGCATCTCCCAGACCAACTCTCAGGGCTGCCTAGGAACCGTGCAGTGGCCTCTGGGCTTAAGGCCAAGTAGCCCATGATCAATTAGCTATGTTTGCCATGACTGGGCAAGGTAAAAGGACACACTTACAATATATTTATCATCCCTCAGTTTGACCCAAGACCATCACAGACCCAGAAACAAACCCCTAGATCCTGAAATGCCTAAGAAACAAATCCAACTTGAGACCATATTTGGTTAAATGCCAGGCAAAATCAAAGAGCTCTCTATCTGTCCTGGCTGAGGGTGTACTTAACGTGCCTGGGCCTGATCATCAGACCTGACACCCTCAAGGTACCTAGGAGCATACCCACAGACATTAGACTTCCTACAGGTAGATCCAGCCCTAGACTACTCTTGGCTATCATCTTACCAAAACTGTAGGGAAGAGGCCTTGGTTATTGACAACACTATAGTTATAACTCACTTGTAACCTGCCAAGGATTTATCATTAAATTATTTATGTGTAAACTGTGTTTAATCTACATCAAAGTATACATTTAGTCATTTTCCACTAATCATTTTGTTGTTTTCAAAAGCTTTTGGTTAATATTATTTCACTCAGATGTTGAATTTAAGAAATAAAACAAACAAGCAAAGTAGAAAAGGAAAGAGGCAAATCAAGAAAAAGATTTTTTTTAAAAGATTTTATTTATGTATTTGAAAGAGAGACAGAGAAACAGAGCACAGAGAGGTAGAGGAGCAGAGGGAGAGGCAGACTCCCCACTGAGGAGAGAGCCAGACGACATGGAACTCAATGCCAGGATCCTGAGATTATGACCTGAGCCGAAGGCAGACACTTAACGCACTGAGTCACCCAGGTGCAGCAAGAAACAGACTTTAAATCACAGAGAACAAACTGGTGGTTACCAGAGGGGAGGTGGGTAAGGGGATTTGGGTTAAATAGGTGATAGGGATTAAGGACACCTGTCATGATGAGCCCTGGGTGATATATGGAAGTGCTGAATCACTATATTGTACACCTGAAATTAATGTAACTCTGCCTATTAACAAACTGCAATTAAAATAAAAACTTTTAATAAAATAAAAATAAAAAATAAAAGCCGCTGGCTAAAAACACTTCTTTCAGGTTATCTAAGCACTAATATCGAATCAAGCAGAACCAGTGGGCATCGTGATCCTAATTCTGATGCTCCTAATGGGTAGGTCTAAAAAAAATTACATTAGGTCAGTAGTATCCACATGGAACACTGAACTGGGAACAGACTAGGTTACAAGTGCCATTTTTCTCCTCAGAGACCAATTTGCCTAGATCACACATCCCACTAAACCAGGAAGATTTTCAAAGACCAGAGAAATCACACATAATGTGACAGCATCCCTTATGCAGCTTGTCTTCCTCCCCCATCTTCTCTAATCCCGGAAAATGGCTATATTACCATGCAATGGCAAAGAGACCACCTCAAAAGCTTCTGTGACTCCTACCTTGCCAACCTAAACCCTGACATTACAATGTTTTCCCCAACAGTCAGCCACAGGGAACATGAAAACCTCTTTCCCTTCCGATCATGGCACAGCCACAGGAGAACATAATCTTTGGATGAGCAAACTTCCTCTTCAAACAAAAGAATATTTCTCCCTGTGTGGTGGGAGACATTTAGCCCTTCTAAGATCCCCTGTTTTGGGAGGTGAGCCTTCCAGGCTTCAGTGGTGGGGATAATTACAAGGGGATTTGCAGCAGGACCTGCAGGTGGGAAGGAGGTAGGGAGGAGAAAAACCAAGAATCCCAATAGCTTTTTCATGTCAATGAAGCATTATCATGCTCAAAATGAACACTGCTTCCTCATCACTGACCTCTCTCCCAAGGAAAAAGTCTTCCTATTTGTGCAAAGGTGTTTGTAAATATGGTCCCCATAGTCTGAAATGTTGAAATATCTGAGAGATTTTAGCACTTTTTGGCCTGCCCCACAAAAGCATTACCAATCACATATTCTCATAACCTCTGCCATCTTTTCTTCACATGGTCAGGCCAACAACTGGTATACACATTGACATTCATTTTACAGATAAAGATGGTCACAAAAATAAAAAAGCAGAAGGCCTACTGCTTGGCGAGTCCAGGCAACTACCAGTCCATCTGCTTCAAATATCAGGCCACTAAGAAGCCTCATTTCAAGGGGAAACATCAGAAAGGAGGAGAGATGTAAAGGCATAAAGACAGCTGACTGCTGTCTAAGGTGAGCATCTCTGTGGACAGGCATGTTTCCAGTTCAGTGATCTGAGCTGGAAACCAGAGATGGGCTGTCCTAAAGAGCTTGTGCAAAGCCATCTGCTCCAGTGAGCAAAGGGACACCCTGCCCTTGTCTAAGTGCACAGGGAGATCTTGTCAACCTCTACCACCTGGAACTTCTGCAAAGCCTAGGATGATGGTAGGGTATACTTCTCAACCATGAAAGAAGTGAGAATGTATTAGTGGTACACTTCACAACTCACATAACACTAGATGCATTTCATAGTGCACTCAAAACCTCTGTATATCTTTATTTTGGTTGGTTGGTCAGTTGATTAATTTAATCCACCCTTCTTTATATCCCTTGTAACCAGATGTCAAGACCACCATGGGAAAAAAGCCAAGAGAGATGATTCTTCAAAGAGTGGTCTATGGAAGTTTATTATTTCTGAAATACAGCAATGTTGAGTGGTAACATGTAATGTTCTTGTTTACATTGCTGTGAATAAACCCATTTAGCCTCTTTTCTCAGGAAAAAAAAATCTTCCCTGAGCCCTACATCAGGGGATCAGACCTCACACCTTTCCCTGCATGTCCCGGCTGCTTCACTTCCAAGATATTAGTCGAGCAATAATCATGAAATGACTAGGAAGGAAAGAGAACAATCACTAAACTTTTGCTATTTCATTATACATTTTAAAATGCATTTCATTTCTTATAATTCTGTTTGTCAATGATTATTCCATACAGAGAGTTTAACCACAAAATAATCTGCATTCTGAGTTGCTTTTCACTGCTGAATCTCGTGCACATGATTCATTTCTTCCATGCTGATGAAGACTCTCTGAAGCAGGGGCTCTAAGAGACTTGCCCAAAGCTAAACAGGCATTCTTGACACCCATGCAAAACTTCACCAAAATGTATGACCTAGGATGTAAAGGAAAAAAAGCAAAGGAAGCAAAAGAGAAGAGAAAGGAAAAGGATAAAGAAAGGGAGAAAATGTTCTTTAGTGTCCTCAAGAATTTTTCCCATGCCAATCTCCCATTTTCCCATACAAGCCACTAAGAAAATAAGCAGTACAGGGAGAGGGGTAGACCATGAGCAAATTCATCCCCACACTCCTTCTATCACATAAACTCCCGTTCCACTAATGTCCTTCCTACCAAACCTTCTCTTTCCCTGTCCCTGTCTCCCTCTCCCTCTCCAAAACATATTCCTGTGTCTACTACCCTCTTCTCTCCATGCTTATACTCTTATCCAGATTATCTTCATATTCAATTTCCAAATTAGTTGTTTTCAAAACTGAACACTAAACCTGCTGTAGAATAATCTTAAGAATTACCTATTCCTCCGTACTTTACCACCTTCACACCCAAAACTCCCCACCCTGTCTCCCACTCCACATGACAAGGGATCCAAAGTCTCTATAGACTGAAAAGTCTGCCTGTTTTCCTGCTAAGATGTCCCCATCTGCTTAAGCAGGGCCCCATCATCAATAAGAAGAGATACCCCCCGGAAAGGTATGGTAAACACATGCTGGGATCAAAGATGCTATTAATAATAATACCACTAAGCAAGCCCTGGCAGGCTGGGGTTAATCTAGAAACACGCATGCTCATCATACATGAAGCCCATAATACACAGATGAAGGAGAATCTTAATTCTCCAATTCACTAACATTCATTTATATTCAAAAGTATCCACCTCTCTCCCGATGGAATCACTCAGCACAAAAGGATTTTCTCTGCTCAAACCTACCTTCACTTTAAAAGAACAAAAAAAGGGAGGGGGGTGCTTAGCTCCTATTGCTAGCATCAAGGCTTTTTCTCTGACAACTGGCCCAGGGATCTGCAGCTTCATCTCTTCATCTTTTTTTTTTTTTTCTGTTTTTTTTTTCTGTATGCACATGAGCAAAACTCACAGCATCCTTATTTTAAGCAATATGAAATTCTATTGGAGTTCATACTAAACTAGTGTTGGATGGCTGTGCAAGTTATTATGATGAGATATTAACTTTCAACCAGTCTGGGTTAAAACGAGCTGACACTCCCTGAGAAGAAACCTAGAGGCTGGTCTATCTCACCTCTGGTTTGACTCTCATAGAAGCTGCTTCCACACGTAAACAGGGTAGTGACAAGAGTTTGGCTCCATAGCTGCTGCCCCTGGAAGCAACTGCCTTTAGGTCTCATTGAAGCCAGGAGCAACAGGAAAGGGCCATGTGACACCTGTAAGTGTGATGTCAACAGGAGACAAAAGTGGGTAACAGCCAGCCAAACAACCTAGAGCTGAACATACTGATGCTGCTCTGTCGCCCACTATTACCAAATCCCGCCTACAACATCCTGAACTCGGCCAAAAACGTCATCTTCAAAGGACCCATCTGTTTTCTCCAAAAAGCCAACACCTGTAAAAAGAAACCAAATGGGAGGACCCTGCACCACCCTCCAGATTACCCGGAAACATTCCCTGCCTTACTCTGTTGTTTCCCATTTTGCAAAACTACAGGTGGCTCCCTCCATTTCAAACTTTATTAAGAAATTCTCAGATATAATTCTCAAGGTAAAATGCATTTCATTCCCTTTCACTTATGAAAGTATTTTGTACCACATTTTAAGAGGGAACAGAAAATAAATTTTGTTTAAATTAGGCAAAGGACTACTAATACTGCTGTGCCCTTCAAAACAGTGATTCTGTTAAATGTACTAAATGCAGCACAAAAATATTCTGGTCACCTGATTCACTGGGGACCTCCTCGACTTAAAAGTAGTAGTGAAGCCTGGGTTTTAGGTGAGATTTTTAAGCAGCTTTTTGATTTTGTGCATGGAGATAAACTCTAGTGCAGCAAACTTTGTTTTCCCATTTAGTCCAATCCAGCCATTTCTTCACAGATGTGACCTCAGACCAACAAGGACTTGCACTGTTGCCTTCTCTATTCCTTCTCCAAACCGGTCTCATGAAATGCAATCACAGAAATAGATTCACTCTTAGTAACACCCATTGCCTGTATGAAACAGTAGCCATTTCTGGAGGTGAAAGATAATTTCAACTGCTATGTTCACAGGCAAACCAGTTTTTTCATTCACTCATTCAACAAATAGAAATAGAGCCTTTATCCTCTAGGTCTAAGGCTAAATGACTGGAACACCGAGATGAACAAGAGCAACCTCTTCCTCCTCCTATGAAGCTTATATTATTTAATAATATACAATAAAAATAATTGCACATTAGAATAAGTGACATGAAAAGATAAACAAGGGTCTAAACTAGAGACTAACAGCTGAAACTGATCTGGAACTGCTTTTGAGGAGGTTAATATCTAAGCAGAGACTAAAAGGATAAGGAATTAACCATGCTAAAATGTGGGGCACTACCTTCAGAAGGCATATCTTTGCTAAATGTTACTCTTGGTAGTAATTCTTTGGATATTTATTGATTGAGAACCGCTGCTTAATTCAGTCTTAGAACTTACTTGTCCAGCAAACACAAAAATGAGTGCTATACAGTAGTGCTGTCCAACAGAAATAAAACGCAAACCACAAATGCAAGTCACTTGTAGCCACATTAGAAAAGGCTTTTAAAATAAATTAACTGTAATAATATATTTAACCCAATATATCCAAAACATTATTTTTACATATAATCAAGATTTTTTAAATGATTAACAAGACATGCTATACTCCTTTCCTTGCACTGCCTTTGAAATTGTGTATGTACACTTACAGCAATCTCAACTCAAACTAGACATATTTCAAGTGTTCAATAGCCACATGTGGCTACTGGCTACTACACAGGATAGCACAGCTCTACAGAGATAATTATGGGCTTCATGGGTTGTTTCTAGTATGATTGTAAGATTGATGAAAGTTAAGAAAAAATAAACAAAGCAATAACAATAAAGCCAATCTCATGCTTCAGAAGTCCATTTGGTTTCTTTTTTTTATATTAAGATTGTATTTATTTATTTGAAAGGAAGAGTGAGAGAGAGAGAGAGAGAGAGAGAGAGCCAAGCCAGGGGTAGAAGAAGAGGGAGAAACAGACTCCCCACTGAACAGGGAATCCAATGCAGGGCACAACTCCAGGACTGACCCCAGGACCCTGAGGATCATGACCTGAGCTGAAGGCAGACAGTTCACTGACTGAGCCACCCAGGTACTCCAGCCATTCCGGTTTCTGAATGCTGAAGCTTTCAACTTTCCTACCTCCCTACATTATTGGTGGAGCATTCATTTAATTATCTACTCATTCATTCACTCAACAAATATTTGCTGAACACCTTCTATTATCCAGGTACCTATTGCTAAGATGCAGACACAAACAAGCATAATTCCTGCCCACAAGATGCTCAATACGTGGTTGAGAATCTTCTAACCCAATGAGTAGTCAGCACTCCTCAAGATTTCTCCCTCCCCAATTAGAATTTGGGAGAAATACATTCTGGTTTTCAGTCCTCTAACAAACTGAGAATCAAGAGAAACCATTTTTTTCATCAAAACTTTTGCCTCCTTATCTGTAAAATGAGCTTATCTGAATAACTATGAAATGCCCTTTTAGTCTGAGACTATAGCTTCAACCTGAACCCCATTACCCTGTGTCTGGTCCTAATGATGTGTGGGAACATGAGAGAGCATACTGAAGAGAGTCCCCTCCCCCAACCCCACCCCTGGAAAAGATGCAGCTTTGTTTACTTCTGTACTCTTTCTCTCCCGGGCTTTCTGTGGTTGCAGGAGTGGTCTAGTTTTGTTTTACTCTGCTTTGTTTTAATTACATTCAAAATTAACAAAACAATCCCCATGAACTACCTAAAAGAATAATTGGCCCATTTGGTACATCTGACTGCATAGGGAGACCCCCTTGTCATCACACCAGAGCCCCACACATATTCTGCTCCCAGGAAGATGATGGCTAAGAAACCCGGAATGCTCATCTAGCCCATCATTAACCTCATTTTGAGACAGCCCCAGAGGCTGTCCTTTAGCCACCGGCACAGCCGGCTGTCAATTGTGTCAAGCCAGTAACATATTAGTTAGCAGGGGAGCAATCCAAAGAGCTAGCCATAGATCCAAATGCCTAAAAGATATTCTGGAATGCAGTAATTATGTCCTGCAGCTGCCAAGGGTGTCCTCTGTGAGTTCACAGATAGTAGTTGTACCATGGAAAGAAGGGGACAGATAATAGCAGCCAGGCTGTTAATAAAAAACAAACAAACAAACAAACAAACAAAACCAGTCTTGGTTCTAACTCATCAAGACAATCCTCAACATTTAAGTCGTGATTCTTCAGGGTTGTACAAGTGTTCCCCAGGAGACCCTGGTCGCTTTAACATGGGTGCTGTGTACCTTGGTGCCTGAACAGAGGACATAAGGGTCAGAAGAGAGGGAGGTAACATGAAGAATAAATGATGGGAGGGTTAAAGAGAGTATTCTTGATGTTACTAAGCATCCCATAACTTCATTTTTATAAGTCAATTTCCCTAATGACTATTTTTTTAATGGGAAGTTTCTCAATACTTTATCCCCAAATAGCTTTTCTTAGTTTGCTTTTCCATTGACATTAAAATGAAGTAACAGGGCATCAAATGACCCAAAGCTATAAGCTAGTGGGTTGGCTAGATATGAGTGGAACTAGGGGCTCTAGAACACTGGAAAATTGGAGTAAAGACAGTTAACTTTCCCCTCTCAAGAAACTTTCAGCTGTATTGTTCACTGAAACTCACATACCATGGCCACCTGTTTGAATCAGTATCCAGGATGGAGTTCATCTTTCAGAGCTGCACAGGAATTACCACAAAAAGGTTTAAATTCTCCCCTGAATTATAAATTAACCACATATATTCGTTTCCTATGGCTGCTATAACAAATTACCATGAATTAGAAACAAATTTATCTTACAGTTCTAAAGCTCGGAAGTCTAAAATGGGTCCACAGAGCTGTATTCCTTCCAGAGGCATGAGGGAAGAACCTGTTTCCTTGCCTTTTCCAACTTCTAGAGGCTACCTTGGCCTGTGGCCCCTTCCTCTTCTTCAAAGTTATGAGCGCAGCACAGAATCTACTCTCCTCTCTGATCTCTGCTTCCACCATGCGTCATCTCTGACTGCTTCTTCTCGTAAGGACTTTTGTGATTGCACTGGACCCAACCTAAACACCCAGAATAATCTTCCTATCTCAAGATCCTTAACTTAACACACTGAAAAGTCCTTTCTGCCATATAAAGTAACAATAATCACAGACCCTGGGGGATTAGGATGTGGACATCTTTGGGGGAACATTATTCAGTCCACCATACCACGTCTTATAGAAAATTCCTTTATAGAACTACAGAAGAGGTGTATATACATGGCAAGATGAGCTGAAAGGCTCCTTTTAATCTCCAATTATTAATAATTTCCAATTATTACATCTAATTTCAAGAACAATATATAGCTTTGAACCAATCACCCCCATTCCTCCCTGTCCACTAAGATCTATCATTAAAAATCCAAAATATTTTTTTTACCTCCAGGATATTAAGTTTGATTTTGGCCTTTTCTGGTCCTCTGATACTGTACCCTCTACTAGTTATAATTATTCCTTTAATGTACACCATTTGAAAAGTAAATTCTAACTGAGCCACAGCCAAATGTCTTGTCTTTGATGCTTCAGTAACTACATGACAAATTTGCCAGGACCTAAGGCAAGAAGAATGCAACCCTCCCTGTGCCCCTCTCTTGTTTAGCTTTTTATTAAGATTCCTGTTTTTATTACATGTAATAGAGGTTGGTTTCATTATTACCAATCTGCAAGCTGCTACAGTCACCTTAGGAAACATTAGCTTGTCACCACTAAACCAACTGGGGCACAGAATTCTGCAACAGGTCATGCTTTTAGTAAAACAGGAAACAAGTAAAAACAAGAAAATTAACCACAGAGATCACAGCATTACCTGACTTTCAACACCATCCCTAGGACAACAGAAGTGATAAACTGACATCATCCAGTGCCTCAGAGGTTACACTCACTTGGCGGATCCAAAAAACCTTCCTAAAGAAACACCCATCACTATACTTGGAGTTAGGCTAAAGTGTCCTTTAAGAAAACACTTGCTGAATAAGTCTAATACTACAACAAAGTAATGACCAATATTCCAGTGTGAGAAAATGATGCCACTTTTGTTTAAATGTGTATAAATAACTAGAATGAAACACACCAAAATATCAATGATAATTGGCTCGGAGATGCTGTTGGACAGTTATTTTTTAGCTCTTATTTGTATTTTTTAAATTGTATGCAATAAAAACACTGCTTATGCAAAGTTAAAAATTTTCTTTAAGATAATAATAATAGTCAATAGTATTCATCTTGGCAACAAGCTAACCAAGTCATGTATGAGCCCAGAATAAATCATAGGAAAGACTGAGTCTGAACCTGTGTAAGCTTGAGTATATTTCTTAATTTTCTGAGCTACATATTAGGCATGTACTAAATAGCAGATATTGTTCCTAGTGATGAAACAGAAAATTAAACAAGACAAGCAAGCTCCCTCATAGGGGCAGAGGGAAGACAATAAAGTATACCACCAAAACATCAAGTAGTTCGAAGTATGATGATGAAGACAGTTTTGTCTTCAACAAAGACAGGAAGTGCTGTGACAGGAAGTGGCTAGGGGCTCCTCTATGTTGGATGATCAGGAAAGGCCTCTCTAGGGAGGGAACATTTAAGCTGAGACCTCAATGAGAAGGAACTGATCATAAGAAAAGCAGGGAAGAACATTTCAGCAAGAAGGAACAGCCAGAAAAAAGCCCAAAAGTAGAAACAAGCCCAGTGTGTTCATGAACAGGAAGGGGCCCAGTGTGGTCAGAGCCTTAGGAGCAAGAAGTGACTGGAACAAAATGAGGTCAGAGAGAAAAGCAGCAGCCAGGTCACACAAGGCCCTGTAGACCAGCATTAGGACTGGAATTTTATTCTAAGTGTAATGGGTAGCCACTGTGGGGCTTTAACAAGGAGAAGAACATGATCTGATTTACATTTTCAAAAGATCAGTCTAGCTGCTATAAGAGGATTGGATTGGAGGGTGAAAGAACATAGGCAGAAAGTTCAGTTAGGAAGCCCAATAATGCCATTGACAGATGGCAGAAGTTTGAACTAAGATGATTATAGTAGAGGTAGAAAGAAGTAGATGGATATTGTGAAATAGAGCTTACAGGGCTTACTGACGGATTAGATGGCTAAGAGAGAAAGAAATGAATCACGGATAACATGCATTTATTCAACAAGTACCTACGAGCACCTAATCTGTGCTAGGCACTCTTCCAGTGCTAAGCAGCTGATAGATGGTGACCCAATTTACTGAGATGGGTGAGACTGGGATAGAAGCAAGTTTGAGATAAAGGGAGCCAAAAGTCCTGCTGAGGGCAGGTAAGGCTAGGAAACCATATTCATTAAGGTAATTCTAGCTGCTGCAATATATAATCACCAAAATCCAATGGCTTAATATATTAAGATTTTATTTTTTGCTCAGTTAAAATCCACATCAGTTATTCTTGATTGGTAGGCGGCTGTTCTCCAAGTGGTGATTCAGAGACCCATGTTCCTTCCATGTTATTGCCAATCTATCTTCAACATTTTGCTTTAAAAGTCACTGTGCTCATCAGTACCCATTTTCAAGATAAGGAGTATGAATAATCATATGTGGGAGGTTTTAATGGGCTGAACTGGAAGTGATATACATCACTTCTGCTCACAAGCCGTGAGCTCAGAATCTGTCACACAGCCACACCTATCAGTAAGAGAAGCTGAAATATGCTATCTAGGTGTGTGTTCAAGGAGAGGATAGGAGTTAGAAGGCCTCCCAACAGTGTCTCCTACAGATGTCTACTAGTCATCCAACAGAAAGGTTAAGTAGCAGTTGAATATACAAGTTCAGGGGAGTGATCTGAGCTAGAGATAAAAATTCCAACATAATCACTGTATAGATAAGATTATCTAGCTACAGTATATACTGACAGATGTGAAAGGCCTTGGTTATGCTATCTGCTGGAGGTCAAGAAGAGGAGAAAGAGCCATAAAAGGAGCCTAAGGCTCAGCTGCCAGTGAGGCAGAAGCAAAACTAAAAAGCAGGTATCATGGAAAAAAGAAAAAGTGTTTCAAGAAAAGGTGGTCAGTTTTATCAAAAGCTACTGAGAGAGCCAGTAAGATGAAGTAAAAATGCTGACCACTGGATTGAGAAACAAAGACCCCTGGTAAATGTGCTAAGAGCCATTTCACTGAAAAAGGAGAATTGGAAACAGACTGGAGGAAAATGTGACATGAGGAAGTAGAGACATTATAAACAATATCAAGAAGTTCTACTGTGAAGAACAGAGAAACTACTGTGGTACAAGTGAGCATATGTGTATGTTTTAAGACAGAATACACTACAACATGTTTGAATGCTCACAGGAATGATTCAGTTCAGAGGAATGGTGATACAGAAAACAAAAGAGAAAAATGCAGCACAAAGTCCTTGAGAAAGGATGTAGATCTAGAACACAAGTGGATGGGTTGGATTTAAATTAGCACTTAACACTTCACTGTTACAAAAGGAAAGATGGAGGGTGTGAGCACAGGTAGAGACAGATTGGTAGATTTGGGGGGTGGGAAGTAGGGGGAGTTCTTAGCTGACTTTTGTTTCCTTAGTGAAGTACAAGGAAAGTTCCTCAAATGGGAGTGAACCAGGAGAAAAGTATAAATTTAATGAAAGTGTCAAGTAACTTGAAGAAAAAGAAAGCATTTCCCAGTTGAGAAATGCAGTAGAAATACCAAGTAGATGAGCACTCATTTGAGATCTGTGGCCCTGATTTTAACATGAGATCAGCTGGCCCAATTGTAGGTTTTCTCCAAGAAGGTTCAGCTACTCAAGTACAGCCATGGAGGAAACAGCAGGATGGCATTAGCCAAAGTCAAGTCTTCTCAGAAGCACAGAGTCAGAGACAGAGAAGCAAAGGAGTCAGAGGTGATCCTAATGATAATCTAGGGAATCCCAACTGGGAAAAGTAGGAAGCATGGACATGAGGACAAGAATGGATACTGAAAAAAGGGAAGTACCCCTGGGCTGAAGATCTCAATGAAGGCAGGAGACTAGTCACGATTGGTGAGCTTGACCATGAAGTGAGCAAAGGAGTTATGGAGAAAAAAAAAAATGGAGAGGTTAAGAGGTAAAACAGCTGAAAGCCACAATGTTCAAGGATCAAATTCTTGAATATTGGAGTCACTATCACCAATAGAGGAGGGAAGACGAGAGGAAGAAAAGGTAGTAAGGAGCTGAATGCTAAATTCATTAAGAAGTTTGGCAGATGTACTAGATACTTCCGTTTGCATCCCACTCTCCATTACCCTTCTCCACTCTGCAATGTATGGAAATATGAACAAGTTCCCTTGTCCTCTGGCTTCCAAATGAAATACTGAAGAGAGGAAGAAGTGTGACCTTGGAATATCTATTCCCCTTGCTCCACTACTACAGGATGCCTATGGACCAAATTCTCTTAATAGAAAGACTCAACTCCTGCTGACAGCATCTCATAAAGCTTTCTCCATCCCCGCACATCCACTCCCTCCCCTCCCCTCTTCATTCTCAGGCTTACAACAAAGGAGCTCTACTGTTACTAGCCCCAGGCACACTGCTTGGGATTTCCCTCACCCTAACCACACTTTTGTAAATAGTCCCTTTATTAAACTCTTCGCAAATTATCCTAATTTGAGTGGGCCATCTGTTTCCTGCTGGGAGTCTACTGATACAGTAGATGACAGCAATATGAATACCTACCTTGCAGGGTCGTTATAAAGATTAGAGAAAATATATGCAAGGCATCTAGCACAGCATCTGGCACATTACAGACATTCAACTAATAGTGGTAATAGTTGGGGGGGGGCAGGAATAGCAGTTGTTTTAGCTGTTGTTAGTATAAAACTATATTCGGGTCCAAGCAGGACCTCTAATTCATAACTAGTCATTACTCAATTAACAGTTAAGCATCTGGCTTCTGGTAGTACCAAGGAACTCGAGTCTAGCAGCAGCCAGCCAAGTCAATCAAGGCAATTACATGAACATACACATCCAAAAACAGAAAGGAGGAGAATTTCAGGAAAAAGATTTCAACAAAGCAGTTGCCTTCTAGAGTGATCTCTGTAGATAGACCAGCTGGCATGATGAGTAAATATGAATCCATTCCACACAAGTGGGAGAAGTCTGGAGAATCCAAGAAAAGAAATGCCCCCATACCTTGCATTCTGCATACACCTCTCTGCTACTGTACTTTGCATCTGCAATTTTATCCAGAGCCCAACACTAGAACAACTGTCTTACTTTTATTTAGTAATGTATTTTGTTTTTTAATTACAATGCACTGTAAGTGAAATTATCTATTTAAAGACCAATAAAATTTACCTAAATTTTGTTAGGGACCCAGGCCCTAAAACAGAACTGAGTGCTTCAAAAAAAGTTCACAGCCTGGATTAGCTGCTCTTACAAATGTTGCCCAGAGGCTGACATTACAAAGAGATGGCTTTCCTTTAGAAAGCCAGATCCCCATCTTGGAATAGAGAATGTGGAAACCACCAGCTCAGGACTTCCCAATGCAAAGCCCAAATTAGAACCTCCTTTACATTGGTGACAAATTCAGATGAGTATGATGAAAAACAGAACAAGAAGGCAAAAATAAACTCACTACAAATTCAACTCATTTATCTATTTGCAACACAAAGGGAATCACTTGTGTTACTACCACCATTCAGTGTATATCAAAACACAAGACTGCTCCCTTTTTGTGGCCCATCTGATCAGATCAAACACCCCTGCTTACAACTCTCAGTGGCTTTCCACTGCCATTCTGGTAGAAATCAAAATCTCATGTTGCTCCAACTTGTATCACTCTTCAGAACCTACACACACGTGACATCATTTGGTTTTTCACTTATAGTATTTTCTCTCTGGCACCAGAGCATAGAGCTTTGTACATGCTATTACTCACTGTCATAGCTTCCTTCTAGAGCTCTGTACTTGAAGAATTCAGAATTCTTTTCTTTTTTTTTCTTTTTTTTTTTTTTTTTTTTTTTTTTTTAAGATTTTATTTATTTATTTGACAGAGATCACAAGTAGGCAGAGAGGCAGACAGAGAGAGAGGAGGAAGCAGGCTCCCTTCCGAGCAGAGAGCCCGATGCGGGACTCGATCCCAGGACCCCGAGATCATGACCTGAGCCGAAGGCAGTGGCTTAACCCACTGAGCCACCCAGGCGCCCCAAGAATTCTTTTCTTTTTAATGTCTGCCTTCCCTCCTGGACTATCTAGTCCACGAAGGCAAAGAACTTGTTAGTCCTGTCCTAAACTATATCCCAAATATCTGGTATATAATAGTCCCTGAGTAAATATTTGGTGAATAAATTGATGCATGAATATAGAAAAATACTATGCAAACTGCTCAAAACATGCAAAACCTATAGTTGTAAAAAAAGGGGGGAAGTATGCAATAATCAAGAGTATAAAATACTGGAAACCACTTGTTTCCAATTTAGGTAAATATTGTTGGTCTGTAAATAGATCATTTCATTTACAATGCACTGTGATTTAAAAATAAAATCCATTACTGAAGGATGGTAAGAAAGCCCTTTAAGAAGGAAAGTGATGAACACTGAAGATCTAAAGGATTCACCAACAATGAATCATTGTACAATTTCAATCCTTTATTTCTTGAAGTTAAAGAACATGGCTTCAGAGAAACGCTACAGAATTCAAAAGGCATTTTATTTATTTAATGCATATTTATTGAGCATTCTTTGTGCCTCAGAAGCTGGAAATAAGGCAGTAGGCAAGATCCCTGCCTTTATGTAGCCCATAAATGCTCTCCTATATGTAGCACCAAATGGAGAAATGAGGGCAGAATGACATTAAACTGATTTGAATCTATAATGGTTGATTCAATACCAATAACTAGTCTTGGCTCTGCCGTCACTAATGAGGCTGAAAACCTAGGCGTTTGTCACATTTCTGGAAAAAGTGACACTGGCTTTTAGAAAGCATTAAATTTCAACAACCATAACAATGCTGCTTCTCTTTGACCTAGTAATTTGACCCCTATAATTTACACTAGAAATTTACTCTGGGAAAAATAATACAAAAGAAGAAATAAAAAATATGCAAAAATATCATTGTTGCCGTATTTTTCTAACAGTTAAAACTGATTATCCAACAATGATGTATAGTATATTATGGCATAAACAGGAAATGGGAAATTATGTAACTGTTCTACATTTTCATTTTGAAGATTGTTGCAATCTAGAAAATACTTAAGATGTATATTTAAAACCAGACTACAAAGTTTTGTCTGTTTTATGATTACAAAGCTACACAGTTGTTTTTTCTCCATATGAGCTAAGACAAAATAAGAAGAACATTAAGATATTATGTTAGGAAAGTTGTGTGGGGTTTTTTTGGTTTTTCTTTTTTTTTTGCTTTTTACATTTTTACTTCCAATCTTGTTAAACTAAAAAAATAAATTATCAATTTCTTTTAAATACTATATGGCTTGTATTTTTGATAGACACAATCAGGATTCAAAAAGAAGACTAAGCTCTTTTGCGGGGGGGGGGGGGGGTTCAAAATATCAGCTGTACAGAAATGCAGAGAAGTGGTTTCCTGTCATTGACGTGAAAAAGATCTGCAAGTTTTCATTCCTACAGGTTTCAGATCAGCAAACAGTACAACAGGGCTGCTGACATGAGAGTAATCTAGAATGTGCTAATAAAGCAACTAGGGAAAAATTTGTCTCCTGCACTCACTGACAATCAGACCACACTTTGGGAATGCTCTAGCTTTCTGTGTCATGTCTTGAATGGAACTCTGATAAACCAGATTAGTTCCACAGGGGATACAACGAGACAAGAGATCTAAAACTTACGTATCGCAATATGAAGCACTGTTGAGGGAAGAGAGGATATTAACTTGGAGAAGATGTCACATTTTTATGACTCTCGTCTTGTGTATGGAAGTTTTATTAAAAGGTAACTTTTTTCATCTAGTTAAAAATGAGGGATGTATGCCTTTTTTTTTTTTAAGTCAGAAAGCATAATTTCCCCAACCCAGTAATCATAGCCTATTTCCACCTTTATCAAAATTCAAAGTGTCCAAAACTGGACTCTGCCCTCCCTTACTCCAGGCCTTCCCCACTATCTATATTCCACTCTTCATCAGTGTGCATACACAGACCAGTCTATCCAAGTCAACTCACAGATCCTCAAATCCACACACTATTCTTCCAATCCTCCCTGTCTTTCCCATTCTCCAGAATTTTCCCCCTCCCCTGGTGATTCCTTCCTTAAGAATCACTCCCATGACCACCCAGGAGAATTTAGCCTTTCCCGCTCTATGCTCTCATGGCCCCTGGTGTGTGCCTCTACTAGGAAATAATCACTTTATAATGGAGTGATCTGGTTACTCATCCACCTTCACCACTGACTCTGAGTATTCTGCAGTTAGGAGCCAATGAATTAACCTCTTCCCTTACAAAATCCATTTTAAGCACTTTCCCAGTGAACAGATGTCTCTAACTTCAGAATACCTCGGGTAAATACTAGAAAAGAACTGCCTTTGTTGAACAGGTACAAAATGGTCTCTTCCTCCTTCCTTATACTTATGTAAGAGTCCCTCCAATGGCACAGCCCCTGAAACCACTATAAACGTGTGAAAATCCCATCAGCTTAAAACACAAAACTTAAGCAGGTACATTAACACACGCTATGAACCCTCCCATCGTTGGGTTGTTGGTTTATAAACACACACACACACACACACACACACACACACACTCCATCTGCCATAAATCTACATTCCCCCAAAATGAAATATAATACCCCTGCTTTCCTCTAGCAGTCAGATAATCATCTCCTTGTTTTACGGGAAATGATTTAGAAGAGAAAAGAATTGGTCTGACAGTCTCATAAGTTTCAGAAAGTGCTTACTCTGACAGTCCCTTTCTTGCTTTTCCTATTCTCATCCCTATACATGCACACTCACATACACAAGTACACACTTTCATGCATGCATGCACCTGCACATGCTCACACATACATTGAAATCTGCGTCTCTCTCACATTAAGCCAAGACTGAAATCCTGCCAATAATAGCCTACGTAAAACCAAAGCTTATTCTTCTATCCCTAAATTGCTTCCTACCTATCTTTTGTCTGCTAATTTTCCTGCTATCACTGATCCAAGTCCAGAAAAATAAAAGGACCCTCAATATTCTGTAGTCCTTCAATCCTGACGTAGAGAACATTCACCTGATAACTTTTAATACGTTGGCAGTGTGTGGGTGAACCGACCATCTTACTCTGTTTTGACCCTACCTTAAATGTTTCCTCCTGAGACCACAGACAGTTATCCAGCTGCCTTCAAGCCAGCACAGCACATCCCTTTCTAACAAGAAGCAATCATTTCCTTAAACACTCCCCCAAAATCCTCCTTCAGCTGATGCTTAGCAGTGTTCACCTTGAGAAGGCAAGAGACGACACTGTGTAGGTGAAGGGAACATGACAGAGGCCACCACTACTCATCACTTCCCTGAGATGGAAAAGCCCTCAGGGTACTCAAGAGAATGAGAAACTTTTTTTCTTTACCACTGATGTTTATTGATTTGTCCAGTTCATAGGGAGCATCCCTTAATGTTCTGCTTTCATGTTTCTGCTTTGTTGCATGGGTGCAGAAAAGAATATTGCAAATTGATCTGTCTTTTCAGCCTTTGTTGAGAATGGACTCCTATTACTTCAGTTTCTCAGGCCTGTCACCACTTGTTCACATTCCAGGGCATTTATAATCAGTCTTGGCTAAACACGAAGAGCTGAATGGATTAATTTCTAACATTCTCTCCTGAGTCCATTGATGGCACGCCTGTTTGATGATCTCTGCAATAGATGGCCACTTCTGATTGTTTGACCCCTGCCCTTCACTCTGAAGCCGTCTATTCTGGTACCTGCTTAAGTTGACAGCATGTACATTGCGTCTACATCATGCTTGAAGAAAACTGTAATGTCTTGGTGCTATGAAAGTCTAGAAGAAGGCTTTTAAGGGAAACCCATTTCCATTACCAGTTGAACAGCATTTGAGAACCAATCATATATCCATTAAACAAAAAGAAAAGACATTACCTATAACCTACAATATTATGTCTGTACTTTAAATCTACCCATTCATTCTGATTTAGCTTATGTGCTAATTATGATCAATGGATTTCCACAAGAATGTAAAACTGTATCATAGCTTTTAATTTCTCATTCCACCATTTCCCAGAATTCTGTTATTTTAATTACTTTATATTCCACTTAGTTCTAATAGCTCAGAACAAAAGGGTCATCATCACCATCACCAATATATCTCTCTCTGTATATATAATTTTAGGCATGTTGGCCATTTCCAATGTAACCCTAATATTAAGTTAGACAGGCTTTATTTTTACTTTTTATTATACAAGGGGAGCCTCTTTAACAATTTCAGAGATGTATTTCATTTATCTTAAAATACCTTTGATCATAAGATAGGTTGGGGTCTATTTATAGAGCTAAGTTCTCAAAAATGCACATAATTTACATCCTCATTCACTAAGAAGCAAGTAGTTAAAGAGCTAATGCAGGTGCACTTGGCAGCCATTTTTTTAAGGTCACATCAACTCTTATCCACCCCACAGAAAAATGGAAAGTTATGAGAATACCAAGATCATCCAAGGACAAGTCACATGTGCATTTAGTTTAATGAATCAAATAACACATGCTCAGGATTGAGTGTGTATTGAATAGCAAACTGAAGTGAAAAAAGTCTTAAGTAGAAAGGTAAATATACAGAACACTGAACATACTTCTAGAGGTCAGCATATAGAGGTAGGCATATAATTTTACAAATTATGTCTCTTTTTGAAAATGACACATAAAAATGCTGTGTTGGTGGAATCACAGAATTTAAGAGTTTCAGTGGACTGTTGGGAGCACAGCTTATCCTCTGTTTATCAAGTGAGAAATAGAGACACAGTGGGAAGAAACAAAATGGGACCAGTCCTAGTACCTCCTGATGCCAGCAGTGTTCTTAACATTGCACTAAGCCAGTACACCTTCCTGGGTGCCATGTGCCCCTTCTCTCTTACTCCAACTCTCTTTATAATTCTTTCCCCATATTTCAACATGGAAATATTAAGTACGCACATTTACAATCCTTTCTTCAAGTTATCTGTTTGGGAAACAATGTAAGGGGATTATAGCTCAATTCCTGAGGTCTGGGCATCACTGAAACATAAAGATATTTTAGTTTGTGATCAACCTGATTAGTGAATGATGTTTAAAGGAATAATGACAAAGTTAGGAAAAATGCTTTTAAACAGCTTAGTTTTTAGCTTTATTGTATCATGTGAAGTTACATGTGAGCTTAACATAATGTTATAAAAAAGGACCAAATTCTAACATATCGGTGTCATTAGACTTTAGTATGCTATAAATTTTAAAAAAGGATGATCTTTAAAAAATAAATGTGCATGTACACAAATTGGTGTGAATTTCAAATATTCTTATTTTTTCGTTTTATGAATTACTCCAAACACACAGGAAAACACAGAGAACAATAGCACAGCACTCACCCACCCACCCCCAACTTGAACATTTACACTTTGTCGTATTTATTTTTTCATTTTATTTCAAAGAACTAGAAAATTATAGTTAAATGTCAAACTAAGTACCCATATCCAAATGTATTCCTCAGAGAAAAACATTCTCTTAAATTTGGTGTTTATCAGTCTCAAATTTTTCTTTCTTTTACTATTTATGCATGTATACATAAATAACAAATAACAATATTTTGCATGTTTTAAGTTTTTATATAAATGGTATCTACACTATATGTTACCTTTAACTTGTTTTAATACATATATAAGTTTTGATATTTATCATGAGATAAATGTAGCATTTAGTGAAGATTCTGTATTTTATTTTATTAGTATCAACATACAAATATTTATCTGTTACCCTCTTTGTGGGTATTTAGGTTGTTTCTAGCTCTTCATTGTTACTTGACATTTAAGACTTCGATGACTATTCTTACAATATGTCCTTGTACACATTTGCAAGAGCTTCCCTTATAGTGTAGTCTTAGCAAAAGAAGCTCTGAGCTGTAAGATATGTGTACTTTCAGATTTACTAGATATCACCAAATTGTTCTCTCAATTGATGACATACATTAATTTTTGAAAATTTATACTCACAAGAGCAATGCATAAGAGTTCACATGGTTCCATACCCTTGCAGTGTCAGACTTCTGGATTTTTGTCAACCAGATGGGGGTAAACTCATACCTCACTGTTGGTTTAGTTTGCATTTTCCAAAATACCAGGAATATTGAGCATCTTTTTATATGCTTATTTGCCATACAGAACTCCTCTATTACTAATTCATATCCATTTAGCACTTGTTGATTTGGAGTAATTGTTACATATTCTGAATACTATGAGTAAGTAACAACTACCATTTTGGGAGTGCTCACTAACTGAAAGACATTATTCTTACAGCTTTACACATATTAACTGACTTAATCCTCACAAACCCAAAACACTAAAAGGTAGGTGAGATTGTTATTCCTATTTTCAAAAGTGAAAAAATAAAGGTAAAAACGCTAAATAACTTGTGTAAGGTCACACACAGTTAATAAGTGATAGAGCAAAAATTCAGAGCTAGGAATCTAAAGCAGAGTGTCATGGCCTTCTGCCTCTCTTTGTTTCAAAGGATATAAATTCCTCATCAGCTTTATGCATTGCAAATATCTTCTCCCAGTCTGCAGCTTATGTCTTCAATTCATTCACTGTGTGTGTCATTCAGAAGTGTATGCACATGCACACACATGTATGTACATGTGTGTGTACACATATTACACCTTTTATATATGTGTCAAATTACCAAATATTTCTTTATGATTTGTGTTTTGCACTTCCAAACTTCAAAGCCACAAAGATATTATCAAATACTTTCTCTTAAAAATTTTGCGGGGCAGGGGGGGTAGTCCAAGATGGCAACATAGAAGATCCTGAATAACCTTTCCCACAGACACACTAAATCTACAGTTTCATATGGATCATTTCCCTCTGAAAAAAATCTGAAAACTAGATAAACTGCTCTCCACAACAAAGGATAAAAGGACCACACATCAAGATGGGTAGGAGAGACAGAGACATGGATGGTCTCACAAAAAAATCCCACCCTGAGTGAGGCAACACACAATAAGATAGGACCTCACCTGACAGGCTCTTGTCTTGAAGGAGCAAGGGGCTGGTACCCCACATGGGGCATCCTGACCCCTAGATCTTCACAAGAGAGACAAGCCAGAAATCTGGTTTGGAAAACCAATGGGTCTGACATCCAGGGTTCATAAAGTGCTATAGGAAACTGAGATTTGCCTCTTACATGACTTGCATGTGATTTCACTCCTCCAGAGAGCCAACAAAAAAAGCACAGTTTGAAAGTGCCTAGAATGTACGTGAGGAAGATTCATTTGCTGATCTAGGAGCATCAACTGGAGGAGCAAGGAAGAGCTAAGGTGTTCCCCAGAGATGGAAGCACTTTGCAGACACTGTTGATGCACTCTCCACAAGCCTGCTAGCATAAATGGGCAAACTTAAACGCAGTACCTTCCCATTGTCTTGCTGGCATGGGCAGGAATGAGCACTCACTGTACTTTATTAGGTCAAAGAATGTGGCTAGAGTAAGTGAACTAAAATGATCAAACAGTTCTCCCTCTTCCTCAGTAAAGTATGTAAGTGCAGGTATTTGCAATACTCCCTCATTCCTGAGGCACAAGCATGAGCAGTCACCATACCCAACTTCCACCCTGAAGTTGGCACATACGTACAGATAAGGCACGCTCTTGCTGAACTGCTAAAACCCATGAGTGCACACAGTAAAGACTTTTTCTTGCTTCTTGTCTAAAGCCTGTGATTGTGGCCCATGCCATACATTCTCTAGCTCCTGTACTAAAGCCAGCAGGCACAGGCAGTCCACACAGGAGACACCCTTGATCACCTGGCCCCAGTCACCAAAAGGGCTGGTGTTCCAGAGCTCCACAGGATTTTAACAATTGGAAGGACCGCTGTTGGTAGGCTACCACCGCCCAGGGCACTGCCTCAACACAACCTGAAACACAACCCCAAGATTCCCATGAGAAAGGTCTATTTATTTAGCCTGGAGCTTCAGCCTAAGAGGTAGGCTAAAGTTTTCCCACATATCTAAAACGTAAGGAGGTGCTCCCCAGGAACAAAGGCAAGGAAACACTATCTTTGCCCACCCCCTTGACCTTGGTATGGCTCAACAAGATATCCCAGCAAAAATGTTATACACTCATCTAGAGCACTAGTTTTTCCAACTGTCACCCAGGGGATAGGATACCTATAGAACTCTGGGTCTGGATGCGAATATGAAATGATTGGGGTCCCAGAAGACTGCACATATTTGCATATTTTAAAAGGTGCTGCCTGAGGGTCTGGTTTCTAACCAGTCCGAAACTAAATCCTAATCCAAGGAGATTCATCTCCTAGGATTGCCAACAGGTGTTGGCACATTCTCAACAACAGGAGCATATCAAGAATAAATCAGACAGTTTAGACAACCACAAAGATTCCAGAGAAAACCAAGAGCTAGGGCAAGGTTGAACATGAAGGATCATCATCTACACAAGGCCATTCCTTACAAAGAGAGACAGGTAGCTCTCTTGCCTACTACATAAAAACAAACAGAGTCAAGCAAAGTGAAGAAAGAGGAATACAGTCCAAACAAAAGAACAAGACAAAAGCCCCAGGAAAACACCTTAATGATATGGAGATAAGGAATTTACCTGGCAAAGTATTCAGGTAATGGTCACAAAGATGCTAACTGAACTTGGAAGAAGAATGAACATAGTGTGTACTTCAATAAAGAGAGAAAACTCAAGAAAGTACCAAACAAAAGTCACAGAACTGTGACTAAACTGAAAAATACACTACAGAGGTTCAACCACAGACTGAATGAAGTAGAACAGAGAAGTCGGCTAGAAGATAAAGCAATGGAACTCACTCAGAGAAGCAAGAAGAAAAAGTAATTTTAAAAAATGAAGGTATCTTGAGGAACTGCTGACACAATACCAAGGGAAGTAACACTCATATTATAGGGGTCCCAGAAGAAGAGAGTGGAAAAGGCGGCTGAAAACTTCCTAACCTAGGGAAGGAAACATACAGATCTAGGAAGCTCCCAAATTAAGTCACAAGACACATTATAATTAAAATGTCAAAAGTTAAATCTTAAAATCAGTGATAGGAAAAAAAAAAAAAAAAAAAGGAAAAACCCCTAGGTTATGAGAGTTCTCAGCAGAAACTTTGTAAGCCTGAAGAAAGTGGCATGACATACTCAAAGTGCTGCAAGGAAAGAACTTCCAAAAAGATCACTCTACTTGAAAAGTTATCATTTAGATTTGAAAGAGAAAAAAACGTTGTCTGGACAAGCAAAAGCTAAAGTAGCTCATCAATACTAAAGTGGACCTTATAAGAAATATTAAAGGGACCTCTTTAAGGTGAAATATATATAACTAATTAACAAAAGAACATATAAAAGTAAAAACTTCACTGGAAAAGATAAATATATAGTTAAGGCATTACATTAATCACAAATTTTCTAAGAAAGTTAAAAGAAAACCGTTATGAAATTAACTAAAACTACAATAAATAGATAAGAGAGAGAAAAAAAATAAAAGATGTAAAAAAAGTAACATCAAAAAACATAAAAACATGGTAGGGAATAAAAACATACAGCTTTGCAATATAGTAAAAGTTAAGTTGCTATCAACTTAAAATAGACTATTATGTACATACAGATATAAATAACCTCACAGTAACCAAAAAGCAAAAGCTTATAGTAAATATACAAAATAAAATGAGAAAGGAACCCAAACATAACCTTAAACAAGCCATCAAACCACATGAGGGGACAGAAAGAAGAGAGAACTACAAAAAAAGCCAGAAAACAATTAACAAAATGGCAGTAAGTACACACCCACCAAAAACTACTTTAAATGCAAATGAACTAAATTCTCCAATCAGAAGACACAGAGTAGCTGAATAGGTTTTTAAAATAATAATAATTTTTTTTAAATGACACATCTATACACAGCCTACAAGAGATTCACTTCAGAAGTAAGGATGCACAGGGACGCCTGGGTGGCTCAGTTAGTTAAGCAGCTGCCTTCGGCTCAGGTCATGATCCCAGCGTCCTGGGATCGAGTCCCACATCGGGCTCCTTGCCCCGCAGGGAGCCTGTCTCTCCCTCTGACTCTGCCTGCCACTCTGCCTGTGCTCTCTCTCTCTGACAAATAAATAAATAAAATCTTTAAAAAAAAAAAAAAAAGAAGTAAGGATGCACAGATACTGAAAGTGAAAGGGATGAAGAAAGGTAATACCAAAACCTCCCATGAACTGTCCATGAGGAGGAACTGAAAAGAAGATGGTATAGCTATACTCATATCAGACAAAATAAACTTTGAAAGGACTATAATAAAAGGCTTTAGAAATGGGCACTACCTAATGATCAAGGTGCCAATCCAGCAAGAAAACAACATTTATAAATATATATGCACCCAAAATAGAAGCACCAAAATTATAAAGCCAATATTGACAGACCTAAAAGGAGATATTGACAGCATTACAAAAATAGTAACGGATTTTAACACCCCACTTACACCAATGGATTGATCATTCAGACAGAGAATCAATGAGGAAATAATGGCCTTAACACATTAGACTGGATGGACTTAACAAACATATACAGAACATTCCATCTGAAAGCTGAATACACATTCTTCTTGACTGCCCATGGAACATTCTCCAGGACAGATTAGATGTTAGGCCACAAAACAAGTCTCAATTCAAGATTAAAATTACATTAAACAAACAAACAAAAAATTGTATTAAGCACCTTTTCTTACCCCAATGATATAAAACTTAAAATCAATTAGAAGAAAACTGGAAAAACTACAGTTATGTGAAGATTAAACTACATATTACTGAGCAACTACTGGGTTGTAAAAAAAAAATCAAAAAAGTATTTTTTAAATTTCTAGAGAAATGAAAACAGAAACATGACATACAAAAATCTATGGGTGCAACAAAAGCGGTTCTAAGAGGGAAGATCACAGCAATATAGACCTTCCTCAAAACACAAGAGAAATATCAAATAATTTCACACCTAAAGTAACTAAAAGAAGAACGAAAAAAACCCACAGTTAACAGAAGTAAAGAAGTAATAAAGATCAGAGCAGAAATAAATGAAATAGAGACTTAAAAAGCAATAGAAAGATACATGAACTAGAAGCTGGATCTTTGAAAGATAAACAAAAGTCACAAAACTTTAGCTAGATACACCAAGAAATAAAGAGGGCCCAAATAAACCAAATAAAAAATAAAAGATGAGAGGTTACAGAAATACAAAGTATACAGAAATACAAAGGATCATAAGAGCATGCTATAGATAATAACAGGCCAATAAACTAGACAACCTGGAAGAAATGGATAAATTCTTTTTTTTAAAAAAGATTTTATTTATTTATTTGAGAGAGAGAGACAGTGAGAGAGAACATGAGCGAGGAGAAGGTCAGAGGGAGAAGCAGACTCCCCATGGAGCTGGGAGCCCGATGCAGGACTCGATCCCGGGACTCTGGGATCATGACCTGAGCCGAAGGCAGTCGTCCAACCAACTGAGCCACCCAGGCGTCCCTGAAATGGATAAATTCTTACCAAGACCAAATCGTGAAGAAAAAATGTGAATACACTGATTACTAGTAAGAAGGATGACTCAGTAATACCAAAAACCTCCCAATGAACAAAAGTCCAGGGCCAGACAGCTTCACTGATGAATTCTAGCAAACATTTAAAATACTTAATACCTGTCCTTATCAAACTCTTCCAAAAAACTGAAGAGGAGGGAAAGTTTCCAAACTCATTTTACAGTCCAATATTATTAAATACCAAAACCAGACAAGGACATCACAAAAAGAGAAAATTAAAGGCCAATATCCCTAATGAACATGCATGCGAAAATCCTGAATAAAATATTCACAAACTAAGTTTAGCAATACCTTAAAAAGATCATATACCACAATCAAATGGGATTTATTCCAGGGATGTAAGATGGTACAACATCCAAATATCAATCAACATAATATACATTCCTAAAATTAAAGAAAAAAAATCATATAATTATCTCAATAGATGGAAGAAAAAGCATTTGACAAAATTCAACATCCACTTAAAATAAAAATAAAATATAATAAAAAAAGAACTCTCAACAAAGTAGGTACAGAAGGAATCTATTTCAACATAATAAAGGCTACATATGACAAATCCACAGTTAATATCCTACTCAACAGTGAAAAGCTGAAAGCTTTTTTTTTAATTTTTTATAAACATATAATATATTTTTATCCCCAGGGGTACAGGTCTGTGAATCGCCAGGTTTACACACTTCATAGCACTCACCATAGCACACACCCTCCCCAAGGTATACAACCCCACCCCCCTCTCCCAACCCCTGCCCCCGAGCAACCCTCAGTTCCTTCTGTGAGATTAAGAGTCACTTATGGTTTGTCTCCCTCCCAATCCCATCTTGTTTCATTTATTCTTCTCCTACCCCCTTAACCCCCCATGTTGCATATCCACTTCCTCATATCAGGGAGATCATATGATAGTTGTCCTTCTCTGACTGACTTATTTCGCTAAGCATGATACCCTCTAGTTCCATCCATGTCGTCACAAATGGCAAGATTTCATTTCTTTTAATAGCTGCATAGTATTCCATTGTGTATATATACCACATCTTCTTTATCCATTCATCTGTTGATGGACATCTAGGTTCTTTCCATAGTTTGGCTATTGTGGACATTGCTGCTATAAACATTCGGGTGCATGTGCCCCTTCGGATCACTGCATTTGTATCTTTACGGTAAATACCCAGTAGTGCGATTGCTGGGTCATAGGGTAGCTCTATTTTCAACTTTTTGAGGAACCTTCATGCTGTTTTCCAGAGTGGTTGCACCAGCTTGCATTCCCACCAACAGTGTAGGAAGGGTCCCCTTTCTCCGCATCCTTGCCAAGCTGAAAGCGTTCCTCTAGAAATCAGAAACAAGACAAAAATGCATACTGTCCCCACTTTTTTCAACATAGCATTAGAAGTCCAAGCCACCTTATAGTTTTCAGTGTATAGATCTTTCATCTACTTGGTCGAATATTTATATCTGGGTATTTTACTCTTCTTGATGTGATTGTGTGAGGTGGCATACAAATTGGAAAGGAAGTAGTATACTTGTCACTATTTGCAGATCATGATACTATATATAGAAAACACTACAGACGTCACCAAAAACTGTTAGTGCTAATGGACAAAATAAAAAAAATAGAAGATGCAGAATACAAAATTATATACAAAATGTGTTGCTTTTCTATATACTAATAACAAACTATCAGAAAGAGAAATTAAGAAAACGACCTCACACAATCACATCAAGAAGAGTAAAATACCCAGATATAAATATTCGACCAAGTAGATGAAAGAGCTATACACTGAAAACTATAAGATGTTGATGAAGGAAACTTAAGACGACATAAATAAATGGAAAAATAACCTGTGCTTATGGACTAAAAGAATTAGTACTGTTAAAATGTCCATACTACCCAAACCAATCTACAGATTCGATGCAATCTCTATCATAACTCCAAAATTTTTCACAGAACTAAAGTAGTTCTTAAATTTGTACAGAACAACAAAAACATGGAAGAGCCAAAACAAGAACAAAGCTGTAAGTATCACAAGCACAGATTTTGAGATCTACTACAAAGCTATAGCAATCAAAACATTATGGTATTGGCATAAAAACAGACACACAGATCAACAGAACAGAATAGAGAACCCAGAAAAAAACCCTCACATATAGGGTCAATTTATGACAAAGGAAGCAAGAACATACAATGGGAAAAGGAAAGTCTCTTCAATAAATGCTGC
Source organism: Mustela nivalis (assembly GCF_964662115.1). Classification (NCBI taxonomy): domain Eukaryota; kingdom Metazoa; phylum Chordata; class Mammalia; order Carnivora; family Mustelidae; genus Mustela; species Mustela nivalis. The sequence goes on from NC_139027.1 coordinate 56,301,311, forward strand.
TGGAAAAATTGGACAACTACAAGCAAAAGAAGGAAATGGATCACTATCTTACACCATATACAAAAATTAACTCAAAATGGATTAAAGACTTTAATGTAAGACCTGAAGCCATAAAATTCCTAGAAGAAAACAGAGGCAATAAGCTCCTTGACACCAGTCTTAGAAAAAAAAAATTTGGATCTGACTCCAAAGTCAAGGGAAACAAAAGCAAAAATAAATTACTGGGACTAAATTAAAATGCTACTGTACTGTGAAGGAAATCATTAACAAAATGAAAAGACAACCTACTAAATGAGAGAAGATGGCTGCAAATCATACATCTGATTAGGCATCAATATCCAAAATACATATAGAACTCAGAAAACACAACAGAAGAAAACAATCTGAATAAAAATGGGCAGAGGATCTGAAGAGACATTTTTCCAAAGACAACATACAGATAGCCAAAAGACACATGAAAAGATGCTCAACATCATGAATTATCATGGAAATGCAAATCAGAACCACAACAAGATATCACCTCATATCTGTCATAATGGCCATTACTAAAAGACAGTAACAAGAGCTAGTGAGGGGGCACCTGGGTGGCTCAGTGGGTTAAAGCCTCTGCCTTCAGCTCAGGTCATGATCCCAGGGTCCTGGAATTGAGCCCTGCATCGGGCTCTCTGCTCAGTAGGGAGCCTGCTTCCTTCTCTCTCTGCCTGCCTCTCCGCCTACTTGTGATTTCTGTCAAATAAATTAATAAAATCTTAAAAAAAAAAAAAAGAGCTAGTGAGGATATGAAGAAGATAGAACCCTCATGCACTGTTGGTGGGAATGTGAAATTGTGAAGCCACTATGAAAAGGATTATTTACATTCTTCAAGTAATTATAAATATGATCCAACAATTCCACTATCTATCCAAAGGAAATTAACACTGACTAGAAAATATATATGCACCCCTTTTGCTCACTGTAGCATTATTTATAATAGTCAAGATAGGGAAACAATCTAAATGTTCATCTATGGATGAACAGAGAAAGAAAATGCAATACACACACACACACACACACACACGACAGAATACTACTCAGTCATAAAAAGAATGAAGTCTTGCCACTTGCAAAAATGTGGATGGATCTTGAGGGTATTATGATAACTGAAATAGTCAGATAGAGAAAGACAAACACCACATGCTTCATTTACATGTGGAATTTAAAAAACCAGAATTTTATTACAGTACCGTTGAATTTATATATTAATTCAGAGCAAATATAGTATCATAAGATCTGAATCTTCCCCTTCCAGAACATGTTAGAATTCCACATTATTCAGGTCTCTTATGCCCTTTAAATAGTGTTCAGTAAAATTCTACCAAAAAATGTCATTTTTTTGCTTATTTGTTTCTAACTCAGATGTTGCTTTTTTTAATTGGGAGCCCTTTCCCATTATACTTTGTAATTGGTACTACTGTTTGATGATCTCTACAATGGATGGCTTCTTCTGACCATTTGACTTTTTTTGACTTTACTCCAAGACTTTTCCTCTAGTACCTGTTTAAGTTTATAGGACTTACATAGCTTCTGCAGTGCCTTTACATGGATACATAAAGAATCTTAGTGTATGAAAGCTCAGGCAATAATGGAATTGAGGAACACCGTTGACTTTGTGTATTGATCTGTGATACAACAACTTTAACTATTTCTTTAAATCTTCTGAATATTATCTTGCATTTCCAATGTAGGCAATAATATTGCCTCAAAAAAACAGTTTTAGTTTTTCCTTTTCAGTTCTTTTTTCTCTTCCTTGTTTTGCAGTGGCTGTGACTGCAGCTAAAGTACTAACAGAAACCAGACAGTGGACATCATTGCCTTTGATGGAGAGATTTCTCAAATTTTACCAGTAGATATTAGATTTACTGGGAGTTTTTTAGAGATCACCTTTATGAAGCTAAACAGAATCCCACTCTTTTCCTGATTTTCTTAGAATTATCATAAATGAGTACTGAATAAACTGAATAATTCTGTATCTATGAAGCAGACTAAACGGCTTTTCTCTTTTTATCTGTTAATAGAATGTTCTATTAACAGATTTTCTGACGGTTATTTTCATGCCAGATAAACCTTGGTCATGATGCATAATTTTTTTTTAATCTGTTAAATTGGGGGAGGTGTTTCTATATTTCTTATTAAAAAATGGTCTGCAATTCTACAATTTTCTTTTCTTCTTATGCCCTTGTCCATTTTTTTTTTTTTTTGCTAACAGTGAGTTCTCAATGCATTCAGCAGCATTCCCTTTTTTATTATCCTCAAAAATATTTGTATAAGGTAAAGATCATCCAGCCCTTTGAGGTATGCTAAAATTTACCTCTGAAACAGATAGTTTCTCTTTCCCAACACACAGATCTTAGCTTGCAGAACTACCTAGTGAAAGAACACCCACATTTAATTGTCTTCCAGCTTTCTACTTCAACCTGTTTTAAATGTACACACACAAAATGAGGAGTTTTAGTCAACAGTTAAGTAAATTTACCAATATATTTTAACAATTTCTATATTAATCAATATTTCTTCCATCCTATATCTTTCCTCTGGAGTACTTTTTGTCTTGTTAAAGCACAACCTTTAATATTCTATGAGTATCAAATTTTCTTAGTGTTGGTATGTGCAAAATGTCCTTGTTTTGTTTTTACTTTGAATATTTTAGCTGTATATAAAATTATAAACAGACATTTTCTCTGAGCACTCTGAATACAGTGGTTATCTTCTGGCATCCAATTTTCCTAATAAGAAATGTTCTTTTAGTCTAATTATCCTTCCTTTAAATTTAGTATTTCTTCTCTTCCTCAAAGTTTCTAAATATTTTGCTAAACCCTTGATGTTCTGCATATTGATCAGGATGTGCCTAAATGTGCGTTTATATTTATCTGTATAACTCAATTCTTAAGAGTATATTTTGATCTGAGTACTATCTTTATTCAGCACTACAAATACAGCTTCTCTACCTTCCTTCCATTCTCTTCTTCTGCAAAGCTGATTAGATAGTATGTTAAATTTCTCACTCCCTCTTTGTCTCTCTCCTCTGCTTTGTTTTAATATTAACTTCGCAGTTCTCTTGGCTATCTTCTAGGTGATCACCTTTGTATTGACTTCCAATATACTACCTCTCCTGTCATCTGTCTTATCTAGAGTTTATCTCATCTACTGAGTGTCTTACTGGGATGCTGATGTTTTCCCTTGCAAGATTTACTTCTAATGTTGGAATTGATTCTTTACATTAACTTTGTAGTTTTGTTTCTGCCTATTCTTCTTATAGAATATCTTATTCTTTTTACAGCTATTATTTCTTCCCTAATTAATATGAACCATCTAAGATTATTTGGAGTTACTCTGGCTATAATATAAAGTTAACTTTATTTGAATTATTAATTCTCTGATTTTTGCTTTTGTTCGCTCTCTTCTTTAGCCTTTATTGTCTTGGTATGATTTGAAATCTAGTTTCTCCTATTTAAATGACAGAATTCTTATAATTGTTTTGTACCTTCCTCCTCTCCTCTGACTTCACCCATCTCTGTGTTTACCTGCATCTAGCTTCCTATGATCAGAGTCCAGAATTGGTTTGACAAAAGCAGTTTGAGGTCCCTGCCACTCTGTGAATTAGGGGCACCACAGACACAAACATTAGCCAAAAAGCCTCTAATTTAGGTCAGGATCTCAAGACCCTAAGTTCCCTGTCTTTCCTAGGTTTGCAGATCCTTTCAGGCTGTGGTTGCAGCAGCTGCTGGCAGGATTTTTTTTTTTTTTAAGCCTTCTTTCACAGTGAGTGTTGGAGTAGAAGGATCCATACCCTGTCTATGGCTTCAAGCATTAAGCCTGATCCAACCCCAGACCCTTCAACTGAGCACTTTCAGTCTGGCTGGAGGCAAACTTCCAGGCACCACTACATGCTTCTCAGCCTAGATCCCAGAAGGCATGGGTTTCATTCCACCCTACATACCACCTTAAGTAGCTATTCTAGCTGTGATCCACAAGATTGTTTTTGAAATTAGCTTTTGTCTTTGTCTTTTACAGTTTACATATAATAGGTATGTGTATACCCATAATGGCTGGATGAGTCAAAGCACAAATATACTCTGCTATCTTGGCCTATGGTCCCTGCTTCATGTTCAGAGCCCACTACAAAGTATGCAATAGGAGGACAGGGAACCCAGTGGGTTGATTCACTATTAAATTCCTCATAGCTGGTGTTCAGTTAAAGATGTATTGAATAAATGAATGAATACAAGTCATTTTCCTATAAAGACAGCAGGGCCTTCAGTGTTCTCAGTAGACTACAAACACTTGAGGGCAGAAGCCATGTCTGATCTATCATATTGCCTAGTTTAATACCTGTATATGGTAAGTGGTCCATAAATATTTCAAAGGGCCAATATGTTTCTCCTGTTGAATTTCCATACAGTAAAAATTAATGATATCCAAGTAAATGCAGTGTTGCTTTAAAAGATTAAAATCATAATCTAAGTTGTTTTATAAGATGATGGTTCTTCCTTGTAAACTATATATTTTTAAAAAAAGAATGCTTCTTAATGAAAAATATTTCATTCAAGGTTAGAAAGGGTCAGACAGAAGTGGGATATTTTCACTACAATATAAAAGTGGGACATGTCTGACTTTAATTAATCAAGAAATCAAATGAAAGAACTCTCCCTGCTATCTTACAACAGTATCAGGGACCAAACGCAGACAGAATGCTAAGTGAACACAATTCCTCTAGCTGAAATAGCATTTTTCATACCACAGACCGAAGGACAAGGGGACAAAGAAAATGTCCTTGTTGATTAATTACCTTTGGAACCAGGCCCAGTATGAGGAAAGACTATAGTCTAGTGATAAAGCTACGGTCTACTCTTTGTCCCTTCTCCCCTCCCAAGAAATGGTTCTCTGGTTTTCTAAGATATTTTACACCATGATATCCATAAAGAAAAGATGTTTCTATTATTTTCAAAATGAATTCACATCCTCCTAATCAACAACCACATATTTCTGTACATATTGAGCACCTACTGTATGCCAGGTACTCTGGTTGCTCCAGATTGTTAGAAAATGATTCACTGAGGGGAACAAGCCAAACTCAAATACTTCCACACAGGTGATCCCTTAATAAGTGCTACTGGCAAATATAGGAAGGGCAGAATGGATGTGGAGGACAATATAATGAGGACAGAAATTCAAAAGGCCTTGAAGGTTAGGTAAGATTCCTGTGGGAGACACTTCACATCTCTGGGCCTTAGTTTCCTTATCTGTTAACTGAGGAATTTGGGTTAGACAATTTTAACAAGGTTCTTCCCCACAACATTAACCCTCGGTTCTTTTATTTACCTTTCATTACAACATAACTTTCCATGGGGCATTGATAACCCAGTAAACAACCTCCACTGTCCAGAAACTTCTTTACAACAGAGGGAGAAACTTCAGAGACTTTTCCTTCCCGGCAAAGAGAAATCCCTCTCCTTCTTCACAAGGTCTCCCTCCTAGATGTGAAGCCTAAAAGGCTGAGAAAAAAGCAGGATGATCCAGAGCCCCCTGAAGGACTATAAATGGGATCCCAGAGACTGATGAAGAAAAGTCAGTCAGCACAGAGCAGCACAGAAGCGCACTTTCAAATATGCAGGTTGATCACCTGCTTCACATCTCTGACCCCGATATGGCTGCATGGAAGGTGCTATCTGAAGAAAAATGGCATTCAAGATTGACAACTGATTAATACACAAGCCTGATTATATGCAAATCATCACTTTCTGTTGACTTAATTGCGATCTGATGTAACATGTATAATTAACACATGTATTTAAAATAAATGTATATCTAATTGATATGCATATTTATAAAATGAATATTTACATTTATATGTTGTCTTTTTTTTAATTGGGGGTGAATTTCCTTCCCACAGAAGTGAGAGGTTAGGGAGTCCTATCATGAGCTAAGACAGAAAACAGAAACAAGGAATGAGAACTTGTTTTCAGTATGTGTAGTAGAGAAAGCAGCAAGCTAGCCATCAGAAAGCCTAATTCTAGATGCGGCCCTACCCCATGCTGGGTGACTTTCACCTCTGGTATCTGTGAAAGGAAAGACTGGACAATTTCTAAGTCACATTCTAGCTCTACAATTCTATTATAAATTCACAGAACCCCCCAACCTACAATTTCTTTTGGCAAAATGACTGGACTCCAACCACTGATAATTCAGAGTCTCTCTGATGGCAATTATTGTGCCTAAAAATTGTACTCAGAAGATTCTAGATGCATTCTGGAGCTTGAGGTGCCCTATCTATGCTCACAACGCTCAGAAAGCACCAAGTCCTAAGAACAGACCATCTAAACACACATCTGTGAAATAAGGAGGACATGAAGAGTACGCCAGCAGAGGGCAAAACCCTCAGGGAGTAGGACCCAGGAAATAGAAAAAGATAAAGTCTAACGAGGTATTATCCTAGAAACACTAAGTAGATGGGGTCTTTGATGGGTGGCTATGAAGAACAGCTTTTAAAAATACAGTAGGTGATGGGCGCCTGGGTGGCTCAGTGGGTTAAGCCGCTGCCTTCAGCTCAGGTCATGATCTCAGGGTCCTGGGATCGAGTCCGGCATCGGGCTCTCTGCTCAGCAGGGAGTCTGCTTCCTCCTCTCTCTCTCTGCCTGCCTCTCTGCCTACTTGTGATCTCTGTCAAATAAATAAATAAAATCTTTAAAAAAAAATACAGTAGGTGAATGTGTAACATCCATGCCATTTGGCAGACAAAACTACACAGGAAAAAAAAAAATGAAGTCCACTTTCATCAGTCTTTCCCAATTAAAGTGACTTGTTATAAAATACTGTATGAACCAAATTATTAGGAAGACTGAACTCCCCAAAAAGCTCTCAGTAGGCTATGGTCCTGGATATTTTTTTGGCAATATGGTGGAATGAAAAAAGCTGAAAGACGGGGGTGCCTCTCTGCTCCACTCCTGGATAGACAGCAATTTTAAATTGTTGCCTTTTTCCTTCCTGAACTGTCTTCCCTCCTTTAATCACTTTTCTTTCTGAAAAAAGTAACTTAGCCCTCCACTAAACAAATCCATCAAAAAAGTGTCCCAGATTCAAGGCTGGTGTTTCAAACATGAGTAAGACATGGTATCTAAGGAGGTTATAATCTAGTAAGGGAGACAGTGGAATATACAATTAGCTACAATGCAAAGAGAAAACATCTACCTTAGCACTATGGGTGGTGGTTAGGGGGAGAGAAGACAAACTAGTTAATACACCTGTGAAGGAGCTTTTTAGAAAGTGAAGTCTTAAGGAATGAGGAACTTTTCAAAGAAGGTAGAGGGAAATGTGTCAAAATGATACAAGTGTAGTTATTTTTATCTTCTAGACTTCACTGGTCTGCCCATGATGCTTCTACAGACAGAGCAGCAGGCAACTTCCCCCTGCTTCTGCATGTATCTGGAAAACTAACTGTGCCGGTGCCTTTAAACCAGCCCTCTAGGCACACCACACATGGTCTTTGATCCGTGGCCCAGCCCTTTCCTTGCTTGTTGAAATATATCAGACTCATTAGGTACAGAGAGACTTTTTTCATGATAAATGCTTTTTTTTTTTTTTTTAACAAACAATGAAAGCTGCATTTTAACCTCAAAGCAACACTTAGGACACTGGCCACATTAGGGAAACTAGGCTTATAAATCAAAAGAATCTTAATAATGAATTTGTTGATCACTTGAAATCTACAAGTTACTAACTGACATGACCTCCAGAAGAGGACTGCACACAAGCTCATACACATGCATGTGCTCACACACAGCATTTTACTGCATGTTTCAACACATGCATTTAATATGGCTAACAGTGCCTTTTGCAAGCAGATGGGAGAGAAAGAGACTTTAAAAGATGGACTCCTATTGTTCCACCAAACAACTTAAAACTGATCGAAGCCTCAGAGGAGAGAAAAACAAAGCCAGGTCTCTGAGGCTTTCTGTCTACCCTTTCAGAAAATCACTGGCGTCCCAGGCAATACTTAGAAAAGTATTAAAATCTGAGCAACACTGGTTTACTTGTTTATATGCATCCCCACAGAATCCCCCACCACATCTACAGAAGCTTCAAAGGCTCCACAACGAGACCCGTCAGGATGTGGGGAGAGGGAGAGAAAAAGACACTCTCAAGCGTTTGGAGACCCAGCCCAGGCATGCAGGCTCTTAGGCATCTGGTTATCCCAACCTGACACTGCGCCTGCAATTTCAGACTGTTTAATTAATTCTGATAATACCACATCGCAGGTGCTGCAGGAAGTATGTTAATTTAAGATCACATCTTACAAATTCCCACAGGTTTCATTCGAACCTAATAAATGAAATAATCTCCACCATAAGTGCCCTGCTTACTTAATTAGGCATAGGGTGACAAAGCAGTCACACTTGGGGTACACACCAGTGCCACTGGTCACCTTCAAAAGCATAACCATGACGGCCAACAGGCTCCTTCTCTAGGTTTCTATCAAACACACATCAAATAAAGGTCCACACTGCCCTTTCTCCACCAGCAACCCTGTTTTTTTCTTTCTCAATTTCTTTTCTTGTCTTTTTAAACGCATCTCTAGGGCTGGGTGCTGTGAAATCTCACCACGTTCAAACTAAACTTTAGTTCTAATTTCATATTAATTCAGCTAACAAATACCATAAGCCAACCTTATTTTTAACCAATGGGTTAGAAATAACCCATTGTTTCTTCCCACAGTGTTGGGTCACTAAAGGGAACTTTCCAGTACTACCTGAACCAGCAGCAACATAAATGTCATTTCACCACCCCTATCTTTCAAGTCCCACATAATGCACCCACTTTCAGAAACAAGCCTTCTGTTGTGAAATGGGTACAAAACCCTGGAATGCTCTCACCTCCAACCCCCACAGGATTCAGCCACGTCCAGACTGAAGAATTATCCCATCACTGAGGCCTTTCCTGACCAACCAAATGAAAGAGCAACCCCATCCCTACAGATGCACCCTGGCCTCCCTACACAAAAGGATTTGGCTACCACAATACCTGGCTGGTTTTAATAGTGTAGAGAAACAGTTACTAACCCGCTCATTAGATTCACCTGAGGAGCCTCACAGCCAATGTCCAGCCCATGCTGCCACCAATATGTCTGGTGTGGGCTCCACACTTCAGTATCTGTTAGGTAAGAGTTGAAAGCCTCTGCTGCACAGACTCAAATGGACTCAGACTTGGTCTGACGAGTCATTTAATGGGGATAGTCTATTTTGACCATCTACATGATCAAATAGATCAACCCTTTCCCTAATTCTCAGTGGACTGATGCAAAAGCTATATTTGCTTCACTTTGGTTTATACAGACCCCAGTTTCAGAGCCCCCAGGCAGAAAGAATTGATCTTAATTCCTGGTTCCTAGCCTGGCTTCCTTGTAGCCAGTGAACAGTAGTGACATCTGGTATTTTTCTTGGCCCCATTGTCAACACTCTGTAGACTGAATAAACTAAGACAAGATATAAAAATATGGCCTCCAGCCTTCAGAGGCCTTGTCAAACAGGTGAAATGCACTACCTTCTTTTAACTAAGACCTGGCTCTCTCCTTGGCTCACACTGACTCTCCCACTCCTTCCCCTAGCACGCCTCAATTGGGATCTGACAGAAAAAGTCAGCCTTAACTAGATGCAGAAACCCAAACATTGGTTTCTTTGCTGGGAAAAAAAAATGTTCAGAGTGGCTGCATCTGCAACATACCTCTCTACATAGCTTCCACCTCCTGAAGGGTATGGAACTGGGCCTCAGTATTGTTCCCTTTCCACACTGGTTACAGGAACATTGCACTGGACTGGTCCAGTTCTCAAGTTTCTAGATTCAGTTGGCTTCTCCCGTTTTCCATTTTCCGAGCCTGGCTTTGAACAAAAGTTGAACAAATCTCCAAACCTCAGAGGGGAAACCCAGAAAACACTGCCAGGTTTTTCTAACCCCTGCTTGAAATAATCAAACCCCCAGTGTACGCCCAAACTCAGCCAATGCTGGCTCAGCTGCCAGCCCCAGCCTTGCTAAAAAATTCATAAACCACAGAACAGCTGGGCCACAGTCTGCTTTCAGAGCAAAGCATCCACTATCAGGTTTTCATCTAGGCACAACTGAAGAACTGAGTATTTATTCCTGACAGAGACTTGAAAGAGGAAATCTTACTGGCTGTCTGCTTAGAGTCACATGAGGACAGATTTGATGGGAATCCAATGCATATTCCAACTAGATAAAAGATATTATTCATTCCTAAAATGTCTTCAGAGACTCCATTAATGGAGAAATTCCAAGTGACAGAAATAACAAAAAAAAAAAAGAAAGAAAGAAAGAAAGAAAACCCTCTAATATCTACATACAACTGCATTAGGATAGATCAGGGGAAGGAATGCTTAATATTTAGGCCCTCCCTACAATCACATTTCTTTCCTTTTCATCACAAAAGACGAGAACTGGTTGGGGAAAGTCACAGGGAAAGAGGTGCCCCCTGGAAAACATATGGGACCAGTTAAACACTCCTTTTTCCTAACAGGAGAGATTTCATAAGGAAGTTGCCATATTTTGACAATTTCTATGGAGACTCATCCTCCCATAAATTTCCTCAATTGTGACAGGTTATGATAAATATAAAAGGTATCTTGTTGTTATGTCATCAATATTCAATGCACTGGAAAATAGACACTTAAAAATTTTTTAACTTTATCATTTCTCCTAAGACTACATCCAAGGAAGAAGGTGGAGAAGCCAAACCCCTGAAATCTTGTACCTAATCCAATGGGAAGCCCAAATGAAGATTCTTAGATTCAGGAAAACCATTTTTCTAATACCATTTTCTAAACCATTTTCTGATTTGTTTTACAATGAAAGTGAGTCTTCTTGCACTCACACTAATCACATCCCTCTGTAAACCAGCCTTTCTATACATTTGCAAGGCAATAATAATAACTGCTCATAATGGTGCTCTTTAAGTCCTGTTAGAATCTCCATAGTCATAACAAAAATAATGTTTTGTTCTCAGTCTTTGAAAACAAATTATTTAGAAATAATATACATGATCCTAAGTTAACTGCCTTTAATTCCATTTTCCTTACATGCCAAATAATGTGTCCAACTCAACAAATATCAGATGGATGGATGGACAGAGACACAAACAGATGGATGAATGAAAGGAAGAAGAGACAGAGAGAGAGAGAGGAAGGGAGGGAGGGAAGGAAGGCGGGAAGAAAGGACTTTACCGCAACCTAAAAATACATCGCCTGCTTTAGATAAATTAACCAGCTTTCCCCAGAGCCAGTTTATGGATTAGAAGTTCTACTCCCCACTTTCATATTTCTAATAACCTATATTAAATTCATTCTTTATTTTCACAACTTCTAGAAAAACACTAATATAAATAAAAGATGAAACAAGCAGGGCACAGGTTTTAAATTAGATCAGTACCAGTCTGAATGCCATAGATAATACTTTGGATTTGTATCAGACTTTCATGTTCCAAAACATCTTCACAAACACTACTTTGAATCCTCAGAACCCTGAGATAGATGTGGCAGGTAAATCATTACCAATTTCAGATGAGGAGGCAGAGGTCAAGAGCAATTAAAGGCTTCCCTCAAGTCACATGGCTGGTTTGAGATGGGATCAGAATCAGACCCAAGAATCTCTTCATCTCAGCAGTCTTCTCCATCGTGAGAAAGTTCTCAAGTTAGAGAATATGCCCCCTGGCCAGGAATAAAAACAGTGGCTGAGCACCTCTCAGAAGTCTAGGCACACTTAACTCTAGAACCCCAGGCACACATAAAGCTGACCAATTTTCCAAAAACAGGGTAATACCAATACCTTGCTTAACCTTCCCCAAGCTATTATTCTTGCTTTAACCTCCCATCTGCTTTCCCTCTCCCCCTTTCACCATCTTCTCGCATCACCTAGTCCAGTCACCTCTTCCTTCTTTGAGCTCTTACAATGTGTACCTTTCATGGCACTTGTCACACATTAACTTTGTCACATCTCTCACCTAACTGTCTTGAATTTTACTTTACATCTTGAATTGCCATTTTATACAATTAAGCTTATATCCACAAATGAACTGGACTTCAGCACAGAGAAGACACAGAGTAGACCTCTGTTCTTCCTAGCACATAATTGATGACTTCCATCTTAACTAACAGCCAAGCCCCTTGTCCTAGTAATTGTACCCCTGTTGACAAACACTCCTTGCCACTCTCAGTCCCTATGGCTTGAGGTCGCCAAAACCTTCTTCCTCCCCCAGGGATGGACACATGATCAAACCAACCTATGAGACTCAATTCTGAGATTTTTCAATAGCAGAAAGAGAAGCTAGCTTTCTGCTAACACTGCCAACGGAGTGATATAAGTCTGGAGGTACTGGGATTCCCATGTGGAACCTAAGTCTGAATCCAGGATGGATGGAAAAAGTAGAACCAAGGGATGCACAATTCTTGGTCCTGATGAGAAGATCTTGACCTAGCCCCTGGATTTTGGAGGGGGTGGGGTGTACATGAACTATGTATTTCCTTTGTTTTAAATCAGTTGGAATTGGGTTCAGTTAGGGTCACCTCGTTTTTTTTTTGTTTTTTTTTTTATAGGAGAGCCTTTGGAAGGCAATTTGATTAGGAAAGAGATCTTTCTGGGAAATAAGTATGCATAGCAATCCTTTTTTTTAATTTTAATTTTAACTTATTTTTTACTTTTAATATTTTTAAGATTTATTTTATTTTTTCAGTGTTCCAAGATTATGCACCACACCCAGTGCTCTATGCAGTACATGCCCTCCTTAACACCCACCTCCAGGTTCTCCCAACCACCCTCCCACGAAAACCCTCAATTTGTTTCTCAGAGTCCACAGTCCCTCATGGTTCATCTCCCCCTCCAATTTCCCCCAACTCCCTTCTCTTTTCCTCCCCTTCTCCCAATGAGCCCCAAACATAAATTTCCCCAAACCCACCCAAACCCATTTCCCTGGCTTCTTCTTCCTGCTGGCTTCTGAGAGTGAGCTAAGGTCTAATTCATAGTGCCATGAATCCTTACAGCCTCCCACAAATGACCAGGCCACAAGATTGCCTAGTTTCCTATCTATAAAATGAGAATTATAATCTCTGGCTTACAAACTGCTTAAAGGAATTAAGGGGCATCATGGGGTGCCTGGGTGCCTCAGTCTCCTTCTCCCAATGTCCTCTCTGTTATTCCATTATATAATTAAACATTTAAATCATGTTTAATTCAACAAAGGATGAGTGTTAATTTCCTCAAACCTCAGAAGGCACCACAGTGAAGGTTGGGAGGTAATGGGCAAGAATTTGTCCTTTATTGTCCAATTTTTAATAAAAATTTGAATAACATAGGAATGTTCATAGGGTTTGTGCTAAGATAGTATTTGCCAGCATCATAACACTAGGACAACCTTATGACCTCTATAGATTTAGTTCACTCATTAATTCTTGGCACCTCCATAGAGAAGATGAGATAAGATGACATCTATAAATGCCTTTATAGTACCTGGAACACAGTAGGTGCTCAATGTAGTACATTTGTCTTTTCTATATGATCTCCCTGATATGAAAAAGTGGAGATGCAACATGGGGGGTTAAGGGGGTAGGAGAAGAATAAATGAAACAAGATGGGATTGGGAGGGAGACAAACCATAAGTGACTCTTAATCTCACAAAACAAACTGAGGGTTGCTGGGAGGAGGGGGGTTGGGAGAAGGGGGGTGGGGCTATGGACACTGGGGAGGGTATATGCTATGGTGAATGCTGTGAAGTGTGTAAACCTGGCGATGCACATACCTGTACCCCGGGGCATAGCAATCTTCTATATACAGAATAAAACTAGAAAGATTTTTTTAAATGCTTCTAATTAAAACTTTACAAAAGGATGAGAAAAGTTGCACTGTCCACAGAAAAATCAAAAAATAATTACATGAAATTATGTTAATGTTAGTCATTAAAATCATTATGACGACTGTTCCTCATCAATTCTTACATACACATTATTCTCACACTTTAACAACCCTGAAATCAGAATGTGTGACACAATCAGTGAGATCATATAATCTCTGGGCTTGAATTAAAGTTGAATTATTCCAGAGAGGACTGCATATTTGTTTCTGCTAGTCAGAGTTATCTGAGCCTACTTGAAAATAATTTCTTTGCTTGAGGTACTGACCATACCACTAAGGTGAATTCAGACTGAAGACCTGTAAACCAGGTACTGGCTCAAATTCTCAGAGAGATTTGGATTTTCTTCCCTCCACAGAGGGCCAAGGCTGAGATATCCAGGTTTCTTTGCTGGCCCTTCTGGAGAATTTTCCTTTACCTTTTCTCAGAGTAAGTAGCTCTTTGGTATCATGCCTTTATGTAAAGATCTCCTATTCAGCTCCCTACCTTGGATACTTTTTCTTTATGCAAGTGATAAGCTCAGGAGCTGCCCTGGTACATAACTGTTAGTTCAGACTCTGGCTCCTAGTGAGAAAAAGACACCTGTGGAAGCATCAGGTAGGTAATTCAAAAGACTTGTCCTTCTTTTAACTTCATAGTCATCTTTGCTTTCTCAGGCCATTTTATCATAATTCATCAATGCCAAGATACCATCTATTGTAAAAAAAAAAAAAAAAAAAAAAAACCAGCATTGTTATTATGTATATCACTTGCATAAAGAAAAAGTATCCAAGGGCGCCTGGGTGGCTCAGTGGGTTAAAGCCTCTGCCTTCGGCTCAGGTCATGATCCCAGGGTCCTGGAATCGAGTCCCGCATCAGGCTCTCTGCTCAGCAGGAGCCTGCTTCCCTTCCTCTCCCTCTGCCTGCCTCAGCCTACTTGTGATTTCTGTCAAATAAATAAATAAAATCTTAAAAAAAGAAAATAAAAGAAAAGAAAAAGTATCCAAGATAGGAAGCTGAATAGGAGATCTTTACATAAAGGCATGATACCAAAAAGCTACTTATTGGGAACCAGAGTCTGAACTAATAGAGACTGTGCTGCAAACATCTTTCTAAACCTCACTGAGTCTTCAGTAAGGCCAGAAATATAGTAGTTTCTCAATAATCATTTAGTTTCTGAATTAACTAAATTAATGACTGATCAGAATTTTATGAACCTAAATGCAACTAAGTAGCAGAAGAAAATGTACCAGGGCAGCTCCTGGGCTGAAATGCCTTCTAAACATGAGCTCAAGATGAGGTCCCTATTAAAAAGGGTTCTCCTTTTTAAAAACCCCAATTAAATATCCCTCCATATTGTGTCACCCCACTGGGAACATGAGTATACACATGTCTGGAGGCACATATTACAATTAAAATGGTTTTCCACAATTTTATTTAAACTTTACTGGATACTCAGGTAGTCCATTCTAAGTACCCACTTTGGTAACAGTGGTTCAAGTACCAAATAAGATTGCTTTTCATTCAATTGAACTTCCAGAAATGCCATGATATTACTCTCCAGTATTACAGAAAATGATTCCAGAGAAGGTTAAACAACATGCAACCTTTCACCCTCTAACTCTATTACTGCTGGGGTGAAACCTTTGTTAAATCCAGATTTATAACCCTTCTCGGTTCATCCTGCCGAGTGGTTCTGCAAGCACAGAGCCTGCATTTGTTGCTAGAGAGAAAACATTTGCTCAGTGAATTCTCTTGGTCTTTATCTCCATTCTCTTGAGAATTGTTAGAAAATAGAGCATTGACTCCTAGTCTCTTTCTTTTTCTCTCTTTCCCCTCAGAGCCTCTTGCTGTATAACAAGATTGTTAAAGACAAATTGCTAACCATCCCTCTTACACACACACCTCATTAAATTGGTTGCACAATTTTCTTTCATTCTTTCTCCAGGATTGCTATAGGAATATAGCCATTTATAATAACTGCCACTGTTGAGTATAACTGCCGGGCTCAGGTGAGAGTGTATATATACCCTTTGTTTTGCAAAAGGCTTTCAGGTACAAGTAATTCAGTTCTGTTTCCTTAGATGAATGACTAGCATATTAGAAGACCTTAGGTCACCTGGGGTTCATGCTGGTTCTTAATGAATTCTGTTGAAATTCCAGGAACTACATAAGAGACTTCTGAATGGGCACATCTTACAGTTGATTTCTCATCATCATCCTCCTCAACATTCTTAAAAAGCTAATGTAAAAGGCTAAGAGTAGGCCTCCCTACCACCTCAGTTCACTCAATTAAAATCCCAAGTTTAGAATTTCTTTGTAGAATCTAACAGAGAAAATCCAGAAAGAGAGCACATATGTTGGGCAGGGCACATGTCTACAAATCAGGAGGTCACCAATATAATTCAGTTCTGCTGCTCTCCCTTCTATGGCATTTGAGCCTCAGTTTCTCCATGTTTGAAATGAAAATTAAAATACCCTCCATGTACCTAACTGAGATCCTAAAACTATTCCAAATAATAATTTTTGTGGAAGTGCTTTGACAAGTGTAAAACAGCAAATATATGTAAGGTATTACTATACACATACTAATGGGCTCTCAGAATTAAGCATTTTCTATGTGACTCAAAGGGCTTACTGGGGGGATCAGATACACAAAGAACAGGAAGGAAAACCAGTAGCAACATGCTTTCTGGGACTCTCAGGGCCTCCAGAACCCAATTCTAAATATCACAGGCCAAAATGTTGAGCACGATCTGTGGAGCTGAAAGCCCAGGAAAAATATCAGGTCATCAGTTGAGCCACTTGCCAGCAAGGTCATGGAACTGAAAACAGTAACTGCAGTTTATGAGAGGGAATAATCTCAAAATCCAAATATGGTAAATGCAGGGACTCTGGGTGATGAACACTGCAGTAAGAAAACAAGAAGGAAAGCCAAGCCTCTCAGGGCTCAGACCAGTAATGGAGGCTCTTGGCCATGCCTGGCCTTGCCCAGTGGCCAGCACTAAAGCCTTTCAATCAGCCATCTAAGCTCCATCCTGTGCCTGAGCCAGTGTCTCCATGACTGACAGCAATATGGCTGCCCTGCCAGTCTAGCTGATGAGACTGGAGTTGATCTCATTGCCCTGGAGTCCCAGGCTACGACATACTCACCCAATGAAGCCCTCCCAAAATCTCATTAAAACTGTCTTCCACGTGATTACTACTTGAAGCCATATACTGAGCCTAACCCAACAAAAGCCAAGTCTGTTACATTCTTTGATCACTCTTATTAAGGTCAACCTACTTCTTTGGCAGAGCCTGCGTTTTCCCAGCCCACTGTCCCTGTCTTCCTCAACTCACCAATACAATGCCCTTGTCTCACTACCAGCAGTCTGGGCTTAGAGAAGCCACAGTTACTCTTCCAGACCAACATAATTTTGTAAGCAATTGTATTATGGTGAAGAGGAAAAAAAAAAAAACAAAAAACACTGCTCTTAGAGGCAGAAAGCCTGTGATCAATTCTCAGAACCCACAATTTATAAATTGGCAAGAATCTGGATGAGTGTCTCTCCAAACTTCATTTTCTTCCCCTGAAGAAAAAGCAGAATAATAGTACCTTCCACAGAGTTATCCTCAAATTGAGTGAATATGTCTAAAAAAAACTATGTAAACTATAATGTGCAATAAAACTTAAGAAGCTTTTTGTGCACCTGGGTGGCTCAGTTAAATGTCCAGCTCTTGGTTTCAGCTCAGGTCATGATGTCATGGGTCGAGGGATGGAGCCCCGCATAGGGCTCGGTGCTCAGCAGAGAGTCTGCTTAAAGATTCTCTCCCTCTGTCCCTCCCTCCATTAGTGTATGAGCATAGTTGCATGCTCTCTTCCTCTCTCTCAAATCAATAAATAAATCTTTTTTTAAAAAAAAAGTAAAAATAAAAATAAAACCTTAAGAAGTTTTCAGTTGCCCAGAAATAAAATATGTAGAATATCTATTACTGGAATCTAAGCTATTAATGAAAGATTTGTTAAATGAATACATGAAGGAATAAAATCTAAATCTCACATTTTGAAATAAAATCTATACATTAGATTAAAATATACATTAGGTTAAAATATACATTAATCTAAAAAAATAATAAAATATCCATTAATTCTATAAAAGAGCTCTCTGTATCTTAGATCCTAGAAGTAACCTAAATTTTTCAATAAAAACCTTCTTACATATTATGGTAACTGTCTCTTCCTCTAAAGCCCTACTGTCAACACCTACTGTCAGTCCCTGCCACTTTGCGATCTATTTTTATGGCAATTACCTCCTAACTGCTCTCCCCGGCTCTGGTTGGGGTTGAGGAAACCCACAGGCAGAGGACGCCACCAGGGTTGTGAGTGGCAATAAACCAGAGTAATAGATGGAGGCAGAATCTAGTCAGAACTGAAAGGCAGGCAAAGTAGTGCCCAAAAAAGGAATGCCAACTTGAGACTAAAATCGGGCTGGGCAAGGAGATAACCAGGAGCATCGGAGCTGAGGGAGCAATTAGAATGGGAGGGGAAGTCAAGATGCAAATGTTCAACACATAGAACCTAGCATTCATGGCTGGGGGACTGAGACAGAACATAAAGTACCAATTTTATAAGCCCTGGTCATGAGACAATGTCACATCTGCCTCAGTTTGATGCTTTTGAAGACCTTCATTTCACCTTTCCCCAGGGCAATGTCTGCCTTTTGCAGCTGGTGAATGAATACCCCTCTGACATCATCAACCTCTCTAATATATAGTCTGTCCTATGTTCAATTCACACACTTAAGGTTTACTGTGTTCAGACCCCATTTTGCACCAAAACTTCCAATGTCTAGTCCCAGCCCCTTACACAAATTCCCCTCTCCTGACCTTAGTGCTCAAGACTTCTAGGCCCAAATGACCTACTTATCACCTTTGATTCCACCCTGCCACAATCTTACTTGTTTCAAGCACTTGTCCCCCAGATCATCTGACTCCCTCCCATTTCCATGCTCTTCTTATACAGTTCCTCCCATCTAGAAAACCACTGCCCTTCTCTCCACTTCTCTAGATTCTATACTAGGTTCTTCAAGACAACACAATACTCTTTTCCCCCAAGAAGTATTCCAGGATTCCTGTGCCTACAATTGTTGGTTCTCATCTGAACCCCTCTAGCCCCTGGAGGGGGTGTTAGCAGTTTGCGATAAATTGCTCTTACAAGATACTGTTGCACTGTTACCTTTTATCATCTCTACTATTCATTTTTTCCTGTTTATATCTTAATGAAAATCTTGTCATTATTTTTTGTATCTCCCAAGTGCCTAAGAGTGATGCTTCAATTACAGCAAGTCCTTAACAAATACCCATTAATTACTCTATTGAAATTGTCGGCTTTACGCTTACTCTAAAGACTTCCTTCTATCTCAGAAAGCTAATTCTAAGGCAAGCAGCAGCAGAGCAGTGGCAATGAGCATACTCTTGAGATCACCAAAATTCAAATCCTCATGGTTCTGCTTACCACCTGTGTGACTACATCACTAAACCTCTCTATGCCTAAATCTCACCCACAGAGCTGCTTTGATGCCTAGATAAACAAAGCCACATAAATCACTGATGTTCTTAACCTACATACAGTAAGTTCTTAATAAAAGATAACTATTATTACAGGTAAAAAAAAAAAAGAGAGAGAGAACACATTCAATGTCTGCACATTTTAGATCTTCTATTGTATATACTATAAGCTGAGAGAACCTATAAATGCAAATAATTAAATTTATTATGGTTCCTTGAATGCCTAAATTAACTCAAAATGTTTTTCCTGCATATAGATTGATGTTCTATAATTTCTTGAGGGACATTAAACATATTTTAGTTGACTCTCTGGGATTTAGGTTAAGTTTTGCAATCTTGGAATCGTTAAAAGAACTAAAGTCCTTTGGTTCAACAAAAGAAAAGAGAAAAAAGAAGGAGAAGCATTCTGCCCTCTTACTATCTTTCAATTGTTCTCATTCCTCAAAATGGAGCTTGATTGTTTTTAATAGCAAAAATGTTGCCACAGACCGATCCAAAATCGATTTATTAAAATTGACAGATTATCCAATCTTTTACCATAAAAGAATGCACACACTCTGTGAAGCTTTTCTCCAAGAAACCTGAGGTTGCAAACGCCTTCCTAGAATGCTATCAATTTAAATGATTGAAAAAAACAACACATAATAAGTGACAGATTTTTCAAATCAGATAAAGATGGGAACCAGATTATCTGTCTGTGGGTGATAGATTGCAGCAATAATAAATTCACTTGAAGACACTGGATCAATTTTTAATCAAGCCAAGAATTATTATTGCAGAAAGATAAAATGACCCATGAGAAGATGCCTTAATTTTCCACCAATCAAATTATAGCCTTTCTAAATAAGATGTAATGAGATCCATGGAATATCCAGGTTACACATCCCACCTAATTACCCATGTTCCCTGTCATGTAGTGATATACTAGTGGTAAACTGACCTCTGAATTTGCCCAGATGAAAAGGTAATTAGTTTTTCCACCAGGCTGTAGTGAAAATAACAGCAGTGACACATGTCATCTCCTTCCACCAAGTCACAGTCTCTGAGGTGTTTGTTCTTAAAATATACAGGATATGACCTACTGGGTAATAAACTACACAGTCATTAAGTGAAGCTTGTGTCTGACAGAAAAACAGCCGCCATCTCTAAGTTGCGAAAAAAGGGCCTGGAGGTAAAGCAAATCAGTCTACACTTGACATTAAACTTTATCAGCAGGGAACAATGCCTCCCCCACCCTCCCCAAGGAGCTACCAATCAGGAAATGGAACTTGTAATTACTGACGACTGTGAAGACCTTGTAGAAAGATCCATATGTTCCATCTGCCCCACTTGTTCCCATCTCTTCTTTCAAGATTTGGGATCTCCCCAATTCAGGTTTCTTTCCTCATCTAAAAGCTACTGATAAGAGATTCAGTATAAATACAGCTATTCCCCTGAACTAATCCCAGTTAGCATCCCTTCACCATTCATTCATTCAACAAACACCTAAATTACCCTTCCATTTCTCCAGTTCTTAAAACAGATAATCCCACTCACCCAGATCAACTTTCCTCATCAGAACTATTTAGTCTTCATCCCTGTTGCTGAACATCGCTAAGCTCTTCTAGCATCAAGATTTCCTATGTTTACTAGAAATTTATTCAACTTAGCACTTATTTCAGTCCACTCTTAATCTCCTACTAATGCTCATGTGTGCCTGTAAAGAGACTATTAGTAAATTAGTGACCAAGGGTCATGTCTAAGCTTCCAATGTTAATGATAATCAGTTGTTGGTTTTGAAATGAATCTTTAATTTATTCCTGTCATTAAATCCTTTGAAGAACTGCTTCCATTTCACCCAGAGTATGAGAATTGCAAGATCTTATATTTTCAAACTGTTTGACCAACTGTCAAATTAGAGCCCTCAGAAAGAAACAATCTTTTAAGGTAATAATAATCCTTCATGATGGGGCTCACATCTGGAACTCAATAAATGCACTTACTACAAGAAATTTTTTGCCCAATAATGTTTGCCCAAGTTTCTTTTTCATTATTACATACACATTTAACCCATTTCTGGTAATATGTGATCCTTTATCATATTCAAGTCATCCTTACAGAAAGGGCAAAATAATGACCAAAAAATGCTAATTATTCTAATGTAACACTGGATGTCATTTTATTCAGCTGCAGATCTCAACACTGATAATCCTAAAATTAGTTTTAAAATAACAAACAAATATTAGTTTTGTTATTTTTATTATTTAGTACATCACATATGTTATGGACTGATTGTGTCCATATTCATGTGTTGAAGCCCTCACCCCAAAATTTGATGGTGTTGGAGATAGAACCTTTGGGAGATTATGTAATTAGATTTAGAGGAGGAGGTCATGAGGGTAGAGCACCCATGATGGATTCAGTGCCTCTTTAAGAAGAGAAAGAGACACAAGAGCCTTTTCTTTCTCTGCCATGTTAGAAGCAAGTTGGCAGCTGTCTGCAAGCCAGGAAAAGGACCTGCACAAAGAACTGAATCTGCCAACATCTTTATCTTGGACTTCTCAGCATTTAGAACTGTGAGCAATAAATGTCCTTTGTTTAAGCCACTCAGTCTATAGTATTTTGTCACAGAAGCACTAGCTACGACAATATATAAACACACAAATAATTATTGCATTATACATTATATTAACATAGAATAATACATAATGCATGAAATAATATCAACTAACATTCTTTGAGGCACCCTGTTAACAGTTTTACATTCACTGTCTTAACCCAACAGCTTGAGAAGTAACTCCTTCTCTAATTTTTCAAATGAAAAAATTGAGGCTTAAGGGTGGTAAGTAACTTGCACAAGGTCCCATGAAGGAGGAGAACTCAGGCAATATGTCTCCACACTTACCCACTAAGATACAAACTGTGCTTTCTGAGGAATTGGTCATGTTCATCTTAAGTAAGATTATAATTCCAAAACACCTGCCACTGCTACAATGTCCCACTAGTGATTTTTCCCCATTTTTATGGTATCTTGACTTTGGATGTTACTGACTCCTCTGGGCACTCCATTTTGGAAATAATTGGCTCAAGCACAAAGGGAGTTATCCTCAGTTTAACGAATTCTAGCAATTCACCATTGTGCTACCCCTTCCTTGTTAATTTACTAATAACAATTACAACAAAAATTGGCATGCTATATAAATTCTTACATATTCTCTTTACCTTAAAATATCATCTCTGGAAATCTTAAAAAGTGATGTATTAAGATTTATGGCTTATTACCAGTAATACAGCTATAGCCAATTGATTATAAAAGCCAACTGTTCTTAAGTAATTCAAAATGCCCACTGAATCATTGAACACTACAACAAAAACTTACAATGTATTATATGCTGGCTAACTGAACATAATAAAAAAATTAGTTAAAACACACAAAATGCCCAGTGTGGTGAATGGAACATAATATGTCTTTGGAATATTAACATTTAAAATATCACTTTGCGGGTGCCTGGGTGGCTCAGTGGGTTGAGCCGCTGCCTTCGGCTCAGGTCACGATCTCAAGATCCTGGGATCGAGTCCCGCATCGGGCTCTCTGCTCAGCAGGGAGCCTGCTTCCCTCTCTCGCTCTCTGCCTGCCTCTCCGTCTACTTGTGATTTCTCTCTGTCAAATAAATAAATAAAATCTTAAAAAAAAATAAAAAATAAAAAATAAATAAAATAAAATATCACTTTGCATGCAGAGAAAGGGGAACCTCTTGCAATGTTGGTAGAAAGGCAAACTAGTATAGCCACTCTGGAGAAGAGTGTGGAAGCTCCTCAAAAAACTAAAAACAGAACTACCCTATGATCCCGCAATTGCACTACTAGTTATTTACCCAAAGGATACAGACATACAGATTTTAAGGGGTACATGCACCCTGATATTTAAACAGCATCATCAACAATAGCTAAACTATAGAGAGAGCCCCAATGTCCACCATCTGGTGAAGGAAAAAAGAAGATGTGGCATATAGAGATGTACTTAGGTGTGTATACACACACACACACACCATGGAGTATTATTCAGCCATCAGAAAGAACGAAATCTTGCCATTTTAAATGATATGGATGGAGCTAGAATGTATAATGCTAAGTGAAATAGGTCAATCAGAGAAAGACAAATACCATATGATTTCACTCATATATGGAATTTAAGAAACAAAACAGAGGAACATATGTGAAGGGGGGGAGGGAGAGTGTAAAGTAAATTGCAAGAAACTCTTAATGACAGAGAACAACCTGGGGGTTGATGGAGGATGGGAGAGATAGATGCTGGGTATTAAAGAAGGTACTTGGGATGAGCACTAGTTTTTGTATGTAAGTTTTGTACGTAAGTAGTGAATAAGTGAATTCTACTCCTGAAACAAACATTGCTCTGAATGTTAACTAAGTAAAATTTAAATAAAATTTTTTAAATGAAGAAATACATAAAATTTTCTTTGCATTCTTGCACTTGGTCAAATCAATACTTAGACATTAACTAAATACATGCAGCTGCCCCCATAGTACATTTTTATGGGTAAAGCTTCATAATTATGTAAGCACAGAAAGGAGTTCATGGATTTATATATCTGTATTTTCCAAATACTAACAAGTAGCTCATGTATTCAACAGTAAATGCAAATTTGTATCAATGAAAACCATTTTAAGTTTTAGAATGTTACAAATCCATTGATTCTCATGGTCTCAAATTAACATATAGTACTGTCACTCTTATATGTTGATATGGCTAGAAGATTTTATGTCAACCAAGAGATTTTCTACACATCACTTTCATTGATTTGCTGCTTATTTTTACACAGTTTGCTGATATCCATTCCAACACCATAAAACTTACTCTCAAAATATCCTAAAAGTACACTGAGGCCTTCTTCCAAAAATGTATAATTGCCAATATGTAACTCTTAAAGAAATTGCTTCCAGCACTCAGATAGGACCAACAAAATGGGACCTGCTAGCCAAGGGTCTGGTGCTGAATTCCTTTTGCCTGGCAACTAAGACAGTATGGTAACAGTGAAAAGGATTCAAACTTCTTTAGATGTACCTCTTCCGTCTCTCTGCTTAAGAAAAGTCCAATGAAGGGGCGCCTGGGTGGCTCAGTGGTTAAGCCGCTGCCTTCGGCTCAGGTCATGATCCCAGGGTCCTGGGATCAAGCCCCGCATCCGGCTCTCTGCTCAGCGGGGAGCCTGCTTCCTCCTCTCTCTCTCTGCCTGCCTCTCTGCCTACTTACGATCTCTGTCTGTCAAATAAATAAATAAAATCTTTAAAAAAAAAAAAAAAAAAGAAAGTCCAATGAATGAAGAGTATGAGTATGAGTACCAAAAAAGTAAAAACTGAACAATACCAGAGCTTGGAGTGAGAAAGGATATTAACTTAGTTTTAAATAAGGTGAATTTAGGAACATTTGGGACAGACAGATAAGCATCCAGTAAATAATTCAGATGTAAGTATCTGGGGTTGAGATAAGAGACTGAGCTGGAAAGCCAGGATTAAGAACAATTGGGTTATAGAACAATTGGGCAGATTAAGAACAATTGGGCAGAAGTAGAAATAGATGAGACACAATGACCTTGGGAGAATGAGTGACAAAAGCAGAGGCAGAGGATTAGAATTTCGCCTGGTGCTTTGAATCATACTGATTCTTGAAGTGTCCAGCTCTGGATTCCACTAATCTGAGTGTTTTCACCTGCTAAATTTGAACTGGCTAGGTTATTCTTTTACTGGACCATTCCTGGGAGTCCAGTTTTCCCGACCTTAGAGCACCTTCTCTTAGAGCATACTCTAAGGTCTGTCCTAGAAGCCCTGAGGTAGTTAAAGCTCTTACTTGAGCAATTCACTTCTTTCTTCCTTTATTTCCTCTTTCCCCTTCTTTCTTTTCCACAAATATTTACTGAGCACTAATCTTGTGCCAGGCATTGCTCCAGATACTAGAAGCAATGAACCAAAATGCACAGTATTACCACAGCAGATACCCAAAGGCTCTGTTTAAGAAAAATGAGCTAAATTTTTTTAAATTGTTGCTTTGTTAAGAAAATAGCAGAGCTTTCAAATCTCCTGAACTTGTTCTTTTAAGGGAAAACAAAAGAGCATCATACATTTACTTAAGGTAGTGATGTTCTCAGTCATTAAGCACTGGAGCATCATATAAACACAGGATGTGTTATTGAAGGGGACACAACAGAGTTTACAGCAAGTTCAAGACTCAGAAAAGGGAGAGCTGGAAACATAGCTCCCAGTCCTCACTTCCTGCAACATAATCACCCATCCATTCAGCATTCCATGGAACCTATATCGTCCTTTATAATATCTACTCCCCACTCAGCGGTTTGAAACATTCTGTCTGTAGCAATAAATGTTCCTAAAGACTATTTTGTCAAGGTCATTAGGATGCTTTCTGAAATGCCTCTTCTTGTAACTAGGACGTTCACTGAGATAAGAAGGGTTCTTTGTGAGGAAACTGGGCCACTCAAATCATATATTAAAATGTCCTCCTAACTTTCAAAAAAGAAAGAAAAAAATGATTAAGTAAATGCTTAATGTTTATTATAGTTAGAATCTTAAGTCAAATTTATGATGCACTAGATTTATATGTTTTATATTATATATACTTTACAGTTCATTGAGATTTCTTATATAATCAATGTGTACAGTATATTTAAGCCCATTTATATGACAAACCATTATTTTATTCTTGAAAATTATTATAGAGGTTTATAGCTATCACATCTTTGCTTTTAGGATATATTTTTGTCACATCTATGGTTTATTTAATGGCAGGCCCTTGGTCAGGAATGCAATGCCCAATTACAACACACTGTAATTATGGGAAAAGGTGACTGCTTTTTGATAGAATTTCCAGGAACAGATTGTGGTCAAAGGCAGAGACAAATTGTGCTTTGAAAAGAACAACTCTCATGAGTAAGAATGTGTGTGCATGCCCTATGCACATGTAAAACCCCTTCTCTAAACAAAACATACCACTAGACACTCTCTTCCTCCATTCAGGTTTAGAAAGACACATGATTCTTTTGAGATGTCTTGTATCATTCTTACAGGCTTAGCAATGGAAAAGGAAGGATTACACATGATTATCCATACATCCATCATACACCCCACCAATAAAAGCCATGTTGGCCTCTCAGATATTGTCACCCCATCTCAGTAACTTCAAGTGGCTTCTGTCTTCTGGCCATCTTTAGTGAGTGAAAAATAAGCTCAGCTGCTTCCTCTGAATCTCTGTTAGGAATACTAATGGTGCAATGGTATAGAATCCATGTGAAAAATCCACAACTCCGAAGTTCAAGTCAGGGACTTGAGAGCGACTCTAATAGTCCCGATTCCTAAAATGTCCATGTTTTTTTTCACAAAGGTTTCTTTAGTACATTATGTTCAAATCTTCTAAGAGAATTCCCTGAAGGATACTACTTAATAACAGGTAGAAAATGGCATAAATAGCAATTTTTAAAATGAAAAGTACCCTCTCATTCACTTAAAAAATTACATTCTATAAATATGACAAACGAATGAATGAAAAATTCCAGATGTCTGGAAAGGCTGGGATACCTAATAGAACAGAAGATTTGGAGAATTTCTGGTCTACCTCCAACAAACCATTGCATTTGATGCATTACAAGATTAGGCCATGAACCTATGTAAACTCATACTTTACATCCAAGTTTAAGCAATTATGTTTTAGAAACATTTCTTTGATTGCTTAAGCCATGGGGCATACCTTGACTGGCAGTAGTAGCAATAGAGTTCATGCCAAGTAATGTGCCTGGAAGTAAGGGAATGAAAAGACCCCTATGAGATCAGGATAACAAATCTGGCTACTCTAGTGGCAAGACAGTCAGGCTGGCCAAGAATACAGGTCTGAAAGCTGGTGAATCGTATCAGGGAGAATGCCAAGTGCCAAATCAGTGTATCAGTTAGGATTTAACTTCAGCCAACAGAAACCATTCCAGCTAGTCTCAGAATAAAGTGCCTTACTGATAGGCATTAGGTGGCTTAAAACACCTACACAGAGCTTTCAGGACTAATTCTCCAGGCCCTGCCACCCTGGAGAAAACTGTTGTCATTGTGACAGCAAGTTGGTGAGTTTAAAACACAGCAGCCTCTGACCTGTTGTGCACCAGCAAAGTAGGTGACTCACGCCCTGTCTCTCACTCCATTCTGTTCCACTCAGCTCTGAAACCCAGCCTTACACATAGGCAGAACCAATAAAGTACCCAGCACCTGAGGTCTAGAGGAGTTTTTCAAGCAGCTTTTGTTTTCCAGCATCTGGAGTTCAGGAGGTTGAAATAAATGTTAAGATCATAGATGGATAGGTTGGAGTTTACCCTGGGAAATTAAATTAGCAATGGACTAAGGGAAGGTCTTGACAGGATACAAGAAAGAAGAAAATCTGAGGGAGGAAGCAAGATGGAGGAGGAGGAGACTGGAATATCATTAGGTCTCAGGAGGTCAGCTAGATACTTAACAAACCATTCTGAACACCTACAAACTCAACAGGGGATCAAAGAGAAGAAAAGTAGCAATTCTAGGAACAGAAAATCGACCACTTTCTGGAAGGTAGGACATGTGGAGAAGTGAATCCAAAGTGATGGGAAGATAGACCACAGGGGGAGAGGCCAGGTCCTGGCCAGCTGTGGAGCAGCAGAGCACAAAATCGGAACTTTTAGAAGTCTGCTCCATTGAGGGACATCAGTCCAGAGGCTAAGCAGGGGTGGAGCCCTAGCACAGACAGTGTGGTCTCAGGACCCACACGGACAGAGAAAGACCAGGGGTATCTGACTGTGGCAGAGCTCCCAAGTATCAGAGCAGGGAAGCTGGCTACAGAGACGGAGCCAAGGAGTGTGCTCTCAGCTTGGGGTTACCTTAAACTATGACCTGACACACAGTTGGGCCACTGCTCTTCCAGCAGGGACCCCACAAGTGGCATATCTGGAGAGATTCCCTCCTTCCTCCTCAGGAAGGACTGGCTCAGGAGCTTGCTGCAGGAATCTACTGACTTTGGAGACTCCAAAGAGGGCCGTGAGCCAGAGATAGAAACAGTCACAGGCTGAATGAGCTCAAAGTGCAGCCAGAGACCAGGGAGATGGGAGGGATTGACTGCTTTTCTCTGAGGGTTCACTGAGGAGTGGGGCCACAAACTTTCGACTCCTATGAGGCTGGAGATTTGGAGGCTGCCATGTTCATTCCCATCCTTTAAAGCTATATGGAAAGTGTTCAGGAAACAAAAGCTACAGAGAGCAAAACCAAGCAGATTACTTAGCCTGGCCCTTGACAAGGGTGGTGCAATTCCGCCTCTGGCAAAGACATCTGACAATCATGGGCAAGAGGCTCCTCCCCCAGAAGAGCAGCAAGAACACCCAGTCAAGACCAAGTTTATGATTCAATGAGAACTATGGAATTCCAGAGCTAGGGGGAAGAAACACATAGAATTCATGGCTTTTTTTCCCATAATCCTTTAGTCTTTCAAAGTTAAATTTTTTAAATTTATTTTTTGCTTATACTATTTTTTTAACTTTTCCTATTTCCTCTTTTAATGCTTTTTAACTATTTTATCTTATCAATACATTTTTTAAAAAAATCTTTTTAAATTTTCATTGTTATAGTCATATTTTATCCCTTCACTGTATTTAACCTTATTTATTGTATACATATAAGTTTTTTTCTTTAAAATTTTAGGATACAATTTCTTCTAATACATCAAAATTTGCACTAAATCTAGCACATGGCTTTGTTCTAGTCTCCAGCCTGATTACATTCTCTCCTCTTTTTTTTTTTCTTTTTCCAACCAACTTATCAATTCCTTTGTTAGAATATTTTTTAATTTTCATCTTCATAGTTATATTCCATCCCTTCATCATGTTTACCCTTATTTTTATATATACATATAAGTTTTTCTTTCTTTAAAATTTTGGGAGGTAGTTTCTTCTAAGAGACCAAAATATATCCAAAATCAAGTGGGCAGATCTGTTCTATTGCCCAGTCTAATATATATATTTATATTTATATATATATTTATTCTCCCCTTCTTCTCCCCCTAGTTTTAGGTGTCTTCTGATTTGCTTAGTGTATATTTTTCTGGGGTCTTGACCACCCATTTAGTATTTTGTTCTCTCATTCATCTATTCTTATCTGGATAAAATTATAAGGCAGGAAAACTTGCCACAGAAAAAAGAACAATAGGCAGTACCAACAGCTAGGGACCTAATCAACATGGACATTAGTAATATGTCAGAACTAGAGTTCATAATGATGATTATCAAGGTGCTAGCTGAGCTCAAAAAAAAAAAAAAGAGGATATTAGAGAATCCCCTCCTGGAGAAATAAAGGAACTCAAATATAACAAAGTTGAAATAAAAAAGCTATTCATGAGGTGCAATAAAAAATAGAGGTTCTTACTGCTAGGATAAATGAGGCAGAAGAGAGAATTAGTGATATAGAAGCCTAAACGACAGAAAATAAAGAAGTTGAGCAAAAGAGAGACAACTACTGGACCATGAGAGGAGAATTCAAGAGATAAGTAACACTATAAGACAAAACAATATTAGAATAATTGGGATCCCAGGAGAAGAAGAAACAGAGAGAGGAGCAGAAGATATATTGGAACAGATTATACCAGAGAATTTCCCTAATTTGGGGAAGGAAACAAGCATCAAAATTGAGGAGGCACAGAGACCTGCCCTCAAAATCAATAAAAATAGGTCCACACCCCATCATCTAATAGTAAAACTCAGAAGTCTTAGTCACAAAGAGAAAATCCTGAAAGTAGCTCAGAACAAGAAGTCTATGACATAGAATGGTAGAAATATTAGATTGGCAGCTTACTTTTCCACAGAGACCTGATAGGCCAGAAAGGACTGGCATGATCTATTCAGAGCACTAAACAAGAAAAACATGCAGCCAAGAATACTATATCCAGCTAGGATGTCACTGAAAATAGGAGAGATAAAAAGCTTCCACGACAAACAAAAATTAAAATAATTTGCAAACAACAAACCAGCCCTACTGGAAAAGGGTCCTCTAAGCAAAGAGAGAACATAAAACTAACAGAACAGAAAGGAACAGAGACAATATAGAGTAACAGTCACCTTACAGGCAATACAATGGCACTGGATTCATATCTTTCAATAGTTACCCTGAATGTAAATGGGCTAAATATCCCAAGCAAAAGACGCAGGGTATCAGAATGGATTAAAAAAAAAAAAAAGACCCACTGATATGCTGTCTATAAGAAACTCATATTAGAACCAAAGACACCTCCAGGTTTAAAGTAAGGGGGTGGAAAACAATTTACCATGCTAATGGTAAAGAAAGAAAGCTGGGGTGCCAATCCTTATATTAGATTTTAAACCAAAGGCTATCATAAGAGATGAGGAAGGACACTATATCATACTCAAAGGATCTGCCCAACAAGAAGATCTAACAATTTTAAATATCTATGCCCCTAACATGGGAGCAGCCATCTACATAAACCAATTAATAACAAAATCAAAGAAACACATCAACAATACTACAATAATAGTAGGGGACTTTACACCCCCTTCACTGAAATGGACAGATCATCCAAGCAAAAGATCAACAAGGAAATAAAGGCTTTAAATGACACACTGGACCAGATGAACATCACAGAGATATTCAGAACATTCCATCCCAAAGCAACAGAATACACATTCTTCTCTAGTGAACCTGGAACATTCTCTGGACTACATCACATCCTAGGTCAGAAATCAGGTCTCAACCAGTACCAAAAGATTGGGATCATCCTTGCATATTTTCAGACCACAATGCTCTGAAACTAGAACTCAATCATAAGAGGAAAGTTGAAAAGAACTCAAATACATGGAGGCTAAAGAGCATCCTACTAAAGAATGAATGGGTCAACCAGAAAATTAAAGAAGAATTAAAAAATTCATAGAAACAAATGAAAATGAAAACACAACTTGTTCAAAATCTGTGGGACACAGCAAAGGTGGTCCTGAAAGGAAAGTATATAGAGATACAAGCCTTTCTCAAGAAACAAGAAAGGTCTCAGGTACACAACCTAACCCTACACCTAAAGGAGCTTGAGAAGGGTGCCTCGGTGGCTCAGTGGGTTAAAGCCTCTGTCTTTAGCTCAGGTCATGTTCCCAGGATCCTGGGATCGAGCCCCGCATCAGGCTCTCTGCTCAACGGGGAGCCTGCTTCCTCCTCTCTCTCTGCCTGTCTCTCTGCCTACTTGTGATCTCTGTCTGTCCAATAAATAAATAAAATCTTTAAAAACAATAATAATAATAAAATAAAGGAGCTTGAGAAAGAATAGCAAAGAAAGGCTAAACCCAGCAGAAGAAGAGAAATAATAAAGATCAGAGCAGAAATCGATGAAATAGAAATCAAAAGAACAGTAGAACAAGTCAATGAAACTAGGAGCTTGTTCTTTGAAAGAATTAAGAAGATTGATAAAACCCTGGCCAGACTTATCAAAAAGAAAAGAGAAAGGTGGGGTGCCTGGGTGGCTCAATGGGTTAAAGCCTCTGCCTTTGGCTCAGGTCATGATCCCAGGATCCTGGGAGCCCCGCATCGGGTTCTTTGCTCAGCGGGGAACCTGCTTCCTCCTCTCTCTCTCTCTCTCTGCCTGCCTCGCTGCCTACTTGTAATCTCTCTCTGTCAAATAAATAAATAAATAAATCTTAAAAAATAAAAAAGAAAGAAAAGAGAAAGGACCCAAATAAATCATGAATGAAAGAGGACAGATCACAACCAACACCCAAAGAAATACAAACAATTATAAGAATATATTATGAGCAACTATACACCAGAAAATTTGACAAATCTGGAAGAAACAGATGTGTACCTTGAAAAATATAAACTACCAAAACTGAACCAGGAAGAAATAGAAAGCCTGAACAGACCCATAACCAGTAAGGAGATTGAAGCAGTCATCAAAAATCTCCCAATAAGAGCCCAGGGCCAGATGGCTTCCCAGGGGAATTCTACCAAACATTTAAAGACGAATCAATACCTATTCTCCTGAAACTGTTCCAAAAAATAGAAATGGAAGGAAAACTTCCAAACTCATTTTATGAGGCCAGCATTACCTGGATCCCAAAACCAGACAAAGACCCCATCAAAAAGGAGAATTACAGACCAATATCCTTGATGAACACAGATGCAAAAATTCTCACCAAAATACTAGTCAATAGGACCCAACAGTACATTAAAAGGATTATTCACCAAGATCAAGTGCGATTTATTCCTGGGCTGCAAGTTTGGTTCAACATCACAAAAATCAATCAATGTGATACTATATTAATAAAAGAAAGAACAAGAACCATATGATACTCAATAATAGACGCTGAAAAACCATTTAACAAAGTATAGCATCCTTTTTTTTAAGGATTTTATTTATTTATTTGATAGACAGAGATCACAAATAGGCAGAGAGGCAGGCATAGAGAGTGATGGGAAAGAGGCTCCATGCTGAGCAGAGAGCCCAATGCGGGGCTCAATCTCAGGACCCTGGGCTTGATGCCCAGGACCCTGGGATCTGACCTGAGCTGAAGACAGAGGCTTTAACCCACTGAGCCACCCAGGTGCCCTTAGATCCTTTCTTGATCAAAGCTCTTCACAGTGTAGGGATAGAGAACACATACCTCAATATCATCAAAGCCATCTATGAAAAACACACAGCGAATATCATTCTCAGTGGGGAAAAACTGAGAGCTTTCTCTCAAGGTCAGGAACACTGCAGGGATGTCCACTATCACCACTGCTATTCAACATAGTACTAGAAGTCCTAGCCTCAGCAATCAGACAGCAAAAAGAAATTAAAGGGATGCCTGGGTGGCTCAGTGGGTTAAGCCTCTGCCTTTGGCTCAGGTCATGATCCCAGGGTCCTGGGATGGAGCCCTGCATTGGGCTCTCTGCTCAGCGGGAAGCCGGCTTCCCCCACCCCCCCCTTCCTGCCTCTCTGCCTACTTGTGATCTCTATCGGTCAAATAAATAAATAAAATCTTAAAAAAAAAAAAAAAGAAAGAAAGAAAGAAATTAAAGACAAAGTAGAAGCAAACTTTCACTCTTTGCAGATGATATGATACTTTATGTGGAAAACCCAAAAGACTCCACTGCAAATCTGCTAGAACTTGTACAGGAATTCAGTAAAGTGTCAGAATATAAAATTAGTGCACGCAAATCAGTTGAATTTCTATACACCAACAACAAGACAGAAGAAAGAGAAATTAAGAAGTCAATCTCATTTACAATTGCACTCAAAACCATAAGATACCTAGGAATAAACCTAAGCAAAGAGGCAAAGAATCTATACTCAGAAAACTACAAAGTACTCATGAAAAAAGTTGAGTAAGACACAAAGAAATGGAAAAATGTTCCATGCTCATGGATTGGAAAAACTAATAGTGTGAAAATGTCCATGCTACCTAAAGCAATCTACATATTTAATGCAATCACTATCAAAATACCACCAATTTTTTTTTCAAATAAATGGAACAAATAATCCTAAAATTTATATGGAACCAGAAAGACTCCAAATAGCTAGAGGAATGTTGAAAAAGAAAACCAAGTTGGTGGCATCACAATGCCAGACTTCAAGCTCTATTACAAAGCTGTCACCATCAAGACAGTATGGTACTGGCACAGGAACAGACACATAGATCAATGGAACAGAATAGACAACCCAGAAATGGACCTTCAACTCTATGGTCAACTATTCTTCGACAAAGCAGGAAATAATGTCCAATGGAAAAAAAGAGAGCCTCTTCAACAAATGGTGTTGGGAAAATTGGACAGCCACATGCAGAAGAATGAAACTGGACCATTTCCTTATACCACACACAAAAATAGACTCAAAATGGAGGAAAGACCTCAATGTGAGACAGGAATCCATCAAAATCCTTGAAGAGAACACAGGCAGCAACCTCTTCGACCTTAGTTGCAACAACTTCTTCCTAGAAACATTGCCCAAGGCAAGGGAGGCAAGGGCAAAAATGAACTATTGGGACTTAATCAAGATCAAAAGGTTTTGCCCAAAAAAGAAAACAGTCAACAAAACCAAAATATAACCAACATAATGGGAGAAGATATTTGCAAATGATATATCACACAAAGGGCTAGTATCCAAAATCTATAAAGAACTTACTAAACTCAACATCCAAAGAACAAATAATCCAATCAAGAAATGGGCAGAAGACATAAACAGATATTTCTGCAAAGAAGACATCCAGATAGCCAACAGACACATGAAAAAGTGCTCCACATCACTTGGCATCAGGGAAATACAAATCAAAACCACAATGAGATACCACCTCACACCAGTCAGAATGGCTAAAATTACCAAGTCAGGAAACTACAGATGTTGGCAAAGATGCAGAGAAAGGCGAACCCTCCTACAGCGTTGGTGGGAATGCAAGCTGATGCAGCCATTCTAGAAAACACCATGGTTTTTCAAAAAGTTGGAAATAGAGCTACCCTACAACCCAGCAATCACACTACTGTGTATTTGCCCTAAAGATATAAATGTAGTGATCTGAAGGGGCATGTGCACCCAAACGTTTATAGCAGCAAGGTCCACAATAGCCAAACTATGGAAAGAACCTAGATGTTCACCAACAGATGAATGGATAAAGAAGATGTGGTTTATATATATAATGGAATACTATGCAGCCATCAAAAGAAATGAAATCTTGCCATTTGCAATGACGTGGATGGACTAGAAGGTATTATACCGAGCGAAATAAGCCAATCAGAGAAAGATAATTACCATATGATCTCTCTGATATGAGGAATTCAAGAGGCAGGGCAGGGGATTGTGGGGGGTAGGGAAGGAAAAAATGAAACAAGATGGGATTGGGAGGGAGACAAACCGTAAGAGGCTCTTAATCTCACAAAACAAACTAAGGGTTGCTCGGGGTTAGGGGTAGAAATAGGGTGGCTGGGTTATGGACATTGGGGAGGGTATGTGTCATTATGAGTGCTGTGAAGTGTATAAGCCTGATGATTCACAGACCTGTACCCCTGGTAAAAATAATACATTATATGTTAATAAAAATAAAAAATAATTCAATTGCTTTTCTATATACCAGGAATAAACAACTGAAATTTGTTAAAAAAAAAAAAAAAAGAATTTATTAGAAAAAAAGAAAAAAGAAAGAAAGAAAGAATGAATGAATGAATGAATCTGACTTCTTTACCAAAAAGAAAGAATCTGACTTCTTTACCAAAAAGACTAGACCAAGTGAAAAACATTCAAAGATGGGAAATTACACAGGTAACCAGAAGTCAGGTTTGGAGGGTACATTCTTTAAGTTCTACAACTTCAATTTCTCCTTAAGAGGAAAAGATAATTAGCAGGATTTGATGTCAAATAAATGTTCATTTGTTTTGTTTGTCTGTTTATCTAAATAGGCATCTAAGAACTTCCTGGTAAGATCCTTTAAGAAACCAAGGCTATGGGAGAGACTAGATGGAAAGAAATAGTATTATGGAGACCCTGGCCAAAGATTCATGCAATGTCATCATAGGGGCGCCTGGGTGGCTCAGTCAGTTAAGCCGTCTGCCTTTGGCTGAGGTCATGATCCCGAGGTCCTGGGACAGAGCCCTACATTGGGCTCCCAGCTCAGTAGGGAGCCTGCTTCTCCCTCTCCTCCCTGCTTGTGCTCTCTCTCCCTATCTCTGTAACTATATTCTGCCTCTCTCTTTCTCAAATAAATAAAATCAAAAAAAAAAAAAAAAAAGACATGTCATCGTCTTTAGCCCTTCATAATCTTCCCCCTCTCCCATGGCGTCACCTGCTAAGGCACTCAGGATGTACCCAGGGCTTGGTGAGTAGAGGAAGTCCTTCCACCCAGTGAAGCATTCAGCTTCTACTACTGCAAGGTTGACTACAGCTGTCCTTACCCCAACCTTCTAACAGCAGTGTTTTCATAAAACCTCAGTAGTATGAGTTTGATACCAAGGACACCCCAGTGTTCTCGGAAGTAGGCTCTACTCTACATTCCAGGGGTCTGCCCAAATGACAATGATAAAACAATGTTGTTATTCAAGGTATCTCTATATACTTTATTTGTTCCTCACTACAACTTTAGGATATAGGCAGGAAAAATATAAGGATTTCCATTTAAAAATGGGGAGAGTAAAATTTAGTGTAGATAAGCAACCTGCCCAAGGTGCATAAATGCTGATCCCCGGCCAGACACCAGATGCACTAATTACAGATCTGGGGTAACACTCAGAACTCCAAGCTTCCAAGGGCATCTGCTCTTTAGAACCAGATCTTAGGAGCAAATAGCAAGGATTCAGAGGCCCAGCCCAGAGCTGGAACAGGTCCTCCGAAGTCAGAGCACTATACTTCCCCAGGAAATACTGAAATGCTTTGTTGCAAAGAAGCCTTCTTAAGATACACCAACCTTTTCTAGACATGCTGAAGCAAAATAATTTTACTTAATTCTGAAAACAATTGCAGAACTGAATTGCAAGAATTGGATAAAAGGTAGGGGAAGAAAGGGAGAAAAGTCTAATGCCAATTTCCAACTTTTTTCAGTTTCTGTACCCTAACAAAGTCTGATTGACTTTAAGATCCTCCACCACAAGCTTTATGAAGTGCTAAACATATCTGTCAATTTAATACCTATTTTGCTTTCAGAATTTTCCCATATTCTCTTAAGATAACTGAAGATATCTTAGTCAAGGCATTTATGATAGGAATGAGTAAAACAAGAAACTCATTTGTCCTCAAACCTACTACTTTCAGTTACTTAATGTTTGTACTTCCAAGGAAAGTAGAAGCTCTTAAAAGGGAAAAAAAAAAGGGTGGAAAAAACAAGTGGAAAAAAAAAGAAACACAATTTTGAACTTTGAAAAACAGGTTCTTGCAAGGAAATAAATCACTTGCTTTTCCATCCCAAATTGACTTCATAACTGTAAGTAGTAACATTGTTCAGGGGCACATTCTGTGTCAGACCTACTGCTAGGTCTGCCACACGTTTCACTTCACAATACCCCTTGGAACTAAGAATCATTCCCATTTTACAGATGAGGGAAATAAGGAATAGTGAAATTAAGTCAGTGCTTCTTGAACTTAATGTGGAAACAAATGACCTGAAAATACTGTTAAAATACGAAATCTCATTCAGATCAAGGTTGGAACCATGACCCAAGATTTGGAAATGGTGGTACCCAAAGTTCAGAGTCAGTAAGTCTACTCCTATCCACTATGCCAACTGTCCTTATAGCATGATCTAGGACCAGAAACAACAGCAGCATCTCCTGGGAATGTGTTAGAAATGCAAATTCTGGGACCTTTTCCTAGATCTGGAGGTGAAGTCCAGTGATCAATGTCTGAAAAAGCCCTCAGGGATTCTGGTGGCACTCAAGTTTAAAGTCATCACACTATGACACACCTTGGATTGTTTTAGAAAGTCTTTCCTGCCACTGTGCATTTGAGCCTCAAAATGTGCCTGAGGTTTTGACATATTACAATCCCTCTGGGCTAATTATGATCACACAAAGGGTAGTTTCTTCAGATAAGGCTGAGAACATATTACCTCTCCTGACTAAAACCACGCTTCTGTCTTCTCCATCCAGAAAAGAATGACAAAACAATATTGCAGCCAATAAGGTGGAAGGCAAAGGAAATACTTAACTTGTTTTCCAAATCAAATTGTTTATATGCTCCAGGGTTATAAAGAGTAACTGATCTGCTGCAGGCATGTGCTTTATACCTAGGAAATGATCATTCTCCAAGGCGTATGCATAGAACAGATTTCAGTGAAGGAACGGAAATGTTTCCCAGAAAATTCCCCAGCAACAACAATGATGCAATCATTTATTTTTCACACTCAGAACCACAGAACTTCAGTGCTTCCCCAAAGCAGGCCTCTGTGGCTCCCAGAAATAAAAAAAAATATATAGCTCCAAAATAGAAACTAAATGCAACTCAAAAAAAAAAAAAAAAAAAAGGAAAAAGGAAAAACAAGCATAGTTACATCCTTCTACTTACCAAGCCAAAAATAATAGTATCCCAATCCGTTCAATTTACAGTCTACTTAAGTGTGCTTCTGGTCCTTCCTTTATCTGACCCAATACATTCATCCTCCCTAAAGCATCTACCTAAGACTCACTCTGGCTAGACTCCAGTCAAGATATTTTGTAAGTTGAAAGTGTGATAGGCTCTTGATGACAGCACATATTTTCCCCCATCTGCACTAAATTCAAACCATTCTTCACAGCCCCATTAGACACGAGCAAAGTCACTTGTAGCCAGTAGGTGCCCTTTGATTATATTTTTAGAATAGCCCATGAATAAAATAGAGTTGGATTACCCAAAGAAAGCTGGTAACTAAATATGACAGTCTGAATAATCAGGAAAATTCTAACATTTTATCTGGAGAGTAGTCTCCCCTGATGTCATTGGAAGTTACGTGTTATATTCATATTGCTGACTTCAGATTATTCAAAAGAGTTGCTTTAGGTGTCAAAAGCCACAAAAAAGCAACAAAAAAGCACAGTAATTCTCAGTGCATACAAAAACACATACATACCCATGCAAAACCAAGAGGCTCCAGTGGAAGGAAAACCAACTGCACAGTCTGTTGCTATACAATTCTCTCTCCCTAAATTCCATCCTTTCCTCTAAAGCCCAAACTTCCTCCACTGTTATCTTTAGATATTTAATTAATTTGCACCCACGTCCCCAGAACTCTGATTCCTTAACTTGCATCTGGGCCTGGCCCCAGAGAATCAAATACATATTCACACTCTCAGAAGCTGGAGATCTTACCATATTTAACAAGAAGCATCTCTGACAGTAATTGGAGTTTCATATCAAGGTAAATAAATGGTAAGATCATAAGAACATACTCCAGTGGCCCTGTGCATCCTGGAAATGCTAACATCAGAGAGCAAATTTAACATAAGGCCTCAGTGGAGATGAATTTTCCATAAACAAACAATGTGAAGAAAGCCTCACTTTTGTCATATGTTATTCCCATTGAAGAAAAGATGAATATTCTGTTTCATATGTTTGTTACCAGAAGCTGATGCTTCATTTATTTAATAGGAGGATTTTCACTTCCCTGTCAGGTGGACCAAGTTAACATCGTATCTTGGTCAGCAGTGGACAAGAAATCTCACCCAGCAGTGCCTTTTAATGCAAATTGTCCAAGTTGTTAAATGGGCTGTGATGTTAACACTTCAAGTGAGTCTATTTAAGAATAGGTTATCTTTTTCATTTATCCACATTGAACATAGCTCCGTCTTGTAGGTCTAGAAGCTTTCTCTAGGACAGATTTTCTCAATCTCAGTACTACTGATATGTGGGGACAGATAATTTTTGTTGTGAGGGCTGTAGTAGGCAGAATAATGGCCTCACAGAGATGTTCATGACCTAATCCCTGGAACCTGTGAATATGTTACATTACATAACAAAAGGAAATTAAGGTTTGCAGACAAATTTAAGGTTGCTAATTAGAATACTTTACAATACAGAGATTATCTTGGACTACTGGGTGGATCCAATATAATCACAGGCACCCCTAAAGTGAAAGAGAAGGACAAAATAGTTGGTCAAAGAGATGTGATGATGGAAGAAGCAGGAGAGATCTGAAACATGGAAGGGACTTGACCCACCACTGCTGGCTTTAAATACAAGAAAAGAGGCCCACATACCAAGGCATGCAGGCAGCTTCTAGAAGCTGAAAAAGGCAAAAGAATGAATTCTCCCTTAAAGCCTCCATAAAGGAACAGGGTACTTACTAACACCTTAATTTTAGTTCCTTGAGCTCCATGCCAGACTTCTGACCTATAGAAGGTAAAATAATAAAGTCACTAAATTTATGGTCTTAAGCCACTAAATTTATAGTAGCTTGTTATGGCAACAATTGTTATGGCAGTCTCTATATTGAAAAATGTGCTTTGTAGTGTTTTTAACATCCTCCATGGTCTCGACCTGCTAGAAGCCAGTAGACCCCTCCCCCAAGTTATAACAATCAAACTATCTCTAGACACTGCCAAATGTACTGGGGGGAGCAGGAAAAATCACACTTGCCCTAGCACTACTTGACCCTATTTATTTTAAAAATAATGTTCTCTCTCAGTATCAGGGCATAAACATTCAACCTCAAACTTTGGGGTCAAGTCACTTCAATAAGCCAGTATAATGCTTAAAAAAAAAAAAAAAGAAAAGACTATTTTTATTTTGAAAAAAGTTAAAGAAAAAATAAAATAAATATTCCATCATTCATTATTATACTAGGAAAAAAGCAAGCCTCATTGTATAAAAGGTGAGAAGGTATGAAAAATATGAATTAATGCCAGACACATGCAAGAAGTCTGCCCATTATTACCAATGATTTTTAAAAAATAGTAACAGCAATTGCACTTACTAAGTATTGACCCCAAAGATACAGATGTAGTGAGAAGGGGCACATGCACTCCAGTGCTCATAGCAATAATGTCCATGATAGTCAAACTGTAGAAGGAGCTGAGATGCCCTTCAACAGATGAGTGGATAAAGAAGATGTGGTTCATATATGCAATAGAATATTAGCCATCAGAAAGGATGAACAGCTACTATTTGCATCAACATGGACGGAAATGGGGGAGGGATTATGTTAAGTGAAATAAGTCAAGCAGAGAAGAACAATTATCATATGGCTTCACCCATATGTGGAACATAAAGAATAGCTTGGAAGACCATAGTGGAAGGGAGGGAAAACTGAATGGGAAGAAATAAGAGAGGGAGAGAAACCATGAGAGACTCTGGACTCTGGGAACCAAGCTGAGGGTTATAGAGGGGATGGGTGGGGGATGGGGTAGCTGGGTGGTGGGTATTAAGGAGGGCATGTGTTGTGATGAGCACTGGGTTTTTATATGCAACTAATGAATCACTGAACACTACATCAAAAACTAATGAGGTACTATACAATGGCTAATTGAACATAATAAAAAATAAAATAGTAACAGTAACAAAAATAAACATTTTATATCTATAACCTCATTTAATCTTCAAAACCATTGTGAGCCATATGTTGGGGGTGACAGGACATTCTTTCTGCCATCTATGAGTTCCTACAGATAGCACTTCAGAGATGGAGAGGAGGTGAACTTTTATGCAGGGACAGAAGAGATGGAGAGACTAGAAATGGTTCTGGGAAAGAAGTCTATCCCAGCACCAATGTTTACTGGCTGTTCTGCTATTCTGTAAATGCTTGAAGGTTGATTTAAGAGTGATGAGGCCTGCATATAAACATCTGAAACCAGTACTTTGTGTTAGTCTATTCAATCCTAAGACCCTCCCCATTTAACTGGAGTCCATGACCACTTCTGATGAAAACATACACAGATCTTAGGAAAGTTTTTAAATAACTATTAAAATTCATGATGATTCCTTACTTAAAGGTAGAGCTATTCCCAGACCACAACCGTGCCAAAAAAACTAGCCTGCACTTGCTTACAATTATTTCTGAACACAACCCTGTGAGTTTTTTGAAATTCTATGTCATGGGGGAGTGCAAGCAGGATGTCAAAAGGAAATTTCCGGAGCTGGGGGAAATTGGAAGGGGAGGTGAACCATGAGAGACTATGGACTCTGAAAAACAATCTGAGGGGACTGAAGTGGCGGGGGGTAGGAGGCTGGGGTACCAGGTGGTGGGTATTATGGAGGGCACGGATTGCATGGAGCACTGGGTGTGGTGAAAAAAGAATGAATACTGTTATGCTAAAAATAATTTAAAAATAAATTAAAAAAAAGGAAATTTCCATTCCAATCTGTTCCCTGACACTGAACAGCCCTTAATTTCATAGGCTACATGTTCTTTGGTTTCCCACTATAATTCTCTTACTATTCAACAAATTGTGTACCTCAGACCCACCTTAGAATCTGCAGTCCCACTTGCCCTGAAAGTTTACTAAATGACAGAGAAGCCATCACCATCCCTTGGCACCTTCTTGTGTGACCAAGCAACCATGCTTGTATTAAGACCAGTTCTGTCTTCACTCTCTTGGAGTAGGACCTATCTCCCTGGAGCCACCTCATTAAAGCATTAGTCACCAGACAAATTGCAAATTCCAAGTTTAGCTGATGTTATCTTATAGAAACAACTGCTTGGGTACTGGTGTTTCTTTTTATCCATGGGGGATTCAAAAAGGGCTGCAAAGGTACACTGGGGGAGGCAGAGAGACAAAGCAGCTCCAAGGACAGCCAGCCACTGTTAGCACAATGTGTCACATCCACATTATCCATAAGGACCATTTCATTTTGCTAACACAGATTTTTTTTTCTTTTCCAACTTTGCAATACTGGGTTCACTTTACTATTATATTTAAAATCAAATTAAAATCAATGCTCTATACCCTTTGCCTTTGCAGAGCCCAATGTCAGGAGTATTTCTTGCTTTAGCTGAATTTCCCTTTCCTCTTTTTTGGTTTTTCAATTTTTTTAAAATCTTACTCCAGGAAGTAATCAGCCTCCAGGAAGGAGGACAGAAATGCAACACTGAATAAAAAATGATATTTTATTGATGTCATACCAAAAGCACCACCAAAATGGACAGTTATTTAAATTGTTTATATGATGAAGTTATTTATTACCTTATATCGAGCTAAAGAAATGAAAGCCAAACCATTTCTAATACCCCAGTCAGATATCAGGGAGAATAAACTGCAATTTCACATTTGAACAAAAGCACCTGAACTACTACTGGGATGACAGGTCCCACCTGAAAACTCCTTTCAATGGCTGGAAAATTGGCCTGTCACAGAATCTGGATGTTTTTTTCAGCGGGACCTGAAGTAAATGGTCAGCAGCAAGTTTTACTTTTGGCCTCAAAATGGCAGGAAGGAAATGCAGCAAGTGGGGCATAAAACCCCAGTAAGAGGCAAAACACTGTCAAACTGGGTTCTTCAGTAGCTTTCACCTCTTGATCTTTTCAAGCTGGGCTAAAAAGTCCTGACTGGATACTGCAGGGGCCAGAAGGAAGAGAAAAGGAAGGAGTCTGAGTTAAGCTTTCTGTCCCCATTTTAAAAGGAAAAGCCCAAACCAATGTTAAGGTTCAGTTGTGATTATTCTCATAATCAATTTTCAATTGTTTGGGAGAAATTAGTTCCACAAACATTTACTTATTATTTCCTATGTAAAAATGATGAGCTCTGACCCCCCCCCCCAAAAAAAGTACTAGTAAGACATGATTCCTTTTTTGAAGAAGAGAGTTATTTACAAAAAATTCAGAATTAAATGTTTGCCATAAGAAAGGTATGACAACTTGCTCCCATGCCTCCACAATAATGGAGGCATCAGAGAAGGTTTGGGGGGGTGGACCATAGTATTTGAGCAGAGCCTTTTAGTCTGACAATGATAGTAACAGATGGTCAGGACACTGGAGGGCACTCCAAGCTGGGAGCACAACTGAGAGCAAAGGGTCAGTGGGATAAGCATGCAAAGCACTTCTGAGGAACAACAATACTCCCTAAACACCAGAAGCAAAAAGCTGAAATGGAAAAATGAAGCTTCCTAATGTATATTTGTACTAGCCAAAACTGCATCCAGTACTAATGTTGGATGCTACCAACACACACAAAGTTACCTCCAATAAGTAACACACTTGTATAATCCTATCTCCTTGAGTTTGGGTAGAATCTGTGACTTGCTTCTAACCAACAGAATATGTCACAACTAATAGATGCCATCCCTTGATTAGGTTACATTATATGTCAAAGGGTATTATTTCCCTGACCCTTTTATATTATAATGCTTCATCAGAGCAGAAAGGACAGAAAAGCTTTTTTGCTGGTTATGAAGAAGTAAACTGTCACTTTACGAGAGGGTCATGTAATAGGCAGCTTCTAGTAGCTTCTAGTAGCAGCTTCTACTAGATATTCTAGGAGAATATCCTCCTGCCAACAGTCAGTAAGAAAAAGGGAAGATGAACTCTGCCAACAATCAGAGGATGTATATCAGTAAATTATATCCTTCCCCTGTCAAGCCTGAGACTGGACCAAAGGCCAAGCCAAACCTGTACTACACCCTGGTAAGCCTCAATAATCTAGGCAAGTCTTACCTGGACTTCTGACCCACAGAAACTATGAAATAATAAATAGGCACTTTTAGAGCTACTAAGTTTGTTTCTAGTAATTTGTTATCCAGCATAAGAAACTAATACTTTGGGTAAATAAATATTGAAAAAGATTGCCATTCAAGACCAGGGCAGGGAGGCCCTTGAATATCATGCTACAGGAATTGAATCCCTTCGTGCAAAAGTAACTATTCATTATGGTTTAATTGTTATTTT
Source organism: Mustela nivalis (assembly GCF_964662115.1). NCBI lineage: Eukaryota > Metazoa > Chordata > Mammalia > Carnivora > Mustelidae > Mustela > Mustela nivalis. The sequence goes on from NC_139027.1 coordinate 56,346,086, forward strand.
TGACAATTACAATTATCTTATTAAATGAACAAACATATGTATTCAGCATAGTAGCTGGAATGAAATAAATGCCCTTAAGTATTAACTGTTATTGTCACTGCTATTGGCATTACTATCTCCTGCTATGAATACATTTCCTGAAGAGAAATGAGGTGCTACTCAAGACAAAAGCTCACCAAAGAAACAACACTCTCCTTAGGTCTTAAGATTTGGGGAGCTTTGAGAATCTGAAGAAAAGGAAATACTTATTACCACTGAGAAAAATGCACATATTCACATATACACAGCATTTTGCCTATGGCTTCAAGAATCAATGTTCTAAAATAACGTGGCACTTTAAGGCTAGTGGGAGAGTCTCCTAAAAACCCCAAGAGACAGTACTCTCAAGAATTCGGATTTTACCCTCAGCTCTGATGCTATAATTTTACATCTATCTTCTCAACTAATGCCAGTTTTAACTGCCATTCAAAACTGCCCAAAAGGGTGTTATTCCCAAGGTAGAGCGTATTCTCACTTCCAGCTCTTCTGAGTGGTGGGCAATGCCCCATACGTTCAGATTGCTAGGTAAGAAGGCCCACAACACACTTAGCATTCCAAAGCCAGCCACTGAAAATTCTCCTCAGGCTTCCTACACATTTTATGGACAGTATACAAAATCCAGGACAGCAGCCTCAATATGCCCCTGAGTTCCACCCCTTTCATGAACACTGTAGTCTCTCATCTCTGGTAAGTGGCACACAAGAAACTAAAGGACTGGTCCAATCTCATGAGAGTCCACCATCCACAGCACAAATAGTTGTGGCCAAAGTTTCCCATCCTATACTGAGTGATTCATGTAATTCATCTAGATATAAATGCAGGCATCAGAAGCTGCTTGACTAGTTTCTGTTTTATATTGACAACTGTGTGTTCTTAGGACTGCAAGCATTTACAATTAAACTGGAACTTTAGCTTCCTGCCTGGGAAAAAAATTTTATATGGACATGGAAATACAATGAACAATGTGTGGACCAATGAACAAAACATAATGTGCATGGAATTGATGAAAAGTGAATCTCATGATTACATCAACACATTCCACTGAGTTGTTCGGAAATACACATTATGTGTGTGTTACATTTATACAGTGAGTTAAAATTAATAATCAAATTTGCACATCCTTTTTAATTAAATCTACATCTTTCCTGTCCCCCCCCCCCAGCTGTTGGTCCAGTGTTTATGTGGAATACATCTGGAAGCCCTCAGCATTCTCCACAGTCACCCATCCTCTAGGTCCTCAGATACACCTGCTTTCTGCAGCTGGTCCCCCAACAGGTGCAACGGAAAGCCTGGTTGATGGGCACTGTAAACACCCCTGCTGTTGAGCATCTGGGCAGTAACAAAGGGCCCAATTCCAACTTCAATATTCATTCCTCCAGTACAAGCAAAAAACACTCTGTGATCTAAATACACTAGAGTCTCCATCAGTCACTTTCCCACTTCAGAAAGAAATGCTTTGGGTCAACTGGGCATTCGCAGCTGTGCCACCTTCCGGGTTATTAACAAAGGTCCCCACAGGAAGCTGGGCCTTGGTCATTCTTGCTTTGTCTGAGCTTCTAAGGCTCCAATCAGTAGCCTAGATGCTCTATCTTCACTTGCTTTACTGAGTAAAGCGCATATCTCCTCACAGTCCCACAGTTTGTGACCATTAACCACCTGGTTTTGATTGGGGAATCCACAGACCAATGCTTCGCATAGTACCTCCAAATGAAAAACATGTGGAAGCAACACGGACTGTGAGAACTACTATTTTGCAATTCCTTGTTGATAGAGTAGTAGACACTTCAAAGCGAGAAAAATGCACAATAATGTGCAGGGGTTTTTTGTTTTGTTTTGCTTTGTGTTGGTTCTTATTACCCCAAACCCTTAAGTTTGGAAAGGGGTTCAGATTATTCTTCCTGTGGTGATCTGAAAAATACCTCATCCTATACTGAAAGCATCCATGCAATTAGTCCAGATATAAATACAGGCTCTAAAACTATGCTCCATGGCACCCAGGTTAATGGACTAATGCAATAAAGCAATAGGTTACAATAAGGAATTTCAAAACAATTAAAACCATAAAGCTAATGATGATCTCTTTCAAATGAAGCTCTAGATGAAAATAAAGCACTAAAAGTCACTTATTCATTAAACAGTTTTGGTTGCACTTGCAGAAGTTCACAGAGGGCGTTAGTCATCTAAAGTGTAAGATGCACTGGAAATAAAATACATAAAAATGGCCTCCATTCTGCTATTTATTTTGACACTCTTGCCTCCATGCCAACTGACTATTCCCCACATGCCTGTAAGGTAGAGTTCAAGTATCACTCTATTAGAATCTTCTTGAAGTTTTTTTATCCACCTTCCAAGCTCCTATGTGCAGCCCAGGAATTAAGCTGGTCACCTGAGACACATAGACTGGGTCAAGACCAGACTACTGATAGTTTCAGATGCCCCTCCACTTTCTTGAAAGACTTATTACATCACACTGTGATCTTTAAAGGACTAAAGTTATCTCCAGATAGCTCCTGCTGCCTGGGTAAATCTAGTTCCTGCATGAAATGACTACTCTATTTTAGCTTTATTCTTTATTATGTAGTTAAAAACCCTCCTGGATTCCCCCTGGCTTTCTCCCACTCAAAACTTCTAATATTGCTGAACACTGGAGGTAGACTCTGGGCATGAATACACGATCCACTAACAAAACATGTAAGAGTTATGTACAAAAAGCATGAGCTGGAAGTTCTAGGATCTGTGTCCTCCCAGGGAGAAGGAAAATGGTGTTCTACATTCTTAGTGCCAGCTGCTTACATGGTATGTGCCCAGAGGATGTGTCTCTGGGCATAAAAAGCCAAAAAAGTCAACCACATCCAATTGGAGCTTTCAGCAGAACACATCCACTGACAAGTGAAAGCTCTATATGTGGTTTTTCTTACACAAAATGGTTTGTAACTCCTGCCTTTTACAAATATTATGTACCTAAAACCATAATTCTTTGACAGGCAAGTCACAGAAAAAAAAAAAAAAATGCTGCTTGCTCTCTTCCCCTTGGTCTTTGTTATGATCTAAGACTCAAAGAAGCTGCCAAAAACCGGGTTCATACACTTAGCTAATGGAGTTGAAGGTAAAAGACTAGAAAGCAAGAACTGCTTTCACATTAATTCAGTATCATAGATCATTGTGCTGGATATCTTCCCCTGTGACTCCAGATGCCCTTTCCACCCTTCCCCACCACTTCGGTGTACCAAGAGGCTAACATATATGGGCTACACCAGGGGCCCATGGTTTTGGCCCATGGCAGACGGGGACAAAGCAGAGAGCGAAACTGAAGTATTTGTTCCTGCCACTCCTTCTTGCAGGTGACCATGGGTTGGTGACATTCCTCTACTAGGCTTCAGCTCCCATCAGCCCTCTCCAGGGAGCTGCCAAGCAGTCCTTCCATACTGCTCTTATTTTACCTCAGACCTCTGGATGATAACCACACCCCAACAGTTACTTCCCCAGAATGCTGAACTCTCTCTGGTTGGTTTCATTTTAATTCTACTTAACCTCTGTGATTTATTTAGTAAATTCCTCATTTGAGTGTGCCATTTATTTCTTGCCAGGATCCTCACTGACAGAATCAAAATCATGCCTAAAAACAAATGATTAATCCAGGAAAACATGGACTGGGGGGACCTAAAAAATACTTTTTATTCTAACAATAGTAAAGAAACGGAAAGTTAGAGTGCACACATGCAAGCCATAGGAACTACTGCCCACTCTCTCCTACCTTCGACAATAGTCCCTAAGCTTCATGCGACAGGCACTGTTCTCAGAAGAAATAATCTCCTGGTTATTAGAGGTAATTTAGAAAGTATCCTCAGTGAACTCCCTACTGCAAATGCTATGCAGGGTTTGTTTGTTTTTTTTTTTTTTTTTTTTTGCATAACTGTTCAATATAAGGCAAGAGATAATTTAGCAAATAAACTTGTATTGTGGAAGATAGGAGACAGAGAAGTTGACAGGTTTAACAGTTGCCATCACATTGTATATCCACTGTTCTCAAATTTGGTTAAATTAATCAAAATCACCTGTGAGCTTCTGAAAAGTACAGCTGATTCCCCTCTTCCCTCAGAAATCTAAGTGCCCTGGCACTCAGGTGATTCTTATTCATTATGCCTGGGGTGGGACAATGCTGTTGGTCTTTGTTTTGTTTGTAAGATTTTATTTATTTAAGAGAGTGAGAGAGAGTGTGAACAAGCAGGAGGAGGGGGGAAGGACAGAAGCAGGCTCCCTGATAAGCAGGGAGCCCTATGTGGGGCTGGCGGTTGTGGGGAGGGTATGGAGGGAGGGGTGCTCGGATCCCAGAACCCTGGGATCATGACCTGAGCTGAAGGCAGAGGCTTTAACCCACTGAGCCACCAAGGTGCCCTGGAAACTTTTTTTTTTTAAATTTTTTATTTTTTATAAACATATATTTTTATCCCCAGGGGTACAGGTCTGTGAATTGCCAGGTTTACACACTTCACAGCACTCACCAAAGCACATACCTTCCCCAATGTCCATAACCCCATCCCCCTTCTCCCAACCCCCCTCCCCCAAGCAACCCTCTGTTTTGTGAGATTAAGAGTCACTTACGATTTGTCTCCCTCCCAATTCCATCTTGTTTCATTTATTCTTCTCCTACCCCCTTAAGCCCCCATGTTGCATCACCACTTCCTCATATAAGGGAGATCATATGATAGATGTCTTTCTCTGATTGACTTATTTCACTAAGCATGATACGCTCTAGTCCCATCCACGTCGTTGCAAATGGCAAGATTTCATTTCTTTTGATGGCTGCATAGTATTCCATTGTGTATATATACCACATCTTCTTTATCCACTCATCTGCTGATGGACATATAGGTTCTTTCCATAGTTTGGCTATTGTGGACATTGCTGATATAAACATTCAGGTTCACGTGCCCCTTTGGATCACTACATTTGTATCTTTAGGGTAAATACCCAGTAGTGCTATTGCTGGGTCATAGAGTAGTTCTATTTTCAACATTTTGAGGAACCTCCATATTGTTTTCCAGAGTGGTTGCACCAGCTTGCATTCCCACCAAGAGTGTAGGAGGGTTCCCCTTTCTCCGCATCCTCGCCAGCATCTGTCATTTCCTGACTTGTTGATTTTAGCCATTCTGACTGGTGTGAGGTGATATCTCATTGTGGTTTTGATTTGTATTTCCCTGATGCCGAGTGATATGGAGCACTTTTTCATGTGTCTGTTGGCCATCTGGATGTCTTCTTTGCAGAAATGTCTGTTCATGTCCTCTGCCCATTTCTTGATTGGATTATTTGTTCTTTGGGTGTTGAGTTTGCTAAGTTCTTTATAGATTCTGGACACTAGTCCTTTATCTGATATGTTGTTTGCAAATATCTTCTCCCATTCTGTCAGTTGTCTTTTGATTTTGTTAACTGTTTCCTTTGCTGTGCAAAAGTTTTTGATCTTGATGAAATCCCAATAGTTCATTTTTGCCTTTGCTTCCCTTGCCTTTGGCGATGTCCCTAGGAAGATGTTGCTGTGGCAGAGGTCGAAGAGGTTGCTGCCCGTGTTCTACTCAAGGATTTTGATGGATTCCTTTCCCACATTGAGGTCCTTCATCCATTTTGAGTCTATTTTCGTGTGTGATGTAAGGAAATGGTCCAATTTCATTTTTCTGCATGTGGCTGTCCAATTTTCCCAACACCATTTATTGAAGAGGCTGTCTTTTTTCCATTGGACATACTTTCTTGCTTTGTCGAAGATTAGTTGGCCATAGAGTTGAGGGTCTATTTCTGGGCTCTCTATTCTGTTCCATTGATCTATGTGTCTGTTTTTGTGCCAGTACCATGCTGTCTTGATGATGACAGCTTTGTAATAGAGCTTGAAGTCCGGAATTGTGATGCCACCAACGTTGGCTTTCTTTTTCAATTTCCTTTTGGCTATTCAAGGTCTTTTCTGGTTCCATATAAATTTTAGCATTATTTGTTCCATTTCTTTGAAAAAGATGGATGGTACTTTGATAGGAATTGCATTAAATGTGTAGATTGCTTTAGGTAGCATAGACATTTTCACAATATTTATTCTTCCAATCCAGGAGCATGGAACATTTTTCCATTTCTTTGTGTCTTCCTCCATTTCTTTCATGAGTACTTTATAGTTTTCTGAGTATATATTCTGTGCCTCTTTGGTTAGGTTTATTCCTAGGTATCTTATGGTTTGGGGTGCAAATGTAAATGGGACCTCCTTAATTTCTCTTTCTTCTGTCTTGTTGTTGGTGTAGAGAAATGCAACTGATTTCTGTGCATTGATTTTATATCCTGACACTTTACTGAATTCCTGTATAAGTTCTAGCAGTTTTGGAGTGGAGTCTTTTGGGTTTTCCACATATAGTATCATATCATCTGCGAAGAGTGATAATTTGACTTCTTCTTTGCCGAATTGGATGCCTTTAATTTCCTTTTGTTGTCTGATTGCTGAGGCTAGGACTTCTAGTACTCTGTTGAATAGCAGTGGTGATAATGGACATCCCTGCCGTGTTCCTGACCTTAGCGGAAAAGCTTTTAGTTTTTCTCCATTGAGAATGGTATTTGCGGTGGGTTTTTCATAGATGGCTTTGATGATATTGAGGTATGTGCCCTCTATCCCTACACTTTGAAGAGTTTTGATCAGGAAGGGATGCTGCACTTTGTCAAATGCTTTTTCAGCATCTATTGAGAGTATCATATGGTTCTTGTTCTTTCTTTTATTGATGTGTTGTATCAAACTGATTTGCGGATGTTGAACCAACCTTGCAGCCCTGGAATAAATCCCACTTGGACGTGGTGAATAATCCTTTTAATGTACTGTTGAATCCTATTGGCTAGTATTTTGGTGAGTATTTTCGCATCTGTGTTCATCAAGGATATTGGTCTATAGCTCTCTTTTTGGATGGGATCCTTATCTGGTTTTGGGATCAAGGAGATGCTGGCCTCATAAAATGAGTTTGGAAGTTTTCCTTCCATTTCTATTTTTTGGAACAGTTTCTGGAGAATAGGAATTAGTTCTTTTTAAATGTTTGGTAGAATTCCCCCGGGAAGCCGACTGGGCCTGGTCTTTTGTTTGTTTGGAGATTTTTAATGACTGTTTCAATCTCCTTACTGGTCATGGGTCTGTTCAGGCTTTCTATATCTTCCTGGTTCAGTTGTGGTAGTTTATATGTTTCTAGGAATGCATCCATTTCTTCCAGATTGTCAAATTTATTGCCGTAGAGTTGCTCATAGTATGTTCTTATAATAGTTTGTATTTCTTTGGTGTTAGTTGTGATCTCTCCTCTTTCATTCATGATTTTATTTATTTGGGTCCTTTCTCTTTTCTTTTTGATAAGTCTGGCCAGGGGGTTATCAATTTTATTAATTCTTTCAAAGAACCAGCTCCTAGTTTCGTTGATTTGCTCTATCGTTTTTTTGGTTTCTATTTCATTGATTTCTGCTCTGATCTTTATGATTTCTCTTCTCCTGCTGGGCTTAGGGTTTCTTTTCTTGTTCTTTCTCCAGCTCCTTTAGGTGTAGGGTTAGGTTGTGTACCTGAGACCTTTCTTGGCCTGGAAACTTATTCTTATACTGACTTTGAAGAAGTGCCTTCTCTGATACTGCGGATAGATTCTACAATAAAATTGGAGCTGTACACTTCTTCTTTGCCATAACATTTGTGTATTTCCAGTTGTAGCAGGAAAAGGCAAATTCTGTATTCCATTCCCTAAGGAAGTTGTTTGCTTGGCAGTTTTTAAAAGAAAAAAAAAAGAAAGAAAGGAAAAGAAATAAAGATAAAACTCTCATCCATATTTCTCCAGACCAAAGTAAAACAGCCACACAAAACCACGGTTATGTCATAGTCAAACAACAATACCACCATATATATTTATGAAATTCTGTGGTCACAGAAACAGTTTAAAATAAAGTAAGGATTTCACACTATGAATTCAAGAGTGTATTTTCAATATGATAAAACTGAGACACTTAAATCTTCTGTAACAAATGTGAACTGCGAACGCTGAACTCAATATTGCCCAATAACAAAAGTTAAATCAACGGAATCTATTAAGCCCTTATTACATTCTCTCTCTCTCTCTCTCTCTCTCTCTCTCTCTCTATATATATATATATATATATATTCCAAAAATGTATGACTTGCTCCTTGCCACTGGCTAGCTTAGAATCACATTACCCAAACTCATGATCCCCCTTGCCAAGGTAGCCTTTTTTTTTTTTTTAATTTCTTTTCAGTGTTCCAGAATTCATTGTTTATAAATCACACCCAGTACTCCAAACTCTTGATTTTTAAGATTAACTTTTGAGAGGCACCTGGGTGGCTCAGTGGGTTAGGCCTCCGCCTTCATTCAGCTCGGGTCATGATCTCAGGGTCCTGGGATCAAGCCCCACATCAGGCCCTCTGCTCAGTGGGGAGCCTGCTTCACCTTCTCTCTCTGCCTGCCTCTCTGCCTACTTGTGATCTCTGTGTCAAATAAATAAATAAAATCTTTAAAAAAAAAAAAAAGATTAACTTTTGAGGACAACTCCATACAGTGTCAGTGAGACTATAATTAGAATAATCTCTTGGGAAAGCAATTCTCAATATATATCAAATCATTTAAACTGCCTATACTTTTAAATTAGTCATCACTTCTGAGAATTACTTTGAAATTGACATAAGAAAAGTTTTATGTGCAAAGATATCCTTAGCAGGAATATGTATACAATGAAGGAACACTAGCTTAAAAGCAATCTACAAATTTGTTCATTTGGTATGATCATCACTATGTATGTAAAAAAGCCAAACATGGGGGGGGGGGGGAAGAAAAATGTTAATAAGAGTTATGTATACCTTTTACATATTTTCCCAAATTTCCCATAAGCCTTAATTGTTATAATAATAGGGTGAAGTCTTGGGGTGCCTGGGTGGCTCAGTGAGTTAAGCCTCTGCCTTCTGCTCAGGTCATGGTCTCAGGGTGCTGGGATCAAGCCCTGCTCGGCAGGGAGCCTGCTTCCCCTCTTTCTCTGCCTGCCTCTGTCCCTACTTGTGATCTATCAAATGAATAAGATCTTTAAAAAATAAGAATAATAAGAATAATAGGGTGAAGTCTTCACTTTTAACATGAATGAATGTATATATTGCCAATATTGTCCTTATTTGATTTGGCTTTGCTCACCTTGGACACTGCCAGAAATGGAAAGCAGGGTCTTCGCTGAGAGACTGAGAAGCCAGAAGTTTCTTGGAACAGTTTGAGCCCTCAGGAAAAGAGATGTATAATGTGTCTTCGTTGGGCTCCGTGGCTCCCCTTATTTTATTTAATAGACTGCCCATGTGAATTCTCTTTAAGTGTTTTATGTTTTATGGAGAAAGATAATTAGGAGAAAGATAATTAGAGCCCCCAAATTCACAAAGAGTTCATGGTGGGCACTGCTATTCTGAAGGGATTTAGTCACAGAGTAATCCCCATGCACCCCACCCCAACCTTGGGACAAGAATCCCCTACAGTTAAACACATACACACAGCCACACACACACGTATGTTTCATTTATCTCTATATCTTCTATATCTGTGTTTCTCAATCTCTTTGAGCCAAATAATTCTGTTAGAGGGATTATCCTGTGCATTATAAAATGAGGGGAGGTGGGTGAGGGGATGGGGTAACTGGGTGATGGGCATTAAGGAGGGCACTTGATATAATGAACACTGAGTGTTATATGCAATTGGTTAATCACCAAATTCTACCTCTGAAACTGAGTATATGTTAACTAAATTAAATTTAAGTAAAACATTTTTTTTTTTTTGGGGGATAAAAATATATGTTTATAAAAAATAAAAAGTTTAAAAAAAAAAAAAAGTAAAACATTTTTTAATTAAAAAAAAAAAAAGAGGTTTAGCAACATCATTGGCCTTTATCCATTAGATGCCAATTGTGACAACTGGATGGGACAACGTGAAGTGTCACCAGATATTGCCAAATGTTCCTTGGGGCAAGATCCCTCTCCAACTGAGAACCACTGCTCTACATCCAAATGGTTCCAAGAATACAGTAGATGATCAAAAAAATACTTGTTGAATTGAATGGGAAGAAGAAGAGAAGATAATTGGAAAGATTGGCCTGGAAATGAATGGTCAAACAAAAGACTGAATCCAAATATTTCTAGGTCTAGATCAATCAGATGACCATTTGGACCTATCTCCTCAGCTGTCAAATGAGAGTTATACTAGAATTCTAATGATCACTTACAGTTTAACAACACTAAGAACTCTGCACAAAGCCTAGAGCCCAGTAGATGTTCAATAAATATTTAATGACAGCACATGTTAGGTGCCTATTTTATGCCAGACTTTGGGCTAAATCTTTACATGCTATATTTAATATTCACAACAGTTCTCTGAGGTAGGTACTAAAATGTTTAAGTCAATTTTACAGATGAGACTAACACAGCCCAGACAGGCTATATAGTAACTGTGTCTGGTGATAAGACTGTAACCAAGATATACCTAAGTTTGGAGTCTGCACTTATAACCATCATCATACATTCCACAGAACACATTACTCCAGAATGCTAATGGAAGAAAGATCTTAGAATAAATGAAAACTTAAACCCTGGAAGTTTGCATCAAGGAAATCAAGAATTTCAGTGTTGGCAGTGAACAGCCTATGAGAATTTCTTACTCAACTGTTGCCCACAGTTTGGCAGTTACTAAACAAAGTGGAGCAGTAACACCTCTCTGAATGTCAAATCCTACTAAAGCAGCCTTAGATCACATTGACCATTGGGGTTCAGTGGATTTTGTTTCTGGAAATGACACCACACTCTGATAAATGCTAAATTTGCATCTGATTCCTTAATTCCCTAAATACAGCAGCAATCTATCAATGAGGCTCAACAGACCTACCTCCCACAGAGCTCCCAAATCAAAGACTTCTTTCCAACTTCATCCTGCACTACTGTCATCTTACTCCAGGTCACCATCACCTCCTGCCCAAATTAGGAGTGCCCTTGCACTCATTCTTACTGTCCTTCTGAACACAATAACCCTAGAAAAGCTTACATTTGATCATGGAACTCACCTCTAGTGATTTCACCTTCCCCTTAAGTAAAAAGCCAAACTCTTCACCACAGCCTACAGGGCCCCCACACGAGTTAGCTCTTGCCTCCCCTCACCAACTCAGTCCCTACCATACTGGAATTAATGCTGCCTCTCAACTATGCCAGGATTATTTCCAGCTTAGGGACTTTGCACTCGGTGTGCCTTAAGACTGCTCAGCTGCAACAGTTTTCCTATGTCTAGCTCCTTCTTGGTAACTCAGGTCTCAGCTAAAATAACAAATCTAGAGTGAGACCTTCCCCAATCTCACAGTACTGCCCTCCCCCCAACCTTATTACACACCAGTGTGTTGTATTTTCATCATAGTACTTCACACTGTATGCACATCCTTTGATCACTTGGTTATTTTTTATGATTATCTTCCACCTCTTCAGTAAGTTCTAAAAGACCAGTATCTGGTACCTAATAGGTGCTCCAGAATTATTTGTTGAATGAACAATATGCAGAGACCTTGTCTGTTTTATTCAATCACATATGCCCGATGTCTAGAGCAGTACTGTCCAAAAGAAATATAATATAAGCTACATACACAATTTTAAATTTCCTAATAGTCACATTAAAAAGGCAAAGAAACAGATTATACTGATTTCAACAATAATTTTATTATGCCAAATACATTCAAATTATCATTTTCACATGTAATTAATATAAATATTATTAATGAGTTTACATTTATTCTTTTTATCAAGACTTTGAAAAGCTGCATGTATTCTATACTGCAGAACATCTCAATTCAAACTAGCTCAACAGCCACATGTGGCTTGTGGCTGCCTTTTTGGAGACCACACATCTAGAAAAGTGTCTTTTGCATAGAAAATGGTTGTTACATATTTGATTGAATAAATGAGTAAACTTTAAGATCTGAGTCGGGGGGGGCGGGGGGGGGGGACAAGATGGCAGGGAAGTAGGAGGAGGCACCTTTTCAACCTGTACCCCAAAGTGAGCTGATTACCTACCAAAGAATTCTGATCACCCATGAAATCAGCCTGAGATCAGAATTATACACGTGTGGATCTCTACAGGGGCAGAAGACACCAGTGGGCAGGTAAAGCGGAGTGGGAACGGTAGACTAATATCAGAAGATAAACAAAAGGGGAAGGGAGCCACCAGAGGCGACTGGTTGGAAAGTAATACCCCAATATGAGCGAGAGTGCGCTGCGTCTGGGGACCAGCATTAACTTGGAGACTGGTTGAAAGCACTCCAAAAGAGCAAAGGATCACGGCTGGGGGGGGGGGGGTCGAGGTGGCTAGGGACAGGGGACAGGGGCTTAAGTCCCGGGTCCCAGGACAGCCTCCCCTGGCGCTGAGTCAGAGAGAGTGCAGCGAAGAAACCAGGTCTTGGTCCCTAAGGTGCCAGCGCACCCGAGAACGTGTGGGGTCTGGCTCCTGTGAGGGGATGGGAGCCACGCCAGACGGCAGAACGGCGCGAGCCCTGCTATAGAGCTTGAGATGTGTGTGCCCCACCTCCCCTGAGAGAGGTACAAAGGCCCAGCCAGCGCCCTTAGATACGCGCCATTGTTTCAGAGCCTAAGACACTTGCACCAAACTCTCCCCCCAGAGAGGTGCATGAAGGCCCAGCCTGGTGCTTTTGGACCTGCGCCCCATTCTCAGAGCCTGAGACCCGCGTGCAACCCACAGCCTCCCCTGAAATTGGTGCGCCAAGCTGGGTGCTCTTAGACCCAGAAAGACCAGGCGCTCCCAGCCCGGGCCAGTCGGAAAATCTCAGTGTGCAATCGCTGCCTGGAACCTCTCTGGCGGTCTGGAGCTGCCCAGACAGCCGCCACTGCCGTGGCTTTGGGTACAAGCAAAAGATCCTGCGTCCCCAGGGACCGCGACTTAGAGCCTGCTCTGTCAGCGGCCAAGGGGGAACTTATTTGGGCTCTGCAGCCAGACTGAGGCTTCTCTCTAAGAGGGAGGTCAGGGTGCAGTTTGCTTTCCTCTAAAACTACAAAAACCATCAAAAGCGGTCAAGGTGAGAGAAAAAGAAAAGTAAACAAACATAAAAACCGCCAGAGAACAAAAGCCTGAAAAAACCGGTTTCCTCAGAGCCCACCCCCTTGAGGGGGGCGGGAGGACTTAACTCAGGGAACATCATTGACTGAAAACCCATGTGGCAGGCCCCTCCCCCAGAAAACAAACCAAGAAAGAAAAAAGAAAAAAAAAAAGGACAAGAGAACAACCACTACTTCATAGGAAAGCTTTTATTTTTTACTCATTCCCACTATTCTGCTTCATTTTATATACAGATTATTTTTTTAACCTATTTACCACCACGAGCTGTCCAGTACATCAAATTCCTTAATAACCTTTTAACCTGAACTTTTTGATACATACACCTATGTTTTTCTTTTGAATTTCTATTTTTTGAATTTTTTTTAAATTTTAGGTTAGTTTAGTCTAGTTTATTCCTTTTTATTTTTTTTCTAATATTCATATAGAGTTAAACTTCAAAGTAATCCCCTTTCCCCAATCAATACTACCCCTATAGGTAAACCAATTTATAATCCCCCTTTATCTTAGGAAAGTTGAGTCCTTTAACAAAGATATCAAGATACATCCAGGAAGAATCAAAACAATCTTCCTCGCCCACACTGAGAATTTATAACCACTCTCCCATCTTTTTCTTCCACCAATGTTTCTTGTTTTTGTGTTTTTTCTGATAGTATATAAATCTTACACTTGGGGTTCTTTTTGACGAGGTTCTTCCTTTATTTGTATATATTTTTTTCTCTTGTCATATACTTTTATCAGTCTTTTTGTTTATCTGTTTTTGTTTGTCTACTTCATAAATCTTACCTTGGGACCCATTGGGCTGAACTTTCTCTTTCATCTTCCCTTTCTTTCCTGTCTCTCTCTCTCTCTCTTTCTGTCTCTTTTTTTTCTTTTTCTTTTCTTTTGTCTCTCCTTTGGGTGAGGAATCCTGATTGCTCAGAACTGTTCCAGGACCACAGTCAATACATCCAGCTACATCTGTTCAGTCATCTCTCACCAAAATGACTAGGAGGAGAAACGCCCAACAGAAGAAAAATACAGAGAATGGACCTTCTGCAACAGAGCTAACAGCTATCAACATAGACAATATGTCGGAAAGAGAATTCAGGCTAACAATTATCCAGGCAATAGCTAGGTTGGAGAAAGTCATTGATGACCAAACAGAATTAATTAGGGCCGAGCTGAAAGCGACGAGAGATGATGTTCACAATTTTAGAGCGCAGCTTAAAGCTACCAGGGCTGAGGTTCACAATGCTCTCAATGAGTTCCAATCTAATCTAAATTCTCTCAAAGCAAGGGTAACTGAGACAGAAGACAGAATTAGTGATCTGGAGGACAAACAGATGGAGAGAAAGGATCAGCAGGAAGCCTGAAACAAACAGCTTAGAAGCCAAGAAAACAGAATCAGGGAAATAAATGATGCCATGAAACGTTCCAACGTCAGAATTATTGGAATCCCTGAAGGGGAGGAGAAAGAAAGAAGTCTAGAAGATATAGTGGAACAAGTTCTTCATGAAAATTTTCCCAATATCATGAATGGAACCAGCGTTCATGTACTAGAGGCCGAACGGTCTCCACCCAAGATTATACATTCCAAAAAAACATCAAGGCGCCTGATAGTCAAATTGAGGAATCATAATTGTACGTATAATCTCTTGAAAGCCGCTAAGACAAAGAGACTCCTTACTTACAGAGGAAAGCCCATCAGAATAACGTCAGACCTGTCCACAGAGACCTGGCAAGCCAGAAAAGGCTGGCAAGATATATTCAGAGCACTAAGTGAGAAGAACATGCAGCCAAGAATACTTTATCCAGCAAGACTGACATTCAAAAATGGATGGAGAGATAAAGAGTTTCCAAGACCGGCAAGGCTTAAAAGACTATGCAACCACAAAGCCAACACTGCAGGAAATATTAAGGGGAGTTCTATAAAAGAGGAAAAATCCTAAGAATAGCATTGAACAGAGAGAGACAATCTACAGAAAGAAAGACTTCAAAGGTAACACGATGTCAATAAAAACGTATCTATCAATAATCACGCTCAATGTGAATGGCCTAAATGCGCCCATAAAACGGCACAGGGTTGCAGATTGGATAAAACGACAGGACCCATCCATATGTTGTCTACAAGAGACCCATTTTGAACCTAAAGATACACTCAGACTGAAAGTGAAGAAATGGAGAAGCATCTTTCATGCCAATGGGCCTCAAAAGAAGACCGGGGTAGCGATTCTCATATAAGACAAATTAGATTTTAAACTAAAGACTGTAGTCAGAGATACAGAAGGACACTACATAAATTCTTAAAAGGACTATCCACCAAGATGATCTAACAATTGTAAATATCTATGCCCCCAATATGGGAGCAGCCAATTACATAAGAAAACTGTTAATCAAGATAAAGAGGCATATTGATATGAATACACTAATCGTAGGAGATCTTAACATGCCTCTTTCAGAAATAGACAGATCATCGAAGCAGAAAATCAATAAAGAAACAAGAGCATTGAATGACACACTGGACCAGATGGACCTCATAGATATATACAGAACATTCCACCCTAAAACAACAGAATACTCATTCTTCTCAAGTGCACATGGAACCTTCTCCAGAATAGACCACACTGGGTCACAAATCAGGACTCAACCGATATCAAAAGACTGAGATCATTCCCTGCATATTCTCAGATCACAATGCTTTGAAACTGGAGCTGAATCACAAGGAAAAGTTCAGAAGGAACTCAAACACCTGGAAGCTAAAGACCACCTTGCTTAAGAACGCTTGGATCAACCAGGAGATCAAAGAAGAACTGAAACAATTCATGGAAACCAATGACAATGAAGACACTTCAGTCCAAAACCTATGGGATACAGCAAAGGTGGTCCTAAGGGGGAAATACATAGCCATCCAAGACTCCCTCAAACAAATTGAAAAATCCAGAACACAGCAGCTGTCTCTACACCTTAAAGAACTGGAGAATCAACAACAAATCAAACCAACTCCACACATAAGAAGGGAAATAATCAAGATTAGAGCTGAGATCAATGAGGTAGAAACCAGAGATACAGTAGAATGTATCAATGAAACTAGAAGCTGGTTTTTTGAAAAAATCAATAAGATCAATAAACCATTGGCCACACTAATCCAAAAGAAAAGGGAGAAAGCCCAAATTAATAAAATTATGAATGAAAAAAGAGAGATCACAACTAACACCAAGAAAGTAGAAACAATCATCAGAAGTTATTATCAACAGTTATATGCAAATAAGCTTAGCAATCTAGATGAAATGGATGCATTCCATGCATCTCCCAAAATTGAACCAAGAAGAAATCGACAACCTGAATAGACCGATATCTAGTAATGAGATTGAAGGAGTTATCAAAAACCTCCCAAAAAACAAGAGACAAGGACCTAACGGATTCCCTGGGGAATTCTACCAAACTTTCAAAGAGGAAGTAACACCTATTCTCCTGAAACTGTTTCAAAAAATTGAAGCAGAAGGAAACCTTCCAGACTCTTTCTATGAAGCCAGCATTACCCTGATCCCTAAACCAGGCAAAGACCCTACCAAAAAGGAGAATTTCAGACCAATATCACTGATGAATATGAATACTAAGATTCTCAACAAGATCCTAGAAAATAGGATCCAACAGCACATTAAAAAGAT
Organism: Mustela nivalis; assembly: GCF_964662115.1. Lineage (NCBI taxonomy): Eukaryota > Metazoa > Chordata > Mammalia > Carnivora > Mustelidae > Mustela > Mustela nivalis. The sequence continues at coordinate 56,362,902 of NC_139027.1, forward strand.
TATCCACCATGACCAAGTGGGATTCATCCCTGGGCTACAAGGATGGTTCAACATTCGCAAATCAATCAATGTGATACAACAAATTAATATGAGAAGAGAGAAGAACCATATAGTCCTCTCAATTGATGCAGAAAAAGCATTTGACAAAATCCAGCATCCGTTCCTGATTAAAATGCTTCAAAGTATAGGGATAGAGGGAACATTCCTGAACTTCATAAAATCTATCTATGAAAGACCCACAGCAAATATCATCCTCAATGGGAAAAAGCTTACAGCCTTCCCACTGAGATCAGGAACAAGACAAGGATGCCCAATTTCACCACTCTTGTTCAACATAGTATTAGAAGTCCTCGCAACAGCAATCAGACAACAAAGAGAAATAAAAGGTATCCAAATTGGCAGTGAAGAAGTCAAACTCCCTCTCTTTGCAGATGACACGATTCTTTATATGGAAAACCCAAAAGACTCCACCCCCAAACTACTAGAACTCATACAGCAATTCAGGAACGTGGCAGGATACAAAGTCAATGTACAGAAATCAGTGGCTTTCTTATACACTAACAATGAAAATACAGAAAGGGAAATTAGAGAATCAATTCCATTTACTATAGCACCAAGAACCATAAGATACCTGGGAATAAACCTAACCAAAGAGGTAAAGGATCTGTACTCAAGGAACTACGGAACACTCATGAAAGAAATTGAAGAAGACACAAAAAGATGGAAGACCATTCTATGCTCTTGGATCGGAAGAATAAACATTGTTAAAATGGCTATACTGCCTAGAGCAATCTATACTTTTAATGCCATTCCAATCAAAATTCCACCGGTATTCTTCAAAGAGCTGGAGCAAATAATCCAAAAATGTGTATGGAATCAGAAGAGACCCCAAATCACTAAGGAAATGCTGAAAAATAAAAATAAAACTGGGGGCATCATGTTACCTGATTTCAAGTTTTATTACAAAGCTGTGATCACCAAGAAAGCATGGTACTGGCATAAAAACAAACACATAGACCAGTGGAACAGAGTAGAGAGCCCAGATATGGACCCTCAACTCTATGGTCAATTAACCTTCGACAAAACAGGAAAAAATATACAGTGGAAAAAAGACAGTCTCGTCAATAAATGGTGCTGGGAAAACTGGACAGCTATATGTAGAAGAATGAAACTCGACCATTCCCTTACACCGTACACAAAGATAAACTCAAAATGCATAAAAGACCTCAACGTGAGACAGGAATCCATCAGAATCCTAGAGGAGAACATAGGCAGTAATCTTTCCGATACCAGCCACAGCAACTTCTTTCAAGATATGTCTCCAAAGGCAAAGGAAACAAAAGTGAAAATAAACTTTTGGGACTTCATCAAAATCAAAAGCTTCTGCACAGCAAAGGAAACAGTCAACAAAACAAAGAGACAACCCACGGAATGGGAGAAGATATTTGCAAATGACAGTACAGACAAAAGGTTGATATCCAGGATCTATAATGAACTCCTCAAACTCAGCACACACAAAACAGACAATCTTATCAAAAAATGGGCAGAAGATATGAACAGACACTTCTCCAATGAAGACATACAAATGGCTATCAGACACATGAAAAAATGTTCATCATCACTAGCCCTCAGGGAGATTCAAATTAAAACCACATTGAGATATCACCTTACACCAGTTAGAATGGCCAAATTAACAAGACAGGAAACAACATGTGCTGGAGGGGAACATGTGGAGAAAGGGGAACCCTCTTACACTGTTGGTGGGAATGCAAGTTGGTACAGCCTCTTTGGAGAACAGTGTGGAGATTCCTCAAGAAATTAAAAATAGAACTTTCCTATGACCCTGCAATTGCACTCCTGGGTATTTACCCCAAAGATACAGATGTCATGAAAAGAAGGGCCATTTGTACCCCAGTGTTTACAGCAGCAATGGCCACGGTCGCCAAACTGTGGAAAGAACCAAGATGCCCTTCAACGGACAAATGGATAAGGAAGATGTGGTCCATATACACTATGGAGTATTATGCCTCCATCAGAAAGGATGAATACCCAACTTTTGTAGCAACATGGACAGGACTGGAAGAGATTGTGCTGAGCGAAATAAGTCAAGCAGAGTCAATTATTATATGGTTTCACTTATTTGTGGAGCATAACAAATAGCATGGAGGACATGGGGAGTTAGAGAGGAGAAGGGAGTTGGGGGAAATTGGAAGGGGAGGTGAACCATGAGAGACTGTGGACTCTGAAAATCAATCTGAGGGGACTGAAGTGGCGGGGGGGTGGGAGGTTGGGGTACCAGGTGGTGGGTATTATAGAGGGCACAGATTGCATGACGCACTGGGTGTGGTGAAAAAATAATGAATACTGTTATGCTGAAAATAAATAAAAAATAAATTTAAAAATAATAATAATAATATATGCACAAAAAAAAAAAAAAAGATCTGAGTCAAGTCAAGCCACTAAGATCTGTTAAACCACTCCTCCAAACTATATACTTGTTCATTTGTTGATTAGTGGTTGGTTTTGGTAATCTAGTGGTTGGTTTTGGATTTTGCCATTACTGCTATCAAATGTGTGGGGTTTTTTTAAACATTCAACTCTGAATCCAGCTTTCCAAGATCACTGATATTCTAGATTCTATCTGACATATTTGTTAATCTTTCCAGTTTCGTCTCATGCTCAAATATGGTGACCATATCATCTATATTAAAAAAAATTGGGGGCAGGCCTGGTCTAAAGGAGATTTTTATAGGACACTGCTAGTCTTCAACATTGCACTGATCCATTAGCCATCAAATTTTCAGGTTCTAAACAATCCCATGCCTTTAATTTCTCCAATTTCTCACAAGAATATCACTTAGATATTGGGAATCAAGCAATATCTCAAGATGTCCTTGGCTTAATTTAATACCTAAAATTATTCTCATCTACTTGCTCTATTCTGCAAATATACTGTCGTCTCTATGTAACTCAAAAGGTTCTTTAAAAACAATAACAAAACCCTAACACTGTATACAACTAAATAATGATACAAATCTCTGGCATTTGTGGATATAACAGTCTTAATTTCAACTATTTCATATCAACTTATGTGGTAATTCTTTGAATTCTGGGCATTAAATGACCAGTAGCTGGAAAGAAATTACTTAGCTAAGGAGGAAATCTAGCTGATGCTCTTGCAACCCCATTTCAATCCATGTTGTGATTCTCTAGTCTTCAACTACATAGTAACTATATAATTTTAAACAATAAAGTTGTGTATAAGGAGAAATGATCTTAAAAATAAACCTAGAATACTGCTGACAATGAAGAGAAAAATAAATATGCATAACTTTCACCAAAAGCAAAGAATAGTAATGAAAAGTGAAGTATTGGGTTCAGCAATGACTCAGGATTATCTTATAGAACACTTACTCTGTTACAGGCACCATGCATTCCTTCACTTAATCGTTTCTAACAGCCTTTCGATATAAATCCTATTATTGCATCCCATTTTAATCCTGAGTTACCCTAAATGAAATGTGAACCTCCATAGCACTCTCCCAGGAGCAGATAAACCTGACTCCTGTTTTTATCATTTTCTACCACTGATGTGTTTCCCAAATTTTGGTCTATATCAGGGTCACTGGGCTGCATCTTTCAAGTGAAGCTTTCCAGGCCCTACAACATTCTGATCAAAGCAGATCCTCTGGGATGAGACCTTTGCATCTTCTTATTCAACAGGATTCCTGAGTGATTCCAGAGTGCATTAAAGTCTGTAAACTACTGACCGAGGGTCTACGTAACAAGATACCATAAAATAAAGAAAGGCTCTTCTGAAAATGTTGGCTATCCCTGCTTAAAACACATCAGAATTACATGAAGAACATATTCAAAATAAACACTCCTTTGCCAATATGAATTCCTTTTATTTCTTCTCTGATTGTTGAAGCTAGGACTTCTAGTTCTATGTTAAAAAAAAAAAAAAAAAGTGGTGAGAATGGGCATCCCTATTGTTTTCCTGAACTTAAAGGAAAAGCTCTCAGTTTCTCCCCATTTGAGAATGATATTTGCTGTGGGCTTTTTCGTAGATGACTTATGATATTGAGGTATGTTCCCTCTATCCCTATACTCTGAAGAGTTTTAATCAAGAAAGGACACTATTTTGTCAATGTTTTTCCTGCATCAATTGAAAGGATCATATTGTTCTTCTTTTCTTTTATTAATGTGCTCTATCATGTTAATTGATTTGTGAATGTTGAACCATCCTTGCATCCCAAGAATAAATCATACCTGGTCACGATGGATAATCCTTTTAAAGTACTGTTGGATCCTATTGGCCAGGATCTTGTTGAGTATTTTGGCATCCATGGTCATCAGGGATATTGGTCTGTAATTCTCCTTATTGTTGGGGTCTTTGCCTGGTTTGGGGATCAGGGTAATGCCAGCTTCATAGAAGAAGTTTGGAAGTTTTCCTTCTGTTTCTATTTTTTTAAGTAATTTCAGTAGAATAGGTATGATTTCTTCTTTAAATGTTTGGTAGAGTTCCCCTGGGAAGCCATCTGGTAATAAATGTAATAAAAAACTCTTGTTTTTTGGGAGGTTTTTTATTATTGCTTCAATTTCGTTACTGGTTATTGGTCTATTCAGATTGTCTATTTCTTCCTGTTTCAGTCTCAGTAGTTTATAAGTTTCCAGGAAGGCATCCATTTCTTCAAAGTAGCTTAATATGTCGGCATATAGTTGCTGGTAATAATTTCTAACAATTGTTTTTATTTACTTGGTGTTGTCATAATCTCTTCCTTTTCATTCAAACTCTCTCTCTTGGCAAATGGCATGGTACTTATGTGGAAAACCCAAAAGACTCCACCTCCAAATTACTAGAACTCATAAAGCAATTCAGCAACATGGCAGGATACAAAATCAATGCACAGAAATCAGTTGCATTTTTATACACTAACAATATGACTGAAGAAAGAGAAATTAAGGAATTGATTCCATTTACAATAGCATCAAAACCATAAGATACATAGGAATAAACCTAGCCAAAGAAGTAAAGGATCTATCCTCTAGAAACTACAGAACACTTACAAAAGAAATTGAGGAAGACACAAAGAGATGGAAAAATATTCCAAGCTCATGGATTGGAAGAATAAATATTGTGAAAATGTCTATGCTGCCCAGAGCAATCTACTATCAAAATAGCATCAACATTTTTCACAGAGCTAGAACAAACAATCCTAAAATTTGTTTGTTTGAAAAGACCCCAACTGCCAAGGGATTGCTGAAAAAGAACCAGAGCTGGGAGCATCACAATGCCTAACTTCAAGCTATATTACAAAGCTGTGATCTCAAAACAGCATGGTATTGCACAAAAACAGACACATATATCAGTGGAATAGAACAGAGACCTCAGAAACGGACCCTCAACTCTATGGTCAACTAATCTTTGACAAATCAGGAAGAATATCCAATGGAAAAAAGACAGTCTCTTCAATAAATGGTGCTATCTTCTGCACGGGACAGCCACATGCAGAAGAATGAACTGGGCCCATTCTCTTATACCATACACAAAGATAAACTCAAAATGGATCAAAGACCTAAATGTGAGACAGGAATCCATCAAAACCCTAGAGAAGAACATAGGCAGTAACCTCTTCAACACTGGCCACAGCAACCTCTTTCAAGATATGTCTATAAAGGCAAGGGAACGGGCACCTGGATGGCTCAGTCGTTAAGCATCTGCCTTCAGCTCAGATCATGAACCCAGGGTCCTGGGATCAAGCCCCATGTCGGGCTCCCTGCTCAGTGGGAAGCCTGCTTCTCCCTCTCCTTCTGCCCCTGCTCGTATTGCCTCTCTCACTGTGTCTCTCTCTGTCAAATAAACAAATAAAATCTTTTTAAAAAACAATAAAAATAAAGGCAAGGGAAACAAAAGCAAAAATGAACTTTTAGGACTTGATCAAGATTAAAAGCTTTTGCACAGCAAAGGAAACAGTCAACAAAACTAAAAGGCAATAGAATGGGAGAAGATATTTGCAAATGCATTCTGGATAAAGGGCTAGTATCCAAGATCTATGAAGAACTTCTCAAAGTCAACACCCACAAAAAAAAAATAATAATCCAGTCAATATATGGGCAGAAGACATGGAGAGATGCTTCTCCAAAGACATACAGGCAGTTAACAGACACATGAAAAAATGTTCAACATCACTAACCACCACGGAAATAAAAATCAAAACCACAATGAGATACCACCTTACAACACTTAAAAATGAAAAAAATTAACAAGACAGGCAACAAGTGTTGGCGAGGGTGTAGAGAAAGGGTATAAAATGTTAGTGGGTATGCAAGCCGGTAAAGCCACTCTGGAAAGGTTGGAAGTTCCTCAGGATGTTAAAAATAGAGCTACCCTACAACCCAGCATTTGCATTACTAACTCTATACTCCAAAGACACAGACATAGTGAAAATTAGAGGCACACGCACTCCAATGTTCATAGCAGCAATGTACATCACAGCCAAACTGTGGGATGAGCCAAGATGCCCTTCAACAGATAAATGTGTAAAGAAGATATGGTTCATATATACAATGGAATATTACGCAGCCACCAGAAAGGATGAATATCTACCATTTGCATTGACATGGATGGAACTGAAGAGGATCATGCTAAGTAAAAAAGTCAAGCAGAGAAAGACAATTATCATGTGTTTTCACTCATATGTGGAACATAAGGAATAGAGCAGAATGACCACAGGGGAATAGAGGGAAAACTGAATGGGAAGAAATCAGAGAGAGAGACAAACCATGAAAGACTCTGGACTCTGGGAACAAAGTTACAGGGTTACAGAAGGGAGGGCGTAGTGGGGATAGGACAACCAAGTAAAGGGTATTAAGGAGGGCATGTGATGAGCACTGGGTGTTATATACAACTAATGAACTATTGTACACTACATCAAAAACTAATGATGTACTATATGTTGGCTAATTTAACATAAATAAACAAAAACTTGAGGGCAAAAGCATAATATTCCATTAACACATTACATAGTTACTGAGAAATTATTATTATTTGCCTTTGACGACTCCTATATAAAGTAGATGAACTAAAGTAAATAAAGCTTAATAAAGAATCCGGCAAATTAAAAAAATTTAAAAATAAACTCCTAGGTCAAATCCTGGATGGCACAAATTAGGATCTCCTGAGGTTACACCCAGCAGTATGTATTTTTAAGACAAATTCTCCGGGCAACAGACCATGCCCTGATCAGCTGGTGAACATTTTGGAATCACTGGTGTAAGTTTCTATCTCGTTCACACAATCAAAATTCTGCAAAGTTTATGTTAGTATGAGTAAATCAGAATTCATTATTATATAATTTTACAGGAAAGAAAATATAAGATGTGGCAACTTGCTCTTAAGATATTTATTTTTCCAAATGGAAGAAAATATTTACTCAACCTGAAATTCCAAAGAATAAGCAGCAGTTCTAAGAAGATGAGGAGGAATAAATACAACTAACCCTAAATAATCAGTAACTCTGAAGTTATTTAGTTGGGTCCCTGGATTCCAACAGGAGAAAGCCTTTCATAATTCAATTTCTAAATATTATACAAGTGATGACATTTTTGGAATTTTTATCCATGATTTCCACTCATTAAATTCAAGATATTTTCTCTCAAGCAAGAGCCACTCCTGTGAGAATTCCTAGCAAAAACTGCTTAGGACGCCCTGTGTAACCCAACTAAACAGGACACTCAGGTGAAAACAAAGAAAATGTGTGGATCTTGGCAGTGAGGAACCAGTACTGATCAGCTGCCAACTGACTCATAAATTGGTCCACAAAATGTAAGCATGGTGTTATTTCTGAAGAGGTCAGCAACACAGCTGGCAAAAAGAAATAAAAAGCAAGGTGTCTGATTAATAAGAAAATAATGCATAAATATCTAACTAAAACATTTAGAAAGGGATTCTATTCTATGATCTATCAGTGGAACTGCAGGACTCTCTGGAAATATCCCAGACATACCATATTCTTGCAGTATTTACTGAAGGCCTTTTATGTAGTATCCTGTGGAGAAAACCCAGACCCAGAGGAATAACAGGCAAAATAAGGCTGCATGTAGCTCCAAGATAACAGCAGGGACCTGGCAGGGAAGGCTATCTCCAGCCCCTAAATACACAGTCCTATACATTAGCTGCTGGCAGAAAGTCACTGGCATCAAGACTCACAGACCCTAAGAACAGGAAGTCTGAGCCCATCAAAACAAGCCCACCCTTCGTGTTTCAACAAGGAGCACAACAAAGGAAGCCCAGCTCCAGAAGGAAAGACAAGAGTGTGGCTGACACGAGGTCCTCTACATACTGGGAAAGGAGGCAGGCCCCTGGGCTTTCAAAATAAGCCTGAGTATCAGCTCTCTATACAAAGTCAGGTCAGCTGAAGAGAACAGAAGATGTGAGCAGAAGTGGAGATGCTACGAAAGCAAAACATGTATGTGGTAGAAGCCCTTTCAACTGAACCTCACTCAACCAACTCACTAGATAAACCAATATTTCCCATTCTTTGTCTAAAACTTATAGATGAATGCCAGGATGTGCTGAATGCCTATAACCAAGAAGCTACTCAACATTACTGGACACCTCCCCTTCTATCAGCTAACAAGAGGCTCAAACTATCTATGCCAAGTGAAACTACTATTATAAGTATGTAATTTGTTTAAATGTACAAAAATGATAAAATAGGTGGGGCGCCTGGGTAACTCAGTTGATTAAGTGTCAGACTCTTGACTTGGGCTCAGATCATGATCTCATGGTCTTGAGATCAAGCCCTACACCAGACTCCATGCAGAGCAGGGGTGGGTGGGGAGACTGCTTGAGATTCTCTCTCTCCTTTTCCCTTTGCCCCTCCCCTTCCACTCACTCTCTCTAATAAATAAATAATCTTTTTAAAATGTTCAAAAAAACCAGGAGAACCAAAACAGAGTTGTTCCCATGAAAACTAAATTGCATTAAGAGGACATAATAAGATGAGTTTTTAATTTTTTTCTTTCCTTTTTTTTTTAAAGTCGGCTCCACACCCAATATAGGCTTTAATTCACAGCCCCGAAATCTAGAGTTGCATGCTCTATGGACTGAGCCAGCCAGGATCCCTAATAAAATGAGTATCGTTGGGGAGGATATGTGCTCTGGTGAGCACTGTGAATTGTGAAAGACTGATGAATTACATACCTATACCCCTGAAACAAATAATACATTATAGGTTAATGAAAAAATAATAAAAAATAGTAATAATAAAATATACAAAAATAAAAATAAAAGATATTTTAAAACAGATGCTATGCTGTACAATTAGGGGTAGGTTTTAACAACTATCAAAGATGAGAATATTGTAAAAATCTGAAAGAGGGTATTTATATCCTTGTTCTGGTTTAAAGGACCCAAACAAAGAAAATGGAGAAGATGCTTTGCAAGTTTGGTTTACACAAGAAAGATGACTCAGAACACTAATCAGCAGACTCATTCTAAGAGAAAAGGCTCAAGTGCTACCTAAAAAACAACAAAAACCTCAGTATGCAAGAAAATATAAAAACTGACCATGCTCTCATTACTCAGAGTCAATCACTGTTAACATTTTCCTGTACCTATTATATAGGTATTATAATTAATAAGTACATCTACTTAAGAGTACATATACATATATGTATATATACACATACATGCATCTACACTATATATTTTACATACATATATACTGATTTTTATTGCTAAAAATGCTACTTTACAATGTATTTTTCTTCATTAATAAATCATGACCATCTTCTGATGACAGTATATCTGTAACCTTTTTTTTTTTTAAAGATTTTATTTATTTATTTGACAGAGATCACAAGTAGGCAGAGAGGCAGGCAGAAAGAGAGGGGGAAGCAGACTCCCCGCCAAGCAGAGAGGCTTGATCCCAGGACCCTGGGATTATGACCTGAGCCGAAGGCAAAGGTTTTAACCCACTGAGCCACCCAGCCGCCCCTATCTATAACCTTTTTAATAGCCTTGTAACATTCTACTGTATAAACACATCATAATTCAGTAAATCCCCTTTTGTTGGACTTTTAAGTTAGTTCTCATTTTTATCTGTCATAACCAATGATGCCACCATTATGTACAGTCTCAACTATTTCTTTAGGATATATTCTGATTGTTGTAATTTGATACACCAGATAGAAGCCCCTAGTTCTGCTCTTTCTGGTTCCTAAAAGGGCCACTGAGGCTGCAAGATGGATAATGGGGAAGAGGGCAGCAAACTCTGTATCAGTGCTGTGCTAAAGGCAGAGGCATATCCTTATTTATTCTCTACTTATCTACAAAATGGAACATAAGCCCTATTTTCCAAGTACTGTGAGTCCTTGAAACAGATTTCTTAGGTATGCATCTATTATTTTTTAATACAATCTGGCAAACTCAGTACACACTATCTTTACTCTGATATCTTAACATTTCTTGAGTTCCTTCCTATGGCATGCTAATAGCATTTCATGGAATGAGGATGGGCCTGTACACACATAATTTAGGAGGACAGCTGCCATTTTCTTTGCTGCATAGCACCTCAGCTCAGCTCTTTTCCTATGCTTCATGAATCCTTCCTCTTACCTCTCCACGCACTCACTCAGTTCTGCAGCTATCCAAACTGTAGTGTGGCAGCACCTAGGCATGGCCAGGAAGATGCACCTCCCTAGATCTACACCTGATGCCGGCAAAGAATTTCCTTAGTGGCAGCCAGCAGTGGTGTCAATGGTGTTCTTGACAGATGATTCTGTAGCATGACTCATACTGTGATTCTGACCACAGAACCTCCCTGTTCTCCTAATCATTTCCTGAGCCTCATGGCAACTCTACTAGCTACAAACATTCTTCTAATGAATTCCTTGTTGCAAGAGGAACAATTAGGAATCTTTGATATTGGCAATTCAGAAGCCTGAAACAGTAATGCCTAAAATAATACACAGACGATGAGTGCCATAACAGTGCAACATGAAGGCCCCAGGGTGAGGTGGCACATTTATTAAAGCTCATATTCATGCTTCCCAACATCCTGATATTTTGTATGATTGGTGAGAGACAATCAATGTGAGAATTTAACCTAATAGCAATGTGGTTAATCAAACTGTATTTTCTCTTAGTATACTTATCAGCACATTTACTAAAGAGAGAAGAGCTGTTTCCTCTCTTTGAGTTTGGTCTTGATACAAATCAAGTAAATTCCTTTTTTTAATTAAGATTTTATTTATTTATTTGACAGAGAGAGAGAGATAACAAGTAGGTAGAGAGGCAGGCAGAGGGAGAGTGGGGAAGCCGACTCCCTGCTGAGCAGAGAGCCTGATATGGGGATCAATCCCAGGACCCTGAGATCATGTCCTGAGCTGAAGACAAAGGCTTAACCCACTGAGCCACCTAGGCACCCCAAATCAAGTAAATTTCTGATGCTCCTCATGTAGACTGACCTTCACAGTATACACTGATGGAACTTTGGTGAACATCTAGTCCACCATCAGCAGTTTAAGGGCCAGGTAGTAGATAATTTGGTCTTTGTGGGACACAATCTCTGTCATGCATTTTTCTTCCTTTTTTTTAAAAAACAATTCTTTTTTTTTTAAAGATTTTATTTATTTATTTGAGAGAGAAAGATCACAAGTAGGCAGAGAGGCAGGCAGAGAGAGAGAGAGGGAAGCAGACTGAGCAAAGAGCCTGATGCGGGGACTCAATCCCAGAACCCTGAGATCGTGACCTAAGCTGAAGGCAGCGGCTTAACCCACTGAGCCACCCAGATGCCCCAAAAAACAATTCTTTAAAAATATAAAAGTCCCTGGAATTCTCAAACTTTCTGATTTCAAAACATTACAGAACTGGAGTAATCAAAACAGTGTGGTAAGGCATAAAGACAGACATATAGACCAAACCAATGAACTCGAGAGCCCAGAAATAATCCTTCCTCTACATCTTCAAATGATTTTGGACAGGCATGCTAAGACAAACAGAGAAAAGGCAGTCTTTTCAAGAAATGGTGTTGGAAAACTGAATATCCATATGCAAAAGCATGATGTTAGACCCTTACTTACACCTTATACAAAAATTAACTCAAAATGATTCATAGATCTAAATTCAAGAGCTAAAACTAAAATTCTTAGGAGACAAGTTTTATGACACTGAATTTGACAATGATATTTTGGATGTGATACCAAAAGCACAGAAAAGAAAGATAAAATTGGGCTACCATCAAAATTTAAATTTCTGTACATCAAAGGACATGGTCAACAGTGTGGAAAGGTAACCCACAGAATGGGAGAAGGTATTTGCAAATCAAATATCTGGTAAAGGCTAATAACCAGACCATATAAAGAATCCTAACACACACGCGCACACACACACACACGCACACACACACCCCTCTATTAAATCTTGGGAAAGGAACTTGAATAAGACATTTAGGCTAAGGAAAAAAAAAATTTGAAGTGAAAGAGGAGACATCACATCTGATACCACAGAATTCATCAGAATAATATGAACAATTATACACCAACAAATTGGATAACCCAGGAGAAATAGGTAACTGGATTAAAGAAATGGATAAATTCCTAGACCCATACAACCTACCAAGACTGAATTATGAAGAAAATCTGAACAAATAACAACTAAGGAGATTAACAATCACAAATATTCCAATACAGGATACCCCAGGACCAAATGGTTTCACTGGTGAATTCTACCAAAGATTTATAGAAAATCTAATGTCAATCCTTTTCAAACTCTTCTTTAAAAAAACTAAAACAACCACTCCCAAATTCATTTTATGAGGTGAGAATTACCCTGCTACAAAGGCAAATAAAGACACTATAAGAAAAGAAAATCAGAATGAGATATTACTTCATACTTATTAGTATGGCAGTCATCAAAAAAAAAACAAGATAACAAGTACTATCGGGTTGTAGTGAAAGGGAATCCTTGTGTACTGTTAGTGGGGATGTAAATTGGTCTAGCCACTATTGAAAAAAGTATGGAGGTTCCTAAAAAAAAAAAAAAAAAGGACTACCATATGCCACTTCTGGGTCTATCTCCAAAGGAAATGAAATCAGGATCTTGAAAAAATATCTTCACCCTATATTCACTGCAACGTTATTCACACTAACCAACACATGGAAACATGTACATCTATATGGAATATTATCCATCCATGAAAAAGGAAATCCTGCCATTTGTGACTTGGATGAACTTTGAGAGCATTATGCTAAGTGAAAAGAAAGGTGACTACTATATGTTATCACTTATATGCGGAATCTAAGGAAAACCAAACTCACAGAAATGGAAACTAGAATGGCGGTTACCAGGGATTAGGAATTGAAGGAAATGGGGAAATGTTGGTCAATGAGTACAAACTTCCTGGTAAAAGATGAAGTTCTAGTAATCTAATGTATAGCATGGTGATTACAGTTACTAATACTGTATATAGTTGGAAGTTCCTTAAAGAGTACATCTTATATGTTCTCACCACAAAAAAAGAAATGATAATTATGTGATGTGATAAAGGTGTTATCTAAGGCTAGAATGACAATCATCTCACAATATATATTAAACCAACACACTGCATATCTTAAACTTACACATTATATACCAATTGTATCTCAATAATTTAAGAAAAATTAAGTTCTCAAAGAGGTTATCTGTAGAGCTATGTCCATAGAAGCCTTATTAACAATAGTCACAAGGGTCATAGGGAAGTTCTATTTTTAATTTCTTGAGGAATCTCCACACTGTTCTCCAAAGAGGCTGCACCAACTTGCATTCCCACCAACAGTGTAAGAGGGTTCCCCTTTCTCCACATCCCCTCCAGCACATGTTGTTTCCTGTCTTGTTAATTTGGCCATTCTAACTGGTGTAAGGTGATATCTCAATGTGGTTTTAATTTGAATCTCCCTGAGGGCTAGTGATGATGAACATTTTTTCATGTGTCTGATAGCCATTTGTATGTCTTCATTGGAGAAGTGTCTGTTCATATCTTCTGCCCATTTTTTGATAAGACTGTCTGTTTTGTGTGTGCTGAGTTTGAGGAGTTCATTATAGATCCTGGATATCAACCTTTTGTCTGTACTGTCATTTGCAAATATCTTCTCCCATTCCGTGGGTTGTCTCTTTGTTTTGTTGACTGTTTCCTTTGCTGTGCAGAAGCTTTTGATTTTGATGAAGTCCCAAAAGTTTATTTTCACTTTTGTTTCCTTTGCCTTTGGAGACATATCTTGAAAGAAGTTGCTGTGGCTGGTATCGGAAAGATTACTGCCTATGTTCTCCTCTAGGATTCTGATGGATTCCTGTCTCACGTTGAGGTCTTTTATCCATTTTGAGTTTATCTTTGTGTACGGTGTAAGGGAATGGTCGAGTTTCATGAGAGACTATGGACTCTAAAAAACAATCTGAGGGGTTTGAATTGGCAGGGGGGTGGGAGGTTGGGGTGCCAGGTGGTGGGTATTATAGAGGGCATGAATTGCATGGAGCACTGAGTGTGGTGAAAAAATAATGAATACTGTTATGCTGAAAATTTAAAAAAAAAATAGTCATTAGGTAGAAACAACCCAAATGTATGTGCTTATATGTACACACACACACACACACACACACACACACACACACACAAATTCTTAGCTCAGTGACCAAAGAAAAATAGTCCTCAACATGTTAGCTTATAGACTACGATTAGCTGACCCCAGTTCTAGTCCAGTGATCCCTGAATAGTGTTCGAAGAAGTCCTGGAAAGAAGCTGTATCAAGTCTCTAGGTGGCTCTTGTAAAAGTTCTTTAGCAGGAGGCTCTAGGCTCCCCACACTTACTTCAACAAAGCAGATCCTCTCTTACCTGAAGGTCTATAGGCCTGGCTTAAGAAAAGGTCTCTACTACATGAAAAGGTTTGGAAAACTACTGCCTAATCTACCTTCCTTATTCTATAGAAGAGAAAATGAGGGACCAGAGATGGCAAATGAAATGTATGATAAAGATGGGACCAGAACCTAAGTCCTTAGGCTGTGAGCTCAGTGCTTATCCATTGTACCACCTGGCCTCCCCCCTTGGAAGGCCACTCCCCACAAACACTATAGACTCCAACTTTCACTCAACAGATGCTTTTAGACTGATGACTTAGATCCTGATAAATTCAAGCAATTTATTCAGCATTTCTTTGCGCCCAGAAAGTATCTATGAAAAAAGTACATGGGAAGATCTTGGTCTATTCTTAGACAGAATAGCCCCCACAAAGATCTCCTAGTCCTTCTTCCCAGAATTCCACTACATTGCTTGACAAAAGAGATTTTCCAGCTGTTATTACAGTTGAAGATTATAACATAGGGAAAGTATCCTGTATTATATTGGTGGGCCCAAACTGATCATGAAAAATCCTTAAAAACAAAAATTTTTCTAACTGTGCTTGAGAAGGACAGGGAGGGTGGGCAGATATAGGATAGACGAATCAGTTCAGTTGATTCTTGCACTACATTGGTTTGGCACTTTATTCTAGATCAGTGGTCAGCAAACTACCACCCTCAGCCCAAACCCAGCTTGCCTCCTGATTTTGTAAACAAAGCTTTATTAGAACATGGGCCCATTCATTTATGTATTGCTTATGGCTGCCTTCCCATTACAATAGCAAAGATGAGTAGTTTTGATGCATACTGTAAGGCCAAAAAAAAAAAAGTTTTATCAGGTTCTTTACAGAAAAACTTGCTGGTTCCTGCAGACTGGCTATGGCACCCCCATGTAAACTAGAGAAAAAGGATCTCTGAGTAAGAATTCACAAGCACCTCCATTCCCTCCCTGTACAGGCATGATATGAGGGGCTATGTTTGTCTTTCCTTCTGCAGTTGGTTTTGTGACTCACGTCTGCTGACCCTATTCAGTGAGGCTGAGAAAGGCAACCACATAACCCAAGGAAATCCAGCTGTGGCAATCCAGCCACATTTTCCTTTGAATCAGCCGCCCCAGCATGTAAGCAGCCTTATTTGATCTGTTTCTTCTAATCCAAGAGTCCCCAACCCGTTCTACCATATTTTTTAAACTATTACAACTAATGTATTTTTCATTACTCATAAATCATGTTGCCCTGCAGCTCTCCACCCACCAAATCAATGGCCTTTGTTGTTTCAGGAAAAGAAGCAGCACAACCTTGAACAAAGAAATCCCCTTTTTTTTCTTTCCTTGTGTTTTATATTAGATTTCTCACTTGGAGAGGAACTCTTGTCTCAGAAGTCAGTTTTGCTGAACGACCAAAAAAAATTACTTCTATTCAAAAATCATCTTTGTACACACAAAGAACAAAGCTCAGGGGACTAAACAGAGTTTTAGCATAACACACAGTATAGAGAATACAGAGGGTATGATGTAAGGGCAATTGTGGTCATACAGAAGGAAATGGAGGGAGACTTTACACCCATCTTCTCATCTAGGGACTTGGTCCTGGAAGAGCGGTGAGAGTGGAGTGGCAAAAATTCCAGATCCCAGCAAGGAGAATTCAAAAATATTTAGGTCAATGACTTCATCAACTGCATCCACATAATAAATCTTCCATAAAAGTCCTAAATAATGGGCATTAGAGAGTTTCTAAGTTGGCAAATATGTGGAGGTGCTGGAAGGGTGGCACATCTAGAGAGCATGGAAGCTCTGCACTCCTTCCCATATATCATGCCCTAGGCACCTCTTCCATCTGACTGTTCATCTGTATCCTTTACCATATCTGTTAAAACAAACTGGTAAATTTTTTAAAACAACGATTTAGGCTAATGTTTTCATTTCTCCCACCTTTTACTGCTTCAACACGTGTGCATCTGCATGTGCACACACAGGCACACACACACACAAAGGCCATGTAGTTCAGTGGCATTAGCCGAAGGGAATTCCTAAGTAGATAGGCTATAGTTAATGTCTTCTTGTTTCCCCACAGGCTATACCTGACATAGGGACATCTAAAAGTTTCCCAGTAGCTCTGCGGTAGACACAAGAGAAGATAGTTGAGAATTAAGAGTGTTTGCTAAAGGGCTACCTGGCATGTGGCAAGAGAATCCTATAGCAGAAGATGAAGTAGTAAGTCACCTAAAGCCAGATTCTGATGAGAATTCTTGGCGAAGCCTGAGGGTCAACAGCAGCAAGAGAAAAAATGAAGGATGCTAAACCTAAAGGTACTACCATGCGCCCAGCCAAACCATCATGACATACAATAACCAAAGACGCCTACCACTGACAAGCTACTACTAACCAAACACTAACTTGCAAAGAAGAGATAAGCTGCATCTCAAAGAGAGGTCAACAGAGAAGGAAAATACGTGTAGGAAACTGCCTGCCCCTACTATGAGAATGCCCAGATGTCACCAAGGTAGAAGGAGAAGAGAGGCTAAAAACAAAACAGCCTGAAAGTAAAAGCTTAAGTTCACAGAATGTGAGCTTAGCTTTAAACAAGAAGGAACTGTTTTTACTTAAGGGGGGCAAATTAACTTCTTTTGGGGTTATTCTGTATAAATACAGGCTCCAGAACAAGATAATGTCAATTACCAGAAAACACACACACACACACACACACACACAAAACCCTCCATGGTGACAGATTTTAACTAGAATTATTGTGATGATCATTTCATAACAAACAAATGTCATGTTTTACACCTAAAACTAATACAATGTTACATGGCAATTATATCTAAAAATTAAAAATAAGTAGCCTCCATATTTGAGTACTATTTGAGTATGGTGAGTAGGTTTCCAAATACCCCATCCTCACTTCTAACCCCTCCCCTGATCCACACATATGCTAAAATTCACTGTTTAACACCAAGAAGGGAAAAATCATTTCCCCTAGGCAGAAAAGAGGAAGGGAATGCTAACAGATCAATGCAAGGGTGAAGAGCATGCCTTCTTCACTCTGGTGCTTCGATCTGACTATCCTAGAAGCTGGAAGTGGGTCAAAGGCTCAAGCAATATTCCTGCCCACATAGCCAGCAGTAAAGCAATGGGAGTGGGGAAGGTGGTCTTTTTCCTCTCACTGAGGCTCACTGCTAACACAAGTTTTCCAAGCCCAGTGGCCAATTCTATGAGTTCCATGATTTCAGATGAAACCAGTATTCCCCATTTCCATAGGCCCATTTCCAAGCCTTGCCATATAACCATGTCACGTCACTGCTCCCTTGAGAAGCCAATGATTGCAACCTTATGACTCCTTCCCCAAGCAGACACACAGAGCAAGGTGCAAGATGGAGGCGTGTGGCTGCAGAGTTGCAGTATTTCCCCAAAACTGGAATTAATTATCACTACTTGCTCCTTTGTCCTCTTAGATCTGCAAAGCATGGGTCACAGTGACTTTGTTTTTATTGGCCTACCACATATTGAAACCATTCTTGCATATTGATACTGAATATCTCAGCCAAAACCCTGTGAAAATTACTTACTGTGCAGCACAACAGAACCATTTTCTAAAGTTAAATATCTCGGGACATTTTATCTTTTCAAGTACATACCAAAAGCAATTAAGTTCAAACTATGGAATACAGTCTTTGCCAGTTTCCATTCTTGACACATATGTGTCTGTATTTATGAGTTCAAAGACCTCTTAAAGGATCAAATCTCTAGCTTTAATTTTCTCTTTGCAAGTGAAAAATATTCCAGCATCCTTCCTTAAATCATCTGCAAGGAAGTCTGTAGCATGAGGCCTCAACCCACAACATCTCTAATGTGGCCTAAAAAGGTAGAACAACAACCCATTGATGTCCCTGTCTCTCTAGCAGCCCATGGGGGTACCACAATGAATAGAAAAGTAAGAAAGCGAGTCACAGAGCTCTAAGCAGGAGAGAAATATAGCAGCCCTCTTCTAAAGAATCAGTCCGCTGAGCTTTAACACACAGACCCAAACCATTCTAGAATTCACAAAGGTCTCATTCTTCTTCCTGCTCTTTTTTCTCTTCCCTGTCCTTGCTCTTCATATTCAGCTACCCAATTCCAGAAAATTCTCCCACTACTCTCATGCCCCCATTTCCTGGATTCTTGAGGCCTTACACAATGCCTTCATTTTCTCCTTATTTCTCAGAGGGTCATATTTTATTTCTTCCTCTTCTTATTCCCCTCAAATATAAAAGCCTTTACCAACTGAACTTGAACATGTACCTGAGAGATACATCCTGAATGTGCTAAAAAATTCCAGAAAACCTGTTACAACTCTCCACCCCACCCTCCACCCCAAGTTTATCTTTTCTTTTTTTTTAAGATTTTGTTTATTTATTTGACAGACAGAGATCACAAGCAGGCAGAGAGGCAGGCAGAGAGAGGGGGAAGCAGCCTCCCAGCCGAGCAAAGAGCCCAATGTGGGGCTCGATCCCAGGACCCTGAGATCATGACCTGAGCCGAAGGCAGAGGCTTAACCCATTGACCGACCCAGGCGCCCCCCAAGTTTATCTTTTAACATTGGCCTTCAAATTATAGTCAAGTGGTATTCCATATTTGCAAATTCACCTACTCCCTAAAATTTTTTATAACCCTCAAATCAATACTCATAAGCACCTTCATTCATACACATGACACATATGCAGAGCAGTAAAAAATTTGAGTTGTCTGAAGCATACATTTCCAGCTAAGGCTGAACAAGATGACATTCTGCCTTCTTGTTTCAGCTCTCCAACTGTTAACTATTGTCTTTTTTTGTAGCCTATGTAAATGCCAGTTTGTTTGGGTTTTTTTTGCATTCTTTGGTAATTTCACTGTTTAAAATTGCCCCCAAACATAATGCTGAAGTGTTGATGTTCCTGATCACAAAAAACTATGATGCACCATGCAGAGAATATACATGTATTAGATAAGCTTCATTCAGGCATGAGTTATAGTGCTACTGGCCATGAGTTTTAAGTTAAGGAATCAACAATATATATTAAACATGGCATCTTTAACCAGAAACACATAAAATGACAAGGCTATGTATTAATCAGTTGTGATTAATCTATGGCTATGTATTAATCAGTTGTGATTAAGCTATGTATTCATCAGAAACCTTACTCTGTATATTCCTCAAGAGCAATGCCTTGGTATTTGCTAATTCAGTGTTCACAGTGACTTTATAAAATATAACTAGCACAGGGATGCCTGGGTGGCTCAGTTGTTAAGTGACTGCCTTCAGCTCAGGTCATGATCCCGGGGTTGTGGGATCAAGCCCCACACTGGGCTCCCCGCTCAGCTGGGAACCTGCTTCTCCCTCTCCCACTCCCCCTGCTTGTGTTCCCTCTCTCTCTGTGTGTCAAATAAATAAATAAATAAAATCTTTAAAAATATACGTATATAACTAGCACAAGTAACAAGAATGGACTGTAAATATAAGAGAGAAATCAGAGATTTTCAACATTATGCAACCTGGGCAAAAACCACCCTCTTCCTTAGAAGTATACTTCCAGAAACAGAATTCAGAAATGTGTTTCTATCTATTGATGGGACAGATGCTTCTTCACTTTCTGACATTAGCTTCAGGAGTATCCCAACTCCAGACTATTCTAGCTCCAGAGTGTTCCCTCTCCTCCATCATATGGCACCAGGTTCTCCCTTCTGGGGAGCCTTCCCAATTCCTGCAAGAAGTCTGCTATCCTTCTTCAATCCACTAGCTATTACCCTTATGAAGTCCCCACCCCGGCCATGATCTACAGAAGTGGCTTTTGTTTATATCCATTTATATTTCTGCAACTTTTATCTTAATATATATTTCATTGGCACCATCTCCTCCTTGGTTTGTGAGTTTCCTATTTCACTTCAAAAGGCTCACAATGTCTGCTGGGGTACTTTGTATTCTTGTGGCTGCAAAATAAATTGTGTCAATTACACAGAAATGCTCACTGACTCAAAACTTCCCTGTTCCTTGCGTGGATGCCTTCTATTACTTCATCATACTCCAGACAAGCTAAAACATTGTTCATACTCCTTCTGCCCTCAATCTGACTTGCAGATTTAAAGGAAAAGACTTTATTCAAGCACAACACACAAAACATCAAAAATCCTCATGTTTCGGGGTTAAGCTATGAAGTGATCACTGGGATTGATGTAAGAATACTCAACAATTGCCAATCAAGTCATGTGTCTGCAACTAACTTGTGGATATAAACAACCCAGGTGGTCTTCTTCAGGGTGTCTGTATCTTTCCAAACACTTTGAATTTGTCCCTTCTTCCCCTGTGTTCCTCTTCACCCCTCTACTAACAGTAACATTTGCTAAAGTAAGACTTTTAAATCTCAGCTCTTCCAGAAAATACATGAAGAAATGATTGTATTTTAGTCCGTTGAGATGCTTTAATAGAAGACCATAGACTGGGTGGTTTACAAATAGAAATTTCTCACAGTCCTAGAGGCTGGATGTCTGAGATCAAGAGTGCCAACGTGGTCAGGCTCTCATGAGAGCCTGCTTGTTGGTTCCCAAACAGCTTTCTTCCTACTGAGTTCTCACATGCCAAGAAGAGGTCTCTGGGTCCCCTTCTTAAGGGCACTAATCCCATCATCAGGGCTCCACTCTCATGACCTAATCACTTCCTAAAGGCCTTTCCTCCCAATACCACCACAGACACTGGGATTAAGATTTCAACAGATGAACCTGGAGGACACATTCAATCCATTACAGTACTATAAAATTACCCCTATGTAACCCTGAATTAAAATATCCAGGCACTTAACATCAATGGCTGCTACATCACAAAAAGAGAACTTCATAATGAAGTCATGTCCCCCACCCAAAAAAACCTATCTGAATCAGACCAAACCTCTAAGTCCAAGTCCAATTTATGAGAAATACAGAGGACAAAGTAACATGTCAAAATACTCACAGGGATGCAGCTAGCAAGATCCTGACTATGGGAAATTCTATAGGTCAAATAACTTCACTTTTTTATAAAGATTAAGAAAAAAAAGAGAGATGGGAGAAAAAACATATAGATTTAAACAAGAATAGAACATATCAACTAAATGCAATGTGTGGAGCTTATCTGGATCTTCATTCAAGCAAACTGTAAAAAAAAATTATTTTTTATGAGGTTAATGAGGTAATTAGAAAATTAAATTCTACTTGAATATTCAATGATATTAGAATTGTTAAGGGCTGTTAAATACTTTAGGTATTACTGTATTGTAATTATTTTCAGAAGAAAACAGACCTTATCTTGTAGAGAATCACACTTAAATACAGATGAAGTGATATAACAGTGGGGAAATTCAAAATAATAATGGATGGAGAAAGTAAATTGGGGTGAATTGAAGATTAGCAAGAGGCTGTTGTTGGTTGACGTGAAGTTACATAGGATATTCATTATGCTTTTCTACTTTTACATATGTTCAGAATTCTCCATAATGGAAGAATAAGAACAGGCATATATATCTCTATCATCTTTCTTCTAGTATCTTTCAAATCTGTATCTCCAATCCTAATTGTTTATTGCAACACAATGTTCTATTTCCAAAAGCTAAGGGATTCTTTCCCAAAGCCAACAATTTTAAGCAGAAGAGATGCTTGCCTATTAAAAAGCCATTTTCACTTTCTTCTCTGGTAACAGCCATAATTTTCTTTCAGGTGTTTCCTGCCTCCCATTTCCTTTGCCAGTGATTGGCTCAGGAATAGGTCTCCAATCCAGTTCTGGCCACTGAGACATGAGAAGTCTGCTGAAGGGTTTCTAGGGTAGGATTCCTTGCTCTTTGAAAACAAACAAACAAAAAAATTGCACAAGGGATAAAGGTCCTCTTCTGCTAGTCACAGTCATTTCTGAATATGATGCCTGGAATGGCAGCAGCCGTCTTGTGACCATGAAAGGAACTAGGCTAAGAGGAACATGCTAAGAATGGCAGAGTAGAAAACACTATAGACTCTGGGTTCTCTGTGATAATACTGTGCTGCTGAGTTTGTCAGCCCTAGATTTCTTGTTACACATCATAATAAGCAGTGATTATTGTTTAAGCTATTTTGACTAGGGTATTCTGAAAGTCTCTTAAATAAAAGAGGCTCACTGGAGTCATCTGGGGAAGGAGAAATATCTATACATCTCTCCCCCAGAACACCCTTCAATCCTATTTCTCTATTGAGGGCATACTCCCTCCTCTATACCCTTACCCCTTTCTCATACCCTGCTCATTCTATGCCATCCCCATTCTCCTAGGAGTAGGTCACATCTCCCATGCTTAGAGGGACAGAAAAAATGTGAGTACCGTTGCAAAGGAGTTAAAGGATTTCACAGAAGTGTTCTATTTATCTTCTATCACTGCCTAGCACAATGCCTGGCAAAGTTAATAAAGATTTGAATGCAAGTAAGGAAAAAAATGAATTCATAAATGAGTGCCCTGCCAACCTCTTAAACAGTTTCAAAGTTACACTCAACTTTCCCCAATATTCCACAATTAATCCCATGTAGGTATCATCTCTTGCCTGAACTATAATATCTTTTTATTGCCCTCCCTGTCTCCAGCCTCCCCCTCATTGAAGTCTACCCTCTCCAGAGTCACCAGAGTTATCTCCTAAAATACACATCATTCACTACCTTCCTTGAAGATCTCTAATACCTCATAATTAGCAAAAGGATAAAATCCAAATCCCTTTCATGGAATAAGGTCCTTATTCATTTGGCCACAATCTAACTTTGCTGCTAAATCTCTCAATTCTTCCCTCTACCCTCTCTAATCAACCCTAAATTCCAACCATACAAGATCCTGCAAATAATCTCATGCATGCTTCTTACACTGTGTTTTTTCTCTCCACTCATCAAACCTAACAAACTCCTGATCATTCTTCAGGACCAAGTTTAGATGTCAACTGGTCTTCACTTTTCCAAGCAAAGTTGGTCTTGTTACCTTGGTTTTCTCATAGTCCTTTGACCATACCTCCACAATAGCATCCGACACATTTAACTATAATTATTTGCTTAAAGGTAGCAACTGTCCTACTAATCTAAAAAGTACTCCAGAGATCTAGCTATATCCATACTCCCTATAATATTTGTTACTATATAAAAGGTTCTGAATGATGGAAAAAGGAAGGAAGGAAGGTACTGGCATTTTTCCAGCTACTAAGTCTAGAAACCTGGAAGTCATGAATTCCCAGAACAGAAAGGAATGTTACAGATCATTGTTTAAAAAAAAAAAAAACTTTAAAGATAAATATATTGACTCTTCTTTCATCCCCTTTATGCAATTTGTCACCAAATCCATTTGTCATATCCTCTTTCAAAATGTCTACCAGATTTCCTCCTGCCTCTCCTTCCCCACTGACCCACACCCAGTCCATGCTCATTTTCTCATGCTGGGATTGTTGAAAAGGCCCTCAAAGAGGGTCTCCCTTTCTCTCCCCCCGCCATCAAAGCCTCACTGCATACAACTGACAGAAGAAAGTTTCTAAACTAGTACTTTTAATATGTCACTCTGACCACCTCAAGAAGTCTCTACAACTTCCTAGTGGTCTCTCTTTTAAACCAAGCTCCCACTCCACCCTACCCTCACCCCTACCAGGCCTGTCCTCCCAGAATTCAGTTATCTAGGTCATCCTCTTAACCCAACCTCTCTTAGTCTTTTCCCCACATTACTTACACACACACACACACACACACACCCCACACCCCAGCCCAGGTGTCTTGCAGTACTAAAGAATATGTCAGTGTTCACACCCGCCTCCAGCCTTCTGCTTAGGTTCCAAGATCCTACCTGGATGTCCTTCTGCTCATCTCTCTGCTCATTAAAAACGTAATCTTCCTTCAAGCTTACCCATTACTCCTTTCCTCCCTCCCTGCCACAGTTCAGATTAATCTCCCCCTTCCTTGAACTCCCATGGTACTACCATTACTTTTCTGTCCTCCACTTAGAACTCAAGTGACTTGCATGCCCCCATAAGTCTGCCTCCCCTCCTTTGCCTACCACCACCCTCATCTTCCTTAAATATTCAATACAAATACCACCTGCTTATGAACAAAAGAAACTAAAAACCCAAAGCCTTTGAACTTCTATAGAATTTTGCTGGTATCTTTCTTTAGGCATTTATCACATTGTTTCTATGGATGAAACTGTTTGCTGCTGTGTTTTCTTTCTCTTAATGTAGGACAAACACCTTGAGGGCAGGATGTATTCTCCTCATCTCTGTTTCACATCATCCCAGATGTCCTCAGCACCCACAAGAATGCTCTGTACAGACTGAGTCCTTATTGTAAGATTCTTTGAGCATCTGTTTCCCTGTGGTTCCCAACATGGATGCTGAAGGCAGAGCCTGAAATGAACACAATTATAGCATGTGTATGTTAGTGTAGGGAGGAGAAGAAGAAATACTGGCATATTTTTGTGTGCAGGCATATGTGCCTACCTGTCCCCCATTTTGAAATCCAGGTAAAATCATGCTTAAATATCTCTCAGGGGAGTGTTAAAGAGGGTAAAAGTTTATAAAGATAAGGCAAAGAGGTGGGTCAAATAAGGTCTCAGTGATTCCCCCAGAAAGATTAATGACAGTCTGATCTGGTTTTAGCATTGAAAGTTCTATAGTCTAGGAAACTCCCAAGTCCCAGGCCAATCTACATGGTTGATCACAATATCCCCAAGCCCAATTTTAGCACCCAAAGCCACCTCCTTGTCTCCCTTTTCCTGACTCAAGCCACTATTCATTCACTAGCACAAGCATGGGACAAACACACCAATTTATCACAGCCTAGGCTACACCACATTGATAATTCTTTAAACTTCTCAATGTCAAATTAACCCCTGCTTTTACAAACTGGGTGTTTTAATCTCAGTAGAAATTATTTTCATAGATTAGAAATACTTTGATATTTGAAGAGAGTGCTTCAGCAAACCATAAGACAGGTGGGAAATACACTGAGATTATGTCAATACTCCAAAAATATCATTGAATGACAACCTGCTTTCTCAATTCACCCTCAAATCAGATCCAAATACAGTTCAGATGAATTACCTTCTAAATAATATTAATAGGTCATATTTGGCTTTGAAATCCCCATTTGTTCATAAAAAAAAGTTTGAATTCCTTCTATCTTCTTGAGTCTGTCTATTTGATGGTTTCAGCAACCTTACTCTGAACTGTGGTATTTCCAATCTAATTTGTATGCACACACATTAATCTAAAAATGTCCAGAAACAACTAACCTGTATGTAGAGCTTCAAGCCTCCATGATGAGTTTTTGGTTGTCCCCGTAACCAGTCTGGTGTTTACAACAGAATCTTCAGCATGTGAATACGTTCTCCAGCATTTCCATTCATTCCCGCAAAGGAATGAAAAGCCTTTCAATACTTCTTAAAGCTTTCCTTTTAGCCCTCTACAATGTCTAATGCCATAGAGCCAACATCTGAAATGATCATGCACTGTTGTGATACCTGAGGACCTATAAAACATATTCCATTTGAAAAAAACATTCAGTTAACATTCTGGAAGTTTCTATTTGCAGCATGCAAATTGTTCTAAGTGGACTCAAGTGACTGAACTGTTTGCTAGATTAACTGGAGGTTCAGACACCTTCTAAATCCACCATTGCAAGACTCAAAATATGTGACTAACACGATCCATAAAGCTGGTAGTATCAATTATTTTTTAACAGGAAGAAAACCTTAAATTGTACCTTCACATTGGCTGCGCCATCAGCTGAACATGCTACATAACTTCTCATAGAAATATGATTTGATATGAGAACATCTGTATCCGTCTGGAACATATTTTTCCCAGGACTTTACTTCAAGCTCTCTATAGATATCAGATGTTCTCCACAGAATCTGTGACATGTCTTAGAATTCTTGAATAAACATCAGTTATGCCTCTGTCTTAAATAGTGTCAATCTGAATTGAAAATCTGCCAGCCTTCTTAACATCCCTAACAGCAGACTTCTTAATTAATCTGTTAATACTATGGATAGACTTACATTAAAATCAGCATTATATAAGCTGACCTTCCACTTATTATAGAAACTCACTTTTGTTTCCAAAGATTCAAGATGTATTTGAGCAAACAATAATCTGAGAAATATACATGCAGAGCCCTATTTCACTACTTAACGTTTGTTACAGTGTTAGTTGTCCCATGATAACTGACAGGGTACTTTACCAATGGCCTTAAGTCCATTAATCATGCAAAATACAAATATTTTAGTGCAACTTGTTCTATCTTCATATACTTCTGATTTAAAATGGACTGATGGCATGATCATTAGTATTAAATGGGAAGTCTTCATCTCCTACACAGTCTAATATAAATGTTCTGCAAATTACATTTGAAGAACACATCACAAAAACAAACCTACTTAATTTTCATGAAATTATCTCACATATGCACAAAGATGTATGTATAAGGATATTCTTCCTAGAGTTGTTGAGCAATTCCAAAAATCTGGAAAGACTTGCACTATAGAGAATAAATGATTTATTGTATACCCTTATAAAGAAATGTTATTCTATTATTAAAACTAATGTGGTAAAAATATTTTTACTTATGTGGAAAAACAATCCACAATTTTTATTAAGTTGGAAAAAAATTTTTAAAGTATGATAGTATACCAGATTTTTATTCGTACTTTTTCTCATTTTCTGTTTACATGGAAATAAGTCTGAAAATATACACACTAAATAGTAAGAGTGGCTATTTTAAATTGTAGAATTATAAATTTTATTTTCTAGCTCTTACCTATTCCACCACCACTAAGCTATGACCTATCGGTGCTCAGGGTGGAAAAAGGCAGAGCCTATGGTGTGAGCAACGGATAGAGGGTGCTTACATGCTGACTCCCAGAGGCAGAAGGCTTTGAAATGAGATCTGAGAATGTGCATTTCTAACTCCCAGGTACCACACTTCACATAGCCCTGCTCCAGGGTTTTCCTTGACCCCAGTCTTCATTTATCACTCCCACCTACACTGCCTCCTATTTGTAATTATTAATGTATGTGTGTGTGTGTGTGTGTGTGTGTGTGTGTGTGTGTGTTTCTTCCAGTACAGCACAGGCTCAGGGAGATCTACTGCTCCTGGCCCCAAGTTGATGTGTGTTTGTTAAAAAAAAATTAGTAGTGAGACTTTTCAGGCAAGGTGAGAGGGTACTGAGAAAGATGTGTGGCATCTGCTACTTCTTATGTAGTACCATGATATTGTAAACTGCTTCACCCAAGTGTGGGCCAGAATATCTAGGGATGGGCATAGGGAGGGCCTAGGAATCTTCACATTTACTAGTTTTCCAGTAGTAAATCTCCACATTTACTAGTTCCTTGCTCATCAAAGTTGGGAATCTGCCCAGGGAATCAAAAGAAAGAGGATTCTATGATTTGGTCAGGGAAGACTTTGCACTGAGACAATGAAAATCTCTGAAAAATATAAGAATGTTTTCAAGGAACTTTTATCATAGTTAAACCCATTAACCATTAACATCTGAGTATGAATGACTACCTTAATTTGCACTGAGAAGAGAGAATGGACACAAGATTGATATGATTGGATGAAAGAAACTTTCTACATTTCACAACATACACAAATCAAACCATCATGCTATATGCCTTAAACTTATGCAGTGCTGTAAGTCAATTATTTTTTAATAAAACTGGGGGGGAAAAAACAAACTTTTTCAATGTCCAAAGAAACGCTAAGAATCAACATGGGGCCTGGATACTGTTTTCCAAAGGAGTTAGGGGAAAAGCACATCATATTCTCTTCAGAAACCTCTCGCTTTCAGGTGGTATTATCCCAAAATAAAGAGCTGTTGTTGTTTTTTTTAAAGAAAGGAAAAAACTGGCTGTTTTCACTCCCTCAAAAGACTTTTAAGCAAGCTCCACATTATGGGCCAAGAGGGAGCTGGACTTGGAACATTTGGTACATTGTCCCTTCCCACATGCTACTGTTCCCAGCTGTATCTGCCAAGACCTAGAGTGTTGGGATCTTACAAAAGGCATTTTGAGAGGCCACAACACTTCCTCCTCTTACCCCAACATGAGGCCCTTGATTAAGCCGGAACTAATTCTTATGACAAGTTACAAACCACAGGCAAAAATAATGAAAACACTGACACCACTCATACTATAGGAAGACTTCAGGGAGCTCCTATGACAAAGCCTCTGTTATTCACCCAGTTCTCCTGATGGTTCCCTGTGCTGGGTATGGCAGCATCCCTAAGCCCTGCATGAGGCAGAAAGCAGAATTTCCACTGTGGAACTAGTTCAGGCTTCTAGCTGATGGTTTTGCCTATTTGATCAACTTTTTCTATAGATTTCTTTTCCTTTATATCACTATAAGACCGAGGAAAGAACATTAGACTCAGAGTCAAAAGTTTTGGGATCTATATTCCAGGTAATCAAAAATGGGATGCCCTGGAACAAGTTAATTCATTTCTCTAAGTTCCAAAGTATATACAAGTTTATATGCTTGTGTGGGTGGGTGGGTGGGAGTGTGTGTGTGTGAGACAGGTAACTAACAGCTTCAAAATTTATATCTGAACACACCTAGTATAGGGTGATGCCATCCCTCCAGTTATCTATTTGCAGGCATTGATAGGTGTTTCTTTGCCAGAAGAGGAGGATTCAGAAACATGGGTCTGAGGGAAGGAATGAAGACATTCGGGGGTGGTGTTTCCACACTGGTCCCTCCACTTTCAATTAGAAGCAACATCAATTGATGGGGAGTGATTTGTCAGCACAGTGAAGCCCCAGTGGTGGAGTACATGAGAAGTGGCTCTTAAGTCTAAGTGAGACATTCTCAGGGGCTCCAGAAATAGAAGAGGAATCACTAAGAGAGCTCTGAGGTTCCATGCCAAGGAAGAACTGAACACCTTCAGAACAGGGTCATTCCACTTAATGAGATTTCCCTCCTACTCATTGGTAGGCAAGACCTGGGGACATGCAATGGGGAATAAGAACTCTCCTGCCCACATGCACAAGGTCACTATTGGGCTCAAAATTGAATATACATGAAAGTAACTTTAAAAAAAAAAAAGATTTTATTTATTTATTTGACAGAGAGAGATGCAGTAAGAGAGGGAACACAAGCAGGGGGAGTGGGAGAGGGAGAAGCAGGCTTCCCACTGAGCAGGGAGCCCAATGCAGGGCTCAATCCCAGGACCCTGGGATCATGACCCGAGCCAAAGGCATATGCTAAACCACTGAGCCACCCAGGTGCCCCGACAGTAACTTCTAAATTACAAAAAAAGTTCTAGAGCTATAAAGAAGCTCCTGCTTCCTTTGCTTTCACAGTACAAAGCCAACAGCCAAGAGATCCTAAAAGCTCAGATCCCAATGGCAGATTGAACCCTTAGAGTACCCAATGTGGCTGCATCTAAAGGTATCTTTAGGACTATGCATGAAGGTTCTCTTACTTAAGTCCTCAAACTATTTGTAAAGGGCTGACTTGACCCTCTGCAAATTATGAACTCAGCCAATCTACCTCTGGTACCAGATCTCACTTGTTAGCTTTAGTCCCCCTTTATCTACATGTAGGATAATACTATCTGAATACAGACATCTTCAAATCAACATTCAAAATTAAACTCATCTCACTTTATTCAGAAAGTTTAATTACCATTAAATATATGTATCTGCAATTCTCCCAGACTCAAAACTCTTGAAGACAATGACCCGCTCTTATGTGTCTTTGTATCCTCAACAGAAAGATAATAGATTCTGAATAGTGGTTGGTTACATTGAAATAAAGTAGTTAGCATTAGTTAGGAAAATGCTAACTGCTATAACAAATGCCAAAATCTCAGGAATTTAATATATTATTTTATGTGTACTAAAGACCAATATGGAGGTTCCTGGCTATGGGGCAGCCTTCAGCATGCTCATTTGGGATCCAGGATAATTCTATGTTGTAGCTCTGACCTCTTTTAAAGTCTTAGGAGTCTTCTGCATTCAGTCATTAGATGGAGTGTATGTGAGAGAGACTGACATTGCTTGAAAAGGTTCCTTTTTTTTTTTTTTTTTTGCCCATTTCCTTAGCATAGCTATTAATTACACCACTTCTCACTCTCAAAAGTGTCCAAATTTAGAGGATAAATTATGTTACTCTGCTCATAAACCATCTCAAATAATCTATGAGTCTACCATAAAGTTTCAGAGGCTCACATTTTTCATCATGGGTAACTGAAAACCTAGCTTAGGGTAAACACTGTAACATAAAGAAAAGGTCAAGAGTGGT
This sequence comes from Mustela nivalis, assembly GCF_964662115.1. NCBI lineage: Eukaryota > Metazoa > Chordata > Mammalia > Carnivora > Mustelidae > Mustela > Mustela nivalis. The sequence continues at coordinate 56,394,049 of NC_139027.1, forward strand.
ATATTCCATTTTACCTGACCATCATCTATTTCCCAAACAGTCAGTCAAATACATTCTTTGAGCCTTGAAGTTCACTACAGAGAAACCATAGCCTTCCAGAATATTCCTCCTTTGTGTTGTATCAAAGCAGTACCCTCAACATGAAGGGCAATGTCAGACACTGAAAAACACAAGTGTTGTATTCCAGCCATCACTGAACCTCTGCTTTCCTGGAAATGACTGACATCTTCAGAAGGCATTTTATTAAACGAAAAATAAGTAAATAAAAGAAAAGAATAAATGAAAAAAAATGCCTATGATCCAATCGAAAACCCATTAGTTATAGCACTGAACACAGGAAAAATTCAAAAGTCAAGACATGGAGTGCATGGGTGGTTGAGTCAGGTGCATGGCTGCCTTCAGCTCAGGTCATGATCCCAGTATCCTGGGATCAAGCCCCACATCAGGCTCCGGCCCCACATCAGGCTCCCTGCTCAGCAGAGAGCCTGCTTCTCCCTCTCCCTCTGCTCCTCCCTTGCTTGTTTTCTCTCTATCAAATAAATAAATAGGGGCACCTGGGTGGCTCAGTGGGTTAAAGCCTCTGCCTTTGGCTCAGGTCATGATCCAGGGGTCGCCTGCTTAGTGGGGAGCCTGCTTCCCTTCCTCTCTCTCTGCCTGCCTCTTTATCTACTTGTGATCTCTGTCTGTCAAATAAATAAATTAAATCCTTAAATAAATAAATACATAAATAAGTTAAATCTTTAAAAAAAATAAATAAGAAGTCAAAACATTTCTTCCCAATGAAGAATTGCTACCTAACTTAAAAGTAAAAGTCTCTTATACAGAAGTTACAATTATACAGACCAGGACCAGCCTGAGAATTACTTTTGCTTATAGTTCTCACTCATAATGCAATAAACAAAGGTTTAAGGAGAATGCTTAAAGATTTAAAGGAAAAGAGTTTAAGAACTCAAGAGAATTTCCTAAGATCGACAGAGCTATACATACCATCTGTTAGAAAGATGAAAGAGATAACCTAAAACTATTTGTTAGCCTACACTTTCCTAAATTTAGTTTGAGCATCTTGAAATTATATAGGAATCCCTTTGGAAAATAGTCTGCAATTCAGCTTCACCAATTCAGACTGATTTTCCACGTCAATTGGTCCGAATGAAAGAGGCTTTGCCAAATGTAGAGGATTTCCCCATCTAACACTTTCTCCAGTTAAACCTTGTGAAGGTATTGTTAAAAGGAATATTTGATCAAATGCTTAAGCATTAACCACATGCAAGGAAAGCCATTAAATGAATGAACCTTCTGTGAATTAAATTGATTTTCCAGAAAATGAAAACAAAATTGAATCCAAGGATAAACTATCTTAAAATCACATTAGATGAGTAAAAACATAAAATATTTCTTCACTGGGGCAATAAAAATTAAATTAGCTAAAAGAGGAAATAAATGCTTTTGTGTTCCAAGCACTTCCATTTACTAGGTAGGACAATAGGTACCTATGAAGGAACCAAAACTCTAAAAAGAACTATAATTGTTTCTGAGGGTGATGCTTTGTATAGTGAGAGAAAAGTCAGCTTTTTCTCTAAGTAATGTATCAGGAGAAAGAGAATCATACTAAGTGGCTGCTCAAAATTTGGGATAAATAACAGAATTTCAGAGAAATGAACAGTTCACCCAAAAGCAGGTTGCTGGCTTTCTGCCCAGGAGATGGTGGACAGGTTGGCTCCTCCCTCCCCCCTTCATCCCTCCGCCCGTATCATCAATCTTCCCTTGGATTTAAGCTGTCTCTATACATTTCTGCTTCATATATGGGCTGGTCCAATACACTGTTCAGGGCTCAGCAGCTTTTGTAAGAGGACCGAGTCAGATCATATCATAACGTCTACAGAAAAATTTTTGTTGTGTCTAGACACTTGTTTTATTACACCAGCTGTTATAATGAAATATTTAGATTTCAGAAGCCTGGCACAATGTTAAAGGTCCAAATTCCTCTTTCCAAGTAGTAACTCAGGGACCTAGGCTCTTTCTATTCCAGTCAATTATATGGAAGAGAGTGCCCATGGAATATCATGCAGTAAGTTTATGGTTCAGCCTAAAAGTGGCACAAATCATTTCTACCCACTGGCTGCAATTCAGTTCTATAATTCATCTAGATGCATAGGGAGTCAGGAAATGTAGCTTTGCTTTATCCTCAGGAAAGAGAGAAGAACCAGATATTGGTGAATTTAGCAGTTGGTTCTGCCCATTTGTCCAGACAGAGTAGTAGGGGGACCCTATGCTTGTCTCACCCCTTGAACATAGCTAAATATCAAGTCATTCTGAGCATCCAAGAAATCGATCTGAGGACTGACAGAACAAACCGAAAACTAGAGAAAGAAAAGAGGCTAGGTAAAAGTGTCTGCCACAGAAGACAGAGACCTAGACAAAATGCCAAGATGGAGGAATTCATCCCAAAAGAAAAAACAAAAAAAGTTCCCAGCCAGGGATCTAACTGAAACACATATAAGTAATATGTTTGAATCAGAATTTTAAACAACAATTATAAGGATACTAGCTGGGCTTGAGAAAAGCCTAGAAGACACCAGACAGTACCTTACCACATGACAAAAGACCTGAAAACTAGTCAGGCAAAAAAAAAAAAGCCACAACCAAGATGAAAAACTGACTAGATGTAATGATGACAAGGATGGAAGAATCAGAGGAAAGAATACAGAAGACAAAATTATGGAAAATAATGAAGCCTTTAAAAAGAAGGAAAGAAAAATACTGGATCACAAAAGTAGACTTAGGGAACTCAGCAGCTCCATAAACTGTAATAACATTTGTATCATAGGAGCCCAGAAAAAGAGAGAGAACAGGTGACAGAAGGTTTATTTGAGAGAATTATAGCTGAAAACTTCCCTAGCCTGGGAAAGGAAACAGATATCCAACTCCAGAAGGCACAAGAAAACCCTATCAACATAAAAGGGAGGGAGGGGCAGGCCAACACCAAGACATATTACAGTTAACTTTGCAAAATACAGAGAAAAGGGAAAAAGAGTGAAAGCAGCAAAAGAAAAGAAATTCCTAACTTAAAAGGGAAGACAAACAAGGTTAACAGCAGATCTCACCACAGAAACCTGACAAGCCAGAAGGTAGTAGCATGATATATTCAATGTGCTGAATGGGAAAAATACGCAACCAAGAATACTTTATCCAGCAAGGCTGTCATTCCAGAACAGAAAGAGAACATAAGAGTTTCCAGACTAATAAAAACTAAAGGAGTTCATGACCACTAAACCAGCCCCATAAGAAATTCTAAAAGGGACTCTTTAAGTGGGAAAGAAAAACCAAAATCAACAAAGACTAAGAAGGAATAAAGAAAATCTCCAGAAAAAAATGATTTTACAGGTAATTCAATGGCACTAAATTCATATGTATCAATAATCACTCTGAATGTAGACTAAATACTTCAATCAAAAGACATAGGTATCAGAATGGATTAAAAAAAAAATAAGACTCATCTATATGCTGCCTATAAGAGACTCATTTTAGAACTAATGAAACCTGCAGATTGAAACTGAGGGTATGGAAAACCATTTATCATGCTAATGGATATCCCCCCCCCCAAAAAAAGCCATAATAACCATACTTATATTAGACAAACTAGATTTTAAACTGAAGACCATAACAAGAAATGAAAAAGAGCATTACATCATATAATAAAGGGGTCTATCCAACAAGAAGTTCTAACAATAGTAACATTTATGTGCCCAACTTGGGAATATCCAAATATATAAACCAATTAATAACATAAAGGAACTCATCGATAATAATACAATAATAGGGGACCTTAACACCCCATACAGCAAAAGACAGATCATCTAAGCAGAAAAATCAATAAGGAAACAACTGAACCAGATGGATTTAAGAGATATATTCAGAATATTTCATCCTAAAACAGCAGAATAAACATTCTTTTTGAGTGCACATGAAACATTCTCCAAAGTAGATCATATACTGGGTCACAAATCAGGCCTCAAGAAATATAAAAAGACTGAGATCATGAATATTTTCTAATCACAACAATGAAACTTGGTCAACCACAAGAAAAAATTTTGAAAAACCATAAATACATGGAGGTTAAAGAACATCTTACTAAAGAATGAACTGGTTAACCAGGAAATTAAAGAGGAAATTTTTAAAAATACGTGGAAGCAAATGAAAACAAAAACAAGACAGTCCAAAACCTTTGGGATACAGCAAAAATGGTCATAAGAGAGAAATATGTAGCAATACAGGCCTACCTCAAGAAGCAAGGAAAAATCTCAAACACAAAACCTAAACTTACACCTGAAGGAGCTATAAAAGGAATAGCAAATGAAGCCTAAAGCCAGCAGAAGAAGGAAAATAACAAAGATTAGAGCAGAAATAAATGATATGAAATTATAAATTAAAAAACAGTGCAATGAAAGTAGGAGGTTCTTTGAAAGAATTAACAAAACTGATAAACTCCGAGCCAGACTTAACAAAAAGAGAAATATCCAAATAAAATCATCAATGAAAGAGGAGAGATCACAATCAACACCACAGAAATAAAATTATAAGAGAATATTCTGAAAATTTACATGCCAACAAATTGGACAACCTGGAAGAAATTCCTAGAAACATATAAACTACCAAAACTGAAACAGGAAGAAATAGAAAATTTTAATAGACCCATAACAGGTGAAGAAATTGAACCAGTAATCAAAAATCTCCCAACAAAGTCCAGAGCTACATGGCTTCCCAGGGGAATTCTAGCAAATTTTTTTTTATTATTTTTTATTTTTTTATAAACATGTATTTTTATCCCCAGGGGTACAGGTCTGTGAATCAGCACTCACCAAAGCACAAACCCTCCCCAATGTCCATAACCCCACCCCTCCTTCTCTCAACCCCCCTCCCCCCAGCAACCCTCAGTTTGTTTTGTAAGATTAAGAGTCACTTAAGGTTTGTCTCCCTCCCAATCCCATCTTGTTTCATTGATTCTTCTCCTACCCACTTAAGCCCCCATGTTGCATCACCACTTCCTCATATCAGGGAGATCATATGATAGTTGTCTTTCTCTGCTTGACTTATTTCTCTAGCAAATATTTAAAGAAGATTTAATACCAATTCTTCCAGCAAATATTTAAAGAAGATTTAATACCAATTCTTCTAAACTGCTCCAAAAAACAGAAATGGAAGGAAACTTCCAAATTCATTCTACAAGGCCAGAATTACCTTTTGATTCCAAAACCAGACAAACACCCCACTGAAAAGGAGAATTACACGGCAATATCCCTATGAACATGGATGCGAAAACCCTCAACAAGTTACTAGCAAATCAAATCCAAAAGTACATTAAAAGAATTATCCACCACAATCAAGTGGAATTTATTCCTGAACTGCAAGGGTAGGGCGTTTAACATTCACAAATCAATGTGATATACACATTAACAAAAGAAAGGATAAAAACCTTTGATCCTCTCGAGAGATGCAGAAAAAGCATTTGACAAAGTACTTCATGATAAAAACCCTCAACAAAGTAGGAATAGAGGGAACATACCTCAATATCATAAAGGCCAGATATAAAAGACCCACAGTTAATATCCTCAATGGGGAGAAATGATCAGGAACAAGAAAAAAATGTCCACTCTCACCATTGTTATTTCACATAGTACTGCAAGTCCTAGCTTCAGCACTCATTCAACAAAAAGAAATAAAAGGCATCCAGACTGGCATGGAAGAAGTAGAACATTCACTCTTTGCAGATGACATGATACTATATGTATAAAACCCAAAAGATTCCACCAAAAAATTTCTAGAACTGGTAAGTGAATTCAGTAAAGTTGCAGGATACAAAACTCAATGCACAGAAATACTTTGTATTTCTATTCATCCATAATAAAGCAGATGGAAAAATCAATTTACATCTTATAGTTGCACCACTTACCATTTACAATTTATATATATACAATTGCACAAAAACCATAAGATACCTAGGAATAAACCTAACCAAAGAGGTGAAAGATATGTACTCTGAACTATAGAACACTTACAAAAGAAGTTGAAGAGAACACAAAGAAATGGAAGAGCATTACAAGCTCATGGACTGGAAGAACAAATATTGTTAAAATGTCTATACTACCCAAAGCAATCTATACTTTTAATGGAATCCCTATCAAAATACCTCCAGTATTTTTCACAGATCTAGAACAAACAATCCCCAAATTTGTATGAAACCATAAGGGACCCTGAATAGCCAAAGCCATCTTGAAAAAAGAAAAGCAAAGCTGGAAGCATCATAATTCCAGACTTCAAGCTATATTACAAAGCTGTAGTCATTAAGACTGCATGGGACTGGCACAAAAACAAACATACAGATCAACGGAACAGAACAGAAAACCCAGATATGGACCCATAACTATATGGTCAACTGATCTTCAAAAAGCAGGAAAGACAATCCAATGGAAGAAATACAGTCTCTTCAACAAGTAGTGTTGGGAAAACTGGAAAACAACAAGCTGAAGAATGAAAATAGAACACTTTCTTACACCATACACAAAAATCAATTCAAAATGGATGAGAGACCTAAATGTGAGACAGGAAACCATTAAAATCCTAGAGAACAGAGCAGCAACCTTTTTGACATCAACCACAGCAATTTTTTAAATAGCAACCTCTTTAAATAGCAATCTCTTTGACATCAACCACAGCAATTTTTTAAAATTAAAAAATATTTTTTTAATTTTTTAAATAAATAAATAAATGTCTCCAGAGCCAAGGAAAACAAAAGCAAAAAATGAACTACTGGGACTTCATCAAGATAAAAAGTTTCTGCTCAGTGAAGGAAACAATCAACAAAACTAAAAGGCAGACAATTGAATGGGAAAAGATATTTGCAAACATAGTATCTGATAAAGAGTTAGTATCTAAAATCTATAAAGAACTTATCAAACTCAGGGCACCTGGGTAGTTCAGTCAGTTAAGTGTCTGCCTTTGGCTCACGTTATGATCTCGGGGTCCTGGAATGAAGCACCATATCAATCTCCCTGCTCAGCGGGGAGCTTGTTTTTCCCTCTCCCTCTGGTGTTCTCCCTACTTCTTTACAGTCCCATGCATGCTCGATTGCTCTCTCTGTGTCAAATAAATAAAATCTTAAAAAAAAAGAAAGAAAGAAAGAAAAGAAAACTTATCAAACTCCTCACCTAAAAAACAAATAATCCAGTTGGGAAATGGACAGAAGACATAAATAGACATTTTTCCAAAGAAGACATATAAATGGCTAAGAGACACATGAAAAATGCTCCACATCACTCATTATCAAGGAAATACAAATCAAAACAATGAGATACCACCATACATCTGTCAGAATGGTTAAAATTAACAACACAGGAAACAAAAGATATTCGCGAAGATGCAGAAAAAGGGGAAGCAGACTTGAGTCCCTGGGAATTTTGAATCCCCTCCAGGATACTCATAATATCAGACTTTATTTCCCAGATTCCACTCCAAAAATATGTTGCAACGTCCTATGTGTGGAAGAAGGATGCAGCGCTCACCCACACCATTTTTCTCCCCTTTCTGGACAAAAAGTCTACACTCCCTAGCTCCCCTCAGAGACAGCCATGTGACTAGTCATAGCCAATGAAATATGTGAAGTGATACGTGTTTTTTCTGTACCATGGCATAAAAACCTGATCTCTAGTCCTTTGCCTTGGCAATCCCAGAAGCAACCTGCTGAGATGGCAGCATAATAGATAATAGATAAACAGAGTCCATACTGGACTTTCTGAAAGCAAGAAATAAGCCTTTTTGCCTTAACACCTGAGATTTCTGGCTTCATTTATTAATGCAACATAATCCACTACTGTATATAATAAATTATATTTCAAGCCTTTGCCCATTGCTGGCTTTGTTTCTAATTCTATGTTGACCCTGAAACACAAGCTACCCTTGCTTCATTATTCAGTCAGGATTAAATCTGCTCTATCTAATCCAGTAGTACACACATGTGGTGACTTCTTAAGTCAGTTATTAATTTTCACATTTTTAAATGAAGCTATAAAAACGCCTTGACCACCACTTGGAATGTCATTGTCTAAATCTGATGTCAAAATGGCCACAGAGTCTGAGCTATTTCCTAACACATCCTCCTGCTCTAAGTGGAAATCTAACAGGATGAACTTTCCAGTAATGAGGCTTGACAACTTTGCCACCACCAGAAGAAGCAGCAGTCAGGCCAGGAGAAAGGCTGCTAATTTTCTCACTGAAGTGTTGATTAGGCTTCTTGCAACTGACCTACTAGTAGAGGGATTCTTACCAGTCCTCATCTCGAACACTTCATGAATGTCTCCTGGCTCCCCTCCACCCACCACACACACACACACACACACACACACACACACACACACACACACACACGATAATAGCAAATCATAACACCAATATTTCCAAAAGAAGCTGTGTCCAATGCTAATACCTTCCATGTTATGAGAAAGCTACATTCAAGAAGTATTAGGTATAAATTCAATCAGAATTAGAGAGCGTCATCTTTTGGTAAATTCTAATCTATTTAACTTGTTTCCCGAAGGAAAATAAACTGACATCTATAATTCTAGTTTCAATTTAATGACCATGACTCTCAGACAAAACGGAGGAAAAACCAAACAAAAATTGTCTTCTGGGTGCCTGGGTGACTCAGTCAGTTGATCATCTGACTCGTGATTTCAGCTCAGGTCACAATTTCAAGGCAAAGAATTGAGCCCCACATTGAGCTCCGTGCTCAGCAGAGTCTCTTGTCCCTCTCCCTCCACCCCTCCCTCCACTCCACTCATGCACATTCTTGCACTCATTCTCACTCTCTCAGATAAATAAAATATTTTTTTAAAAATTTCCTTTTAATCTCTAGTACCAATTGGGCACTCAGACACCAAACATAAGTAGAGAGGACAATATACGTCTCCTCATTAGAGTTACTGTGAGAAACACACAGTAAACTAGGCTTAGCAGCAAAACAAGTTTAGAGAGAACAGGCTCCTTCCCCTCCCACCACCCCCCCCCACCATTCTCAAAACTTCCTTTTCATACTTTGATGATACAATCTGGAAATATAGATACAGATCACCACAAAATTTTTTAATTATGTATCTTCTAAGAATGATTTTTAACATTTGCTTTTAGTTTGTAAACAAATACAACTACAGATTTTTATATGCAATCCCTAATTACTAGTTATAATTATCCAGGCATATAAATAGATGTGCATTAGTTGGTTTAAATGTTTGTCCTGTCCTTTTTATACTCTGGCTCTCCTATTTTGATCAATGACTGTACCCCCAAACATCCCTTGGTCACTTGGAATTTATCTTCAAACACTTTTCAACAGAGACAAATAAATAAAACCTTACCCAGAACTGCCTATAATAGAACTTTTTTAAAACTTTGCCTATCAGAGAATAGATCTGTTGCTTTCACACATAAAAGACAAGTTGGCTAGGTATAAAATTCTTGAATCACAACTTCTTAAGAACAAAACTCTAAAGATCTTACTTTTAGCAACAGCTATGGTACAAAACGGTACAATTCTGGATGACTTTACCTTTCTTCTTTTGGCACTCTGGAATTATCTATTTGTTCCTCACTAAAAACATGTTGTTATGATGAGAAAAAAAATTAATAAAACCAGTAGATCTGTGATGAGTACTGATTATTTCATTCCCACATTCTGCTGAATGTTGAAAAGTATGCCCAGAACTGGTGCAGAAGGAACTTAGCTGTAGGCCACATATAAACCACTGATGACATGAGTGATATTACTAACATAGTAATTTTATGATTAACAAAAATCAATGTTTGGATTTAATATCGTATTATTTACAAGAAAATAGTAGTGCATTTGTGACACATAAGATGAAAACATCAGAAGCTCTCAAACCTCTCCAGATACCCACAAGTCAAAATTCTGATATATGAAGGCCACAAGGTCTTGCAATAATCAAGCTCTAGTTCTAACTTCCCCCAGGCTGCACAAATTTAATCACTTCTTTATTCAGAAAAACAAGAAGCCAACCCCCCAAAAAGAAATATATGAAAACTGATTAGACCTTGGAGGAGGTCAAAGAAGGAATATAGCACAGTGTTAAAAACACACTATCCAGGTTCAGATGACCTGATTTCAAGTCTGATTGTGAAACGTACTACTTGTGAGTAATCCTGAGCATATCAACTCCTAAGTACTACCAAAATCAGGATAAGAATAAAATCGCCCTTATAGGATTGTTGAATGAATTAAATAAAATAAAGCACAATACCTGACATATAGGAAGTATGAACAAAGTGTTCACAATGAACAAATGAGTGGCACAACATACGAGTTATAGGCTTATATTATTGGTATGTCCCCCAGGAACACCTAATACCTTCAAGGTGAGTAGGAAAGCAGTCATACCACCATCACAAACCAGTTAGGCAAGCTGAAGGAAGATGACAGGTACTGGTTCTTCAAATCAGGAGATTTCTTTGTGCCAGAACTAGAGCCAGCTATTCAGGGCCACTGGGCTGTTTCTTACAAAAACCTACACCCTGCCATAGAGCCTGGTTGTTCAGAGACAGCACCTCTGCAGATCTTGTTTCCCAAACATCAAGTGAAGCTGCCCAAAATCTGTAAGGTAAATAGAGGTAAAACTCCTTAAAATATTCCTCTACAAAATGAAGGAATCCTACTTCAGTTATGTTTTGTTTTTATGATATATAGTTAGGGCACAGGAGATGCTCTGTTTGTTCTTCTTCCTAGGAATTACAAATTTCTCAACTTCCTTTCTTTCAAGGGGAAGTTGGTCCAAACTCACAACTAGAACTCCACATGTAAATTCAACATTGCTATTTAAAGCAGTAAGACTGGAGAAATAGGTTTTCATTTCACCTAGCATCTTGTCAGAGAGCTAGAGTCTCCCAGTCCTTTGGTCTTACGATTAGTGTTGGGACAGTCTAAATTAAAAGGGTTTTTTAACTAATTAATTAATTAAGTGGGTTTTACTCTCACATATACTAATCCATAGCAGGAAAATCCATGAGGCTCAACACCCTGGAGTATCCTCTAAAGAACCTCCAAAATGGGGAGAGATCTCTAAGACACAAGCTCCAAAGGTTCCTCCACCTACCATCCAGGTGAGCCTACACACTAGACTTAACCTCTCCAAGGAGAGTATCTGCATCTGCACAGTAGACATGTAATGATACCTACTTCATAAGTTTGTTGTAAGGATTAAATGAGAAAATACACTTATTGTACTTTCTGCAGTGCCCTACATGTTTATTATGGGCTCCATTTTCATAGCCAGGCAAGAATAAAAACCATCTGAGCTCAAGTATAAATGCCATATCAAACAGTGTACGGAGTCACTGTGCAAGTCCTGATGACTTAGATCTGTTTATCTGAAGAACCTTCTGTGTCATGATATACAACAGACTATTTGTATATTCCTGGGACCAGCTCTTGTTTCACTGTTTTTGTAGAGCCCCTAAAACTTTGTGGCAGTTCATCTTGCCCCTAAGATGAAGCATTTCCTTGCAAGTCTAATGTCCAGTTGACTTTTTTTTTTTTAATATTTTATTTATTTGTTTGACAGACAGAGATCAGAGAGGCAGGCAAAGAGAGAGAGTGAGGAGGAAGCAGGCACTCCACTGATGCAGGGCTCGATCCCAGAACCCCGAGATCATGACCCAAGCAGAAGGCAGAGGCTTTAACCCACTGAGCCACCCAGGTGCCCCTAATGTCCAGCAAACTTTTGATCTTTATTAGTCAAAATCATGAAATAAAACTTTGCTTCCATGTTTCACTGGTAATGCAACTAAAGAAACAGCCATGGTGAAGGCTTGGTGAATTTTAGGCTAAACTCAGCTAGAGGATTTTGCTTAGAATCTCCATTTTGCTCAAGAAAAGCCTAGGATTTCTCAGAATTCCAGAAACACCAGATCACACACACACATAGGGGAGCCTCTTCTAGCCTAGGATGTGGAAGATCCCAAGACTGCCAGTATCACTAGGCCCAACGGGAACTGGCTAATTCTGACCTTTGGAGAAAGGAACCACAAGGGAGACAGGCAGACTCATGTACTTGGTCATGGCTGGCTGTGAGCCCTGAATCTCCAGGGTCTGAGTATATCTCAAAAAATATGGAATTCACCCCAGGTGCACAGTAGTAGAGCTAGCAGTTAAGTGGCCCTTAACTCCTTGTGCTTTAAGGGAGAGGCTGAAGCTGCCAGCAGGACCTATTTCTTCTCCCTACAACTCCTCCTCCTACACTTTTCCCAAAGCTGGCAGTAGCAAAGGGGACTGGAGGCTCAGATCTGCAATGGGACTGAGCAAATGCTGTGGTTAAATAATACCTGGAAATAGTTATTACTCAAAATAGGAATCACAACCAACCAACAAACCAAGCTAAGAGGTTCACACTTTAATACCTGCCTTCCTATGACCTTGGTAATTTGTAGGGGAACATTCTAGTCATGTCACTGCCCTCTCGTCTGTATCTCTGCCCATTTTCTCCCTAGATTTCCACCTCCAGTTCCTTGTATATAGTTCCTTCTCTCCCTTTCAAATAGAAACTGAAAGCATGACAACATAGGGCTAAAAAAAAAAAAAAAATGCAAATACAATGCTAGTAACACACTTTATATTAATTCTGGAAAATAATAATTTAGATGTGCTCTCCTTGGAAGTGAGGCACATTCATGGTAAAGGATCTAGTTCAAAGACCCAGCACAAATAAATAAGATTGAAATGTTCACGCTATTTCTTATGAAAGCAGAATTGAAAGGCACTGAGTCATAGTACATCAGGCATAGCTTTTCTCTCTCTCTCTCTCTCTCTCACTCCCCCCTTGTGTATGTGTTTTGTTTCTTTTCCTTTGTCATTGAGATAAAGAGAGGTATCAGTACCTCCCATTCAGGAGCCTATTATGGCCAATGAAACCACCACAACCAGAGAATCTTCCTTCCCACAAAGCTCATACTATCACATCACAGAACAAAGGCAGGAGGCTCCATCCTTTACATTTATTCACTGATGCAAGAATTCTGCCCACTCCTTACCCACTGTCTGATTTCTCACCAAAGGAGCATTTGTATGTTGAAAGATTTATACCCTGTGAAATATTTCACTTGTCATCAGCCAGGGATTCCAGGCTCCCTGGATGTGCTGGTCAGTTCCAGGAAGGCTCCCTAAGCTTCCTTCATAGGCAAGACCACACTGCTCCCAAGTGGCTTCTGTAGAAAAGCAAGAAGCCAGAAATGGCTAGGACTAGGATGTTCTTCAGACTCACCAGGGCCTCTTCAGACTCAGCAGGGCCTGCCTCACTGCTAAAGAGCCCATCTCTATAAACCCAGCCCTAGAACCTTCCAAGTGGTCATCACACTTGAGACCTCAGCCTCTCACAACTCCAGAAGTTTGTCGTGTCAAAGAAGGCAGTCGTTCCTTATTTTTAATACACTGACGAAAGCTTCTGGCTGGTCTAACAGAAGAAGGTCTAGCATTCAACCTAGGCATCAGAGTAGTGGGAGTCTGTTAAGATACAAGTGTAAGGAGGCCCTACCCACCCACCCACCCCCACGCCAAAAAGGCAGAAGGAAAGAGAAGGCCAAAGTAATTGGAGACTAAAAATGCAGTATTTGTACCTATTGCATAGGACTGTTTGCACCCCAGAGGCAGCTCCTTACTTCTTATGAATCTACTTACAGTTTCTGAAGGTAAAGCTGTCTTAATAAGCAAAATCTCCTTCAAGTTCTTCTTTTCTCAACAATTAAAAATGCAAGCTATCCTTATAATTAGTAGTTCTTGTAATGTTATTATTTTGTTTTTGTGATTTTTTTCATTTTTGATTGTTACTGCACCATGAAGGGGAAGGACCTTTGTTTCTAGTACTATGATCAGTTGTGCTCAAAGTTTAGAGCAGTATCACCTCATTAATTCTCAATTGACAGGAGAAGCTTGCTAAGATAAGATGCCTCCCAAAAAATTTCTGAGTTACCACCAAGCCCTTCCAATGCCTGAATCACCTGAGGAATTCTTAATGTTCCAAAAGCCCCAGCGGCACTCCAAATCAATTAAATCAGAACCTCTGCAGGTGGCTCTGGTCATCAGTGCTGTCTGAAGTTCCACAGAGGCTTACGAACCGCAGACAAGTGTTAAGAACCACTCCCCTGGACTGGGATTCCTGTTTCTAGCTGCACGTAAGAATCAACTGGGCAAACTATAAACAATACCCACCCATTCGACAACCCCACCCCAAACCAAGCAAAACACAATCTCTGGTAATGGCGCCTGAGTGTTTTAAGCTCCCAGGTTATTCTGGAGTTATGGTGATTGATTAAATGGGTTGGTTACAAAAACGTTTTCAGAAAAATTAAAAAGTGAGAAGTAAAAACATATATTTTAAGCAGGCATAATACCAAATCCTAACTTTCAGAAATAACCACAAGTTACCCCCACTTCAGCTGAGGTAAAGAAGGCGGTAATGAAAAAATCTATAAATAAAAATATGTGGACTCACAGCTCTTTTGAATTCAAAGTCTCCACCACCTTCGCAAACTTTCCTCAAGCTGCTCTGGGGCTGAGAGGCGGCCTGCGCCAGTCGCACAAGCCCATATATACGCACGCATGCACCTATGCGCACGTGAGCGCACGCACGCGCACGCATACGCACGCACACGCGCACGCATTTACGCACATACCCTCCTCTGAAGTTGGTCTGGGGAGAGCCTTGCCCTTTTTACCAATAAGGAGGTGTTTTGTGATTTCATTTTGTCGGTGCCTAAATTACCAACATTTTGCTCACCAAACTAGATTTATGAAATAACAATTACCTCATTTGGCCATTTTTGAAATTAATCATAGGGTAATGTAACCCCCAACCAAAGCTACCGATAATAATATAATAATGCGAGCCCAGGATCAAGTCGTTATAATGCCATGCTAGTTGGGTGGGGAGGAGGGGGAAGTGATGCCGTTTGAGGCTGTGCAATTTACCTTGGTTTTTTTATTTGTTTTAAGAAATATGAAATACTAAAATACAGGAAACAAATCACTGCTATTGAGAGCCTGGGGATACTTGAGAGGGAAAAGGAAGTAAGATGGATAACAAAACTCCCTACAGCTGTAGGTTCAAAGGGGGGGGGGGTGCTGATAAGCCCAGGATTCCACAATAATGCTACAATTGTTAAGAATTTTATTCTGCCAATAAGCTATTCGTAAATCCTTGGCCAAATCAAGCTATTATCTCTGAACCATATTTTCCTATTTGTAAATGAGAGGATTAAGCCTAAAACAGGGTTTCTCGGCCTTGGCACTACTGACCTCTTAGGCAAGATACCTCTTTGTTATGGGAGCTACTCTGTGTACAGTGGATGCTTAGCAGCATCCCTAAATCTACCCACTAGATTCCAGTAAAATACACGTCCCCCTGGCCCAGTTGTAACAATCAAAAATGTCTCAAAACATTGCCAAATGTCCCCTGAGGAGCAAAACCAGCCCTTGATTCTCAACTACTGGACCACTTAAACCACTGGTTTAAAGTAATTTTTAATGTCTCTATTTTTTTTAAGATTTTATTTATTTATTTGAGAGTGAGAGAAAGATCACAGGTAGGCAGAGAGGCAGGCGGTGGGGGGGGGGGGGAAGCATGCTCCCTGCTGAGCAGAGAGCCCAAAGTGAGGACTCGAGTCCAGGACCCTGAGATCATGCTCTGAGCCAAAGGCAGAGGCTTAACCCACTGGGCCACCCAGGCGCCCCTAATGTCTCTATTTTTAAAAGTTCACAATGTGAAAACTCTGGGAAGACAAATTTGACATGTCAGGGAATAAAAAGCCAAAGATGAGAATGTGTGAAATTATCTTGTGAAACAAAGGTTCTCAATCTTGGCTGAATATTAGAATCACCTGAGGAGCATTTCAAATTTCCAGTCTCAAGGTCAAACCCCTGACAAATTAAATCAGAACTCTGGGGGTTGAAAAAGGTTTGGGATTTCATTGGGCAGCAGTTTGAGGACCACTGGAAAAGAGCTTAGTATGAGAGAGAAACAACAATAAATCTGTTCATCATTTCTCATTCTGATAATACTTCATTGCAATTAGCAAGAAAACCAAAAATCCAGTCTATGCTGGCATTTTGCATAACACTGGGAAACAGTTTATCTTAAACCAAGCCAATCTCAAACTTTCACTTACACCCATTTAGAGGAGAGGTGCATGGGCATAAAGAAACCTAAACAAAGTAAAAAAGCCCAGTATCTCTGAAGGAAGTGCCACCATTCATCCCTCAAATTCTTTCCTGTCCTTATTGATCTAAGACCATGGCAGCCATTTTCTCCAAACCATGACTGTCTATTACATTAATCCTGACAACAGAGATTATCTGTTCCACTTTATCAAGTAAATAACAATCTCATTAAAAAAAAAAAAAATGTGTGCACTCCCTGGAGGAGGAAGATACACCCTACTCATCTCTGAGTGAAATCAGTCTATGTGGCCAGAGTTAGAGGAGACCTAGAAACCCAACCAATGGGACAAAGCTACTACCAACATGATTTAACACAAATATGACATAAGCAATTCAAAGGGGCTACTGTAAAGTGGCTAAAGAACCCCTGACTCTCTCCTGAGGAATCCGTGCTCATTACCTTGGTATTCCTTGCAAAGTGCTCACTGTAACCTAGGAAGAAAGTTGTGACATAAAAAAATGCAATTCTATTTACTGTAATTTTTGTTTGCTGTTATGTTATTTGCACAAACAAATATCACTGGCATCCAAAATTTATTGAATATTTACTCTGCCCAGGCCTCACAATAAGCTAACTAGTTGGTATTATTATTATTATTATTATCTCTCTATTATCTTGAGGAAACTGAGGTATGGAGAGGTTGAGTTGCCCAAGCACCTGCTGCCAGCAACCACAGGAATGGAAATTAAAACTCAGGCCCATCTGACTACAGAGCCTAAATTTTTGAACATCATGTAATTGGCTTCATGAGTCTTCTATTCATTTGTTAGATCACAAAACTAGTAACTTCGCATAGCAGTCTTTCAATCACAGATTTCAAAACACCTTTAAAACATATAGTATATAGGCTTATTATACCTGTATGATGCAAATGGAGAAATGTTATGCTAGTGTTCTGCAGCACAGCCACAGACCACCTAAATCGGAATCACTTAGAGAAGTTTGTTTAAATGCAGAGTACTAGGTCCCATCCCATACCTACCATATCAGAACTTGAGGTGCAAAGAAGTCAAGACAGGAATCAGCTTAGTGAAACCCTCTCAGTGGTATTTTTGCCCTTTGAAGTCTGAGAACAATTCCCCTAAAATTGGCACACTTTCGCATGCACAAAGCAACAGCCTCATGCCTGTAAAACTTTAGAAAGAAAAATTTTCTCTCCAGAATCAAAACACAGAGAAAATTTAAAGATCAATTTTAAGAGCCAGAAGATTCCCAGTAAACCAGCCTCCTTAAAGATCCCTGGATATATTTTAACATATTCCATTTAAGACATAAACCCACTTACCTAAACACATCACACTTTGCACTGAGAACTGTCCTTCTCTGGAGACCAGAAATCTGCTTTATGAATATCACTTAAGCTGTTACTCAAAGCCTTCAGTGTGCACATGCACACACACACACACATACACTTACATGCACGAGTTTGAGTAAACACTATGTAACCAGAAAATGAAATTGCTCTCAAATAACCATTATGACTTTTCTTACATGCTCACATTACAAAAAAATTCAGAGTGACAGCTATCAGTGGAGATGGAAATTACAGACCACACGTTCTTCTAATAGATATGAGCCCTTAAGGGTTGGGATGGCATCTTATTCCTCTTTACATCTCCAATTTTAAGCACATAGTAGGCAATTAATCCAGTTTTGTGTTAAGAAAGAAGAAACGAAGAAAGGAGACTTCAAATATATCAGTAAGGAAACCAATACCCTGATGAGAAGGAGGCTCATGGGTCATCTCTTCCCCCACACAGCCTTTGGACAAGACTGCTGTCCAAATCTAAGAGAACACAGGAAACCAAACAACTTCACACTTTCTCAAATCTTGAAGCCATGCCTCCTTTCAACAAAAGATAATCACCCCAACTTCTGCAGCATTCACATACAACCCAAAGTAAGTCCCCAAATGAAAAATGAAAACCAAAATAAAACATGTTGAGGAAGGGAGAGAGAGAAGACAGACTGCAGTTTAAAAAAAAAAAAAAAAAACAATAACAGTACACAACACACCAGGGGTTGGGAAAATATCAAATTTTCATTTTTACAGCAAAGATTATATTCAGTTTTGCTTCATTCTGCTATTCATGAGTTTCATATTCTCCCTTGCATTAAAACATATTTATGCTGCTTCATTCCCTCCAGTCTCTGAGCAACATGAATATTCACATAACCACTATAAGCTGCAAATGTACACACACACACACACACACACACACACACTGCTACATCACACTCAGAGATCAGCCTCTTAATCCTTGGGAGCTCATGTACTTAAATAATTTCTAAACTGCCGTAAAATGAATCCAAGGGATGATACTACTCAAACAGCATCAGGAGAACCTATATGGGGGGTTGGTTTCCAGCCACTGGAATAATCCTGACTTAATGTTTTCAAAACATCTTGCTCAGTTTCCCACACAGTCACAGCAAACCATAAACATCCAGACCTCAAAGAAACCCTCGAATTGCTTCCACATCCTTCATTTGCAGACACGGAAATCAAGCTCAAAGTGAAACTGCTTGCCCATAACCAGATGATAAGTTGGTGCCTGAGCATCCAATCCAGTTGTCTTTCTACTATGCCATATTGGACCAATATTTTGCACTTAATAGATAGCTAGCTGGCAGTTCAACAAGAAAATTCATCTAGAGCTCTCTTGGTAATGACTGCAAGATCTAAATTCAATTTCTATAAATAATTGCCAATTTCTGTTACAGTTCCTGAAGAATACTAGACTGCAATAATCAATATTATAATAAATGAATTCTAGCTCTTCTTTTTTGTTAACCTCTTTTTTAAGTGCTAGCAGCTAATGGGAATAAAATATTTAAAAGAACAGAGACTTTAAGGTTCAGAAAAATCGACCAAGTAGATATTCCCATTGGCTACATGTTTTCACTTCATAACTCCAACCTTAGCCATACTTGAAGAGGTGATACTCTCTAATCCAGTGCTTCTCAAATTTTAATGTCTCATGAACCTGAAAAACATGCAAATTATGATTCAATAGGTTGGGGGGACTTGAAAGTCTGCATTTCCAACAAGCTCCCAGGTGATTCTGATGCTGCTGATCACAGGACCGTACTTTGGGTAGCATCCACGGTGATCAAGGTATTGACACCACACAAAACAAAGTGGCAAAGAGTAAAACATCAGTGAGCAGGGCCTGAAAGCAATCCTTATAAAGAAAATGGCAACACTGGCCAACCAAAGTTAGTTACCAGCTAATAAAATAATGTCCTCTGGGCCTTAGGTCTACCTTATCTAGACATCAATGTTAGAAAAACCCACCGTGTCATCTTTCAATGGCAGTAAGTTCTATTTATTCAGGAAATTCAATTCCAAGAAATAAATCAGGAAGCACAAAGGCAGAAGAGGTTCTAATTCTCTGCATTAATACTTGGGAGCAAAGAATAAATGAAACCAGAGCACTTTCAATTTCTTATAAATAATTTCAATGCCAAGTACAGAGAAACAGATCTTCAACCATTCAACCAAAGACTACAACACCAGGTCCAGCCTATCCTTAGTTTACTAAACAAGCCAAACCATCAGGTCTAACAACTTTGCTTGGAAAATAGGTTTGGTGCCAGATGGACATTTATTTCAGAAAATCAAATGGGCAACTTAATTTCAACCTTTCTGATTAAGCAGATCCTAGCCATTCTATGAACATGCGTCCAACCTTTCCCCTAGGGAACTGAGTGGTAACATGGAGAGCATGACCGTTTATTTGGCTTAAGGAACACATTAATTTATCTGGTTTATAGAATTTAAACATCTGACGAATGACAGTGGGGTTGATTTTATTCATCAGCTAATTGCTTTGCCACCTGGAGCTGAAGCTTTATATATGCAGCTTATAAAAGATCTGAAAAGGATCTCAATTATTCTTTAATTTGTTCCTTGAATATAAA
The DNA here is from genome assembly GCF_964662115.1 of Mustela nivalis. NCBI lineage: Eukaryota > Metazoa > Chordata > Mammalia > Carnivora > Mustelidae > Mustela > Mustela nivalis. The sequence goes on from NC_139027.1 coordinate 56,414,247, forward strand.
GTAGGAAAATCTGGCTTAATCAAACATTGTCTCAATTCTACTGGGATATGTCTAGTTACCTTATAACAAGGTAAGCTTTCATTTAATCATATGATATGATAATTCCCCACTTTCAAGCCAAGTATCCTCTTAGTTACAATCAATTTTCCACTGAAAAAATAAACATTGTCTCTTTACTAAAATCCCAGTAGAGAAAAATAGCCCTTTTTAATGAAACTTGCTGCTAATACAACCACACTAGGAATTTCTGTGTAGGAATCCATTAAACCCCTTAATTTGACATTGCTGGTAAATTGCAGAATAAAGCAAGTTCCATGAACAATTCTCTATGCACATGGCCATTCTTGGCACACACCAAAGAAATAGATAATGAGTGCACACACATACACACACACAAGCATTACTGGAATCTATTAAATCTCACTTAATAAATGTTTTAATCAAATTGAATTCTACAATTTATCTGAGGGGGGGAAAAAGAGGAAAAACTAGCAGTCATGCAATTTCTTTAATTGCACCGAGTGAATTTGAAATGCCAGCATGTGCTAGAAGGCTGCTAGAAATCCCAAGACATAAAAGCAGTAACTGGCAGGCAACTGGGACACCTCCTGAAATGTAATCTTGCAACAAGCTGGAAGTTAAAATGTAATGCCATTATTTTAATGACCCCGGGTATCGTGGGTTTAAAGCCAAGTGTTTGGCCCTATCTTCCTCATCTCTTAAATGCCATACTGCTCCCAGGATGGGCTAATCAGGAGAACTGAGGGCCAATCATGGCACAGGCTTCCTGGAGCAAAGTAGGTCAGCAACTAGCACCCATCTGAGAAGAAGCAGACCATCTGAGGCTTATGGCAGGTGAATGGGAGAAGTACGGGCAGACAGGTAGCAAAAGACACAGTCACTGGGAGCAAGGACTTGGATTCAAAAGTAGATCCTCTGTTCAGAGAAACCCTATTGAAAACAAAGGTGAACTCAAATCCATGGGGGAACTGTTCTGTGTGATAAGTCAAGGAACCAAAAGAAAACTCAGGCAAGAGAGTATGCCACAAGCATCCAAAAGCAGACAAGGATCCAAACAAGAGATCTGACCATAAGCAACAATGTAAGAGACCAGGGAACAGCACAGGGATGAAATTTTAGAGTAAAACCAGCTGCATGTCATCTTCCAAAGCACTTAACACTGGGCCTTCCTTAAAAGTAGTTTATTCCAGGGACGACTGGGTGGCTCAGTTGGTTAAGCAGCTGCCTTTGGCTCGGGTCATGATCCCGGCGTCCTGGGATCAAGTCCCACGTCAGGCTCCTTGCTCGGTGGGGAGCCTGCTTCTCCCTCTGCCTCTGCCTGCCATTCTGTCTGCCTGTGCTCGCTCTCTCCCCTGCTCTCTCTCTGATAAATAAATAAAATCTTTAAAAAAAAAAAAGTAGTTTATTCCAGAAATAGTAAAGTGTAATCAAATAAAACCTTGACTATCAGGACTAAAAAAGATCATAAGCAATACTATTCCATTGTATGCATGGATAACATGAGTCCTCCAGATGTCTAAAGACAAAATAATTTAGAAGATAAGAGCTTGGACTTCATATAGTCAAAATCTTAACTCTATAACTCAGTGGGCGTGTTTCTTTGGCTAGTTGTTGTGCCTCTATAAAAGGAGATAATAATAATTATAGTACCTGTTTCATAGGTTTATTGTGAAAATTAAATGAGATAATCCATAGATAACAATTATAATAGTGTCTGGGATGTGTGATGACTTAAAAAATGTTGCCTTGTATAGCATCATCCTTATCATCATCATCACCACTGTTATGAACTGAATTGTGTCACCCCCAAAATTTTCATGTTGAAGCCCTAACCCCCAATGTGACTGCATTTGGAAACAGGGCTGTTAAATAGGTAATTAAGATTAGAGGAGGACAACAGTATGGAGGCTCCTCAAAAAATTAAACACAGAGCTACTGTATGACACAGTAATCCCTCTTCTGGGTACATACCTGAAGGAAAATTACCTTGAATGGATATCTGCACTCTCATGTTTATTGTAATAGCTAAAACGTGGAACCTAAGTATCCATCAATGGATGAATGGATAAGGGAAATGTGGTATTATACACAGTGGAGTATTATCCAGCCATAAAAAAAGAAGGAAATCCTGCCTTTTGGTAAGAACATGAATGGACCCTGAAGGCATTACACTAAGTGAAATAAGTTAGATAGGAAAAGACAAATACTGCATGTTCTCATTCATATGCAAACTCTAAAAAAGCCAGGCACAAACAAATAGAGTAGCATGGTGGTTGCCAGGGACTGGGGTGGTGTTGGGGGGAGAGAATAAGGTAATAAGGCTGGTCAAATGTACAAACTCCCTGCTCTAAGACAAACAAGTTCTGGGGATCTTAGGTACAGCATGGTGACCATAATTAATGATGATGAATTATATACTTGAAAATCGCTAAGAGAGTAGGCCTTAGAAGTTATCGACACACACAAATGATTATTAAGTAAGGAAATGGAGATGTTTATCCACTTTTTTGTGGTAACTTTTTCATATTATATATACATGCAGGTCATTATACTGTACACCTTAAACTTAATGTTCTATGTCAATAATATCTCAATAAAACTGGGAAAATATTTTTTTAAAATACCCAGAGCTAAAATTATGTGGTCTCTGGAATCTGCTGCAGATTAATTCCATGGGAGTCAGACTGTTTATGAGCTGATACTTTTTGAGGCAAGTTGATAGATACATAGGAGAGGGGTTTTCTATTCTCTCTGCTTTTGCAGATTATTTTTAAAAAATCAAACAAATCTTAAATAAAAATTTATATTTTTATATTCAGTTCATTGTTCACATCACAATGCTTAGAAAACAAAACATTACAAACACATTTTTAAATTAAATGAGGTCACATGGGTGGACCCTCATCCAAAATGATTGGTGTCCTTATCAGAAGAGGGGAGAACACCAGGAATGCATGCACATACCGAAATGACCATGTGAGGACACAGCAACAAGGTGGCCATCTGAAAGCCCAGGACAGAGGCCTCAAGAGAAACAACACTGCTGACACCTTGATTGTGGACCTTATTCAAGACAATAGAAAGTATAAGAAACATGTAAATCTGGGAGGAAGTCAAGCATCTGTCTCAAAGCTGCTAGTTCTAAAATGTGTACCCTCCCTTACAGACACCCAATAAGCTCAAACAGGTCTAAAGTAGCTGCATGAGGAAGCCTGGAGCTGAGGCTCCAGGCTAGGCCTCCAGGTCACAGGCTAGACCCAGTACACAGGGGGCATCTCCTCACCAGAGCAGGAGCATTCCAAGGAGTTGGCCTGGATCTTTTGATCCTTAACCAGACTTCAAGTTACCTTAGTGGCTAGCGGTAGTCTTCCTTTCTGTCTCACCTGAAGTTCCACATAGGTTAGAAGACTCTTTATGCAGACAGGGCACATTTGTCCCACAAGCAATTCTGCCTCCCTAAAAAGTAGATGCACTCAGTCATCAAGGTGTTTAAAGCATGATTTGAAATTCAGGATGTACAATTTGTTAAAAATCCATCAGAGATCAACAAATGCCACTGATACAACTAGTTAGCCACATGCAAAAGAATGAAGTTGGGGGCGCCTGGGTGGCTCAGTGGGTTAAGCCACTGCCTTCGGCTCAGGTCATGATCTCAGGGTCCTGGGATTGAGGCCCGCATCGGGCTCTCTGCTCAGCAAGAAGCCTGCTTCCCTCTCTCTCTCTCTGCCTGCCTCTCTGTCTACTTGTGATCTCTCTCTGTCAAATAAATAAATAAAATCTTAAAAAAAAAAAAAAAGAATGAAGTTGGACCCTTCTCTCACATCATGTACGAAAAAATGACTCTAAATGAATCAAAGACCAAAATGTAAGTACTAAAGCTATGAAGTCTTAGAAGAAAACAGGGATAAATCTTCACAACCTCAGATTTGCCAGTGGCTTCTTAGATGTGTGAGCAATAAAAGAAAAAAAGATAAATTGGGCCTCATAGAAATTAAAAGCTTTGTACATCAAAGGACACTATCAAGAAAATGAAAAGATAATTCACAGAATGAGAGAAAATATTTGCAAATCATAGATCTGATAGAGGATTAAATCTAGGATATATAAAGAACTTTCACGACTCAATAACAAAAGGACAAATAACCCAATTTAAAAATTGGCAAAAGATCCAAAATTGACATATTGCCAAAGAAGCTATGTGAATGACCAATAAGTACATGAAAAGGTGCTCAACATCATTAATCACTGAGAAAAGGAAAATCAATATCACAATGAGATACCCCACTTCACATTTAAGATGATTACAATAAAAAAATATATAAACAATAACAAGTATTGGCAAGAATATGGAAAATTCAGAACCCTCACCCACTGTTGGAGGGAATACAAAATGGTGCACTTCCTAAAACAGTCTGCCAGTTAAACATATAGTTGCCGTATGACCCAGAAATTCTACTCCCAGTTTCTTCCCAGGAGAGATGAAAATACATATTCACACAAAAACTTGTACACAAATGTTTACAGCAGTATTATTCATAATAGCCCAAAAGTGGAAACAACCCAAATGTTTCAACAATTAATGAATGGATAAACACAATATAGTATACACATAGAGTGGAATATCAAATGCAATATTTAAGAAAAAGATGTACTGATACATGCTAAAAGATGCATGAATCTTGAAAACATTATGCAAAATAAAAGAAGCCAATGACAACAGAGCAAGTATTACATGAAACGTTTGTATGAAATAATTCAGAAGGGCGCCTGGGTGGCTCAGTGGGTTAAGCCGCTGCCTTCGGCTCAGGTCATGATCTCAGGGTCCTGGGATCAAGTCCCGCATCGGGCTCTCTGCTCAGCAGGGAGCCTGCTTCCTCCTCTCTCTCTCTCTGCCTGCCTCTCTGCCTACTTGTGATCTCTCTGTGTCAAATAAATAAATAAAATCTTTAAAAAAAAAAAAAGAAAAATAAATAATTCAGAAAAGGCAAATCTTTAAGGACAAAGAATTGGTTAGTGGTTTCCTAGATCTGGGGAGCTGGAGGTAAAGTATGGAGGTTCTTTCTGGGGTAGTAAAATTGTTCCATAATTAACCGTGATCATGTTTGCACAACTCTGTGAATGAAGTAGATTGTACACTGTAAATAGGTGAACTGTATGGTATGTGAATCTTAGTGAAGCTGTTTCCAGAAAATGCACTAGCCCCCTCTGTGTTCAGACCATTTTCCTCAGTCTTAAACATTCCACATTTTGTACTCACTCCGCCAAAAGGCCCATTTGCGATTTCCAAGCATGCCCCTCCACTGCCATGCGGGTCAAGTTCGCATTTGCAATCCCGTGCTCATGGCCTTTCAAATTCCGTGTATATCCACAGCTCTCCCTATTCCTCCTTTTCTTTTCTTCCTTTTTTATTTAAATTCAATTATCCAACATCACTAGTTTCAGATGTAGCGTGCAATAATTTATCAGTTGCCTGTAACACCCAGTGCTCCTCGCATCATGTGCCCTCTTTAATGTCCATCACCCAGTTACCCCATTCCCCCCACCCACCTCCCCTCCGCACCTATCCTTCCTAAGGATCATTTTATTTCCCAGAATTCCATCATTTTTTCCAAGGTAACTATTTGGTATCTTAATCACAGATAACAAGTCGATTTTCAATAAAGCCAAATGGAAAGGTTGAGAAGATCAAACTTCTGCCCTCAAATCTTTTGCTCCAACAGACAGATGTCCCAGCTGTAGGCAGAATGTATGTCACATGAAGAACATATATATTCTTCTTTATTTTCAGATACTAACAGTTCAGATATCCAGTAAGGTTTGGGATTTCTAAATTGACTTTATTAGAATTAAAAACTAAATTACCAGAGTGGAAGCTACCTGGATAACCAGTAAGAAAACAGCAAATTAACGTCCCAGCCTATGCTTATAATGAACAATTTCCATACTCTCTAGTGATTAACCATTTCTACATACTATATGCATTCAAAATTACCTGTCTTTATTGAGCTTCCAAACTCAGTTATTGTCTGAGTTTTGTGCCATGGGCATCTGCTCCTTAACAATAAACCAGATTGTTGTGGGGCCATAAAGTATCCCCCTGAATAAGTGCAGTTAAAGAGCTCTTTGAGAGCTCAAGTAAGTCAGCCTACCTTTCTCAGTCAGAAAAGAAGAGATCAAGTAAATTTTTTTAAAAAGTAAGATGATAGAATAGGAATCTTAGCTTTTGTTATTGCTTCCTTTCTTCCATCTCTCCTGCACATCTCCTTCCTTCTCCCCAAAAATATAATTTCATGGAAAACAATACAGTGATTTGTTTTTAAATGAAGAGGGAAAAAAAAAGAAGACAGGAAGGAAATAGGCCATCTGTTGACAATGGATAATTCTGGATACTGAGAATATAAATAGACTTTAATTTTCTTCTTTTTACGTTTCTGTATTTTTTAATTGTTCAAAAATAATTTTTAGATAAATAAAATTTAAAAGCATGTCCCACGGCTTTCAAAGCTCTGTTCCCACAACCACAACTCAGAAACCTTTTTTTTTTTTTTTAAAGATTTATTTATGTATTTTAAAGGCAGCGGCAGAGAGAGAGAGAGAGAGTCCTAAGTCATAAGCAGTCTTAAGTCCCAACACAGGGCTTGATCTTACCACAGTGAGATCACAATCTGAGTTGAAATCAAGAGTGAGATGCTCAACTGACTGTGCCGCCCAGGTGCCCCTCAAGTCAGAAACTATTTCAGTACAATGTCCTGGAAGGTCCTAGCCCCAGAAATAAATGAGAATTATTGTAATTTTTCTTTGGAACTCTTTTTTGCTCCCCTTGCCCCTTTTCAATATTCTCTCCCCCACCTACCATCACAGCTCTGTCCCTCACCCAAAAATCTATACTTTCCCATCTGGGCCTTAGAAGTCATCCCTTTGAGGATTATTGCCTTTTTTTTTAACTTTTTATTTTGGGATAACTATATATTCATAGGAAATTACAAAGAAATATACAAGCAAGTCCTGTGCGCCCTTCACCTACCCTTCCCATTCGTTAGCATCTAAACACAACTAGTGCCCTATAGTGCAATATCAAAACTGGGAAACTGACATGATACAAACCATAGTGCTTATTCAGATTTCACCAGTTATACATGTATGTGTGTGTACTTGTGTGTGCTGCCCTATACAATTTTATTACATGCCCAACTTCATGTAACCACCATCACAATAAAAAGCCAGAACTATTCCACCACCACAAGACTCCCTTGCACTACCCTTTTATAGCTACATTTATCCCCTTCTTCCTTCTACCTGAACATCCCTAAGCCATGGCAACCATTCCATCACTGTGATTGTTTTATAGTTTTAATGTTTTATAGTTGAATCATGTAATGTGTGTCCTTTTGGAATTGGCTTTTTTTTTTTTAACTTAACATAATTTCCTTTAGGTTTATGCAAGGTGTGTGTGTCTCAAGAGCTCATTCCTTTTTATCACTGAGTAGTATTCCATGGTATGGATGTACCACAGTGTGTTTAACCATTCACTCACTAAAAGGCATTTGTGGAGTTTCCAGTTTGGGGCTACTAATAAAGCTTCTATGAACATTCCTTCACAAGTTTCTGAGTGAACATAGTTTTCATTTCTCTGGAACAAAAACCCAAGAGCATAATTAGTAAGCGGCGTGGTAATTGCACCTTTAGAGGTTTTGGGGGGCAATTTTTTTATTTTTGTTTTTAAAGAGATATGGGGATGGGAAGAGGGAGAAGAAGAGAGAGAATCTTAAGTTGGCTCCATGTCCAGTGTGGAGCTTGACACAGGGCTTGATCTCACAACCCTGAGATCATGACCTGAGTCTAAATCAAGAGTTGGACACTTAACCAACTAAGCCCACCAGGCATCCCTGCATGTTCAGTTTCTTAAGAATCTGTCAAACTAATTTCTAGAGTGGTTGTATAATCTTGTATTACCACTACCAATATATGAGTGATTCAGTTTCTTCACAATCTTGCCAGCATTTGGTGTCATCACTATTCTTTATTTTAACCATTTTGAAAGGTATATAGTGATATCTCATGGCTTTGATTTGCACCTCTAATGCCTAATGATGTTGAACTTGAACACTTTTTCATATGCTTGTCATCTGTGTATTCTCTTCAGAAATGTCAGTTCATGTCATTTTATCATTTTCTAACCGGATTGTTTGGTTTTTTTAATACTGAGTTTTGAGAGTACTTTGTATGTTCAGATATGTGACTTGCAACTGTTTTCTCTCAGCCTGTAATTTTCTGTAATTTGTCTTTTTCTTTTTTATTATTATGTTATATTCAGTTAGTCAACATATAGTACATCATTAGTTTTTGATGTAGTGTTCAACAATTCATTAGTTGCATATAACACCTAGTGCTCATCACAACCCATGCCTACCTTAATACCCATCTCCCCGGTTACCCCAAACCCTCTCCCCCTTCCCTTTTGTAACCTTAAGTTTGTTTCCTGGAGTCCAGAGTCTCTCATGGTTTGCCTTTTTCACCCCTCTTAACAGAGTACTTCACAAAGAAAAAATTTTAATTTTAATAAGGTCCAATTTTCCCTTATATGGACTTCGCTTTGATGATATCAAATCTAGGAGCTCTTTGCTTAGTTCAAGGTCACTAAGACTCCCTCTTATTTTTCTATAAGTTTTATGGTTTTATGTTTCACAATTAAGTCCATGATCCATTTTGAGTTGATTAATTTATTAGGTGTGAGATTTAGGTCAATGGCCAGTGTTTTGCCTATCCAATTGCCCCAGCACCATTTATTGAAAAGGCTATCCTTCCTTCACAGAAATGCTTTGGCTCCTTTGTCAATAATTCATTGAGCATATTTATGTGAATTTATTTCTGGGTTCTCTATTCTGTTCAATTGATTTGTCTGTACCTCTGTAAATACCAAACTGTCCTGATTATTGTAGCTGTATAATGAGCCTTAACATCAGGAAGAATAATTTCTCCTACTTTATTCTTTTTTTTTTTTTTTCTAATTTGTTCTGGCCATTATAGAGCCTTTCCCTTTCCCTATGAATTTTAGCACAAGCTTTTCTGTATCTACAAAAAACTGCTGAGATTTTGGTAAGAACTACATTAAACCTATAGATCAATTTAGAGAGAATTGACATCTTTATTGTGTTGAGTTCTCCAATCCATATTAAATCTCTGCAAATATTTAGAGCTTCTTTCATTTCTTTCATCAGCTTTTTGTAATTTTCAGCATACAGATTCTGTACATTTTGTTAAATTTATACATACATAAGTACTCCTTTTTTGCAACAATTTTAAATAGTATTATATTTTTATTTTAGTTCATTGTCAGTATAAAAAATGCAGTTGATTTTTGTGTATTGATTTTGTATCCTTCAACTTTATTGAGCTCGCTTAGATCTAGAAGGGTTTTTTTAATAGATTCTTTTAGATTTTCTGTATAGACAATCATGTCCCCTGCAAATAAAAACAGTTGCACCTCTTCTTTTCCAGTCTGTATCCTTTTTATTTCTTGTTCTTGCTTTAAGACACCAGCCAGAACTCCCAGTACTATACTGAATAAAAGTAATGAGAGCAGATATCTTTGTCTTATTCCCAATCTTACCATAAAAGCATTCAGTCCTTCACCATTAAGAATGATGTTAGCTATAGTTTTTTTAATAGTTGGAGAAAGTTCATGACTGATCCTAATATACTGAAAGTTTTTATTATAAATAGATATTAAATTTTGTCAAATGCTTCCTCTGCTTCAACTCATATTATCATATGATGTTAGACTGGTAAATTACATTGATTCATTTTCAAATACTCAATCAGCCTTGGATACCTGGAATAAATACCACTTGCTTATGGTCTATTATCCTTTTTAGACAGTGCTGAATTTGATCTGCTAAAATTTTTTGAAGAATTTTGCATATAATTTTGTGAGAGATATTGGTCTGTAGTTTGTTTGTGTGTGTGTCTGTCTTTGCCTGGTTTTAGAATCAGAGTAATAATCACCTTATAAAGTGTTGGAAAATATTCCCCCCTTTTATATTTTCTGAAAGATATTATGTAAATTGGTGTTAATTCTTCTTTGAATGTTTGATAAAATTCTCCCAATGAAACCATCTCAGCCTGGAGATTTCTGTTCAGTAACTACTGAATTACAAACTCAATTTTTAAATAGTTATAGGATCATTTAGGTGAGCCATTTATTTAATCTTGACTAAGTTTTGGCAGCTTCTGATCTTGAGGAACTGGTCCATTTCTTCCAAGTTTGCAATTTCTGAGCATGATGTTGTTTGTAATATTCCCCTTTATCCTTTTAACAGCTATAGGATCTATTCTGACATCCCTGCTTCATTTCTGATATTTGTGATTTATGCATTTTTTTCTATTTTCATCTTTGTCCAATTTGCTAAAGAGTTACCAATTTCATTTCTTTCTTTTGAATAACCTTTAGGGGTTTTTTTTCTGTCATTATTTATTTATTTATTTATTTATTTATTTATTTATTTATTTGTATTATGTTCAGTTAGCCAACACATAGTATGTCACTAGTTTTTGATTTAGTGTTCAACAATTCATTAGCTGCCTATAACACCCAGTGCTCATCACAACACATGCCCTCCTTAATACCCATCACCTGGCTACCCCATCCCCTAACCCTCTTCCTTCTGAAACTCTCAGTTTGTTTCCTGGAGTCCAGAGTCTCAAATTTTCTCCATTGTTTTCCTATTTTTATTTCATTAATCTCTGCTCTTTACTATTTCTTTCCTTTCCTTTGATTTGAGTTTGTTTTGCTCTTCTTTTTCTAGTTTCCTGAGATAGAAATTTTGATCATTGCTTTTAGATCTTTCCTCTTTTCTAATGTAAGCATTTAGTATTATAAATTTCCCTCTCGGCATTGCCTCCCCAAAATATTGAAATGTACTGTTCATTCTTTTTTTTTTTTACTTCCATATACTTTTTTTTTTTTTTACAGAGAGAGATCGCAAGCAGGCAGAGAGGCAGGCAGAGAGAGAGGAGGAAGCAGGCTCCCGGCTGAGCAGAGAGCCCGATGCGGGGCTCGATCCCAGGACCCTGGGATCATGACCCGAGCCGAAGGCAGCAGCCTAACCCACTGAGCCTAAAAATTCCCTTTGAGGGGTGCCTGGGTGGCACAGCCATTGGGCATCTGACTCCTGGTTTTGGCTCAGGCTGTGATTCTGGGATCATGGAATCAAGCCCAGCACCAGACTCCATGCTCAGTGTGGAGTCTGCTTGAGATTCTCTCTCTTTATCCCTCTGCCTCTCCCCCGCCACACTTGCTCCATCTCTCTCTCAAATAAATAAGTAAATAAATAAACCTTCTAAAAAACTCCCTTTGAGGGACTCCTGGGTAGCTTAGTCAGTTAAGCATCTGCCTTCAGCTCAGTTCATGATCCCAGGGTCCTGGGATTGAGTCTCGCATTGGGCTCCTTGCCAGCAGGAAGTCTGTTTCTCCCTGTGTCCCTCTTCCCTGCTTGTGCGCTCACTCGCTCGCTCTCTCTCTCTCTGACAAATAAATAAATAAAATCTTTCCAAAAAAAAATTAAAAATTAAAAAATTCCCTGTGAGGTTTCCTCTTTGACTCATGGATTATTTGGGATTATATTGTTTAATTCCGAAGGGTTTAGAGATTTTCCCATTATCTTTCTGTTACTGTTTTCTGGTTTTATTCCATTATGATCTAAGAACATACTCTATACAATTTCAATTCTTTTAAATTTGATAAAATTTGTTTTATGATCCAGGATATAGTCTAATTTGGTGAGTGTTCAGTGGGTGCTTGAAAAGGACATATATTCTGCTATTTTTGGGTTAAATGTTTTATAAATGTCAATTAGATCCTATTGTTTGATGATTTGCTCAAACCATCTGTCTTCTATATACTGATTATGTCAACTACTGAGAGTGGGGTGTTGATGTCCCCAATTATTGAATATTTCTCTCCCCTACCAACCATGCCTACTCCCATTTTCACCAAAGGGTCCAATATTTTCCCTCTAGAATTTAATCTCTTATAGGGTTCAAGGCACAGGGGCTACTCCTTTGAGGATTATTGGCATTTTAAAAAAAATATTTTATTTACTTATTTATTTGAAAGAGAGAGAAAGAGTGCACAGCAGGGGGAGCAACAGAGGGAAAGGGAAAAGCAGCATCCCCACTGAGCAGGGAGCCCCGTATAACCAACTGAGCCACTCAGGTGTCCCAAGGATTATTGGCGTTTTAAACCAAGACCCTGAAGACTGGTAAAATGTGATTAAAAACCCAAGCCTAGAACTTGCTGGAGACAGATGCCAGAAAAGATGTAGTCACATATCAAACTTGGTCCTTGAAGCAACTGATGAGATAATCAGGCAAAGCCAAACAGCTCCAACCAATAGACTGGGAGTGATGAAAAGATAAATAGAACAGCTAATAGTCAAGGTCTTAACCAACAACCAAAGTCAGGAACCAGCCAAGAAGCCCAAGAAATGTCAAGATCCAGTACCTAAAAAGGGCATATGGTGGTTGCATTTAATTTCAACTAAGCCCTAAGGGCCTAGGACTTTACGAGAGGATAAAAGAGCTTGTTCTTAGCCATACTGCTGTTCATCTTAAAGGTATCCATAACTTTTGAAGTAACCCAAAGGAATTAATTGCTACTGGAACAATTTCCAGCATCAGCAACAGGATGGTGGGGAAGATATTCTGAAGTTTATCTCCTGGATATCCTAAAATCATACTCAAGTAATATGTATCACCAGTACTTGAACTGGTGAACAGAATGTCTAATGATCTACAAACCTATGCACTTGTTCAAGACTTCTGATGGGCAGAAGACTGGCATTTTCTAAAATTGTGCTCAAATACACATAAAACTTACCACCTTCATCATTTTAAACTACACAGTTCAGTGGCATTAAGTATAATCACACTGCTATGCAACCATCATCCTCACCCATCCCCAGAATGTTTTCATCTTCCCAACGGAAACCCTGTGTACATTAAACAATAATTCCCCATTTCTCCCTCCCCCCAGCCACTGGCAACGCTCATTACACTTTCTGAGAAGATAGCCATTTTGATGGACTTTCATGCTTAACCTACCAATTATGTTATTCAATCAGAGGTAACTCAGAAATAATGCTGACAATATTCTTAACCCCACTGGCAAATAGCTGGTGACTCTTGTCCTTTGATACCGACATCCCAACCTATGTTCCAAGAAACCCAGTTCAAGACCCTGCTCCTTTCCTGCAAGTCTAGGGAAAGGTTTGTCCTTAAACGCACAAAAGCACTCTGCCTGTGATCTGGCATGGAGCCATGCCCTCAACGTGCACCCGAAAGAGAACTGGAGGCAGAAAGCCACAGGGGGAGAAGAGAGCTCTGATTCCTAGCTCAGAAATGGGAGACAACAGCTTTACCCATCTACAACTACCCCGAAGTCAGGCTATTGAGGCCTTCATGCTGCACCACGCTGAGGTCTCAGAATTCCCCATGATAAGGTTTGGGGAAGTGCTGCCTTAAAGACGTTCCAGGGCACCTTTGCAATCCTTCACACACCTCCGGTGCCACTCTAATGTGTGTCCAGAAAAAGATGAAACAGAATGCGCCTGTATAAGATTACTGATTTATTTTGTCACATATTTTAAATGAGGCACAAAGTCTACACTAAAATAAAGTGGAACCAGGGCATTTGCAGAAAGCACCACTCCTGTGGTAAATGAAAGTCTAAGTACACTGAGTGGGATCACTGCCTCATCAAAGCAAGACACTATGTAGTGAGGATGTGCTGCTACAATTCCATACTGGGCCCCAACAATAAAGCCGGGACTGTAATTACTATAATGACCTCCCACTGCTATTGTGTCTTTAATTAAGTCTTTATCAGTAGGCATTTGCCACTTAAACCTAACTCACTGTAACTACGGCAGCGTATCATCTACATTTTCACAAAGAATTACTGAATCATATTTCTGTCACAAAGATGAAAGGGAATATTTTAGTTCAAGTGCCATTTGCAGACAAGCTGCATAAAGGAAAATCAAGCTGTCCTTTAGCAGCACTTTCTGACAAGTGAAACTCAACAGAGAGATGCCAAGGGGTCTTGCGTGTGTACATGTTTTGGTTTCGCCGAGTTTCTTTTTAGCACAACTCCACTTCCTGTCTACATAAACTACAAAAAAAAAAAAAAAAAAAGACACCAAATTAATAACACACTTGATGACATACAATTTCTTGAGATGGAGGAGCTAAGACATTCATGGGAGGTTGTGAGCTGAGTTGCCCCAAGGTGCACAGTGACTGACTGAGCTGAGTCTATAACTCATACCTCCCAGCGACATGCTCTTCCCATTCTATGGTGAGGCCACTCATGCGGCTGTGGGAAAGCCCATTCTACCTAGCAAGGCACACTAGAAGTACCCCGGGCCCAAAGAGACCATGTTCCAAGTTCAAGTTTCTAGTCGTCCTCACTTCCTTACATCAGCATTCAAGTGAATGCTCACATGAGTTTTTGGCAGAGCCTGGTTGAGGCGACCAGACAACCTTCTAAGAAAACACTGGCCTGATCCAAAGCCTCACCATGGGTTTCAGAGATTTTAGCCAGGGCCTCCACCTGCAGAGCTTGCTTTTTGGTGAGGAGAACCTGAACATACACTCTGGTCCTCATTCCTCTTGATTCACTTAGGACCCAGAGAGAGCCCCTACCCCACTGGCCAACACGTCTGGACTGCACCAGCCTCCCCCAAGTGGCCAGGCTCTGGTGTCATTATCCATGCTTTCACACACGATGAAAATCCTTTTGGCTTTAAAACCTGCTCCTCCAAAGGACATGAAACCTTCCAGAACTGAGGAAGTGTGTTTACATTACAGAGGTGGGTGCTGAAGGAGCTGCGGAGTCCTCCCCCTTGTGAGGGACAGAAAGAGAAGGAGGAGTTCAAGGGAGGAAGGCTGGGATGTCTCTGGGGTCCGAGTGGCACCCCTGGGCTAGAAACTCAAGGACACAAAGTAGCCCTGCGGCTCCACTTTACTCCAACAGACCTGCAGGCACCAGAGGTGTTGACGACTTTCTGCTTATTTCTTGGAAGAATTCTGACTCTGGTCGGGGAAAACTGATGCTGCCATCAACTGCTGCCTTTTTCAGTGTCATCTTTGGCTACAGCAGCTTCCCCTTTCCCTTTAGGTTCTAATTTCATTTTTAACAACATAAAGGCTTTAGCTGGACACAGAAGAACTGAAAATGAAAACAAAATGGAGGGAGAAGGAGGAAGCATGCTTCCTGGAGGGACCCAGGGGGATTTCTTTTCAATTTTCTCCCACGTATTTGCACCCACCAGGAGCATCTCAGATTTTCCCACCTTGGCAGGGCTGCGTGCTGCGAGGGCCGCCTCAGCTCAGGTGTGGCCACTGCGGCTGGCTTGCCTCTACCCCCACACCGCCTGCACTGGGGCTGCCAAGCCTGCAGAACTGGCAGAGGAGTCCACCTCTGGAGAAGAAAGCCAAACTGTCCTCAGCCTGGAATTCAGCAATTATTTCAAGATGTTTCATGAAATCTTGCTTCCGCTTATTGAACAGACACAGCCTTCCAGCCCAGGATCTGCACTCTTCTGCTGACGTAAGTGATACCAGGAAGCTAGACTTCAGTTTGTCTTTGAATACTATTAAGCACAACTTCTTCCTCCTCACTTGACTTTGTTCTATAAAGGGCTTTGGATGTGAGCCTCTGGACAACCCTGTCACCGGGGTCCTGCTGACACCTCTTCGCTTTGCTTGTTCCTCCTCTGCTGACCACCAAGCAGGGACAGCTGCCATTGGACAATCCTTCCCCCGGGTCGGCACACAGCCAGGATGCAGCGTGGCCGCTGTCACAGGAAAGGAGGGCCCAGGGCATGGTGAGCCTGTGTTGATGAGGATCACTGTTGCTGTCATCAGCCCACACCCAGACTGCCGCCCTCCTCAACTGAGCCTGCTGCTCTTACGGGGAGCTTAGGCCAATGACTGTTTCTGCTAACGCTCTCAGCTGCTACCTTTTCATCTGACAAAGAACTTGGCCCAGCGATGAAAGACATAAGCCAAAATCCACTCTATGCCTCATCATACAAATACTTGGCTTTCCTGGAGCCAAGACACCTTCGAGTGACTGACAACCTTTCTAGGTTCTTGACCACACCCTGCTACGGATGCTAGGATGTTTCTCTGAGTAAATGCCAAGATCCTCCCTGGAGGGTAAAAGAAATGTCAGAAATCCTGTTCCTCTTAGAGAACCTGAAATTAGCATATGCCTAAAAGAAACATATTCACTAGGAAGAATCTCTTTTAGACATTATGTTCACCAAACATTCCCCAAACATGGAGCTGAGCCCAAAGCGCTTCATAAGTATTTGCTGACTACGCACGCACACAGTGTGTGCATAAATGAATAAATGAATTTTTCTCCAGAGAGAGAAAAACTCCATTCCTTCTACCTTCTTATTGCCAACCACCATGTTGATGACTCCTAAAAAATCATGTATTACTTTCCATGTGGAAAATGAAGGGATAAATGAAAAGCATAAGATAAATAATATTTATTACCATGAAAGAAAAATCAGGATAGAAAAAAAATGAGATATAGCTAGGTATAAGGTTAGTTTATAATACCCATTCTCAACCTTGTATGCGTGTGTTAGAATTCCCTGAGGAGCTTTAAAAAAGCAGTAATACCTGAGGCCCATTCCTTGAGATCCTGACTTAATCAGTACAGGATGTGACCTGACTATGGGGATTTTTTTTTTAAATGCCCCAGGTGATTCTATTGTTCAGTCAAGTTTAAGAAACACTGGTTTACAATACAACCGTCCAGTGGCCTGGATAGTTGCTATAGATTAGCAAACTTGATTCTGAGCTTCCTATCAGCCAAGGTAAAAGGGGGAATACAATCTATTGCACAATCCAATGTGTAGAAGAAAATCAACTTGCTAATTCAATCTTGAGATTAGAGAAAGAAATTTATCCCCATGAAGCAGACATGGGGTGAATCAAGTGATAATATCAGTAGTGTCCCTACAGTGTTCAGTCAAATAAATATCAATATTTACTGACAACCTACTAAGTGACAAAAAGATTGAGAGACTTGAAACTTTCTAATGTCAATTAACAGCTACTCTTATTAAGTGCTGTTCTGTGCTGAGCACTTTATATCCACGGCCTCATTTAATCCTCACAACCACCTGAGGACATAGGCATTTTATACTTACTGGAAACCGAAGTTCAGGGAGAGTAACTGACTGCCTAACATGGCATGCCTAGCAAGTGGCAAAGCTAGGATTCCAACACAGGACTGTCTAACTGCAGATTCCATACTCTCAACCACCAGCAGGGAGTAAACACAATAACTTTCATAGGACTCTATCTTAAAATACACACTTGAATGTATTTTCTCTTCCTTGTGATTTCTTAATAACATTTTCTCTTCTTTAGCTTACTTTACTCAAACAATACAGCAGATAATACACATAGAATATAAAATGTGTATTAACCAACTGTTTATTTTATTGTTTTCTAGTAAACAGTAGGCTATTACTAGTTAAGTTTTTGAGGAATCAAAAGTTACACGCAGATTTTTGACTGCACAGGAGGTCAGCACCCCTAACCCCCACATTATTCAAGGGTCAACTGTAATATGATTTTTTTGGATATGAAAGGAAGAAAATCAGTAACATATATTCCTATCTGCTTATATTTCCTCTTAAAAACACCACAAATAATAATAAGAATCTAATAACAGTGGTTGCCTACAGGAATCAGGGAAGGGGGTCAAAAAAATGGATAGGGAGAAAGGGGAGAATAAGATTATAAGCCCATATATTTTTACAGTAAAAATTTGGTCAAACTTGTGAGAAGTATTACCCATTCAAAAAGAGAAAATAATGAAAAAGAAAACTGTGCAAGGGCTGAAGTCCTTCCACTACTGAGTGGTAGAGCTACGCACACAGTGTGTGCATAAATGAATAAATAAGTCTGTATGTCCCCAAATTCATATTTTGACACTATAGCGTTCTGCCTTCCCCCAAACTCAAGCAATTCATCAGCTGTTAGCAAGTCCCCAGGACTGACCTGCATAGGGCCCTGCTCCCACTCTTGGGTCTGCATCTGGAGGTTCCAAGCATCAATTCATTTAGAGTTTTTATAATCTCCATCAAAGAATCGGGTGGCAGCAACAAGTCAGAGTGGGAAGCCATCTGCAAAGAAAGGTAAGCCCTAATAAAGATAAATTGAGTAAGTTTAAATTTATAGCCCTTTGTAATCCAAGTATTTAGAGCTCATTTGTTTAGGGTGAGTTGCATGCTACAAGCCCTCCTAGTAACAAATAACAATACATCTCAAACTCATTACACCTGTCGGCCTGGTTTATGGCCATGCCTTGGCTTATATTAAGGAAAGGGCTGATTCTGCCAATACAGAGCAAGGATGCTGTTCTACAGTGAATAGAAATTTTAAACAAAATCTAGAATTTTACAGCTTGTCTACATTAATTTGGAATGATATGTCAAGGAAGAAAGGAAGGGAGGGAGGGCAGGAGGAAGGAAGGAAAGGAAAAAGAAAGAAAGAAAAAGGAAGGGAGGGAGAGGGAAAGGAAGGAAAGAAGGAAAGATGGACGGAAGGAAAGAGGCGAGGGAGGGAGGAAGAGATTTCAAGAAAAAGAAAAAAAGGTCATTTTCTACCCTCATCCTCTTTTCCCAAGTCTGAAATCACCCAAAGTTGCCTGATAAGGTATTTAGAAGAATCATTTTCAACATCTAAAGTATAGACAGTAGAACTATCCCCAGGAGATATAACTGATCTGAAAGTGTGCAAAACTCCCCATTACCGGCCATATGAGTTGAACCCAGGGAGTCCGACTCTTGAACCCATGCAACAGTCGTATCCCAAGCACTTGTAGTGATGAAGAGTAGAGCCTTCAGGGCCCCAGACCCAGGTTCACCAGTTATTAAGTTGAATGACAATAGGCAAGCTACAGGCCCACTCCAAGCTCCAGTTTTCTCATCTGCAAAATGGGACCAGTAAGAGAACCTACTTCGTTAGAACTGTGGGGGAATAAATGATGCTGTCAAGCATGTATAGCATTTGATATGAGGCCTGGAATTTGGGAAGGTGTTGAGAAATGTAAGCTATTGCATATTTACAAGTCTTGGTACCCCCTCCCCCAATGTCATTGATGGCGAATATCAAGATTATTGATGTCTTTCTCCCCAAGTACCCAATAGAGTGTCTGTCATGTAGCAAGCACTTGAAAAATGTTTGTTGATGGTTTATTTTTGTCTGCTATTTCAAATGATCAAGTAAGGACCTCTATTTTGACACACAAAACCCTCTTCTTGCTAAATTCTATTCCATTCAGAAATAAATTATCAAGTGCCGAAAAAGATTACTCTCAAATTCTTAAATTAGCAGAGTCATATGATTTCTCTTCCCTATAGAAAAGGAGAGAAAGTTGGCCTCCCTTGGCTCTCCCAAACCTGCTTGGGCTCTCAGCTGCATTTCAGCAAGTTCCTCACTTTCAAGTATAAGGACAGAAACTATATAATAATAAATAATGCCCAGGCTGGGAAGGGGAAATGGGTTTTTCACTTTGTAAAAAGATGTATAGTTTCTTGAAATGTCGGTGATCCCTTTAAACTCGACTTTCTCTTGGAGAGCTCTGAGAAAAATTTAGCTTATCTGGAATATCTTAGGAGTGCGTTCATTTTGTAAAGCAAAGCATACTCTCATTGAACACAAATGCTTTCATCCCTCAGAAACACCCTCCGTACCATCCTTCCACACAGCCTGCATATGCCCGCCCCCCAAGCTGAAGAGGTACACCTCCTGCTCTCCGCTCTACCATTGCTTTAGTCAACGTCAGTTGCCTGCCCCCCAACATCCCCAACACCCTTCCCTATTGCTGGGCCCATTGGGCTAATCCTGAACATTCAGCAAACATCCTGTTTAGTCGGTGCATTAGCTTCCTGGCGCTGCTGTAACAAAGTACCACAAACTGAGTGGCTTAAAACAACACAAGTTTTGGGGCGCCTGGGTGGCTCAGTGGGTTAAGCCGCTGCCTTCGGCTCAGGTCATGATCTCAGGGTCCTGGGATCGAGTCCCACATCGGGCTCTCTGCTCAGCGGGGAGCCTGCTTCCCTTCCTCTCTCTCTCTGCCTGCCTCTTTGTCTACTTGTGATCTCTCTCTGTCAAATAAATAAATAAAAATCTTTAAAAAAAAAAAAACACAAGTTTTTTCCTCTCAGAATTCTGGAGGCTAGAAGACAAAGTGTTGGTGGGCCCATGTTCCTACTGAAGGTTCTAGGGAAGAATCCTTCCCTGTCTTCTGATGGTTGTCAGCAATCCTTTTTGCTGCTTGACTAACAGACACCTCACTCCAATCTCTGTCTCTGTCTTTGCACAGCTATGTCCAAATTGACCTCTCATGTAAAGACTCCAGTCATATTGGACTTGGAGCTCATCTTAACATGAATACATCTGCAATGTCTATTTCCAGATAAGGTCACATTCACAGGTTCCAAGAGGACCTGAATTGGCGGGGTGGGGGGGGATGCTATCCAACCCAGCATGGGTAGAGATCAGTATGAATAGAGAAGCTCAGCAGCTAAAATTGGGGCATGACATGAAAAGTTTCAGGATTGAAAATCTCCTTCCCTTCTACAAAAAAAAAATTACAGTTGCCTATATTCCACCATCACAGAGCTTCCTTCTATTCTCTAGTGCCAAATAAAATAAAAGCACAACCTGTAATATTGCAAACACTGAAGGAATGGCATTCATAAATCATCATCTCACACCTGAGTGGTCATCAGCCCCTTATGAAGCATGGCAAGGAAGCAAGGTTGTGTCAGAGTGAGCCGGGATCTGTGGCTGGAAGGGAGCCTGCGGCACAGGACACATAAGTACTGAGACACTAAGGACAGACAAGGACTTAGTGCCACTCTGGGAGAACTGCCAGGTCTCTATGATCCCAGAGACCAGCCACCAGAGACCAGGCACCATGAGGGGACAAGCAGGTGTGGAATTCATATTCATGTTGGTTCGCATTTATGAGGCACCTACTGTATCCCAGGATCCATGCTTCGTGTTTCCACTAAGCCCTCACAACAGCCTCAGTACGAAGAACACATCATCTCCCAACTCACAGATGAGGAAACTAATACTCCAGGGGGTCAGGTAGCTCAGAAAAGTTTGGGAAATAAGCTGTAATGATGAAGTTCAAGCCTAGGTGCTGACATCTTCTGCCACATCGCAGAGAAGAGGCAACTGAATCCACGATTCCCCATCTCACTGCTGCCAGAAGCCAGTCCAGCTAGCAGCTCTCTTGTTGTATATGTGGGTGTGCTCTTTTCCTGCTTTTGAATTGGCAGCTGTTTTCTATCGCGTTTCCAATGTGCCTCTGTGTGCACATTGGAAAGAGGGAGAAAGAGAATATATGGGTCAATATAAGCAGACTCTTAAAAGCTTATACTTTATCATTGTAATAATCATAATATATTTTACTTTACAGCCACTCATAACTGAAGCCTCTGGGCACCCTAACAAAAATAGCTAAAAGAAAAAAGGAAATTATATTAAACAAAGGAAATACGACTATAAAACCCCAATAGCCAGGAAACTAAATGAACAACATAAAACCTCCAAACAACAAAACTACAATGAAACCAAGAGGGGAAAGAAACCTTTTCATGAGCTTTACCCTGAAGGATTCCATGCTGTGAGATCACATCTGTTTAAAGCACCATAATTTATCGATATGACATCAAACCAGGAATCAGCCATTGTAAACCTTTCCCGCAGAAACTCTCAGAAAACTAACCAGGTGGTCGATGGGGGTGGGGGTGGTGGGTGTCTGTAGCACGTAGCCAGGGCAACAATGGCTCTAAAATTTTATGTTCAAATACATCTATGTGAAGTTTCAAATCTTAGTACTGAAGTACAAAAATTACTTCATTCCATGGGTAAGCAGAATTTACAAACAGAACTGTTTTAACAATTTCTTTTTCTGAGATAATCTTTCCATTAGCACCCATTGGTGGCTTCTCAAACTGTTGCATTAAATAGACCATTTTCAGAAATGGATCCTCTTTAGAATTAACCACTGAGTCCCAAAAACTATGGAAGTTTTGGGGGGAGGATAAAGACCCAGTCATTTAAGAAGAAACTGAGTTACTCAGCCTAGCCTCCCATTCTGATGTTGCAGTCCTTTCAAAAACAGAAACTCCTATTAATCCATGATACCGTCATAAACATTTGTTCGGGAATCACTGTTATCTCCGTATTTGTGTTTTTGAGGGCAGTATTTCCCCCCAACAATTGCTTCCCACATTTCTACTACACACTTTCCTATTAAATATGAGAAATAAACCCTCTGGGGAAAAGTCTTATAAGATTTGTAGGATTAGGATAGCATAAGGGTTGTTAGAATAGCCCAACCAAAACAGTTGGCAAACTGAAATAAAATACTAAAATGTCAAAAGGTACTTCATGCCCATGCAAAATATTTTTCAAGACATTTGCTCATCCTGAAGTACTTCCTATGTTGGCATAGACCCGGCCTCCAAATTAGGACACTCCTATCAGAAACATGGACCAGGAGCCCAGTGCAGCTTCAAGAGTAAAACAGGTGATGTTTTTTGAAGTTCTTTATATATTTTGGATATTAACCCTTTACTGGATGGCATTTGCAAATATTTTCTCCCATTCTGCAGGTTGCCTTTTAGTTTTTTTTTATTTTTATTGTTTCCTTCACTGTGCAGCAGCTTTTTATTTTGATGTATTTCTAACAGTTTGTTTTTGCTTTTGTTTCCCTTGCCTCAGAGACGTATCTAGAAAGCCGCTGCTATGACCAATGTCAAAGAGATTATCACTTGTGTTCTCTTCTAGGATTTTTATGGTATCAGATCTCACATTTAGGTCTTTAATCCACTTTAAATGTATTTTTGCGTATGGGATAATAAAGTGGGTGGTCCAGTTTCACTCTTTTGCATGTTGCTGTCCAGTTTTCCCAATGCCATTTATTGAAGAGACTTTCCTTTTCCCATTAGTCTTTTCTGCTTTGTCAAAGATCAACTGACCATATAGTTGTGGGTTTATCTCTGGGTTTCCTATTCTGTTCTATTGAGCTATGTGTCTATTTTTGTACCCAAACCATATGTTGGCAAAGATATGGAGAAAAGGGAATACTTGTGTATAGTTCATGGGAATGCAAACTGATGCAGCCACTCTGGAAAACAGTATGGAGTTTCCTCAAAAAGTTAAAAATAGAACTACCCTATGATCCAGCAAGCACACAGCAGGGTATTTACCCAAAGAACGCAAAAACTTTAATTCAAAGGTAGACATGTACCCCCTATGTTTATAGCAGAATTATTTACAATAACCAAGACATGGAAGCAGCCTAACTGTCCATCAGTTGACGAATAGAAAAAGAGGATGTGGTGTATATATATAATGGAATATTATTCAGCCATAGAAAAGAATGAAATCTTGCCATTTGCAATGGCATGGATGGAGTGAGAGAGTATAATGCTAAGCAAAATAAATCTGTCAGAGAAAGACAAATACCATATGATTTCACTCATGTATAGGATTTAAGAAACAAACAAGGAAAGGGGAAAAGAGAGAGAAAGGAACCAAGAAGCAGACTCTTAATTATAGAAAATAAACTGATGGTTACCAGAGATTACTGGACTGTGACTTTATAATAATGACTTTATTTTCTTCATATTTCAGAAGACACTATATTTATATATTACTTATGCATAAGGGAAAAAAAACTTGTATGTGACATATTAAAAACTAGCTTCTAGCTTATGTCAAGGATTGTAGTGATGCCAGAAGAGTCTCTGCCAGTCAACAAACAAGAGGTGGTGTTAAGATGAGGTCAAATCTTAGAGAACCTAGAGTTCTCGTTCAGGATGATATAAGCATGATTTCCCTTACTGAATTGAAAATTTTGAAAATTGGCTCAATTTTCAAGGGAAATTGGCTCAATTTTCAAGGGAAATTGGCTCAATTTTCAAATTTCAAGGGCATCAGGGGATGCTTGGGTGGCTCAGTCATTAGGTGTCTGCCTTCAGTTCAGGTCATGATCCCAGGGTCCTGGGATCAGGCCCTACATCAGGCTCCCTGCTCAACAGGGAGCCTGCTTTTCCCTTTCCCACTCCCCCTGCTTGTGTTCCCTCTCTCACTAGGTCTCTTTCTGTGAAATAAATAAATGAAATCTTTTTTAAAATTAATTTAAGAAATTGGCTCAAAATTAATTTAGAAATAGACCTGTGGTACTGATATGTAAAGCGGAACTAAAGCTGGGACTGGAGCATTTTGTGACAGGTTGAAAACCCGGATGGGTTCTCCACACTCCACCACATCAACCAAGGGAAACCAGCTTTGTCTTCCACCATGTACCTGTTAAGTGGAACATGTACCCATATAGCACCCAAAACCAGTTCCTAGGGACTCAAACATGCCAATGACATCCCCTCACATTAATCAAAACAAAGAGCCTTTGGTCCGTTCTCGCTTGGAATTGACCAGGTGGACCCATGTTGTTCTGGGGGAGTCTTGGTCTCCCACATTGCTCAATTTAAGCATAAAGAGCCTCAATGGCCCTTCCTGGAAAGACATGTTCTTCTTGTACACACCAGAAAGGTAAAGGTATCACTACCACCCAAAAAGAAGAGAAAATGAAACAACCTCTCCTAGCCTGAGATTGTCTGGTGATCAAAATGTACTTTTTGGCTTTCGATGTAGAGTAGAAATCAAATCAAATTTTTAATTCAAAGAAGGTTACCCATGTCTTCAACGGACTTATTTAGACTGGCCAATCAAAGCAGGAAGACTATAACTAGATGACTGAGGAGATCACTTGGAGTGAGCATCAAAATGACTATGTGTTTCCTTTCATGAACATCTTTAAGAAATACATTCAGCCATACAAATAACATAGGAAATAACACAGGATCAATGTCCCATGTTTAGTGAAGGGAAGGAGAAAGGCTACCAATACCTAAAATGTAAGAACAGGGGCACCTGGGTGGCTCAGAGGGTTAAGCTCTGCGTTTGGCTTGGGTTATAATCTCAGGGTCCTGGGATCGAGCCCTACATCAGGCTTTCTGCCCAGTGTGGTGCCTGCTTCTCCCTCTCCCTTTGCGTGCCTACTTGTGATCTCTCTCTCTCTCTCTCTCTCTCTCTCAATGTGTGTCAAATAAATAAATAAATAATCCTTGAAAAATATTTTTAAAAAAATAAAATGTAGATCTGGAAGAAAAGCAGATTTCCTTTCTTTGTTCAGCCCATTTTACACAAGTGAAATCCCAGATAAAGCCTCCTGGAACAAAGTACTAATGGCTTGGGGAGAGGGCCTGGTGTCCTACATGGCTGTCAGTTCATTTGTTCCAAGAGTTGGGCTCCACGTATAAGGTTTATTTTAAAAGAAAAACAAAGTAGGAATTTGAACCAAATTAAATATCAACTCACTTAGGAAAAAAATGTTTATGTTGCCATTTCCGACTGTATAATAAAAAAAAAAAAGAGTCAGTTCCTATTTAATCTGGTAAGCATCACTCAAAAAAGTTTGAGTTCAATTTGTGTGTGTGCATACGTGTGTATGCATATTTTAAATCAACATTTGGGTTTAGCAAATTAGTCCAAGTTTGTCTATTTTCTGTTGTATGGATCAGCTCCAGATCTGTTTTTAAGCACCAAGCTACTGAAGGATTATTATTGTTAGAATTCATATTCCTTCTTAATCCCCTAATCCGTTTGGGTAAAGTGTCCAGATTGTCAACCCAACATATGAGAAAACCTCAATGAAGCAGCAAGAAAAAAATACAAAACAATAGACAAATAACCATGGGATATACTGTTCAGCTTTTGTTGAGCTTGAAATGTGCCAAGTTGGAAATAGGAGAGAGAGGTTTGTGATATTCCACTGGAACATATTGTCACTGTTATAACCAGCCCACGTTCACCAGAGCTGCCAATTATTCCCCAGCCACCATTTTTTTCCTTTAGATTGATCTCCTGCTTGAGGCTGTTTCACACCCATGACTCTGAAGCTTCCCTAGTGGCATGTTGGCTAATTAAGAGCAAAATCCATCTCTTGATGAAATAATGCTGCTACTGAAAAAGAATTCTACATTTTTTTTTTAAATTCTTAATCAGGCTGGAAGGAGCAGTATTCTAACACTTGTATTAAGCATAGGAAAAAGGTCTATAGCTAGCAATTAGCAATGATGAAAAGGACAGCGATTTAAAGCATGTTGCAGTGACATTTTTATCAAATTAAATGAGTTTGCTAGGCCCACCAGCTGCATATGCTTATTGTCATTTACTGTTTGGACAGCAACACATCAGGCACTGAGTATCAGGAGGTGCTGAATTTAATAAGTCATTTTGACACTGGTGTGAAACGAGCAGATCAGCATTCTGAGGAATGTGTTCACACTCTGAACAGACAGGCAGACATTCTAAGCTTGCGAGGTGACACCAATCAACAGGAAGAAATGATGAAAGCCAGGCTAGGAAGCAGGCAGGAGTGGTGACTAGAGCAGCAGCCACAGAGACACACCACTGTGAGAAAAGAAAAAGATACATACATGCACATACACACACCAAACCTACTATTTCTTGGTTGAGCTAGACAGAGCATCTAAAGAAGCAAAGACTTTTCAGAAACGCAGGACATGCACCCATTCTAGTCCCTGTAAATTTTCATTTAAATTTAAAAACCTACACAGTTCCTCTACAGCAACCACTAGAAGGAGCTGGCAAGTCTTCAGATTTTCTTTTAGCCCCCTCATGTTTGAAACATGGCATCCCATTCAAAACAAATAAAAATTCCCCAGGATGCTGGGAAAATAAAGTTTTGGTTTACCCTTTCCACCTAATATGTTTGCTCTAAACCGATTACCTAGCTGGGATAGAAGGCGGTAGTATTACTTGGTTTTGATTTACAGTGGGGTGAGAATATACGTTGCTTTCAAAACTCTTGCTTGGAATATGAGAGGAGGAATGACATTCTGATAATCCCCGCAGCTATTTATGTTGAGGGAGAGACCTGATACCAATATCTTAACTGCGTACCAGGCATCAGAGAGAAAACACACCAGAAAGTTGAAGGACAACTACCTCTTAAAACACGCAGGTATAATTTACTGCATAACAAAGGTGACTAGTTAATTAGTTCATAGCTTCGGAAGTTTCTAATGCCATCTAGTGGAAATGGTAAATTTGATCACTTGCACATCAAAGGGGAGCCTAAAATCCCAGATAATATGTCATTATGCTGCTACATATTCAGAAAAACTCAACGCCAGAGTCCAATCTCATATATATCTCAAAAAAATTAGCTACGGTGCCTTCATAAGACTAGAATGTGCCTCAGAAAATGAGACTTGCCCGGAATATCCTTGGATGCCTGCCCACTGCAAGTGAAATAATTATTAGCACCACCCCACACCACTGCCATGCCTATAGTCATTTTCCTCATCTCTGTTCTCTTATCTTCTAAACTCTAGAATCTAAAGATGGATGATTTGATAGATGTTTTTCATTATTCTGCAAGCATAGTGGGCTCAGTAAAACCTGAAACACCTTTCGAAGTGACTGTTTCACTGATTTTAATCTAAAAAAAAAACAAAAAACAAACAACCAAAAAAACCCCAGGACATGAGGAACTAAATATATTTTGCTAGTTTAATCTTAGAAGCTGTTTGATTTTTCAGTGAACTCTTCCTAGATTTTTCTCCAGTGGAATTCTACAGTAAGATTCTGAGCAAGAAGAATAGCCTTGGGGACTTTGTGCCTCCTTTCAAGATGGTCACAGATCAGCCTTAGCCATGGGGCCATGACTCAAGAATTCAAAGGTGCATCACATAATTGCAAAAACAAAAAGAGGCCATATTTTATTTGTATTCAAAGATGAATAGATAAATAGTCTGCATATCTCACTTTCTTCTGTATCACCTCTCAAAGACAGTCCTCTCCAGGAGCTAGATTAGAAGAGAAATCACTGGAACCCTGAATTCTCATGCAAATTACTGTGAAACTCAGAGCTACTCATCTCACTTGCCCCCACTCAGTTTCCTTAGTTCAGGAAGCCCACTTCAGGAAGTTGGACTTGAAGTCAACTCAAAAGCCCTTTTGGCTCTAAAACCTATGTTTGGAATTTCAAGTCTAAGACTCAGGTCTTCTGATTCATTGTAATAATTTTATTTAAAAGTATTAGTTTCATCATACCTATTTTACATAAAATAATTATTTTTATTAACATTATGTCATTAGTATGAGTTATGTCATTAGTAGGAGTCTTGCAGTGACTTTCAGTGTTTGGCCCACCATCAATTTTTAAAAGTAACTTATTTGTTGTGCGTTAACTATACTTGAGGTTTTCTTTTTAAGTAATTTATTTGTAAGAGGAGAGGACTGAGGTGTAGGCCCTAGAAGGTGAAAGAATTCACCTAACACAGAACAAAGGAGGTAGAGGTTTATTGAATACACAGCAAGGGAGCAGCTCGCCAGACAGGAGAGACTGTCTGCCAGGAGGCAGTGGTGAGGGCTATAGTTATAGGGCAAAGTAAGGGAGTATGGGGATATATGGAATTTTCCCTTTGTGGTAATTTTAGGAACTGTGCCTGACTGTAAGCACCCTATTGGTCAGTCAGGGCCTCTGGCCATTTCAAGGTGGGTCACTCAATGGGCCTTGTTGCATCCAGCGTGGTGGTCACTGTGAGCCCTTTTGCATTGACCAAGTTTCCACTGTTCATGCTTATTACCTAAAAGCAGCCTCTACAAGGACTACAGTTTAAATAAATATTATTTTTAAAGAATTAAAAATGGAAAGTATATTTTTTTCTATATACACTTATCAGCAGTCATAGGCTAAACATAATTTTTTATTTTAGTATATTTATAAAATAAAGTATATTTTTCAGTAGGAAAAAAATACATAGCCATTTCACATGTAAAAACTGTTTAGAAAGAAAGAAAGAAAGAAAGAAAGAAAGAAAGAAAGAAAGAAATAAAAGAAAAGAGAGGGAAAAAATCATCTGTAGTCCCAACTGCCAAAAACAGCAAACTATCCATTCAACACTGTGATATACTCCTCTCAGTCTTTTTCTCATGTATAGTATTTACCTAATTTGTATTATGTGATATATATAAAACATACATAGGTTGATTTTCACTATAGTCCCTATTTTTCTGACTACAAAAATACAATTTATCATAGAAAATTGTTTAAATATAGAAATACATTAAAAAATTAAGATCACCCCAAATTTCACCACCCAGAGCTATCCTCATTTACTATTTTATTTCTTTAAAGTTCTTTTTCTATGCATAATTTAACACAGTTAAGAATGTATTACATATTCTGATTTTAAGTACAATTAACCCAAGAAGAGTCACTTATAAGTCCTAGTTGGAAGATGTTACAAAGAGGTTCTTAATCACAGATTATATCTGCCACTGGTAGTTTATTCACTTTTCATAATTATAAAAAAAAAAAACCTATACACTCAGGTCATTCAAAATGAGTTCTAAGAGCAGAAATTGTTACTCAAGCTCCTTGTCAATGCAATGCTATTATATTGCTGAATAAAAATCAGTTTCAGTGAAGGGACGAAAAATAAACTTTCTGGGTTTAGAATTCTGCAAACATAATGTCATTGTCATTTAAATATTACAGTCCATGTTTTGGACTAGAAAAGATGTAATTTTTGTTGTTGTTGTTTTAGAGAGGGAAAGAGAGAAGTGGGGCAGCAGAAGAGGGACAAGGAGAGAAAGACTCTTAAGTAGCCCAATACAGAGCCCAACTCCAGGCTCAGTCTCAGGACCCTGAGATCATGACCTGAACCAAAATCAAAAGTCAGATGCTTAACTAATGGAGCCACCGAGACTCCCCGGTTTTTGTTGTGTTTTAAGCTGGAGAGTTCTACCCGAACCATGAAGGAAAAAAATATTACCCAGAAAACGTATTTCCTAATACTGAAAAGAAAAATAACAAAAACCAACAATAACAACTAATAGAAACTTTGCAGACCCTCGCTTCTCCCCTGGTTTATAAAGTTATTTGAAAATATCTAATAAAATTAGATTCCTGATTGTGGAATCTTTTTTTTTTTTTTAAGATTTTTATTTATTTATTTGACAGAGAGTAGGCAGAGAGGCAGGTGGGGTGGGGGGGTGAGCAGGCTCCCCGCCAAGCAGAGAGTCCACTACTGGGCTCAATTCCAAGACCCTGGGATCATGACCTGAGCTGAAAGCAGAGGCTTTAACCCACTGAGCCATCCAGGTGCCCCTGATTGTGGAATCTAAACAGAAGAAGAAGGTATTTGTAAATCCTTTTATATCATGGCTTCCTCATTCCCAACTGGCTTCTAAACTCAATTGACTTCAGTTGGCTGGAGTAAAATGTTAAGTAATTTTTCAAGCTGTTTACAGTTTGGCATATTGCAAAATTTTTAATATTCACAACTGTCTTCACAAACTAAGACAATTCTTGGGTTGCAACATTCACTCCTCCTAACCTTCAAAATTGTGCATTGCCTTTGTTTTCTGGCCTGTAGTTTGTAGGGAGAAATCTAAGATCAGCCAGATTTCTATTTTGGGGTAGATTGTGTTTGAACCTGAATGCTTAAGAATATTTTCCTTAGCCTTGTAATTCAAAAGATACAGGAAGAGTCTAGGCTTGGGCTTCTTTTGTGAATCTTATCAGGACCACTGTGAGTCCTTTCAAACTTCATTCACGTCTTCCTCTGCCTTAGAAACTTGCTATTATTCCTTGATCATCACTTTTGTCCAGTTTGGAGAGTGTTCTTCTCAGTGTTCTCCTATTTCTATCCATTCCCTTGTCATTTTAATTTTTCTCCTTTTTTCTCTGTATTCAGAGAAAAGCTTCCTTTTCTCCACAATACATATTCTACACTGCAAAACTCCATTATAGATTTTAACCTCCAACTCATGTCTAACTCTCTTACTATCTACTATTTTATTCTTTTTTTTTTTTCATTCTATGCTGCTGTATTTTCACCTTAACCCTATCACCTCTTTTAGGTGATACTAAGGTAAACTTAGTATCTTCAACTTAAAAGATACTCCTACTCTCCAAAACTTTTCCTTTATTAAAAAAGATTTCTATGTAGAATGATACAAATAATAGCAAATATCCATGATTTTCCAACATGTAACAAATGCTAAGGGTTTATCATTTTTGCTTCAGATCTTTTTTCCACAAATAAAACTTCATCACAGGTGAAGTTCAAACAGCTACAGCCCCCATATGTAATCATTATTTTTAACTGATTCTGTATCAATCCACACTTTCATACTTTTACTCCTCTTATATGTATCCATAAGTAATTTACAGTGGACTGAGATTATTAAATTTCTATATACTGTATCATACTAAAATTGGCACCCTTTTTTTAATGTAATTTTATTTTTTCAGTGTTCGAAGGTTCATTGTTTATGCACCACACCCAGTCCTCCATGCCATCCGTGCCCTCCTTAATATTCACCACCAGATTCTCCCAACTCCCCAGCCTCTTCACCTCCAAAGCCCTCAGTTTGTTTCTGAGAGTCCACAGTCTCTCATGGTTCCTCACCCTCTCCAGTTTCCCCTAATTCACTTTTCCTTTCCTTCTCCTAATGTCCTCCATGTTATTCCCTATGCTCTACAAGTAGGTGAAACCATATGATAATTGACTTTCTCCGCTTGCCTTATTTCTAAAAGCGGCACCCTTTCACAATGTTTTCCCCCCACATACTGGGTTCTATGGAGAGGCCATGTGGAGGTGTTCCAGCTGACAGCAAGAATCCGTCACCACACATAGGAGAGCATGAACCTGAAACCGCCGCTTTCCAGATAAACTATACTTTTAATCTACTTAAAACAAGGCTAAATTATTGTTGCCTTACGTTTGTTTAGGACAGAGAGAGGGAAGTAAACTACAGCCTAAAGTGCACTGATTCTCACAACGGACCTTCTAACCACCTGCTTTTCAATGGCTCAGAGCCCAGGTAACAGACCATAAGGTTTGTACAGATGAATTCTCTGATCAACAAGTCACAAGACACTAGTTTTTCAAGAAGCAAGAGCCCTACCTCAGACTGATTCAAACCAGGAGAGACACCAGCCTTCCCACTGGCCCTGCGCAAGTGCCCCTCGATGGGTGTTTGACCTCAAGGGGCATAAGATCTCCACCCCGGCATAGCAACGCTGCCATCTTTGAACCTGTGACACAGGATGGCGCTTGATGGGAGACTCCGCCTGTGTAAACCGATAAATAGCTCACCTTTACCTCACCCTTTCAGGCTTCCAATCACATTTGTCCATGCTCTCCCTAAAAATCTGATAAAAATACCCCCTGCCCCTCATTGTTTTGTTTTGTTTTGTTCTGTTGTCCGAGCAGGCAGATTTGAGCTCTTTTTCCAGTCTGGTCATTTGGCTGCCTCACAAACTAAACTTCTTTCTTTGCTGGGAACTGGCCTTGCTTGGTGTTGGGTTTTTCAGTGCATGCGGTATACAAGGGGCTTCCTTCAGTTACAAGCCTTCACATGATCCCACCCCTAGTCTCTGAGCTACTTCAGCCAGAGCCAAATAGTGCAGAGATGAGCTGTCCACACTGAGCCCTGCTCAAATTGTAGATTTGTGAGCAAACTAAATGATGTCATAATTTTACTTCAAGGTTTTGTGGTAATTTGTTACGCAGCCATAGTAACTTGAATAGTATCTTCCTGTTCCCTGTTCTGGTCCCTCCACTTCCTTACCTGTTGTCCTCAGAGCACTACCTTAATACTTTCTTTTGAATGGATGTCTCCTTCTCAAGCCTATTCTACCATGGCTCACCTTCCCAAGGTATTTCAAGCTTGGCTACTTCCAATTTCCAACCTCCTCCCTATGTCATCACTGTCAAAGACTACAAGTTCATAGGCTGAAAGCCACATCCTATAGCAAAAGTCACACAGTCACAGGCTTCTCTTGGCTACCATGTCTCTTGGAGAGATTTCAAATGAACATACTTCAGAGCACTATAAAATGAGCCTTAAAAAATATTCCAGGTTGGGATAAATTTATTCTCCATCTTGGGTCTTTATCTTCCTTACAGGTTTCCCCCAACTCCCACCACAGTGGGCAATTTTTCCTTTCCTGGCCTTAAGTTACCCAAACCAATTGAAAAACAAAACTAACCTAGGAGATGCTGGAGGCCTCTATGGAGGACTGACCTATTTCTCTCTTGAACTCAATCTGGCCACCATTTCATGCCCGGGAAAGAGAGCCTTACGCTGACAGTCTGCTAAAAGGCTGAGAAACACCTGGTGTATTGCCAGTGACAGTGTAATAGGACCTGTGGAAAACAAGATTACCAGTATTGCCAAATCCTGTAGATCAAGAAAGTCCATCTCGTCCTTGTCTCCAGTGGCCAAGAAAGAGAAGAAAATGTATCATGTGCAGTTGTGAGGTGCTCTGAGGAAGCCTCCAGAAGGCTTCATGGAAGGTCATTCCTACAATGGCAACTAGCTCACCCTGCCCAGCCCCATAAGCCTTTACATTCTAGCAAACTTAAAGATGTCTTCGGAGCTTTCACATTGATTTTTCTTTTATTTTGTTCTAATCTTTTTTTCTTTGCCAAAATATACATATTTCAAAGAGTCTAAATTCAACTTAATCTGCAATAAACTGAATTACCATAGAACTTGGAGTTCAAAGCAGAGGGCAGACTTGGGGTCAAGAAACCTAGGTTTCAAACCCCAGCTGGTTTCATAGCTTAGTTACCAGTTTTGTGACCTTGGAGAAGTTAGATAAACTCTCCAAGTTTCTGTTTTCTCATCTTAAAAAAAAAAAAAAAAAAGTTATAATGATTGCACCTTTCCACAGAGTAATTATGAGGATTTCATGAAACACTGCATGTGAAATACTCAGCACTTGACACCCAGTGCAGATTCAACTAATATTTAGCTATGTGGAGAGAAATCCCACAAAATTTCATTTTATCCATTCACTCTTTGGAATATTCAGGATCAAGAGTGGTCTCTACGAGAAGGGAGTTGGGGGAAATTGGAGGGGAAATTGAACCATGAAAGACTATGGACCCTGAAAAACAATCTGAGGGTTTTGGAGGGGTAAGGTGTGGGAGGTTGGGTGAGACTGGTGGTGGGTATTGTGGAGGACAGGTATTGCATGGAGCACTGGGTGTGGTGCATAAACAATGAATTCTGGAACACTGAAAAGAAATTTAAAAAATAAAATCAAAGCACAAATTTAAAAAAAATAAATCAAAACTTAAAAAAAAAGAGTGGTCTCTAAAAAGTTAGGACAGTCTTAAAGCAGGTGACAGACATTTCAATGAGTATCAGACACACACACACACGCACACACACACACGAAACAGAATAATAACCTGGATGATCTCCTGCAAAGGATTCAGTGTAAAAGAGAACAGGCTTCAGGCCAATAGGCATTTTATGTGAAACTGAAAATCCACCCCACAATATGTGCTATGTTATTCAGACCCAGAAGCTTTCAGTTTGGAGATATTATGCAAAATGGAATAAACAGGGTGAGTTGTATTAATTGTGAACTGTTTGGAACTCTTTCCAAAGTTGCCCAAAGATACAGAATCTTTTTTCTTTTTGTTACGGAAAACTTCAAACACATGCAAAAGCAGACAAAAAAAGTATAACAACCCCCCATGTTCTCTTCACTCAGTTTTTACAACTATCCATGCACAATCTTATATGATCTAGACTTCTACCTGCTTCTCTCATCATATTATTTCAAAGCTCATCCCAAACATTATTTCATTTCACCCACAAATATTTCAGTATAAATTTCTTTTTTTATATAGTTTTTTTTAAGGATTTTATTTATTGACAGAGAGAGAGACAGCATGAGAGGGAACACAAACAAAGGGAGTGGGAGAGGGAGAAGCAGGCTTCCCGCTGAGCAGGCAGCCCAGTGGGGGGCTCGATCCCAGAACCCTTGGATCAGAAACTGAGCCAAAGGCAGATGCTTAACGACTGAGCCACACAGGCACCCCTCATTATGAATTTCTAAAAGGATTCTTTTTTAAACACAGCTACAATATCACTATCACACCTAAAATCTTTTTTTTTTTTTTTTTAAAGTACTCACTATGCCCAGTGTAGGGCTTGAACTCATGATCCTCAGATCAAGAGTCATTCGCTCTACTGACTAAGCCAGCCAGGCACCCCCACCACATCTAAAATCTTAATATAATTCTTTAATATCAAATACCCAACCAGTGTTCAAATTTCTAATTATCTTATAAATGTCATATATTATGACATTTGTTTTAACAGTGTATTTAACAGTATATTTGTTTTCATAAAAATCCAAATAATGTCTGTATACTTCAATTGATTGATTCATCTCTTTTTTTTCTCTAAGTAGACTTCACCCCAACATGTATTCCAATGCAGGGCTTGAATTCCTGGCCCTGAGATCAAGACCTGAGCCAAGACAAAGAGAAGTTTAACTGACTAAGCCACCCAGGTGACCCTGATTTGTCTCTTAACTCTTTTTTTCAACCTATACATTCTCTCTCAATCTTTTCCCTTGAAATTTATTTGTTAAAGGAATCAATTTGTTTTGTAAGTTTCCCCAAAGTCTGGATTTTTCCCAAAAGCTTGCAATAGTATATTTAAATCTTCAAACAATTACTCTCTAAGTGAGAGCAGGGGCAGAAAAGCTGAAGAAAATATTGATCTGCTGGTGAGAACATTTTTATATTTTTCATAAAGGCTGCTGATACAATCCACAAAATCACTGGCATGCCACTTGCAGGCTGGAGTGAGGGAGCCCAAAACTGCTGCACTCCCAGATCTTCATGCTTCTGGTAATGAAATCATTCCAGGCCCCATCCTTCTGTGTACCTCATTATCACTCACAATGTGATTCCTGAGAACCTGCTCCCTTCTGTCTGCCCTGACAAGCATGGGTCTGCACAAGAGGAACTCAGGGAGGAAGATGTGGGTTTGAAGGTAAAACAAAAGCAATGGTGGGAGGATGAAAGGGTAAGGACATATTAGTTGGATGCAGCCAAAAGCAGGTGAATTGGGGATTACGGACAAACAGGTTGGGCAGGCAGCAGATAACAAGCAGATGGGTTACAGTGAAGATGGAGAGAAGAGGATGTGGCCTGTGCCATGATCATTGGGTCTCGTGCCCTCTGCTTGGGATGAGGCCACTTGGACTGACCTTAACACAAACTCTGCTCCCACAAGCCAATAACATTTAAACAACTCCACAATTATACAAGAGTCATTCTGAACTGAGTCATCATGATAGCTCAGATATGTCTACTGAGTTATGGCAATCAGTACCAGACAAACTGTTAGCCCTGTCGGGCTACTTTATTCCCACACACAAAACCCTGCAGTGATGACGGGTCCCCTTTTAGAAGCAACTGTAAACACTCCCCCATATTATAAAGGATCACATGTAAACAATACTAGCCTGTTAACACAGGAATCAAATAAAATTTGAGCCTATCCTGATCAAATAAAATTTGAGCCTATTTGTGGATATTTAAGATATATTGTGTTTTCTTTTGATTCTCTTTGACCATCTCTTTGAAATTTAATGGATTTTTTCTCATGTGAACAGAATGTTCCAAGCTGATACTAAATCCTGAGGTATTCTGAGCTTTTGGTGAGCAGAAACTGAGGATTTCCACGTCTGGCAATGAAGACTGACCTCCCACTGAGAACGACTGGAATACCTGGATAAAAACTGTTTTAATCCATCTGTGGGCTTCAGAGGGCTACCAAGCCGACAAGACTAGAGGGCCCCGCATTACTGGAAGAATTAATGGCTAAGAAGTTTCCAAAATTGATAAAAGAAAACAATCCACAAATTTAAGAAGCAGTGCAAATCCCAAACAGAATTACTACTAAAAAGGAGGGAATGGGGAATCCCACATCTTAACAAACATAGTAAAACTTTTGAAAATCAAAGACAAAGAGAAAATCCTAAATGTTTGGGGTAGGAGGGTGAGTGGAAGATGCATTATCTTCAGTAAAAAAATTAGACTGACAGAAACTTCCCACAGAAATAATAGAAGCTAGGAGAGAATGGAATGATATTTTCAAAGTGCTGAGAGAAAGCAACTGGGCTTCTACTTCCAACGTTGTACAGTAACTCCTACATACTCAGATCTCCCACATATCACAACTATAAACTCTGGACAAAATTCAAAAAAATAACAACTCAAAAGAGTGAACACAAGCCAATAGACTGTAGAAGGGAGTAGATACTTGGGGAAAAGGAACAGCTTAGGGTTTGTACCATTTGGACTATGTAGGCCAAAGTCAGTGCCATACAGAGTAGATCCAATAGAACTCCAACAGAAAACTCACAACATTATTGGCTTGAAGAGAAACCAGAAGTCAGAGCTTGGGGTAACCAGAGACACTGAAAGTGAGAGGAAATTTTCAGAAAGCAGAGAGCCAGAAAGGGCAACCAAATCCTTGACTGACCCCTGAGCCATATATATGGCACAGATTCCAGCTAAGAACATGAGCCTCAAATACATGTGGGTCACTATCATAAGGCCTAAACATATATGTCATGGAAATTCCAGAAGAAGAGCAAAATACTGGGGCTTAAATTATTTTTAAGGAAATACATGCTAAAATTCCCCCCAAATTTAGTGAAAGGCCTATATTTATAGACTCAAGAAACTTAGTGATCCATGAGCAAAACATATACCAAAAAAAAAAAAAAAAAAAAAATCCATACCAATTACATCAGACTGAATCTGCTGAACACCAAAGTTAAAGAGAAAATCTTGAAAGTAATTAGAAAAAATACATATAATGTAAGTAGAATAATAATTAGAAATACTGATGACTTCCCATCAGAAATAAGAGACAATGGTAAAACATTTAAAGTGCTGATAAAAAAAAGCTATAAAAAATAATAAAAATTTTAAAAAAGAAAATAAAAAACAAAAATAAAGTGCTATATAAAATGCCATAAACCAAAAATTCTACATCTAATGAAAATATACCTAAAGAATTAAGGCAAAATAATTAAGGCAAAATAAAACATTTTTAGATGAAAGAAAATAATTGCCAACTTGGAAGTCTATACCAGTGAGATATCACATGACTTCACTCATGTGGAATTTAAGAAACGAAACAGATAAACATAGGGAAAGGGAGGGGAAAGATAAACCATAAATCAGAGAGGGAGACAAACCATAAGAGACTCTTAGCTCTAGAAACAAACTGAGGGCTGCTGGAGGGGAGGTGAGTACAAGGATGGGGTAACTGAGTATGGATATTAAGGAGGTAACTTGATGGAATGAGCACTGTTACATACAACTGATGAACTGATGAACGCCTAAACTCTACATTTCAAACTAATAATAGGCTGTATGTTAATTAATTGATTTTAAATTTTTTAAAAAGTAATATTCCTGGGGGCGCCTGGGTGGCTCACTGGGTTAAGCCGCTGCTTTTGGCTCAGGTCATGATCTCGGGGTCCTGGGATCGAGCCCCACATCGGGCTCTCTGCTCAGCAGGGAGCCTGCTTCCTCCTCTCTCTCTCTGCCTGCATCTCTGCCTACTTGTGATCTCTGTCTGTCAAATAAATAAATAAAATCTTTTTAAAAAAGTAATATTCCTCAAAATGAGAGTGAAATAAGAATGTTTTAAGATAAAGAAAATTTAAGATAATTTATTACAAGCAGATCTGTACTAAAGAAAACTCTTCAGAGGAAAAGGATCCCAAACTGATGCTCAGAGATGCAGAAAGGAATGAAGATCCACAGAAGGGGTAAGGATGCCTAAAGGATGGGTGGGTAAACCTAAATGAATATATAATATAAGAACAATAATGATAATATCATGGGATTTAAAATACAGAATACACATAAATGACAATAGTAACACAAAATCAGAAGAGTCAAGTGAAATTCAAGCATTCTAAGGTCCTTCAATTGCCTGGGAAGGGTTCACAGTACTAATTTATGTGTAGTATAATCAGATCTGTACCACTCCAAACTTCCCTGACCCCTTCAAGACTTCAGGACCTATTCCTTCAGTTGTTACCTCTCTTTGGGAATTGTCACAAGATTAAGAGGGTCACTGTGCCCAAGGACACACACGTCCTTCCCAGGGCAGCCTGCATTCAATGACTAGTCACTATATGGACATAGAAGCCTAGTCTCCTCACCTAAACTCAATATTACTCTGAAAGCCCATCTTGCTTGAGAGGTCCCCTGGGGATGGCCTTAGGCCTTTGTTGTAACTGCATCACCACAAGACTTCTCCCTCTGCCAGATCTGTTTCTTTTCCTTCCCTTCCACAACAATAAGCCCAAGAGCATCTCCCCAATAGACCTCCTGAATACTAATGTCCACCTCAGAGCCAACTCCTGGGGAACCCCACCTGAATATCATATGAGACTTCCGTAAATCAAGAAGGATGTTTAAATTCTAGGGGAGCCTCTAAAAAAGTAGAACAAAATGTAAAATTAAAACACTAATAGAGGGAAGAAATAGAATGATAAAAATTTACCTAAAATAAGGCAAGAAAAGAGACAAAAGAGAACACAAAAATAGGACAAATAGAAAACGAATAGTAAAATTTTAAAAGACAGAAACAAATTGGCCAGATGATCATGAGACTTATGAAAAGATACTCAACCATTACTATTCAGGGAAATGCAAATGAAGGCAATACCCTTATGAATTCATCAGATTTGGACCAATGTAAAGAATGATACTGCCTAGTACCAGCAAAGATTCAGGGTTGTGGGACCTCTCAGGTACTGTTAGTAGGGATGTGAACTTTTACCATCATTGGTAAAAATAACTTGGTAATATATATTTAAATTAAAAAAAAACTCATCCTTTGTAGGAGAAACTGGTTAGCTGATGGCAAAAACCTGTCTCCTTTTCCTCCTTGGCACACCTAAACTACATTTGCCAGACTGCTCTGCAACAGGTGACCTAGTCCTCAGGTATGACACTAGAGTTACTTATTGATGGTAGCAGAGCCCCCACAGCCTGGATCCCTGAACAATTCTGTGGACCAGAGACCCCCTGAGCTCCTGGAACTAACTTGGACTTTTACTCTTATTACATCTGAAATGTCATAAATTCAGGGACCTGTTCATTACAGCAGTTAGTGTACTCTAAACTATATATCCTGTGACCTATCAATATCACTTCTAGGCATCTGTCTTTACAGGTAAAAGTAACAACAGTACATAACACTCTCCAAATAAGGAAACCTGTAACTGGAGAAATGAGAAACAACCTGAATATCTATCAATAAGGGAAATTATAATGCATCCACACAAAGGAATATTCTGCATTTAATTTTTTAAATTACTTATCTCTGTGCCCATTGACCTGAAGAGACTACCATGATGTATAGTTAAGTAAAAACTTAAGCTGATACAAATGCTTGATACAACCCTGCTTTCTTCAAGGGAAGGAAACATATACACGTCTGTATGTATTTGGATAAGGATGGAAGTTAAGTGTGCAAAGATACAAATCAGGTTTCTAACATTAGCTACCTCAGAGGGTTAAGGATTAGAGAATACAGGTTATGGGAAAGAATAAAAAGACTGAAGCAGAATGGACGCATACCTGTGTGAAACTGAATGGAAATGCAGAATATAAAATTGAATCATAAAATATTGAATCAGATATGTAAAACCTGAATATATATGTAGACAAGGATGAGAAGGTAATGTTAACTCAACATAAAATTCATTTCTTATCTAAAATGTTAATATTTTAATACTACCTTTAA
The DNA here is from genome assembly GCF_964662115.1 of Mustela nivalis. Classification (NCBI taxonomy): domain Eukaryota; kingdom Metazoa; phylum Chordata; class Mammalia; order Carnivora; family Mustelidae; genus Mustela; species Mustela nivalis. The sequence goes on from NC_139027.1 coordinate 56,455,086, forward strand.
AAGTATATTGAAAAATAAAAGGAACTGGCCTAGGGCTTACCTGGCTTGCGCTGTCCATGCCCCATGGCTGACACTTTTGAAGCTGAACAACCTGAATTTGGGGATATGTACTGGTGTTGGGGTTCTTTGACTGTCTTACTGAGCCCAAAGGGCCACAACACTGTGAGGGTAAAGACTTCCTGAAAAAAAAAAAAAATTGATGTCCCCATTGCCAGTCATCCCAGGTAAAGTTCAAACCTGGAATAAGAAATGAGAATTGAAGAGATAAGCCTTGACTAGAGTGGTTCTTTAAATTCTAACTGTATACGTATCACCTAGATCTCTTGTTAAAATAAAATTATGGTTCAATGGGTCTAGGGAGGGCCTGAAATTTCTGCATTTCTAATTTCCTGAGTGCTGCCACTGCTGTTGGTCCTTGAACCACACTTTGCATAGCATAGGAACTGGCATGAGGGGACTCTTTCCACTCTCTCTGAGTCTGGTAGCATGGTGGCAAAACAGGAATGAGACTGGAGCTGGTCTGCTGAGACACCCCAAAGATGAGGTCTGAGCCAATGCCACAACTGTAAGCTACTGTGCACGTGTCCTTCCCTTCTGTAGTCCACCAACCTCTCAGGAAATCTCATGAAAAGTTACATTTGGTGTTTGCTGTACTGAATTACGGAAATTATGAGGGTAATTCTTAAAGGGAATGATTCCATTCTTGAGATGAAGTAGTCAAAGGCAGGGTCTGTGCCCCCTGAGGTCACTATGGTGGCAGGAGAGGGGCCATCCACAGGAAGCAGCCCTGGTCAGGTGAGTCCATGAAGAGCGGAAGTAGCTGAGATAGCTTGGGATAGGGGAAGAAGAATTGTAGCCTTGTCTCTTTGGCACAAGGAGCAGTACTTTATCAGTCAAACAACCAAAGATCCAATTTAAAATAGCTTAAACAGGGGCACCTGGGTGGCTCAGTGGGTTAAGCCTCTGCCTTCAGATCAGGTCATGATCTCAGGGTCCTGGGATAGAGCCCAGCATCAGGCTCTCTGCTCAGCGAGGAGCCTGCTTCCTCCTCTCTCTCTCTGCCTGCCTCTCTGCCTACTTGTAATCTCTCTCTGTCATATAAATAAAATATTTTTTTTAAAAATAGCTTAAACAATAAAGGGGTTTATTTTCTCATATAAGAAGTCTGGGCGGTACCTGGGTGGCTCAGTTGGTTAAGTGTCTGCCTTCGGTTCGGTTCATGATCCCCGAGTCCTCAGATCAAGCCCTCCATCAGGCTCCTTGCCCAATGGAAAACCTGCCTTTTCCTCTCCTTGCCACTCTCCCTCCTTGTTCTCTCTCTCTTTCAAATGAATTAAAAAAAAAAAAGAAGAAGAAGAAGTCTGGAAGTCCAGCAGTTTCAGAGTTGGTTGATTTCCACTCCAGTAACACCAGTAAGGACCCAGGTTCTCTCCATTTTCCTACTCTGCTCTTCCAGGTATGTTGGCTTTTGTCCTTGGACCTGTCCCTTCATAGTGGCAGATGACTGGATGTTTTAAGCACCACAAACTCACACAACACGTAAGAGAGAATATTCCTACCTTGTACCCCCTTTTTAATAGCAAAGAAAACTTTTCTAGAAGCACTCCCAACCCCTAGCAGATTTCTCTTTGAAACTCACTAGCCAGAATTTTACTACATGCCAAGTTTCTACAGCAACCATGGGCATCTCCCTGTAGATACACCAGAATACACCTCTACCCTCCGTAAAAGAAGCCAACAACCAATGCAGTCACTGCATTCAGCTTAAGTCCAGGTTGTATGAGTAATGCTCAGTCTTTTCCATCAGGCCCAGAATGTAGCTCTTAATAATCAGGTGATCTACAGTCTAAGAGTAAATTATTTTCCCATCGCACACCCAAATAAAATGGAAGAAAAGAAAAAGAGAAGAGCAATAAGAGTCTCACTTGGAAATGGGGAGAATGGGAAATGCCCAGAAATTACTGGTCCATAACTATTGTCATAACACACTGGGCCGGGATGGTAATGACTAGACCACCTGGCAGATTTTCATTCTCCTTTCTGCCAGTTCCCTTGTCCGTTAGCTCTGGATTTACCCTCTGGAAATTTCTTCCTTATTTGGCATCCTCTTGACCATACCTGAAGTGTGGGGCACCATCTTTCTGGCTTGCAATATCTGTGTCCTTGTGGCCTACTGCCTGCCTAAGCTCATGTTCAGCACTCTGTTTCAGGACAGAATTGTGAACAAGGAAGGATTAATTTCAGTAGGTTTCAGTAGGTCATCTATATATGCTAGCTCCATGTTCATCAAGGTTTAGGCTCCTCTGACCTTATTCCTCTGCTTCCTCAACATGCTGCTTCCAGCTCTGAAACCAAGATGGCTCTTCCAGCTCAGCCAGCTGTATGCCATCCATCAGGAAAGGAGGGTGAAAAGAAAGGCATGCCCTCTCTTTATAAGGCATTTCCTGGAAATTGGCCATACCACTTCTACTCAATACACCATTGAGGAGAATGGAGGCCCATGGCCACATCTGGCTGCAAGAGAAAGTGAGAAACGTAGTCTTTATTTTGGGATCCATGTTTGCACTAGCGAAAGAAATGGAACAAATATTGGGGGACAACCAGTATTTTCTGCTAAAGGAGCGCTTTCCTTCACCTCCAGCCCAGTGGAAGAGCATCAGGAAGACCTGTTAGAGCTTGCCCAATGTCTGATGAAGTCTGTGGGGCACCAGAGGCTGATGCCAGAACACTACATGGACAAGCGTAAGGGGAAAGGGGGCTACCTGATCTGAAAGCAGAGAGAGGAGGGGATGGCTCACATGACTGAGAGAGAGCCAGGACCTGGGCCATCCTAAGAGGGACTCCTGGGGAGGCACTGGGACAACAGCAGTATCTCTCACTGTGAATCAGATTGCTGGAAAACCAAAGGAACTGCAGAGAGAGATTCCCAGACTTGGAAGGCAATCTCTGAAGAATACACAAATGCTCATGCCCACCCCCAAAATGAATCAGCTTTAAACTTCTGCCACGGCCAGAGAGAGCCATGTCAAATAGCATCAATGCCAGTCACATCAGACCCCTCCCAGCGCCCCCTCTTCTCCTCCCTCTCCCACTACTTCAACCGCAGAGCAGTCAGCAACTTTGGTGAGAGAGTTGGCAGGGAGGAAAAGATTTGTAAGATAAGATGTAGAAGCTTCCCACACCTTCCTCTGTCACTCAGGATTGCAGGCCAGGGGAGCAGAAGAGGAGCAGCTTTCGTTTTAAATAAAATTTGAAGTTTTCATTATTTCTCTGGAACAGCACACTTCATTTCAGTGGTTCTCAATCTTGGCTGCCCATTGGGATCACCTGGAGAGTTTTCTAAATTCCTGAGATCCGGGCCCCATCCCAGAGATGCTAATTTCATTGGTCAGCGGAGCAACTGAACAACAACATTTTTAAAAAGGTGCCCAGGAGATTCTGATCAGCAGACTGGGGTTGAAAACCACAGAGGTGATACTAAATTAAGAACATTTTGCAAACAAAAGATTGTAGAGTGACCAGAAAAGTCAGAAAACTTGCCCTAGATCTCACTCTGGGAATAGAGAACTAGCTGCACAGCCCAGGCACAGAATGAATGAGCAATGGCAACAGTCGCTATGGAAACTATGGAAAGAACCAAGATGCCCTTCAACAGATGAATGGATAAAGAAGATATGGTCCATAGATACAATGGAGTATTATGCCTCCATCATAAAGGATGAATACCCAACTTTTGTATCAACATGGAGGGGACTGGAAGAGATTATGCTGAGTGAGATAAGTCAAACAGAGTCAAGTATCATATAGTTTCACTTACTTGTGGAGCATAAGGAATAACACAGAGGACATTGGGAGGTGGAGAAGAGAAGTGATTTGGGGGAAATAGGAGGGGGAGACAAACCATGAAAGACTGTGGACTCTGAGAAACAAACTGAGGGTTTTGGAGGGGAGGGGGATGGGGGGTTGGGTGAGCCTGGTGTTGGGTATTAAGGAGGGCACAGATCTCATGGAGCACTGGGTGTGGTGCATAAATAATGAATTTTGGAACACTGAAAAAAAAATAAAATTAAATAAAATTTTTTAAAAAATATAAACAATGACATTTTATGATATCACCCTATAGGAGTACTCACTTTCAATTGAACACTTAACATAAATCCTACCTCTTTTAAGGAGACTGAAAGTTTCTTCAGGGCAAGGGCCATCACAGGCTTCTTTGGGGTCTCCATACTTCCCTGTGCTTGCTAGACTTATTAAGAGAGCTTAACATATATTTGTTGCCCTATTGTTAAACTCTGACCTCCATGTTGGGAAAAAGCAAATTATGAGTCATGCACAGGGCAAACTAAAGTGACTCCAAAATTGCCGTGAACTGTATCTTAAGAGTCAGTGAGGAAGATAGAAAGTATATGAGATATGGTCATTATGAAGTGGTAGGATGTTTTGATCAACCTATGACCAATTTCTATGGTCCAGGTTGTGACTGATGCTAAAATTGTTCCACATGAATAAGTTTTTGTCTTACCAATGCAAAGAAACGTCTCCCTTCCCCACCTCTCCAGCTAGACCCTGGCAGAGCAGCCTTGCTTCCTGCACACCATCACCATGACCATCACCCTTATCACGGGGAACTGACTCATTAATATAGACAGAGCACACTGACAAAAGGCAGGAAAAGAGCCAAGAACTTGCAAAACTCTCAACTATATCCAAGAGCAGCTTTAGTCTGTCAGCACAAGATATCATGTCCCAAAGTAGCCTATAGCATCAGGATCCCCCCAGGAATGATTCTCAAAATGTTCCTTATTCCCCCAAGTCCACATGTATCACACAGCTCCATCAAATGGACAGAGGCTGATTGCCAGATGCATCATGCCTCCAGATTTGACACTTGAGAAATCACACTTTCCTGTGAATGGATCCTGAAGCTTGATATCAAGAGAGCACCCTTTCCATAACCTAAAGAGGAAAAGCAAATGATTTTAAGCACATTCTAGTATCAAAATTGGCCTTTTCCATCACCAGCTGCTGTCTTTTGTCTGATTCAAAGACATTTTTTAAGTAGAAATAAAACATACTCTACCATGAGCCCTAGCTCAGAGAGAAATCTGCTTAAACTGTGTGTGGTAAAAAGAGCTTTCCAATCTCAATGTATTTTTCTAGACTTTTCCCAACAGAGGGAATCCCCCCACATAAAAGTTAAGTTCAGCCAAAGATGAGGTCCCTTGTTCAGCCAGACATGAAAAGCCTTACCCCATTGCTCTCAGACTATGTTATCACCAGAAAAGTTGACCAGCTTCTAGAGGGACCAATTTAAAAAAAAAAAAAAAAAAAAAAAAAAAATTCCCTGATGCTGGCCATGTTGCTTAGTGTCCATATTTTACCCTTCAAAGTACTCACTGTGCCTACCATCCTAGGTAGTTCCAATAGCACCAAGCCATAAACCCCAGTGTTTGATTTTAATCAGGTATTAAACACTCAAGTGTTAGTTAGACAAGTGACGCAGTTGATGATGACGATAATGAGTGACCCATTAAAGGTAATTTTTTTTAAGTTAATGAGCTCTCCCCAAAGAACGGCCCCGTACCCCGTACTGTATTGAAAAATGTCCATAGGACGTAGTGTACTTTCTCCCTCTTTATTTAACTTTATGTGGATGCCATAAAACTTCTTTATGTGCTTTCAGTTAGCCCATAGGTTTTGACAAGATAAATTTTTATTTAGGTCTTTGCCCAGCGACAATCAGAAACTGGAGACTTGCTTTCCAAAGCCAGGCTGATAGATGGATTCATCAAAGCCCTCCCCACCCTGCTTTCCTTCCAGCAACCACAGGGATCAACAGACGGAGTTTTTCCTTAATTAAAGAAACTCAGCAACAAGGTGATTTATCGATGATGAATCTTTCAGGCCTTTTCATTGTGCGGTCACTGTTGGCCACTGTTTGAAATTTACCAACATAAATAAAGCCTCTCCATGACTAAACAAAGTTAAAGTAGCAATAAATTGAGCCTGCCATGTACTCTGGGCTACATCTGAAGCCAACATAAATACCAGAATGCCTGACACACTTGACACGATGACATCATACACTTCCAAACAGAACAGCCCAGCCCAAGCCAAAGCCTAAAACCTAATACAATTCCCCCAAATGAATCAAATTGCAATGGTCTAGACTCGTCTGCGCTAAGTGTTCGACTTCTGGCTTCCTTACCCTACTCTGTCGAGAGATCACATTAAAAAATAATCTATACGCTGATCTAAATTTTGCTTTTTTCTGCATGATTAAGTTTTGGCAGGAATAAATCTCTGTGATTCTCACTCCCCAGGAATGTTTGGAAAGTTACTAAAATCTCAGGATTTATCAGCTTAAGGTCCAACCACTGTGGTATGTCCCATCCTGAGGTGTGTCCACAGCTACTCTTCACAGGAGACAGGCCCGCCGGCTACAGGGGACACTGGGTGTTAATAAGGGGGTGAAATTCTGCTCACTTGAAAAATGGCTCAACTCTGGCTTCTCTCCCGAGACACTTGCTCTGCCCAAATCTAGCAACAGGCTGTACTCAAATGCCTTCAGAAAATGAGAAAGTCAGCTACCCAGGGGCTCACTGCACTCCAGCCCTGTTACTGTCAGGAAAGTGGGGGTTTGGGGGGGAGAAACCTTTCAGAAAGCGCACACAGGACGTCAAATTAAAAATGGAGAAAGTCTAATAACTAATTGGTGAAACCATAAAAGCTGCCATAAAAGACATTTTCCTTAAACTACTTTACACAGGGCTGTATAATTTTATGTCACTTTTTATTTATGTTGCTGTAATGAAAGCTGTACTGGTTGCTGCGGAGCTTAGGAAGAAAGGAACTGAACTATTTTTAAAGGGGGGAGGGGAAGTCCAGCTACGAACCTTCAAACAAGATTCATTTGGAAACAGAGAGAGGTTGGGGAGGCTATTCACTCCTAGAAGGCTCCAAGCAAAAACTGTTTACAACGAGCATCATTCTTCTACCACTCTCCTCTGCACCTCAAGGCTGCAATCGCTTAACATTTATAAAGTTGGTTCCATCGCCTTTTCACAAACTAGGGTATGAATTAGACTAGGATATGAATTAAATAAACCCATGTCATTTAGATGACTTTTGTGAAACTGGGTTTTTATTGTGTGAAATATGTAAAAGAGCATGATTTGAGCTTCTGGAGGGATACGAATAAAAATGAACCTCGTTTTAAAAAAGAGCTTGCAATGCTCCATAGGCACTACAACTCCAGATTCAAGAATTCTAGAAAGGCACTGCTTATTATTACCCAGAGGATCAGACAAGCTCTTTTCCGTTCTCGATTTGTATGTGAGAGTTCAGCAAGAAAAGAGGAACAAGTTGCAAGACAGAAAACCTTGGGTGAATTATAAGCAAGAGAAAACTAAAATTGTATACACTCAAGTGGAGACCATGGGTAGGGGCGCTCTCTGAGCACCAATGATGCCCTGTTTCTTGATCCGGGGACTGGTTGCCAGGATAGTTCCACTTACGAAAATTCACTGTGCTCTCACGATGTGTGTTGTTTTCTCTATGTAGATTATACTTCAATAAAACGTCTTAAAAAAAAAAATAGCAGTTCAAATAACTCCCTCAGAAAAGATGCAAAGCAGTGGGTAACGTGCATACAAAAACAGAGAAGTGTGGTGCCATTTTCTCAGGGTAAATGGAGATCGCCCCTTAAAATGCAGGGGCCCTCTGAACCCTGGCTACTTTTCAAAGTGAGATGAGGTTGTTTTTAGAAACAATTTGCCTTCTATTAACAACGAAATCCAATTCGACTTCGAGTATTAGAAAGTGAAACATATACACAACGTAGAGGGACTGTTGAAGTATCAAACAGATAGGGCATTATTTAGGTAGACGCGACAGTCAAGGCCACTTTACACCATTACGGACCAGACTAAACAAACCTGACCCACGGGGTGACCCTCCAAGGATCCCAAAAGATTGGGAACTCGGAAAAGACAGCCCTGACCAGACTTTACAGCCTGGTAATGGCATGCAAACGACACTCTGTCTCTGTCACGCAGCCAAAGGTTGGTGTTGTATATGAGAGCAATTTCCTCAAGAATTCCAAGGAAAATGTGATACTTTGCCTTTTCTGCATGGGGTTCACAACAGCAAGTGTATTTACTAGTCGGGGACACCCAAACCTCCTGATAAAAGCCCCATCAAGTCAGCCTGCCCCAGGTAATGGCAGTTTCCGGACTCCTGCCTAATCACTTGGCGGTGGCCCGGATGTCAGATGCAAGAGGAGGGGAGAACCCACTCACCCAGAACGGCAAAGGCCTCATTTGCAGGAGATTTTATAAGCTGAAATTGTGTCTAGGAAAATACCATCAGCATTCGGAGTCACTCCTCACTGGAAAGCAGTTTTCCGCTCACACCCTCTCTGTCCTCAACACATGCAGTTCTCCGGGTGCACCGCGCACCCAGCCTGGTCTGCGCTAGTCACATAATCGTGCTCACCTAGAAAACACCGGCAGCCGGCGGCCCTGAGTCCAGCTTCTTTAAGGGCCTGTTCTCACTTGTTCCCATTCCATGACTCTACACCCCACACGGGATGATTCAGGTCTATCTTGTGGGGAATTAGTTACCCGAAACAGTCCTCAAGAAGCATTTAGCTGGGAAAGAGGATGTGTTTGCCGGTGGGGTGGCAGAAAGGAGGGGAAGGAAGAGGGGCCAGGGAAATACGGAGTACGGAAGCGAGGACTATATGCTCTCATGAGAACATAACCTACAGGGATGACTTCAAATTTGGAAATCACCATGATGCCTCTGGAACCTTTTACTTCCCTTACTTTTTTCTCTCACAAAAGAGACCAGGGCCTGACTCATTATATGCCTATGGCTGCTACTGTGAGGCCTCTCAGACCTGGAGGAAGCGATCCGTGTGTCTCTGCTTCCAGACTTCCAGAACCTCTCCTCTCGGACCCTGAGAACATCAGGCTCTCTCAGGACCACCAATAATGTATCCAGGCCCATGGTCCTCTTTAAGAACAAACCATATCTGGGCACCCTAAGAAAAAGACATAAACACCATACTAGGGATTTCGAAGCTGTTCACAACCTCTTCACCATACCCTCTTTACCTCTATTAAAAAACTAAAATTTAGGATTGATTTGCCATCTTTTTGAGATGATCCCTGGCCCCATGTAAGTTCAAACAAGATGTACCTTTCAGCCCTTACTACAGCACATTCCTGTTGTATGATTCAAGGGACGCTTATCTTTGGGTAGTTCATGAGCTTTGTTTTGGAGGGAAGAGGACAATACGTAGCATTTGCATTTTGAAGCAGGTGCATCTTGATTTTTTTTTCCTTCATTAAAACAACTATCCTGCTTTTGATGGATACAAAGAAACATAAGGTGACTTCCATGTGAAGTGCAGGCATAACCTAGCGATCAAGATGAAGCAGCCAGCAGTATCTCCACAGAGAGAGTGGTACCCTTCCTGCCCTACAAGAGGGGAGGGCGCCAGTTCAGTTCAGCTCAGGCAAAATAAACGGTCTAGGCCTCAAGATGAACAAGGCCTTCCACCGGGAAAAGCCGTCAGGGATATGGGAGATTCATTTTCCTCCCAGAAGAGAAAGGAAATTACTTCTTCTTTAAGCACTAACATGCCTGAGCAGGGACCTGCTCCCGCCTCTGTGTATGTTCCACCAGAAACCAGAAATGAGGTAGAAAGGCCCAACAGCCAGCCCAGCAGCCCCGTGTCCCTCAGCAGCAACGGCCCCCTTTCATCTCGGTGACAGTCACTTCCCAAATGACCCCTGGCCTCACGTAAGTTTAAAAGAGACGAGGTGTTGCTTTCAGCCTGTACCCACAGCACATTTCTGCCCTTTATTCAAGGGGCCTTTATTTCACCACTCCCTCTGCCCCTTAATCCCCTCCGGGGGGAATTCAGTTATGCATATTGCATGAAATGAGGACCACAGGCCCGGCCTCTACAAGCTGCTAATTGAAAACCGTGTCAGAAGTGGGAGGAAGAGGCAGAGAGGGAAAAAACAACCCTTGACAGAACCCCTCATATTGTGAACACCAGTGTGCCCTTCTAGAAGGCAGGCCTTGCTCCATCTCTGCCACACAGTCTTTCCTTCCAGCCACAGGACTTGAGGATGAGGGCTCTGGGAGACTGTGTCTGCCAAATCAGAGTGAACTACAAGGATGCAGCTAATGGGCCTCCAGACCCCTGCCCAACTCTGAGGCTTTATGAGCATCGGCGCCTACAGCTTTGGAGACAGGTTGCCCGAGCCAAGGCCCAGCCCTTCCAATCTCAGCGGCGCGATCCCAGGCAAGCGACTCACCCTCTCTCGGCCTTCGTTTCCTGCTCTGTAAAATGGAGATAAGAACTGCATGTACTTCATAGGGTCACTATGAGGATCAAATGTGATGATATACATAAGCATTTCACACGATGCCTGATGCAGTACGGGATTACCTGTTTAATATTTGGATCTTTTTTTATAACAATGAGAATGCTCCCCTTACCAGACCGCAGAATAACCAGTGAGGGGAGAGAGATCTGAGACTGCTGTTCTCCTCCCATTTCTTAAGTAAATGTGGTAGCAGTTCTGGGGAAGCCTTCCCACAGGAGAGGGAACAAGACTGTGGGTGTGTGTTGAGGTGGGGCAAGGAAAGCAGTAAGATTTCAGGGGAGGACAGGGAAGGAAGACAAAGCTGTTATTCTTCAGTCATCTATTATATAGCAGACACATTCTGGGTGCTGTCATGAGTGTTTAAACAAAGCTCTAAGGTAGTTAGGATCATCCCCATTTTACACTAAGAATCTAAGGCTCAAAACAGTTGAATAAGCTCCCCAAATTGACATGGCTCCTAATTGTGGCATTGAGAGTTGTTTTTTGTTTTTGTTTTTTTTTTTTTTTGGACTCTCCAAACCCCCACCCCTGCCACACCACTCATCCTGGGGGTTCCTTCCTGCCTTTGAGAAGAAAGAAATCCTTAGACGATGGTCTTGGACCACCTTCTTTGTTCAGAACAGCAGTTTCCAGCCCATATTTCCTTGCCAGAGGTAGGCGGGAATATGACTGAAGCAATAAATAGGAGCCTTTAAATGCTTTCCTGAAAAGAGCTTTGGCTGCGGGGTTAGCATCCAGGTTAAGAATATAAAAAGCAAGTAAATGAAAATACTGTGATTACAATGGTGGTGACTCTATCAGAGGACCTCCAAAATCACTAGCAATTATGTGGTATGAAACGCCTCCATTATGAAAACTGCGATGATTTTGTGTCTACTGATGAGGATAATGACTAATATATTCTGTCAACAGACATGACAGCTGTCTGTACACATTTGGAGGCATATATTTTTAGATGCCGTTACTGTACCTCCAGCTATTTTAACTACTAAATTTTGTTGACACGATGCCATCCAGCAACAAGGAGGCTGATGGGAAAAGGTTAAAATTCCTATTTCCAGCTGTTTCTCTTCCTTACATCATTTTTGTCTCATTATTCGCTAGGATCCATAAATGTGCCACTCAGATCCCGGGCTAAGTGATGTGCTACAAGGAAACTGCTAATGCCAATAGGAAACAAAATAAAATTGAACACTGGGTTCACAGAATTCAGCATTCAGCATGTTGTCATTCTAGCATGCTCTCTCAAACACTGACCAGAAGAGCTTCTGTCTCAGGGGGGCATGTGCTTTACCGCCTCTGTCCCAGCTCCCCATTTTCCAAATTGGGGGGGCAGGAAAGGAAAGAAGGTAGAAAGTTTTGCAAGATGGGCTCTAATTTTAAGACAAAAGCCATCCCATTAAATCTTAACAGATGTTTCTCAAGTTTAGAAGATCAAGAAAGATTTCAGCATCAAAAATCAAAGAAAATACTCCATGACCTTAAAAAAGGATAAAACACAAAGCTCTAACAAACCCAAAGTCCACTTTGACAGCTGTCTCTGATGGAATTGACGAGGTGCTATTGATGTTTGGATTAAACCATGCCTCTGTGATCAAGTACTCAAACATGGGATAAAAGACGAATATATTCTTTAATCCCATCCACTAATTTTGTCGGGGCCCTGAAAAGCGATGGGTACCGAACAAATGTTGAAAGTGGCTTCTCTTCTGTTTATTGACAAAGCTATTTTTATTTCATTAATTTGCCACGTATCTTATCAGCGTTTAAACCAACACAAGGAAATCCATACAAGGTACTGAACTCTCCACAAACAGATCACTGCAGCTTCCAAGGCCACTAAAGGTAAAATCAATAGATGATGATTCTAGAAAGTGAGGAAGATGTTACAGGAAAACATAATAGAAAAATTGGGTTCCAATTTATTTTTTCCTTTTTTTCTTTCTTTGCTAAACTGTAAAATAGCACTGGGAATTCCAATGTTCAGCCTGGTGAGTTTTAAAAGAAAAGAAGAAAAACTTTCTTTTCTCAAAAAGGGAAGGGTGAAGAGGCAATTAAGTCATTAATTACTCTCTTTGTCTAACGCTATCCAACCCATCAAACTTGGCCTCTTCTGTCTTCATCAAAGGTGGAGCTCACTCTACTTTACAATAAGTACCTCTTAATAAGACAATCTCATGTTTCAAAAGCTGCTCTATGAGGAATTTAGATGAAGAGAAATTAAAATAACACTTAGCAGCAGGCCCCAGAATTTGACAGCTGCACAGCGCCCACTATCACCAAGTCCTTCAAATGAGCGGTGAGAGGTTCCATGGACAGGGACACCAGCGAGAAACGGTGTGCTGTGTGCAAGGGGCAAGGAGTACTGGGCGGAAGAAAGACTGAATGGACATCAATGCCAAACACTGGGGACTAATCCACACCTCCCTTTAAAGTTATCAGGGTGTGGGGGTTATAGGTGGGGATGAGAAGCAGGTCTTTGCAGAAGGACCCTGAGACAGTAACTGGGGAGATAACGTGTGACAGGAAGGGTTAGATCAGGGGGCGCCTGGGTGGCTCAGTTGGTTAAGCCTCTGCCTTCGGCTCAGGTCATGATCTCAGGGTCCTGGGATCAAGCCCAACATCGAGCTCTCTGCTCGGCAAGGAGCCCGCTTCCTCCTCTCTCTCTCTCTGCTTGCCTCTCTGCCTACTTGTGATCTCTCTCTGTCAAATACATAAATAAAAAGCTTTAAAAAAAGAGAGAGAGAGAGAGAAGAAGAAGAAGAAGAAGGATTAGATCAGTCTTCAGACCTCTGTTCCAGCTGGAACCACATCGGGAAAATTTACTGCCTGGGGGTCTCCATCTCTACCCTTTGAGCATGTCTTCAGCCCACTGCAGATCCCTTCTTCTAGACATACATTCCATGCTTAACTGGTACCTGCAGGCAAGACCTTCTATGGCCTGTGTGAGTGCATATGCTCCTTTACAGAGCTTAATGAGCTTCTGTGGGGCAAAAAAAAAAAAAATTCCTTAAGAAAAATGACAAAGTACATGCTCCACAGTTTGTATTCTCATGTCAAGCTTGCTGTTGCTTATTTGGATGGAAGCATTCATTCCATGAGGTCTTGAACCAGTTCTCCCCAGTGGCAAGAGAATAAAGCCACAAACACACAGGACAATTGCACGGACAAGGGAGGAATGAGCCAAAGCGTGCATTTTAAAGCAATTTTAAAACCTTCTAACAGCAATTTTAAAACACTTCTAACAGATTCTCCCTTCTCCTATCAACTTCCAAAGATCCCACCAGTTTATACTCTAGGAACCATGCTGAGAAGATTCAGCTAAAGATGGACTGACTTCCCCCTTGGATACTCCGCCTGTAAGACACTGGAATGACATAAGTACCAGTGTGATAACAACAGCTTTATTTTTGTGTGTTGCTATGGAATTTTGAAAACAAAACAAAGAAAACCACTGATCAGTAATTGTGACAAAACTTCTTAGCCACAGCATTGAGAATAGGGCCTAATTATTTCATAAACACACTTTGATTTGTTTACTTCAACGTCAAATTAACTTCAAATATGTAACAGCCGACGCTGATTTGAGACGGGACCCGATGCTGCTGCAGACTGTGTTCCATGTACCTTGTGTAAATCTATCTCTTCTTTAAGTAGATTCGTTTGTAAAAGTCTCTCCCTAGTATATCCCACATACAAAAGATGAACCACATATGCATTTTATTTAAAAGAAAACTGTTTCCAAAATGGAGTGTGTGTGTTTGTGATCCCGTGTTTCTGGCTCGCTCTCATTTGCCCCTTGACCAATCACAGGAATACTTTTTTGGACAATTAGCAGCCCATGACTACAGAGACACTGAGAGATACAATGGGAGCCTTGCCAAACTAAGAACAAAGAAAAGAAACTTTTTAAATTGTTGGGGGAAATTGCTTTGTGCTGAATGAAATAGGTGGAAGATAATAAAGGGAGAAACGGCCAAACCCCTGGTAAGGCCTGTGCCAATCATTCAGTCACCAAGTATTTATTGACTGCTTATTTCATTCCTGTTCCTTTTTATATAGATCTGGGTTTTTGAAACAATCTACAAATATTCACCCACATATTCCTCCTAATAGCTCTATGTGGCAGGTACTATTAATATCCTCATTTTAGGGAAGAGAAAACTGAGGCACAGAGAGGTTAGTGATTTGCCCAAGGGCACACAGCGAGTAAATAGCAGTGTTTGGGATTCAAATCCAGACACACTGTGTCTCCCCAGTCTACACTGTGCTAAACTGCTGATGCCCACCATATTGCCAACCCTGGGCCCTAGAGTAATAGAACATGTTTCTTGCCCTCAAGAATCTTCTAGCCCAGAGGACAATTACAATATAGTGTAGTCGGTCTGTGAAAGTGATAAGCACGGGGTGGTGTCCCAGGAGGTCAAGGGAGGGAAACCCAGCCTATCTTAAAGTGGACAGGGAGTAGGTGGGAAGATTGGTAAAGACTCGCAGATCTGGAGCAGGGTTTCTCAACCTCAGCACTGTTGACATTTTGGGCCAGATAATTCTTTGTTGTGGAAGGCTGTTCTACACATTGCAGAATATTTAGCAGCATCCCTGGCCTTCCCCCACTAGCTGTCACTATCATACCCCTCCCCAATGTGATGACCAAAAATGTCCCCAGACATTGCCAATTATCTCCTGAGAACAAAACTATTCCTGGCTGAGAATCACTGATCTAAAGGAAGTAGTGTCCAAGGCAGACTTGGATGATTAGTGGTAGTTATCTGAAAGAAAAAAGAACTGAAAGAGAGGCCCAGGCAGAGGATATAACACAAGGGCCCAGAAGAGAGAGCCTGGCTCTCTTGGGAGCTAAAAGTAATTCCACATGAATGGCTCATAGAATTGGATACAGGGGATTAAGAAAGGGGAATCTGGAGGGCAAGCAAGATGGTCATAAAAGACCTCCTACTCTATGTTTTGGGAGTTGGACCATATCTTAATGTAAGTGGGGCTAATAAAGGGAGAATGAGAAGATCAGACTACATTTTAGAGCCCTCACTCTAAACCTCCACAGACAATGCACTAGAGAAGAACAGGAATGGAGACCAGCCAAGACACTGCTATGGTTCTACTTTCTTTGCATGTTGATCCCTTTTCCTTTTAACTACAATCTTAACATTTAATATTAAATGTGTGTACTTTGTATGTAAAAAGCTCTCATGAATCAATAAGAAAAAAAGATCACACCAATGGCAAAAATGGTAAACAAGCATTTCACAAAGAGGAAGGGCAAATGGCCAATAAATGTAAAAATGTGCTACTTTTCCCAATGATCAAAGACATGCAAACTAAATAATGAAATCCATTCTCCAACTATCATACTGGCAAACAATTTTTTAAATTCTTATCGCATTGTCTTGTTAACGTACAGAGATACTGCATTCTCCTACACTGCAGTGGGAGTCTATACTGACACTGCTTCACTAGAAAGCAATTGAGGGGAAAAAAAGGAGTTTTGTGAAAAATTAAATGACAAATTATTTAAATGATCTAAACATCCAATAAAAGATTATAACAATTGTGCGTAACAGAACACCATGTTTCCATTAAGACTGTTTTTATAGAACTCTATTTGTTGAGATGGGAAAATATTTGACACGAGGCAGAAATAAAAACATTAATAACTTTCAGTGTTAGTAGGAGACTGGGGAAGTGGCCATATGCTGGCCACAGTGTGAGAAAGCTGGCTGCCCTCTGGGGTCCCACTGTTGCTGGGCCCAGGTCTTGAGGCTGAGTCGGCTAGCCTAAAAGTTGGAAGTGGAGAGCAGTGTGTCAGTATAATCATAAACTTCTGGAACAATAATCACTGATACAGGGCTGGCACAGTCACCTGAGTGCAGAGTTCACCAACAGCTTTTAGAGCCACACTGCATGAGCAGCCTCCCAGTACAATACCCTAAACACAAGGTCATCGAAGAGCTACTTACAGCCCCTCATTTTGCTGGCATTGACATTTCTACTGAGGGTTTATAAGCAATCAGACTGTATATGTCAATTAATATTTAAAAAAAAAAACTGTGTTGGCACATATGTCCTCTATTGCTTAGAGAGAAAATCTTTTTGCCCTGGATTTTGGGCAATTTTTGAGCCCTAAAAGAGAGCTAAAAAGTCCCCAGAGCCACCAGTGCCTGACATACTAACATGGTTAGTGGCAGCAAGCATTAGTTACATGAATGACTGAGGTGAGGTAACTAGGGCAGTCCATGCCACATTCTAAGCCTGACTGACTATGGTTTCACTTAGTTGTGGAGCATAAGGAAGAACACGGAGGACACAGGGAGATGGAGAGGAGAAGTGAGCTGGGGGAAATTGGAGGGGGAGACAAACCGTGAGAAACTCTGAACTCTGAGAAACAAACTGAGGGTTTTGGAGGGGAGCGGAGTGGGGGCTTGGGTGAGCCTGGGGGTGGGTATTATGGAGGGCACATATTGCATGGAGCACTAGGTGTGGTACATAAGCAATGAATTCTGGAACACTGAAAAGAAATAATAAAATAAAATTTAAAAACCTGACTTATACCAAATTCAGGGGAGGGCGTAAACTTACACTTGGTATGATTTAGGGTACCCAGAATGGCACAATGAAATTTTATCTTTCTCCAAAATTCACAGCTATTTGAAAGCGTCTCATATCCTGGCACACATTTATTGGATTTAAATATAAGATGAGTTATTTCTTTGCCCCCCAAAAATGATCTTTCAGAAAAAAGAGTCAGAAGTTAAGTAACTTATCCAAAAACACATAGCAAATATCCGTACCTATTTGAATACAGCTGTATCTGAAACCATGGATCAGGTGAGTTTAGAAGTTTTTCTGAATAATATTTGGACTCCTACTTCACCTAAATTTATGGTGCTAACTACACAACTGCTTTGTCACTCATTACTATAGAATCTTTTCCTGTCGTTTTACTATTTTATATGTGTTCTGGACCCTACTCCTTAACTAGATTTAACATCCCTTAAAGGTAAGTAGCCTTTCCTGACCCTTTCCCACCCATGCAGACACACACACTCTGCTACCCCAGTACCCAACACAATGCTTTACACAAAGTAGATACTAAATAGGTGTTTATAGAATAAATAAATGCAAATCTTTATTAGGACCAGACCAAGTCCTATTCATCACTGAATAAATAAATTCATCTTTGTGCAGTAATAAGATGGGGGGGAACATTTTAAATCTAAAGATTGTAGAGAAACTGGAAGACAAACAGAAAACAAGAAAAAATACTGAAATGTAATGAAGGGTTAAAATCTTTATTATGTAAATAGCTCACACAAATCATTAAGAAACATGTTAAGTTCCCAGTAGATAAATAAACCAAAGGGCATAGCCAAAATTCAGAAAAGAGGGATTAAAACTAATGTGCCAATGTAGGGAATTGCATACCCCTTCCAGTAATCAAATAATTGCAAATAAAAGCTAAAAGATGCTGTTTTTGCATGGCTAATTTGCCAAATTTTAATTATTATTTTAATAGTAATACCCAATGTTTATGAAGATTAGATAAAACATGCTGGTAGCAATAGGAGTTAAGAGCTTTATAAATTAACATGTGGCCTTAGGCTCAGTAATACCCCTATTAGCCAATGCTAAAGAAATGATCCCAAATACAGAGGAGAGAATATAGCTGGTAACCAGAAAAGAGGACAGCTAGTGCCTGGGAATAGTGCAACTGGATTCAAATCCTGGATCTACCATTTCTTAGTTGGGTGACTGGGCAATATGTTAGCCTCTGCAAGATTTAATCTTCTCATCTGTAAAATGGATAAAATGACAGTGTCTAATCATAGAGTGGCTGTAGGAACTGAATGAAAGAATGTTTGGAAAATGCTTAGCAAAGCCAAGCACATAGAAAGGGCTTCACAAATACTAACCAGTATCATCAGAAGTGGACAAAAAAACTTTATGTACAATCATACTCTAAATATATGATGAGAAAGAAAAGAATCTGAATGGCCAGCTGTAGGGGTAGAGTTAAAAGAACAATAGCATAGCCATTCAAGGACATAGCAACCTTTAATTTAGTGATTGTGTTTGGCTTGTAGAACTCTAAAATATATATATTTATGAGAAGTATGCAATAAAATGGAAGAATACCCCTACAACCAAAATGACCTGTTTCAGAAACTTCAGATATAAAAATTAAAAAATCACATCTCTTTCATTATTGAAATTAAAGGGGCACCTGGGTGGCTCAGTGAGTTAAAGCCTCTGTCTTCAGCTCAGATCATGATCCCAGGGTTCTGGGTTCGAGCCCCGCATTGGGCTCCCTGCTCAGTGGGGAGGCCTGCTTCCTCCTCTCTCTGCCTGCCTCTCTGCCTACTTGTGATCTCTGTCTGTCAAATAAACAGGGACGCCTGGGTGGCTTAGTTGGTTAAGCGGCTGCCTTCAGCTCAGGTCATAATCCCAGTGTCCCTGGATTGAGTCCCACATCGGGCTCCTTGCTTGGCAGGGATCCTGCTTCTCTCTCTCTCTCTCTCTCTCTCTGCCTGCCACTCTGTCTGCCTGTGCTTGTGTGTGCGCTCTCTCTCTCTCTCTCTCTCTCTGACAAATAAATAAATAAAAATCTTTTAAAAAAAACAACAAATTTCTTATATATGCTAAGACATCATTAAAAGTGTGTGTTCTTATTGTTTACTTAGGGAATACTTTATTAGTCTCCCCTGCAAAATTGAGAGGGCTGATACATGAATATCATAAAAATGGAAATAAAGTCCTCTAATGGGCAAAGGCTACTCTAAGAGATG
This sequence comes from Mustela nivalis, assembly GCF_964662115.1. Taxonomy (NCBI): domain Eukaryota; kingdom Metazoa; phylum Chordata; class Mammalia; order Carnivora; family Mustelidae; genus Mustela; species Mustela nivalis. The sequence goes on from NC_139027.1 coordinate 56,474,293, forward strand.
TACTCGGTTACTCCATTACCTTCTGTCATGAGCAAATTTGGTAGTTCACAAGTATTAGGTTCTTTTTAGTAAACATGGGTAACATCCAATAGTTAGAGGTGGACAGAATCTATAGATCCCTTCCCTTGTCATTTGATTAAAATGAAATTAAGTCTCAGACCAAAGTCTGCTGTATACACACTCATTAATTTAACAAGCAGGCCCCCAAACACTCACACAACCTAGTCTATAAACTTGAAGGTCCAGCTTTCTGTCTTCTTCGAAAATTTTAGGTTCACCAAAGGCAAACATGACAATAATCTAGCAACAGGTCTCAGGTCCTTTATAACTACATTCATGAGACCTTATAATTCATGAGAATGCTCAGATCAATGACTGAGCACAGCACCACTTCAGAATGAAACCTCTGGCACCATTTTGAAAGGTAGAGAGTATGAACTAAATTCCTATGCCTCATTTCTGCAATATTTCTGGCTAATCCATTTATCTTGAACACCACTTCCTTCTCGTGTGAAAACTGACAAAGCCCCCAGTGTTGATTAGGTATAAAGATATCTGAAGTAGGGTGCCTGAGTGGCTCAGTTGGTTGAGCGTCCAACTCTTGATTTCAGCTCAGGCATGATCTCAGGATTGTGAGATCAAGCCCCGCATCAGGTTCCACACTCAGTGGGGAATCTTCTGGAGATTCCTTTCCTATCCCTCTCCCATTGCCCCTCCCCCCCACTCTCATGCACTTACTCTCTCTCTGTAAAATAAATAAACCCTTAAAAGAAAAAAAGGATAGCTGAAGTCTACCTCTGTTGTGTGGTCTTCTGAGTAGAAGCTTTCAAAACACTAACTACCCACCCCAGACATGTATGCTCCATCTTAGGGTAAAAGACTGTCCCTAGGATACAGGCAAAAATAAATTTACTTACAAACACACACATATCACGTATACCAACATAAGGGTGTGTTTGTGTGTACGCATATACATAGAAGTATACAGATAATTAGGTAGCTCTAGATATAAATATATAAAGTCAGGCTATCTGTGTCAAAGTATTTTGAAGTAAATTATAGGCAACAAAATAGTGCCCTCATATTAAAAACAAAAAGGCTTTAAAATCCAAATAAAAGAAGGAGGTAAGTGTGGGATACTTAAAAGTCTTCGTATCATTTTCAGGGATGAGTTTTAAAATCGTTTCATTTGAAAGAAGCCTGAATACATTAGACACATAGGGAAATAATCCTGTTAGTATAATCACTTACATCTGTCAAATGTGCCCTGATGTATAATATGCTTTCTTTTATTCCAGAGGATCCCAAAGAAACAAAACTTTAGATGAAATTGCAAAGGGAGAAAAAAGAATATTATTATCCAGTATTGAATCCAGCCAAAAAAATACAATATCCTCAAACCACTCATAGGTCAAATGATAACCATCCCATTGGATGGATGCTATAGGGGAGAAACAAACAAGTTCAAGAGAAGGATGAAAAAGGAGCCAATGGCTCCTGGGAAAATCAGGGAACAGAATCCTAGGCATCATAGGGTTTTGCATAAATTTGCCTGCGTGAGAAGCGGATGTCCACCTTGACTCCCTAATCTGTCAAATGAGGAAGACAGACTGCCTGTCTCTCAGAGAAGTGAGAATTAAACTGATAAGAACAGATACTACACTTGATAATAGCCAAAAGGCCAAGAAGCGATGAGAAGTGAGAATTAAGAGGGACTTTGTATTTAAATCCTGAACATCGTATTCACATGCAGGAATCCATCTTATAAAATCAAGAAGCAGGCTGCAAAGAGATCTACACTAAGATTCAGAAGCCTTGAATCCCAACCTCAGCTCTGCCCCCAGCTGACTGCATGACCCTGGGTTAGTCTCTTCTCTCTGCACCTGAATCCCACGTGGTGAAACCGTTCTGTTGCTTCCCATGAGGACCAAGTGGGATCAAAGACTGGATATTGAAGAGTTGAGCACTTTGCAAATAAATACATGGCACTATTTTCATCACAAATAGAAGATACTTTCCTGAGTCCAAACATCAGAAAAGAAAATTCAGGGGGTCAGGTAGAAAGAGAGGAATCAACCTGTTCTGCAGCAGAAAATGAGGAAGCCTTCTAAGGCTAAGCCTTGGCCTTCAAAACCCTCACCCTCTTTGGCATGATGCTCTTTTATTGGGCCGTGAAAGAACTGAGGCAGATCTAAACGTGTCCCCTGGAAGATCTAAATGTGTTCCTTGGAATCCAACATTGAATGGAGGGTCTCTCACCAGTAAAGTTCTGGCATGAGGGTCACCCATCTCTCTCTCCCAAGTAAAAGAGAAAAAAAATCAAGTCTGAGGCTAGAGGGCCTCTCCATTCTTTGCAGAGAACCAGGGGTCCTGATGAGAGCTCCCCAGTAAGGGTAAGAAGTCAAAGGCGATGCCCCATGCCACTTAGTCCTTAATCTCCACTTTAAGCCCATTTTAAAAGTCTTCAAAGTGGATCTTTGATCAGAAGGAAAATGTTGGGGATGCCTGGTGGCTCAGTTGGCTAAGCAGCTAGCTGCCTTCCGCTCAGGTCATGATCCCAGCATCCTGGGATGGAGTCCCACATGGGGCTCCTTGCTCTGCAGGGGGCCTGCTTCTCCCTCTGCCTCTACCTATCACTCTACTTTCTTGTACTCTCTCTATCTCTCTGACAAATAAATAAAATCTTTAAAAAAAAAAAAAAAAAAGAAAGAAAAAGAAAATGTTTAATTTAAAAGGTTGTCTTTTGGGGCACCTGGGTGGTTTAGTGGGTTAAAGCCTCTGCCTTCAGCTCAGGTCATGATCTCAGGGTCCTTGGATGGAGCCCCACATTGGGTTCTCTGCTCAGCAGGGAGCCTGCCTCCCCTTCTCTCTCTGCCTGCCTCTCTGCCTACTTGTGATCTCTGTCAAATAAATAAATAAAATCTTTAAAAATTATAATAAATAAATAAATAAAAGTCTGCCTTTCAGTTGATCTTAGCCAAAAGGCTGAGAAGCGATTAAAAGGCTACCTTTCAAGAACAGTTGGTGTATCCCCAAGGAGTGGCCATTTTAAAGAATCTTACTAATGGGAAAGTCTCTTAGGTTTAAATGATAGCATCACAGGTGCTGGTTCTGGGCTCTGGAAGGTACCAGAGGCCTGACCGGCCTCAAAGCTTCTATAACTGTTTGCACTCAATCGCAGAGGGCCCTGTGATTTTTAATACCTTCTTTTATTTCCTTTTGCTTTTATAAAATAATTCATCTTTCACACATGTGCCTGTATTGTATATATATAGATTAAATAAGAATAATAAAAGGAAACCTGCACACCCTCCTTTTGGGTTCAGAAACAGACACTACCAAGATATCTTCAGCTCTTGTGTGCTTCTTCTTAGTGGTCTTGTGTTTTGGGTTTTGTTTGGTTTGTTGTTGTTGTTTTACTGTGGCCAATCCTAACAACACAACATAACTCAAAATAATACCTAAGGAATATGAGATATCCTATCTCTTTTGCTTTTTCCACAGCAATTGTCATGATATTTTCTGTGCTAAAAAATCTGGGCAAACTCTGGAAAACAGCATGGAGGTTCCTCAGAATGTGGAAAATAGAACTGCCCTATGACCCAGCAATTGCACTATTGGGTATTTACCCTAAAGATACAAATGTAGTGATCCAAAGGGGCACATGCACCCGAATGTTTATAGCAGCAATGTCCACAATAGCCAAACTATGGAAAGAAACTAGATGTCCATCCACAGACGAATGGATCAAGAAGATGTGGTATATATACACAATGGAATACTATGCAGCCATCAAAAGAAATGAAATCTTGCCATTTGCGACAACGTGGATGGAACTAGAGCGTATCATGCTTAGCGAAATAAGTCAAGCAGAGAAAGACAACTATCATATGATCTCCCTGATATGAGGAAGTGGTGATGCAACAGGGAGGCTTAAGTGGGTAGGAGAAGAATGAATGAAACAAGATGGGATTGGGAGGGAGACAAACCATAAGTGACTCTTAATCTCACAAAACAAACTGAGGGTTGCTGGGGGGAGGGGGTTTGGGAGAAGGGGGTGGGATTATGGACATTGGGGAGGGTATGTGCTTTGGTGAGTGCTGTGAAGTGTGTAAACCTGGTGATTCACAGACCTGTACCCCTGGGGATAAAAATATATGTTTATAAAAAATAAAAAGTTAAAAATAAAAAAAATAAAAAAAAAAAAAAATCTGGGCAAACCACCAGCCAGTATGAGTATTATTTGTGGGAAAACGAGAGCAAGTAGTTTAAATCAATCCTGCCCGGAAAAGTCCAAAGCACAGAGTCATCAACCCCTTAGCATTTAGCAGACTATCCATCCACTAAGAAGACAGACCCTCAGTGAATATTTATTTAATTGAATTCTGGTTTTACTTCATCTAGTGAATATCGCATAGATTCTGATCAACGTCAGACATAAAACTACTGCACTAAGCAAATGGTCTCCAAAGTAGGTCTCAATCCCCTCCCCCACAAGGTATGTATTTACATATACCATTGGGGTATAGGAAGAAACATTAGAACTTTTATTTATACTTGGGTTTTTCCCAAACTTTTAAATGTTTTGATTTGGGGTTTATATCTTATAATAGCTATAACGTGTAGCATGTAAGTGTATATGCAGCATGTACTACATAGTATAACATACGGCATAGTATACTGGGCATAGTATGCAGCATAGCAGCACATTAGGGCATGCTGCTACAGCACCATACTCACACCTAATTGGAATAGACAACAGGAAAATAAACTGAAAAACCCAAAGTCAGGTCTCCCCATGAGTTTCCAAGACTCATTCATTCATTCATTCATTTATCCATCCAAAAACATACTTTATTGATCTCCTTATGTGTGCCATGCTCTATTGCCCAAACTGCATCAGACAGAGACGACAAAGCAGGTCACACCCTGCCTGTCCTGCTGCCCATAGGACATGGGCTGCTTCATGGCTCAAATAACTAGTGTATAAACTGAATTGCCCAGAGTGAGCACATACACAACCGAATGTGCACCTCCCCCCAATAAGAGGATGAAGATGAAAGAAATGAACCAGGCCCAGGATCCTAATCCTGATCACAAATTTTTTTGTTCATTAAGAATTTATAGCACGCACTTAATATGGCTCTTTAGTCACACCCTTTTGAAACTACTCTCAGAAGAAAGTCCTACAGTTGATAAGGAATGCAATTTTATTTTATTTTTTAAAGACTTCCTTACTAGAGAAGGAAAGCAGGAATGCAGAGGGGAGGGGCAGAGGAAGAGAGAAACAGAGTGTCAAGCAGACGCCAAGCTGAGCATAGAACCCAACATGGGGTTTAATCTCAAGACCCTGAGATCATGACCTGGGTCAAAACCAAGAGTTGGATGCTTAACCAACTGTGCCACCGAGGCACCCAAGGAATGTGATTTTAAATGCCCTTGCCATGGAGTAAGGTAACCTACTAAGTTTGCACTACATTGTAAATGGCTTGTATCCAATGCTCTCTAGAAAACCAGTTTTGCTGGAAGGAGAGATGGAAAAGAAATTAACACCAGAGAACGAGCCTATGGCACCTACAGGTGAAGCGAGAAGACCTTACAGATGCAAGCACAGACTGAGAAAGGAGACACCAGGCCACACTGCACCAGAACAGACAAGTTTACCTTGCCAGGTTTGCCAAGAGCTAAGTTAGGCCCAATACTTGCCCACGGGCCCCAAAACCTTAGTTACCATAGAGAATGTTAGTGCTGAAAGGAAGCAGAGACAAGTGCCTGGGATAGATAGATAGGAAAGCTCATCCAATGAGCTGTCAGCAAACCTGGTGACAGAGGCAAACATGCAAAATGAGGTTAAAAACTCTCAGCCATGTTGCGCATTTTGAAGCACTAAGCTCAATTCTACATTCTGAGTGTTTTGAACCACTCCACTCCAAATATTCCCTCCGGGTTTGGTTTGCGTTTGGTTTTGGGGTTTTGATCCTCTTTATCTTTCCCCCTCGGGGTTTTTGATGTAAGATTCTTGGCACTTCTCAGAGTATTGCCAGAGGTGAGGAGGCAATAGTGATGATTCTTGTCTATAATCCATCCCAGAGATGAACCTGGGAACAATGCACTGTTGTTTTGCTGGATAAAATAAGAAAGAGATTTTACTTACTCTGCAAGACTTGCAGTTTAATGTCCTATGCCAACTTGGGGGAAAGACAGAACAATACCTAAATGTACCTTTCTACTTCCTAAGAATAAGAAATTGAAATAGCCAAGTAGTTATATTGAATCCAGACACAAGAAAAACAGTAGACAGTATTCATCTGCAACTCACAGAAAGGTCATCAGCTCAATCGTGTGAGTTTCTGTAAAGATGTGATTTCATTTTAAACAATTCTACTTCAAAATTACTGATATTAAAACTGTTAATCCAAATCATGAGCTCTCTTTTAAATATGTAGAGATATCATTTTAACACACTGACTTTGAAAATAATTGTATGTATATAATATACAGGCATACCTTAGAGATATTTCAGGTTTGGTTCCAGACCACCCCAATAAGGTGAATATCACAATAAAGCAAGTCAAATGAATTTTTTGGTTTCCCAGTACATATAAAAGTATGTTTACACTATACTGTAATCTATTAAATGTACAATAACACTATGTCTAAAAATAAAACAATGTATATAACTTTAATTTTAAAATACCATATTACTGGGTCAACTCGGTGGTACAGTCAGTTAAACAATCTACTCTTGGTTTCAGCTCAGGTCTAGATCTCAGGATCATGAAATTGAGCTCTGCGCTTAGCACAGCCAGCTTGAGACTCTCTGTCTCCTCTGCCCCTCCCTCTCTTTCTCAAAAAAAATTTTTTTTTTCTAAATAAAATACTATATTGCTAAAAATGCTAACCATCATCTGAGCTTTCAGCAAGTCATAATCTTTTTGCTGGTGGAGGGTCTTGCCTTGATATTGACGGCTGCTGACTGCTCAGGGTGACGGCTGCTGAAAGCTGGTGTGGTTGCGGCAATTTCTTAAAATAAGACAACAATAAAGTTTGCTATATCCATGGACTTTTCCTTTTACAAACGATTTCTCTGTAGCAGATGATGCCCTTTGATAGCATCTTTTCTGCAACAGAACTTTCAAAATTAGAGTGCATCCTCTCAAACACTGCTGCTGTTTTATCAACTTAATTTATATAATGTTCTAAACCTTTCATTGTCATTTTTGAGAGGAATCTTTTCTTCTGAGCTGTAGGTCTTAACAGTAAGCTTAAGTTTATTCACTAAACCACGTTGCAAAGATGTGCTTTCATTCAGGCTTTGTTGTCATTTCTAGAGCACAGGCAGAGACTGAGCGTAATTCTTAAGGGCTTTAGGATTTTCAGGATGGCAAATGAACATTACTGCAGCTTAAAGTCACCAGCTGCACTAGCCCCTAACAAGGCAGTCAGCCTGTCCTTTGAAGCTTTGAAGCCCAGCATTGACTTCTCCTCTCCAACTATGAAGGTCCTAGATGGCGTTTTCCTCTAATAAAAGTCTGTTTCATCTACATTGAAAATCTGTTATTTACTGTAGCCACCTGCACTAATGATCTTAGATCTTCTAGAGAACTTGCTGCAGCTTCTACATCAGTGTTTGCTGCTTCATCTTGCACTTTTATTTTACGGAGATTGTTTCTTATACGTCACGAACCATGCTCTGCTAGCTTCACACTTTTCTTCTGCAGCTTCCTCACCTCTCAGAGCTTTCAAGAATCCAAGAAAGTTGGGGTCTTGCTCTGGATTAGGCTTTGACTTAAGGGAATGTTGTGGATAGTTTAATCTTCTGTCCAGACTTTCTCCGTATCAGCAATAAGGCTGTTTCACTTTCCTATCATTTGTGTGTTCGCTGGAACAGCACTTTTAATTTCCTTCAAGAACTTCTCCTTTGTACCCACAACTTAGCTAACTGGCATAAGAGGCCTGTTTCTGCTTTTGACATGCCTTCCCCATGAAACTTAATCATTTTCAGCTTTTGATTTATAGTGAGAAACATGCAACTCTTCCTTTCACTCAAATACTTAAGAGACCATTACTAATTGTCCTAATTTCAATGCTGTTGTGTCTTCGGGAATAGGGAGGCCCAAGGAGATGGCAAGGTGGCAGGGGCAGAGCGGAAACAGAATGGCTGGTTTATGAAGCCATGGGAACACACACAGTTATTAAGATTGCTATCTTATATTGGTGCTGCCCCCTAAAAATTATAATATTTAACATCATAGATCACTGAATCAAATATAATGATGATGAAAAAGTTTGAGATATTGAGAGCATTACCAACATGCGACACAGAGACACACAGTTGGGAGAATGGCACCAATGGACTTGCTGGACACAGAGCTGCCACAGACCTTCAATTTGTAAAAATTATCGCACCTGCAAAGTGCAATAAAGCCAAGAACAATACAATGAGGTATGCCTGCATATATAAAATGCCAGTTTGTTAGGACGGCCGTCACAAACTGCCACAGACTGGGTGGCTTAAAAAACAGAAATCTGGGACCCAGGTGGCTCAGTCAGTTAAGTGGCTGCCTTCAGCTCAGGTCATGATCTTGGGGTCCTGGGATGGAGCCCTGCGTCTGGCTCCCTGCTGAACGGGGAATCCGCTTCCCCTCTCCCTTTGTTCTTCCCTCTGCCCCACCCCCTGCTCATTCTCTCTGTCTCTCTCTCTCTCAAATGAATAAATAAAATCTTTAAAAACAAACAAATAAACAAACAAACAAATTTGTTTCCTCACAGTTCTGGAGGTTAGAAGTCCGAGATTAAGGTGTCAGCAGGACTGGTTTCTTCCACGGCATCTCTCCTTGACTTGTGGCCGGCCATCTCTTCCTTATGTCTTCACATGGCCTTCTCTCTGTGTGTATCTGTGGGCACATTTTGTCTTCTTAAAAAGAGATCAGTCATATTGGATTAGGGCCTTCCCATATGATCTCATTGACCTCTTTAAACACTCTCACTCCACATACGGTCACATTCTGAGGTACTAGGGTTCAGATCTCAACATATAAATTTTAGAAAGATACAATTCAGCATCTATATATCAGCAATATATGTATATATATGTATATATATATAAAAGATAGGCAGGTACATAATGTACTGTGTCCAAATAACTAAGCATTTTTGCCTTAATTGTCACAAAGTTTCCTATAAAACCAGAGAATGATGATGTGGCTGTGTTTCTAGTCAAATTCTTGTACATTCTTTTTTTTTTTTAAAGATTTTATTTATTTATTTGACAGACAGAGATCACAAGCAGGCAAAGAGGCAGGCAGAGAGAGAGAGAGGTGGAAGCAGGCTCCCTGCTGAGCAGAGAGCCCAATGTGGGGCTCGATCCCAGGACTCTGGGATCATGACCTGAACCGAAGGCAGAAGCTTTAAACACTGAGCCACCCAGGCGGCCTCTTGTACCTTCTTAATAGAAGTGATGAAGGTCTATAGATTATAACCTAGATTCATATAAAGGATAACACACACACAGCATTAGGATAATTTTCCTCAAAGGAACAGCTACTCTTTAATTCCGAACATTTTAGAACATCTAGAATCACTTTCCCTAAGCAATTATGATTTTAGAAAATGCTGTCAAGACTATCGCAAAGTTTTACTGCCCAGACAGAGCTAAATGCCTGGAGCTTTCGGTGGTGATTTATTATTTACTCTGGAGGTAAGTTGCTAAGCAAGATTTATTCAGTAAGAACAGAGCCATCCGTAACAGTACAATATATGTTTGACTGTGAGGAAGACTTTTTTTTCACCCTTTCTCAAGAGAGTCTGTTCTTTATAATCAGAAAAATATATCTGTATGTAAGTTTTCATCCTTTTGTGAAATTGAGGGGACCAATATGCATTTGACAAAGCAGTTTAGTTGCAAATGTTCTCATGTGAACTTTAGCTCTGAGAAATTGTCAGTATGTTTTCAAAACAAAAACAGTAGGGCAATGGTATCAAGGTCTATCCATAGAATCCATTGGGTATCTGCCTTACCTGCAGATACCCTGTTTTGTTTTGTTTTTTCCAGTTGCTCCATTGCACTACAGTGGCCTAATCCACACATTCATATCATCTCAGAGAGACTCAGATTCCTAAGAAAAAGAGAGCAGTAATAATGCATATTTGCCAACTTTAGTTTTCAGAACTGGTAACAAGTACAGAGACCCATTGTTGGCCTACTTCTGCCCCCTAGTGATCATAACATATTGTTGCTTTTTGCAAAAGGGAGCCTGGAGAGCTGGGAGCAGAGAAAGTGGCTGCCCTTTCTGTCACCCTACTTTAGCAACCTGTTCCCCAAGATACCCATCAGCCTCCAGCCACCCTTTCACCAGGTACTGAAAAGGAAAATAATAAACGCATTCATGTTAAGGTGGCTGGAACTAAAATCTCCCCTTCAGACCAGACTGCATTTTAACAAAAGCACTGAAGTGAGAAGGCAAATGCTGCTTAACCCAAAAGAAAAAACCCTGAATGGAAATTTAAGCTTAAGGAAAGAGGTTTTGTTGTTGTTGTTGTTGTTTTGTTTTGTTTTAAAGATATTATTTATTTCGATCAAGTAGGTGGAGAGGCAGGCAGAGAGAGAGAAGAGGAAGCAGGCTCCCCACTGAGCAGAGAGCCCAATGCGGGACTCGATCCCAGGACCCTGAGATCATGACCTGAACTGAAGGCAGAGGTTTAACTCACTGAGCCATCCAGGTGCCCCAAAGAAAGAGTTTTTATCTAGGGTTTTTTGGCTTTGCTTTTTTGTTTTTTGGAGGCGTGCCTTTGAAGAGTCACTCAATGCCTCAATCTGTTTGTGGTTTTGTTTTGTTTTCATTTTTTTAAAAGATTGATTTACTTATTTAAAAGAGAGAGCGCCAGTGCACCTGGGTGGAGGGGCAGATGTACAGACTCTAAGGCAGACTCGACCTGAGCAGAAACCAAGTGTTCGATGCTTAACTGACTGAGCCACCCGGGCACCCCTCAACACCTCAATTTCTTTGACAAATCACTGCCCCTGCTATAATCTGGTGGGAGGAAAAATCACTAGAGGACCCAGGAAAATGCTCCATTTCCCAGACTTCTTGCCTCCATCCTCAGCTGCTCCAACCCCTGTGCCCGGCTGGAAGGTGTGGCTCTGGGGCAGCTACCGTGTCCAACTGGGCAGCTCACCCTGCAGACATGAAGTGGGTGGAAACATGATCAAGGAATGTTCTGGTCAGGCTCCAACTATCCTCCCACAGCTGCTAACAGGACTCCCCGATGCAGTTCTTCAGCAGGTCAGGGAGTTTTTCAGGCAGGTAGCCAATCCCCAAGATGACTTTAAATCAGGGGAGGCAGAGTTGAGCAAGCAGAGTCAGACTATGAGACAGGATCTGGGAAGTTTGGGAGGCCCCAGGCAGTGTTTCTGAACTCTGGCTTAGGCAGGTCATTAATCAAGCCCCTCCCAGGTGTCCAAAATTGGCCTCTTCCCCATCAGGAGTAACGGCAGATGGTGGCCCCTACCTGAGTGCCCATGTCGAATCCAGACAGAACCATGAAGAAAACGGAAAGAATGCAGAGTGAGGGCTGTTTTTTGCTGGTGTAACTTGCTGAGAAGCCATAGGGGCCCCTAGTCTCCAGCCCACCATCACCAACTCCCACAGACTTGGAGTCCATGGAGGCAGAAGCTGGGCAAGTGTGGCTGGTGGCTGGAGTCAAGGGGCTGATTTCAGCACATAGTTCCAGCTGCGTGTGGTAGTGGGATATGAATAGAATCTGGCCTCATGCAAACCTGAGTTAGAATCCCAGCTCTACAGCTGGCTAGCTGCACAACCTTTGACAACCTACTACTTTTTTTAGTCATCAACTAAGGACCCCTCTGTGACCACGAATTAGATCAGATCCCTATTTGTGAACCTCACAATCCCTTATAATTTTTATTTATAACACATATCACCACTTGTAATTTTATCATTTATATGTAGGATGATTTATCTAATTTCTTTTTCCCCTACTGTATTCAGAAGACAATGACCACGTCTCCTTCATTCGCCATCTTTTTCCAGGAACTAGAATGTAGAACATACTCAACAGAGATTTTAGAAATGAATGAATTACACTCAGCCTTTATCATCTATCAAATGGGATGATAGTACTTCCTTATAGGTTTATTGTGAAGATTGAATGAACCAACGTTTTTGTGAAAATTGTTCCGCGTCTCACACAGACTAGGTGCTCAAGAAGGGGCCATTCCTCTGCCACTTATCCTTTGGGGACCCACCTAGGAGGATGTTTGTTCCTGTCCACCAGAGGTGCCATGAGCAGTGAAATTAGCCAAAACAGGAAACCAGAGACCTGAATGATCCACATATTCTATCACAAGTGCCTGAATAATCAAAACTAGTTGGCACATTACAATTCATCGCCTCTTCTCTCTAGATGTCCCTTGATGGCAGGAAAAGTTATCTCCAGCTTCACTTTCCTTTCCATCCCAGATAGAGAGTAGCCAGAGGGACTGTAAATCCATTCCTAACATTTTCAGTTGTTTGAGTTATGTTCTACCAGAATTAAGAAGGTGACTTTAAAAACATGAAGGAGAAATAAAGGTTGCACTTTCCAGAGCAGAGTACAGGTGTAAAATGAAACTGAACTTTTAATATGAAACTGCTCTAGAGGAGAAAGGACTAAGAATATTTTTATAGAACACTTGCATTGTGGGTAATTTTTTTAAATCCAGGGTTCAACTTGCATGACACTGAGGCATAAGTCTACCACTTAATGACATTTATAACTCTCTAACAATACGTTTTGTATAAATTACTGCTGAGGCTTAACATTTCTGATTATGATATATAGAATAAAGTGATGTCATAAAGGCGAAGTTTGTAAGTTACGATCTGTCCTGTTGCTTTAAATAAGAGGATTTCTGGAGACAATTGCCTTGATGAATATAAACTCAAATGAACCTTGAGTCTCTTCAATTATTCTTATTTAGAATTCATTTTCCTTTGAACTTTCATTTAACTCAAAGCACAATCGTTCCATTATAAATCAAATGCGAGCTTGTCTTTCCTGCAATAACAAGTATGCTTTAAATAATGAAGCAACACCTATGATCATAAAAGATAATGTTTCAATGCACCAAAATACAAAAGGTAAAGAGATTTATTATCTTAGTTCAGCAACGATGAGTTGAATATTTTTGTAGCAACAGACATCTCTATTCCAGACAACACTTTTTATTTGACTTTTTACTGTACTGCCTTTCCCAGAAGGAATTATCAATGAGAAAAATGGAAGATTCAACACACAACGCTATTGGTGGCTGAGAAACCCAGATCTCTCCTTGCTCAGTTTCCCTAGTAGGCTAATGCACTTAAGCATCTCTCAACCTCCCTGCCCTCTTTTCTACCACGAAAGGAATGGTCTGAATCATCCTACATTCATCCCAACCTCTAAAGACTAAGACTACATATGCCTTTCCTCTTGCACAGAATTATGGTGAGGAACAACCAAGTTAATGGACGTGAATATACTTTAGAAGGTATAAAAGCGCCATACATAGTACCTGATGGTTTTCACTCTGTTTTGTAAATACCTTTACATATCCATTATGTGAACTATGCTATCCAAAATAATACAGAAAACTCCAGAGCATCTCCAGGCTCTTACAGATGAAACAGGGTGATAAAGAGGGTCTTCTGGAGTTTCACAGTAAATTCTTTTGGGTGGGATCGAAATCTCACGTGATAATAGGTCAAGTGGCCCAGCAACCCCAGAAGAGCCTACGTTCCCATTGAAAATCTCACCAGCAAGCTGGACACAGAACTAAGCAGGTAGACTGGGCGGTTGGAAAGCACTCTTCCTGTTATCTCTTTATGCATTCCATCTTCAAAGCATTGTGACCTGTCTTCAATACACCCTCGGGTGTGGGATTTACATTTTTAATATTGGCATTTATGACGTGGTGTTTCTTCCTGGTTAATTGGTATCAGAGCAAAATGTTTGCCTCTCTCCTCAAATAAATCTCTTCAAGAGCTTCAATCACACATTCTTTTGTTCTATTCCTCATTTGAAATGGGCTCTATAAAGCCGCCAGACCACGGTACATAATCTTTTGCCTCTCACATTTTTAAATCTGGGGGTTTATGCTTTAATGGCTTTGATGTGCTTACTATTCAGCCTGTTACTTAAACCACGTTCCTCCCCATCCAACACCCGTCTCTCCCTCAGCCTTACAAGCCTGTACCCTCTGAGGCTGAAAGGATTTATTTATCATCCAGAACGTTTCCATAATTTTGGAAACATATGTTTTGAAATTACATTCCAATATCTCATACTATGTTCTTTGTCTTGCATCTGTTCTGTAAAAACAAACAAAACACACATAATTATATTCCAATGACTGCAAAGTCCACGTTTTCCACAAGAGTTGGTCCTTCCACAAATAGTAAGTCACACAACAAAGGCACTTACATACCCCTTTCGATGTCATCTGAATCACATTCTTGTGTTAATTAGAACTAGCCATTGATCATGGTAAATTTCTACAACTGTGAAAGCCTGACTCCTTTCCAAAGTTATTTCAGTTTTATAGGATAATCTCATTATTGAAAATTACCTACTGTTGAAAAACTGAAGTCTTAAGATATACTCAACCTTGCATGGAAAACAACTCCGTAATCTTTCATACTCCCAGTGTATGACTTTCATTAAATATTCTTTAAAAAATTCACTTCTCTCCGTAATATCCTAGTGGAAAGACAGTCAGTGCACAACAACAAAGACCCCTCCTCCTACCCACTAAAATAAACAAACAAACCTGAATGAAACACACAGAAATAACGGACCAAAATATATTCCATTTTTATATAATTATCCCACTGCACACCAGCTCCTTCTTGCCTAAATCTTTCATGTCACACATTGTCTCACTTATACACACACACACACACACACACACACCATCTAAACATAAAACCCAATCATTTTACATCTACTGTGTTTTACTACACTGTCTGATGTCAAAATTAGATAAATTTGCATTGAAACACTCAAAAAAATGCTCAAAACCAAGCCCTTCTTTTCAGCCTACCTCTTAAAAATAAAATGTCACCATTGAAATGTCTCCTCCCCTTAGGTTTCTGCCCTTTTTACCCATGATTCTTACATGCTTAGGTAATAAAATACGTTTTGGAACTGAGAAGAAGGATAAGCCTGATGCCTACAGTGGTGTGCCGGTAGATATTTAACAACCAGCTCGCAGTGAAGGAAAAAACCTCTGACTTGTAGCATTCGCTAATTTCTGTGATATAAATGCCTCCACGGTGGCCAGTTTCCAGCTACCCATGTGATGATGCTAAAGGGCTGAGAAGGGAGTAGCTGCACAATGGGCTCTCGCAAGGTGGTGCAAGCTGATTCCACCATTTCATGCCTATACCTCCTCTTGGAGATTTAAAAATGTTCGTAGCACCTTTGACACCGAGCAGTAGTTCTAGAGGTAATTCCTTTAAGATTTCATTTATTTGAGAGAGAAAGAGAGCATGCACAAGCAGAGAGGAGAGGGAGAAGCAGGCTCCCCACTGAGCAAGGAGCCCCAACAATAGGGCTCGATCCCAGGACCCTGGGATCACAACCTGAGCCAAAGGCAAACGCTTAACTGACTGAGTCCCCCAGGTGCCCCTCTGAAGGTAATTCTTATTGTCTGCTCTCAATCAGTCTGTTTCTAGGATGGTTTTCAGACCTCACTGCCAATGTCCTGGGCTAAGAAGCCCTTTATACCCATACAGGATCATACGACATAACTCACATAAAGCCTGGGCCCCATGGGACCCACTCTCAACATAAAGATACATTCAAAGAAAACACAAAGATGATTCCAGAAGCTTTGGAAAACAACATCATCATTGGGTTTTCTTAGAAAGTTTGGTGCAGGTGCTTTACCCAGATCTTCCCAATCAACCCTGTTCAGATATCTCATTCTGCCTCTAAAGACCTAGTTACGCTAAAAGATGAAAACATACACATGTTCTTCTCTTCCACCATCTTCCTTTCTCCCCCTCATACACAGGCACAGACGTGTGTGAGCACACACAGGCACATATCCCACTTACCTTAATATAGAGCCCTACCCATTCAATTCACCACATTCATTACTTATGACTGCCTCAACAGTCACAGTGCCCTGGGAAGCATAGCTCTTCTCTTGATCATCCTGCTTGCCTCTAATTCCAGTGGATTAATATTCTCTATTTCATTACAGTAACATGAAGGTATTTGTCAATGTGGTTCTTGTGGCATCACGATAATAATAATAATACAGAACACTGACTAGTTCCCACACTATAGCAGGCAGTAAGCTGAAAACCTTGCACATAGAGACTCATTTAAGTCATGGAGGCAGGACTCAAAACCAGGCAAGATGGCACAAGAACCCACTGTTCTTAACCATCATACATTCTACTAGTTCATAGATCCATCTGAAGAAAAGTCACTGTGGTATCTTGACCAAGTCACACTTGCCGTGCCTCAGTTTACTCATCTATAAAATGGGGCTAATAATAGTACCTACCTCACAGGGTTTGGAGGAGAATTCCATGAGTTAACATATGTACTGTACTTAGAAAGGTGCCTGACACATAGTAAGAGCTATTATGTTCGCTAAGTGTCAACTACTCAGTGTTAACCAGGACTAATCGGCTCCCCACAACATATAGAATCCCAGGACTCTTACATGTCTTCTGTTAAAGGTTGGCAAATTTTTTCTCTAAATTGTCAGATAGTAAATACTTTGGGCTTTGCAAGCTACCTACAGTCTCTGCCACATAATCTTCTTGGGAGTCTTAAGTCTTCCAAATGTAAAAATCATTTGTAGTTTATGGACTAAAAGAGACCACAGGCTGGATGTTGGCCTATGTACATAGTTTGCTGATCCCTGGGCTAGACCGAGAGACAGAGAGCCCTGTTTTAAATACCATATTTTTGTATGAAAGCAAACACATGAACTCTGAACAGAGACCTACGTATAACAATCACACATTCCCTCAGTAAATGTTCGCTTATCACTATGTGCAAGGTGCCTTTCTGGATGTTGAAGCCCCAAAGATGGAGAAGAGCACCCTTGACCTTTGGGATGTTCATAGGTCAATGGCATAGCATAGCATGTGCTGAATTCTTTAATAAAGGAGGAAGGGATCTGGTCTTGTTAGGACAAGGTAAAAGAAAAGGATGCTTGAGCTATACCCTGAAGATGCAAGGAATTCACTTGGCAGACAGAGGCATAAGAGAGCAAGGAGGCATTCAGAAAATTGCAGTTTCTGGGGTCAGAGAAGGTCCATGAGGTCTATGAGAGGCCATCCTGTAGGCCTCTGGTTTTCAAACTCTTTAAAACAGAAGTTTGTCTTCAGGCAAAATCTGATCTAGAGTCCTGTGTGCCAAAGGATTCTGGTTAAAGCTGGGTGGTAAGTCTTGAGGACTTCCCCCTTGCCGGCCTCCTTTACTACAGGGAGCTGGCTCAGGGCAACCTCAGAGCCTCCTGACCACACAGTGGGAAATCCACAGCTCCCGGCAACAGGCAGCAGGGCCAGGGGCCAAGGAAGTCCTACTGTAGCAACTCTATGCAAATTCTTTTGAAGGCAATAAAATTCCATGTATCTATTTTTATCCCAAACAGACATCCTGTTCTACCCCAGCACCTCTGCCTTTGCTAGTCACAGGCTGGCCCCATGCAGTTTAACACTTCATCACATGGCATCTTGTGTGGTTATCCAATTGCTTTTTGAGCATCTAGATGAACTAGCCTAAGGGCAAGAAGTGCAACTTGCTTGTCTTGTCTCCCCCTCAGCAAGCTGCATGAGGCAAGGAGGTACTGCTGAAAGGAAGGTCTCTTGCAACCCTAAGATTCTAAGACTACTCTGCGCAGGAGGACAGTGTTTGCAAAGAGAATAAGAGCAGTAACATGAGGAAACATCTTCCAAGGCAGTCATTAAGTTAGTGCAAGTGGAATATCTCATGGTGAGGTATTTGTGTGACTCTGGACTAAAGTTGGTTTGATCAGATACCTCAGTTTCCAAAACAGCATTGCTTTGGGTCCTTACACAACCACTCTCCCCTCACATTTTTGTAATTCCCTTTCATCTGCATTCCGCAGCCCAATTTCCCTCCCTGCAATAGATAACCATGTTACTGTGTTTATATGTATGTGTTCTTTGTTGTCTGGTGTGCATATATTTTAATATATAGAAATGGTATGTTCTCATGGTTTAGGTATCATCCCAGCCCTTTCTTTTTCACCCAGCATATTTTTAAGATCTATCCATATGGTCAAGCATGCATCTGTCCATTCCTCCTGAAGGATGCATACTGTTGCAAAATCTGTACCCACTATATGTTACATCTCTGGCCCCCCAGGATGGACAACTAAAATGCTTCTGACTCCCCCTCCCACAAACAGTGCTGCGATGACATCCACATACATGCTCCTTACAAATCTCCTTATATGCCCAGGAGCCAGCAAGTAAGTCCTCTGGGTGAGTGTAAGTACTGCATGGGGACTGCCCAGCAATGAAGCTGTACCACTCCCCTCTCACACCAGCCAGGCCAGAGGTTTCTGCAGCTCCACTCCCTGCCAACACTGAGCAAGATTCAGTGTTATGGATAGAAATGTGTCCCCCAAAAATGATACATGGCAGTCCTAACCTCTAGCAGCTCAGAATGTGACCATGTGTGGAAACAAGATCTTTGCAGCTGCAATTAGTTAAGATGTGATCATTATGATGGGCCTTAATCCAATACAACTGGTGCCCTTACATAAAGAGAAAATCCAGACAAAGGGGCAGACACTCACAGAGGGAAGACAGTGTGAAGACAAAGGGGAGAACACCATGTGCCAAGAAGAAGGCAGGTATTGGAGAAAGGCATCTACAAACCAATGATGGCCAGCAAATTACCAGAAGCCAGGAAAAGGGGATCCAAAAGATACTTCCACACTTTCAAAAGGAACCAACCCTACCAATACCTTGATTTTGACCTTCCAGCTTCCAGGACTGTAAGACAATATACTCCTGTCAGCTAAGCTACCTAGTTTTTGGTATTTTGCTACAGCAGTCCTAGGACACTAACGCACTCAGCTTTTCAAGTTCTGCCAGTACAGTGGAAACAAAATAGTATTTTGTTATTTCTATTTTTTTTTCTCTAATCACTTGTGACTTTGAACATTTTCTTCATGTTTTTTAGTCATACAGATTTCCTTGTAAACTGCCCGTGCCTATCCTTTTGCCCACTTTTTCATAGAGATTCCTATCTTTTTTCTTGTTGATTTATAATAGCTCCTTGTAAATTCCCAATATTGGTCCTTCGGAGTTTGATAGTTTACAAACATTCTCTCCAACTATCATCTGTTTGTTAACTTTATTCTCACTGGATAACTGCTGACTAATTCCTAACAGGGCAGAATTACTTAATTTCTATCGAATCAAATTGACCAATTTTTCAATTATGACTTGTGCCACTGGGGTTTCACTTAATAAATTCTTCCCTCCTCCTATGTTACCGAGACATTCTCCTACATAATGTTCTACAAACTGCATTGTATCACCTTTAACATGCAGAGTCCATAATCTGCCTATGGTATGAACCAGAGGGCTGTGAGTGGCACTCCAAAATGTAGTGGCTTTAAACAAAAACAAACCTCTGTTTTGCTCACATACCTGCACTGTAGGTAGGGATCAGCAAGGATGGTTCATCTTTGCTCCATGGAGTGTCAGCTAAGATGGCCTGCCTGAGGCTGCGGGCAGTATGCTCAGCACGGCTCCCTTAGGGCTGGTGAGTCAGTGATGGCTGTCAGTTGGAAGTTGGGCTAAGGCTGAGGGCTAAGGCTTTCCGCTTGTACCTTGCTTCTTGTTCTGTCTGAGCTTCCTCACATTCTGATGGCTGAGTTCCAAGAAAAGAAAAGGGGGGGGGGAAGGCCATGATTGTACTACTTTATATAACCTAGCTTCAGAAACCACTTAATAAATAAATAAATAAATAAATAAATCCCTTAACATTACCTCCATTACATTAACATTAACATAACATTACCTCCTAAACCTGCCCAGAATGAAGGGGAAGGAACATCATACACCAGGACTCTCAGTGGGGAAGTGTCAAAGTCACATTGTAAAAAAAGCACATGTGGGAAGGCAACAAATGTTGCAATCGTCTTTGGGAATAGAATCCTTTATGAGAAGGTCATTTTTATCATTTCTTAAATTCTTTCATACATACAGTCTGCTGCTGAGTTCTGCACTCTGCTACACTGTTCAATTTGTCTGAGGATTTTTTGCCACAATAAGGTTAGTAACGTGTCCCTGTCTGATAAGGTGAGTTCCCTCCCTTCATTCTCCGTTTTCAAACTTGTGAGTTATTCATGAACCTTTCTTTTTCCATATAACTGTTTAAGTGCAACTATCAAACACTTAAAAATAATCTTACTGGAATTTTGTTGGGTGTGCCTTGACTGTATAAATTAATTTGGGAATAATAAACACAATTTTATATTGTCATCCCACTTAAATACATAGAAATCACTGTGACTATTTATTCAGGCTTCCTTTTATAGCTTTTAAATTTTTTAATATTTCTTCTATAGAGGAATGTCTTATTTGGCTTTTTGTTAATCCCCAAATGTTTCATCGTTTTGGTTGCTGCCATGAATATTAGTCTTTTTAAAATTTGTTTTCTAATCTATTTTTGTTTCTGTTGAGAAATTCTGTTGATACTCATAAGCTAATCTTAAATCTGGCAACGCCTTGCTTAATTCTAATAGTTAAATCTGTTGCTTTTGCTTTCTACACAATCACATTATCTGCAAATAATTGCAGTTTCATTTCTTCCCCTATAATTCACACCTTTTGTTTTTTTTTCTTTGTTTGTTGCCTTGGGTAGGAAGTCCCATTATGTGCTAATGCTACTGAGTGATAATGGAGATCCTTTTCGATCTTATAGACTATTTATTTCTCCACTAAGTATAATTTGTCTTTTAAGTTTTCATTTCAAATAGGTATTGAGCTCTATTAAAAGCTTTTTGGGGGGCACCCGGGTAGCTTAGTTGTTGGGCATCTGCCTTCGGCTCAAGTCCTGATCCCAGGGTCCTGGGATCGAGCCCCATGTCAGGCTCCTGGCTCTGTGGGAAGCCTGCTTCTCCTCCTCCCAATACCCCTGCTTGAGTTCCCTCTCTCACTGTGTCTCTGTCAAATAAATAAATAAAATGTTAAAAAAAAAAAAAAGCTTTTCTGAATCTACTGAGATAATTATGTGATTTTTTTCCATCCTTTAGTCTATAAATTGTATTACAATGTTGAATTATCCTTTTATTTCTAAATAAATCTCCCAAATGATAATATAGTCATATTTTTAACCACAAACATTTAATAAGCTACTATAATATTTTATTTAAAATTTTTATATCTGGGGCGCCTGGGTGGCTCAGTGGATTAAGCCGCTGCCTTCGGCTCAGGTCATGATCTCAGGGTCCTGGGATAGAGTCCCGCATCGGGCTCTCTGCTCAGCAGGGAGCCTGCTTCCCTCTCTCTCTGCCTGCCTCTCCGACTACTTGTGATTTCTCTCTGTCGAATAAATAAATAAAAATCTTTAAAAAAAAATAAAATAAAATAAAATTTTTATATCTGTGATCATAAGGAAAAGAGGTCAGGAATTTTCTTGTTTCTCTATGTCTTTATCTACTTTTGGGATAAAGATTATATTCAGCTCAAAAATAAGGGAAGCAGCTTGATTGTTTTTCTCTTTTCTATTTTGAGGTTGCTAGAATTGAACTATGAAACTGTCTGGGCCAGATGCCTTTTTAGAGAGGAGCTCTTTGAGAGATATTTCAATTTTTGGTGCTTCTTTGTTTATTAGTTTTCTATGTATTCTTTCACCAACATAGACATTTAATAGTGTTTTCTAAATGTTCTTGTTTCATATAGGGTTTACAAATTTAGTAGGGTAAAGTTATTCATAGTTTACTTCTCTTATTTTTGTAACTCTATATCTACAGTTGTTTCTGTTGAAAAAAAATCTGTATTTTTTAATTAAATCTTTTCTCCTTGTTAGTCTTTACTAAATTACATATTTGTTAATTATTTAATAGTAATAAGATGGTTTCTGCTATTGATATTTCCAAAAATAAAAACAACCTTTTGGCTGCCAAGTGTTCTCCAGACTTTACCCAGCTCCCCCTCCTGGGACTACCACTCAGGTATCTTTGATGCAAAAGAGAAGTCAGGAGCCTGAGCCTGTGTCCCTTTGGGCCACATGTGAGCATGCCTTCTGGGGCTACCAATCCACAGGCTATAGGGCATTCTTCTCCTCCATCTCCTAGCAAGCAGTGGCACTTAGTAAACAATTACTGACTGCCTACTGCATGCCTGCCTTGTACAAAGCAACAGAGATCATAATCTTTGCCTCAAGCAAATATATGGTCAGTGGGGAGACCAGAGCAAACACCCAGGAATGCACATGAAAGGAGAAGGAGCTCTGGGCAGGAATCTGGAACACCCCAGCTTCAGCACTGAGCCAGTCTGAAGGTATGGGGGAGAGCAGAGGGAGTGAGAGCAGTGCAGAGGTCCTGGCCAGAAATCTGAAGCTGTACTTCACTCTGCTGTTTCCCTGCAGACTAAAGATCTGCACCAGGAAAAGAAGAGGGAGGAGAGAGGGCAAGTAAAGAGATGGGAAGAACAGGATGAGAGGCAAAGGAAAACAATGAACATTACACTAGTGAAGTCAAGACTATTAATACAGGATGTGTCTAATGATGACAGCTAATGTGTGTGTCCTTTTTCACACAGCACTTATCCAGGAACTGCCTCACCGACTCCCCCACAGCCCAGCTTTACAGGTGTGGAGACTGGTGTCTCCATAGACTGTGAATTTTCTAGTCTTACATAATGGGCAATTGACAGAAGTAGGACCTCCAAGGCCTGGCCTTCTGAGTCCAATATCACCCTCTTTCCCCTAAACCATGTGGCCTCCAAAGACCCTAAGTTATAGGACAGACAAAGGGAAAACAGACTTCCAGATGTTCTTCCCACCTCTGCAAGCCCTCATCTCTCCTGCCACACTCACCTCCTCCCAATCCCTGCCCCAAACACAGGAAACTGCAGATCAGTGGACAGTCCCCTTATTTGCTTCCTAAAGAAAATGCTATCTTTTACTTTCCAAGAACCTCAGGAGGGTCTCCATGCTGTCAAACATCCTGTTCTAGGAATCCAAGGGTCAAACTGGTAAGAGAGGAGGCTTATACCATCCCCAGCCTCTCCTGAACATCATTACCTGTAGGTGCAGGTCTAAGCACTCTGTTGGATACAAGGGAACTCTCAAGGGTCTCGTGATGATATCTGGGACATGATCCATCTGGCAAAGTAATAATAATAGCAATGATGATACCAGCTAACACTTCCTGGGTCTTGTTAGTCACTGCCATTATGATAAGAGTTTTTAATGGCTTTGAATCTTTTTTAACCTTCATGACTACCTACTGGAGTAGGTTCTAGTCTTCCATGACAAACTGAGGCTTAGGGAGGTAAATGATCATATCCAGTGTTACACATTCAACAGGGGACAGAACCAGGACACAGATCAGGTATGCCCAACTCCTGAGACTAAGCTCTTAACCACTGTATATACCTCCGCTTTGCTTTAACAATACTGAGGGGAAATATACACCCTAAATGACTGATACAATTAATGCCTGCCAACACCCGGAATGGTGAGGGAAAGCTCCAAAGAGAAGAAAGCCTGATGCTGTTCTGCAAGAAAGTAAAGGACAGACAAAGAGCTTGGATCACATATAGAATTACTGGGAGCAAATGTGGGAACAGGTCTCATGAGGTATATAAAATGAAGGAGGAGATTGAGGCAGCATCACTGGGGACATGGAAATCACCATCATCAATGGCTGGTCCTTCAGACTAACTAATTTAGTACTAGGTGAATGACAAGGCGGCAAAGGAAAACAGAGAAAAGAAGAGAGATCACAGTCACCTGAGGTACTTGCATGAGTACACAGACCACGAGAGGGGCTCCAGGGTGGCTCAGTTGGTTGAGCATCTGACTCTTGATTTCGGCTCAAGGCGGGATCTCAGGATCTCTGGATCTCAGGATCAAGCCCCAGCGTCAGGGTCCATACTCAGTGCAGAGTCCACTTAGGATTGTCTCTCCCTCTCCCTCTGCCCCGCCCCCCCGCTCACTCTCTAAAGAAAATTAATTGAGTAATTAATTAATTTTTAAAATTGGGGAAAAAATAAAAAGAAAGAAAGGCCATGAGAAATTTGTCCTATCATCTGATTATTCAGTCCTCAGGTATCTAGGACAAAGTTTCCATCCCCAGAGTAGCTTTCTCTAAATATTCTCAGTCACCTCCCTCAGAACTGAGTCATGTGTATGGGACTCAGGTAGGAACAGCTCTCTCCATGTAAATAAAGGATTAGAAAAAAATGAATCAGTGGTTGTGGCGGCCACGGGTGTTTACAGACAGTTGGAGATCTCACTATGGCACTGAATCCTCTCTGTCTGATGGGAAAGGACCCATCCCCCCATGTCATGAAGTTTTCAGTCGTCTCCCATTCCAGCCACATCTAGGTACCACAACTAGCATGGTCAGCTGCCTACAGTCTGTTCAATGTGTCTACTGGGAACCACCAAACCTGTTAGCCAGGGACTTCATGTTGGGCCAGGCAGGTGCTCTGCCTGCCTCAGGTCTAGCAGTGGAAATGTGTTTGCATAACTCTTGTCAAGGCACACCAGCATGTTCACATTGCCAACAGAACCCACACAGCCTATGTCTTCCACACTTTCGCCACAGTATCCAAATCTTCCTCGGGGAACTGCAACCTCTGAGAAATTAGCATTAGAAAGAGAATCTGCCTCTCAAATGCTAAAAATTATTATTGATCAGGGAGAAGGATACACAGTTGGACAAATTCTACTAGGATTTTCTAGTGTGCCATTATTTAGGAGTGCCGCTTTAGGGTCACAATTTTAACTGTTTGGTTCTAAGCTTTATATATATATATATATATATATATATATATATATATATACATACATACATAATATACATAATATATATATATATAGTTCTTTTACCATTTCAACTATATAAGATGGCAACCACAAAATTGAAATTCTGTCGTTCAAAGGGTTTTATATACTCCTCTAACTAAAAACAGCTTCACAATAAAAAGATCCAGTTTTACAAGTGGGCCCAACCCAAAATAGTAACTATGGCCTTAAGGGCTATTATCCCATTGCTGTACGAAGGATTTAGGGCATATAAATGCCCATTAACACAACTAAGCATAATAATCTGATTTATAAAGTATCCCTTGCCAGGGCTCTTGTAGCACCCTACAATTATACTACCCCAATTAAAACATCCTGCAAGCCTAATAGACTCGCCCTGAAAGAAACCGCCCTGTAAAAGCATGACCCACCCCACCAAAAAATCCTGATGGAGGGGGTTCTACAGCAAGGTGGTGGCAGCAAAAGGGGTTTTCAGATGGAAGGAGAGCATTTTAAGTATCTAATTCCCACGCTTAACGCCTGCCAAAGTACACAGGGGTGAATAACAACTCCAAAGCAAAGAAGTATTAACAAGGTGGGTTGTCCGGGTGTCCATCTCAGCCTTTCCTAGGAGATTTGGCATGGGCTTGTTGAAATGAACACGTCTGGGTACAGGATCCAAATGACATTTTGTAGTGAGAAGCAGGAGGAACCCTTCTGTTCCAGAGACCTATTTGGGGCATGGAGTTTGGAAACCCTCTCTCACATTTAGCCCACCTCAACCCCAAGTTACTCAGCACAATTTGCAGGGTTTTAGCCGTGTGTGTGTGTGTGTGTGTGTGTGTGTGTTGCAAGGGGGTGGGGGCTTCTCATCCATCTTACCTGCTATTAGACAATTGTATCATAGCAAAATGAAAAGACGCCTCTCAAAATTTACCGTCTATTTCTAGATGTCAGTAGACAATTGAAATTTCCTAAGAATTTGCTAGAATAAGTATCTCCAAAGTCAGCTCAGTGCAGACTTTAGTGAAGAGTGAAGACAGCCCCTGAGCATACTAGTGGGGGAAGCATGTAGCAAAGGAGAGAAAAAGATGGGTTCACAGAGAGACAGGGGCCACAAGTGCTGTGTTCCACGGCATGCCTCATCCCATCAACACAGCAAAGTTTCTACTAATATTAACATTTGAAATGCTGGTGAGGACTCAGCTAGGAAAGGTACTCTTGTAGAGGGTAGGTTGTTTGAGCTTCCTTGAAAAGTGATCGTTCAATAGCTATCAAGAACCTTTAAAATGCCTAGATCCTTTGATCTGCTTCTGGTAATGTATTCTAAAGAGATCAGCAAAATGTGATCCAAGAGGAAAGCACAACGATGTCCACTGCAGCATTACTGACTCTAGAAAGAGATGTGAAATGATCCGATAGTTCAGCAAGAAGGGAACAATCACATAAACTCTGGTAAATCTATAGACAAAGTATTATATTGCCTTTAAAAATGATGTTTATTTCTCCTGAAAAACACAAAATAAGATTTGAGTAAAAGGAAATGAAAACTGTCCTCTTGGATAGAAAGTGCTAGTAGTGTAAAGATGTCAACTTTGTCTATCTTATTCTACAAATTCAATGTCATCCCAATCGAATTTGCAAAAAGAATTTTGTTTCTCATTTTACTGGGAGGGATCTGACAAAATGACTTCGTTCATGGTCATCTGGAAAAAGAGTCTGTGTGAAAATAGTCAAAAAGTTTGTTTTCAAAGGAAGAGTAGTATGGGTACTCTAGACTTCTCTGTTATAAAAAATACATTGTAAAAGCTATAGTAATTAAAACAATATGGCTCAAAAACAGGACTAGACAGACCAATGGAACAAAGTAGGAAATTCAGAGAGGGCCAAAGTATACATAAGAATCTAGTATAACATAAAGGAGACATTCCAAATCAGAAGGGGAAAGATAGATTATTCAACAAATGGTATAAAGCAACTAGCTCAATGTTTGGGAAAAAATTTACATTAGACCCATACATTACAACTTTTTACAATAACATGATTTTAACGTGAAAATAAAAAGGCCTTTTTAAAAATTGCTAATAAGGAAGATTGGTGTGCTATCTAAATTATCTTGGAATAATTTAGACATCTTAAAATGAAATAAAATAACTGAAGAAAAACTAATAAATTTCATTGCATAAACATTTTAAGTGAAATAAGTAAAATCACTATAATCAAGGTGAATGTATGCAATTTCTTCTACTACCTATGGCAAACAACTACTTTCCTTACTGTCTGAGGACATAGAACATATTGATAGGAAACTTACCAGCAACATGTCAGAAAATATGCAAAGTTAACAAACAGAATTTTATAGAATAAGAAACAAATGTGTGGTTAAATGTATGGCCTCAATAATAATGAGTTTCCTGTTTGCTTGCTTGTTTGTTTGTTTTAGACCTCATTATTGATAAGAGAATGAGAAACTTATGTGTAGCTGGTGAGATATAAATGGATAACCAATCATTTTGGGAAGGCAATTATTCTATATCCTTCAACATTTTACATGTGAGCCTTCCCCTTAACCCAGAATGTCCACTTCCAAGAATTAATCCTACATAAACACTCACACTCGTGCACAGAAATATACGTGCACAGAGGTTTGATACAGCATTGTTTATAATAGCAAGAAAATGGAAGCCACATAAATAGCTATCACTAAGAGTGTGGCTAAAGATGAGTTTTCTGTGAGATGGAATACATTGTAGCAGTTTAAAAGAATAAGGTAGATTTGAACACCATAATATAAAAGATGTCTAAGACATAGTAAGTCCAAAAATCATGTTGAAAGAGGGTATGAATAATATGAAACATGTTTTATATGCCTCTGAATGTAAAACTGATGTCTGGAAGGAGACCTAAGAAGTTGTCTGAAAGGGGTTACAGGAAGTGAGGGGATGAGGCAGACGCAGGGTAAAAGGATGTTTACTTCTCATTCCACATCTTTCTATATACCTTTCAAGGGTTTTTTGATAATGAAACACTTGATAACCCTTAGATATTACTATTTTAGTCACAAAATAACAGATAGTGAAGTTTTAAAAATTAAAATTTAAGCATCTTAACATTTGTCAAGACTCATTTAAAGATTCAGAGAAGTAATTATAATGTAGTATAGAAGGAAAAACCAGATTACATAATTATGTAGAGAGGATACTCTTCACTATGTTAAAATTTATATCTATATATGCACATAGAAAAAAAGGCTGTCAGGAAACACATGGAATAGTAGTGGTAGTTAACTCTAGTTATGATGTTATGACCTATTTTTACTTGATTCTTTGTGCTTTTTTTAATTTTTCAAATGTTCCAAAATTAATATTATAGGTATAATCAGAAAAAAAATGTAATGATCGATTCAGAATTTGCTCATTATTATGTATCTTACACTGGACCAGGAATCAAGAGGAGAGGAAATGTGGAACACTATCCTTTCCCTCAAACAATTTAGTTTCCCAGATGAGTCTGTACATAGAGTTAAAAACCATTAGTTTATATGACTCTACAAATATGCAGTCACATGAAGTGTACAGCATAGTGACTATAGTTAATAATACTGTATTGCATATTTGAAAATTGATAAAGGAGTAGATTGTAAAAGTTCTTATCACAAGAAAAAAGATTTCATAACTATGTATGGTGATGGATGTTATTTAGGCTTATTGTAGTGATCATTTTGCAATATATCTGAATATCAAATCATTATGTTGTATACCTGAAACTAATGTAATGTTATATGTCAATTATACCTCAGTAAAAATAAAATAAACCATTAGAGGTCAAGATAAAATGACAAATAGCCGGGTGCTAAACTGAATCTTCTGAAGTGTATAAAAAAGACAAAATGAGCAACAGAGAAGATGCTAGCCTCACACACTAGCACCTCTCTACTAGGCAACAAGGGGAATGGCCCTGGGAAAGAACATGAGAATTCTTTGCCACTGACCAAGTCAGAACTATGCATACACATGCTTGATTCTGGGTATCAGGAAGTCTACTTCCTCAAACGCAGCAATATCTGAAATTTTACCATAAAAGTTTATCCCCTTATTTCATATTGTCTATCCCTCTTGAGAAGAATGGGCCGGGAAGGCCAACACTTGACACTCAGAGGAACTTTTCCTGTCTCTCTGTGCCAGTGACAGACATCACTAATCAATTTCAGCAGTTCCCCCTGCAACATAATCTCCATATCCTCAGCGCAGCACCCCAAGCAGCTACCACCAACTGGGCAAAGCTAGGATGCAAGTGGAAAACTATTTGCCGTTTCTTACTAAATTGGGAGTATCAGACCTGCATTTGAGTAAGAGTTGAGAATTTTTCAAAGTTCTGTCACATCCATTATCTCATTACAGCAGAAGTTATTTTCTTCTTTACATCAAAATGGAGGACATAAAAGTTGCCATGAATGGTTCAAAGACATGCCACAGGGGCCTGGGTGGCTCAGTGGGTTAAGGCCTCTGCCATCAGCTCCGGGTCCTGGGATGGAGTCCTGCATCGGGCTCTCTGCTCGGCAGGGAGACTGCAGAGAGGAACTCTCTCTCTCTGCCTGCCTCTCTGTCTGCTTGTGATCTCTGTCTGTCAAATAAATAAATAAAAATCTTAAATTAAAAAAAAAAAAAAGAAGAAGAAGCATGTCCCAGATTATAATGTGGAACCAAGTCCTCATGCCAAATGCACTGCTCTTTTCCGATGCAGAATAAAAGAGTTGACCTGATGCCAGTTTGGGGCAGGGGCAGAGAGTTTGAGGACCTTTGGGAAGCACTGTGAATAGGAAAGGGCATGACCAAAACGAAGCAAGATATCAGAACCCAGAGGCTGTGGACATAAGGGACACCTTAATTTTGCCAAAAGCCAGCTCCTTACCCTGAAGGAACTGGTAGATACAAGTTCCCAACCATGACTAGTATCTGACCAGAATTCTATCAGGAATCCCATAGGGGAAAGAAAGCACAGTGGTCCACCACACAAAGACCCGAGAGAGACAGGGCTGCAGAGATGAGTCCTCGTGCCTCAGGCTGACAGAAAGATCTGGGCTGTTCTGCCTCATCTGTGCCAATAGCCTTGCAGCTCCTGTTCTACTCTTCAGGCTCTGAAGGCCCATAGTCAGCCTAATAATGGGTACTCCCAAGGTCTCCTCCAACTTCTAAACACCCAGGGGAAAAACCACAATCGAACAACCATTTCTCTTTTGGTGCTTCAGACTAGACTCTCAGATCCCCTGGGCTGCTCCACGATCTGAAGTTCTCATCTGGCTCCATCTGGGGGCATGCTGAGGTTAACTGCCATAAGCAAAGGCGTCCCATCACAGTGAGTATGATTGTGCGTGAGTGTGTGTGTGATATGTGTGTGTGTTTTCAAGAACACCCATTACCTTCCCTCCGATCCGATCCAATCTGATCCAATACTGAACATGCAACAGTCCTAAAAGTGTTTTTAAAACACCAGAATTAGATAGTGTGTTGAATTTGAGGTTAACATACAGATTCTTGACTTTAAAAGGCTAGATTTTCACAACAAACATGCGTTGCTATGGAGATGGCATAAGCCTATGTAAACTTCAGGCATTCATATTCATAGAAACTCCTGAAGCAAGACCAAATGTTGGCCCTAACATTCCCATTCTTGCCAACTTCCAAATAGTGCACAAATTATGCCAAAAATAAATGGGGGTGACTAATACAAGCTTAGAACTTTTTATAAAAAATTTTACCTTGAGGGCAACATTTGTTGATATAGGAGCTGGGTGTGTAAAGCATACTTCCCCCCTCCATAAATCCATCTGTTTTATTTACACTTCCTAAAAGACCTGTGTGCACATTTTTCCCATAAATTGTACAACTGCTAGTAATCACGTATCATTTCAATCTGTGCCCTAGTTCTATTTTAACACTGCGTCTCTTCCTTTTTGTTTGTGTTCCATTAAGCACATACTAGAGGCAAAGCAGTCAAGACTTAACTCCTCTGGTCCCAAGTACACACTCCAGGGCTGCAGAACTATCAATGAGCTTTTGCATAGGCGACACCTCCAAGGTCTGCAAGCCTTGGGTAAATCCTATTACAAGCGCAGGGATGTCAAATTGGTTTTTGCTATTGACCTTCTTTCTCGTGACCCCTTCCCCACCCCTCCAGGCCCCAATCCTAAACCCCTCATTTCTCCCGCACGGAGGTCAACCTGTAAGACAACTGTGCTCTGCCCTGAATCCACTCTATCCTGGACTGGAAACTCACTGCTAATTACTGTAGTCACACTTCTTAATTCAACAAGCGCCAGACGGCTGCCTGCCATCTCCCCAGTGGGATGGGTCACCAGCTATCTCACGCAGGTCACTAAGCCGGCATTTATTTCCTGATAGGAGATGGCGTTACAAGGTAGCTGTTCCAACATGAATGGTAATCAACAATAATTAAAAGTGATACACCCATTCTGACTCATATGATAGTGTTAAAGAAATTTTTTTTTTTTAAGGGTGGTGGAAGCAGGAGAGAGAAAAAACTGCTTAGCCAAGACAGATAAGTTTTTTCATCTCAACTTAGAATTTCTGGGAAATTAATATATGCCTTTGTCTTCTTTTTTTTTTTTTAAGTAGGCTCCACACCCAACATAGGGCTTGAACTCATGACCCCAAGATCAAGAGTCACATGCTCTACCAACTGAGCCAGCCAGGTGCCCTGTCTTTGTCTTTTAATATGAAAAGCTGCAAATTTGAATTTTCCTTAAAGGAAGAAAATATTTACTCTCAAAGGCTGAGTCTTTTCACCTCAGTGTCCAGAGAGAGCAATAAATCGGGGACCAGGCAAAATCTCCCCTCTGCTCATCGAGGCCAACATGACACCTCCATGGCTAAGGCCAACTTTCAATCCCAGAAACAGAAATTCAACTACAACCAACCCTTTGTCTTCCAGAAGTGATTTAGCCTGCACTACATAAATTGACTGTTTCCCACCTAGATTCTCAGCTCAGCCCTAATCTGGAATCTTCCTCTCCAGACCACTAGCAGCCCCAGCCTGACAGTACTAACTACCAAGCATTGCTGGGTAATCAGATGCTCCACATCCCACTCTGGTGGACACAAGGGCTGTGTGCCGCCAGATCAAGACTCAGTGAAGCTTGGTTTTAACCGTAATTGGGATTATCCCTCATCTGTATCCTTTTCAATCATCTATACCACTCTCATCTTAAATCAGGTTCCCCACAATCAGACCTTGAGACCATGACTCACTTGCCAGGAACATATCAATGAAGTGTTCCCAGGAGAAGGAGGTAGGGGAAGCAGGAGGAGACCAGTGAAAGACCTGAGCAGGGGAGTGACCCCAAGTCTCAGCCTCAGCCTGATTCATGGAGTATTCTAGAGCACAAACTGTCTCACACCCAGGCAAGGGTGCTGGGCCTTCTTATTCCCACAGTCAGTCACTTGCTGCCAACGTCAGAGTAGACGTCAACCCCCAGGCACTCTGGTTCTTCATGCAGGGATTGGTGCGATTCCAGTGGCCCAAGGATATCTTGTGAAGACCACTGGTGTCAGCCTGGAAGCAAGTAAGGTTGGGCTGCGAGCACTCAAAGAGATCTCAGGGGACACCAGCAGCATTCACTACACCCCAGGGAAGTGAACACTGGTCCTATTTTAACATTAATTTCTTAAAACAATTCTGAATAGGAAAATCTTAAAGATCCAGGTATGAATTGGGGTAGAGAAAAACAATCACATCATTGATTGTACCTACAGGCAAACACCAAAAACCTACTTGCACGATGTCATACCTGGGCCAGGAAATAAGAATGTGAGACCTGGACTCCTATGTACTAAAATGCTGCGGAGACAAAGTGCCATTTTATTGGCCTTCCTGCATGACCGCCATCCGAGCATGACTATCCAATTCCCCCAGCATGGCAAACTTTTCAACAGCTATCTCTCATGCCCAAGACATCCCCCTGCCCTTTGACTACCCCACTACATCCCATCTTACCTACTTGGGCCATTTCAGGGAAGACAGAGAAATGGAAGGAAAGAATTGCAAAGAAGCCCCCATGTTCCCCACATATGCTTCAGAGCACTGAGCCAGCTCTTACTGATTTATAGTGCCTGAAAAGATCTGTCGGACTGTGAAGAGAGTGCTGATGCCTCCTCCTGGCACAGGATGAGGAAGTGAGGACACATCCATGCAGGAGAGACTGCCTTGGGACCTTATCTGCTCCTGAGAGCACATCTTCCTTCCCAATGCCTGTACTCTTCATTTCACATAAATTGTATTCCCAAAAGAAAAAAGGAAGTAATGGGTTTTAGAATGTTTACAACGGGGGCTCTTGGGTGGCTCAGTGGTTTAGGCCTCTGCCTTCGGCTCGGTTCGTGAACCCTCAGGTCCTGGGATGGAGCCCCGCGTGGGGCTCTCTACTCAGCGGGGAGCCTGCTTCCCTTCCTCTCTCTCTGCCTGCCTCTCTGCCTACTTGTGGTCTCTGTCGAATAAATAAGAAAAACTTAAAAAAAAAAAGAATGTTTACAACGTTCTGTGTGAAGTTTGGAATTGGAAGGTGTATAAAAGGAATGGGGCATATCGTTTGTCCTAAAGAAATGAACAGTTTCAAGAAGGAACCATTATAGTCAGCGAGCAATGCTTAAGGGATACATAATAAACTGGTAAGAGAAAAATAAATTCATAAGGGTCAACATACATGGAATTTCAGATAATCAAGAGCCTACTCATGTGGTGGGTATAAACAGGTCTCTGGGTATTCATGAAGCAAAGACAAGACTATTCAAGAAGTATGGGAGAAAGCAGGATTTCAGCCAAGCCCTGGACGGTGAGTTGAATTTGGATGGGAAAGACAAGGGAGAAAGGAATTTTCACTCAAATGGGAAGAACAAGAGAAAAGAAGTCACATTCTGGAAACGCTCAGCAACACCCTTGAAGGTTCTGAAGATAATTTTTCCTATGCCTCACCCAGAAACAGCCATGTTTCCTTGGCCTGCCCACATCCCCAGATAACTGCCAGGAGAGGCCCTTCACAGCTGGGACTGCTCTCAAAAAACAGCAGTGTTCACCCTGCCTGCCCATAAGATGGGATCTCAGTGACCCCCACCCAGGGTTTTCCTGTGCTGCCCAACCAAGCCCCAGGAACTCCAGCCAACACATGACCTCTGGCTAATACTCCACCATGTACAAGCCTCCTCCAAGAAAATGATGAAAACAGCCAGCAATGAAGGAAAGGCAGCAGGACCTTCCCCTTCCACCTGAAAACAGTGGAAACAGCTACCTTCCTCTAAGACAACAAATCACCACCAGCAAGCTCTTGCCTGCTTCATGATTTATTTTCCAGCAAACGGCCCCGTATTTAATGAAATCTGACCAGCAGTCAGAATCCTAATCAGATCCAGGACCAAAGGCCTCAAGCCCTCTCTCCAGACTTTCCCCCACCTCCAACCCAGGAAGGGCTGACGACCTGCAAACAGAAGACAGAAGAGCTGGCCAAGGGAAAGAGTGCTCTAACTTGCACTAAAGCCCCTGTCTCCCCTTAGCTCCCCAAATTCCCCCCAGCTTGCACCCCTCTCTTTTTCCTGCAGAAGCAAGCCCTTCTTCTCTCACTCAGCCAAGCCAAATACGTAGGAACCAATTCAGCTTTCCAGAAGTCGAAGATCAACTCCAAGCTGAGACTTGTTCTAAAATAATTAAGGGGGGTGAGAGGGTAGAGAAAGAGATGTGGGAACAGAGAGAAAAATTAAGGCTATTGGCTCTCTGTCATTTGGCAATGAACATGACAAAACAAAGTTTATAGTTTTTAGAGGCTCTGGAGGGGGAGGGGGAAGCCTCTAAATCCATGCTGATTTTTAAAACAACTTTTCATCCTATTCACTCAGTGCACACTGGTGAGGGAGGGGAAATTCTGTTGCTCTAAGATCAAGAAACCAATAAATGGTACCTCCCTCCAAATCCGCCCCCATCTCCTGTGGGACGGGACCCTTCAAGAAGAGTGCCTCTCTGACACTGTGGATTAATTACAATAACAACCTGCGTTTGTGAGGAGCTTTTAACTTTTCAAAGTGCTCTTCCATCTATCATCCCACTTTATCCTCCTGACAGCCTGGTGATGCAGGTGGAGCGGGGATTATCAGGGACAGCCCTCAGTGTAAGCAAAGCAGATTATGTACTCAACGCATCTGGGGGCCCAGGATGGGACCGCCAGCCTCGGAGAATCCCTCCCGGCGAACTGCACCTGAAAATCCCTCTCACAAAGAGCCCTTCCGTTCCACAACGCAGATAAGGCTTAAGAAGCAAATAGCCTTTGGAAAGATAACCCACTGGCCAGTGTGTAATGCAGGGCAAAACCACAGGTGAGCATCTCCTGAGAGCAGTTTTCAGTAGGGGAAGAAAATGGGAACGGAGGAAGGGAATGGAGGAAAACTTAGTTTAAGTCACAATTTTGCCTGTGGTCAACCCTAAGAATTGTTAACCCTATTTTAGAGGTGGGAAGAAACAAAGAGGTCAAGTCACCCCCTCGTTCATTTATTCCTTGATTCAAACCCTTTCTTGGTGGCTCCTCTTGGAGCATGAGCCAGTCAAGCCTGGTGGCATAAAATGAAGACACTGAGGCTGGCCTCAAGGAGCTCATAGTAGGACGAAGGAGACAACCTGAGTTTGGGCATGAAATACTCCCCTCCACCCCACCTTTCTCTCCGTTCACTCGGGCAACAGGCATGGCCTCCTAAATTCACTGTCTACAAACACTGTAATTGATTTCGGAATAGGTGTTTAAGACATACAGCAGAAATTTTTTTTAGAGAGAGAGACTTTAGAAAGCCAACTTCTAGAAGTCTCAGAGTATAGACTTAGTATCATTCTCACCATGGAGTGGGGAAGGATACATAACAATGATAGTTTCTCTGTCCACCAGAAAGGGGGAGTCATCCCACCAGCTGTTCAGAGCAGGAGACTTTTGGGTGACCTGATCACATGAGTTCCTCAGAACACTGGACCCTGAGAGGTCTGGGAGGCTAGAAGCCCTGATAACCCCTGTAATTCTGACCACCTGTCATTCAACCAGAGGACTCAGGCTTTAGATGTTTCTCTCTTAAAATGCAGAGAAAAATGTGACCACAGTCTCTAAAAACAATGCATTTTGTTTGTTTGTTTTTATGTTTGTTTTTCAAAAATATCTTGGCATAACCAGTATCACATACATTGAGATTAGAATTTCTATTGGTAGATTATTTTTCAGCTCTGTTGCCTTCTTTTATTACAGCTAAAAAATACATACCACAAATTTACCACCTTAACCATTTTTAGGTGTATAGTTCAGTAGTCTTAGCTATATTTACATTGTTATAAAACGAAATCTCTAGAATCTCTTGCATAACTGAAACTCTGTACATTAAGCAATAAGCTCTCTCCTCCCTCCCTATAGTCCCTGGAAACCATACTTCTACCCTCTGTATCTACGAATTTGGCTACTTTAGGTACCTTCATGTAAGTGGAATGATAGTGTTTTGGTCCTTTTAACTGGTTTCTTTCTTTTAGCATAGTGTCCTCAAGGTTCACCCACATAGTAACATGTGCCAGGATTTCCTTCCTTGTTAAGGCTGTGTAGGATTCATTATAGGTATAGACCATATTTTCTTTAACTGTTCATCCATAAATGGACACTTGGGTTGCTTCTACCTCTTGGGTATTGTGAATAATGCTGCTATGAATCTGGGTGTACAAATATCTCTTTAAGACCTTTCTTTCAATTCTTTGGGATCTATACCCAGACGCAGAATTGCTGGATCATATGGTAGTTCTAATTTTAATTCTTTGAGGAACTGCCAGAATGTTTGCCATAGTAGTTGTACCATTTTAGTCCCACCAAGTGCACAAGGGTTCCAGCTTCTCCACATCCCAGCCAACACTTCTTACTT
The DNA here is from genome assembly GCF_964662115.1 of Mustela nivalis. NCBI lineage: Eukaryota > Metazoa > Chordata > Mammalia > Carnivora > Mustelidae > Mustela > Mustela nivalis. The sequence continues at coordinate 56,511,258 of NC_139027.1, forward strand.
ATTTTTTTTTAAATAGCAGCCATCCTAATGGGTGTGAGGAGGTATCTATTGTGGTTTTGATTCTTATTTATCTGATAATTAGTGATGTTGATCATCTTTTCATATGCTTAGTTGTCCATTGGCACCTCAGTCACCATTTTAAAAGGCACTCATTTTTGAAGCCCTGCCATTTTTGTTCCCTGTTCTGAGGCAGGTCCCAGCTGCCAACTTTCAAATAGGATATCCCAGTGAAAAAGGATCCGTTTCTGTTTTTCTCCTTTAACACATTGACTAGGCAGATTTTCTCAACCTTAGCACTATCGACATTTTAGACCAGATAATTCGTTGCTGTGGAGAATGTCCTGTGCATTGTAGGATGTGTAACAACATCCCTGGCCTCTGGATGCCAGCAGCATTCCCTACTCCACTGTGATGACCAAAAATAAATCCAGACACTGTCACATGTCTCCTGGTGGGATAAAATTGCCTCTGGTTGTGAACCCCTGGATTCGAGTCTGCAAACTAGCATGTTTCAAGTGGGCTGCATAGTAATAAAAAAAAATTTTTTTTAATCAAAAATTTGTGGATCAGCATTAAAAATCTTGGAGATACCACTGGAAAAAAATACAGATCTTCAGCTTTTCTTGAGAAAGCAGAGGATCAAGCCAACTTGGTCTGCACTGCCCCATGGCAATAATCTGCTGGGTTTAGTAGCTACTGTCCCACCTAACTTTGAGTTTATGATCAAAATACAGCCCATAAAACAAAACCTATTTGAATACCAGGTAAAGCTGTCTCCAATTTTTCAAATATTTCTGATCTGCCTGACTTATAAGTATACATTATATCATAAATCCCAGACTGCCCGACTGAAACTGTTTGAATTCTATCTCTCAGTCTCTCTGTCCCTCCCTGAACACACTCTCTTTCTCTTTCTGTCTCTGTCCCTCTGTCATCTGTGCGTGCTTGCATGTATGCACAGAGCAGCACGGGTCAGACAAAAAACACTGGATTAGAATTCAGGAGAACATGGTTCTAAGCCCCAGTTCATATTCTGAAACAGTTCAATTCAAATTCAATTCATTAAAGGCCTACTACAAGCAAGGTTTCCAGTTCAGTTCCAGAACTCATCTGGGTTTTAGCTTGTTTGACTCAGCTTACTGGGTTCTCTAACTGAACAGGTGAACTCCCAGAGCTGTTTGAGCTCCAAACATCCGCGATCCAAACATGGAGACTGTTGGGTCCCCCAAAAGTTGGGTACCCCAATAATGGGTCCATGATTAAAGGAACGAGACTGATACAAAGTGAAGGTCAAGCAAAGCGTTATTTTGCGCCAAGCATCAGGAATCAGACCGACCGTCCAACAGACCGGTCAGGGCCGCCCCTACAGAGAGGACGACCCCTCCCTGCTTTCCAGACTAACTTTTATTATTTTTTTTAAGAGTTTTATTTTTTTTTAAGATTTTTACTTATTTATTGGACAGAGAGATCACAAGTAGGCAGAGAGGCAGGCAGAGAGAGAGGAGGAAGCACGCTCCCTGCTGAGCAGAGAGCCCAATGTGGGGCTTGATCCCAGCACCCTGAGATAATGACCTGAGCTGAAGGCAGAGGCTTAACCTACTGAGCCACCCAGGCGCCCCCAGACTAACTTTTATAGAGCAAAGGCCACATGGTTGGGCCGGGCCACACACAGGTGGCCAATGAGATTGTAACACACACATGAAACTCCACAGTGATGCTAGGTGACCAACTGAATTACAATTTACCCTAGTAGACATTCGAACCAGCCTATCACACCTTGGTTAGGATTGGCGCCAAAAGGCTCCCAAAGGGCGGGGGCCCATACTCCTTGGTAGCTAGGAGACAGTATGTGCCCCCACCTGGCCTGACCCACCCTGGTACTTGGACTTTGTTACGTGGGACTGGTTTCCTGGTCTTGCTTTTAAATTAATTCCCCTGGGGGTGTGGGGCAAGGTCAATTTAAGCTTTACAGCAAAATGGCAGTTCAACTGGGGTGGGGCTGCTCTGGCTGAATAGGCCCTTACAGAGACCATAGACAGTAAATCCCCTGCAGCTTCACAACAACTGAGGCTGGAAATAGAGAAAGAGGAACAGTGTTGATTAACAGCCAGAAGAGACCATAGAATCCTTTTTTTAAACCATGGTTACATTTTTTTTCACACCTATGCAGCTGCACACAATGGGCTGTACCAGACACTCATGGCTGTGGTACACATGGGGGTCTAGCACCCAGATCCCCCAGCTGTGGGAGTGTACCGCCCCCCAGTTCTGATCAGCTGCAGAGCGGTCTCACCTGGCAGCCCACATCGGGTGAGTTATCTGATGGGTATAAAAACCTGGCCATTTCAACTCAATGCAGGATACACCAGGGAAATAACTGCTCCAGAACTCTCCTGGTTTGGCCAAGGCTCTGTCAGGCCTGCACCCCAGTTCAGCTGCTTCTCCTCCCCATTCCTACTTCTTCCCCCTTCCCGTCACAGGAACTGAACCCTCATAACATCTTGCACTCCAAACTTTGTCTCAGTATCTGCTTCTGGAGAGCTCCTGCAGTTGGTTATTTTCGGAGAATCATGCATACATGTGTGTATGTATGTACATATGTGTAAGATTTTGTTCAGACACCCACCTCTTTCCCAACTTGACCCAGGAATAACTCCTGATTATTCTATAGATCTACATAATCCCATTCACCTCATTACTGACTGACTTAGGAAGGGAGTATGATCTATTCCTGGCCAATGAAATGTGATGAAGTCAGCTGAGAGGTCTCTAGAAGTGTTTCCTTTATTCTAAAAAGCATGGGTGGCTCAGTCGTGAAGCAGCTGCCTTCAGCTCAGGTCATGATCAGGTCCTGGGCAAGCCCCGAATCAGGCTCCCTGCTCAGCAGGGAGTCTGCTTCTCCCTCACCCTCTCTGGCTGTGTCTGTCAAATAAATAAATAAAATCTTAAAAATAAAAATAAAAAGCAACACAAAGGGGGAATATTCTTCTCCTGGAAATGGCTGTATCCATTTTGATGCCAGAACTCTGGCAGCCATCTTGGTACCAGGAGAAGGTATCAAGTTCACTGAGAAGGGCAAAATGGACAAGAATATGAGACCAAGGGGATGTTTTTGAGGTGCTGATTTTTGGAACCAATTCTAAAGCTATCCTATGTCAGCTCTTTTTGTTATGTAAGATGGCAAAATATCTGTATTGTTTAAATCATTTTGTAATTTGCAGTCAAAAGCATCCTGCCCAATGTACAGGCAACCAAGTACAGCCTGATAGAAATCCTTGTAGGGTCTTTTCTAATGAATACCTTTAACAACTGTAAATACTTTGCCATTTTTTTTTGTATGTGAGGTAGTTAAAAGTTTGTCATCAAGGACTATATAAATGTGCTTTTGAAATTCCATTTCACTTGTAATAGCTTAGAAGAATTGGTCAAGCAGAGACAAATTTCATCCCAATTCCTGCTAATTATTGTGGATTGTCAAGTATTTCCAGTCCAAGGTAAGAGCCTCACAGTCAAGTGCAGTCCAGCCAATAGCACTAATCTAGCCTATGTCGAAGTTATGCCCTGAAAGTCTACTAGGACTTTGGTAGTTCTATCCCCTTCAGAACTCCAGGGTGCCTTTTCCAGGCATAAAGTTAAAATTCACAGAACAGCTCTCTCATTATACATTGTAACGGCCTCTTCCACAAAATGGGAGTAGCTCCCCCTCAGAGAGACTCTGTCTGTTGTGTTTTCCAAAGATATAACTTATACATACAAGCCATTCAATTTCTTGCAGGCTAACAGAAAGCAAGACCCTAAATGGAAAGAAATGCAAATTTCTGCATACAAGGCCACACATGCAGGTCAGAGTGGCGATTCACTTGTGCTCTGGCTGGACCAGCAGAGCTCCAGCTCCCTGGCTGGACATGGACAATCTGTCTTCTGTCTCTACCAGCTTGTGGTTTCCAGGATTTGGGCTCAGAGACTCTTTCCTATGCCAATTCCCTTTGGCAGGAAAGACACCTTCTGGCATCACCATTGCTATTCCCAGTCCTTCGCTCCTGCCAACCTCCTCATGTTTTATCTATTTTTATTTGAATTGGTGATCAAGGGATTAACCCAGCTTATACAAATTCCATCTTCCAAAAGCCATTATGGTGTAGTTGCAATTGTGATATTTCACTCTCCAAATGAATCGAATTGGATTTTAATGACAGTAGACTCCATTAAGCAACACCTGATTGGGTTATTTCCTGGAAATTTCATCTTCATTGTTTTCTCCATCCATGTTACCCAAAAAAACATAACAGGAGAGCTATCAAGGACTGCTGCCAAGCTGTACTGAAACGTCCTTGAAACTGTGGTCACATTTTCTTCTGTTACTAACAAGTCAAACGTCCCTGTTTCAAACAAGTCAAACAAGATACCCTCACCACAGCATCAACTTCCATGGACAAAAGGGGGAAAACTTCAATAGTTTTTTGTACATTACTTAGAATTGTAGGGAACTATAATTCTTCCCAAGAATCTCTCACCCAAGAAACTCTTAGGTGAGGTATATCATTTACATGTAATTTTCTATTTTATAAATAACATTAAAGCACCTTTCTCCCTAGGATGGAAAAGTCAACTTGATTTTGTTTTTGTTTTTGTTTTTTAATGTAACCCAAATTAAGTCTGTCTAAGTCAAGAGAAGAGTGGAACAGTTACTCAGTGAATCAGTCTGAAGAGGTCCAATTTTCCCCCTGAAAGCACCAGACTTAAAGCAGTTCACATCCTCCCTACAAGGGAATGTATTTAGGACAGAGTCCTAACAGTAATAGGACCCTGTCAATAATCTTGACAGAGTCCAACAATACAAATCCCAGAGGGTCAGGGTATGTTTGCTTTGTCCCCACTCAAGTTCTGGGGCTGCAGGAGCGCTGCCACTTAATGGGTGATCAGCACGTGCTTGTTGATGTTGTTGTTGTTAATGGTGCTCAGTACGTGAGTAGGTGAATGGCTGGGAATACCTGAGAAGTGCCCAGGCTCAGGATAAACCACATTGTTGGTATATTCAGCCAATCTACTATCGAGTCTACCCTAGTAATCAGTGCCTATAATCAGAAGAGGGGGAACTGGTGAAGTATACTGCATAAGTGACCATATGTGTACAAAGTAGAATGGGACAGGTAAGAGAAGCGTAAAGAAATAGTGACTTTGTTTTTCACCCCCTCATTCAAATTGAAATACTCAGATAATCACTCCAAAAAAAATATTCATAAAATGAAAACCTGAATTGGAGCACCTGGGTGGCTCAGTCGATTAAATGTCTGCCTTTGGCTCAGGTCATGATCCCAGAGTCCTGGGATCGAGCCCCATGTTAGGTTCCTTGCTTGGCTGAGAGCCTGCTTCTCCCTCTCTGCTGCTCCCCATGCTTGTGCTCTTTTTCTGTCAAATAAATAAATAAACTCTTAAAAAACAAAAAACCTGAATCAAAGATGAAAATTACCACTTTCAATCAGCCACAATTTCTTTATTCTTTTGAGGTTACCAAACCACAAGCAAACCAGAAGATAACAAAGATTCACACTACCACCATCCCTCCCCAAGAGCAACATTTGGGGCCATGTCCTTGTGTTGCAAATTTAAACTAATCTAATGCTAACCTGCACATCAATAAGGAAAAGTATTTAGTGAGCACCTACTGTGTATGATACCCTTTGAAGAATATCGAACACAAAAAGTACAGGATACAGATTTACACTCTTCAAGGAGTTCACACTTTAGCTGGGAAGATAAGACACGTGGAAATAACAGTAAAGCCTCACCATGATTGATTCAACAAGGCAAAACATAAAAACAGACAAGTTAATGAGCAGAAAAGAAGTGCTACACTTTAGAAAACTGCATTATAAATCTTCCTCTTACTAAAGAGAGCAAGTCACATGCAAAATATTTAAAAGCAGCAAATCCTAAATAATAAATTATATATTTTAATGGGCAGCTGCAAATTATTTTACTGCAAAAAATGCCAAATCAAGCTTATTAGCCATGAAAAGATAGATTCCCAAATTTCCTTCAGAGAGGGATTTTTGCCCCAATGCTGTTAAGTATTTAAGAACATACTGTTTTCTTTTTTACATGATGTATCTGTTTGTGTATTACTTTTATAACTTAAGTAAATATTTTTTAAATATTTAGGAACAAAGCCTAATTTAGTTTTCTAATCACCTCCTAAAATCTACTTGGGATCCTTTCTCAACATTCCTCATGTTAATAGGCCATATTAAACTGAATTTGGACAAATGTTCAGAATGGAATATTTGAATAATAAGCTTCTTATGTGTTGATAAGTGCTCATTCACATACGTAAGACAAAGCATTACAAGTTGGAAAATAAATGAATTCTGACACATCAAAAGCATTTTCTTTCCCCTGATATTTTATCTGTTTGTGGCCTGGATTTTGAAATACAGGAGAATGTTATCCTGAATTCCAAGCGTAATTATGTGTTTCTAGAAAAGAGCCGTCATTATTTGATAGCACAAATGGCTTTGGTATGATATCCAATGCCACTTCCCCCACTTTGTTCTCGTAAGTCATCCTAATTGAACACTCGGAGGAACCGCAGGCCCTGCCCACAGAGGCAAAATCAGAAATGGCATTAAAGCTATGAAAGAAGGTCCTACTAAAAGATTCCTTCTATGGGATAATTAAATCAAAAGCCAGACTTTAAGGTGAGAGACAAATACTAATCTCCTACTCTTCTCCCAAAAAGAAAATGATATCATCCCAAAACACAAGGGGTTTGTCTTTTACAAGACACAGAACAAAAAAAACATCAAGGCTCGTGTCCTAATCTTCTTGATTTCACTCCAAATGGAAAATAGGCCTAGGGAACTCTGAATATAGTATCATATCAGATCAATACCAATTCACTCCTTCAACTACAAGATTAATACATGCACCCTGGGCAAAATGTGACATATATATAAATTTCCCTGGGCACTGGTTTTCTTTAAACAAGTATTCTACTTGGCTACTTACTAACATCCTAAATAGAGTTTGTGGAATTTTTATATCTACTCACATCCATTCTGGCCCCCATAGGGGGTGCCAACAGCTGGAAAACAGGTGCCTCAGAAAGTTTCCATCTGCCTGGGCCTGTGACCAGCATACAAATGCTCCCCTCTTTGAGCTAACAGCTCTGGAACGATAAAAAGGGGAATTCATCCATACCTGTTCCCTCCTTCCTGAACAAAAACCTCCCCAACCTGAGGAGTAGCCAGTAGCAGAGGTACCAGCAAAGGCCACTCACAAAGGTGAGGAGTAGCCGGTAGCAGAGGTACCAGCAAAGGCCACTCACAAAGGGAGTTGAAATGGCTCCTCTCTGGGTATGTAACAACACTCACACTGCTCTTTCCATCACAGCTCACGGGAGTCCTGGGTACAGGAGAATGCCAATGCAGGTCTACTCACTTCCTCATTCAAACTGTCACTTCCACAATGGGGTATATATTCAGAGCACCCTCACCCGTACGGATCCTAAAACATCCATGTAATAACAATTCCACCCCCTCTGGGAAGATTAGAATCTGCACAAGCAGAGGTAAGCAAACCAGGCCAAAAAGGACCATTTACAAGCAATGAGGGTGGGGAAAATGGAAGATAAAACTCTACATGATACAAGCTATATAACTATGTGTCACAAGGTTCATACTCAGGCCGTTCTTGCATGCCCACTCCAGGAACTGGAGGGATACTCTATTTACGTAAAGATCTCTGGGTCTGGGCCCCCTTTGACTTTGATGATGTAAAGGTTTGTTTTTGTTTTTGTTTTTTTAAAGATTTTATTTATTTTTCAGAGAGAGAGAGAGTACACACAAGCAGGCAGAGGCAGGCAGAGAGAGAGAGAGGAGGAAGCAGGCTCCCTGCCAAGCAAGGAGCCCGATGTGGGACTCGATCCCAGGACCCCAGGATCATGACCTGAGCTAAAGGCAGCAACTTAACCAACTGAACCACCAGCAGCTTAACCAAATGAGCCACCCAGGCCTCCCTAAAGGTTTATTATTAGAAAGCTAGATGTTGATAATACTACACACACATGTGTGCACACACACACACACACACACATGCTGAAAATGGCTGCCTTAGGAAGTCCTGGAATTTATTCCAAGGGGAAGAGGATCTAGGGTCTATGTCCAGTTTTGAATCACAGATTCTGTAGAAGAAACACAGCAGAGAATTGGGTGTGGCACAAAACTGACCACCCAGCCCCAAGAGGACTCAAAGCTTTCTGTAAAGGAAGCTGTGGTGAGAGGAGGAGAAGTGGCAACACTGGGAGAGCCAGACCAGCTAGGGTGTATTAAAATAGCCATCTCTGGATTAAAAAACAAGCCCCAACTACATACTGCCCCTAAAGGACTCACTTCAGCTTTAAGAACACACATAGACTCAAAGTGAAGGGATGGAAAAAGACATTCTCTGTAAGCAGAAACCAAAAGACTGCAGGGGTCACTGTATTTCTATCAGACAAAACGGGTCTTATGCCAAGAACTGTAACAAGAGACAAAAAAAGGTCGTTAAATAATGATAAAGGGATCAATTCATCAAGAAGATCTAACAATCATAAATAAATATGTACCCAACATCAGAACACTTAAATACATTAAGCAAATACTAACAAATCTGAAGGGAAAAATGGACAATAATACAATAATAGTAGAAGACCATAATACTCACATTTTGCAACACTGGATAGATCATCTAGACAGAAAATCAATAGGGAGACATTGGACTTGAACTGCACTTTGGACCAAATGGACCTGATAAATATATACAGGACATTCCATCCAATAGCAGTGGAATATACAATCTTCTCAAGCATACACCGAATACTCCCCAGGGTAGATAATATTATAGGTCACAAAACAAGTCTTACTAAGATTAAAATTGAGAGTAAATAAACTAAAATCTTAAGAAGATTGAAATTATACCAAGTATCTTCTCTGACCATGATGGTATGAACTAGAAATTACTAACAGGAAGAAAAATGAAAAATTCACAATATGTGGAAATTAAACAAACACTCCTGAGCAACCAGTGGGTCAAAAAAGAAATCAAAAGGAAAATCAAAAAAACACAAATGAAACAAAATAAATGAAAATGGAAACACAACATCCCAAAACTTAAGCCATGCAACAAGAAGTTTTGGGGCACTTGGGTGTCTCAGTTGGTTAAGCATCTGACTCTTGATTTCGGCTCAGGTCATGATCTCAGGGTCGTGGGATCAAGCCCCGCATTGGGCTGCACACTGAGCATGGAGCCTGCTTAAGATTCTCTCTTTTCCATTCTCCCAGCCCCTCCCTCCACAATCCCCAACTCACTCAAGTGAGCACTCTCCCTTCCCAAAAAATAAAAAATAAAATAAAAGTGAAGTTTATACTGACAGATGCCTACATTAAGGAAAAGAAAGATCTCAAATAAAGAATCTAACTTTATACCTCAAAGAACTCAGAACAGAAGGAAATACCAACCAAGCCCGAAGCTAGCAGAAGGAAGAAAATAACAAAGATCAGAGCAGAAATAAGTGAAACGAGGACCAGAAGAACAACAGAAAAAAATCTACAATACTATGAGCTGGTTTTTTGAAAAGATAAAGTCAACAAACCTTTAGCTAGGTTAAGGGGAAAAGACACAAGATTAAAAGAAATATAATCAGAATGGAAAGAGGAGACATTACAACTAATATCACAGATAGAAAAGATCATAAGGGACTACTGTGAGCAATCATATGCCAATAAACTGTATAAAGAAATGGATAAAGCTCTAAAAACCGCACAACCTGAATCATGAAGAAATAGAAAAATCTGAACAGACCAATAATGAGTAAGGAGATTGAGTCAGAATAAAAAAACCTCCAAACAAATAAAAGCCCAGAGCCAGAGGCTTTCCCTAGTGAAATCTAGCAAACATTTAAAGAATAATTAATGCCAATTATTCACTAACTCTTCCAAAAAAAAATCAAAGAGGAAGGAACACTTCCAAACTCATTTTATAAGGCTAGCCTTACCCTGATAATAAAGTCAGATAAGATCACCACAAGGGGGACGCCTGGGTGGCTCAGTCTGTTTAATGTCTGCCTTCTGCTCAGGTCATGATCCCAGGGTCCTGGGATGGAGCCCCGCATTGGGCTCCCTGCACAGCAGGAAGCCTGCTTCTCCCTCTGACTGCTGCCCTCCCTGCTTGTGCTCTCTCTCTGACAAGCAAATAAATAAAACTTAAAAAAAAAAAAATTAATTAAAAAAATTTTTTTAATTAAAAAAAAAATAGCTACAAGGAAACTACAAACCAATATCCCTAATGAATATAGACACAAAAACACTCAACAAAACATTAGCAAACTGAATGCAACAGCACATTAACTGGATCATGCACTAGGACCAAGTGGGATTTATCTCTGGGATACAAAGATGGTTCAACATATGTAAATCAACAAATGTGATACACTACATTAATAAAATAAAAGAAAAATCATATGACCATCTCAATGGTGGTGATCCCAGAGAACAGAGAGTTGAAGAAATGGATTCCCTAATTCTATGTCTGAATCAATACAAGCCTGACATGCATGTGTGTGGAACAGACCCAAAACGTATCAAAGGCTTTGAGGCCTGGCCAAGCTCCAGATGAATCCCTAAGAGGGACATGTGCAGGGAAGACCCAAATAACATAGCAAAAGTGCTGAAACCCGAACTGACATTGGATTCACAGCCCACAGAATGTGGGCCAGACTGCCCACTCCAAACCCAATGGAGTTGACTGCATGTTAAAAAAACAAAAGTAATCAACGTTCTCCAGAGGATTTCAACAGGACTCAGAATTGTGCAATATAATATTCAAAATATCCAGGCTACAAGCCCAAATTGCTCAACATGCTAAAAACTGAGAAAAAAAATCTGGCCAACTGTCAAAGGAAAAGGTAATCAATCACTCCCTGGTACCCCCAAGATGACTCAGGTGTTGGAATGATCAGAGAATGACTTTAAAACAGCTACTATAACCATGCTCCAAAACCACACTGTAAAGGTAAAATACTGTTGAAATGAATAAAAGGATAGATGTTCTCAGCAGAGAAATAGAAATTTTTATTAAAAAGAACCAAGTGGAAACTTTAGGACTGAAAAATATAATGCATAACGTGAAAGATATATTGGGTGGGCTTATTAGCAGAATGGCATAGGAAAGGGTCAGGAACTTTTAGATAGATCCATAGAAATTATTCAGTCTGAGAATAGAGAGAAAACATGACTGAAAAAAAAAAAAAGAAAAGAAAAGAACTCTCAGGAACCCTCAGGACAGTATCAAAAGTCTATCATTCACTACCTTGGAGTCCCAGGAAAAAAGGAGAAAAAGACTAATGCAGAAAGAAAATGTATTTGAATACATAATGACTGAAGATTTTCCAAATTTAATGAAACACATAAATTTACAAATTCAAGAAGCTCAATGAACCCCAAACTTCATAAACTTGAAGAAAAAAGATACTCAACACAACATAATCAAACTGCTGAAAAATAAAACAAAGCAAAACAAAGATCATGTCTTAGAGAATCAGCCAGAAGATAACAGATTACATTTAGTGAACAAATGACTGCAGATCTCTCCACAGAAACAGCAGAGGACAGAAAACAGTACACAACCATCTTTAAGTACTGAAAGAAAAGAACCATTACCAGACACATGAAAGGGGAGAGAGACATGTTATCAGAGGAATCTTGGAACTACACAAATAAAAACGACAGAAATGAGAAATCTGTGTAAGTATAACAGACGAAATTTTCTTCTGAATGTCATTAAAATATTTATGACTGGGATGCCTGGGTGGCTCAGTAGGTTAAGCTTCTGCCTTTGCCTCACGTCATGATCTCAGAGTCCCGGGATCAAGTCCTGCACTGGGCTCCTTACTCAGTGGGGACCCTGCTTCTCTCTCTGCCTACCACTCCACCTGCTTGTCTCTCTAACAAATAAATAAATAAAATCTCTAAAAAATAAAATATTTACGACCACTGGCTACAAAAATTATAACATTATCTGGTAGTTTTCAATGTAAGTACATACAATACACCTGACAACTGTAGCACTGAGATGGGAGGCTAAAGGAAACAAAAACAAAGAAGGCAAACAGAAGACAAGTAAGAAAATGTCGAACATTAAACCAAACATATAAAATGTAAATGGTTTAAACATGCAATTAAAAAATAAAGACTGTCAGACTGGATTTTTTTTAAAGAGCCAACGATATGCTATGTACAAAAAACTTATTTAAATGCAATTACAGAGGTGGATTAAAGTTAAAATGATGGAGAAATATATACCATGCAAATGTTAACTTTTCAAAAGCTTTAGTGGCTATATTCATATCAGAAAAAGCAGACTTTAGAACAAGGGTCTTGACCAAGGATAAAGACATTATAAGAGAGATAATAAGAGGGTCAATTCTCTAAGAAGACAACAACCCTAAATGTGTGTGTACCTAACAACAGAGCATCAAAATATATGAGGCAAAAACTGATAGATTTAAAAGGAGAAACAGATCAGGGGTACCTGGGTGGTTCAATTGGTTAAATGGCCAACTCTTTTTTTTTTTTTTTAAGATTTTATTTATTTATTTGACAGACAGAGATCACACGTAGGCAGAGAGGCAGACAGAGAGCGAGGAGGAAGCAGGCTCCCCGAGGAGCAGAGAGCCTGATGTAGGGCTCAATCCCAGGACCCTGGGATCATGACCTGAGCCGAAAGCAGAGGCTTTAACCCACTGAGCCACCCAAGAGCCCCAGATGGCCAACTCTTGATCTTAGCTTAGGTCTTGATCTCAGGGTCATGAGTTTGAGCCCCACTTTGGCCTCCAGACCGGGCGTGGAACCTACTTTAAAAAATAAAAAATAAAAGGGGAAATGGATCACAGAAGGTCCTTAAATAGCAAATAAACACATGAAACTGTCCTCAACATAATCATTCACTAGAGACATGAAGTTAAAACCACAAGAAGATGTTATACATCTGTCAGAATGTGTCCCTCCTGCATAATCTGGCAATACCAAGTACTAGCAAGGATATGCAGCCACAGGAACTTTGATACATTTCTGGCAGAAACTAAAAAATGGCACAGCCAGTTGGGAAAACAGTTGGCAGTTACTTATAAAATTAAACATAAACATAGGGGCGCCTGGGTGGCTCAGTGGGTTAAAGCCTCTGCCTTCAGCTCAGGTCATGATCCCAGGGTCCTGGGATCGAGCCCCGATCGGGCTCTCTGCTCAGCAGGAAGCCTGCTCCCCCCTCTCTCTCTGCCTGCCTCTCTGCCTACTTGTGATCTCTGTCTGTAAAATAAATAAATAAAATCTTTTAAAAAAAAATAAATTAAACATGAACATAAACTTACCATAAGACTCAGCAATCCCATTCCTAGGTATCTGTCCTAGAGAAGTGGACACTTATGGTCACACAAAAATCTGTGCATGGATGTTTATGGAAGCTTCATGCATAATATCCAAGAACTATAAACAACCTAAATATACTTTAGTTGGTACAATCAAACAAACCGGCACTCTCATACAGTAGACTACTCAATAATAAAAATCTCAAATGCATCACACTGAGTGAGAGAAGCCAGACTTAAAAGGCAACATACCATATGGTTCCATTTGGATTTAGATATCCTGAAACAGGCACAACCAGATCAGTGGTTGCCAGGGGTCAAGGGTGGGAGACAAGTTGACTTCAAAGGGACAGCATGAGGGAATTTTGCAGAGTGATGGGATCATATCTTGATTGTGATGGTGACTCTATATATTTATCAAATGGCTCTATGTATTTATCAAAACCCATTGACCTGAACACCGAAAAGAATCACTTTTATTATATGTAAATTTTAGGATACATTTTATTTAAAAAAAAAAAAAAAAAGTGTGGTCTGAGTCTAAAGCAGGGGTTTTAAAGTCTGGAATCATCCAGAGACCACAGACCAATTAAATCAGAATCTCTAAAGGTAGAATATATGCGTCCATAGTTTTTTTTTTTTTTTTTTTTTTTTTTTAAGATTTTACTCATTTATTTGACAGAGATCACAAGTAGGCAGAGAGGCAGGCAGAGAGAGAGGGGGAAGCAGGCTCTCCATTGAGCAGACAACCCAATGCGGGACTTGATCCCATACCCTGGGATCAGGACCTGAGCTGAAGGCAGAGGCTTCAACCTACTGAGCCACCCAGGTGCCCCTATGCGTCCATAGTTTTAAAAACTTCCCAGGTCATTTAAATATATGGTAAGTAGGGAGAAACACTATACTCAGAGTGTGGCCCTAGGACCAGAAGCAGCAGCACATCACCCAGGAATATGTTAAAAATGCAAATTCCCAGCCCTACTCACTCAAAAACCCTGGGGGTGGGGCCCTGCAATCTGTGTTTTAACAAGTCTTCCAGGTGGTTCTGATTCTTGCTTCTGTCTGAAACCAACATCTACATTGCCTACAATGTCATGAGAATTCCCACCTGTGTGACCCTACCCTGCCTGGCTCCCAGCCTCTTCCTTCCTATTCAGAGCCCTCGATCAGCCATGTGCAGAGCCAGCTCTGCCTCAAGAAATTCAAGAGGCCAGTGTGGTGGACACTCATCAGCACTCCTATTGCTGCTCTGCTCTTAAACCTCAGCTCCTTGCCCATGTCTTGTTCACGCCTCCTGAACCCTCTGTTGGTACTGTAAATTCTCTTTAGAATGAGGGCCTTAGCCTTGCTTTTTTCCAGCGCAATGACTAGGATGCTATTTTTTTTTTTTAAAGATTTATTTATTTGACAGACAGATCACAAGCAGGCAGAGAGGTAGGCAGAGAGAGGAATGGAAGCAGGCTCCCTGCCGAGCAGAGAGCCCGATGCAGGGCTTGATCCCAGGACCCCGGGATCATGACCTGAGCCGAAGACAGAGGCTTTAACCCACTGAGCCACCCAGGTGCCCCTGGGATGTTATTTTTAAACTCAACCCAGCAACTAACGGTTCTGAAGCAAGTAATCTGCCTGGAGTTGAGATGTGGTCTGCTGCTACATTTATCTACCAGTCACGAACCCCCATGCCATCTACTGTTGTTGCCATACATTCTGGAGCCTGTTCTGCATGCTCAGTGAGTTCTCCTCTAATAACAAGATCACTTGGGATATCTCCTTTGTTTCCATTCTAACACACTTTGGAATTTACAGCAGCCAGACAAAACTTTTCTCAAAGAAGTATGTTCAAGGTCGAACATCCTCAGGTCAAATTGATGGCAAGAGTTATCGTTTTTTAAACCTACATTTCCTTCACCTCTCCAAGATTTTTGTTTTAATAAATCATCAGAACTTCAGATGTTACGATAAATTTTAAAAGATCCAAGTCAACACACCTCGCCTTTGATGAGCTATCTGCCATCAAAGAGTGAGAAGAACAGGCCTTGACTACTCCTGTTGCTGACATAAATTGCATTGAGTTCTTAGGTCTGAGATGAAAGAAAGATAAGAGGACTGGGGTGCAGACTGGAGCAATCAGTTCAGTCTACACTGGGATGGGGGTCAATATTTACACAATGAACACCACTCTTCACAAGTCATTTCACACCATACCAAACATCTCTAGTCGCTCAGTAATCAAAACTGATTTAACACAGTCCAGTGGTTCTATTTGGAAAGGGGGAATGAAAGAAACGTATTTCCTTGGGATGAATAATTACACATGCCTACTCTTTACTTTCCATTCTCCTTGTCACTAGCCTGGTCCGTGCCAATAATGCCATCCACCTGAGGAGTGCTGCAGCAGACCAGACCCTCCTTGGTGCCTTGGTCATATTCTCTCCCATTCAAACCCCTCTCCCCTACCTTAGTACAACCCCCCTAAAGAGCAGGTGAGATGAGTCACTCCTCGGCCAATAAGCATCTGATGCTCCCTATTCAAGGGAGTCGCAATATGACTCCAACTCACCCCACCTCATATTACTTACCTCCTCCACCAAGACCCTGCTCCAAGCACCCTGACTCTGTCCTCCACAGCATCCAGATCTGCACAGCAGCCTGAAGGTTCTCCCAATACCCTCCATCCCTTCCCCATTTCTCCCAAAAGCATTTTCCCTAATAAATTTCATCAGTGTCTAATCCCACCTTGGTGTCTCCTTCTCAGATAATCTAAGCTAACACAACCAGAGAGTGAAAAACAGGTTTGTAAATCCATCCTCGCCAGTGAAGAGTTAGAAAGCATCTCTCCAAATAAAATTCTCACACAAACATTCCGAGATTCTCAATTTTCTCAGAGTCTAGCTAATTTTTTTTTCCAGTGATCACATAAGTCCCCCCATTTGCAAATGGGAATACTGAGTCTCAAGAGGTTAAGGAAGTTGTCTGAAGCCCATACAGCTCTTAAGTGATGAAATCAGAGCCCTTGACTCAAAATCCTAGTGCTCTCTCAACTATATGTTAGTGAAATTGAAAGAAATCATGGTGTAAATGGTGTATCATGCATCTAATGTAAGCTGTTACAAACAGCTAACATTATCATCACCAAATTTCTCTGTCCTCCACAGCATCCAGATCTGCACAGCAGCCTGAAGGTTCTCCCAATACCCTCCATCCCTTCCCCATTTCTCCCAAAAGCATTTTCCCTAATAAATTTCATCAGTGTCTAATCCCACCTTGGTGTCTCCTTCTCAGATAATCTAAGCTAACACAACCAGAGAGTGAAAAATCTTCTTTTAAAGATTTTATTTATTTACTGACAATAGAGCGACAGAGTGAGAGAGAGAGCAGGATCAGGGAGGGGAGGGAGAAGCAGATCCCCACTGAGCAGGGAGCCTGATGCTGGGCTCAGTCCCAGGACCCCCAACTGACTGAGCCACCGAGGCACCCCGCTCCCTGAGAATCTTTGCAGTAAAGTGAAAGGTGGTCCAAATCTGTCATACTGAATACAGAAGACCGAATAATGGTACCCAAAGATGCCTATATCTTAATACCCAGACCTGATTATATAACCTTACATGGCAAAGGGGACCTTGCCGATGTGATTAAGTTAAGGATCTGGATTATCGTGGTGGCCCAATGTAGTCCCAAAGATCTTTGTAAGAGAGACCTAGAGTATTGGAGTCACAGAAGATGTGATGACAGAGCAAAGGTCAGAGTGTCAGATATGCAGATGCTATTCTGCCAGCTTTGAACATAGAAGGGGGGCCACAAGCCAATGTGTCCAGGCAGCATCTAAAAGCTCAAAAAGCTTGGGAAACAGATCCTCCCTCCAGAGGTTCCAAAAGAAACCCACAGCGCTGCTGACACCTTGATTCAGGGACTTCTGACCTCCAGAACTGTAAAAGAAGACATTTATGTTGTTTCAACCACTAAGTTTGTGGTCATTTGTTACAGCAACAATAGGAACCTAATACACAGAATGCTCTAGACACCTGTCACTCTAACATTCACCCAACACACACACACCCTATTATAGATGAGACACATCATCACCTCCCCAAGCTACCAGTGCTACTCTAGCCTCTACCTGGACTTCAAGCCACATGGCTCTTACAGGTATCCATCCACCCCATCCTCTCCCCCACGGCTGCCCTGGGTACCCCCACGGGCCCCCTTCCAGGTCTCAGGCCTGTGCCTTTGATTCACTTATCAATATGGCTACACTTTTCATTAAGTAATTAAGAGAAAAAGCCCAGATTTCCCTAAGCCAAGCCTATGAGTTCCACAGAGGGGTCTTTCATGCAAGATAGAAAGTACATTATATCAAGGCCCAAAGATAGCACAACCCCTTTAAAAAGAAATAAACAAATAAATGTAAACTTCCTCCAAGGAAGCTTACAAGCAAGGTTTGTATAAAAGTAGACCACCCACAGTAGTCTTCTGATCTATTTAGAGATCCCCTCCACCAAAAAAAAAAAAAAGAAAAAAAGCATTCCTGGTCTCTTTTGGAACCATACCCTCTGCCTTTGGGAAATTTTCAAAACTTCAAGTACACTAGGGCTTATGTCTGGTGATGTCTCTGGGACTTAACAAGGAAGGCAGAGACCTCCATACAGGATATCCTGAGTACAGTAACCACCTCTGAAACCTCGAGACATAATAGCAACTAAAGGACAGCTGACAGAATCCCAAGGATATTTCATTGGCTCAGTTTGACGGCCTCAGTGACAATGTAGTAACTAATTTACAGGATCACTGGAGTTAATAGCAATAGTTCTGTGAAACCATTAGCCTCAGCAAAATGTCCACTGCCCTCTTTCCACTGCCTGGTTCCCATTGATCTCCGTGTGGTTCGTGCTGATAAGTGTTAGGAAAAGGAGAAAATAACTTCATGATAGCCCTGGCGGTTCCGAGCTTGGGACCTGACCACATAATTCTCTCCTGAGCAGGGGTCATGGAATCGAATGCTTTATGTAGTTGAACAAATGAATTTATAAACCGCCCGAGGGTAGGATGCTTGAATTAGTGCCTTATTGGAAAATTAACATCTGAACTCCCTATCCCAACCTCAGCTGATGATCAAGTTTAAATGAGGGATATAGAAAATTGAAAGAGTATTGTACAGTATTATGCAGACAGTGCTAACTGGTAGATTTTTAAGGATTCTTTCACACAGCCAAAGGAAAATAAAAATGTTTGCGAAAGCCCTGGAAGAGAAATGATTTGTTGAGCAAGGATGCCAAGCATTTAGAGAAAGCGCATTGCCCTCTACTTAAAGCTTCAGAGAGATCTGATATCCTTTTTTTATTTAAAAAAAATTTTTAATATCCTTTAAAAAAAAAAAATCAAAAACCACAACTGTGGACCTTACAGACACGGTATCAAGGATGAAGGATAAAATTGACAGGCCTGACCATACACAACGTTTTTTAATTTTGTAGGTCAAAGATAGTAAGTGAAATTTAAATATATATCCAAATGGGGGAAACACTCGCAGTATGTTTGACAGGCAATGGGTTGATAGCCTTAACATATAAACACCCCTTTACTGAATTAAAAAACATAGAACTAGAAGAGGAAGTCTGGGAAGAAAAACCAAGGTCTACTGGGCTTGCATGTTACCTCTTACTCCTGGGAGTAACCTGGCGAATGTGAGCTCCACATCTCCCCTGCAGCCCGCTTGGGAGCCTTCCCCAGGTCAGTGCCGCCTGTGTGTCCTGGGCTACCTGTGCCTTACTCTGGGCTTCCCTTTGCAGCACAATGTGGCTCTCATACTAAGCTACATCTCCAACTTCTCCTTTTATTAGCAGTGAAGAAGCTGTCCTGGTCTTTGCACTCCTGACCGTATTTCTGATGGCTCTCCACCGAGCTGGGAAAGTAAGGTAGAACTTACTGGATCTCCAACATGTATCAGTCAGAACTTGTGTGAAAAGCAGTAAAACCTTACCTAGGGGATGGAGGCAAAGAAGCATTTATGAAGAGGGTAAGTAGCAGGAATGGGAGGATTGCTTCTAGATTAGACAGAAGACCGAGGAGCCAGGGTTGGGGGAGGTCAGGAAGTAGGATACTCCACAAGGGGGTCCCCAGGAGAGAGCACACCACCTCTGCACTATCCCTCCCACTGTTTCCTGCATTCTTGCACACTGTGCTCAAAACTGAAAGTCTGAAGACAGAGTAGCCAAAGGATGTCTATCCAGAATCTATTGCCTACTTTCCTCTTCCTAACTGAACCCAAAGATCCAGGGCTCCTCTGCTCGGTGTTTACAGAAAGCGGATCCCACCCCACGCTGACCCATCCCTTATTCCTGATCACAGTCCCTGAGGAGGCAGGCCGCCCTGGCTGGGCCAGCCGGGTGAAGACACGGAATGCTGGGGGGGGGGGGGGGGGAACCTCTCTGTGTGCTTGTCCCCCTGACACGGGCTGACATGGCCCTGGGGGTTGTTGGCTGCCTTAAGTTGCAGCTGACACCGCAGAAGGCTAAATAGAGAGACCAACAGAGAGTCACTCAGTCAAACCAACCTGAAGCCCAATGGATGCTGGGCAAACCCAAACGCTCAGCGTGTCCTTACTACAAAGAACGAAGAGGGGAACTGCATTCAGGCAGGCTGGGCTTGGGTCTTGGATCTGCCACTTCTTAACTGGCTCGTCTGATAAACTTAGCCTTTCCGAACCTCGGTTTTGGAACTTCTAAAATCGGGATAATAAGAGTCCTTCCTCCTAGGATTACTGGAGGATGAAATGAGATAATCCACGTAAGACACTGTGTCTGGCTCAGAGTAACTTCTGGAGATGTTGCTGGAACAGCCGATGTCCCAGACTCCTCGCATGCCACTTCATATTCCTGGGCCTCATCTGTCTCTTAGCCCACGCAGACCAGTTCCTACAGCACCACACCCGGGCCCACACTTGTCTTCTGTTTCTCCGGCGATGCCCCCACTCAGTGTTCACGTTTGCATGGCTAAGAAATGCAGGGGAGACAGTCCCCCATAGAGCTAAAGCTCTACTGCTGAAGCATGAGAGCCAGTGGTTAAGTGCTTCTCCTTTCTTCTCCCAGACAAATGTCTGCATTTCACATGGCAGAGGCTCCAAATGTCTGCATTTCACATGGCAGAGGCTCTTGGGCAGAGCCGATCGAGCACCCCACCCACCCCTTCCTCACAGCAGGACTCCGAGAGAATGTGCATCCTTCTCTTGCTCTCCCTTCCCTGCTTCAGCCCTGGTACTGTACCTCGTGCCTCACTCCTGCCCCTCACTGCCTCTTCTTTCTGGCAAACCCACGCTGACCTCAGCCTATCCCTAAGTGACACATTTCTATGCTTAGTGTTTATTTTTCTCCCTTCTCCTGGTTTCTATTTCCTCACTGTTCTTGCAAGAACACTCCCTACTCTCACAATTTTTTTAAGTCCCTTTTCCCCCCCAAGCTTATAGTTAACTCTTCAAGGTGAATTTTCCTTTGTTATAAAAGTAATACGAAGCTAGTAAGGGGAAAGTATGGAAGCACCACATTAAACATGGCTAGCAAAAAATATACCCAACACAGAATCGTCCCAGAACATGGGGCGCAGAAGGCAGGAGAGAGGGAGGTGGTTATTGTGCCCCAAAGCTCCACGGCCCGCTCTGAGATGGTTTCTCAGGAAAGCGCAGAGTTCCCGTGGAGATGGAAGGGGCACAGGGAACCGGGGTGGACAGAAATGGGCATCTTGCCTTCCTTTGTTCTCCAGCCCGGCTCCCTGAGATGGGAATGAGGAGCAGGGCCCCCTTCTGTTTCAGGCCTTCTGTTCAGTGGAGGTGCTAACTGGCTGGCAAGCCCAGGTAAAAGGCAGACTCGGAGGGGAGCAGGAGAAGGCAGGAGAGGTGACAAACTAGGTGTGAAGGCCCCTCACAGAGCTGGAGAGAGCCATTTGCCTGTGGCTGGATGGGCAATTGGAAGAATGCACCGAGCCACACAGATCCCTGTGAAGGAGGAGGAACGTGTCTCCCACGTCTCATAAGAGCAGGAGGCTCTGAGGAAGAATGTACAAAGGCCCATCTTGACTGCCCACATCACTAAGTAGAATTTGGGCCACTGCTGTTTCAGCGTCTGCCTGCTGCCTAAGGCCAAGAGCCCTGGATCCCAAGATATGATCCAGACTCCAGATCCATGCCCCTACTGCCCTTGCGTGTCACTCTGGCTAGGCGCCAGAGAGACACACACCCTGGTAGCCAGGCCTGCCACACACCATGATGGGCTGACAGTTCAGACAGCTTAGGAGACTCAACAGGGTGTCCCAGGATTGGATAACAAGGTTAGTTTCTGAAGCAAGCAGGTAAACTCCTCATAGATCCACACAAAATGATGAGAAGCCCCGAGCCCACCTCCTAAATCCAGCTAAGTCTCTCAAAGTGCAATCAACATGAGCATTTTTTAAAAACTGCCACTACTTAAAGCCTCTGCCTTCAGCTCAGGTCATGATCCCAGGATCCTGGAATCAAGCCCCGCATCAGGCTCTCTGCTCAGTGGGGAGCCTGCTTCCTTCTCTCTCTCTCTCTCTCTCTCTCTCTCTCTCTCTCTCTCTGCCTACTTGTGATCTCTCTCTGTCAAGTAAATAAATAAATTCTTAAAAAAAAAAAACATAATATAGGGGTGCCTGGGTGGCTCAATGGGGCTCTCTGCTCAGCGGGGAGCCTGCTTCCCCCCCTCTCTCTCTGCCTGCCTCTCTGCCTGCTTGTGATCTCTCTCTGTGTGTCAAATAAATAAATGGGGTCTTTAAAAAAAAAAAAGTACATAGTACAAAATCTTCCATCTTAACCATTTTAAATGCACAGAACTTGCATGTTAATGGTATGCACATTTTTGCACAACAAATCTTGGGAAACTTCATCTCGCAAACCTGAAACTCTCCCATCCTTTGAATGACATCTCCATTTTTCCCTACCTCTCCCAGCCCCTGGGAACCAACATTCTACTTTCTAAGAGTCTCACTACTCTAGATACCTATTCGTGGAATCATACAGTATTTGTCTTCCTGTGACTGACTTACTTCATTTAACATAATGTCCTCAAGGTCCATAAGGTCCTCAAGGTTGTAGCAGGGGATAGGGTTTCCTTCTTTCTAAGTCTGAATAATATCCCACTGTACACATAACATATACTACTTTGCTGGTGAATGGTGAGAAGGGACAGACTTGTGAAAATGCACCTGAGCCAATCCAGCTCCTGGAGGAAGGAAGAGACGGTTGCCTCTGGCAGGCTCAAATATCTGAGTAGTGCCCTGTTTCCTCATTGATTTTTTTTAGGTGTCAAGTACGTGTTGAGAACTACCACGTTCCCACGTACTTGATGCATGAGGGAAAACAGACTGAGTCTCCATCTTCGGGATGCTTCCAGTACAGGGGGAGCAAACACACCAATGAGCCCCAAAATGCCCCAGCCCAATGCAATAGTGAGAGGAGTACAGCCGGCTGCTGTGTTGTGAGGATACTTCAGCAACCCTGTGGCTGGGCTGTCAGACAAAACACAGGATTCCCAGTGAAGCTTGAATTTTAGAGAAACAATGAATATATATATATATTTTTAGTTGAAGTATATTCTAAATATTATTTAGTATATGCATATCCCATGCTGACTGGGTATCCTTCCTTTGGAGTTGAGACTATATTTGGGATTTATAGTGACAGGATAATCTCTGACTTATGAGTGGACAAAAAGATGATGGCATTTTTATCTGAGGAAGGGATTGATTTTTTTAAACTTTCTTTTTCTTCTTAAGTAGGCTCCATGCCCAACGTGGGCCTTGAACTCACAACCTTGAGCTCAAAGGCAATTCATGAAAGAAACCCAGAGAAACAGCAGCCGGCTTCTCCCAGAGCAGGCCATCCAAGAAAAAGAGCCAGGAGCAAGTTATAACGTGCTTATGACCTATCTTGGAGGTCTAACTCTTTTACTTCCACAAATTCTACATTCATTAAAAGCATGTCACTATGTCCAGCCCACAGCCAAGCAGAGGCTAAATAAGCATCCTATCTTAAACAGAGAAGTGTTATAAGAACTTGTGAACATGTTAAACCACAACAATCCCACATCTTCTTTCCCAGGCAACCTACCATCGAGCCCTTGCAACACACTCACACATCCTTTGCCTTATAACCTTCAGGTATGGAGGCCGATCCACACACAACCGTTCCCCCCCACCCCAGGCTCTGCCAAAAGCAGCCAGACAGCCTTGTCTGGCCCTTTGGCTTCCAGGTAGCAGTCCGCACTCTGCTTGAGTGCACACCCACCCTCTGTGTCACACCCACTTCTCAAAGTTCTTGGTCTTCTCCAGCTTGGGGTTAGAAGGAAGCACCTTCAACTTCCCAAAAAAAGGAAATTGGGGGTCCAGACACAGCAACAGCTCTCTCTTCAGCAAGTCTAGTTCTCTTCTTCCTCTCCTCGCTCACTACTTTTTTGAAGATTTTCTTATTTGTTTATTTATTTATTGAGAGAGGGAGTGAGTGAGCACAGCGGGGGAGGGAAAAAGGGAGAGGGAGAGACAGAACCTCAAGCAGACTCCCCACTGAGCATGGAGCCCCACGTGAGGCTTGATCTAATGACCCTGAGATCATGGCCTGAGCAGAAACCAAGAGTCAGACGCTTAATTGACTGAGCTACCCAGGTGCCCCTCGGTTACTACTTTTTAAGGACATCCAAAGAGGCAGGTGCCTAGAGATTTTCTTTGAAGACAATGCAGAACTGTCTCCCACTCACTCTGCCAGGAAAAGTCTCAATCTAACATCTTTCATATTGATATATAAGAGGACTTAATTCAGGATAAAGAAAGCATTACAAACCAGGAAAAGGGATGGTGTTTCACAGATCATGTGAACAAAACTGGCTCTTGGATTTGAGAGACTCTTAAATTAGATCCTCACTATGCATCATATGAGAAAGAAAAAAAATCTACATACATTAAGCCAATAAAAAACAATTAACAACTGGAAAACTTTTAAGTGGTTAGTTAACTAATATTGAATAATAAAGAAACTTCTAGGGGCACCTTCAGCTCAGGTCATGATCCCAGGATCCTGGGATAGAACCCCGCATCAGGCTCTCTGCTCGGCAGGGAGCCTGCTTCCTCCTCTCTCTCTGCCTGCCTCTCTGCCTACTTGTGATCTCTGTCTGTCAAATAAATAAATAAAATCTTCAAAAAAAAAAAAATAGAGGAACTTCTAAAACTGAAGGTGGTGGGGGGAAGCACAGAGTAAAAGATGATTAGTTTAACAGATCTTTTTAACTAAAACACTTAACAGCCATTGAGAACTGACCACTAAATTGAGAATCCTCTCCTAGGATCAGAAGTGGTAGAGATCACAAGAATACAACCTGTATGTTATATGACAGACCAAGAAATGGCTTCCTGTAATATTCTATGAGTCGCCTTGAACTGAACCTACATAGCATGATTTAAACTCTGCAGTGAAATTTATATTTTCCATCATAATAAAATAATATTTGTAATTAACACAGCCAGGGAGCAGGCTATATTTTTGCTCATTCATTTCACAAATGCTGTTATGAACCCAGAATTTGCCCAGCATTGTTTGAGGCTCATGGGACCCAATGGTGAAACAGACCATGGTCCCTATCCCATGTATTTTACCTTCTTTAGAGGCAAAGGGACAATACATAAGTACTGAAATCAATGTATTTT
The DNA here is from genome assembly GCF_964662115.1 of Mustela nivalis. Taxonomy (NCBI): domain Eukaryota; kingdom Metazoa; phylum Chordata; class Mammalia; order Carnivora; family Mustelidae; genus Mustela; species Mustela nivalis. Next base: position 56,536,357 of record NC_139027.1, read on the forward strand.
TTCACATTGTGAGAAACTGCATTGTATTTTTATGACCCAGAACAGTTTTCACCATTTAGCAGGGAACCCGTTGAAAGCTACGGTTTTCAACATTGGCTGCACTATGGACCAATGTGGGAAGCTTTAAAAAATGTACTGATGCCTAGGTACTACTCCAAAAGATTCTGAAAAAAAAAAAGTGTTGCCTGAGTATCAGGATTTTAAATGCGTCTTTTCAGGTGATTATAATGTGAAGCCAGACTGACAACCACTGAAAAGGGTATTTAAAGAAGTGACCACTAGATGTCGCTGTCCCCAAAGTTTTGAGGAGGGCTAGTCCTGAAGTAATCAATGATTAAATTCCCAAATAGATAAATTTTCTTTAGTCAGGAACTGGGCCCCAGGAAAATCTCAGCAACAAATACCCCCCAATTCCTCTTTGAAAGGAAGCAAGTCACACAAAATCCAAGTGTATTCGTTTCTTATGGCTGCCATAACAAAATGCCATAACAGAACGAGTGGCTGAAACAACAGAAACTTATTTTCTGACAGTTCTGAAAGCCAAAGTCCAAATTTAAGGTATCAGCAAGGTTGGTTTCTTCTAAGGTCTCTCTTCTTGGCGGGAAGAGGCTGGCTTCTCCCTGTGCCCCCTCATGGTCATTCCTCTGTCTGCATTGTCTGTGTCCTAATCTCGGCTTATAAGGGTATCAGTTGTATTGATTGAGTACTCACCCTAAAGACCCTGTTTCCACTTAATTACCTTTTTAAAGGTCCTGTCTTCAGCGACAGTGACATTATGAGGTACTGGGCTTCAGCCTATGAATTTTAAAGGACTACAATTCCACCAACTACACCAAAAAATCAAAACCAAAACTGGGGTGCCTGGCTGGCTCAGTGGATTAAGGCCTCTGCCTTCAGCTTGGGTGGCTTGGGTCATGGTCCTGGGGTCCTGAGATAGAGCACGGAGTCAGAGTCAGGTTCTCTGCTCAGCGGGAAGCCTGCTTCCTCCTCTCTCTCTCTGCCTGCCTCTCTGCCTGCTTGTGATCTCTCTGTCAAATAAATAAATAAAATCTTTAAAAAAAAAAATCCCATTGATTAATTGCAAAAGAATGTTTTCTTAACCATCAACCACACTACAGACCTCTCACAGGATGACTGTGGAGAGATAGTTGCCTTTTTTCTTTTTAAAGTCTCCTTTCAAGGGTCACACCTGTTACTCAGTTTTAATCCAACGTTTTCTAAATAGCCCCCACAGGCTTAGGTTTAAAGTATTCACTAAGTTATTTAACCCTATTTTCTGAGCCAAGATACTGAGTTTAAAAAAAAAAAAAAGGCGACAGCCTGAGAAAAGGGGAACAGAGTTATTTTGACTGCTGTGGTAGTGAACTAGCTTCTCATTACTGTTTTTACAACACAAGTGAAACATGTCCATTGGAGAAAAGTTAGAAAGTACAATACAAAAAATTAAAGTCATCCAAAACTCTACTACCAAAGTAACACTAAGAATATATCCATCAAGACTTCTCATTGTATATGTGTGTGCACCCTCAAAAAAGAAACTATATAGTTGGTGACCTCTTTTTTTACAGAGCAAAATTCCTGAGCACTTTTCCATGTCAGTATTAAAGCAGAAAAGACTTGGGAGAAGGAAATCTATAACAATTTTATGTGTTTATGTATATATTTAGATGAAAGTTATACATGTACATAATTGAAACTGCAAACCATGATGTAGGGTATAAACAAAAAGGAAAACTCCCTTTCTTCATTCCATCTCCACTCCTACCCCACCCCCGGTCTCTTCTTTTTAAGACAAAGAGTAAATTAGGACTATTCTGGAACTTCGGGCAGTTTGTGAACGTGGCACTGTGTTAGAGCTGTGGGTTAAAAATTGTGATTTAGGGTTGCCAAAGTCCTCATCTACTACAGAAAGTTAAAAAAAATTTTTTTTTTTTTTAATCCCTACAGATGCCTGTCAGGGTGTCTGAATCCCATCACCAAAGTCACCCTTTTCCAGCCCTCTGGAGATTCTTTTTCTTTATAGTTGTTATGATGGTTGCCTCAGAGGCATGACTCCTATAACAGTTAACACACTCCCACACACTTTCCTGTCTGGTGAAATCACTCCTGTCCATTGAACTTAACCCAAGAGAAGGTTCTAGAATTGCTCCCTCCAATACAATAACTGATAAATGCATATGGCTGTTTAAATTTAAATTAGTTAAAATGGAAAATGTAGCAAAACCGTGGGGTCTGGTGCCCCCTTTTCTGCACCCCCTCGCTGTTACTGAGCAACAACTGACCCCATGCATAGAAGCTGGATCCCAGCTGTCCAGGTACAAGGCTTAAAGGGTGCCGTGGAAGCTGTGGGTCTTACCACAATGCTTACAGTCAACTCAGCCCCCAAGACTCTGTCATTAAAACCAATCTGCCACATCTCGATTTGCAATTTTGTTGAAAAGGAACCATTTAGGACCTCACCAAGAGTCTAGAGGGATGTGTGCACAAGCAAGTCAGACTAGTGAGAAGGGAGCCCAGGAAGCAGAAGCTCCTACCAACAAATACCAAACCCACTTCTCTTCCACATCCTGACCCTCACACAGCCTTAAGGAACCTGAAATAAGCTCAGGACCCTCTCCTTCTCAGTCCCAAACCCTGGCTGGAGTCCCATGCCCAGACCAGAACTGAACACGCCCACCTATGGGTAGAATGAAAGAAAGCCTTCCACAGGCGCCAAAATCCTCTGCAGGATTTAGGACCAACAGGAATTCCAGCTTTATCAAGAAAGTCACACTGAGCCCGTGGGTGAAGGTTTTACTCAGAGAAAAGGGTGTCACACACCAAAAACAAATGAAAATAGCTTCAGGACACGGAGCAAAAAGAGAAAATTTTCCAAGCTTTTCCTGGCAGGAGTGTGTCTAAATTGCTGTCCAAAAAAATCTCATGACAGTGATCCCCGCGCTGGTTCAGAAGCACCAACAACATGGCAAGCTCACTTGAACTTCAAGCCGCTGCATGCTCTACAGAGCCCATGGAGAAACCAAATACCCTTCAAGCTAAAACAAACCAAACACCTCCCCCAGACAGATCCTCACACGCACATGCACTCCACTGACTGTTCTCACAACAAATGAAATACATGCTGCGGAAAGTTCCTTCGGAGTTTCAGCACAAGCCGAGCAGCATCTGGCCCTTGTGAGTTCAGCAACACAATTAATGTCCATAGGAAGCATGCCTAGGTTTTGCCAAGCGTTAGAGCAGGGTGCCTTTAGAAATTATCTGGTGGCTGTCTCTGCCATCAGGAAGAGAACTGAAGCCCAAGAAGTAAAGAAACACCTGGAGGTCAGAGCTGGTTACTGGCAGAGGCAGAAACAGAACACAAGAGCCAACATTTTTTTTTTTTTTTTTAACGTAGGCTCCATGCCCAGCATGGAGCCCATTGCAGGGCTTGAACTCGCAACCCTGAAATCAAGACTTGAGCTGAGACCAAGAGTCGGAAGCTTAACTGACTGAGCCACCCATGTTCCCCACGGGAGACAACTTCTGACTGAGCCCTTTACCACTACTCCATGCTGCTCCCATCATCCAGAAAGCAGATAACATGATGTTATAGGAGATTTTTTATTTTGATTGAGCCCAGATGTCTTTTAATAGCAGCAATTTTTTCTAAAACTGAATTATCCAAATCACCCCCACAAGTTTACTGCAAACATTAGGGGCCCAGCTATGGCCAAATGAAGGGCCAAGTTGCTAAATGAGGCAAGGTACCCTCCAGAGGAAATTTGGAGCCCCAGTGCCAGTGGGAAAGTCAGAACCAAGTTCTTTTTTTTTTTTTTTTTTTTTTTTTAATTTATTTGACAGACAGAGATCACAAGTAGACAGAGCAGCAGGCAGAGAGAGAGGAAGGAGCAGGCTTCCTGCTGAGCAGAGAGCCTGATGGGGGGCTCGATACCAGGACCCTGGGATCATGACCCAAGCCGAAGGCAGAGGCTTTAACCCACTAAGCCACCCAGGCGCCCCCAGAACCAAGGTCTTAAGAGAGAACTAGGAGTGTTACCAGGGAGTTCAGTCTAATTCCAGAGGTACAGAGACAGAATGAGGAAAAGGATGGAAGCCTAAGATTAAAGGTCAGATTGAAATGAGATTGGATGGAGTGGGAAGGGATAGGACTCCAGGGGAACACCATTCACCTTTACAAAGTCTAGTCTAAGGACCAGAGCACCCTGGAATTGTGCAGTGCACAGGCTGCACAACTAGTCATGGTGACATGACCAGGAATGAACAGGCATCATATAGCAACTAAAAAAAATATTGCTCTGAATGGCTGGAAGTGTCTTTGGTTCACCCACATTGGTCAGTGGCTAAATGGTACAAGATGCTACAACCTAACTTAAAGGTTGCTGAGGTCTGCTGAGGTCCCAGCAGACACAAGGTCTATAGTCCTTATTAATTTGTAGGTTTACACTAATCCATGGGTTTAAAGGTGTAATTATTTGAAGTTGTTACATTCACAAGTATGATTTTAGTATCTTAAATGCAAAACAAATTCAAGAAAGAATGTGTAGGGAAGTATCTTTGAGATATTAAAACATCATTTTAAGTCCTGGAGTCTCTCCTTCCTAGCCAAGCCAGCCCTACTGAATTCGTGTCATTCACTGTGCACCTTGGGAAGGGGGAGCCACCACCACTAAGGTCAGAGAAGTCATAGATGCAGTTTCAACATGAGATTTTTGAGATCCATAAAGAGAAAGTAGACTTGAAAAACAGGCTTTATTTAAAAAGAAAAAGGTTTTCCAAATTCCAAAGCTTCCTTTTTGACATCAAGAGCAAAACTTAAGATCTTAGTCCAGATTTTACTATAAACTGCATGTAAAGAGGATGCAAGATAGGATAAAGTATAGTTTTTAGTGGAGAAAAAATAAAGGTGAAAGTGGAAGGCAGGAAATAGTGAGTATAAGACAACGGTCTGGGTCTCCAAGAAGGAGAAAAGCAACCCTCACCATGCAAGGCTTAAAAGCCACTCTAGACGTAATGTGAGGGTGATCCCCCGGTGTTCCAAGTTGGTGCCCCAGGTGCAGAAGAGACCAGCACTCTGGAACAGGAGCAAAGGGAGGCTACATCAGAGAGGGTGTTTGTCCAGTCTATGCTGGTGAGCAGGAGAGCCAGTGTTTCCTGGCAGGGACTTGGAAGTGCTGAGAATCAGTTGACACAGACTCTGGGAAGTTTAGCGTGGAAACAAGAAAAGATCATGTCAGCAGCTGCAAACATAGCTTGATGCCAGAGCTAAACAGGCAAGACCTAGCCCTCAGCAGAGGCCTCCTGGGCACCAGACAAGACCAGTCATGCTGCAACCGGTCAGAAAAAAGCCCTGGAGGGCCCGTTGATGATGGAAAGGGGACAAAGTAATTACAGAAGAGGATATCTATTTGGCTTACTAGAACCATAATATGCACATTGTAACCTGCTACTGCTTTATAATGGAAACAGAAGAGAAAATGTAACTGTTACAGAACATCTTTCCCAGTGGCCAGCTGTAAATGAAAATGGGCCAGCTGTAAAACTACCTCAGGTGTCCCCATCTAGTTACTCACTCTACAGAGTGTGGTTGTGTCATCCACACTCATGCCTCCCTGTGAGCGAGGCAGCTCTCAAGAACAGCTGTCGGTGGTGGGTGGGGTGTGGGGGAAGCCCCAAATTCACTCCGACCTGTTCCTTCGCAAAGGCTTTGTTTTCGTCTGGTCAGGCTTATATAACAAATACCATAGATCGGGGGCTCAAAACTCAAAGTACACACATTTCTCTCTCATGGTTCCGGAGAATAAAAGTCCAAGATCAAGGTGCTGGCATAACGGGGTTCTGGTGAGAACCCTTTCCCAGCTTGGAGAAGGCGGTCTTCCCACTGCATTCGCATGTGGCAAAGAGATCGTCTCTGCCGTGTCTCCTCTTGTGAGGATAGCGTGATGGTTAGTTTGATGTGTCAGCTTGACGGGGCTCGGGGATGCCCAGATAGCAGTTAAACATTATTTCTGGGTGTGCCTGCGAGGACGTTTCTGGAAGAAAATATCGTTCGATTCAGTAGACTGGGGGTTCCCAGATGAAACAAAAAGGCGAAGGGAGAGTGGATTCCCTCTCTCTCTTCTTGTGCCGCTATGTCCGTCTTCTGCCCTCAGACACTGGAGCTCCTGGTTGCTGGGCCTTTAGACTCCAGGAATTTCATCAGCAGCCCTCCGGTTCTCAGACCTTCAGATCAGACTGAATTATACCACCAGCTTTCCTGGTTGTCCAGCTTGCAGACGGCAAATCATGGGGCTTCTCAGCCTCCCTGGCTCCATGAGCCAATTCCTATAATAAATCTCTAACCTGCAGGAATCTCCCTTTCTCCCTTCCTTCCTTCCTTCCTTCTTTCCTTCCTTCCTTCCTTCCTTCCTTCCTTCCTTCCTTCCTTCCTTCCTTCCTTCCTTCCTTCCTTCCTTCCTTCCTTTCTTTGCATCTACCTATCTATTCCGTTTCTCTGCAGAACATTGAATATAGGCACTAACCCCATTTAAGAATGCTTCACCCTTGTGACCTAATTACCCCCAAAGGCCTCACCTGCAAATACTATCACACTGGGGATTAGGGTTTCAACAGATGAATTTTAGGGAGACACAAACAGTCTATAATAGGCTTTGAGTAAAAGTTACACCACAGCCATGAAGCAAATCTCCAGGAGTCCTGTAAAGTAGTCCAATCTGGCTTCTTGTCCCCACCTCTTGGTGGACTGGTGGCCACGTTGGCCCAGTTATGAAGTGGGAAAAGAGTGGGGACCTCAGTCACCATGGTAACCCAGACAGCACCTTTAATTTTCAGGCTGTGAAAATACAAAGCAGGCTGTAGGCCAGAAATAGGTGGTGGGCATCCTGAGGGGAAGGGTGCCCTTTAAATTTTCCTAGCTAACTTGGATAAAAGTGCCCATGCTGCCCATTAAGCAAGGATTCTGAGGAATCCAGAGTGTTCAATGAATGCATGTTGAGGACGCTTTCGAAGGTCTTTGAGCTTTTCAGATAGAAATGTCATTTCATGATGCAACATGGGGGCTTAAGTGGGTAGAAGAAGAATCAATGAAACAAGATGGGATTGGGAGGGAGACAAACCATAAGTGACTCTTAATCTCACAAAACAAACTGAGGGTTGCTGGGGGGAGGGGGATTGGGAGAAGGGGGTGGGGTTATGGACATTGGGGAGGGTATGTGCTATGGTGAGTGCTGTGAAGTGTGTAAACCTGGTGATTCACAGACCTGTACCCCTGGGAATAAAAATATATGTTTATAAAAAATAAAAAATTTTAATAAATAAATAAATAAATAAATAAAAGAGGAAAAAAAAAAAAGAAATGTCATTTCAACATAAGGTATCTTATTTTCAATTCTTGGGATTAATGGATAGGGACCAGAGATTTCCTACATGTTTTCCTCTCATTTCCAAAGTGTTCATTATTTAGTGGGGGACAGGTACTTTCTCTTATATTGTTCAGGGTTACTTGTCTGAAGAGTTGTGTCTTCACCCCGAAGAAGCTATTTGTGGCCTGCCTCAGGCTCCTGCCCCGGAGAAGGGAAGGCCTAAGTCGGCAGAAGAATCTAAAACAGCAGCCGCCTCAAAGCTGTGGTCCTTTTGAAAATGGTCTTCAAAGTCCCAGGTCCATAATGGGGAAGAAGAGAGGGCAAAGAGAACACTGAAGAGGAGAGTAATTAAGAACAAGGATTTTCCTCGATGGCTTTTCTGTTTCCCTCACTTCTAAAGCTGTATAAATGTACGAGTTTGCTTCTAGGCTGAGCGTGGCAAACAGTGTATCACGGCTTGCTGCTCCGCCCACCGCCAGCTAGACCCCTAGGTGGGGAGACTATAAAATTTAGTGTCCTAACCGGACGTGTTTAAGAGAGAGAGAGCACTCTTCATAACCGCAATAAGAGAGGGGTCAATGACCTATGGCGCACGGCCAAATGTCCCGCCACCTGTTTCGAACACAGCCGCTTTCACTCATGGCCTAGAGTCTCTGGCCACTTTCACACGACGTCAGTGCTGTGGCTGTGACAGAGACTGCAAGGGGCCTCTCGACCCTCGAAGCCAAAAATATATACTCTCTGACTGCGTTTTGAGAACTATGGGTATAAAAGACATATATCCACCTGCAGCAGGATTTCTGGGTTCCTAAAAAAGCCCTGTTTCCAGATGAGCACGGCCGAAGTCAGCCCCAGATGCCCTCAACAGAATCTGCCCTTCTCATAACTTCTGGTATCCTTCTCCACCTCTGTTTTGTGGGGCAAGTGGCATAATACCTCCGCAAGGCTCAGGAGGTGGGGCAGTGGTGTAGAGTGACAGGACAGAGAAGAAAAGTCCTTCCCCACAGCAGAACCTAAAGTTCTGTGACTTATATACAGATCATAAAGCCAACATTCCCTCTCCCCCTCCACCCCCACCCCCATCAAATTAAAGTGTTAGGATTTCTCTCTCCCTCTCCCACCCAGCCTCCCTGTGTCATCCTATTGCAATCCCAAAGCAGAACCTGGTAATCCTTTTAAAGCTGATTCCATCTGTATGCAAGTCAGGGAGCACCCAAGCTTGGCCCTACAGCTCTTCTTTGCAGCTCTTGCCTGGGTCTTGCTGTAACTTAAATTCAGGATGATCAATGGCAAGAACTCACTGGTTTTACTGTCCACAAATCAAGTGAAGAGGTCATCCAGATGATGACGGTAATGATGGTGACAATGGTGATCACTTGTAGCAAGCATTTAAAATGTGCCAGACACTGTTCCCATTCATCTACACAATTCAGTGAAATTGGTAGTGCTGTGGTTATCATTTAAGAGACAGAGCAACTGGAGCTAAGAGTGGTTGCCCACAGAACCTTGTTATGGGTTGAATTGTGTCCCCTCAGATTCGTGTGTTGAAGTCCTAATCCCTGGTATCTCAGTATGTGCTATTTGCATATGGGAGTTTAAAGTAGTAATAAGCTAAAATGAGGTCATTAGGGAACCTTTATAAAAATGGTAAATTTGGGGGCGCCTGGGTGGCTCACTGGGTTAAAGCCTCTGCCTTCGGCTCAGGTCATGATCCCAGGGTCCTGGGATCAAGCCCCACATCTGGCTCTCTACTCAGTGGGGAGCCTGCTTCCACCTCTCTCTCTGCCTGCCTCTCTGCCTACTTGTGATCTCTGTCTAATAGATAAATAAAATCTTTTTTAAAAAATGGGAAATTTGGAGACAGACACACATAGAGGCAACATGAAAAGATAGAGGGAGAAGATGGCCATCAACAAGCCACAGAGAGAGATCCTTCCCTTGTGGTCCTCCAGAGGGGCTAACCCTACCAACACCTTCATTTCAGAATTCTAGCCAGAACTGTAAGACAATATACGTTTTTTGTCTAAGCCATCCAGTCTATGGGACCAGCAGCCCCGACAAACTAATACAACACCCAGTTAGTATTCAACCCAGGCATAACTGACCCCTACCAATGGGCCCTTTGGTCATAAACACGACTGCCACCTAGCCAAGAAGGTAAAGCAGTTGCTCCAGTTAGGTCCTGCCAAGACCTGGCTGGAACCTGCAGCCCGTTCTGGCACCAAAGCGAAAGCCATCAAAGATGGGAACACTGGGGCCTGTTGCTTGCTTCATCCATATTCCTCACCCCCAACCCATCCTATTCATCCCACCTCACATCTTCCCCTTTTTTCATGGTGCTTCTCTCAGCTGGTTCCTTGGGCCACTGACAGCCACCCCATTTCTTCCAGTCTGTTCCTCCATCCAGAATACCCTGGGACCTTTCTTTCTATGTAGATAATCTCCTCTGCTTCTCAGCCTTTCTGCTGAATGTGTTGTCCACCTCGTGCTTCCCCATACTCCCTTGGCCCAAGGCAAAAAGACACAGCAGAGAGGCATCCTGTTCACGGTTGCTGCTTTGAAACATCAGTCTCCCACCCTTGGCCAAGCTTCTCCTCCTCTGATACTCCCAACATCCACCATAGCCAGTATTCCTTTTTCTAGGCCATACCCACCTCCACTGAGAACTTGAGCATCTGCCATCATCTTAAGAGATTTCAACATCTACTGTATGGACCTCATCCCATCTAACACCCCAGGTTCAAATTTCCTCAACTCCCCAGGACTCCTAACTCCACTCTATCCCCCCATACTCCAGCCTCACGCACTTGAACCATGCACTTCTGACTGAAAAACCAAGGCCTCTTGCCCTTCTCTCCCCCATACCAACTCATCCCTGACACTTCCTCCACCTTATTTCCACATCCAGTTAAGATCCAAATCCCACTGAATTTATCAGTTAAATATTTCTCTTACCTGGCCTCCCCCTCTGCCACATTTCTACCCTTACTGTCTTAGGTCATGCCTGCACCACCTCTGTCCTGGACTAGTGCAATAGCTGACTGCCTGTTTGACTCCAGTCCTGTCATCCTCAAATCTGTCCTCTGCACCAGCTGCCAGAGTGGTTTATCTGAAAATGCAGACTCTGGTTTAAGATTCCCAGTGCCTGCATACAACCAAGACCTCCCCGATAAAGTCTGAGCTCCTCTCACGGTTTAATAAGTTTCCACAACCTGGTCCTATCTATGCTCCAGCCTCGAATATGAAGTTCAGGTTCATCAGAAAACCTGACCATGACACAGCATCTGCAGCTGCCTCACACCTCCATGTTCAGGCTTCTTGGTAACACTTGCAGCACCAATGGAGACCTGCATACCATGTGTCTCAATATTAGCATTTCTAATCAAGCTAACAAACTGTCCAATACATGTTTTCTCTTTTTCAGTGGAGATATAATTCACTTTTATAAATCCTCCATTTTAAAGGGTATAAGTCAGGGGCGCTTGAGTGGCTCGGTCAGTTAAATGTCTGCCTTCGGCTCAGTCATGATCCCAGGGTCCTGGGATAAAGTCCCATGTTGAGCTCCCTGCCCAGTGGGGAGCCTGCTTCTCCCTCCCCCTGTTCATGTGTGCTCGCCTTCTCTCTCCTTCTCAAATAAAATCTTGAAAATATAACAAGAGGGGCGCCAAGGTGGCTCAGTCGGTCAAGCATCTGACTTTAGCTCAGGTCCTGATCTCAGAGTCCTGGGATCAAGCCCCACACTGGGCTCCCTGCTCAATGGGGAGTTTGCCTCTCCTTCTCCCTCTCTCCTGCCCCTCTCCCAGCTTGCACTTTCTCTCTCATATAAATAAATAAAATATTTTAAAAAATAAATAATAGGAAAGTGTACAAGTCAGTGGTTTTCAGTATGTTCTCAGAATCATACCACCATAACCATGATCTACTTCAGAACACTTTCATCTCTCTAAAAAGAAACATATCCATGAATAGTCCTTGCCCATTCCCTCCTCCTGGAGCACCTTGCAACCACTAACCTTCCCGCCTTTATGGATTCGCCCGTTCTGGACCTGTCATATGAATGGAATCATATGGCATGTGACTTTTTATGACCGGCTGGTTGTACTTAACATAAGGTTTTCAAGGTTCATCACGTGGGAGCGTGTGTCAGTGCTTTATTCCTTATGCAGCTGCATAATATTCCATTATAGGAATACAACACATTTTACTTATTCATTTGTCATTGGAGGGATATTTCTGCTGCTTCTACCTTTTGGTAATTACAAAGCACACTACTGTGAACGTCCACGTACAAATGTTTGTGTGGACATGTTTTCAATTCTTGGGCACATTCCTTGGAGGGGACTTGCTAAGTCACAGGTAGCTCTGTGCACAGCTTTCCGCAGCAGCCCTGTGCACCCTCTCACAACCCGCCTGCAGTGTACGAGGGCTCTGGTTTTTCCATACTCTCACCAGCGCTTGTTATTGTCTGTCTTTTTTTTTTTTAATATTTTATTTATTTATTTGACAAAGAGAGATCACAGGTAGGTAGAGAGGCTGGCAGAGAGAGAGAGAGAGAGAGAGAGAGGGAAGCAGGCTCCCCGCTGAGCAGAGAGCCCGATGTGGGACTCGATCCCAGGACCCCGAGATCATGACCTGAGCTGAAGGCAGTGGCTTACCCCACTGAGCCACCCAGGAGCCCCATATTGTCTGTCTTTTTTATTTCAGCTATTCTAATGGCTTCAATTTTTTTTTCCTCTGGCCTTGACAAATATGTTTATAGTAACAGGAAGACTGGGTTTGTATTTGGAAACATTGGACTTCTTGGAGTTTAGGAAAAGCCAGCCCCTGTCTCCCAGCCCCCAGCTTGCCACTCGCTCTCCCCTGCTGGGTTTGTCCTCTGCCACTGGGCATCTCAAGCTTGTGTGTGGACAGTCCCGTACCAGCATCCAAGCTCCATCCACACACCCCCGGACAGTTGCCTCCTGGGCTGGAGGTTTGGGCATCCATGATAGGGCCTGACCCTGGAAAGAGGTTCATGGAGGAGACCCACGCAGGCTCTAGAAGCAGGCTCGGGGCCACTGGAACACGGAATTCTGGGCTCCCAGAACCCAGAGCAGTCTGGGAGATGTGAGCTTTGCATGAGCACATCCCTTTCTCCCATGGCCTCCTCATTCCTTGTGGGAGGAGAGGGGCTGGAAGAGGGCCAGACGTGCAGAAGTTCGAGAGCAGCGTCCTGCCCATGTTTGATGATGGCACACTCCGTGTTCTTGTTGTCACTTACTTCTAGAATGCTCGGCCTCTCTGGAAGATCCTTAGTCACTTTTTTTTTTTTTAAGATTTCATTTATCTGAGAGAAAGAGGTCACAAGTGCGAGGAGGACTGAGCCAGCCAGGCAGCCCATCCTTTGTCATTCTTGAGACACATATATCATATGGGAAGCAAGCCTTCCCAGACACCCCTCACAGCAGGCCACCCCACAGCAGCACCAGGCCCCGGGGGTTGTAAAAAGCAGTAAGACCGCAGTTTTTCCAAAAGGCAGGGAGCTGATGGTAGTGACAGCCAAGTAAATTGGCAAAGTACAGAGTGAGGAGCACAATGATCAGCATATAGCTGGGGTGCTGGGGGCATGGGAGAATCACCTCATCCGGCCTTGGGGGACTGGAGGAGGGTCGTCTAGCATAAATGACCCATAAGCTAAGACCAGGAAGGCAGGCCATATTTAACCAAGCAAGAGGGAATGCCCCTAGCAGGAACTTCTCCAGTGTTCTAACAGTCAGATACACTCAAACGTTGCTAGCTTTCTGCCATCAGCACTGAGAAGCACGCGGTGCAACTGCAGAAGCTGAACACGCCAGACGCTTAATGCATTTCATGTATGACAGGTCATATTAGACATGCTAATCATTGCCCTTAATGCCCCCACCCCTTTCTGGGGGAGTAAACTTTAACCATCGCCCCTGTTGCCTGCATCTCTGTTTCTAGTTGGAAGAAGGGGAAGGCATGAAATGTTCACGTGCTGACTGGTGAGTGACCAGGGGCCAGCCTGGGAGGCCTTGAGGGCTGGGTGACAGCAGTTAGGAGAAACTGCTGACATGAATGGAACCAGAGTCACAATATCGTATGCTGACCCCCAGGCAGACTCAGGAACTCCTGAGGCCTGGGCGGACTGCTCAGTTGAGCCTATTGCCCTGGATGTGACCCTCGGCCAGGAGCAGACACCTTTGCCACAGCCCCCACTTTGGATCAGGATCAGAGTGGAGGAAAAGAGATTCCCAAACCAGTCTGTTCCTTGTAAGCTGCTCTGGTGGGAGCTTTGCTGCTGACAAACAATTAAATCCTCAGCTTAAATTTGATATTTTAATGATCCCACATTCTATTTATTTGATTTATTGTCCAACCCCCAATGTTTTCAAATCCTTTTTGCAGTACACAGCAAAATACAACTCTGTCTCATACCTTATTTTGTAGGTCACATTCCTTGGGCTGCTTCAATATAATAGTATTTGCTTATACAGAGCAACCTTTCTTCCTGCATGTTGTCTCCATGATTTCCACCAGAGGGAGCTAACGGGTCCTGTTTGGACTTGCTTTCTTGGCTCTTAGCCTCCCTGCATCCCAGCAGGCTGAAGGTGAAAGGTTGAAGTGTTTCAGACCTGGTGCCTGTAAACCATATTGACAGTTGCTGAATATTCTGATGTATAGCACTTGGTAGAGCACTGGGATTTGGGGGAAACTTATCTAAAGGGAATAAGAAACGAACCTCTTTTCTTTAAAAATGAGAGATCTGGGGAAAATGGGAAAAAAAGCTTTCTATTGATTGCTGTGAATAATACCACTGCCTGTATATATGTTTATTGAACACTTTTATTCTGAAGGGTATGATTTAAAAAAATAAAATAACTACATGTGGTAATTATAAATTGATAGGTATTTTAATGGGACACTTAAATCTTATTTCTAAAGTTATTTTTAAAATATTAGAGCATGTAAATGATTAGGTGACTCATTCTGTGTTCAAGAGCTGTTTCTTTGGGGGAGAAGGGGAGAATCAGATTACTTTATTTGAAGGAATGGTAAGGAGATGTCTCTTGATGCCACACGAGGAAGCTTTCTGAATACCAAGTTAAGATGACTAGAAGTTCAGACAAGGAGTTGTACAGAGCAGTAGGAAGCTTTACTTGATGGCAGTGTCGTGGATGGTCTGGAATGGGCGTCAGAGATGGACCAAGCGGGCAGCTCTGGTCATCTGGGAATTGAAGAGTGATAAGGGCCAGACTTGGGTGACAAAGGAGGGTAAGAAAGGACACATATGTGAGACTTAGGACAGAGCGATTGACAAGACTATGACAGAACGACTGACAAGACTGGAGAGGCAAAAACAGGAAGGGATGGGAAGCAAGCCAGAATACAGACTCAAGATGGGCTGTGGCAAACAGGCAATGACAGTTCACTCTGAATTCAGCACCTCAACTAATCTCTGTATTTTCATCACATTCACATTCACTTAAACAACAACAGAACACACATGTGTGAAATATTATATATTTTCTCTGTAGATAAGGCTTGTTGCACAGGTCACACACCCCTTGCAATAACTGCAGGACCTTCACCCCACCCTGGGCTCCTTGGCACAGAACCTGACGAATATAAATGTGACAGTAACGAGCCATGTTATGCTGTCAGTCTGTCAGCAGCAGCACTGCTCTAGCTCTTGTGTCCCAGTGCAGTGGAAATGGGGACCTCTCCCTAGGTGGGCTGGGGCAGGGCTGGGGCAGGTTCAGGCAGCCTTGGAATCCTAAGCTTTGGCTTCTTCATCTTCCTCAAGCCTGAATTCCTCCTGGTGAAACAACCCTTCGAGAGCCCCTGAGCTTTTGTGGCTCAACATGCAATCGAGGGAGGTTAGGATGACAGAATTGTGAGTGACCCAGATGATTCTCCTCCTTCTCCAGAGCTCCCTTGCCAGGACACTCTCACTGAGCAGGACTTCCTGGGGCCGGATGTGGGGGCTTTTCTGAAGAAATCTGCAGTCAGCTGTGAATAATCACTGTTGAGCAAGAGAAAGAGCTCTGGACTCTCAGTCACATCTGAGACAATCTCAGTCACTAACAGAAATCTGCCCGCTGGAGTGAGAAGCCCCAGGGTGAAAAACCAGGAGGCCTTTGGAACAGCATCACAGGCCGGCTGAACTAATGAGGATGGAATCAGCACCGGCCCCATGGGGGAGGGGTGCTTACCCACCCCACTCCCCATGCAGAGGCCTTTGTTAAGAACAAGGCCACCATCAGGCACCTTCCCTGATGCTGTGACAGGAGATGCACCGTCTCCCTGGGAGCTTCCAGTCTAGGAGAGGAGGGATATGAGCCCCAGTAGTCCTCTTGTCTCTCCCTAACTGGCCTTAGTCATCTGCTAGCCTTCCACTTAGCCAAGCAACTGTGTCTGGCACACAGGTGATGCTCCCAAAATCTTTGCGATTCTCATGCCTAAAATGCAAGAGGCAGTCATAAGAGGAAGAGAAGATGCAACTCCTATGCTTCGGAATCCATTTACTACAGGTTTCCCAAGAGTGACACTACTGATCTTCTGGGCCAACTACCCTTTACTGTGGCTCTCCTGCATACCGAGCGAGGGCTCTCTGATCACATCCTTGGCCTCAGTAGCACTCTCTCTCAGGTACGATAATTGAAAGTTTCTCCAGCCATAGTGACATATTCCCAAGGGCAATGTCACCCACCTTGGGAATAACTGGTTATTCCTTAAAATTATGGCCGTTAAGTCATCCCATGACCCAGTCCTTCTTCTAGGGATTTCTGTACCCTGTTTCGATGAAAAATTCACACTTCTTAAAATCTCGTACCTCAGAACCTTATTCTCCTTTCAATATGTGGAACAAGTGATATGGTGACTGAATTCAAATTAAATTGGATTTCCGATTAATGGAAACAGATGCCAGTGGTTCCCTCATCCATACTCACTTCCACGGTTCTTCTGTCACAGAAACTACCCTTTCCAACAGCTACTACAACTAGTCACTGAGCAGTCGAACTGCAGCTCAAGGCAGTGAGCTTGCTCCCACCTGCCAGAGAGACACAGCTCAGCAGAGTGGTACATGCCACCTTGGGAAGACGGCCTACTCCACCCAAGACCCCAAAGCCATGACTTGAGATGGTGAGGGCTTTAGGTTACATCCAAATCTAGCCCAGAAACCACTTTCCAAATTTCTGTGTGTCCTGTGCCCACCTTCCGCTGTAAGGACCATCCTAGAGATCCTAGAGATGTGGGCACATGACCTAAAGCCCCAAACTCTGATTTTCAAACATCTTTCATTGAGATCCACTGGCTGACTGTGGGAGGATCACTGCAACATGAGCCCATTCTTCTTCTACATGGATGGAGAGAATGAATGGAGAGAAAGCACCATGGCCCAATAACCCCGGTCAGCTGTAGAAGCCACACACAAGCTCCCCATCAGGTGTCCTCTGTTGTTCTCCACTCGCCTGAGTAGACTGTGACACAGAGACATCTCTCAGACCCTGTCCCAGTTCCCGGCGGTGAGTCAGCTCAGCCCAGTGGTCTAATTTAATGCTTATTCACAAATTATAATTTTAGTACAATAGGGCACAGCTTTAAATAAGATTATGAGAAACCCACCCACCTATGACACGCCAGTAGGCTGCTCATCTCCCAACTTTGGGTGGACATTCTGTTAGTCATAGAGAAGCATCTGGGCCCAGCTCACTTGTCTCCCTGCTTTTTGTATCTCTAGACATTTTACCAAACAGACACTGAGTCAGAATAAGTGGGTTTAGCAATTAAAATCTGTGTGGAGGCTGCCTTGAGAAGCATTTGGTGGATTTAGAAATAAATATTCCTCCACAGCAAATCAAACACTCATTGTAAAAACCTGAATGTAATATGCATGAAGACCAGTTCGAGCTGAAATCTCACAGCATAATCTTTTCCTCCTTCAACAAGGAACACAAAGGACCTCCACTTGCTTGTGGGGAAAGCTGAGGAATTTAGAGTAGAACTGTCTCTAAGTACAAGCAGCAGTGAGGTTCTGTCAAAGGAAGTGTCTCTGTGCTTCTGAATAAGCACATTTCCATCAGGAACCTTGCTGAGCCACGGAGCGCCCCTAGGCAATGTCCCACCCACTAAGCCTTGGGCATTAAAATGAAACACGTAGTCCGAGGATCTGAACACACCCAATTTCCAGTCCATATTCTCCTCCAGTCTCTGAGGAGGACTTGGGGCTGGGATGTTGCTGAATTCTGAAAGCCCCTGAGAGGCCAGCAACGGAGACTCTGCAGGCCCTTCTCCCGGACCATGATGGGAGGAAAAGCCGCCTTCCGTAGCACGGCCACCCACAAGCCCAACATCATGCCTGGAAGATGTTCCTCTAGGACCTTTGTCTGTGTTCTCTCCACGTCTGTTGTGAGAGCCAGTGCACCTCCTGTAGCTACCCGCGAGCTCTGACGGGAGCTGGTGAGAGCCCTGACCCAGTAAGACTAAGGCTCATCTTCCATTTACACAAGGATCACTGGATATCTCTTTGATAAGTTTCCAGGATTACAGACTGCACCTCCCACCAGCCAGCAGCTGGTGCCAACATCTGCCACCCTGAATCTAGGAGGACACACACACACACACACCCAGAATCCAGGAGGACACACACACACACACACACACACACACACACGATGCTTCATTCCAGAGCCTAACATAGCCTCCTCCAGGCAGCGTGTGCAGCTCCCATCTGAGTGTGAGGACTGACAGTGTCTGATAGAAGAGGGCTGTAACAGGGGCTCCTGCCATGCAAAGCCCATCACTGCACCTGTCAACCTCAAGTGAGGCTCTCTCATTTCCCCACCGAGATGTCCCAGGCTGTCCAGGGCTGACAGAGGACCCATGCTAGGACTGACTCCTGCTCTTGGCGCTGTCTCCATCACACCCTAGGATGTTAACAGCAATACACATTTAGGTCTCCAATCTGTAGGACTCCAGGCCCATGGTGCTTAACATTTTTAAGGTCATAGACCCCTCTGATAAGCTGATAAAAGCCAATGCTTCTCCCCGCAGAAAACTGCACTTCCACACATAATCGACCATACAGTTTCAGGGCGTTCAGAGGACCCCTAAAAACCCATCCCCAAACCACAAAAATCCTCTTTCCTGGTTATGGAAATTTAAAGTGCAAGAGCATTCCCTGCTCCCAACTAACCACTGCATACCTGCCCTACTCCAGGTAACCACAACCAAACGATGTCTTGAGTGGAGGTAAAGCAGCAATATTATCTAGACTGGCCAAATGTTAAGGTCACATGTAGCAGGCAATTTCTGGGTGCCTATAATGGGCAGGACCCCTCAGCAGCTGCATATGAGGGGCTCATCCAGGCAAGGTCCCCAGTAGGCTCAGAGAGGTAACGTACACTTCTTAGCAAGGCACACCAGCTGCCTAAGTCCCATCAATTGCTCCAAGCATGGCTGAATGGAGCAAATGCATTTCTCTACACTAGTAGGAAGAGACTACAATCCCAAAGCATTTGCTGAGAGAATTGTCAGAAATACGGGTTCACTTTGTTTGCTAACTAGGATGGCCTTTATGTTCATTGGCCTTTTGACTTCCTGTCTGGAGTAGAAAACAAGCACGTAAGTTTCTGAAGGCCCAGTCCACCTGAATCTACAATGGAATTCTAGAATACACTCACTTTAAGGAGCATGCCTCTATCTCCTGATGCAGCTAAGATCTACGTGTGATGAATAACAACCAAAACTTAGATCAATATGGAACTCGACCACTGATAGGATGCTATCTTGACTGTGGTCACATAAAACTGAGAAAACCAGCAGTTTAACGTCTGTGTCTTAATGTCAGTTACTGAACAAACTTAGCAGGTCATTAGAGGAGCAAGCATTCAGAGAGTGACTCTCCTGTGCCTGGCACTGAGTAGAGCCGTGGAGAGAAGGAGGTGAATGAGGCAAGCCCGGTCCACAATGAACTCATCATCTGGCAGGGAGGACGGGAAGGCATATGATTAACTGGAATAACAATATGGTAACTGCTTTACCAGTGATATGACCAAGGTACCAAGGGACAGAGAGCAGGAAGTGAGTAATGCTGAGGAAAGGAGAGGCCAAGTCTCAGGGGGCTCAAGAGGGGTTGGGTCAGGGGACTGTGGGCAAAGGGCATGGGGTGCACTGAGACCCACCGGGTGACATGGTGGGAATGAGGAACTGGCTGCTAGGCAAGCAGACACACAGGATGTGAGCCAGAAAAGGAAGGTGGTAGCCAGATTATGAAGGCCTTTGTCATCGATGAGAAGTCACTAAGAGATTCTTTTCATGGAAAAAGGATTCAATCACATTTGCACTGCAGGAAGATGGCTGTGACAGCAGCAGGAAAGGTAGAATCCACCTGGGGGAATCAGGAAGCAGGCAATAAGACAGAAAATTGCTGCACCAGTTTTGGTCAACAATGAGGAGGCTAGCATTTCAGTTCTAGAAGGCCCTTACAAAGAAGCCCTCATACAGAAAACCAGCAGGGTCTGAAGACGTGTTGGATATCGAAGCAAGGCAGAAAGATAAAAACCAAGTGCCTCTGCGGTTTCTAACTTGGAGCAGTCGGTAGACCAAGACTCTTCAGAGAGGAAGGAAACAGGACAAAGAACTGGTTTGGGGGATAAGGAGTCAGAGATGATGAGTTGTGTTTTGGATAGGTTGGTGTTGAAGCAGCCAAAGGACAGTAAGTAAATTGCGTGCCGATGATAGTGTCAGAGGGCTGGAAGCATAAAGCAAGAAGGAAAGAGACAGGAACTAATGGATGGAACCTCAGAAACATGAATATTTATGGGGAGTTCAAGGAAAGACTAGCAGAAGAAACTGAGGATGAAGAACTAAATGCAGGGTGTGGACAAGACATCAACCCAAAAGGAGCAAATGTCAAAAGCTCCAGCAAGAAGACCCAGACATAAGTCCTTAGGTCAGGCAGCTAGGCATTCCTGTCTTATTTTCTTAATTCAGCAGAATCTCCTGGGATTGGGAGTGAGGTAGAACATTTATACTACTCTTTAGAGAATACTGGCAAAGAAGGGAAAGAGAGAGGCCACCCACCCTCTCCGTAGAGCAGGTGATTTTCTGCACTGTGTGATTTAGTACGTGCCTGGTCACATGGCCCCACCAGACTCACCACTCACCACTCCTGTTTGGATGAAGCTGCAGAACGGGGCAGGTACCCACAGAGGCTGATGTCCACCCTGGCTGATGTTGAGACCAAGTGCTAGCATTGCCAGATATTACTAGTTAAGGACTTCAGTGGTCCTGAAATGTGGGGTGAAAATGATTACTCAGCATTAGAGGGAGGAGTTGAGGCTTCAGTGGGCAATAGGAAGAGAAGGAGTACTTTGAATGGATAAAGAAGATGTGGTACATATATACAACGGAATAGTAAGCAGCCATCAAAAGAAATGAAATCTTGCCATTTGCAACGACGTGGATGGAACTAGAAGGTATTATGCTGAGCAAAATAAGTCAATCAGAGAAAGACAGCTATCATATGATCTCTCTGATATGAGGAATTTGAGAAGCAGAGTGGGGGAGTTGGGGGCAGGGAGAGAAAAAATGAAAGAAGATGGGATCGGGAGGGAGACAAACCATAAGAGACTCTTAGAGAGGGTGGTGGGGTTATGGACATTGGGGAGGGTATGTGCTATGGGGAGTGCTGTGAAGTGTGTAAGCCTGGCAATTCACACGATACAGACCTGTATCCCTGAGGCAAATAATATGTTATATGTTAAAAAAAATAATTAAGTATTAAAAAAAGGAGGAGCGTCTCTAAGAAAACACAAAACCAAAAATGAAAGCGGCAAAGGCTCTATGGTTGGTTTTGATGATACCAAGATGACATTCTGGGAAAGCAGGCATGAGATCTCAGACACCACCGGTGAGGATTTAAATTGGCACAACTTTATCAATAAGTAACCAAACAAACAAACTTAAAAGATACAATAGGAAGAAATATATATTTGGTCTTCGTCCTTTCCTGGCATGGATCTGCCAAAACCCTTGGGATTTCCTAAGTGATGAGGAAATTGTTCTTTTGTTATGTTAATGACATGACTTTCAGAAAGCCCCTAGGTCACCTAAGGATGAAGGCTGGTTGCCAGGAAAAACCACCTTGTGATTAGAGGATTGGAACTTTCAGTCGCACCCTCCAGGGACAGGCGGCTGGCAGGAGATGGAGTTCAGTCACTAATGGCCAATGATTTAATCAATTGTGGAGATGTAATGAAGCCTCTAAAAAAACCCAAAAGGAAGGGTTCGAGGAGATTCCTGGTTGGTGGAGGTGCTGGGAAAACATGGAAGCTCCTTCACCTTCCCTGTGCACCTCTTCCATCTGGCTATTCCTGAGTTACATCCTTTTATGATAAACTGGTAATGTAGCAAGTAAAATGTTTCTCTGGGCTCCGTGAATCCCTCTAGCAAATGAATCAAGCCCAAAGAGGCAGTCATGGAAACCTCTGATTTACAGCTGGTTGGTCAGAAGCACAGGGGAAGATCTGGACTTGCTACTGGCATCTGCAGTTAAGGTTTGCGAGGTGCACAGTTGTAGGACTGAGGCCTTAACCTGTGGGATCTGATGATGCAATCTCCAGGTAGAAGGTGTCAGAAGTGAGTTGAATTGGAGCACATAGAACAGGCGTCAAAGAATGGTGTGTGGTGTCAAGGGAAATCCCACACATCCAAAGAGGACCTGGAATCAGAATCACAGTGACTCCACACACTTTAGTCCAGTGGTTCGACTTGCACAAATTTACCCTATGAAAGTCATAATGGATATCAGCAAAGATTTATCTATAAGGAAGTTCACACTAGCTTTGTTTATAAGAGTAAAAAACTGGAAACAATATAAATTTCCAACAATAGGGAATCATCCTACATTACTATAGAATAGAATACTATGCAACCATTTAAAATGTTGGGTAACTGACTAACAACCCAGAAAAATGTTCACAATGTATTACTGAAGTTTCAAAAATAGTTTACAAAAGATAATGAGTACATTCAGTGCATATTGAACATGTACTTATATATTCAGCCAAATATATGGTTGAATATATATATGGTTGGTTTAACTATGAGTGGTTTTAATATTCTTTTTGCTTCTCTGTATTTTTTTTAAATTAAAAAAAATTTTTAATTTAAAAAATTATAATAAACATGTATAGCTTTTGTAATTAAAAACAATGAAATATAATAATAAATATATAATAATAGTTTAATATAACAAAATACTCTCTATATAAAAAGTAATAGAATCTGGTCATTAAAAATTCAAAAAGTCTTAAAACATATTAAGGAAAAATTAAGTATCCCATTTTCCAAATTCTTCCAAATCAAGTTCCCCCACAGGGAATCATGTATAATTTTGCTATATTATTGTAAACGTTTTCTATCTACATACATGTAAACGTTTTAAAAAAGTAATTGAAGATGGGGGTGCCTGGGTGGCTCAGACAGTTAAGCATCTGCCTTCGGCTCAGGTCATGATCTCAGAGTCCTGGGATCAAGCCCTGTATCAGGCTCCCAGCTCAGCAGGAAGCCTGTTTCCCCTCTCTCTTTGCCTGCTTGTGATCTCTCTCTGTCAAATAAATAAATAGACTCTTTAAGAAAAATTTTTTTTAAGTAATTGAAGATGTTTTTATTTTAGCTAAAGTAGACTAGGTCGGGGGTCAGCAAACTTGTTCTGTCAGGATTAGGATAGTAAATAGTCTCAGGTTGCCACTACTCAGTTCTGCCATCGTACTGTGAAAGCAGTTATGAATAATATGTAAACGAATGAGCATGGCAATTTTCCAATAAAGCTTTATTTACAAAAACAAGCAGCCAGGCATGCTTGGCCCATGCCCCATGCTTTTCAGACTCCTGGACATCGGTGAACAAACAAACTAACCAAAATCCAACTTACTGACTATACTGGCCAAAGAATACAGCTTATTTGGTGCTTTTTTCAGGGTGACATCAGCTGCAGTTCAAATGTCCATGTTTCTGGGTTGCCACGTAGTATTTCTTCCTTTTTATTATCAGTAACGATGATGTTCTTTTACACACTGAGTTATTCGCCTTCAGCCTGGGCTCCGCATCACCAGTGCCACCCTACCCACTGCTCCCAGACTGCCTAGATGAGGGCCACACCAACCTTCTGAAAGCAACCACCTTGGTACGACTACTCATGGAGCCTGTGCTGTGCACAGGGCCCGGCACTGCTAAGGCAGCCTCGTGGTAATTGTGATCAGGGCCCACATCTTGGTCACCTTTGTATTTGAGCACTTGGCACACTGCCTAGCAAACACTGATCACTAGTTAGAGATGAATAAATGAGTGAGCTCTAAGCAAAGTAAAGATCCTACCCTTGTGTACTGAGGCCTAGTAGTGAAAAAGGTGTTGGCCCATAGTGGGTGCTCAACAGATAGGAGTCTCCCTAGCATTTGCACAGGACAAATTCTACAGCAGCAACTGCTAGCACCACAATCATGAGTGCTTTGTTGTTGTTTTTTAAACATTATATTTATTTATTTGACAGAGAGACACAGCAAGAGAGGGAACACAAGCAGGGGAGTTGGAGAGGGAGAAGCAGGCTTCCCACCAAGCAGGGAGCCAGATGTGGGGCTCCATCCTAGGACCCTGCGATCCTGACCCGCGCTGAAGGCAGATGCTTAACAACTGAGCCACCCAGGAGCCCCTCATGAGTGCTTCAGACAAGTGTTCCTCGAAGTCCTAAGTGAATATGAATCACTTGGGCTTTGTATTAAAATGCAGATTTTGATTCAGGAGTTTTGGGGGTAAGGCCTGAGACTCTGCATATTAGTAACAAATTCCCACGGGATGTCAATTCCATGGGTCGAAACAACCAGATTATAGGCAGTTCGAGGCAGAGCTAACGACTGAGCCCTGAGGAACTGGGGAAGCTTCGTGCCTCCCCAAGAGACTAGGTGGACTAGGTGATGTGGCCATGGCTCCTTGACTCACTTAGTTATGCAGGGTAAGAAGAGAAGCCTATGTCAAGATGGGTCTCAAAGGGAACTCCACCTGCACAGTCCTTCACAGACCAGGATTATGTCCTCAGCTTTACAATCCAGAAACTGAATTTTATCAGTCTTTCTGGCATAACTAGATTGCTCTGACCAGGAAGCATGTCAATAGCTTCTACGTAAAAGGAAAAAATAGGGTAAAAATTGGGGCAAGAGCTGAGGAAATCAGCCAGAACAGATAAGACAATTCTTTCCTCCTCTTCCAGTCAAAAGGGAGTCCAGCATTTCAAGTGACCAAAGCTCAATGCACAGAGTAAACTGTGGAAGATGTAGCCCAGCAGTGCTACCCCAAGGTTCAGTTTGGTAGGGATATAGGGATACATGCCTCCTGGTCTAGAAAAACCAAGGCTCTTTGGGTTAGGTGGATGCATAACTCAGAGCTCAGGGAGGCCCTCAGAGTTTTTAAGAGAGATGCTAAATGCAGGTCCCAGAGGAAAGGGAACCAGAAGTGAACCGAAAAATAGGGACTCAAGCATAGGGCTGGCCAGCAGATGAGCTGCACATGGGAACAGGCACCCACAGCCCTTGGGACACTCAGCACAGACATAGAAGACAATATCCATATGGACACGTTAGTGGGGAAGGAGTTAACACACCGCCACCCTGGGGGCCCCTGGATTCCAGGCTGGCCTTGATGGAGCCCACCGCAAGTAATGATTGCTGCTGGCTGGTGGAGCTATGACTGCCAAGCACTGATAAAGAAGCCATCAGGTAGCGCTGAGTTGAATCCTGCAATCCCATCTCCACATGACTACATAAAATGTAAAAGGCAGTTTATCATGAGAAATGTCATTGTCAATTGTGGCAGGCAAGCCTTCAGCACATCCCGTTATTGGCGGAGGAAGTTGAGCTCAGATGCAGAGGTTGCTTGATGGACCAAGTCCTAGGGATCTGTGTTGTCCTGGCCGAGATTGTCCCTAGACCTGCCAAGCCCTCAGAACTGTCACCTAAGCCAGGAATGAGCCCCTGGGTCATGGTTGGCCACCTAGGAAATGCTAACCTTTCCTGTCTTTCCCATTCCTAATCACAACCACAAACCTTCTGTTTTCATTGCCATTAACAACCCCATTCTTCTTTATTTCCCCATCCCCATGTTTTCAGAGCATGTCATGGGTTCCCAACGTCCCCAGTTACCTTTCTTCGGTTACATCTTGAGCTGGATGACTCCTAATTAAGTGCTCTTTAACTTCCCTGATAAAATATACTGGAAGGAGAGTAATATCCAGGAAGGTTGGTGTAAGCATGTCCCCCCTCTCAGTTATAACTTATGGGCTCTTATTATCACTGTTCACTCAAAAAATATTTATGGAACATTTATTTTTATTCCTTACATGACCATAGGTACAGCAGATCCAAATACCAATAAAACATTCATTTCATTAGTAGGGGCTCCTGGCCCAGGAAGGGAGACAATATGTCCATGAGCATAGATAAGACAGATAACCATAGGACAAAATGCAGTTTTGTCCAAAGCATGGAGTTCAAGATGGTGCAAACGATGCCACCCAGAGAACCGAGCAAGAGAGTATGTCATGAGAGAGGCAGCCAGGTTGGGGTCGAAGCTGGGAAGATACTGAGTTCATCATTTCTAAGACACTCTTTTTCACATTGTAAGATCTCCAAACCGGTTTGTGTCATACCACCGCTGGCAGCCAGGTAGATGGGTAACCATGATACAGTCGTTATTGTCTGACATCATCACATACAATCAGGAGAATGTTGGCATCAAGTCCTGTAGAAGAGGTGTCTAGCTTAGGAGAAAATCCCAGAGAAGACAGTAGAGGACTCTTTTTTTTTTTTTTTTTTAAAGATTTTATTTATTTATTGGACAGAGAGAGAGATCACAAGTTGGCAGAGAGGCAGGCAGAGAGAGAGGAGGAAGCGGGCTCCCCGCTGAGCAGAGAGCCCGATGTGGGGCTCGATCCCAGCACCCTGGGATCATGACCTGAGCTGAAGGCAGAGGCTTAACCCACTGAGCCACCCAGGTGCCCCCAATAGAGCACTCTTAAGAAATGTGTCAACACCAAGGCACCTGATGGCAGAGAGGATGCTGCTGCATGGAAAACCAGAACTAAAAAGTGATGTAAGGTAAGAGTTCACTGGTCACAATGAACACTAAGGTATGGAAGTGTGGAATCACTACACTGTACACCTGAGACTAATCTAACACCGAACGTTAATTGTATCGGAATTAATGTTACAAATGTAATTTAAAAAATAAGTAATGAAAGGTAAAAATGTTATGCAATTAGATAATGTGATGGTTGCACAACCTTGTGAGTAAATTAAAACCCCTGGAATTATACACTTGTTAAAGGGTGAATCTTCTAGCTCCTTTTTTTTTTTTTAAGATGTTATTTATTTATTTGACAAAGAGAGCAACAGCAAGAAAGGGAACATAAGCAGGGGGAGTGGGAAAGAGAGAAGCAGTCTTCCCACTGAGCAGGGAGCCTGATGCGGGGCTCCATCCCAGGACGCTGGGATCATGACCTGAGCCAAAGGCAGATGCTTAATGACTGAGCCACCAGGCGCCCCAAGCTCATTTTTCTTTTAAGTGGGGAAAACAATGGGGGAAGATTAGAAACGTTCTGGAAGTGGATGGTGGTGATGGTTGCACCACAATATAAATGTACTTAATGTCACTGAATTGTATACTTACAAGTGGTTAAAATGGTAGATTTTATGTTGTATAAATATATATATATATATATATATATATATATATATATATATATATATTTAAAGATTTTATTTATTTATTTGACAGAAAGATCATAAGTATACAGGCAGAGAGAGATGGGGAAGCACACTCCCTGCTCAGGGATCGATGCGGAACTTGATCCCAGGACCCTAAGATCATGACCTGAGCTAAAGGCAGAGGCTTAACCCACTGAGCCACCCACTGAGCTCCAGTATGTTATATATATTTTATCACAACAGAAAATGCAGGGGGGAGATCCCACTATGAAACACTTCCCCACATAGGCACAAAACTATGTGCTGATCAACCTTCACCTCACCAAGAGTTCTGTGCAAACGTCATCCATGGCTGAGGATCTCTGTGTTTATAGCTACGGTGATGTAACAGTGAAATGAATGCAGGAAGTTGTGAAATTAATAAAATATAAAGCTAATCATTATTAACTTCCCAAGATAGCAACAAGAGAGGTAGAGAGGTGGATGCCAACTATCTTTTGGGGCAAAATCCTAAAATTCTGGGTTGACCAAAGTTGTATGGATCAATAAAACCACCTGCCTGGTGCCCCCAGAAGGTGCCAAAGACAGAGGATCTGGCCCTCAGCAGACCCTTTTACCTCCTCTCAAATGACCACACCAGGAGCCACACACCAGAGCCTAAAAGCCTAGAGGACCAGAGCAACCACTGTGACAGTGACAAAGACCAGGCTTGCAAAGGACTGGGGCCAGGTCTTCCTTCTAGAAGCAGGGGACCAACCACTAACTGTTCCCTTCTCCATGGATCCACACAGCCCATTTCTGGATCATTCTCACCACCAAGTGCAGACATGATGTCTCATTCCCAGCCTCATGATGACAGTACTTCTCGGGGCAGCCTGCACATCCACCTGCTGTGAGCTCACTACCAAACCAAGAGCTATGGTGAGAAGCCACAGTACTCACCATAGAGACCAGATTGCTCAGTACACTAAACACTGAGAAAAAAACTTTAAAAAAAAAAAAAAAGATTTTATTTATTAATTTATGAGAGACCAAGAGAGAAAGAGGCAGAGGCAAAGCGAGAAGTAGACTCCCTGCTGAGCAGGGAGCCCCATGCTGGACTTGATCCTAAGTCCCTGGGATCATGACCTGAGCCAATGGCAGACAAGTAACCATCTGAACCACCCAGGCACCCAAAGATAAAGCCTTTTTAAATAAATAAGTTAACTAAGATCAGAGCTCTCTGTTTGAAGTGATCTCTGGGTGGTAACTCTTCCCATGGGACTTTATTTAGTTTGGTTTTCAAAACTGGCTAAATGATAGGATGATGTGTTGCCAGGTCCCAGTGTCTAACCAGATCCACAAACAGCAGTTAGCCTTGGCCCCTAAAACAGTCAGCCTCCGAGGCATCAACCACAGGCTCACCTGCCTGCACCTTTCCAAGGAAAATCTTACCAGGGAAACTGCCCCCAGAAACTATGATCAACAGAGCAGAGACCAAGTTCAGGGCCTCCTGAGTTCTTTTGAGGCAATGAAATGTTTAGATTGATTTTTATATTTCATGTGTTACTACAAAGCTATTTATAATTTTCACTTCTTATGTTGTCCACTAATCTGGCTATACATTGTTGATGTGACTGAGGTCAGTCAATTTGCCTTTCTTCACCCCTTCTCAGAATCGGTATGATGCCCACTCTTAGAAATATGAGATTTTGACACAGAGACCCCAGATGTCACAGTTTGGAGTTTTATATTTTTCCTTATTAAATTTTTATCTCAATTTTGGGTCATCATTCTGACTTATTAAGATGGCTTCACACCCTATTT
Source organism: Mustela nivalis (assembly GCF_964662115.1). Classification (NCBI taxonomy): domain Eukaryota; kingdom Metazoa; phylum Chordata; class Mammalia; order Carnivora; family Mustelidae; genus Mustela; species Mustela nivalis. Next base: position 56,565,281 of record NC_139027.1, read on the forward strand.
TCATATCTACTAGCTATTCCTTCTAAATTTGTGTCATCCAAATAGTTGATTGACAGCAGTCTCTTCATCTAAATTACTAATAAAAATATTGTCTGTGGGAGTGCCTGGGTGGCTCAGTGGGTTAAGCCTCTGCCTTCGGCTCAGGTCATGATCTCAGGGTCCTGGGATCGAGTCCCACATCAGGCTCTCTGCTCAGTGGGGAGCCTGCTTCCTCCTCTCTCTCTGCCTGCCTCTCTGCCTACTTGTGATCTCTGTCTGTCAAATAAATAAAGAAATAAATCTTTTCAAAAAAATGTTGACTGTGGTGCTTTATAAAAAAAGTTAGGGGACACCTGGGCGGCTCAGTGGGTTGGGACCTCTGCCTTTGGCTCGGGTCCTGATCCCGGGGTCCTGGGATCGAGCCCCATGTTGGGCTCTCTGCTCGGCGGGGAGCCTGCTTCCCTTCCTCTCTCTCTGCCTGCCTCTCTGCCTACTTGTGATCTCTGTCAGATGAATAAATAAAATCCTTAAAAAAATTTTTTTAAAGTTAGAAAAAAGAGGTAGACTAAATTTGAATAAGGAATGCTTTCATCAATATATTTTATTTATGATTTTTATGTATGCACAAAAGTTATATATGATTTTAAAATGTCTACCTAAGAGTTTTTTAAGTAAGCATAAAAAATCCTAAGTGATTAAAAAGTTTATAAGATAATTAGTGGCACATCATTTCTTTTTATTGCCATAAAATAATAGCGAGTGTCTTGCAATCCAACATGTCTTCAAGTCACTGCACTCTAGGAGTTTGCCAGGCAGGACATGTGGGGAGGAGTGGTCTCAGGAGTCTTGCATGTGCTGAGACGGGGACCTGGAAGAGAACATGACTTACCCAGGAGACTGCAAGGTTGGTGCCCATGCAAAATGCTGGGAAGGGGGAGATGAGAGTGGGAATACAGGAGAGAACTAGATTTTAAGAGAAAGTGGATCCCACCCTATGAAATGAGGGCCTTATTCAGTAACGAGAGGGGAATTGGGAATTTATGACTGAAAGAGTGGTGAGTTAAGATATCGCACAGCAACGAAGGGATGTTTTTTAAAAACCACTCAGACTTCTATATGGGTGATGAATGGAGGTGGCTCAAATCTGTATGCCAACGATGGCATTGGCTTAGGACTGGACTTTGGATGAAAGGTGATGGGAACTGAAGTCGAGGCAGTGACAATTACAGTACAGGAAGAACAACTCATTAAAATTGCCAAGAAGAAGTGAGCATTAAAAGTGGGAAGTGAGGGGCACCGGGGTGGCTCAGTGGGTTGAGCCTCTGCCTTTGGCTCAGGTCATGATCTCAGGGTCCTGGGATCAAGCCCCGCATCAGGCTCTCTGCTCAGCAGGGAGCCTGCTTCTCCTCTCTCTCTCTGCCTGCCTCTCTGCCTACCTGTGGTCTCTCTCTGTCAAATAAATAAACAAAATTTAAAAAAAAAAAAAAAAAAAAGGTGGGACATGAAGGTCAGTCAGATGGAGGTGACTGAAGGTTTCTAGCTAGAGTCAGAAACTGGGTGAGGCCATGATCACCAGAAGTCAGTGCTCTCCCTCTTAAGACTGGACTTGGTTACCCCTTGCCTTAAGACTTGAGAATCCATACTTATTTGGTCTCACAGGCATCTGTACACTGATCACACAGGGCTGAGGGCACTATTAAGGACCTCAATCAGCTCTTCAACGTTTCATTAACACTCTAGGAATTATCCAGGTGGAATAAGGGGTGTGAGCCTCTCATTTTTGCCCCTCAAACATGGCAATCTGGGCTTTTTAGAAATCTGTATTTAGGGTTGACTCCGATAGGATGGACTTTGAGTCAAATATTTTCATCATCATTTCTTGCCTTTTTGTCACTCAACCCTAATGGTTCCTTTTCAGTCCAATATGCCATCACTTTAAGGTGATCACCATCTTTCTTTAGGGCCAGAAACGCCACTCAGACTCATATGTGCTAACTTGCTGAGAGGCTAGAAGAGAGGAAAGGGCACAGCTGCTGGCTGACACACACAGTCCATCCTCCAGTAGAAGTGAAGTTTCCTCTCACTTCCAAACCCAAAGCCAAGAGGCTGGGAGGCAGAATGGCATCACAGTGAAGCATTTGGATTCGGAATCTGGGCGACCTATGTCTCTGGTCTGCCACGCACTAGCTGTGTGCCCTTGGGTCATCAGTTAAATCTCTGAGCCTCAGCTGGTTTGTAAAATGAGGACAGGAATAATACCCACTTCACAAGGGTTCTTGTAAAGATTAAATAAAATAAGATGCTTTGTACAGCTCATGACATATCCTAAACACAAAGTCATGTGTAGTAAGATGAGAATATCACTGTGGATGACTTGGAGGTGGATAGTTTGAGAAATTTATCTATCTCCCCAACAGCAAGTGCAGCCAGAAAGAGTTAAGCAGTGTTTTTCAAACTTGTGAGCAAAATCCCCATAAGAAATACTTTTTGTATTGTAACCCAGAGCACATAACAGATACATGACTGAAACAAAACAAGTCTTACCAAACAACAATTACTATGCATAACCTGGGAGGCACTCTGAGGCTTGATTCTTCATTAGTCTATTCTGTTTCATTTACTTATTTACTTCTGAAATTTTTCAAACCTACAGAAAAAGTGGGGCGCCTCAGTGGCTCAGTCAGTTAAGCGTCTGCCTTAGGCTCAGGTCATGATTCCAGGGTCCTGGGATCAAGCCCACATCGGGGCTCCCTGCTCAGCAGGGAGCCTGCTTCTCCTTCTCCCTCTGCCTCTCCTCCACTCATGCTCTCTCTTCGCTGTCTCTCAAATAAATAAACCAAATCTTTTAAAAGAAAAGCCAGCAGAAAAGTTCAAAGAATGATACAAAAATGCTCTTTACCTAGAGCAGAATCTCCCAACTTCAGCACCACTGACATCTCAGACCAGACGCTCCATTGTGCGGACTGACGACGTTGTAGGGTGTTCAGCAACATCCCTGGCTTCTACCCACTAGATGCCAAGACCCCTACCCCCTCAGTTTCAACAACCAAAAGTGTCCCCAAATATTGCCAAGTGTCCCCTGGTGACCAAATCCTTCCCCCTTCAAGAACCACTGACCTAGACTTACCAATAGTTAACACTGTACCCTATGACTTTATCTTTCTCTCAATACGCCTTCATACACATATGCTCAGAGACATATTTTTTGGGTCAACGCTTTGAAAATAAATTACAGACATCATGGCTTTGACAGTTAAATAGTTCAACATGCATCTCCTAAGAATGAAGCCATATTACACCCACAAAATTAACACTAACATTAATTCAGAAATATATTTTTCTTTTCTAAATTGATTTCATGATCCACTTGTATGGGTCATGACCCACAATTTGAAGCGTAAAAAAAAAAGGAAGATTCCAAGTGCACGCTTACAGGAGTTTCACCAACACATGACTGTTTTTTCCTCCTCGGCTACCTCCCCCCCTTTCCCTGCTGTGCAGGGGACCCAGGAGCTCTCCCAGGCGCCAGTGGTGTGTGCCCTGGCCTGTCTTCTCAGGGTTGGAGGGGCCTGCCGAGCTGGCGCACGGTGGCCTGACCACATCACAGGCTCCGGCTTGGGTTCAGGTTCAGGCAGGCCGCCCACCCCTTCCCTATTTGCTAAGCTCCTTTCCTTTACCTGCACTGGCTCCAGGAAAGTGGTTACAAGTTGGTCCAGAAACGGCCAACAGGCAAGGGCTGAGACGCATGAAAGTGTGTGAGTCACTGGCCGTCTTTGATTCTCTTGACCTTATAAACTTGGCCTTTGTATCTAGCGTCAGGACCCAAAGAGCAGTGAGACCTGGAAACTAGTAAAACCACATGCAGAGGGGGAACTAACTAGCTACCAGGGCTGCTGGCAGAGACCCCCAAGAGGTTGGAAAGATCAGCGACGAGCAAGAGTAAAGAAGAGCTTCTCACACAGGCCCTGAGTAGCACCTTCCATTAACCCAACAAGGAGACCCCTTTTGTGTTTGCTCTTGCTTTTGTTTTCTTATAAAGACTTGAAGCCTGGGGCACCCTAGTGGCTCAGTCAGTTGAATGGCTAACTCTTGATTTCAGCTCAGGTCATGATCTCAGGGTTCTGGGATTGAGCCCTACAACGGGCTCTAAGCTCAGCGGGGAGTCTGCTTGAGATTCTCTCTCTCCCTCTGCCTCTCGCCTCCCCCACTCATGTGCACTCTCTCTCTCAAAATAAATAGATAAATCTTAAAAAAACAGTCCTGAAATCTGTGTGGGTCAGACTTCCTTGAAAGCCAAGGGCTTCTCCAGCTTGAAGATTAGAAGTAGGGAAGTTAGATCAACTCTGGTATTTGAAAAGAAAGAAATGACCACAGCCTAGAAAGCCAAAGAAAATCCTCCACGGGAACTGACTAGTAAGTATAGGAAACAGTTGCTATGACAACAGCCCATCATGCCAAACAAGACCCCAGAATACAAGTTCTACCTCCCCAAGCCAAGAGTGCTGGAGAGACATGCAACCTGACAGGAAGAAAAAGACAAATGGAGCTCAGTGATGGGGCCACAAAGAGAAATGAATTACCCAGAATTGAAGAAATGCCATCTCCATGGCATCCTGTATGCTGTTCCAGTCTATCAGTCCAAGAGTGAAGAAGACACTTCCAAAGCAACCATCACGGCAAGGATAGAAATCAGAAGCAGCCATGGGTGGGAGCGCCACAAATATTCACTGATTGCAAAATGCTTTCACAAACTATTTGCACACAATGCCTTCAAGATGTTTATCTCAATCCAAAATTATCTCATTTATTTCGTTAGTTTTCTATCAGTCTTTCCCACTGGATTATAAGGACATGAGAGCCTTGTCTGTTTTGCTCACCACCATAGCTTCACTTCTGAGAATGATGCCTATAGCACATAATAAGCAGTGCCCAGAAGACATCTGAACAATGAACAAATGAGTGGGCAAGTGAGCAGGTGCGCATGGTCTCTCCTCAACTATCGTGAGACAGATACATTTCACCCAGCTTAAGTGAGGAAGAAAGGAAAGCATAGAGATGTCAGATTCACCCAGCCCATCAATGGTTAGCCTGGGCCTTAAAACCAGAACTCCTGACCCCAATTCTCACACTTCCTGAAATGAAAAACACATAAAAATTGTCTTGATCACTTAATTTTCTCATACCCTTGGGTCATACACATTGTTAGGACTCACAGGACAATCCCAGGGCTGATGGCTTTGCTTTAATCAGCTCAGGTCTAAAATCAACAAGACATTTTATCAAACTGTGGGGATCTTTCTTGACACCATTCTCATAAAGACATGTCACAGTGAGCACGGGGACTTCCTGAGGAGTGACTCCATTTTGTCCTCAGCAACCATGCAACCCTCCTCCCATCCACAAAGAGGCTGCAGATGCCCATCGAGGAGCTGACGCCCAGGGGGAGAGTTTTCTACATTCAGAAGAGTGCTGCTCATTGACACCAAAGGAGGTAAATGAGGTAATACTGAATTCTAAGAGGCCCAGAGGAGTAAAGTGACTCCTACAAGGTTACAAGCAAGCTGACTTAGGTCAACTACCTGAATGTGTCATTACAGGGAAAGTGGAAGGAGGGAGAGAAGGACAGACAGAGGGAAAGGGGAGGAAGAGGAGAGGGCAGGGAGGAAAAAGGAGGAATGGAGGGAGGAAGGATCCCAGAGAGGAAAAAAAACAAAAAGTACTTTTGGTGATTCAAGCATTCACATTCATATATGAGAGAAGAAGCATTTAGGGACATTTAGGGACAAGGGGAACTTCCCAGAGCCTCTCCCACTACTGGCACCAGTGATCACTCCCCTGTCTTCCCCCAACCCAGCTATGACTACTTGTCAATTGATCCCACTCCATCTCTTTTAAAAGCACCAAGGATTATGCTGATTTATCATCACAAAACTCAAGTCTCAGATATCACAAGGAGGCTGTACAAGAACAAGCTAAAAACAGAACAGAATTCTGTGTCTTCCCTCAAATTTCCTAAAATTGGGCAGACACACACAACACACACACAAATGTGAGATTTGCTCCCCCACCCTCATTCTTGCTATCGCCACCAGCAATTCTCAAAGCCCAGCCTAGAGACTCCCCAGGCTCACTGGGGATCAAGTCCAACCTGAGGCATCTTTAGCTGAGCCCCATGCTGCCCTGGGGCACCTGAGCAGAGCGTGAGGAAGGGCATCCCCTGTTGATGCCAGCTGTCCCAGGCCCTGGCCAGTGCTTTACAAACAGTATTTAATCTTCCCAGCAAGCATGCAAAGATCCCTTTTTTAACAGATGGGGAAATTAAGGTTTGGAAAGACAAGGTACTTTATTGAGAACACAGCTAAAATGCCGCCTCTGAAACTCTGCTCTTTTCATTAAACCAAACACCTAACTCATTGCTAAATTATTTCAAGATGAAAACACACAGCTTTCAATTCTCCAAAACAAAATTGACCACATTTACTCAAGGCTGGATAACGAAAACCTCAAAAATTTCATCACAGATAATACTAAAATTGCAAATCGAGGTGAAAAAGACAAGGGCAAATGCTGACTTTAACCTCACTGGGAAGTGGACCCCCATGGACAGAAAACTGAGCACTTCCACATACTCAGCAAGAGTCAAAACAGTACTCTTCCCCAAATCCTGCAGTAGCCTGGCTCTCAGGCATCAAGTCCTCTGAGGTTTATAATGACAGTCTTCCCACAACAGGCTGTGGCTACATCAGGCAAAGCATAGCAAAAAGGACTTTGAGAGCCTCACAAAGCCTCTCATTACAAACTGGAGGGGAGTCAAGATTCCCTCCGTATGGAAAGCATTCTTCAGCTCCAATGTGCTATTGGGGTGGGGGGCACAGGGGAAGGGCAAGAGTTCTGCAGTTGGATATAATTCAGGGCATGTAAACAGGGGGGACTCATCCATCAGATGTCTTGCTCACCAAAAAAGCTACCAGTCATTCGTCCAAGAGATTCCTAGGGAAGAAGGGCAGGACCCCGTGGATTTTTACTACTTACTAAGTAGTGCCAGAGACTCACTGTGGGCTTAGCAGGGCTGAAAGATGGTCTCAATTTTACTGAAAAGCACCCAAGCCCGAGGCAGACACCAGAATGCAAGTATATTCAGCTGCAAAGAGAAACTCAACCCCACGTGGGCCCCCATCTCCCGTGTTGGCATGATCTGCACTTTTCGCTCTCTGCTCCAGCTACTTGGGAAGCCAAACCCTAACCTGCGGCGACTTTTTTATTTGCCATGAGCCATCCACGTCACAAAGACCAGAAACGCTCAAAATCTCTTTGATCAGCACTTTCATTGTAGGAGACAGGTGTGAAACCAAACTGCAGCAGAAGATGGCCTGGTGAACAGGGCATCGGAGCAAAGGTGATTGGATGAATCAGAAGTTTAATGGCCTCACCCTGGGAAGAGCCTGGTGCAGGCTGATCACTCAGAGATGTTTTGCCAAGGAGACCGCCAACCCCTTTCCCTCTCATTCCTGCAGCTCTACTAAAGCCAGAAATAGTCTAAGAGAGTTTAGTGAAATTCCTCTCCCCTGTGCAAAGCAAGGGCCACATGACTGGTGTTTCTCTTCCATTACAGCTGGCCAATCCTGCTTCTAAGACTACTCTTTCCTCCAGATGCTTGGGTCGTTTGTTCACATCACCGTCAAGACCTAGAGGCCTGGCGCCCTCTTGTCTCTCTGTAGTAGCTTATTTATTCCACTCTCATTCAGGGTTCATGTTGGCCCCCAGGTACTGATGAGTATTCTCACACAGAAGAAGAATCTGAAGCAACTTTTGAAAAATGCATTTGGGACCTGATCTGTCCAAATTATCAAAGCAAAGTTTCTATAGTTTACCACTTTGGCTAGGAAGTTTCTTTAATGAAATTCTTCAGTGCTTCACTAATTAAGATACAGGTTTGGCTACTTCAGAAAAGACCCCAAACAATCATGATTTAAACAAGATAGAATATAATTTCTTCTGACCTAACAATCTGAAGGTTTACAATCTAGGACTGATACCATGGCGCCATCTGGAACAAGTGCTTTTTATTTTGTTGCTCTGCCAACCATAGTACAGTCTTTATCTGCATGACCTAGGATGTCTCCTGGTAATGTCCGTGCTTCTGTTACTGGACAGGACAGTGGGTGGCAGAAGTTAAAAGTTAACCTTCCTCCATTCATTCATTCATTCATTCAAAGATTCATTCACTTATTTTGGGGGGAGGGGCCCAGGGAGAAGGAGAGAAAGAATCTCAAGCAGACCCCCCCAAGAGCAGAGCTCCACCTGGGGCTCCATCCCATGACCCTGAGATCATGACCTGAACTGAAATCAAGAGTTAGACAGGCAACTGACTGAGCCACCCAGGAACCCCAGCTTCCTCCCTTTAAAGGCATGACCTGGGAGTCACACACATCACTTCTGCTCACACTACTGCCAGAACTTAGTCTACATTCTAGCTGCTTGTCTTGTAGTATTCTTTAGCTGGTGAGCCTGGTGCCTAGCTGCAAACTCTGTATATCTATGTAAAACTGGGAGAATTATCTCTGCCCAGCTACTATCATTTCTCCTTTCCACAACTCTACTCGCCTTTGAAAGTCCCACAACTCCTTAATAAGAATTAGTATAGCCTACTGTATAAAATTAAATTACAAATATGCTACTTATGGAAAGCAAAGATGTCACATGGCTTCAGAAATGATTTTAAGAAATCAAAATTCAATGTCTAAAGAGTATCATTCTAAAGTTCAAGACTAGGGGTGTTCTTCAATTAATACCTGGGTATGGTGGGCATGTTAGCTTGAGATATGACTTCATGAGAAGGAAGAGTCATAAGCAGAAAAAGGAGTTTGGGGTTCCACTGGGGAGGGTCCTACATGGGCAGGCCAAGGAGACTTGTTTCTCTCTTCATGCTGGATTTCAGTTTGGTGTGCATGTTCAGGTTTATAGAGCTTAATTATGTTCTCTATAAGTAACTGAAGATATATAGCATTGGGCTTTCATAGACAAAATCTTCAGATCATATTTGTTCCTGAATGAGGATCAGCCCTATGCTCGGCTATCATGGACCAAAGTCTCTAACTTGATTGCCGACTATAAGTCAGCTCCGTCATCATACTTCCTCCACTCTCCCCTTATTATCAGTGAAATGTCCTGTCCTGTTTTTAGCTGAAAAAGCAATCTCTGAGCTCTTGAAAAATAAATGAAATGAAAATGAGATGTAATTATGTATGGTTGCAACCATAACCACAGGCTTGGTTGGTATAAATGTTGCAATATTTTATGGGTCAGCTTCTGATCCACCACATGAAACATTTTTTTTTTAATTTAAAACACTTCTCCCTACCTCTATTGACTGTATAATCATTCAAACTATTGTTCCCAATGGACCAGAGGGGTGCGTGCATGTGTGTGTGTGCACGTGCATGCACACGTGTGTGTGCAGCATCCAGATAGAAGGGAGGTGTTTAATTAACAGATCATTGTCTTCTGTTGGGGAAGAGGGGGCCTTTAGACCCAGCCACTTCCCTATTAGTTTCAGCTCATTTTTCTTGCCCAGAACACCTCACTTAATAATTAGCTCATCTCTCTCTGGGACTTCGTATATAAACATGCCACATTTCAAAGTACATGAAACAAGAGTAGTAAAGTGTCTGTGCAGTTTGAGGAAACTGAATTCCCAGATTTTATTCTCTGGGCCCAAATGGGTTCCATTAGCCTCAGGTGTTCTTCCAACAACAAAAAACTTATCCCTCCCATTGTAAAAATCCATCTAATACAAATGGTTAACCAAAGAACAGAGAAAACAAGCTCTAGCCAAAAAGAAAAGAGAGGAAGAGAGAGGACGCGAGGGAGGGAGGGAGGAATAGATGAGACATTCTCCCCGAACACCAAGCTTGAAGGCTCTCCACGTGAAGGCAAAGGTCAGCCTCCCTCCCATAGTAGCTTCTGAAAATATCCACCTCCCTTTCAAATACTAACTGTGCAGCTTTTCTTTCAAAAACTACTCCTCCACAAACAACCCATGTGCTTGGAATTGGTCAACAAAATCGATCATTTCTGGGTTGGTCAGCCCACATTTGAAGAATCTGCAGACTGGAAAGGCCCTGGCGGCCAAAGGGGGGTACTTCTACCCCAAGGAAAGATGGAATCCAAGCCAGAAATTCTTGGCCCCTGTTTTATAACACATAGAAACCTCAGAGTGTTGGGAGGGAAAAGAAAACAAACAGCTGAAAAATCAGCTTCTTCTTTGCCCTTCTTTAGGCTTTTTTGAGTCACACAAAAAAAATCCTCCAATGTTTTGCAAGGTCTTTAGATCTCTAAACATACCAATTAATAGTTTTATGAGCAAATCAACTTGCTTGTCCTACAGTAATAAAGTCTTTTTTTTTAAAGATTTTATTTATTTATTTGACAGACGGAGATCACAAATAGGCAGAGAGGCAGGCGGGGGTCTGGGGGAAGCAGGCTCTCTGCTCAGCAGAGAGCCCAATGTGGGGCTCGATCCCAGGACCCCGGGATCATGACCTGAGCTAAAGGCAGAGGCCCAATCCACTGAGCCACCCAGGCTCCCCTAGTAATATAGTCTTAAACAATGACATTTTAAAGCTGTAAACTCTAAGTTTATATTGTACACATTCATATTTTCTTAAGCTTTACACATCTGGCAATACCTCACATCATTTCTAGTTATGCAACAGTCATTCAATAAAAATGTATTGAGTTGCTGCTATGGGCCAGGTACCAAGCTAGAATCTGAGGATAACACAGGGATCTGCCCACATAGAGCTTACAGCCAAACAGAAGAGACAGGCTTTGAACAATTGCAGGACAAAGAATTCAGTTTCTTCTGCGACTGATCTCAAATCCCAAACCAATTTGAATCTATCTTCATACAAACACGGCGTCACAGCCGAGGGCTACCTCTCTCACTGAAGTGGCACCTCTCGCCACCTGCAGGCAGCCAAGGTGTGTACTGAGTGTGCTCAGGCAAGCTGCAATGCCACACCCACTTTCCTCCTCCTTTGATTTCAGGGCAGCTGTCCAATCTTCATCTCTGCCTACAGGCTTTCTCTGCCTGCTGGAGCGTGCTCTACCAGATCATTAACACCAACCACTGCCACCAGCAGCGGCCCTCAATCCATGACGGCCAGAGGTCGTATCCAGATACTCTCACGTCCTGGGAAGCACATGTAGAGGATGTGTTTCCTGAATGAGAGCTAGCTCCCCCTACGTAGAGGTCCACATTCCAGTAACTTGCTTGGTAAAGCGCCCTTTGTTGGCTGCCTTCCTCTCCTGCCTTACTTCCTCATTCTCCACAGTCATATCCTAGAATCATCTCCTACCTAAATAATGTACTTGCACTCAAATCCTTGCTCCAGGGATAACCCCCCCCACACCGCACCATGCCATTGTGAATAGCCTGCCTGATGCACACTTCTTTATGAAATCAGTCATCATTCAACAGCAGCTACTGAGCCTTGGCTGTTTCATTTTTCTATTTAATTTATTAATTTTAAAGAAAGAAATGTGGCGGGGAGGGGGTGCCTGGGTGGCTCAGTGGGTTAAGTCTCTGCCTTTGGCTCAGGTCATGATCCCAGTGTCCTGGGATCGAGCCCCTCATCGGACTCTCTGCTCTGCAGGGAGTCTGCTTCCTGCTCTCTGCCTGCCTCTCTGCCTACTTGTGATCTCTCTCTCTCTCTCTGTCAAATAAATAAATAAATAAGTCTTTTAAAATTAAATAAATAAATAAGAAAGAAAGAGAGAAGGGTGGGAGTGTCTCCTATGCCTGGTGAGTTTTTTGAGTCCGGTGCACTGAATTACATGGCCTTGTTGCTCTGAGCCACCGCGTTGTGAAGTTTGCCATCATGGCCACACAAAATCTCTTCTCTTTCCACTGACACCTATTTCTTAGTGTTCTGCCCCCTGGTGACAGAGGCCTAGAAGGGGGACAAGGATGGGAATGGGGTGAAATAGGCCACTGAAGTGCCCTTTCCACAACAGGAAAGGGACAAATAAGTAAAAAAATATTATTTTAGAATGATAAGGGAAAAAATGACTTTTCATGAAGGTGATGAAGCGTTCTTCATTCCTCTTTGGAACTGGAAAGCTCTAACTACATTTCTGTTGTTTGTGTCTACCAAGGGGCATCTACCAAGAATCCACCACGCTCTCTGCTATTTATTTTAGAATGTCTAACTTAGCAAGAGTCAGAAACAGTTTAATCAATTTAAGTCAGAGAGGGGGGTTTCGGAAGGATGCAGGGGAATCTCACAAAATAGCCAAAGGTGGGGAAGAGCACTTGGGTATCCTCAGACATTCAGCTGGCCGGTACCTACATGGCCTTACTGGCTGCTCACAGCCACCTCCCTTCTGATTGGGGGAGTCTGTACCTGGCTGTGCCACTTCCTGGGTATCCTGAAAATTCACCCTGATGAGCTCACAAAGTCCTTGTGAGTGTGGAGAAACAGGCTTTAGACGGAGCTTCCCAGAGAAAGACCTGACCTGATGTAGGAACTGCCACCAACTCCAGAGCCGCTTTGCGTCTCTCATTCCTCAGTGTCATTGGGATGGAGCCCGCTCAGCCACACTGCTTGCTGATGTAATTCCCCAAGTCCTACACAGGATTCTCCGGTTGGGGTGATCTAGGCCCCCACTGTACACCTTTTCTGCAGAGGAAGCTGGGAAATTTAATTTGATTTGTTTGATTATGGTTTTTGGAACCTACCTTGAGGTGACAAAGATTCATAAAATAGGGTATATCAAAATGTGGAAATACTCACAAGATTTGGGCAGCCACACATGGCAGGTATCCATTATAACCCACAAGGCAGAGGGAAAAAAGGCCACAAATTATATAGCGTATAGCTTCAACCGCTGAAGAAAGACTAACCTATCTCCATTCTAGTCTAAAAATCCTAAGAAACAGATCTTTGGTCCAAACCACCAACCACCCCCTGAGACAGTTATAGGGCCACAGAAGAACACGGTTCCTTCTGAGGGAACCATGTATATATTGGCAGTAGAAGGGAGATAGATGAGGTTACAGCAGCCTGAAAAATAGAGGTTTGAGGTCATTCAAAATAATAAGTAATCACAAGATTAGTTGAATACTATAGAAGGGATCACTGAAGGATTCATATTCAAAAATATTTCAGTAAACTAGGTGTCAACAGATATGAATCCCCTAGTTAAAGGTGAACACTGGGGAGTAGCAGTACAAATGAAAAATAAACACATGCAAAGATGCTAACCATCATTAGTCATCAGGGAGAGTCAAATTAAAGCCACGAGAAGATCCCAGTACACATCCATCAAAATTAAAAACCCAAATATTGATGAGGATGTGGAATAACTGAAACTCTCATGCTTTGCTGGTGGGAGCACAGATACTTTAAAAAATAATATAGTGTCCAAACTTCCAGTTATAAAAAAAAAAGTCACACGGATGAAAAGTACAGTGTCGGGAATACAGTCAATAATATTGCCATAATTTTGTGTGATGATAGATGGTAGCAACACTTGCTATGGTGAGCATTTCATAATGTGTATAAATGTCAAATCATGCTTAAACACCGAAAAATTATATAATACTGTATGTCAACTCTACTTCAACTAAAAATATAAATTAAAAAATAAATTTTAAAAATGTAAAACAATAAGGCTATTTCATGTAAACTTAAATATACATCTACCATGTGGCTTCACAATCCCCCCCCAAGAGAAATGAAAGCCTATGTCCATACAAAAGCATACATGTGAATATGCATAGAGCTAGACTCATAATAATCATAACTGGAGAGAGTCCAATGTCCATCATCTGGTAAGGTGATAAACTGTGGTATGCCCATACATTGGAACATTACCCAGCAACAGAAAGGAATGAACTACAGATACACACCACAACATAAACAAATCTCAAATGCATTGTGCCTAATGAAAGAAACCAGTTTCAAAAGGCTACAAACTGCATTTCTTTTATATGAGATTCTTTTTAAAAGGCAAAACTATGGTGATAGTGATGGTCAGGGGCCAAGAGGTGAGGGAAGGGGCTTAACTACAAATGGGAAAGAAGGAATTTTAGGGAGTGATGGACATGTTCTATACCTTGGTTTTGATGGCAATTATGCAGGTGTGTATACATTTATCAAAACTCATCAAATTGTACACCTGAGGGGGCCAATTTTACGTTATGTAAATTACACATCAATAAAGCTGACAAAAACAAAGAAAAACAAACAAACAAACAAAAAACCTCTGCTCTCCTTTTCCTGCCCTTTCTGAAGTCCTCCTGTACTTGCTTACGTAATGTACGCGGTATGAGGAATCCTCTTTGAGTTGTGTTTTTTTCCAATTGTTATTCCAATTATGACTCTTTCTTGCTAAAATGCCAATTCTCTGACAGAAGGGAGTTATTGAAAACTGACCTAAGCCAATTTGGTTACACACAACATTGCTTCTTCTTGGTAGAAACAGCAGCCACAGAAGAAGTTGGAGGATTTGCAGCCTCCTCACACCCTCCCCATCCCATTACATTGATGGAAAACCTCAAACCAAATTCTGCCACATATACACACATTTACTAAAAAACAACTTACTAACAAGTAAGCAGAAAACCACTTATAAAGCCTGTTCTATCAGCCCTGAAAAGTCTAAGCTCTCTATCCTTGAAAATGCTTTGACCAACACCTCATATGAAAAATTTATCTGAGAAAGACCAGACAACATTCCAGAAACAAGATTCTGTTACCTGCACAGGTGGCATTAGGTAACCAGACACTCCCCTAAACCAATGACCGGATAGAAGACCATTTAGGATCAAGTGCCTGTTGCCTGCCCTAAGGGTATAGCTAGACTCTTCTACCTGGTTTATGCAAGTGGCTCTGAAACATTTTAGCCCACCTACACACATCTCAAATATATTCAGTTCATCAAACTGAGGCTCACTTTTATTACGCAGGCTACTAGCTCTTACTTTCACCAGTGAAACCCTTTGTGACATTCACAATGCTAATTAGCGAAGCAGAAAGTACTCGGCAAGGTATGGATCTCGTTAGCATTTGTAGCTGCTGCCTGAACTTCCTGATTAGAATGAAGTTGGCCATGTCCTGGACTGGGTGTTCCTGGCAAGAGCTGCTACCCTTGGAGTTGGAACTTAAAACAAATAGCATAATCTTAAGATTCTCTGTCTGTGCTGAACTTTTTGGAAGCAAATTATAGACATCATTCCAAAAACATATCCTCTTCTTCTTTTAACTCTTCATAAAATGTTTACTTCTTTTAACTCTTCATAAAATGTTTTTCTTCTAATAGATGCTTAGTAACTGATAATGACTATAAGCCAAGCAAATTAAGAATGGAGGGTTTTTAAGCAGGCAGGCAGGCAGGAAGAAAGGAAAGAAGAGAAGAGGAGGGAAAGAGAAAAGGAGGGAAGGAAGGAAGCCTCGGACCTCCAGACGTTCCTTGTCTTTGAAGGTGTAGATACTCAGCCGTGGGCTCTGCCTCAGCTTCTGGTGTAGCTTTTTTGAGGAGCTTTTGGGGCTGGTGCTTTTTTTTTTTAATATCCAAAATAAGGAGATGATGTGGTCTGTGAAAAAGCTAAGTCACTCTGTGTAAATAAAACTGGGGAATTTCTGGAGTGAAAAATAATTGCTAGAGGCTAATTAACAGCCTAAATTTAGTCAGATTAGTCTGCAGAAGCAAGTCTCCTCTAGGTCACTGAGTTTGCCATTTCAAGGAAGCTCTACTCCCCCACCCATCCCAGTCACCCTCCAAGTCCTTTTTTCTATATGACCAGTCCTAGGGGTCATGGAGTCAGAGCCACTGGGGGCCAAACTCAAAGGCAAGAAGTGACGGTGTGACTAAACAAGTACCACCCTGCCACCTACATTTCTGATCACTTCTAGTTGAACTTTTTAATGGCAGCATGGCACAGGCTTTGGAATTCAAATTGTGGCTTACCACTCTCTAGATCTATGGTCTTAGGTGAATAACTTAGCTTCTATTAACCTCAGGTCCCTCATGTGTAAAAAATGAAAACAGGGGCACCTGGGAGGCTCACTTGGGTAAGTGGCCAAATCTTGATTCTGGCTCAGGTCATGATCAAAGGATCCAGGTCATGATCAAAGGATCCTGGGATTGAGCCTTGTATCAGGCTCTGCACTAGCAAGGAGTCTGCTTAAGGATTCTCTCTCTCCCTCTTCCTCTGCCCCTTCTCCCTGTGTGCATGCTCACTCTCTCTCTAATAAATATATAAATCTTTTTAAAAAATAAAAACAAAAAATAAAAAAAGCACCATACCTACTATAGTTGGGCACTCAATGCATGTCCTTGCTTGCTACCTCTCCCCCTGCCAGTAGCAGCAACCATTAATCTTTAGTGGAACAACTCCTTATTCCTTTTGGCCCACATGGTTCTCATAAAGCCATGGAACCAATTGTCACAAGGCCAAGATCTGGCCAATCAGCATATTCTATCCTGGTATCACAGCGAACTGTTCAGTTAAGAGTTCATTACCCACTGGGACTCAGTTCTGAGACTTATATTGGAACTACTGGACGTATATTCTCTCTCCCTTATGAACTTGAAGCTGATAACGATGTGGGTCTAGCAGTGCTCAGGTCACCATGTGGAAACAGGCTGCCTGAGAATGAGCCGAGGCAAGAAAGAAGAGCACCAAATCCTGATGCTTAAGCATTTGAGAGCAGGTGGGCCTAAAGCAAGGCCCACTCAGGGACTGGTCAGTTACAGGAGAGAATAAATTCCATGTTTGGCTCAAACCAGTTTGAAGTAGGTTATCTATCACCTAAAAACCAAAATACCATTAGGGTGCCTGGGTTGCTTAGTTAGTTGAGTGTCCAACTCTTGATTTCAGCTTGAGTCGTGATCTTGGGGTCCTGAGATCAACCCCTGCACCTGGCTCTGCACTCAGCATGGAGTCTGCTTGTCCCTCTCCTTCTGTTCCTCTCCTTCCCCGTGTGCTCTCTTTCTTTTCTTTCAACCTAATTAATTTTTAAAAAACTAAAATATCATCAACTCTGAATCCCAATGTCTGAGTTTAAATTGTGGTTCTGTGACTCATTACCTGCAGGAACTTGGGAAGTTTGCTTATTATCTCTGTGCCTCAGTTTCCTTACTAATAAATGGGATATCAATAGCATCAACATCAAAGGTTATTGAGGATAAAATGAGTGACTACACATAAAGCATTCATAACAGTACCTGGCACATTGAGAATATACTATTTTACTATTATAATAATTACCAGCTATTGCTATTATATACTAATGACTATTACTACTACTATTATTTTTTTAATCTCATAGATTTATAGGGTTTGGGGAATATGGCCAATGAATTTGAGAGAAATTAAGAACTGTCCTGGTTGGGGCATCTGGCTGGCTCAGTTGGAGGAACACGCAACTCTTGATCTCAGGGTTGTGAGTTCAAGCTCCATGTTGGGTATAGAGATTACTTTTAAAAAAGAGAAAGGGGGGAGGGAGGGGAAGAAAATATTCTCCTGATTAATGCTCACAGAAGGAAGGAGTCTTAAATTTTATCCAGCCCAATGTAAGGACCATTTAGCCATATTGTCTTTATTGCTAGACTTAAATCACCAGTTAAGTGAGGTCTGCCATAGATGTATTTAGGATATATCTTAATAAAAGACAAACTTTTGTCAAGACCCTGATGATGTCTATATGGATAAGATTAAGAGCTCTGGGTGAAGTTAGGCATCATATTTGACTAACTAATTAAACCTAAGCTCAGTGAGAAGATTTGAGCAAAATTTGTAGGACTGGAGAGCATTAGTCTTGCAAATACCTACTACAGGAAGTTTCCTGGGAACAGGAACCGGTCAGTGCAAAGGTCCTGCCAGGCATTTTGCAGAAACCACTGGATTAGAGTAAGTGAGGGGGATGTTTGTGGGAGATGAGGGGGCAGAGAGGCAAAGAGGAAGGTCATGTGGGAGACATATTTGCTCCATTTTTTTACTCTGTGTGAGACAGGGACCCAAAGCAGGGTTTGGGGCAGAGAGGTGACATTTGACATTTGTTTTTAAAGATCACTCCAGTTCCTGCATGCAAAGTAGACCTTCAGTGAGCACAGGTAGAAGCATTGAGGGGAAAAGTTCAAACAGCTCTTCAGTATCTAGGTGAGAGATAATGCCCCTCTCAGCATGTTGGCTTTATTCTCTCAGACCAGCTTCTCCTGCTGAAGAATCTGTGTCTGCTGGTGGCTTTAAGGCTTGCACCCACAGTTTATGACCAGAGAGCAAAGGCCTCCTTCCCTTTATTTCTTAATTCCCTTAAAAATGAATAAGTAGAACCAGAGAACAACACGCACCCACTCTACATTCCACTTTCCATCCTACCACAGGCCTAGTACCTAGTTGGCCCTCACTGAACGCATTTTGAAAGATAAAGAAATAGCACAAAACACAGAGACCTGCTACTTGACTGATTTTGTGGGATGGATTGTAATACACCATTTATATCCTTGTGTTGTTTCTACTTGATGACCAATGATCCTATGTTCAAATTTACCAGATAAATTTAAGAGGGAGGCCAATGGGTATAAGAAGCATAAGGTCACACCCAGAAAACTGAATTCCTGGCCTCGTTAACATTATCTTCTCATTGAATCAGTCTTTCCTATAGAATGAGAAGAACATACAGCTTGAATTAGGCAATATATTTTTAAATCTCAGGCATTGTTACCATAACAATGAAAGTAGGGAGCCACTTTCAAACAATTTATCAGCATTTTTTTTCAAAAGAATAAGGACAGAATCATCAAGTAAAGCTTAGAAGAGAACAAGAAAGACATGGAGAAATATGGAGCATTTAAATCAGACCCTGGAGATGCCTGGGTGGCTCAGTCAGTTGAGCATCTGCCCTCTGCATGGGTCATGACCCCAGAGTCCTGGGATCGAGCCCCACATCGGGCGTCCCCGCTTGGCGGGAGACCTACCTTTCCCTCTCCCGTTCCCCCTGCTTGTGTTCCCTCTCTCTCTTCCTCTATCAAATAAATAAGTAAATAAATAAACAAATAAAATCTTTTTAAAATAAATAAATAAATAAATGATTAAAATGAATCAGACCCTGAAAACCAGCAGCCCAAGAATCTGATATGGATAGATAAATAGATAGATAGATAGGCAGACAGGCAGACAGTCATGTATTTTATTTGGACTGCACAGTACTGGCCCATTCACTGATTTTAATTTTTCAAATTAGTGGTTGACACACAAAAATTGGGATATTTCATATGAAGTCAGATCTCTTCCTCATTATAATATTCAACTATGTGGCAATGTTGAGCCACAGTTCTCTCAAGGCTCTGAACAGCAGGATTTCCTTTAGCAAAATTTCCATCACTCTCAACGCATGTTCTGCTTCTAAAATTTATATTTCCCTAATACTCATTTTTTTTAAAAAAAAAATGGAACTAGCAATCTCTAACTTGAAGTATATTGTCTGAGACACTATACAAAACAGAATCCAGAATAGTGTTCTAGAACTAACATGGTAAAAAAATTTCAAAATGCACCCAAAATGCAGAAGGGACAATCTGATTATCCAGCCTTGGTCTTATTAACTACAGAAATGCAGAACTTCTAAATTAAGAATAGGGAAGCTTCGGGGCGCCTGGGTGGCTCAGTGGGTTAAGCCTCTGCCTTCGGCTCGGGTCATGATCCCAGGGTCCTGGGATCGAGCCCCAGGATCGAGCCCCGTGTTGGGCTCTCTGCTCGGCAGGGAGCCTGCTTCCTCCTCTCTCTCTGCCTGCCTCTCTGCCTACTTGTGATCTCTGTCTGTCAAATAAATAAATAAAATCTTAAAAAAAAAAAAGAATAGGGAAGTTTCAAATTGGGTGCGTGTATATTATAGACAGAATAAAACAGGCTAATGTGGTAAAATTTTGGCACATCTACCACAACTGAGGCCTTTAGCCATGCCAAATCACAGAGATAAATATAGAATCATTCAAAACCATTAGGATTATTAGTTCCTACATAAGAAAAGCATGATTGATAAACGCCTGCCTAAATAGAAATCAGATCTTTGGCCTCTGTCTGCTATTCTACACCATAACTGCAAAATTCCTAGTGTGAATATATTACAGCCAAGAACTGGAGATGACCTAAGCTATAAACCCCAAATTCGGAAGGGACCACACTAATTTGTGAAACCCAGGACTGAACTGAAACAGAACACAATTTTTTTTTCTAAATTGTGAACTCACCCAAAAAGATTTCCATGAAAACCAATAAAATCCAGTTAAACTAATATGAACTATAACTGAACCAAGGTTTTCTAAAACAGTTAAACCAGAACACTAGAATATTATCTGAACCAAACCAGTATTTTGTCTGTTTGTATCTCCTCTGGTAAGTTTCTTTAAAAGCCTTCATACTTTTGTCCTGGTTACTGTGCATATCAAAACTACAGGACACACATTTCAATCAGTTACAAACTCT
Source organism: Mustela nivalis (assembly GCF_964662115.1). Classification (NCBI taxonomy): domain Eukaryota; kingdom Metazoa; phylum Chordata; class Mammalia; order Carnivora; family Mustelidae; genus Mustela; species Mustela nivalis. Next base: position 56,585,754 of record NC_139027.1, read on the forward strand.
TAATTCCAACAGACACTTCTAGTTGCCAACCAAATACCCATTCCTTCCTATGTCTTTAAAAACAACCCAGATTTAGTCAAGAAGACAATCTATCCAACTTCCTTTTCCTAGCCTCTCTTGGAACCAAGGGTGACCACATGTCTCAGTTTCAAACTATGAAAATTTAGGCAGATGTTGGAAGAAACTCACAGGATACCTTGTTCCCATGGACCCATTCTATGTTCTTCCATCCTGGAATTCAAGTACAGAGCTAGAACACCAATCAAAAGATAAATTTCAAGATAGAAGCTACGCACAAAGATGACAAAACAGGGACTCCTGTGTGGCTCAGTCGGTTAAGCAGCTGCCTTCGGCTCAGGTCATGATCCCAGCGTCCTGGGATCGAGTCCCACATCCGGCTCCTTTCTCAGCAGGGAGCCTGCTTCTGCCTCTGCCTGCCATTATTCTGTCTGCCTGTGCTCACTCTCTCCCCCTCTCTCTCTCTCTGATAAATAAATAAAATCTTTAAAAAAAAAAAAAAGATGACAAAACAGAAATCGGGACATGGAGACATTGTTGATATCCTACAGGTCCATTCCAGCTCTAGACTTCTTTCACGTGAGAGTTCAACAACAACAACCTGTATTGTGCATGAGCCATTGTTTCAAGGGTTTTCTGTTATACATAGCTAAATCTTACCTTAATTTATAAATTAAGTATGCCAACATTATAGAAAGCAATTCAGTATACCTTTTTTATTCAACAAATATTCACTGAATACCTTCTATGTTTCAAGGATGCATGAAAGATACTGACATATTTCCTGCTCTCATGGAACACAGAAGAAAGAAAATTTGGCTAGATGACTAAATCCCAGACTCAGCCTCACTGTTAACTAGTAATGTCTTTGAACTTGGAGAAGCCACTTCACTTCTCATAAGCTTCAGTTTCTTCACATGCAATATGATGAAGTTTGACCACATTTTTCTCGGCCCATTTCCAGCTCTCCGTTCGTATGATTCAGTTGGTTTCCACAGAAAGTCAGTCATTTTCCCACTCTCCATAGAAACCTATCTCACCCTTGGACCCAGAGGCCAGTAAATATGATCCTAATTGCCCTGCCTTCAACCATAGTTAATAAGACCAAGGCTGGACAATCAGATTCTCCCTTCTGAAAATCTGAAATTGGAAGATTTTGACACTGAGCTAAGGTCATGTGGAACAGAGGTCAGAGTAGATGGCATGGCAAACCAGGATCATCTGTGAGTCAATATTTGGGGAGCAGAGGCACATGAGGAAGCAGAGACAATGGCCTGCATAATGAAGCAGGAAATTGGAAAGAAGAGCAGACATGAAAATCCAAAGGCACCAAACTGGCAGTATGACAAGGCAGAACTAGTCTTTAGTTGGATTTTCATTTTCATATTTTTCTCACAACATTTTAAATAATTTGGGTTAGTTGTCAAGATTTTCAAAAGAGGTTACATGGAGCATGGGGTGTGGTGCATAAAGAATGAATTTTGGAACATTGAAAAAAAAATTAAATTAAATTAAATTTTAAAAAGAGATTTTCAGGGGCACCTGGCTGGCTCAGTGGGTTAAAGCCTCTGCCTTTGGCTCAGGTCATGATCCCGGGGTCCTGGGATCGAGCCCCGCATCGGGCTCTCTGCTCAGCGGTGAGCCTGCTTCCTCCTCTCCCTCTCTGCCTGCCTCTCTGCCTACTTGTGATCTCTCTCTCTCTGTCAAATAAATAAATAAATAAAATTAAATTAAAAAAAGAGAAATTTTCAAAAGAGGAAGTTCTGCATAAAATTCTAAATTTCCAGCTTCTCTGAATTAGTGGAAAAGCTGGCGACACAAGGTCTTCCTATTGCATAGCCACAAGAGACCAGAGCAGAGATGTTTAAAGGTCTCTGTTGTTCCATCTCAGCCTAAGTGGAAGTCTCTGTGAGCTGGTTTTAATCTGGTGAGTTATGTCAGCACCTTTCTACCCCCTGTAGAAAGGTGTCTTGCACCAGTGCTGTGCATTTGTCTCCTTCATTCCCCCTCTTTGCGGGGCTCTAGTTGGTATGCGAGTGTGAGCCTCTGTTCCAGGCAATGCAGTCTCATGAGAAAATGACCAGCTCAGCTACAACTGTCCAATTGCAGTATTTCCTGTGTAGCCCCACCTCTGCTTCAATGACTCTCCTTGGATATTTATGAAATTTCAGAGCCAGTAGTGAGGAAAGCCAAGAAATGGCACAATGACATCTCGGAATCTTCCCCTACTCCAAATGTCTCAGAAATTGTCAGAACCGGGTACTTCTGAAGTAGAAGGTTAAGATAGGACTCAAAGGAATATTGATTGAAAACCAGATTAAAAGCAGCTCACAGAGATTTCTACTTAGGCAGAGATGGAAGAATAGAGACCAGATTTAGCCTCCTACCGGACACAATTCATAAAAGAGACAAAATAGATAAAACAATCGTTCTCAAGATGCTGGATATTAGGCAACAAAGTGCAGCCATCACTGAGAGAAGGAAATGAAGATGTGCTCTGTGACTATCCCAACTTACCATCTTGAGACCCTTTCTATTTTCACCCAAGATTGGTAGAACACACATTCTCTTTAATGCAAAATGATCATTTACTAGAAGAGTCCATATTCTGGGCCATAAAACAATTTCAATGAATTTAAAAGGACTTAAGTCAAACAAAGTATGTTCTATGACCAAAATGAAATTAAGATAGAAATCTTTAGGAAAACATACCTTAAAAATCCCAAACCAAACGGTACAATTCTTAACCTACGTGTCAAAGAAGAAATAAAAAGAGACATTAGAAAATACTTTGAACTGAAGGAAAATGAAAACACAGTATGTCAGAATTTGTGGAATACAACTGAAGCAGAACTTAGAGGGAAATCTATAGCATCAAATGCCTAAACTAGGGAAAATAAACAGAAGAAAATCTCAAATCAACAACTTCAGTTGCCTTCCAACTTAAGAAACCAGAAAACAAAGAGCAAATGAAACCCAAAGTAAGCAGAAGAAGGGAACTCATAATATCAAAAGTTTAAAAAAGTAATACTAATTCTACACATTCTTCCAAAAAGTTAAAGAGAAGGGAAGGAAACAGAGGAAGCCAGCAGTCTGTGATATCAAGCCAAAGGCGCTGTAAGAAAAGAAAACTACCCACCAGTGTTCTGCACGAACATGGACGCGAATTTCTTAAAATTTTAGCAATTGATTCCAATAATATATAGAAAGAATAATATATTGTGACCAAGTAGGCCTTATCCCAGGATTGCAAGGTTGATTTAACATTTGTAGATCAATATATTTAACTCACAATATTAACACGTTACAAAAGGAAAACCATGTGACCATCTCAACAGAGGCAAGAAAAGCATTTAACAAAATCTAACTTTCATTTCATTTCAAAGTAGGAATAGATGGGGACTTCTGCAACCTGATTAAAAAAAAAAAAAAACCCTATGAAAAATCAACATCCATGGGATGCCTCGGTGGCTCAGTCAGTTAAGTGTCTGCGTTCAGCTCAGGTCATGATCCCAGGATGCTGGGATTGAGTCCCGCATTGGGCTCCTTGCTCAGCAGGGAGCCCGGTTCTCCCTCTCTCTCTGCCTGCCAGTCCCCCTGCTTGTGCTCTCTTTCTCTCTATCTCTCTGTCAAAGGAATAAGTAAAGTCTTAAAATTAAAAAAAAAAAAAAAAATGGGCACCTGGGTGGCTCAGTGGGTTGAGCCTCTGCCTTCAGCTCAGGTCATGATCTCAGGGTCCTTGGATTGAGCCCCACATTGGGCTCTCTGCTCGGCAGGCAGCCTGCTTCCTCCTCTCTCTCTCTCTCTCCCTGCCTCTCTGCCTACTTGTAATCTCTGTCAAATAAATAAATAAAATCTTTTAAAAAAATAAAATAAAAAACAAAAAAGACCAACAGCCAACATCATGCTTAATGGTGAAAGACTGATTACCTTCCCCCTAACATCAGAACAAGGAAAGGATGTCTGCTTTCATCACTTATGCCCATATTCCCAACATTGAACTGGAGGTTCTAGCCAGTACAATAGGCAGGAAAAAGAAAAAAAATGGTTTCCAGATTGGAAAGAAAGAAATAAAACCATCTTTATTTACAGATGACACGATTGTCTATGTAGAAAATCCTATGTAATCTACAAGAATAGCTACTAGAATTAATAATAAGTTTGGCAAAGTTTCCGTGCATAAGAGCAATGTAAAAAATCCAATTATGTTACTACATACCAGCAACAATAGTGAGAAATAGAATTTAAAATATAATACAATACCATCTAAAAATGTGAAACTCTTACAGATAAATAAAACAAAAGATGTGCAATGAAAAGTACAAAACATCATGGGGAGAAATGAAAGGATACTTAAATAGAGATATACTGTTTTCTTGCATTGGAATATTCAATATTGCTAAGACGTACATTTTCCCTCCATGATCTTTGGATACAACACAATCCCAGTCAAAAATCCAGCAGGCTTTTTACATTATACATTATATTATACATATACATGTATACATTATACCTTTACATTTTATATTGTTAACTTTTATATTAACAATATAAATTTTTTTAGTTGACAAGTTGACTCTATAATTCATTTAGAAATGCAAAAGGCAATATAACAGCCAATTTGACTTTGAAATGTGGAGGATTTATACTACCTAACTTCAAAATTTAGTATATGGTTATAAAAATCAAGACTATGTGGTATTAAATTCAAGATAGACAAGTAGAACAACAAAATAGAAAAGATGAAAAAAGATACTTGCAAAAGTACAAAGGCAATTTAATGGGGAAATCAAGGTCATTTTTACAAATGGCCCTGGAACAGCCGGATATCCATATACAGAAAACAGAACTTTGACCCACACTTCATACTACATTGAAAAAATTAACTCAAAATGGGTCACAGACCTAAATCTAAATAAAACCTAAAAGTATAAACTTTTAGGAGAAAATCTTTGTGACCCTGGGTTGAACAAAGATTTCTTAGGTACAACACCAAAACAAAATCAATAAAAGAAAAAGAATTTGATAAACTGGACTTCATCGAAATTAAGAACATCTGCTCTTTGAAATACATTGTTAAGAGAATAAAAAAGACAAGCCACAGACTGAGAGTAAATACATGTAAGTTACACATTTGATAAAGGATTTGTATCTCAAATATGAAAAGAAATCTTAAAACTCAATAAGAAAAGAAAGTAATCAGATTTTTTAAGTGGGCAGGGGATTTGAACAGACCATTGACCAAAGAAGATACAGATGGCCAATAAGCACATGCAGAGATGCTCACCATCATTAGCCATCAGAAAATGCAAATTAAACCACAAGAAGATACTGTTACACACTTACTAGAGTGTTTAAAATTTAAATGACTGACCAAATCATGCGTTGGAAAAGATGTTGAATAATTAGAATGTTCTCATTCGTGGCCAGTGGGAATGCAAAACAGTGCAACCACTTTGGAAAACAGTATGACAGTTTCACCCAAAGTCAAACATATACCTACCATGTGGCCCAGCCATTCCACTCCGAGGTGTTAACTGAAGAAAGATGAAAAACTCTGCGGGTGCCTGGTTGCTGCAATCTGTTTACGCGCCCGGCTTTTGGTTTCAGATCAGGTCCTGATCTCAGGGAAGTGAGATGGAGCTCTGTGGGGGCTCTGTGCTCGTAAGAAATGTGCTTGAAATTCTCTTTTCTTCTCCCTCTGCCCCTCCCTCTTATGGTTTCATTCTCTCTAAAAGAAATAAAGCTTAAAAAAAAAAAATGAGAAACTATGTTGACACAACAACTTGTACACGAACATGCATAGCAACTTTATTTGTAATAACCCCAAATCGGACACAATCCAAATATTCATCAACAAGTGAACGAATAAACAAATTGTGGCATGTCAACACAATGAGACACCATTTGGCAATAAAAAGAAATGAACTACTGATATGCTCAACAACACGGACGAATCTCAAAATAATTATACTGAGTGAAAAAAGCCAGAACCTCTCTCCACAAAAAGAGAGAGAGAGAGCGCACACGCACAAAATGTATGATTCAATTTATACAAAATTTGAATAGAAAATGCAAAGTGATCTATAGTAACACACAGCACATCAGTAGTTTTCTGGGGATGAAGAGGAAAGAGTAGGAGTAGTTAATATGTTCATTATCTTGATTGTCATGATGATATCATGGGTATATACATAATTATAAAATTGTACATTATAAATAAGTGCTATATATATTATAACAATTATATCTTAATAAAACAGTTTGATCCTTAAGTTCCTAGCAGCTCTATACACCTAAGCAACTGGTTTTCCATAACCCTGCTATTAGACTTAGGTTTCCTCTCTGAAGGAAGGCAGGAAGGGAATTATAAAGAGAAACAAACAGCAAAGTCCACATACTGAAGGTTGAGACTTACAGCCCTCTAGCCCCACTTGGCTCCTGGAATCCTGGCAACCAGGCCTTTCTCTTCCAGCCAAAAGACCGGAAAACTCTTCTCTAGGTAATCTTATTGGCCCAAGAAGAAAAACAAACATTCTGACATTCTGACATTTTTTAGGGAAAATCCCATATAGCCAGATAACTCTACAATGAGTCTCATAACAAACCCCACCTGTGAAATCAGACCTTTTGACTGGCTTTTTAACATCCCACTCTTAAACATGAGCAGACAACTAATTGCTGTGGCAATTAAGAATTGTGTGATTCTTTTAATTATGTGCCTACGTAACTTTTGTAAAAATTGTGGGAAGGGGGGAGTGAAAGAAAATCAGTTAGAGATGAATAAAGCTCTTGAAAAGTTTTTGGCATTTTCTAATGACTTCTCCATAAATAATAAGATAATTTCTCTATTTTCTTTTTTTTTTTAAGAATTTATTTATTTTACAGAGGTCACAAGTAGGCAGAGAAGCAGGCAGAGAAAAAGAGAGGGGGAAGCAGGCTCCCCACTGAGCAGAGAGCCCAATGTCGGTCTTGATCCCAGGACCCCAGGATCATGATCTGAGCCAAAGGCAGAGGCTTTAACCCACTGAGCCACCCAGGTATGCCATCTTCTGATAATACTCCCTACCCCCCTGTTCAAGCAACTTTTCTATCCCTTCATGTTCTCAGATAAAATTCTAATTTTAGTTGTCTGCTCATGTTTAAGAGTGGGATATTAAACCCACTGATCAACCTTAACATAGCCTTAGCATGAGACATGGTATCTTCCTGTGGTCCAATAGGAAATACACAGTACCGCCTATAAAATATCCTTGCCAAAAAATAAAAACAGAAAAGAACTTGAATCTAATCAAGTATCTCATCTGGGTTTCTCAAAATTCACATCTTGGTACACATAGTTCTTTCTCATGTGTATACTATGTTTAGCAATATCCCTGACCTCTACCCACCAGATGCTAAGAGTATCACCCAGTTGTGACAACCAAAAAAGTCTCCACATATTGCCAAATGTCTTTGAGGTGAACGGGGGTGGGGATCTCCCCCATGTCCAGAACCACTGCTCCACAGATAAGTACCAAATCACAAGAAATGGGATGAAGAAATATGCTAAAAGATACCCCAGGACACAATCAGCCAAATTCAAAATGTGGGAAACTCTAAAGGACAGATGACCCAGCTTTCTCAACAAAATAGAGCATGTGGGGTGTACTGAAAGAGGCACTAATACAGTTTAAAAGCCCCTTTTTAAAAAATCAACAAATGCAACATGTGGACTTGTTTGGCGCCTGATTTAAACCACAAAAATGTATTTTTGAGGCAATTAGAGAAATTAAAATGTTAGGTATTATGACACCAAGAAATATTGCTAATTTTGTGAGTGTGATAATAGTACTGTAGTTATATTATTTTTTAAAGCTTTCTGTTGGAGATACTATTAACAGATAAAGGGGTATGAAGTCTGTCTGGTTGCAAAGGGAGTAGATTGGGAATAGATCAAGCAAGAACATCAGAATGGGGCGCCTGGGTGGCTCAGAGGGTTAAGCATCTATCTTTGGCTCAGGTCATGATGCCAGGGTCCTGGGATGAGCTCCAAGTCCAGTCCGGCTCCCTGTTCTGCTTCTCCCTCTCCCTTTGCCTTTCCCTCCTGCTCACTCTCTACTCTCTCTCTCTTAAATAAATAAAATCTTAAAAAAAAAATGTCAGAACAATGACAATTATAGAAATCGAGTAGTGGGGCAGATGGGCATTCATGCATAGCAGACCCCCTTAAACAGCGGAAAATGTTCCAAGTCCCCAGTGAATGCCTAAAACTGCAGCTAGTACTGACCCGTAGTCATACACACCTATTATAAGACTTAATTTATAAAATAGGCACAGTAAGAAATTAACAATAAAATCTAATAAAATAGAGTAATTATAATAATATACTATAATAAAAGTTATGTGAGTGTGGTCTCACTATATCTCACTATATCTCACTATACTATACTCACCCTTCGGCTTCTGATGACGTTGAGATGATAAAGTTACCACGTGATGGGATGGTGGGACCCCACGTGAATGACGTCTGACACTGGACACGCTGACGTCATGACGTGAGTGAACGATGTGTGTGACGTGATGACGTACGAGATGTGAAGTGAAAGACACGCTTGACGTGATGACGCATGAGGTGAATGACACAGGCACCCAAGGTAGCATTAAGCTACTACTAGGGACCTTCCGATCGGAAGTCTGATAAGAAGTCTCTGCTTGCCACTGTAGTTGACCCCAGTAACTGAAATTGCTAAAGCAAAGTCATGGTTGGTCGCGGGGACTACTGCACTGGGCTACTTTGTGTATGTTTGAAATTTTCCCTAACAAAAACTTGATTGGAGAAATAAAATCCAAGAAATTAATAAAGTATGGCTTAATGGGAAGCACATGGACTGGGAGTCCTGAGTTTGGGGTTATATTCCCCGCAGCTCTGCTAACCGGTCTGGTCTTTTTTTTTTTAAGATTTTATTTATTTGAGAGAGAGAAGAAAAGGGGGAAGGGTCAGAGGGAGAAGCAGACTGCCGGTAGGGAGCCAGATGCGGGCCTTGATCCTAGGACTCCATGCTAAAGGCAGCCACTTTAACCAACTGAGCCACCCAGGCGCCCGCAGTTTGGTCTTTTCTTTTTTTTCTTTCCTTTTTTTTTTTTTTTTTTTTTTTTAAGATTTTATTTATTCATTTGACAGAGAGAGATCACAATTAGGCAGAAAGGCAGGCAGAGAGAGAGGGGAAGCAGGCTCCCTGCTAAGCAGAGAGCCCAACATGGGGCTCGATCCCAGGACCCTGAGATCATGACCTGAACCTAAAACAGGGTCTCAACCCACTGAGCCACCCTGGTGTCCCCAGTCTGGTCCTTTTAAGCCAGGAAGTCATTTTTCTGGTCTGTAGAATAATGTTGATGAGTTAACCAATTTCCATGAACCCTTCCAAGTGAAACATCAACAATTCTGTGACATGACTTGAAAAAGTGAGCTGAACAACTGCCCTGAGGACTCAGGAGTTTTCAAAAGTCTGAATTTGTGGTGGAGACAGTAGTGGTTAAGTTGTGACCCAGGATTCCCAGATTCCCTCCCAGGCCCCTTGACTAGCCAGGAAGTATCAAGATGAGCTGTATTGGAACGTTCTGGATTAGAAAGACCCTGTTGAATGAGGCTTGCGTCAAACCCCTCTTTAAGCAGCTGCGGCTGCAGTTTGAGTAACTTGTCAGGGAAGTGTGAATTACAAGTCTGTATTACAAAAGGGTTTATTTTCAGCCTTTCCAAAAAACAGTGAGAAAGAGGGAAGCATGCATAATAAAGCAGCTGGCATCTGAGGCAAAATTTGGCTTTTACTTGTCCTCTCCTTCCCTTTCAAAGTCTTGAACTATAGGTGTATGTCCTGCAAACCTGCGAGAGAAACTCTCTGTAACTTTGGAAAGAAAGAGCAAACAGGAAGAGGGCAGGTGGAGAGGGCGGAGGAAACTACCACTGCTCCTGGGGTTGCCGAGTTCAAGTGGCAAAGGAAGAACTGAAGTCCTCTTCTCCCCCGCCCCGACCCCCACTAGGCCCCGCTTCAGCAAAATGATTAGATTCCTGTGGGACTGACTGCCCACTGCCACAAAGGAAACCCTTATTAGAGAGAGCTCCCTGAAATGCCCCTGGAAATAGCTTCTAAGTGCGTCTGTGGATAAATGCACTGGATATTCTCCATTTGCTCCTCCAGGTCCATCTTTCTCTGCTCTGTGTTTAGATTGCTGATCACTATGAAGAGCATGAGCTGGCTCTCATGCTCTCTGGCATCTGGTTGGGTGAAGCCTCTGTGAGTGGCAGGAAATCGGAGACTCTAAGAGAGAAGCTGGAGAGTTATTCCCCTCATTCCCTTCCTGCCAAGCTGCAGGTTGGCAGAGACTGTTCCTCTACGGAAGCCTCCGCTCCTGTCCTGGGGATGTCCTGCAGCGAAAGGTCTGAAGGGGTTCCCGTATCTGCTGTTGTCCCTCTGCTGCTTCAGGGCCAAGGCGGGTAGCATTTCTCCTTGCTGCTGACAATCCCTCACCAGGTGCTGTTTCCCAGATTCTAACTGGTTTAGCTAATTACATTCATTTAAAAGAGCAAGAACCGTGAAGACCCAAACTTTTCCATGCATGGCTCCATGTGTCCGTAATTGGACTCACTTTTCCTCCCAGCATTGCCCCTTTCCGGCTTCTACTTTCCTCTCCTCTTTATCATTTTGTCTCTATGTAAGCAGCATCCAGATGACCCCCACTCTGATCCACTGGCTCCTGGTTTCTACTCTACATGTTACCTTATTAGCACACTGGGTCTTCAGACTTACTGAGCTGTCCTTGTGTGGGGAACCCACAAGATCTCTAATAGGTTGCTACTTAATGGGAGCCAGAAAACATTCTCCATTTTCATAAAGCAGGATGATATATATATGCATGTGGTCCCCAACTATAGGAATGTTCCCCCAGGGTCATGACAAGAGCCCACAGTCCATCTCTCACCTCTCTGAGCTCCTTATACTTCACCTCATGCTTCCTCCTTTTTTTTCTAAGATTTTTTAATTTATATGAGGGGAAGGGAGGGACAGAAGGTGAGAATCTTCCAGCAGACTCCCCACTGAGTGCAGAGCCCAACACAGGGCTCCATCTCATGACCCATGAGATCATTACCTGAGCCAAAACCAAGAGCTAAATGCTTAACCAACTGACACGCCTCGGCAGCCCTTACTCCATCCTTCCTACTAAACTCAACATGAAGTTCTTTGTTTCAGGCCCTGAGGTAACTTTAGAAACCAGTCAACAAATTTCCAGAGCTCCTACCAAAGCAGTTAAGAATATGGGCAGTGAAGTCCAATAAATCAAGGTTCAAATTCTGACTCTACCACCCAACAGCTGAGACAACTCATGCAAGTTATTTAACTGCTCTTGCCTCCATTTCCTCATTGTAAAGTTGAAATTGTAGTATTACTTACCTCTTAAAATTGTTTTAAAGATACATTAGATACATCTAAATATATATCTCAAAGGTATTAGCATAAAGCCTAGTCCAGGGAAATCCCTTCATACATGGTTTAAATGTTATTCACTCAGTACTATATAAGTTGCTGTGGAGGTAAAAGCCATAGTCCTACCCTCAAGGAGTCCACAGTCTACAAAGAAATTTGAGAAAGAACATTCTTGCAACAATGAACAACACAGGTGACCCCTATATTTTTGAGGAGCAAGTTATATGGTGTAAGTTTCAGTACAAAAGTTTTGGGATGGTTCTTCACATATCTAACCTTTCATGTTGCCTGACAGGTTCTTGAGGGTAAGCACTAGGCATTAATGCCCCTTGCATGCCCAGGGCTTGGCACATAGTAGACATTCAAACAGTCTGTCTAAATAATCAAGGAATGCTTGGATCACATGTTAGAACAAGCACCTCATTCTTTACAAAGCACTTTGAAAGTGAAGCATCGTTTCATTCCTGTAACAACCCTGTGAGATAATTAATGTTGTTACCATCTGAATTTTTCAAAATAAGGAAACTATGGCTCAAAAACTTAGCACTTTGTTTAAGTCCCACAGTCAGTTTATAGGAGGGATGGTCTGAGACCCAATGCCTTTGACCATAAATATGGAGCCTCCTCCTACAAGGACCAGAGAAATTCATAAGCCAAAAAAAAGTCTAACCTCTGCTGAAAGTCTTTTTCTGCCTCCAATATGCTCTCTTTCTAAACCTTTCTCTGCTCTCTTTGGCTGATGCTGCTGGTTCCAGGTTCTTCCTTTAGCCAAAGGGAATCCAATTTATTTGGATTTCTTTTCAGGGAGGCAGAGACTCTCCTGTTTATCCAATCCCCTATCAGACATATAAATGCATAATATAGTCATTAAACTCTGAAATACATGACACAGTAATAACCACACACAAGCTGTTAAAAAACTCATTACCTCCAGTGGGAGATAGTCACCATGCTTGCTTCTTTCTCCTCACAGGGCCAAGGCAGAATGCTGGCTCTCTGGTTAGGGAAAATGTTTTACTTTTCCCAGGAATCCTTCTTTTTTTTTTTTTTTTTAAGATTTTATTTATTTATTTGACAGAGAGAGATTACAAGTAGGCAGAGAGGCAGGCAGAGAGAGAGAGAGGAGGAAGCAGGCTCCTCGCCAAGCAGAGAGCCCGATGCGGCACTCGATCCCAGGACCCCGAGATCATGACCTGAGCCTAAGGCAGCGGCTTAACCCACCGAGCTACCCAGGCGCCCCCCCAGGAATCCTTCTAAAAGCAGTTGTATTGCTGATAAATCCTAGCTTATTTGTTTGCTTCTGAATGCATTGGAAGGCAATGTTTAAAAATTTTTTTCATCACAGAAAACGCTGCACACCCTTTGGGGGGAAAAGTTAAGCAAAATGAAATGTGCAGAAGTGCCTGGGTGGCTCAGTTGGTAAAGTGTCTTACTCTGGATTCCAGCTTAGGTTGTGATCACAGGGTCATGAGATAGAGAGTCCCATGTTGGGCTCTAAACTGGCCATGAAGCCTGCTTGAGATTCTCCCTCTCCCTTTCCCTTTGCCTCTCCAGCTGCCCCCTGCCCTTTACCCCAACCCATGCATATGAGTGTGCATACTCTCTCAAAAAAAAAAAAAAATTAAATGTGTAAAGTGAAAATGCTCAAGAAAATGAGAAGATAAGCCACAGAGTGGGAGAAAAATTTTGTGAAAGTCATACCTAATAAAGGACTATTCAAAATATGCAAAGAACTCTTACAATTCAACAATAAGAAAATGAACAACCTGACTTAAAAATGGGAAAAAAGACCTGAATAGACACCTCAGTGGAAAATAAGCACATATCATTAGGGAAATGCAAACCAAACCAGTAATGAGATACCACTACACACCTATTAGAATGGTCAGATCCAAAATGCTAACAGCACCAAATGCTGGCAGTGATCTGGAGCAATGGAAACTCTCATTTGTTGCTGGTAGGAATGCAAAATGCAAAAACTTTGGAAGACAGTTTGGCAGCTCCCTACAAAACTATACTCTTACCATACAACCCAGCAATTGTGCTCCTTGGTATTTACCCAAATGAGTTGAAAACATGTCCACACAAAAACCTGCAGATGGATGTTTATAGCAGCTTTATTCAAAACTTGGAAGCAAACCAAGATGTCCTTGCCAAAACTTGGAAGCAACCAAGATATCCTTCCAATGTGAGTTCATTGACTGTAACAAATGTAGCTCTCTGGTGGGAGATGTTGATAGTAGAGGAGCCTAGAGGGGAGAGGAATTGGGGATATATGGGAAATCTCTGCACCTTCCCTGCAGTTTTCTTGTTAATCTAAAACTGCTCTAAAATTAAAGTCTACTTTTTTCAAATTAAAAGTTATTTTCCCTCAGCTTCCCATGCTCAAACCCACTCCCTATATGTATTTGTTGTCAAATGTTTATTGTATTTTCTTCTGGTCTTTTTTCTCACACACATAATGTATATGAATTTGTAAAACCTTTTTTTTTAAAAGATTTTATTTATTTATTTGACAGAGAGAGATCACAAGTAGTCAGAGAGAGAGAGAGAGAGAGAGAGGAGGAAGCAGGGTCCCTGCTGAGCAGAGAGCCCGATGCAGGACTCAATCCCAGGACCCTGAGATCATGAACCGAGCCAAAGGCAGAGGCCCAACCCACTGAGCCACCCAGGTGCCCCTGTGAAACCTGTTTTAAAGGTCAGCACAAGCTCTGTATATTTGATAACAGTGTCTTATTATAATAGTGGAAATACTTCAAAGTACCTAGTCCAAAATAAGGAATAGTTAAGTAAACTATAACATATTGTTAACTGAGCACTGCGTAATGGAAACTACTTTGCACTGTAAGGGATCTAGAGGAGGAGGAGTGGTAGTGGTGGCAGTGGTGGTAACAGAAGTAGTAACAGTAGTCATAGCTGTAGTAGCAGCAGTAGTAAGAATAAAGTAGTAGTAATGGTAGTAGTAGTAGTAGTAAGATTAAGTAGTGGTGGAGTAAAGTAGCAGTAGCAGCAGCAGCAGTAGTAACAGTGGTCATAAGGTCATTGTAAAGTAGTAGTAGTAGTAGTATTTAAAGTAGTAGTAATAGAAGAATCAGACAGAACTGGATTTAAATTTCTTTCTTGCTATTTAAATAATTACTGAGCACTTGCCAAACCTTGATTTCATCTGTACCACTTAATAACCCCAAAGGGTTATTAAATCAGTCACATTGAAAGGATATATGTAAAGTCTTCGGCAAAATGTCAAACACCTAATGCGTCCTAGGTGTCCCTTCTATCAGCCACAGTCCCTTCTCAAGCATACGCCCTTTTCTCGGTGACCAGGCCTGGCACCAAGTCAGCAGTAAAATAAATGCTGGCTGAGTTACACTGGAATAAGACATTATAACTCTTTTAAATCAATATTTAGAGACATGATATGAGGTTTGGGATTTCAAGCAGGACAAGATTTAGCAGAGGGAATGTGAGGTTGACACAATGTTGAGTGGTCTTAGGGAGTTGAAGTCAGGGAAGCCTATACTCTCTGGCACATGGTGGAAGGACCATCACAGGTGATCTCAGCTGATCTCAGTACCAAAGAGGTGATTCTCAAGGGGATGCCAGAAGCTGCAGCAACACTGCCCGTCTGCCCTAGTAATGAGTTTTTCTCTGTGCTGCTGTCATGACTCTGTTGACTCATTGAGAGAGAGAAACCAAAGTGTGCAAAAAAAAAAAATGCAGAAAAGTAAGTTCTGATGAAGGAGAAAGAAGGAGGAAGCTCATGGCTCAAGCTCTAGAACATTGTAGGAACATTTTTTAGGGACACCTGGGTGGCTCAGTTGGTTAAGCATCTGCCTTCGGCCCAGGTCATGATCTCAGGTTCTGGGATTGAGCCCCACATCCGGCTTCCTGCTCATTGGGGAGCCTGCTTTTCCCCTTCTGTCTCCCTCTTCCTCTCCCCCTGCTTGAGATTGCGTGTGCGCTCTCTCTCTCTCACTCTCTCTCAAATAAATAAAATCTTTAAAAAAAAAAAAAAAGGAACATTTTTAAAAACCAAAAACAGGTGTGCCTGGGGGACTCAGTCAGTTAAAAGTCTGCCTTCAGCTCAGATCATGATCTCAGGGTCCTGGGTTCAAGTCTTGTGTCAGGCTCCCTGATCAGTGGGGAGGTTTCTTCTCCCTCTGCTTCTCCCCCACTGATGCTTGTGCTTGCTCTCTCTGAAATAAATAAACTAT
Source organism: Mustela nivalis (assembly GCF_964662115.1). Lineage (NCBI taxonomy): Eukaryota > Metazoa > Chordata > Mammalia > Carnivora > Mustelidae > Mustela > Mustela nivalis. The sequence continues at coordinate 56,601,448 of NC_139027.1, forward strand.
TTAAATAAATATACAATAACATGGAAAACAACTTTAGTTTTATATTATAAATACGTGCCCATTGCTGAGAAGAAAATCATCTACAATCTTACCAGCAAGAGAAAGCTCCTGTTAAACCCTTGGTCTTATTTCCTTATGAATCTTTTCCTATGCTGCATACCTATGTCATACATTTGTCACATGCGTAAAGTATTATCTATGTATATGTGTGTTTTCTAGATATGATATCGTCTTATCATGTCAATAAACCATCATCCATGACATCAGTTTTAATGGCTGAATAGAATTCCAGTGTCTGGCTAAACCATACTTTATGTAACCAATCATCCATTGTCAGACACTTGGGTCATTTCCAAAATCTTGCTATTAAAAACAGAGCTGCCAGAAACTTCCTTAGAGCCATGCAGTGAACTTCTGATCCTCTTTCACAGAAGGATGAAAGAGAACAATGGGCTATTTGCGAAAGTTGACTTCCACTCCAAACCACCATCCCCTTTTCCCCACCCCTGGTGATACCCAGTCCTCTGGAGTCCAGCTGGAGGAATCCACGGTCAGGACCTCAGATTCCTGAGGATTTGCCCCACTCCCAGAAAGAGTGTCTGAGCGTTTCTGAATGCATAGAATTAGATGTGAGGGCTCTGAAACCAGGCCAGCTCTAGCCCAAACTGAGAAGCACATGAAAGAAGTCTTGGCTCACTTTCAACTCCCTCTTCACTGTTTCCTTTCCTAGTACTGTCCAGTCCTCCCAAGAGGCAACTGACCAGCACCCCCAAACCCCTGGGTCCTCTCTCCCCATCTGATCGGCTGTGACATTTCTACAGCCGTGACAGCAGCCAGGATGGAAAGGAACCATATCTTCTAGTAATGTATACTCTTCAAGAAACTCCCTTTAACATCTTGAGCCAACCAACATGATTTGAATTAAATCTGCAGGGAGGCTCAAATAGGTAAGACATTATCCCTGCCCTCAGGTGGCTTACAGTCTATAGTCTACTTCAGTTTCCTAGGGCTGCCTTATCAAGTGACACAAACCAGGTGGCTTAAAACAACAGAAATATATCGTGTCATAGTTCCAGAGGCTACCAGTCAGAAATCAAGGTGTCAGCAGGGCTTGCAGCCCACCTCTATGATTCCTGCCTCTGTCTACCCGTGGTCGTCTTCCCTGCATATCTGTGTCTCTGTCCAAATTCCCTTCTTATTTTAGGACACCAGTCATACTGGATTTAGGGCCTACCCTAATTCCATATGACCTCATCTTAACTAATTACATCTGCAAAGACCCTAATTCCAAATATGGTCACATTCTGAGGTCCTGGCTGGACATGAATTTGGGGGGGGGGGCACCCTACTCAGCCCACTTATGCTCTGAAAGAGAAAACGATGAATATAAAAAATTAAAACTGCTGGCATCAAATTACTACTACAGCTTTTTGGGGGGGCAGGGGAAGAATTTTACTTATTTATTTATTTATTTATTTATTTGAGAGAGAGTGAGCGAGAGAGAGAGCAGAGCAGGGGTCAGGACCAGGCCAGAGGGAGAGGAAGCAGACTCTCTGCTGGGTGGGGAACCCAAAGTGGGGCTTGATCCCAAGATTCTCGGATCATGACCTGAGCTGAAGGCAGATGCTTAACTGAATGAGCCACCTAGATGCCCCCACTATTACAGCTTTAAAAGGACCACGAGGGCTAAAATATGGGAACATGGGATGGCGAGGGGTACCTCACCCTGTCTTGTACCTCCTAGTCTGGGCTATGCATTTGAGCCAACCTTGCTGTGAGCTCCCAAGGGACCCTCTACAATTGCCTGTGGAATAAGGAATATTTCTTGAATTCTCTCCAGCTCTGCTTTGCAAGCGTGTTTGTTTGGGGTTTTTTTTTCCTTGCTGGGTTTTTTTTTTTTTTCTGATCATAGTTCTGGAGACAATTGTGGCAGAGAGGAGATAGAATGTAATGCAGAACATATAAAGCAAAACTGCAACATCTTTTTCCCCAAATTTGCTGTGCTTTTTGTACATCTGTCCCCTTTTCCTCTGCTATGTCAGGTTTAAAAAGTAGGAGGTGTGTGAAGCAGCACTTGCCTCTTTGAATCCAGGAGCTTGCTCTGTCCTGCCCCTTCTGTATACTGCTAACACCGCAGGGCTGCAGACTCCTAGTGAGACAGTTATCCAGGAGTCTTTCTCGCCAAGACCTTGGGCAGCAGTCTCTGCATTTCCAGAGCCTTCCTTCAGGTGTGCAAGGGCAGGGCACAGGCTAGGATTTGAGAGCCACCCATCACAGCACATCTCTTGTATAGGCAGGAGTTCTCTTCAGAGGCATTTGCCCCACAGCTAAATCCTCTCCTTAGACCAATTTAAGGGTGACTGTGTTTCTCCAGCAGCACTCATAGCAAGTGTTTTCATGATCTGTACCCCACCGACAGTCCCCACACGTTGTCCAATGGAAACTCTGACCCCGTCCCCAGGCTGTCTTCTGTAGGCACCTTTCATTCTTGGCCTGAGAGTTTTGTGTGGAAGTGCAGGAGAAATCAACCTTTGGAAGCAACCCTCAAGCAAGGAGTACCAGGTGATGGTGAAAAGTGCTCCAAATTTCTTGCCTGTGGGAGGAAGGGGGATAACTGAGTTTTGTTTCCTGCTATCTCCCAGAGGTTCCAGCAGGACTGAGCCCCAGTTGCCCATAGTGGTAACCTGCTCACTAAAGTATTGTGGACTATGTCTTCCTTCCCCACTCCCATCCCTGGGCTTCCTGACATCTCTTCCCAAACAAACTACTTGGACTCAAATCTGTGTCTCCAGGTTGGTTCCTGGGCACTCAAGATACACAGTTGCATTAGCCTGCATTTCTCTGTTGGGTAATGAGCTTCCCCACAGACAGGTACCAAATCTTATTCCCCTCGGCACTCACCATTTGGTCCCTGCCAAATGTTTTATATACATTACTTCATCTCAATAGAGATCATTATTATTAATGATCGCCATTATTATTATTATTATTAATGATCATTATTATTAATGACCTCTATTATTAATAATAGAGATTATTATTCCCATTTTAAAAACTAGGAAAATGAAACTCAGAGAGCTTAAGTCACTTGTCCAGGGCCATGTAGCCTAGAAGGAAGACCTGGGATTTGAACTAAGGTGGCCTCTCTCCTTAGCCTACACCATTAATGACTGCCATTAGCAGTGGTATTCAACAAATGTTTGCAGAAGAAACAAAGATGCTAGCAAGCAAGCTGATAAGAATTGGTACAAAGTGCTAACGAATTGGATGCTAGAGATAGGGCTCAAGATCACCTAATTTCTTGAATGTATTTAAGACCCAGTGGAGATAGATCTTCATGAATCTTTTTTCTATTGATTTGAGAAGGATTTATTGATTCTTACTGTGCCCAAGATACTGGATAAGATCCTGTACAGGCTACAGAGAAATGTAAAGTAAATTCAAGGAGCTTTTTTGTCCGACATCTTAGTGAGCTGGCAATGAGAGCAGCTGCTCTCTGAGCTTCACTATGCTGCAGGGACAACAAGAAAAAAGATCCTGGAAAGTTGCCCAAGAAAGACAAAGACCCAGTGAACAAATCTGGGGCCAAGGCCAAAAAGAAGAAGTGGTCCAAAGGCAAAGTTCAGGACAAGCTCAATGACCTGGTCTTGTTTGACAAAGTGACATATGCCAAACTCTGTAAGGAAGTTCCCAACTATAAGCTTATAATCCCAGCTGTTGTCTCTTAGACACAAAGATTCGGAGTTCCCTGGCCAGGGGAGCCCTTCAGGAACTCCTTAGTAAAGGATTCACTGAACCAGTCTCAAGGCACAGAGCTCAAGTCATTTACACCAGAAACACCAAGGATGGAGAGGCCCCAGCTGCTGGTGCAGATGCATACACAGGCCCCACCAATGGTACGTTTTGAAAAAAAAACTTCATTAAATCAAAAATAAATAAAGCAAATTCAAGGAGCTTACAATCTACTCGGGGTGAGGTAAGACAGAAGTAGCTGAAAAGATAAATTACAAGACTAGAACTGCCATCAGGCAGAAGTGATGCATAGCCAAGGATGCTGAACAAAAATGGGCTAGGTTTCCAAAGATGAGCTCTCGGGGCTGGAGCAGACAGACAGTTGGGAGGAGGCGGGGCTTCAAGGACAGGTACTAGATGGCTGGAAGCCAGGACAAGGAGGGAGAATAACAGGGCAAAGACATGTGAGCAAAGCCACAAAGCAAGGGGATTCCAGACAATTTGCTTCATCATTCTGCCTTGCCCCCTCCTCCCAGTCAAAGGGAAAAGGTAATGTTTACCAGGAGAAAAACCAAGGTCTAAGAGACAACTGCTGAGGATTACAGATACATGGTCATTTCCAGCTGCTTTTCAAGCTAAGATAGCATACAAGAATACAAATCACATACTAAAGGGGTCACCCTTCCTTCAGGTCTGAGGGCTGATTGAGCAACTGTGACCGCCATGGCTCCCGCTCTGAAAACTTGGCACCAGAGGACACTGCATAACTGCCAGCTCTCTGTTGTGCTTGGATCACACCGCCTAGAGGCCAGGAGTCACAGATTTGGGGGATTGAAGATCTTTCCCTGAAGGCTTGGCAACTGAGATCTCATATACAGCTCCTGTTGTGGGAGAGGACTGCTGCTTTGATCACCTTCAACTTCTCCCCAGTGAGGGAGTGGGCAGGCCAGATTGGCACACAGGAGAAACTGAAAGAGCCCAGCCGAACACTCTGCACAATTTGGTAGAGGTCAGGTATGGAGAGCCTTGAAGACTCTAGGCTACCATGGGCAGAACTGGCTCAAAAGGACCTCACTCTTGGTGAGGGTCCAGAGTCTATGTCCAGAGCTAAGAGCCCCCACTATCCTTCAATCAACCCCAAACTAACTCTGCAAACACAGCTTCAAGACCTACCATCTAGGTAGGGGACCTACAACCATCACCCGTCCGCCTGCCCCAGGCCTCTTCCAAATAGAAATTCTAGAGCCAGAGTTCTTGCCAGCTCACATGGGGCAACTAGAGTTTCACAGCCATGGCTATAGGAACACAAAGGCTGGATCCAGGTCCTAGGAGTTTCCAGAGAGCTTTGCCGTTTACTCAGCAACAGTCTGACACCCAGCAAACACCAGCAGTTGCTGAAATGACACTGAGTAGCCAATGGACCCATGTGGGGATCATATCCATGGCTTTGTCCGCACTCTGCCGCAGACCAGGCCAATGCAAGGGTATGGGTACCCATGGGGCTGCCCTCACTCACTAGGGGCCGAGAGCAGAATTATAGATGCTTCCCCATTTCCTCTTCCTCCCCTCCAAAAGTCCCTGAGATGCATTTCATAAAGCTTCTCGGAAGGTGGCCAGTTCAGTAACACAGCCTTTTATTGGCTCTTCCCCCTTGCCTCTTTCACTCTCAAATAAGATGACTCTCACAGAAGCATTCCTGTCAGGCCCTGCTTTCAGGAGAACACAGGCTCAAGCACTCAGAAACTTTAAAAGATACCATACTCGGCTTCTGAAAATGAGCCCAACAGAAGACAGCAGTGAGGGTTTTCTTGATCTTTGAGTATGCTTATGTTGACTTTGGGACCCAGTCAAGCCTTAACTCTGAGAGAGGTTTTCAGGTACATCCAGCCCAGAGAAGGAAAAAAGGATCTTTACTTCCTACATGAGAGAGGCATGGCAGGTGAATTTTTTTCACTAAGTCCTATTTCATTTTGTCAATTCACTAAAACCCATCTTGTGGGAGAGCCAGTGACTCACCATGTAAAAACGGGAAGAACAGTTTCATTGGAAGTGGGAGAATTCACACACTGCTCACATGCACGCCTTAGGACACAAGGTGAGGTAACGTGGCTTAGCTGCCATCTAAGTACCCTCGACTTGATAGAGAGGTTTTTAACCAAATATAGCAAGGAGGCATCCATTTGAGAACCTATCTCCTTCTCCCAAAGCAGATGATGTTAGTGGAGGAGAATGGGATCAGAGTTCAAATAAACGTGAGAGAAAAGAGCCAACTTCTAAAGAGGAGGGAAGGAAAAACCTCCCTTGCACCTTCTCCTGTTCGCGTGCCAATCTAAGTGAAATTGCTTTCAAAGTGCCACAGAAAACACCTAGTAATGTCTACAACCTCAGAGGGAAAGGCTGAGTTTTATTTATTATGACAAGATTACAGGTCGTAAAAAGAGTAGTGTCTAATTTTTAGCACTGTCACATTTTAAAAATTATGTTTTAAGCTTAAGACTGTTAGGATTATAACATCATTTTTTTCTATATTAAAAAATGTGAAGAGTAGAACAAAAACAATTCTGAGTTTTCTGAAAAGTTGTGACTTGAATATATACATATATATGTTTTATATATATATATATATTTTATTTTTATTTATTTATTTTTTCCCCTTCATGGTCTCACCCCCAAAGGAGGGCCTGTGAGCGCCTCTGAACGGCCAGCTGCTGAGCACTTTGGAGTCTGGTTAGGAGCATGAGCTGTATAAGCCCATTCTTCAATATTTACCCAAGAGAAATGAAGACTTTAGTTCACACAAATACCTGTACACAAAGGTTTATGCATACTTATTCATAATTGCCCCAGACTGGGCACCACCCAAATGCCCTTGGGATTAGCGAATGGGAGTGAACTGTGGTACATCCATACAATGTAATAGGGCTCGTCAGTTAAAAGGAACAAACAATAGATGGATGCAGCAACAGAAGAAGAAATCTCAAATGCATTTTGCTAAGTGAAAGGAGCCAGTCTCAAAAAGCAACATGATTCCATTTATAGGTCATTCTGGGAAAGGCAAATCAGAAAACAGATCCCTGGGTGCCCAGGACTGCTGGTAAATGGAAGGAGGGGATTGACTATAAAGAGGCACAAGGGAATTTTTGAGGATGGAACGGCTATGTATACTCATGTGGTGGTGGTCCTACAGCTGTATGCATTTGTCAGTGCTCATAGAATGGTACACCACTAGAAAGGGCGAATTTTACTGTAGATAAATTACACCTCAATTAAAAAAATAGATAAGATCCATGGAATCCCCAGCCTGGGAAATTGCTTCAGCTCTGCTACTTCCTTCTGTGAGAACTTGGAGGAGTTACTTAAGCTTTCTGAGCCTCAGTTACCTCATCTCTACAAGAGGATTTAAGAGTGCCTGTTAAAGTGTTACAATGACTCAACAAGTAAGGCAGCGCCTGACACCCATCCAGCATTAGATCTTATTATAAAGATCTATATCCAGCCAAGAATCATGGTATCAGGCCCCTCCCCAGGTGGTCTTGATAGCTCTCTGCCCTGCACTCCACCACCCTGGGCCTCTGCCCAGCCTGGATTCCTGGGGGGAAATTGATGCCATCCCATGAGAATTCTGGGGAGCCATCTCAGCTGGGTTAGAGTTTGGGTTTGTGACCCTGTCTGGTTTTGAGTCCCAACCAATAAACTGGCATCTCTAGGAGTTTTTAAATCTCTCTCCTGCAGCTACCAACGGTGCCCTTCAGCCAAGCCAGTAAGCTCATAAATGCCACTCCAGCTGAAAGATGTGTGTTCACTCTCCCGTGCTCCTGTAGGGCTGTGATGTACCTATTCTTCATTTCCTGGCTCATAGTAGACAGCCAATAAATAAACCGGATGTACCATCCCAGGGCAACTAGCTTCTGGGCATTTTATTGGACTGTGCTAAACACTGTTGGATTGCAGGTTCTAATTCCTTTCTTTAGGCACGTGCACACGCATCTATATGTGCGTATAATTCTCCTAGCTAACACTTTCTCAAACATATTAATGAAAACCTACTGTCCCACTGAAGTGTTTCAAAGATCCCAAGCAGGACACCTGGGTGGCTCTGTGGGTTAAGCCTCTGCCTTCAGCTCAGGTCATGATCTCAGGGTCCTGGGATCGAGTCCCACATCGGGCTCTCTGCTCAGCAGGGAGCCTGCTTCCTCTCTCTCTGCCTACTTGTGATCTGTCAAATAAATAAATAAATCTTTAAAGATCCCAAGCAGACTTTTCTATAGTTAGGAAGTTTTGTGAAACATTCATTCATTATATTAAGTAACTGGATAAATCCCTAACAGATTTCCATTGATTAGGCAGAAATCTGGGCATGAACCATACATGCACTGTGGGGAGGATTTAATGGCTCATCTGTTCATTAACAGAGGCAATCATGCAACAAGTGTTTACAGAGCCCCTCTCCTATGTTAGGGTCTAAGTTGAGGGTGCTGGGGTTCCTCCTTCCCAGCCTCCACACCTGAGTCTCCACAGTGTCACCACACAGACATCACACCTGTTGGGGCCTTAGCTTTCTCAATGGTAATGGTTAAGGCCGTTTCAGACTCATTCCAGAACCAATAATCTATGACTTTGGAGGTTGTATTGCAATTTCTGGTAGCAGAGACACATTTTGCTGGAACTGATAATGATGCAGCTGACCTGAAAAAGAGGGAGAAGTTAAAGGAATGTCTCAGTGGTCATAGTGAATTTACACTTTTTGTTTCTCTGCTTTGAAACTTCTTATGATGGAATGAAAGATGCACAGGCCCTCAAATGGGGTAGAGAAATGGGGAGCAAGCACACGATGGCTTCAAATGATATTTGTAAAGTTTTATTCTTTAAAATTAAATAAAATTCAACAGGGCTAAATGTTAATTTGGGGTGTTAGGAGTTCATACCTGTGAATTACAATGTACTCTGCATTCTTTCCTGTGTCTAAATATTTCTCGTAATTAAAACACACACACACACTTCCTTCCTAAGTAACGAAAATTGTGGTGCGACGCATTTTTTTAATCACAAAAAGCGTGTTCCTGTACTTACCCGAGGAATCAGTCCTTCCTTGGAAATAACGCCCTGCTGCCCACCCATCTCTCAGTCTCCCCTCTGGCTGCTCTCCGGGATCCCGCCTATCTGCGCGAATGAGCAAAGGGACTCACTACTTAAATCATGACTACTAAAAGCCGAGGGACTTCAGTTCCTCTACACCCTTCCTACCGTCCCCAGGTCACCTGCGCCTCTGCACTCCTGCCCTCGTGCGGTGCGACTCCCTGCTGGTGGGGCAGCTCTGAGCTTGCTTTCCACCAAGAGGGCGCGGGGCGGGAGAGAGCCAGGCCCCCTAGCCAGGCCGGGAGCAATAACGACTCCCCATTTCAAAGGAATGGGCGAGGAGAGGGGTGGATCCACCTCGCCTCAAAGGCTAAAAATAATCCAGTTTTGTAGACTTCTGAGTAATGCACAGAGAAGAGGAGGACAGGTTAGGATCTTTGCATCCGTTCTGTGGAACTTATGCTGGTCAGGAAAGAGTTAAGCTGGGACCCCTCCATCCTGGGTTCTCTCCCGAATCAACTTATAACTAGAGTTTACCCCTCATCTCTTCCATAATAAAAATGTGATTAGTAGGAGCCAGGTGGGGTTCTGTCCCACTGTTAAGAGGCAAGCCCCAGCAAGCAGAGATGCAAGGCAGCCTCCCTGAGCCTGTCTTTTCAGCACACCGGAGCCTGGGTATTTGGCCTTCCTGGGCAGACACCACTATCTCTGGAAAGACTGTGGGGGGTGATTAAAAGTGCCACCTCTTCCCCTAGATGGTTGTATAACAAAGGAGGTAATAGTGCCTTTAGCCTCCTTAAGAAAATCCAATTTGACATTCCTAGCTGCTTACATTTAGATGCAAGATACCTATCTCCTTTAGCCAAGACGTGATTGCTCTCTTCCCTGGGTTTCCTTTCCTCCGGAACTGCAAATTCTCTCAGTAAGACAAGGACTCCTTACTGCACAGGATGCTGCTTCTCCCCCACTCAGATCTGAGTGTTTGTAACCCTGTCTGAATTCTTTCTGCAGCGGTGACCTCCTTCAGGGACAAAGGTTAGAGTCCCGCAGGAAGCCCCCTTCGCTGGCTGGCACTGCGGAGCGTCAGCCCTAAGCCCTATCGCCTTGACAGAGACTCTTTGCTGGACCAAACTTCAGTCAGCCTCCTGAACCTTGTAGAACCATCTGTCCACTTCCTTGTAAAAACCTGTTTTAATAAAACCGCTGCTAAGTTGGTTTGACCAGAAACGCACCCCATCCCCCAACCCCTGCAATATCTGTTCACCTCCCTCAGATTCTTCATATTCCGCTGCCCCCAAGTGATGTCTGTCTCCCTGGCCTGCCTTCAGCAAGAATTTTTGGACCCGGGGTTAGCCAGATATCCTTTTATCCGCTATGTTTCCTCTTGGTAATTTTCCACCCACTGACCCCACCCCCTCCTTGGCTACAAATTCCCACTTGGCCACACTGGCTTCTGAGTTGAGCCCAATTCCCCCTACCGTACAACCCCACGGCAGTCATCCTGAATAAAGTCTGCCTTACCACTTTTAACAAGCGTCCCTGAGTGTTTTTGCTTTTTCTTTAACAGGCTCCTCCTGGGTCCCTGGGCTGGAGAGAGCCAGGCCCCCATCCTTCTTGGGAGGTGTAAGCAAGGAGTGAGGTTCTGCCCCATTGGATCCATGGAGTAAACCAGCCAGTTCCCTACAAACGAGTTGGTCTTCGGTGCAAGGACTTGTGTGTGGAATGTGGCTCCACTAATTCATCCTTCACCCACTCAGTGGGGGCACATAGCTGTCGCAGAGCCAATTTTTCTTTTCTTGGTGAATACGCATCTCCCCCCTCCCCCCCCCATTGGATTTAAAGGTACATCAAGGACCCATCTCCTCTCCATCCAGGTGTCCTTGCTAAGTATTGACCTCCGGACCCTCATACGCTGCACAGACTTAGCTTTTGCAGAGGGACAGATGTGAAGGGCAGTTCCACTCAGCTTCCGAAGGAGGTAAGAAAGCCAAGAGGTAGAGCTGAAAAATGATTCAGGTTCTGCTCCCTAAAATTCTAAAATGCACTTCTTTGAATTACTTGTAAGAAAGAATATAGGGGCTCCTGGGTGGCTCAGTGGGTTAAGCCGCTGCCTTCGGCTCAGGTCATGATCTCAGAGTCCTGGGATCGAGTCCCACATCGGGCTCTCTGCTCAGCAGGGAGCCTGCTTCCTCCTCTCTCTCTCTGCCTGCCTCTCTGCCTACTTGTGATCTCTCTCTCTGTCAAATAAATAAATAAATCTTTAAAAAAAAAAAAAAAAAAAAGAAAGAATATAAACAGGGGTGCCTGGGTGGGTCAGTTAGGCGTCTGTCTTTAGCTCAGGTCATGATCCTGAGATCCTGGGATTGAGTCCCACATTGTCAGTCTGTTGTTGAGTCCCCTGCTCAGCAGGAAGCCTGCTTCTCCCTCTCCCACTCCTCCTGCTTGTGTTCTCTCTTGCTGTGTCTGTCTCTGTCAGATAAATAGATACAATCTTAAAAGAAAGAACATAAACAGCTAAGGTCTTTTAAGGCATTACTCTCTGCCAGGCCCTGTGCTCAGCCTTTAAAGAGATCATCTCATTTCATCCCTACATTTACAGGGGCAGGGTCTGAAGCTTTAACAGGTCATGAAATAAACGTTCTACCGGTGAGAGGTGGAGCTGGATTCGAACTCTGATCTGTCTCACTCCATACACAGAGCCCCTAACCTTGATCCCTCGAAGGACCCTTGTTGAGATGCCAAGTGGTCTAGCATGGCAAGTGTACCGAGAATAAACCTGGGAAGACATAATCGTGAGCCTCTTGGTCATCTAACTTTTGATGTGATTGTGAGGAATAGTACAACCTACCTGGGTGTCAGAGTTGCAAAAGGCAAATCATGGTTTGAGGTAGGTCTCCTTCGCAGGAGTGGTCAGACAGGTTTGACTGCTAATCTCTCAACGGAGGTTAAGGAGGCAGAAAGGAGATACGCAAGCTCACAGGAGGAAGTTAACCAAGATTCCTCAGGCTTGTGCACTTCTTAGAAAGTATCCCTGCTCCCCACTGAGCTCCCTTTCTAGCCAGTACCTGGAACACAGACCCTGCCCCAGCCTCCAGGGAGTTCTGGAAAACAACAAACACAATGGGCCGCTTTTGGTGCCCAGGTCTCAAAGGCTTCATTTACATCTCATGTTTACACAGGATGTTTTAGGGTCTGGCAACTTTGACATTTTCACTGAAATAGCCCCCAGAGCAGAAGAGAGGTACTTGTCGGGAGGCAGATCCTGAAGAGGTCCCCTAACAGGCACTAAACTTCTTTGAAATTTGATCTTCAGTCGTCTCCCCTTATCTGTGGTGTTGGTTCCAGTTACTGCTGTCAGCTGTGGTTAGGAAGCAGATGATTCTCCTTCCGACACACAGACCAGCGCTACACAACTGTGCCCACGCCATCCCTTTCGCTTCACCTCACCCGTAGGCAGTTTATCATCTGCCATCACCACAAGAAGGGTGAGGACAGCACAGTAAGCTATGGGGGGGGGGGCGGGGGGAGAGACCATATTTACATAACTTTTATTAGAGTATATTATTCCACTTGTCCTATTTTATCACTGTGAACCTCTTACTGTGCCTGATTTATAAATTAAACTTCATCATAGCTATGTATGTACAGGAACAAACATCACATATATAGGGTTCCAGACTGCCCGGGGTTTCAAGTGGTCCGCTGGGGGTCTTAAATAAGGAGAGACTACTGTGTTATCTTTTTAAATACATGCAAAGTTTTCATTCTAGTCACATCCTGCCCAGTTTCCCCCCTTATAAAAATTTATTTAAATTCAATTTAATTAACATACAGTGTATTATTAGTTTCAGAGGTAGAGTTTAGTGATTCATCAGTCTTATCTAACACCTAGGGCTCATTATATCCCGTGCCTTCCTTACTGCCCATCACCCAATTACCCCATTGGGTAAATAATCCACCAACCTCCCCTCCAACACCCTTCAGTTTGTTTTCTAGAGTTCACTGTCTCTATGGTTTGTCTCCCTCTCAGTTTTCATCTTGTTTTATTTTCCCTCCCTTCCCCTATGTTGTCTGTTTTGCCTCTTAAATTCCATGTATGAGTAAGATCATATGGTATGTCTTTCTCTGACTGACTTACTTTGCTTAGCATAATACCCTCTAGTTCCATCCAAATGGGCAAATGCATGCCTATTTATTTTAACCGAAAAGTATTTTTTATTACTTAGTCGCACTACTTATCTTTTCCCCTAAAACCTAACATAATCAGTTATAGTTACTTAGCACAGCACTAGTGTTACAGGCCTTACCTCACCAAATACTAACAGTCACCCTAACGAGCAGGTGCTGTGATCCTGCCCAGTTTATAGATGGGTAACTCTTCCCTACTTCGTTGCTGCCAGCACCGTGAAGACACATTTCGCCTCTGGCTTCTCCCTGCTTGGGTGTTCTAGATGACTGCCCTCTTTTTTTTTTTTTTTAAGATTTTATTTATTTATTTGAGAAAGAGGCAGTGGGAGAGAGCATGAGCCAGGAGAAGGTCAGAGGGAGAAGCAGACTCCCCGGGGAGGTGGGAGCCCAATGCGGGACTCGATCCTGGGACTCTGGGATCATGACCTGAGCCGAAAGCAGTTGTCCAACCAACTGAGCCACCCAGGCATCCCCGATGACTGCCCTCTCTTAATTAAGGTCATATGAAAGAGTCTTTACTATCATCATTTTTTAAAACATAAAACTATGTAGTAAATATTAAGATAAACATAAATTTGTCAAACTATACCCCTTTCTAAGGCTGAGAAGCCCCTCCCACCCTTCTGAAAACTTCTAAAACAGAAATTTGCCTTGGGTGTTCCATTATTTCAGATAAAGACTCCTTTAATGTGGTGATTAAGCTACTTAGACTCAAAGCATGGGCTCAGGAGTTACAAATCCCCACTAAGCCATTTCCCCCTGATGTGATCTTGAACTAATCATTGACTCTCTCAGCTTCAGTTACCCATAAATTGTGGATAATAATAGGACATACCCATAGGGTTGTTAGGAGGATTCAATGAGCTAATACATATACAGCACCTGTCACAAAGTATGTAATTGATAAATGTCAAATGCTTTTCTTAATAAAGAGCCTGGGTGGCTCAGTGGATTAAAGCCGCTGCCTTTGGCTCAGGTCATGATCTCAGTGTCCTGGGATCGAGCCCCGCATTGGGCCCTCTGCTCAGCAGGGAGCCTGCTTCCCCCTCTGGTCTCCTGCCTCTCTGCCTACTTGTGATCTCTCTCTCTCTGTCAAATAAAATAAATAAAATCTTAAAAGAAAAAAATAAAGAGATTTGGGGTGGAGATTGCTTTAAGCAACACCTTTTAGTCAATAACACCTAAAACCACATTTCTGAGGTTGGGAAAATGTTGCCATTGCAAATTCATCTTTAGATATTAGAACAGGTGTACGGACCTTTGGCTGTAAAAATGTGATCCCCAAGCAATGTCCTGGGTTCTGAGCCAGGGAGGGAGTGTAAGGTAAGGTCTACTGATTCTTGCAACAGAACTGAATTAATTTCCTTCGGAATCTGAAAGCCGCTTGTGAGGGAAGAATGAAACCATAAGGGGACCCATTAGCTAACATGGAGTTATCCCTCTGAAACCAGGTCAGCATTGAGCCTTGCTGGCTGTAGTAGATCTAATGAGATCACAGTCACACCCTGGCCTCCTGGGAGGCAGCCCTGATCACCCTCAACCCCAGCTGAGATGACAGAAGCTGCTCCAACACTGGGCTTCCCCTTCTCCAGCCCCCACATTCTCATTTCTCTGCAAGATGAAGAACTCGTGAGAGGGGGCCCTGCAGTCTTCATATCTGGACATCCCTCCCTGGCACACAGTACATGCCCTATAAATCTTTCCAGAAGGAATTCATGCAAAGCTGCAAAATCCCCTTCCCTCTTCTCTAGGGCATATCTGTGTAACCAGGGCCAGTCCTATGGCTTATATACACACATGTCAAAACATGTGCCTTCCAGCCCTCACAACCTTCCCATGCCAGACTGGGGGGTAGAGCTGCCTTCATCTAAGGGTCACCTCAAAGAGGTCATTCAGGTGGATGTTTATATTCTTTATATTTTTACTGCATAAGTACCTTGGTCTCCCTAGTATCATCTTTCCCAAACATTTCTTAACCTGGACTACTGGGGCCAATGAAAAAGCTAATCTATTTTATGTTGATTCCATTAGCTTCAGTTTCTTGATCTAGTGACTAAACTGGAAGAAAAATAGGGGAGGGGAAATCTTTCTATAGCCTTCCAAACCCTGCATAAAGGGGCACCTGGGTGGCTCAGTTTTTAAGCTGCTGCTTTCTGTTCAGGTCATGATCCCAGGGTCCTGGGATCAAGCCCCACATTGGGCTCCCTGCTCAGCGAGAAGCCTGCTTCTCCCTCTCCCACTCCCCGTGCTTATATTCCTTCTCTTGCTCTCTCTCTCTCTCTGTGTCAAATAAATAAATAAATAAATAAATAAATAATAAAATCTTTAAAATAAAACAAAACAAAAAATCCCTGCCTAAAGAGAAGACTTAGTGGCTGTGGCTCCTCTTCTGTTCTCTCAATTTCCATGTGTGCTTATCTCCCCACACCAATTCTATATACGAAGATGTCAGAAAAGGAACATACCTGGATAAACTTAATAAGACTTTCTTTCCATGGGCCTCATGGAGCCTGGATCCCCTACCTGTAAATAGATTAGTCTGATGTCTGGCAAGGATCCTGGATTTATAATCATTGGCCCTGCTTCTTGCTGGCTATGACATTTTGGATAATCACTTAAACTTCTGAGACCTCAATTTTTTATTTATGAAAGCAAGTTCAGCCTAGGATGTTTTTAATGTTCTCTGTGACGCTAAAAGCTAGATAGCACTATACAAACCTGAGGAATAATTAGTGTCCTTGAAACGTGACTTCCTTCCCTACAACACGAGCTAGTGGAGGTTCTGAGAATAAATGTCCCTTGGGAAAGAAAAGCGAGTGCCAGCAGATCACATTCAGAAGAAAAGAGAGGCTGCACAACCACAGAAGTAAAGTATCTTATTTACGCAGAATATCTCCCAAAACCTTTGTGGAGACATGTGACTCTAAAAGTTGCCTTCCCATAGGAATGAATGGGAATTGTCCTATAGACATATCAGTGGAAACTTTGGCTTGAACTACTACTATTTTAACTTATACATTACCTGGCCCTTTTAGAGGACAAATTATGTCAAGAATTGCCCAAAGAACTAACAGTACAACCTGTGCTCTGTTGTCCAGGGCTATTTTGGGTTTTATAAACCATAAGCAATTAAAAAAAAAAATCAATGCCCTCAACAACTAAAAGTCAATCAAGTTACTTAAGATTTCCCCCAATATATATAGCCATTGACTGATTGTCCAGGAGTCTGACTGTAGCACTTTGGGTCTTGTGCAGACACCAAACTACTTAGCCAGCAGACAAAAATACAGGGAGCTCCAATCATCCAATCAAGAGACCATTAAAATATAGGTCATAAATCTCTGGTTCTACAGTTCACCAAGGACAACGTCCAGCAACCTTCTGGCCTTGCTAAAAGGTAACTCTATGGAACTGGGTCCTGTTTTTCTCCTCCTCTTTCTCATAGCTATATCCTAAGATTGGGGTGCACAGGTATCCTCAGGGACCTTTTGTTTTCTTACCAGAAAGGGAATCTCTTTTCCCTAAAGGTACCTGGGGGGATTTTACTGGTTTAGTGTTTCAGCCTCAGCATTAATCCTGAGAATGGTTTCTTTCCAGGCTCTCTCTGCCTTTGGCCATGATCAGGCTCATGAAGTTGTCCCTGTTGTCCAGCCACCTCTTTCCCTCCAGAGCTGTGAGTGTCAGAGGACAGAGGAGCAGTGGCTGCCCCTGGATATGAACTAAGAGCAGTTCCATCCTGTGGCCAAGGCACTTTAGGGTCAACTGATGGGGCTCTGTTCTCCTCAAGAGGTAACTGGCAGGATACTCCAGTCCTGGCACCACTGGTGCTAAGGCGACTGAGAACTCAGTGCACATGATCCATTCCAGCTGGAAAGGTCTGCTGCAGACCCTCTGAGCTCTAAAACAGGGTTTCCTCATCTGCAAAATGAGCTTATCATGGAAGTAGAGTGCCCAGTACAGTGCCTGGCACATAGCAGGCACTCTGGTGCTGGTGCTTTTTCCACCTACATCTGAAATCCAACTTCTGAGGCCCATAAGAACCAACTGATTTTCTAACTCTAGAGGGATATGATCCATCAATATCCAAACCTTGCTAGAGAGCTCTGATGAAGAATGCCTTTCAGCCTTTGTTAAGAAAAATTATACAATACCCTTCTGACCTTGTACAAGAGCATTTGTAACAAGCCCACCTGAGGGATATCTGATGCTCTACAGTTGAGGTTCTTAAGTTGTAGCAGCTGGACCAGAAAAGCAAATTCTTGGGGTGCCTGGGTGGCTCAGTGAGTTAAAGCCTCTGCTTTCGACTTGGGTCATGGTCTCAGGGTCCTGGGATTGAGCCCCACATCAAGCTCTCTACTTCGTGGGAGCCTGCCTCAACCCCTCTCTCTGCCTGCCTCTCTGCGTACTTGTGATCTCTCTCTGTCAAATAAATAAAATCTTAAAAAAAAAAAAAGAAAGAAAGAAAGAAAGAAAGAAAAGGGGGAAAAAAGCGCAAATTCTTGGGCCCCAACCCAGACCTACTGAATCAGAAACTCTGGAATTGGGGTGGTGCAATCTTTTTTCCAGTGTGTCTGGACTGACCCACTGGTCCAAAGAAACATCACTTTGTGCTCACAGAACTGACTGACACAAAGTAAATGTTATAAAATGTTAGCTGTTATCATAAATTAGCCTATGTAAACATAAGAGTGGGATGATACACACATTGGAGCAGAAATCACAAAGAACTGGAGAACTTGGAGTGGAAGCCTCAGGGCACCAAGAACAGGGGCTGTCATCAAGCAGGCTGGCAAAAACCAGGAAGGCAGGGAGCAGCACTGACTGTGTGTGGATGAGCAGAGGGAAATTATAGGCAGGGTCTTGGCAGGGCGGACCCAGCTGGGATGACGTCTGACGATCAAATCCAAGAGGGTTTCAAGTGGCCCAGGGACAACTTTAACCTGTTAGTTAAGAAGACCTGGTCTCCACTGGTCACCACTAAAGTCTTAAAGGTTCCAGACTCACCTGTCTATCTGGTTCTCTCTCCCAGGTTATTGTTTGAGTCCCATTTCCAGTGGCTCTCCAAGTGCCCACAATGGTGGCATAGTTATCTCCAGGGGTGTGGACAGTCAGCCTAGAGCCGGCAAGCCTGATCCTGGAGCCCATCCACCATCCTCCTCAGATTCACATTCTTGGCTCCCACAACTTCACAGGGTTGAGGTCATTTCCTTCCAAGTTCTGGAGTCAGAGACCTAAGAACTAAGTTTTCAGTCAGGGCCCTAAGTAAGAGCTGACTGTTTAAATGATGAGCCCAGACAGAAATACAAACATGAGGCTGGTAATACATCGCTAGTGTTTCATGTGGTAATATGCCAGGCACAAAAAACCTAGCCCATTCACAAGTGGGTTAATCCATTTAAAAATTGGTGCCTAAGCAGCAAAAGCTGAATTTGGGTCTCAACGGTGAAATTAATTTCATGAATACTTGAATTCTATTTGTAACCTAAGTTTAAAGTGAAATCACATTAATAAGAGTCACTTTCTTAATGTTATGAAAGTTTTCTGTTCATTATATTTCATATAATTTCTGAGTGCAACAATACAGTAGTATTTGACCACTGTTTTGAACCACTGAAAAGCATTTTTAATTTTTTTTAAAGATTTTTATTTATTTGACAGAGAGAGACACAGTGAGAGAGGGAACACAACAGGGGGAGTAGGAGAGGGAAAAGCAGGCTCCCCTCTGAGCAGGGAGCCTGATGTGGGGCTCAATCCCAGGACCCTGGGATCATGACCAGAGCTGAAGGCAGATGCTTAACGACTGAGACACTTTTAAATTTTTAATAATTTGTTTGAAACACTGACTGTGGTGGTGCCTAGGTGGCTCAGTTGGTTAAGCGTCTGCCTTTGGCTCAGGTCCCGTTGCCAGGGTCCTGGCATTGAGTCCTGTGTCAGGCTCCCTGCTCAGCAGGGAGTCTGCTTCCTCTCTCCCTCTGCCTCTGTGCATGGTCTCTCTCGCTGTCTCTCTCTCTCTCTCTCTCTCTCTTTCAAGAGAATACATAAAATTAAAAAACAAAACAAAACACTGACTAGGGATGCCTGGGTGGCTCAGTCGTTTAAGTGTCTGACTCTTGATTTCAGCTCAGATTGTGATCTCAGGGTCTTGAGATCCACCCCTGTCTCAGGCTCCCTGCCACCTCAGCATAGTCTGTTTGAGATTCTCTCTCCCCCTCTTCCCCCACCGATTCCCCCTAAAATAAATAAATAAATCTTTTAAAAAATTAAATTCAATGAAAACAAAACCAAACCACTGACTAAGCCAAGCTGGTAATGTGGAAATGTGTTCCAGTGGGTGAGAAAGGGGAGGAAAGAGAACAGAGGGGAGCAAGCTGAGAATTCAGATCCAATAGCTGGCTGCCTCTGCTATGGCCGCTATACAGGATCATATAGGAATAGCTGGCAAAAGTCTGTGGGTTGAGAATATCTGCACAAAGCATGCATGATATCTACCTATCTATCTAGAGAAAGAAATGGTAGAGATACTATGGTAGAGGTAATCCAACCTCTCTGTGCCTTAGTTTCCTCATCTGTAAAATGGGGATAGTAACAGTACCTACCTAAGAGGAAAATTGTAAGGATGAAATGAATTCATAATCTATGTAAGTCACTTGGAAAAAGGATATAGCAAACACTCCACGTGTGCATACTATTATTTTAAGTTTACTTAAATTTGGAGATCAACTTGAGAGGATACGTCATTGATTCCTAGTTAAAGGAGTGACAGTATGATGAGAAAACGGATATGGGGAGATGGGAAGGAGGTAATTTGCAAGGTCATTTGGTCAATTCATTGCCCTCAAAAAATATATTGACGTCTTAAGGGATCCTAGCCCATCATTCCTTGATGAGTCAGAAATTGGTCTTGGCGGACACCATCCATAAGCTTTTGTTCTGGCATGGTGCCCACACTTTGCCCCTACACAGTCAACACCCCAGAGAGCAGTGAATCGATGTCCTTATCCAGGCCAACCAAATCAGTTAGGAGCCATGTTAGGAATAATTTTAAAACAAGAGCGATCTGATGGAGGAGAGCTGCAAATAGAACTGTTAACCTTGACAGCCATCCAGAGTGAGTTCTGTGGCTGGAAGCCATCACTCCATCTGTGTGGTAAGTCACTGAAAAAAAGCTCACCATTTTCAGGTCTTTAAAGATGAATGCCTATCAGCCCAAATGGCCCCAGATGTGTGCAGAAGCCCCAAGTCCCTGACTTCCTCTCTTGGCCAAGATGCCCCTTCTAAAAGTCATCTGAGGAAGTCACTTAACCACTCAGTTTCCTTATCTTGGAAAAGAAGAGAACATTCAGTGCTATAGTTACTACCCGTCTCCCTAGGGAGTCGACGGTCGCTGGGTAACTAAAAACCCTATTTAAAGTGTCCAGTGTTACAGAGACTAGCAAACTATGCCTGATTCATTCACTTGGGACTCACTGATGTTTTGGAAATTTGAGTAACTGAATAATGCGGAGGGTAGGCATTAGGTCTGGCCCTGTCTTTCAAACCTCCAGGAATCTGGAGATTCAAAAAAAAAGAGAGAAAATCACGAGCATATCCTTCCTAACAGATACTCTTCAAGTATCACTGCTAACTTCTCATTCATGGGCCTATTCATGATATTCTCACTCTTATACTGAAATATTCCATTTGCTCTACTCGTACACATTATATAACTAGTGAGGCTGCCACTGGAATCAGCCCTACTGGGAAACTATTGTAAGCCAAATCTTTCAAATTGTGGAGTCTCCGGGTGTGTTAAGAGGCACCCACCGGTGCACCTGGGTGGCTCAGTTGGTTAAGCGTCTGCCTTCTGCTCAGGTCATGATCTCAGGGTCTTGGGATTGAGCCCCACATCAAGCTCCTTGCTCAGCAGGGAGCCTGCTTCTCCCTCTTCCTCTGCTCCTCTCCACCACTCATGCTATCTATCTCAAATAAATAAATAAAATCTTTACAAAAAAAAAAAAATGAAGCACCCACCAATGCCTTCTTTACCACTCCAATTGGGTAAGAGAATTAGAGGATTTAAAGCAACCAAAATTAAAGCTAGAGAGGAACAGAACTAGAATCATCTTAGTGTCTGCCTTTTGGCTTTGTTTGCTTCCTGTTTGAACAAACAATGCTCAGGGTGACAGTGATTCTGATTTTGTCATACATCAGAGTCACCTGGAGATCTTGTTAAAATCTGCATTGCTAGACCCACCCTTATAATTTTGGGTTCAGTAAGATAAGGGAGATGCCTGAAAGTCAGCCTGTTTTCTATAGACTCACAGGATGTGTTGCTGCTGGTGCAGGGATCACACTTAGAGAAACACTAGGCTGAAAGGTACATTCTTTTTTTTTTTTTTTTAAGATTTTATTTATTTATTTGAGAGAGAGAGAGTGAGAGAGAGCATGAGTGAGGAGAAGGTCAGAGGGAGAAACAGACTCCCCATGGAGCTGGAAGCCCGATGTGGGACTCGATCCCGGGACTCCGGGATCATGACCTGAGCCGAAGGCAGTCGTCCAACCAACTGAGCCACCCAGGCGTCCCTGAAAGGTACATTCTTGCAGGCGAAAATCTTATGTTCTGTGTCTAGTTCGGGTGAACAGCTGTCCTGGTCTTCTTGGAATTGAAGGGTTTCCTTGGATGCAGGACTTTTCAGTGTTAACTGGCATAGTCCTGAGCAAACCAGGGTAGTTATCATTCTAACAATAGAAGAGATAGTGACATCCCTAATCTTTTTAAAGTTTGGACTAATTCATCAGGCTACCTAGTTAGTTAAGAATTTCCTAAGTCCCAGAGGCTACATAAGGGCACATTAGACACATTAAAACAAATTAAATAGCACAGTTGCAGTTCTTGTCCTCAAAGAATTTCCTGTTTGAGTTAGTCCTTCAGTCATGTATTCATTTGTTGATTCAACACATTTTCATTGACTGCCTGCCTGTGCTAAGCACCGGGGGTGGGGGTGCATCAGTGAATAAGACAGGCAGGGACTGTGCCCTTGTGGAGCTGGCTGGCTAATTGGAAGACCTGAACCTGTGTGAACAAAGATGAAATGGAAATAATTCTTACCCTGA
Organism: Mustela nivalis; assembly: GCF_964662115.1. Taxonomy (NCBI): domain Eukaryota; kingdom Metazoa; phylum Chordata; class Mammalia; order Carnivora; family Mustelidae; genus Mustela; species Mustela nivalis. The sequence continues at coordinate 56,623,537 of NC_139027.1, forward strand.
AGTGGCATATGAGACTCATTTGCGTTAATGTCCAAAGACTTTACCAAAGAAAGCCATATGTTATAATGATCATAATCACATCACAAGAATCTTCTGAAAAGTCCCGATTATGATCTCACATTCCCCGTTTTTGCATGCGGAGGGTAGGCCATGAAGCTAGAGGCCAGGAGGACAGAGGCTTAGCTCTGGTTTTCTACTAACTTCTCTTTGACCCTGAAGGACTCATTGGTGTCTTTGTTCCTCATTTTCCTCACACTATCATCGTAAGAATCAACTGTGATATTACTATGGAAACACTTTCAATATCAGCAAACTGATTTATCTGGAAGACAATTTATATGTAATGAGACCACGCAATTCTAACACCACAGATTTCCTGGTGCAACTAAAGTGCTCAAATCAGAATAATTTCCATGACCTGTAATTCTTTTATGGAAACATTTCGGAAATGAAGAGCCGAGGTGAGTATAGGTTTTTCATTTTAGAGGACAGAACTTTCATAATTTAGAAATTCCCAAGGACAAATGGAAAATTCTTTGAAGACCAGGGGTTTAAACTGGTGCCACTCCTTGTGAATTCAAATTTCTAATACCAGAGATTCTAATGAATACCTAAGTAGCATAAGGAAAAAAATACACATCTCTTGTCACCTCTATTTTTTCATCTTAAAAAAAGAGTCCTCTTTCTAAAGTTGAAAGATATCTAAAAAAAATTTTTTTTAAGTCTTCCCTTTTTTTTCTCAGGGTATATGTTTGTGCAGACATCCTAGGAACACAAGGTGTCTATCTGAATCACGACATGCCCTGCTTACCAACAATTTAGTCCTCCCCATAGCCCTTAGATTAAGGATCAAATAACCTGAGGCTGATAATTCTCAACCCTGGCTGCTTTACCTGGAGAAGTTAAATCTGTATCTGGTCCCTCCTCCTCCAACTGAATCAGAATTTTTGTGAGTGGGGCCTGGGTACTAAATTTTAGTCCTTTAGTATGGTCTGGTTGCTTCAACAATCTCATCTGCCTGTGCCCTCTCTTTCTTGGTTCTACTCAGCTTCACTGGCTACAATCCAGGGCATTTGCACATGCTGTTCCCCCTCTTAGCTTCAGCATTCCTCCTCTGACCTCCTGGACCTTACCAAATTGCTCCAGTGTATAGTCTCCTGGCACCAGAGTCTGGCCTCCTTCGCACATGTCACAGCTGCATGGTACATTCATTTGCAAAATCCTCGGATTAATGTCTGCCTCCCCACCAATGACTCTGAGCTCCTTGAGATCACAGGGCCATTGGTTTCTTTTTTTTTTTAATTTTTAATTTTTTAAAGATTTTATTTATATATTTGACAGAGAGCAAGAGATCACAAGCAGGCAGAGAGAGAAGGGGAAGCAGGCTTCCTGCTGAGCAGAGAGCCTGATGCAGGGCTCAATCCCAGGACGCTGGGATCATGACGTGAGCCGAAGGCAGAGGCTTAACCTACTCAGCCACCCAAGCGCCCCAGGGCCATTGGTTTCTGTTTACTGTTGTGTCTTTCCCAGCTCTAGTGAAAGGCCTGACAAATAAGAGGTACTCAATACTTATATTAATGCAGGAAACAAATGACAGGATGGGACATGTCCAATATTTTGTGTCACAGGCTTTAAGAGAGCAAAAAAATATACATGTTTTAACAGATGTTGGTGAGGATTTTGTTGGTGGGAATGCAAACTGGTACAGCCACGCTGGAAAGCAGTATGGAGGTTCCTCAGAGAGTTAAAAATAGTACTACCCTATGACCCAGCAATCGCACTATTTACCCAAAGGATACAAACATAGTGATTTGAAGGGGCACCTGTACCCCAATATTTATAGCAGCAATGTCCACAATAGCCAAACTGTGGAAGGAGTCCAAATGTCCATCGATAGGTGAATAGATTAAGGAGGTGTGGTGTATATTCTATATATTACTTGGCCATCAAAAAGAATGAAATCTTGCCATTTGCAACAACGTGGATGGAACTAGAGGGTATTACGCTAAGCAAAATAAGTCAGTCAGAGAAAGACAATTATCATATTATTTCACTCATATGCAAAATTTAAGAAACAGAACAGATATACATAGGGGAAGGGAGGGAAAAATAAAACAAGACAAAATCAGAGAGGGAGGCAAACCATAGGAGACTCTTAATCATAGGAAACAAACTGAGGGTTGCTGGAGGACAGGGGATTGGGGGGAATGGACATTAAGGAGGCCACATAATGTAATGAGCACTGGGAGTTATGTAAAACTGATGAATCACTAAACTCTACCTCTGAAATTAATAATACATTATATGCTAATTAATTGATTTTACTTTTTTAAATTTTCTTTTAAGATTTTATTTATTTTGGCGGGGGGAGAAGAAGGCTCCCCACTGGGCAGGGAGCCCAATTCAGGATGCCAATCCCAGGACCCTGAGATCGTGACCTGTGCCAAAGGCAGATGCTTAACTGACTGAGTCACCCAGGTGCCCCTAATTAATTGACTTAAAAAAAAAATTAACAGTGTTTCTTAAATGTCCTGTGTTAATCTAAGGAAGTATTGTCACAAACCATTGAACCCCACTTAATCTTCACTATAGCTCCCTCAGCCAAGCTTCAAAGACAAGCATCATTTGGAAAATAAAATTACAGAACTACTATAACAAGCCATATCCTGTTGAGAGTTATTTTGAGAGGTGCCTGCAAAAGGGGGGTTGTACACTCCCTTTTCTGTGCCTGGAGTGGGGTGCAGAGTCTGAGGCCTCCCTTCCAGAGGTATGTTCTGAAGGAAGAGTTCATCCACATGGTAAGCATGCTACAAAGCCCGGTTCTGTTCTCGGTCCACTTCTACAGGGCCTGTCAGTCTGTCAGTCAGTTCGTCCGTAATATCTATCCCGAAATCCAGAAATTCACATCAGCCTTGACTTGGGTTCACATATATGTAGCATGAAACATAAGAGAGGCTGAGGATGCCAGAGATACCCGTTTTTTAAGCCTCGGCGGGGGTGGGGGTGGGGGGTGCTAAACTGGTCAACTCCAGCAAAGAAGTTTCCAGACTAAACTAGAATGCTCAGGAGATAAATTTCATTTACAAAACAAAGAATGGTCTGGGTTGGGTGTGGTAGGGCTGTAGATTTCAGACTCCAGATGTATATAAAGTGGTACAGTCAGGGTATTTGTATTTGGGTGGGGGGAAGGATATTTGTATTTGAAAGACTGGAGGCAAATAACAAAAGTCATGACAAATTTTAAAGTTATCAGTTAACACCAGTTCTCTTTCCTCTGTCCTCAACCACTAAAATGCACCTGCTCGGGTCTATGGTCTGTCGCCCAAAAGTGTGGATTACAGAGCCCATTGCCTTTCCTCATCTTCCAGCCTGGCACAAAGGCCCCTGAGAAGTAGCGAGGTCCTGGGTGCCCCTGTTGTTATCACAGAGTGAAAAAACAGCTGTGTTTCCTAGGCCCAGAGCTACGCAGAGCTCTAGCATCCTGCTGCTCCGTTCCGGAAAGACTCTCCTTCTTCCTAGCCAGTCGCAGGGGTCCCCGGGTCTTGTGTAACCACTGGAAATACCCGGGGATTCACCTCGGGCTCCAACCACTGGGAGCCTCATTTCCCTCCAAACATTAAAGGGAGGTGATTCTTACTCTGCAGGGATCCGTAAATTAGAGGGTTCCGTAAATATGTCAAATCCCAATCAGTGCCCAATAAATGTTAATTCTTAATAAGTACTCTGTGAGTGCTAGTTATTGATGACAGCATTTCAAGGAGCATTTCAACCTCTCCTACACAGCTGTAGACAAGGTGGATTCTTGGGCAGTTGCTTTCTTCCCCAAGTCCAAGCCCTTCCCCTTTCTTCCCCAAGTCCAAGCCAAGTGCCCGCTCACCAGGTGGCCTCATGCTAACAGGGAGGAAGAACAATCTGCTTTGTTTGGAGTGACAGGTGCATGGCTCCAGATTGAATAAGATGGCCTCCTGACTCTTAACAAGGGGAAGGTATGTGCCAGAAGAAATGCATTTTCTTTTCTTTCCTTTTCTTTTTTTTTTCTTTTTTCTTTTTCCTTTCCTTTATTTCTTTCCTTTTTTTTTTTTAATTTTTTAAAGATTTTACTTATTTATTTGACAGAGAAGAAAGTACAAGCAAAGGGAGAAGCAGGCTCCTCACTGAGCACGGAGCCCAAAGCGAGGCTCAAACCTAGGATCCTGGGATTGTGAACCAAGCGGAAGGCAGATAGCCAACCGACTGAGCCACCCAGGCACCCCAAGAAATGCATTTTCACTTGTATTATTGCCGCCATAGAAAAGAGAGGTGGGGAGATCCTATGACCTACAGGGTCTTTCTCTTTTAGTTAAAGGCAGTTTGAAACGGACCTTGGAAGCCACTTCCTGACCCTCATCACAGCATGAAGACCTAAAATTTGTATCCCACTTTATAGAGAGCAGAGTGCTTCTATCTTCTCTCCCTCTTTTTGTTTGCTTTGAGCAGAGAAGCAATACCACATGAAGGAGAGGTTGCTAAAAGGAAATGGGAGGCTGGGTGCTAGCCCTAGCGTTCTATCCTCCTCTGGGCCCTGGGCTCCTCATCCGTAAAGTGGAGGACATGAAGTAAACACTCTCTGAGATTGCTCCTAAGAACAAAAGAAAAAAACTCTAAGACTGGAAAACTTTAGAGAGAGAGAAATTAAGGCATTGAGGCACAGAGGAATTATATGGTTGGCACTGTGTTTGGTGACCGAGCCATCACAAACTTAGCAAGTCCTGGACTGATCTCCCGATCCTGCCCTTGCGCAAATCTGCTACAGCCACAGCCTTCCACATCATGATCAGGTGCAGACCCAGCCTTCTAGTTGCTTGGCTTGAAAACCTTGGAGTCCCCCCAATGTCTTACATTCAATGCATCCACAAAGCCTGCTGACTCTGTATTCGAACAATGTCTGCATCAGAGCACAGCCGCCCGCTCTGATCTCCTGTCTGTGACACTGAGGAGCTAGGAGAAGTGGGACTGCTCAGGCCACCGCCTCTTGGGGCCCTGTTGGCCCCATTTATAAAATGACCATAATTATGACCTCGTTTTCCTGTTGGAGTGGCTGTCTTTTCTTTGTTGATTTTGTAGGAGCTCACTGTACATTTTATTTATTTATTGTTATGGTTTTTCTTGTTGCGGTTTTATTATATTTCCTCTTAATTGGCTTTTTGGTTTTTGTTTTTTTTTTTTTAATTTTAAGTAGGTTCCATGCTGGGCCCAAATTCACAACCCTGAGGTCAAGACTGGAGTTGAGATCAAGAGTCGGATACTTCACGGACCAAGCCACCCAGGTGTCCTGGCATTTTCTTTTTTTAAAATAGTTGACACACAATGTTAAATTAGTTTCAGGGGCACAACATAGTGATTTTGATAAGTCTATACTTATGTTATGCTATAGTCTCAAGAATAGCTACAGTCACACAATGCTGTTACAATGCCATTGACTATATTCCCTATGCTGTATCTTTCACCTCCGTGACTTACTCAATCCATAACTAGAAGCCTATACCTCCCACCTCCTCTTCACCTACTTACCCCTCCCCCACACACCCCTCCCATCGAGCAACCAACAGTTTATTTTCTGTGTATGGGTCTATTATCGGTTTTTTTCATTTGTTGATTTGTTGCGGGTTTTTTTCGATTTCACATATAAGTGAAATCATATGGTATTTGTCTTTCTTTGTCTGACTTATTTCACTTAGCATAATACCATCTAGGTCCATAAATATTTTTGCAAATGGCCAGATCTCATTCTCTTTTATGGTTGTGTAATATTCCATTACACACACACACACACACACACACCCCTCACCACACCACATTGCTTTATCCACTCATCTATCAATAAATACATAAGTTGCTTCCATGTCTTGGCTATTGTAAATAATGCTGCAATGAATGTAAGAATGCCTTTTTCTTTTCAAATTAGTGTTTTTGCTTTCTTTGGGTAAATACCCAGTAGTAGAATTACTAGATCATATGGTATTTCTTTTTTTTTTTTTTTTGAGATTTTATTTATTTATTTGACAGACAGAGCTCACAAGTAGGCAGGGAAGCGGGCAGAGAGAGAGGAGGAAGCAGACTCCCTGCTGAGCAGACAGCCCGATGTGAGGCTCAATCCCAGAACCCTGGGATCTTGACCTGAGCTGAAGGCAGAGGCTTTAACCCACTGGCCACACAGGCGCCCCTCATATGGTATTTCTATTTTTAATTTTTTGAGGGACCTCCATACAGTTTTCCACAGTGTCTGTACCAATTTACACTCCCACCAGTAGTACCCAAGGGTTCCTTTTCCTCCACATTCTTGCCAACACTTTTTATTTCTTGTCTTTTTAATACTAGCCATTCTGACAGGTGTGAGGGCCTAATGCACTGTGGCTTTGATTTGCGTTTCCCTGATGATGAGTGATGTTGAGCATCATTGTACATTTTGGATATCAATCTCTGATTTGTTTTAGACATTGCAAATTCTATCTTCTTCCATTTTGTCAGCTGGCTATAAATTTTGTCCATGGTGCCCTTTATTGAGCTGAAGTCCTCTATGTAAAGGTAATATAATTTATTGGATATTTCATCTTAAGGTCTGTGTTTTCTATGACTTAAGAAGGTCCTCCCAGGGCTCCTGGGTGGCTCAGTTGCTTAAGCATCTGCCTTTGGCTTGGGTCATGATCCCAGGGTCCTGGGATTGAGTCCCTCATCAGGCTCCCTGCTCAGCGGGAAGCCTACTTCTCCCTCTGCCTGCCTCTCCCCGTGCTTATGTGCTCACTCTCTTTTTGTGTCAAATAAATAAAATCTTAAGAAAGAAAGAGAGGGAGGGAGGGAAAGAAAGAGTCTTTCCCTAGAGCACTTGGGTGGCTCAGTCGGTGAAGCATCTGGCTCTTGATTTCAGCTCAGGTCACAATCTCAGGGTCCTGGGATTGAGCCCCCATCAGACTCAGTGCTCAGCAAAGGGTCTGCTTGAGATTCTCTCTCTGTTCCCACCTCTCTCTCGCTCAAATAAATAAATCAATCTGTAAAAGAAGAAGTCTTTCCTTAACTCTAGGTCACAAAATCATCTACATATTTACTAACCTAATTTTCTTCCATAATGTGAGAACCCAATCTAGTAAATAATTCATTCATTACCTGTCGATTTATGAATTATATTATATAATTAAATTCTCATACATACATGGGATTGTCTCTGAATTCTGTTTCATTGACCTATTTGCCTGTTTTTGTACCCAAACCACACGGTTTTTATTAGTATAGGTTTAAAAAAAATTCCCAACAGCTTTATTGAGGAACAGGTGACCAAAAATATTCCATGTATTTAGCTGTACAATCTGGTAATTTAATATACATATACATTGTGAAATGATTACTATAATCAAACTAATTAATGCATTTATTACCTCATATATTTCACTTTTTTCCCTTGTGATAAGAATGCTTGTGATCTACTCTTAGCAAATTTCAAGTATACATTCAGTACTACTTACTAACTATAGTTATCATACTCTACGTTAGATCCTTAGAGCTTACTGTACATGTTGACCAACATCTCCACATTTCCCCCCATTCCCCTAGCCTCAGGCAACAACCACTCTACTCTTACTATGGCTTTTTAGTATCGCTTAATATCTGGTAGGGCAAAAACCTCATATTTTATTTTTAAGAGTGACATATTGTATAATATACAGTATAAAATATGCTGATTTCATATATGAAGTTTATTCAGCTGTTCACGGAAATTTACTTCTCCATTTAGAGTAGGTTTTGGGGTTTTTTTTTTAACTTCTTCAAAAGATCTCACTGGAATTTTGAATAGGATGGCAAAAGATTCAAAGATTAATGAGGGAAATATTTGTATTTCTTTATTATTAAGGCAATCCGTCCAACAGAGCATGGGTATGTATATAAATCATCTTCTATATCCTATATTAGAGTTTTTCTTTTCACTTTCAAAATTTTGAAATAATCACAAATGTACAGAAGATGGGGGTGTAAAAAATAAGGAATTGTTTTCTGTCTGAGTCCTTTGAGAGTATGTTTCTGAACTGGCACCTTTATCATGCCTTGATGATATGCCCTGCACTGTGCATTGCTTACAAACAAAGACATCCTCCTATATAACCCTCATATACCATCACAGTCAGGAAATTTATACTGACATATCTTCACCTTATAATCCTGGGACTCCAAGTTTCATCCATTGTCCCAGTACCATTTTTTTTTTTAAGATTTTATTTATTTATTTGTCAGAGAGAGTGAGAGCACAGGCAGGCAGAGTGGCAGCAGAGGCAGAGGGAGAAGCAGGCTCCCCACCGAGCAAGGAGCCCGATGTGAGACTTGATCCCAGGATTCCTGGGATCATGACCTGAGCCAAAGGCAGCCGCATAATTGACTGAGCCACCCAGGCATCCATCCCAGTACCATTTTGCATAGCAAAAGAATCCCATGCAGAATCAAGCATTGCATTTGGTTGTCATGTCTCTTGTCTCCTTCCATCTAGAACAGTTCTTCTGTCTTTTCATGATTTTCCTGGCCTCAGTTTACATGACTTTATTTTGTAGGATGTCCCTCAGTGGGCTTTGGTGTTTTATTGGGATTCGATACAGGTTATATGCCAGGTCATACACACTCCCACAGAGGTGATGCTGTGTTTTTCTCACTGCGTCCTGTCAGGAGGTTCATGATCTCAACTTGTCCTGTATTAATGATGGTCCCTTTGATCAGTGGTCTAAGGTGGGGCATGCTAGGCTTCTCTTCTGTGAAGTTACTGTTTTCCCTTTGGAATTAATCATGATTTGGGGGTATTTTGAAACCATATAAATATCTCATTTCTTCTTCAAATTATTAACTTGTTTGTTTATATCTGTATTGAAAAGATTTTCTGTTTTACTCAAAGGGTTATAATCCATCATCATCATAATTTTGAGGTAGAAACTGTGCCCAGTGTGACCAATGGGAGCTCCTTTAGTGAAAGTCCTTTTGATACATCCCCATCATTCTGTGAGCACTTCCTTTCATTTCTCGCACAAGGGAATGTGCCAGAACATATCTCTACATAGATATTCCCCTCATGCCACCCCACATGGAATCTGAATCCCATGTTGGATTACCACCTCTCCCTATACACCCACACACACACACACACACCCCTACCTCACCTAGCACCAAATGTGATACCTGACACTTTGTCGCTGGCTCCTATCCTCCACCCACAGAAGTCTACCATGCTCTGCCCCACCCTAATGGCTAAGGACCAAATGTGCAAGAGAAGAGCAAAAGGAAGAAGAAACTGGCTTAGAGTTTTAAAAGTTTTATCAACAAAAATTTTGTATATTCTTGCTGTATTAGTTTGCTAAGTTTGCCATAACAATGTACCATAGGATGGAGGGCTAAAACAACAGAAATTTATTTTCTTATACTTCTAGAAGTTAGAAATTGAAGATCAAGTTGACCACAGGAATTTTTTTTTTTTTTTCTGAGATCTCTCTCCTTGGCTTATAGATGACTGTCTTCTCCTTATGTCTTCACATGGTCTTCCCTCTGTGCATGTCTTTATCCTAATTTCCTCTTTTTACAAGAACACCAATCATACTGGATTAGGGCCTACCCCAATTACCTCATTTTAACTTAGTTGCCTTTTTAAAGACCCTATCTCCAAATGTAGTCCCATTCGGAGGTATTGGGGGCTAAAGGCTTCAATATATGAATTTGGGGGATACAGTCAGTCCATACAATGTAGTTAGGCTAATTCCTAGATATATTATGACTTTTGATAACTATATTAAATATTCTCTTCTATTTTAATTACATTTTAGAAGGTTATTGCTAGTATAGACAGATTTTGATTTGTAAATGTTGACTAGCAACCCTTCTAAGCTCTGTTATTAAATCTAATTCTTTGTTGATTGTTTCCTTTTCCATCAAACAATGATATATTTATCTCATTATCTGACATCCCCTTTCTCCAAGGCCTTTATTTCCCAAGGGCTGCTGTTTCCTGGAGGTGTGCTCTCACCTTCATTAGATTAGTTAGATTCCCATAGATAACTGTATATGGCATGTATCTCTACATGCATGCGGTGTATCTTTAGAGGAAGAGACAAGGTCAAGAGTGGGATTTTTTTTTTTTTTAAGATGGAACATATTTAATGGCCAAAGGAAAAAAGTACTTGGTGAGAAAGGAATTAAAGAGATGAGAGGAAGGATTGATTTGGAATTCCAGAATGGGATTTTAGTAGATACAGCAGGATTAGCTTTGGAGAGGAAAAGAAGAGGAAGTGAAGGTGGGTGGAGATGTGGAAGAAATGGTAGATTGGAGGGTAGAGACAGACTGCAAAATCTCTGCTCTGATGGTCTTATCTATAAAGTCATCTATTTTAAGACAGGGGTGTTGGGCAACGTAAGGAAGTTTGAGTTTGGACAGAGAACTGAAGGAGAATTGTATAGGTTTGTTTTAATCACATTTTTTTTTCTTCATCTTACCGTAATCTGCTATACATGTGTGATTTAGAGAATAAGTCACTCCCTGCTCTTATCCCTATAAAAACTGAGAACAAGAGCTCTTGGCCAAGAATTTAATCAAATTCCTTCCAGAAATTTCAGGACATAAAAGAACACCCATCAAGAGGTACATGGCTCCTTTCTTATTCCTAGTATTTATATTGTCTCTGAGAATTCATGTTCATCTTTAAGTATGGGTGCATATCTGTATCTAGCAGATCCAAAAACCAGCCCCTGAAATTGTCAGGAGAATGACTATTCATCTTGCAGCTATACTGATGGGAAAACCTAAAAGTTAACTCAGTTTCGAGCAACCATGCCCACACCACCACTCATATCTTATACCTTGGGCCCTGGAATATCTCATTTCGGGAACAGATCCCATGCCCCAGGTAGCCACTGGTCAAAGGAGGTGAGAGACACATATAATACAATTGAATCCGACCTGGAGCTTGGAATCCAGAGCCAAAGACCAGCCCAGCTCAGTCAAGCCAACCTGTAGACCTAGGAACATGAAAATAAAGGATTGATGTTTTAAGTAATGGAGCTTCAGGATAATTTGTTAGACAGCACAGCTGTGTCAGTAGCTGATGGATATATATCACTTTATGTCAGAAGAATCCAACTCTTAAAAAGGGGAAGAAGGGTAGAAGCTGACATTTTTGAGTTACATAAGCAGTAGGTGTCTCTATTTTATCTGGTATTGAATTATATATTAAATTATATTGACTCACTCATTTATTTATTCACAATTCATTCAAAAATCATTCATTCAAAATTCATTTATTCATTCATTCAAAAATAACGAGTACCTATTGTGTTTTAGACACTGGGGACAAAACAGTGAATAAAGCAGGTGGAACTCCTTGAATTCCCATGGAATTCCCACGGAATTCCCATGGAATTTATATTCTAGTACATGAGATGCATTTCCTACAGGCTTATGTGGGTAAAGGAAATTGTTGTAGAATCGCTTAACCTCAGTACAGCTAGCTCACATTTGTTTAGCTACTACAACACGGGCTTTTAGCCATTCATGTAACCCAAATAGTTCCCTTCTCCACTTCCCTTTTGAAAGGAGTAACTTGTCCTGAGTTCCTGCTATTTGACAAACACTAAAACTACATTATTTTTAGTCATTAAAAAATCTTTAGAGTATTTAACAGTACTCCCATTATACACATGAGGAAACTTTAAGGTGAAAAAAATGAAGTGATTTGTCCGTAGTCACACAGCTGAGAAAGACCTGGGATTTGAGTGTACAGATACAAAGCCCTATCTTGATGAACCATATTGAGTCCCCAGGTAAGCTTATCATTGTCCTGAAAGATTCTAGATTAAAGGAAAATATTCTTCAATGTCAGCTACCTTTATGTTGCTATGAAAATAGTGGTTTCTGGGAATACCTCTATAACTTCATCTTTTGTTACTAATAAATGCAAGGTTTTTTTCTGATTCATATGTCATGGGCATATGTGGTTTAAGCCAACTAGAAATTCTTCAGTTGGTTATAGATCTCAGAACATATAATCCTGGTTAGTTCTTCAAATTTCTTGCCCCAAATCAAATCCCAAACCCCACTCTAAAAACAAAACAGCAGAAAATAGCTGTTTGCAGAATAACAATCTTAGAAGTCAATATAAATAACCAAAAGTTAAAGATGTTGGCTCTCCTGCCCAAATCTGGAAAAATTTGTGCATTAAAAATAATGATGATAAAGGATTAGAACTGTGATACTGTGATTTATAGAAAATCAAATGCAAAAATGCAACACCTGATCCCTGATTTGATTGAGGGGGTGCTTTATATATTTTTGGAACTGGAAAATCTGGATCATATTTTAGATAACATTATTTCACTAATGTTAAATTTTGTAGGTGTGATAATGAGATTGTATTACACAGGAAAATGTCCTTACTCTTAGGAAATGCAGAATTAAATATCTAGAGTGAAATATCAAATTGTCTATAACTTAACTTTCAATAGGTTCATCACATATGCAGGTGTGTGGATAGATATATTAGAAAATCTTGAAAATGCAAGAGTGAAAAAGCAAAAGAGAAAGCAAGTGTTAATAATTATTACCCTAGGGACGCCTGGGTGGCTCAGTGGGTTAAAGCCTCTGCCTTTGGTTCGGGTCGAGATCTCAGGGTCCTGGGATCTAGCCCCACATTGGGCTCTCTGCTCAGCTACCCCCCCCCCCCCCGCCTACCTCTCTGCCTACTTGTGATCTCTTTCTCTCTGTCAAATAAATAGATGAAATCTTTAAAAAAAATTATTATTATTATCCTAGGTGAAGAACCCACAGATTTCATTGCTTTTTCTTTCAACTTGATTGTACATTTGAATAAATTCAGGAAAAATAAACGGGGAAGAAAAGCAAAAGATGTCGGAATAGATGGTGTCTCCATTCCTTACCTTGCAGGCATTTGGAAAACACCAGGCTCTCAAATACCTCATCCTTGGAAGATGCAGTCCTGTCTGAAGCCTGGTCAGGTCAACTGCTCTCACTGCAAACCCACATTGAGCGTCCAGCCTTCAAGTCTGGCACACTCAAAAGCTGACCAAACGGGAAGCTGGCTTCTCTGCTCCTTCCCGCAATGTCAGACATTCTAATGATCATGTGGAACTGGTTTTGATAGACAAGAGGATACGCGTGTCAGTTGCTGAGAACAACTGAAGGGTGAGTCAGGAAAAGACTGGGAAGGAGATGAGGGGGCAGAGAGATGGGGTGTTCGCAGCTGGGAAACAACTCAGGGAATGTGTGGGAAATGTGGGGGACGGGAGTTTGGGAGAAGGTAAAGGAGCAGGGGCTTATCTAAAAACCTTTAACACAAAAAGAACGGCGGGGGGGGGTATTTTTCATCCGCGCCCTCCTTTCCTTGCAAACAGCTGGTCTTCTTTAAGGGAATGTGCCCAAAGGAAGGAACCACACATTTTAGAGCTGGAATATGTGTGAAGTGAAATTGGAGGAGACAAGGTTAAAAACAGCAAGACCAGTTTGGAAGACTTCATAGTCATCACAGAGTCCATGACGATGGCCCAGACCAGGCGATAACAGAAGAAATGGTGAGGTGGCGGCTGATTTTGAATGCATTTTGAAGGCAGAAGTCAAGAGTGTTTTGACATTGCTTCCTGGCCTACAATCACTGGCCCCTCCGATTTTCCTCAGCATTCTCTAGCTCTGCGATTTTTATTCTTTAACTGAAGGGCTTGGTTTGTTTGGTTTTTTTTTTTGAGCCACAAGGTAAGTTGGACTCTTGACAAAGGAAGACAAATCCATCCCTGATCCTGGAAATGCTATTCAAAGGGCAAGTCCTCCCAATAACGATTGGTCAGTAATATTAAAGGAAGTTGGGTCCAGCTCTATATTCCATTTTTTCTGGGAAGTCTTACTTCTCACAGGGTGGTGTCTGTCTCCTATGAACTCAAGGGCAGTCTTATGTATAGTAATAATGTTGTACTGACATGAGTATAGTATTTTACAATTGTTTTACATTGTTTGGGGAGGTCTTTTGTGACCCCTAGACTAGACTGTGCCCCCTGTCCTATGTTCCCATGGTGTCTTGTTCTTCTCCTATTGTAATTCTCACTACATTTTATTGTAGATTCTTGTTTAATTATCTGTCTTGTTAGATGGAAAAGTTTTATGAGGAAAAGACAATGTTATACCCTTGGTTCCTAATACAATGTCTGCTTCATTAAAGGTATTTGGTACGTTCCTGCAACTAAATGAATCCAGTGAAAAATAACACTTAATTTTCAAAACAATTCTTACAAAGTGACTGTTATTGTCACTACTTTGTTAATAAGAGGAAGGAGCTGCTGAGATTGTGGTCACAAAGCTAATTGTGGAAGAAGTAACTGGGAATGGTACCCAGACCTTCTCTCTTTCCACTGTGTTCTACCTGGAACCTAGAAGAAACATCCATTCATTTCAAGTGTCAACAGACACTTACTGATTATTTCCCACATGTCAGGCTCTACTGTGGGGACATGTTCATGGGGGAGGGGTATTCAAAAAAGAGTAAGATTTGCATTCAGACACTGCAAACCAAAAGCAGGGAAATGGACATGTAAATACTTAATCACATTGTAGTGTGGTACATGCTATGGGAGTTCCTAGGAGGGAGGTCTAACTGCCTGGGTGAAGGAAGGTTCAAATAGGCCCTTCTGATATGGGTTTGAAAAAAGAAAAAAAGAAGTCTTTTTCTAGGAACAGAGCAAGGAAGGTTAATAAAAGATAAGACTGATGGCTGGCACTGCCAAAACTGGGTAACTTTCCTGTTCTGCTGTTGACTCTCCCATCCCACCAAAGCCACAGCAGCTGGCTTCAGGAAATAAAGGGATCAGTCCCAGGAGCCCAGGCTTGCTTGACTCAAAAGCAGTCAATGCATTAAAATGTCCATGGTGTGGAGTCAGGTTGTGTTATAATACCCCTGCAGACCCCCTCCCTGGGCTACCTCATACAGACTGAATGTATGTTCTTGGATTCCGGTAACAAGGCTCAGCTCTCCCTATCACACACAGTGGCCCCAGCACGTCGTTTCAATCAACATCTAAGTTCTATTTTTGCTACAAATGAAAGAACACTGGAAGTCATCTGACATGAAATAAAGTGAGAGCAAGGGGAGACCACTGGTTTACCAGAGCCTGGGAGAAATTGCCTCCTAACAATATAGCCAACTAGCCAGGACAGTCCACAGCCCTCTCACAGAGACATGGCATTCAAGGGTAGCCAAGAGAAGGTTATTGTGATGCCAAATTAGGAGTTTGGGGAAGAAAAGATATTACCATAAGCAGTTAAAGTGTTAGGGGAATTTTTTTTTTAAAGATTTTATATATTTATCAGAGAGAGGGGGAGAGAGCGAGCACAGGCAGACAGAATGGCAGGCAGAGGCAGAGGGAGAAGCAGGCTCCCTGCTGAGCAAGGAGCCCGATGTGGGACTCGATCCCAGGACGCTAGGATCATGACCTGAGCCGAAGGCAGCTGCTCAACCAACTGAGCCACCCTGGTGTCCCGGGAAATTTTTTTAAGTAGGGAAGTATGGTAATCATATTCACATTTTAGACAGATAATAGGCAATGGTACGTATTGGAGGAACAAAGAACAAAGGGTTAATGAAAAAAATACCAGTGAGAGATGATGAGGCATCTATCTGGGTAACGAGAATGAAGAGGAGGAAATGGATTCAGAAACTATTTAGGAGATGGAGTCATCAAGACCTGGATGACTAATTGCATGTAGGGGGTGAGAAAATAAGAAGAGGAGAGGATGACTCCTGAGTTTCTGACTTGGGAAAGTGGTGGATGGTGGTTGGAAGAAGAGAAAGAGACTATGTGTGTGTATGTGTGCATGTGCGTGTGTGTGTGTGTCTGAAAAGAGAGTTCACCTTTGTAACTGCTGAAGTGACTGACCATGGGTACAAGTTTCTTTTTTAAAATTATTTTATTGACATATAATGTGTTACTTGTAGGTACAAGTTTCTAATAGGTAGTTGGATATGTGGTCTGCCATCAGCAGTTCAGAAAATTCCAGGCTGGAGGTAGTAATATGAGAGTCACCAGAGTTTAATGGTAAGTAGGAGTGAATGAGGTAATCCAAGGAGACTATATTGAGGGAAGAGAGGGCTGGGGACCCAAAATTAGGGAACACTAGGATTTAAAGGCAGTTGGAGGGTGCCTGGATGGCTCAGTGGGTTAAGCCTCTGCCTTCGGCTCAGGTCATGATCTCAGAGTCCTGGGATGGAGCCCCACATTGGGCTCTCTGCTCAGCGGGGAGCCTGCTTTCCCCTCTCTCTGCCTGCCTCTCTGCCTACTTGTGATCTCTCTCTCTCTCTGTCAAATAAATAAATAAAATCTTAAAAAAAAAAAAAAAAGACTTAAGGCAGTTGGAAGCAGTTGCCCATGAAGAAGACTGAGGAGGCAAGCCACACAAACTCTAAATTCTGAACACCACTGGGAGATGTTCTAGCTCAGTTGGAATTGCATTTGACTGCATAGAAATCTGCAACAGAAATCTGACTACAGTGGATTAATCAATTTATCCAGAAGCCAATCCAGGTAGGGCTTAATGAAGCCAGCAAAATGCAGGCTCCTTCCAGCTCCTTTTGTCCTATGGTCATAAGATGGCAGTTCCACATCAGCTCTTAAGCCCCCATTCAAGCAGGAATAAGGAGCAAAAGACATATGCCAAGTCTCCTCTTTTTTGATTTTTTAATTTTTTTTTATCAGAAAAGCAATAGTTTTCTGAGAAGCCCCATCTTTTATTTTCATTTTTATTTATTTATTTTAAAGATTTTATTTATTTGACAGACAGAGATCACAAGTAGGCTCTCTGCTTAGCAGGGGATGATCCCCCCTGGGATCATGACCTGAACCAAAGGCAGAGGCTTTAACCCACTGAGCCACCCAGACACCCTGAGAGAAGCCCCATCTTTTTTTTTTTTTAAGATTTTATTTATTTATTTGACAGAGAGAGAGAGATCACAAGTAGGCAGAGAGGCAGGCAGAGACAGAGGGGGAAGCAGGCTCCCCGCTGAGCAGAGAGCCCGACGTGGGACTCGATCCCAGGACTCTGAGATCATGACCTGAGCTGAAGGCAGTGGCTTAATCCACTGAGCCACCCAGGCGCCCTGAAGCCCCATCTTTTAAACTAAAAACTACAACTCATTGGCCAGGAAGGGGGATATGAACATCTCACTATATGGATACCAAGAGGAGATGACCGCTCTTTCTTTCTTTCCTTTTCTCTATATTTCTTTCTTTCTTTCTTTCAACTTTTTGTTTGGAAATAATCTTAAACTGACCAAAAACTTGCAAAAATAGTACAAAGAATTCCTGTGTGCTTTTCACCTCCAATCCCCAGATATTACCATTTACATTTACTTTATAGTTTTCTTTCTCTCCCGTGCACATTTACTCCTACATACATCAGTGTATGTTTCCTACAAATAAGGATCTTCCCTTACTTGACCATAAGACAGCAATCAAAATCAGAATATTAACATCGATAAAATGCCATTATTTAATCTACAGCTTTTGCCAGTTTTCTCACTAATGTCCTTTATTGCAAATAAATTCATTTTTTTCTTCTTTTCTAGTCCAGAAACCATTTCAAGATCATATATTGCATTGCACACATTGCACATTGTTCTCATGATTTTTTAATCTACTTTAATCTAGAAAGTTCTTCAAACTGTCTTTATGTCTCATGTCACTGACATTGTTGAAGAGCCCAGGCCAATTACTTGGTAGAACATCCTTTATTTAGAATTATTTGGTATTTTCTCATGATTCAAATGATGTCTTTTTAGCTAGAATGTTACAGAAATGATATTGTGTCTTTCTCAGGGCATCATATCAGGAGGTACATAATTTGGTTTGTCCTATTACTAATGATAGTAATTTTGATCAGTTAGTTAAGGTGGTACGGTCGTATTGGTCAGATTTCCCTACTACAAACTCACCATTTTACCCTTTGAAATTAAATTAATAAGAATCTGTGGGAGATGCTCACAGACTATATAAATACCATGTTTCTCATCAAACTTTCACCTCCAGTTTCAGTATCCATTGATGATATTGCCTGAAGTAATATTATGGTGATTACAAAATGGTGATTTTCTAACTCTTTCATTCATGCTATAATTTATTGGTTTGCCTTTTACCATACAGAACTTTGTTTCCTCCTCCTTTCGTTTTTTTCAGTATGGACTCCTAGATTCCTACTCTATTCATTGGGTTATAATCCACTGCTATCATTACTTTGATGTTCACGTGGTTACAGACTGGCCATTAGGAGCTCCTTTAAGCTGAGTTCTGTGTCCTTTCAACTTCTCTCCATCATTTTTTGAGCACTTTTCTTGAGATGATTAATTTTAATAGTGTGTGACCTCCTTGATCAAATCAGGCTTCTGTTAGCAAGAAACAAAAGGAGAAGTGAAGATTGTGTGCACAACCAGTTGTGCCTACCACACCTTGTTCCTCACCACCCAAGAGCAGGTGGGTTGAATCCAGTCTTACAGCCTTGCATTGTTTTAATAAAACAACATTGTGCCCACATTCCAAAAAGAGCCTTGAGGCCATGTAATTCCATCAATACCTTTTCTAACTGTAATCCTTTACCACCATCCAAAGTGAGTGATCCTAGAGCCAGTTCCTCCGTGGTGCACAAGTCCTGGGGGTGCCATTCATATAGCAGACTATGGATGATGTACTAGAGCAGGGGCTGGTAAATTTTCTTTATAAAGAGGCAGATGGTCAATGTTGTCAGCTGTGTGGGCCATTTAGTCTCTGTGGCCACTACTCAACTCTGCCATTATAGTGTGAAAGCAGCCACGGATAATACATAAATGAATTGGCATGGCCGGATACAATAAAACTTTATTTATGGATACTTACATTGAATTTCACATTATTTTCATGTACCATTAAATATTCTTACTTCCAATTTTAATAATCATTTAAAAATGTAAAAGCCGGGAACCTGAGTGGCTCAGTGGGTTAAGCCACTGCCTTCAGCTCAGGTCATGATCTCAAGGTCCTGGGATTGAGTCCCACATCGGGCTCTCTGCTCAGCGGGGAGCCTGCGTCCCTCTCTCTCTCTCTGCCTGCCTCTCCATCTACTTGTGATTTCTCTCTGTCAAATAAATAAATAAAATCTTTAAAAAAAAATGTAAAAGCCTTAGTTGTTAGTTCTTAGTTCATGGGCTTTTCAAAAATGGGCAGCTGGCTAGATATGACCATAGTTTTCCACTCCCTGCTTTGCTCAGCCTGAGCTCTCATATAGGGTGGCCCTGCCTCCAGCCCTTCTCTTCCTCCTCCCCCTAATCTCTGGTTGGCCGGCCATGTTGCTCCGGCTTTCTCTCTATCTTTTGCCCTCCTCTTTCTCAGGTCTTTTCTCTGTACCTCAGAATCCCCATTCAGCTGTAGTAAACTTCTTTTCACCTTTAACCTCCTAGCTCCTTCCTTGTCTGACAGCAAAGTAAACGTATTCCCTAAGGAACTTGCCTTGCTGAATTTTGGAAAGGATGCTACTTATTTTCTCATGCTCCATAACCCACGGGCATGGGAAGTGGTGTTAACAAACCTCCACATTCCTTAATCCTATTTCTAAACCTTTACTCCTGCACCCTCTTGCAAAACCCCCTTCTCCTTTAAGGCTCTTATCATGAGGACTCTGAGCAATTAGTCAACTTACATTAAGTGACATCTTTACAACCACTAGGAGATAAGTACCATTCTTATCCCCATTTTGCAGAGAGGTACAGAGAGGTTAAAGTCTATCCTTATTACCAAGACGGTATATGGCCTTTTCTGTATGATTATGTACCACGTGGGTAATTATTCTCCATCCTAGTTTTACCATCCATTATCAGTTAGGCACATGGGCAGAAGCATGCAAACTCAACTTGAGACCTTTGAAGAGGATTTAATAGAAGAACCATTTATAAGGTATAAGGTAGTCTTTCGCAACCTTTTTTCATTATCGTCTATCCTAAGGAGGAAATTCAAATTAATTTACTAATAATTCTACTAATTAAATTAAATTAATTAATAAGATCCAGTTCACCCTGACCCAATCCCCTCATCCTGCTGTTAAGTGGAAGTCTTTCTAACTGCAAACAGTGTGTGGCTCTGGAACAGGGAACTGGATGGCTGGAGGCAGGCAGGAGCATGACCTTTCCAGCTTTTGAATGTTGTACAATATGCTTATATCATCTAATTTTAAAATAAAATGTAATTTTAAAAATTGACCTAAAATGCAAATATGGTCATTCCTTCCCATGCTGAAAACACTTCAGTAGCCCATCTGCCACCAAGTTAAAATCCAAATTTGTTCACATGTCACCCAAGGCCCCTAGCATGTTTTTTAGTCTCATCTATACCACTTCTCACCTCAAAGCCTGTGTCCAGGTGTGTGAATTACTGAAAAATGAATGCATTCCTGAGCAACAATCTTCCTTTGCTGCCGGTTTGCCCATAATGCCATCAGTTCCCTGTTTTTGTGTACCTGCAATTTCTACATTCTAGAACAGGAAGCCTCTCCTTCTTCCTGGTGAATTCTTCATTCTTCAAGATTCAGTTAAAATAACTTCTCCTGGGGCTCCTAGGTGGCTCAGTGGGTTAAACCCTCTGCCTTAAGCTTGGGTCATGATTCCAGGGTCCTGGGATGGAGCCCGCATCAGGCTCTCTGCTCAGCAGGGAGCATGCTTCCTCCTCTCTCTCTCTGCCTGCCTCTCTAGATCTCTGTCTGTCAAATAAATAAATAAAATCTATTAAAAATAAATAAATAAATAAATAAATAAAGATAACTTCTCCAGATTCCAGTGAGATTTGCAGCAGACCTTCTCTGTGCCCCGGTGGCACAGCATAGTGACAAAGAGTACAGGCTGTGATACAAGATGGCGTGCATTTAAATCCTGGATTTGACACATAGCAGTTGGTGACTTTGGGCAAGTTATTTAACCTTTGTGATTCCATTTCCTTATTTGTAAGGTGGAGATCAGAGGAGTTTCTTACAGGGAGAGTTTCATTTACCAAATGTTTACCATCTATTGTGTACCAAAACAGACAAAAATTCTTGCTCTGGCCGAATTATTTTTTTGTTAAGATTTTATTTATTTATTTGACAGACAGAGATCACAAGTTGGCAGAGAGGCAGGAAGAGAGGGCAGGGGGAAGTAGGCTCCCTGCTGAGCAGAGAGCCTGATGCAGAGCTCAATCCCAGGACGCTGGGATCATGACCTAGAGCTGAAGGCAGAGGCTTAACCCACTGAGCCACCCAGGCATTCCCCCTGGCAGAATTTGTATTAGCTTTAAGAGCAAGGATTGGCAAATGACAGCCTTTGTGACAAATTTAGCCACCTGTTTTGTAAATAAAGTTTTACTGGAACATGGCCACACCCATTTGTTTCTAGATTGTCTATAGTCAAATGCTACAATGGTTGAGTTGAATGGCTGCAACATAGATCACAGAGCCTTCAGAGCCAAAGATATTTACTTTAAGAAGATACTTATCTTTAAGGAAAAGTTTGCTTGCTCTGCTCTGGTGAGACTGAGCTCATACATGTAAAGTGTTTTAAAAAAAAATTTTTTTTTAAGATTTTTATTTATTTATTTAACAGAGAGATCCCAAGTAGGGAGAGAGGCAAGCAGAGAGAGAGGGGAAGCAGGCTCCCCACTGAGCAGAGCGCCCTTTGGGGGGCTTGATCCCAGGACCCTGTGATCATGACCTGAGCTGAAGGCAGAGGCTTAACCCACTGAGCCACCCAGGTGCCCCAGTGTTTAAGATTTTTAAACATTGCCTGAAACTTGTCAAGCACTCAGTAAATGTCACTTTATGAATATTATTACTATAACACTTTATACTGGTACTCAGTAAAATTTTTGCTGAATAAACAAATAAGAAGAGGTAAAGAGGAACCAGAAGCTGGGGTTATGGAAGCCATTTGAGGAAGAGTTTTAAGAAGGTGGAAGTGGTCAGCTATGTTAGGTGACAAATCAATACTGAAGAAAGACTGTCAGATTTAGCAATCAAATGAAGTGAAGTGACCTAGCCAAGGAACAACTTGTGTGAAATGGTGAGGACAAAAGCTACACTATGGTAGATTTGGGAAAGAATGGAAATAAGGAAGAAAGTAGTTTATATATTATATTTATAATGTTACAGCAAGGGGCACCTGGGTGGCTCAGTGTGTTAAGCCTCTGCCTTCGGCTCGGGTCATGATCTCAGGGTCCTGGGATCGAGCCTCACATCAGGCTCTCTGCTCGGCAGGGAGCCTGCTTCCCCCTCTCTCTCTCTCTGCCTGCCTCTCTGCCTACTTGTGATCTCTCTGTCAAATAAAAAAATAAATAAATAAATAAAATAATGTGACAGCAAGTATTGAGATAAAAATGAACACATTTGGTCTGCCACTTGAATTTTTAAAAATCTGCTAACGCAAAATGTCAAGTTTATTGAAATATTGGGGTATCTGATTGATTTTCTGCTTATCTTTGGGTTGTTTAGTGTTGGGTAAAATGTCAATGGTTCAAATTCAAGTCCAGAACTAACAGAACTTCAGGCCAAAACTTCAAGCCTAGAACCATTAAAAGATTTGTGATGATTTGGTGATAAAACAATGTTTGTTTCTTTTGTGATCTTAATCATTCTGTGATCTTAAATGGTTTGAAATGACAATTTCATGGCAAACAACAGTATAAATTTGCCTGCAAAACATTTATTTTAACTGCAAAAAACCCTAAAGAGGCATATTTCTTGTTCATCACATAAACTTTTGCATGCATTACACATTCTGATAGATATAGATATAGATATATGTGTATAGAAAGAACTTGGTTAATTTGGTCATTGCTTTCCCCATCCCCTCCAGGAATTTATTTTTTTATCATTATTTATTTATTTATTTTTATTTAACAGAGAGAGATCACAAGTAGGCAGAGAGGCAGGCAGAGAGAAGGGAGAGGAGGAAGCAGGTTCCCTGCCAAGCAGAGAGCCTAATGTGGGACTCGATCCCAGGATTCTGGGATCATGACCTGAGCTGAAGGTAGTGGCTTAACCCACTGAGCCACCAGGCATCCCACTTCCAGGAATTTATGATTTAGTTGGTGAAGAAAGCTAGTTGAGGGGCGCCTGGGTGGCTCAATGGGTTAAGCCTCTGCCTTTGGCTCCGGTCATGATCTCAGGGTCCTGGGATCAGGCCCCACATGGGATTCTCTGCTCAGAGGAGAGGAGCCTGCTTCCACCGTCTCCCCACCCCCGCCTGCCTCTCTGCCTACTTGTGATCTCTCTCTCTGTCAAATAAATGAACGAAATCTTAAAAAAAAAAAAAAAGAAAGAAAGAAAGCTAGATGAGCAAATAGTTTCAGTATTTGTTATGGATACTAAGGTAAAAGTTTAGATGGGTTATAGCAGAGGTACAGAAGAATAAAATATTTTATATGAAATTATTTTGCCATCTGTCACCTATTTGCCAGCTATTTCTGTATTTATGAATGTGTGCATCAAGACTAAAGAAAATGTTACCATATCATAGCTCCTTCTTAGAAAACATGTATGAAAAAAAAGAAAACATGTATGAGACATTTAGTACTGTGAACACATGCAAATCGTTACTAAGAATTTTTTTAGGGGATTACAAAAGAGTATGTTTAAAATGATCTTATTTTTATTAAAATATACACTGTATTGGGGGGATGTCTGGGTAGCTCACTTGGTTAAGCATCCAACTCTTGATTTCAGCTAAGGTCATGATCTCAGGGTTGTGAGATCAAGCCCCATACAGGCCCTGCACTGGGCGTGGAGTCAGCTTAAGATTCTCTTTCTCCCCCTCCCCATGTGTCCCCTCCCCTCAGGTGTGCACTCACTCACTCTCTCTCCCTCTCTTTCTCTCTCTCACAAAAATACATAGATTTTTAAAATAAATAAATCATAAAATATACACTATATAATATTACATTAAAATATATACTATATAAAAAATAAAATATATACTATGTATAGAAAAAGCATATAAAGATACACATTTAAAATTTTAACAGATATTTGGATGATGGGATTACTAGGATATAATTTTCTTCACTATCCTTTTTTAGACTTTAAATGTTTATACAATGAATGGGCTTACTTTCATAATCACAAATAACAATGGAACAAAATCATTGAGTTTTAACCATCACATGTTATAAACATACAACATTTGTACTTGTAAGCACCGAGAGGCTAGAAGTTCTTATGTTTTTGTAGATTGTCCAATGTTTAGTTGTCACATGAACAGTAACAGAAATTTCTCAGTCTACGAATGTCAGCAAATAACATCCCAAAGAGATGTGTTTAGAAATCCACTCTATTGGTTAGTTCTCTTCTGTGAGGTGGCAAATCAGCCAGGCACCTGCCATTGAAATACTGGGATTTACTTAAAACAGGGAGTGTATGCAATGAGTGCATACTGCATGAATTATTTAGTTTGGCTTCAAGAAATAAGACATTGGTAAAAAGTGGCTTAAGCAATAAAGATTTACTGTTTCATATAACATGAAATCCAGAAGTAGGTGGGTTCCAAATCGAGTTAACTCAGTTGTTCAGCAATTTCAGGATTCAGGGTCAGTTCTCCTTTGACCTTGGTGGCTTTCTCCTTTTGGGTAGCACTGAACATCACTGCCTCTGAAAGCTGGCATGGGAGGGCATTCTCCTCTCACCCCATCTCTCTCTTTTTTTAAATTTTTAATTTTTTAAAACTTTTTTCTCTTTTTTTAAAAAAGATTTTATTTGACAGAGATCATAAGTAGGCAGAGAGGCAGGCAGAGAGAGAGAGGGGAAAGCAGGCTCCCTGCTGAACAGAGAACCCAATGCGGGGCTCAATCCCAGAACCCCGGGATCATGACCTGAGCCAAACCCACTGAACCACCCAGGCACCCCAACTTTTCTCTCTTTTAAAAAAATTAACATATAATGTATTATTTGCCCCAGGGATACAGGTCTGTGAATCATCAGGCTTACACATTTCACAGCACCCACCATAGCACATACCCTGCCCAGTGTTCATAACCCAGCCACCCTATCCCTACCCCCGTACCCCCAGGCAACCCTCAGTTTGTTTCGTGAGATTAAGAGTCTCTTACGGTTTGTCTCTCTTCCGATCCCATCTTGTTCCATTTTTTCCCTTCCTACCCCCCCATAACCCCGACCCTGCCTCTCAAATTCCTCATATCAGAGAGATCATAGGATAATTGTTTTTCTATGATTGACTTACTTTGCTCAGCATAATACCCTCTAGTTCCAACCACGTCACTGCAAATGGTAAGATTTCATTTCTTTTGATGGCTGCATAATATATATATATATATATATATATATATATATATATATATCACATCTTTTTTATCCATTCACCTGCTGATGGACATCTAGGCTCTTTCCATAGATAGTTTGGCTATTGTGGACATTGCTGCTATACACATTCGGGTGCATGTGCTCCTTCGGATCACTACATTTGTATCTTTAGCGTAAATACCCAGTAGTGCAATTGCTGGGTCATAGGGTAGTTCAATTTTCAACTTTTTGAGGAATCTCCATGCTGTTTTCCAGAGTGGCTGCACCAGCTTGATTCCCACCAATAGTGCAGGAGGATCCCCTTTCTCCACATCCTCACCAACATCTGTCATTTTTTGACTTGTTAATTTTAGCCATTCTAACTGGTATGAGGTGGTATCTCATTGTGGTTTTGATTTGTATTTTCCTGATGCCGAGTGATTTGGAGCACTTTGTCATGTGTCTGTTGGCCATTTGGATGTCTTCTTTGGAGAAATGTCTGTTCATGTCTTCTGACCATTTCTTGATTGAATTCTTTGTTCTTTGGTTATTGAGTTTGATAAGTTTTTTTTATAGATTTTTGAACTAGCCCTTTATCTGATATGTCCTTTGTGAATATCTTCTCCCATTCTGGCAGTTGTCTTTTGGTTTTGTTGACTGTTTCCTTTGCTGTGCAAAAGCTTTTGATCCTGATGAAGTCCCAATAGTTCATTTTTGCCCTTGCTTCCCTTGCCTTTGGCGATATTTCTAGGAAGAAGTTGCTGTGGCTAAGGTTGAAGAGGTTGCTGCCTGTGTTCTCCTCAGGGATTTTGATGGATTCCTGTCTCACAATGAGGTCTTTCCTCCATTTTGAGTCTATTTTTGTGTGTGGTGTGAGGAAATGGTCCAGTTTCATTCTTCTGCATGTGGCTGTCCAATTTTCCCAACCCCATTTGTTGAAGAGGCTCTCTTTTTTCCCAAAGGACATTCTTTCTTGCTTTGTCGAAAATCAGTTGACCATAGAGTTGAGGG
Source organism: Mustela nivalis (assembly GCF_964662115.1). Taxonomy (NCBI): domain Eukaryota; kingdom Metazoa; phylum Chordata; class Mammalia; order Carnivora; family Mustelidae; genus Mustela; species Mustela nivalis. Next base: position 56,649,872 of record NC_139027.1, read on the forward strand.
TCCATTTCTGGGTTCTCTATTCTGTTCCATTGATCTATATGTCTGTTTTTGTGCCGGTACCATACTGTCTTGATGATGATAGCTTTGTAATAGAGCTTGAAGTCTGGAATTGTGATGCCACCAACTTTGGTTTTCTTTTTCCACATTCCTCCGGCTATTAGGGGTCTTTTCTGGTTCCATATAAATTTTAGAGTTATTTGTTCCATTTATTTGAAAAAAATTGATGGTATTTTGATAGGGATTGCACTAAACATGTAGTTGCTTTAGGTAGCATAGACATTTTCACAATATTTGTTCTTCCAATCCGTGAACATGAAATGTTTTTCCATTTCTTTGTGTCTTCCTCAATTTCTTTCATGAGTACTTTATAGTTTTCTGAGTAGAGATTTTTTGCCCCTTTGGTTAGATTTATTCCTAGGTATCTTATGGTTTTGGGTGTAATTGTAAATGGGATTGACTCCTTAATTTCTTTCTTCTGTCTTGCTGTTGGTGTGCAGAAATGCAACTGATTTCTGTGCATTGATTTTATATCCTGCTACTTTACTGAATTCCTGTATGAGTTCTAGCAGTTTTGGAGGGGAGTCTTTTGGGTTTTCCACATAAAGTAGCATATCATCTGCAAAGAGTGAGAGTTTGACTTCTTTGCTGATTTGGATGCCTTTACTTTATTTTTCTTGTCTGATTGCTGAGGCTAGCCCATCTCTCTTTTTGCCAGGGATTCAAATGTTTCCTAGAATTGAATTTCCCTAGAAGACATCTTCCTACATTTTATTGGCTATGTTGTGATGGTTCAGTTTAAGGAAAAATAGGGTAAAAAAAACTATAGTTCAAAGAAAAAAACCAGAGCCCAAACGAAGGGAGAGAGTGATTTCCATTATTTCCCTAGACCAACAGAGTCCAGTAGAATTTAATGTGAACCATGATGCAAGATTACATATATATGTATACATATACACACATATACATAAAGTAAATATATATTATATGTATATAAATATATATATTTAATATTTATTCCTGAGTAGACTTTGGAAAGCTAAAAACAAGTTTTCATTTTCTCTTTCATGAATGAGCTACAATATCAATAAGCTAAATTGCTTCCCATGAGCATAATTACAAGTGCCAAGGGTACATATGGTAGGAATCCAACAAGAGCTGAAGTTACTGAACTTGGACTTTGAGTTTCTAAGTTATGGTTTTAGATGTGATCCTGACTATCTATGTGGTCTTAATGAAGTCACTTGGTTTATCTGGGCTTACCTATCCCAGTTTCCTCATCTTAATACAGGTAGCAGTTTAAAATGTCCTTTGAACTCTATTACTATAGGATTTTATGTGCTATTCAACTGTGGACTTTCCCAGCCCCTTATCTGACACCAGCAAGTTGGGCCAGTGACACATGGAAAGTTATTCCAAAGGGTAGTTTCTCTGATGCCATGGGACAAATGTACTTTGAGAGGGAAGGAAAGAAGGCAAGCCATAGTGCCTGTCATTCATTTAATCAGTAATATTACAGGAGACTCACTATGTGCCATAATGACTTTAGATTGAATAATAGAGAATAAAAAGTAGTGTCCACTATCAGTGAGCCTACCATCTAGTGGGAAGGTTAACATAGATAAATAGATTCACAAGCACATAGTGTGTAAAAAAGTCTAGTAGAGAGGAAGATGAGGTCATACATTGGAGCACAAAGTCCTAATGAGGGGAGGTGACAGAACCTCCCTGGAGGAAGGGATACCCAAGGGAGGCCAGGAGGAAGAGGACTTGGATGGTCCTCCTGCTACTATGGGAAATTGCCTGGCCTACAGGGAAGCTCACCCTACAACATATTCTCTTTTTTTCTTTTCTCTGACATAGTGTTCTTCTATTCTTTTTTGCAGTGTATTTGCCCAGATGTCTGTATGTCTGGGATCAGGTGAGAGGGCCACAGAGACACTCTGGCAGCAAACTCCCAGCTTCTGTTTCCGATCTTTCCATCACCTCCACTGCCATCACCTCAAACACTGCCACCACCGCTTCGCCCCTCCTGGTCCCCTCTCACCACCTCCATCATCACCAGCAGCATGACTTAACACCTTCATTGTCGTCACCATCATCCCCTCCTGTACCACTGAGAGCACGTCCTCTGCCACCATCAAAAAAGTATACAAGTAAGCCTTGCTTTAACTAATCCAAAACTTTGTATAAAGTCTGATTTAATAAAATGAACAAATTAGGGGATGGTTATTTGCTTTCCAAATTACTCAATCTGTGGCAAACTTAGTTAAGTTTCCTTGGTATTTTTTAGATGTGTTTTGGTTTATAAATTTGAATTTGAATTTGCCCAGATCTCTTTAGGAATATACCTATTTTAAAGGCAAGGCATATCAGAGACAGGATTTTCATGCTGAGAAAGAAGGACAAGCATAGTAAGTTCATAAGGTCTCTTTCTTTACCCATTAAATTACGGAGAAGAGTTTTATAGCTTGCACAAATCTACTTAAACATTAAGCAACTTTAGTTACCTGGTCATAAATCAGTGACTAGAAAGGTGGAAGTTAATTCTATCAAGAGTACTCCTATATATAAATAGTAACCTAGGGGCACCTGGGTCGTTTAGTCAGTTAACCATCTGCCTTTGGCTCAAGTCATGATCGTGGGGTCCTGGGACTGAACCCCACATTGGGCTTCCTCTGCCCTTCCCCCGAGTTGTGCTCTGTCTGTCTCTCTCTCAAATAAATAAAATCTTAAAACATTTTTAAAAATATATAACCCATATATAAATATATACTGATACTTACATAAAAATGATTCATATATTTATATACTTAAACATGTATATTTTATATATCATATATTTATATTACAAATATATATTTATAAATGTGATCAATGTATATTATTATAAATATCCTAATATCCTTCCCTAATTGTGAAACTTGGGGTAGAGACCTAAGTAGGTTGTAAAAATTATTACAAGTGCCTCTCTTCTTTGTGTGCACCTCCCTTGCCATATGAATGTGCTGCTCTTCTTATAAAGAAGGAGAGTGTAGGGGCACCTGGGTGGCTCCATTGGTTAAGTGTCTGACTTTTGGTTTTGGCTCAGGTCATGATCTTAGGTCATGAGATCGAGTCCTGCATCAGGCTCTTTGCTGGGCCTGGAATCCACTTAAGATTCTCTCCTTCTCCCTCTGACCCTTCTTCTCTGCTTGCTTTCTCTCTTAAAAAAAAAAAAAAGAAAAAGAAAAAAAGAAAAAGGAGAGTCTATTTCCCCACTCCTTGACTCGTGAGTCTGAGTTGGCCACGTGACTTCTTTGGCTAACGGGATATTAACAAATGTGTTACAAACAGAGGCTGGAAAAATGCATGCACTTTGGGGTTTGCCCTCTCATGCTGAATTGGGAACCCTGCCACCACCACCATATGATCTAATCTGGGCTGGCTTGCTGGAAGATAACATCTGATGTGGAGCAGAGCTGGGCCAGTCCAGCTCAGGCCCTAGTAAACCAACCACCCCACCAATCACCAGGTATGTTAGAGACCATCCTAAACCATCCAGCCCCAGCTGAGCTAGCCAAAGCCAAAAGAGCCACTGAGTCAACAGCCCAGAGACTCATGAGAAATAAAAAAATGTTTATTGTTTTAAGCCATAGAATTTTGTGGTGGTCTGTTATATGGCAAAAACTAGTTGATACAGGAACCATATATTACTGAGTTTTGTTTTCCTCTTTTCTCTTTATCACTCTTTATCCATTCCGCAAAACTTGGCAAAATGGTTTATTAGAGACAAAGTTGCCCCAAACATACTCTTTTTCATTTTGTTTTAAATCTAAAGGCACTGGTTTTGGTTTTTTTTTTTTAAATTCTTTCTCAGTTAAGGTCTTCACAGAAGAAGGGGATGGAGAATAAAAGTAGGAAAAATGAGGCCTTTAGAAAAGAGTAAGGAAATGGGAAATGGGAATTATGGTGGTGATGGTGGGATGGTGACATCAAAAAGAGATGTCGCTGTAACTCATTTAGTGTTAACTTCCTGGGTGAAGTTCGTTCTACAAAATCAGAATCTCTACAAAATTCTCTGGCATTGACCCCAGATGTCCCTGTGTTAAACTGCAAACACACATTCTAAATTCCCCTTCTGTTCCATTCCTTATTTCCTCTCAATCTTTTTCACAATCCAGAATATGGCTTTCTATTTTGGTAGTTAGAATTTTTTTGGCCGTAAATGACAGAAGCCCAATTTGATCTTAAAAGTCCAGATCATCCTCAAGCTTCTGGCAAGATTGAATCCAGTTGTTCAAATGATGTCCCCATGGAACTGTCTCTAGATTCTGTTCTTCTCTGTGCTGGCCTCAGTGTATTCCTCAATCTCAAAGTTGGTGGCAACTGTCAGTTGTGTCTCTCCATCTTGGGGAACTAAACCCTCCTCCCCTCCCCCACCTGTCACCCTAACCACCATTAAAGACATTAAGATTCACCTATTTTCCCAATACAGAGTCTTGGTGCAGGATATTGGGAATTGGTATCTTTCCTCCCCAAGAGGCCCAGGGCTCCTCATGCAAACTGCTGTACCCAGTAACAAGTTATACTACCTGGGGTCTCAGAAAGGAGCTTTGATCCAGTCATAAACGGTTCACATAGAGGTCAAAACCACAAATGCTTATGGGAGCCAGAAGCCTCACAGACAAGGCAGTGGCCCCCCAAAACAATGACCAAGCAGGATTTGGCCTGCTTTCACTGTTGCCACATCTTTAGAGTTTTTTCAGGAGCCCAAAATCTTGATTTTTACATGAAATATTCTGACTTTAAACTGTTAGATTTTATTTATTTATTTATTTATAGATTTTATTTATTTATTTGACAGACAGAGATCACAAGTAGGCAGAATGGCAGGTAGAGAGAGACAGAGAAGCAGGCTCCCTGCTGAGCTGAGAGCCCCATGCGGGACTCGATCCCAGGATTCTGGGATCATGACCTGAGCTGAAGACAGAGGCTTTAACCCACTGAGCCACCCAGGCTCCCTGTTTATTTACTTTATGCAGGCAAAACAAAACTTGTCTGGGACCTTTTGTGGCCCAGGGGCTATCAGTTTGTGAACGTGGTTTTATGCCCTAAATCCCAGAACAATGAATGTCCACTTGACCCACATTTGCATATCTATGGCACCACTGCAGGGAACTGGGACTGACAAAGATCAGCTGTGAACCCGCTACAAAGGTTGACTTCAGGATAGTCGAAGGTCCTTTAGCATGGCCTCTGTGGCCTCCTTCTAGGGCTTGTCACTCCCACACTCTCTCCCCACAGTTAACCACCTCAAGGCCTTTGTGTTCACTGGGCTATTCCAGAGTCCCCTATTCCCAGTTACCATATCAATACTCTCACCCTCCCTCAAGAACCAGCTCAAACACTCCTTCCTCCAAAGCCTTCCTTTCCTGGAGTCCTACTTTCTCTACCAGCTTGCTCCGGGTTTTAGAGTGGTACCCCTTTGCTCTAAAGTTTTCTTCACAGGCCTGTTGCCCCACTTGACCTGGGTTCATTCACCTCCATATTCCTATTGCCTCACAGAGTACCCACACTTTTGAGTGCAGATTGGAGTAATGGGCATATAATTTGAAAAAGAATGAGCCTATTTATTGCCTTTCATACGCCAGAAACCCATTGGCAAAGAACTGGTAATTTTTACTTTGAGAAAATACGTTCAAACTTGTTTAAGAGAAGGGGGGGGGACCCCTGTGCATACTTTCATTTTAAAAATGACCACATACTTGTGAAATATTTGTTGCAAAGAATAAGATTTTATATTTCCTCCGCTTTGGACATAGCTGAGTCTTCTAAGGGTTCTAAAACTAGCAAATGGCTAAACTGACTCGTTTCACAAGCCTTTCTCCCGAACCTCAAAAGTCCCCAGGGCTCTTATAGTCAGGGGTGTCTGCTGCCTCCGAGGGGAGAGGGAACCAGCTCTTCCGAATGAAACAGCACTTCTAAAGGGACGGCGGCCTATGTTGGGAGAGGGAGCAGCCACAGTCGAAAGACCCTTTGAACAATCCGCTCTGAAATTGGCTGAGGCTGGTAGAGGTGTAAACTGAAACTCCGGAGGCTAACCCTAAGCGGTTACATTTTCTCGACCAGAAGGTTTCCCAGCCCCGTCACTCATTCCTACTTGCTTTCTCTCCCTCCCCACAGCGCACACACACATTTTGGTGGACCGCTGCACTTGACATTGAGCCTGTCTCCTGCCTGAAGTGGGGCACCTCGGAAAGCAGCGAGGTTGGCGTTTCATTCATAATATGACCTCAAGGGAGGAGGGAGGCAGGGACAAGAGCCTTTCATCTCTGCTACTTAAAATCCCAGCAGCGCAGCAGAAAGGAAAAATGAGCTGGGAGTGAGCTGCACCGGGGCAAGAAGTATGGCACGATAACGGTACCAGCGAGCGCGTCAGCGGCCCGCCCGCCGGCTATTTATACCACGTAGATTATGCAATCTGGCTCCAGCCATTCATGCCCCGACTGGGACGCCCCGCGCCGGGGGGGGGGGGGGGGGACGGGGGCCACCATTCCCGGGCGCCGGGTCAGTTTCTAAGTTTGCATCATCCCCTTTATTACGAGAGCTTGGGTTTCCATTCCCGTCGCCCGGTCTTGGGAGAGACAGCTGGGCTACAAACTCACTTGGCACACACGGCCGCTTACTTAAACATAATAAAGGCACCGGGACGCCGAGGCGCTGAGGAGCGGCACGCAGGGCTGGGCTCTGGGCAGACCGGAAGGAACTGATAAACCAAGCGCTAATGATACCCGCTCCCTCCCCCGTCGGAAGTGTCCTCCGCCGGTCATTGAGAAATACCGAAGGGGCAGAATGGGGGTGAGGTGAGGACAGGCCTGGGCGCAGCTGCGCGCGCCTTGCGGGGCGGCGAGCGAGGGCGCCCCGGCACTGGGAGACTCTGCCCGCCTGGCCGTGCCGCACGAATCTTAGTGCACAGCTGAGTCCTCCCCCAAAACACCCCGGCTCGGCGCGCGCGCCCCTGTGGGGGCTGGGGGGAGTGGCTTATCAGATCCCGCTCCCAAACCCAGCCCAGAGAGATCTACACTCGCGGACCCTGCCGAACCCAAATGAGGTGGGAGGACGCAGAGAAGGGGCGAAGGACACGAAAGAGAACCGACTGCCGAGAAAGATAAAATGTCCGCTTCTCCCGGCGCCCGTGCGGGGCGGTAGGGAGCGGGGTCTGCGGCCGGCTTCCGAGTGAAACCAGACCTGCGGGTCTACTGAGCATGCCCGTTCCTTGGCAGCCGAGGGTCGCTCCGGTTCCGCACTCCGGGATTTATAGGCGGCCGGCGGAAGGACCCGGGTTGGGGGGGTGCTTCCCCGCCCACGACTCCAGCTGGAGGGGCGGGTAGGCGGAGGTCCTGCTGGGGGCTCCGCTGGGCGTGCGTGAAGTTGTGAGAAGAACGACTCTACTTTTGAAGCTGTAAGGTTTCACTAAGAGTCGACCTCCTTGAATCGATCGTGTTCAGAGCTGCCCGCCCCCTGTTTTTCTGGTTGTGGGGGAGAAACACGGATATGGGTATTTAGCTCGTTCGGTAATGTCATTAAATTAAAGCCCTAAATACGTGATGCCCGCTATTCTGGTAACAATTCAGTAGACTTCGATAAAACCCTGATGTTCAGATCAAAAACATATCTGAGTTATTCGCCCAATATCGCCATTTATTCTATGGAGCTGCAGGAGTCGCAGCAATCGAGGGGGAAGACGAAGAGGTGACCTGCTAAGAACATTTACATTAAAAAGCCCCTTTTGGGTGTTGAACGAGGCTGAAGAGAACTGGAAAGATTTCTTTAAAGGAACAGGAAGGAACGTGAGTGAAGGAGGGTGGCACTTAGTAATACAACTGGCTAGAGAGGAGAAAGGGTTGCCATTCATCTATTCGCAGTGTGCTGCTTAATACCATACGATCACTGTAGCCATTTATTTTCCCCAGCAACCGTATGTTGAGGGTATTATTCTGACCCCACAGGTGTTGTATCCAAGGCTCAGAGAACCTAAGGACCTGCTGGAATTTGGCATCAGGACATCCAAGTGGGGAGCTGGTGACACCTGGACTTTAGAATGTTTTTCTTTGCTCCTCTGGCTGCCTGGTCTGCCGTCTGGGCCATTCACTGCTATTAGCAGGGAGCTGGATGAATGAGTGGTGATGACACGGATTTACTTGCCTACCTGCAGAAACTTATAATCATCTCACCTGCCACCTTGCCATTTGGACACTCTGAAACTGGATGATGGAGCCAAAGCGATGCCCACTGGATGGAAAATTTTGACATGGACAAACATCTGTTCCTGGAAGTTCAGGAATGACCAAGTGGAATTTCTTTCAGCACCTCCAGGAGAAAAGCAATGACTAAAGGTGAGGACAGGACAGATGCCTTAGCCTTATGGGGATTTAGAAAACAATGAGATGCTCCTTTGTTGGGTGCTTTCTCATAGCCTCTCAGTGGCCTTAAAACCTGTGAAAGACAAGATTGTCTTTGTTATCCGTGTTTTATAGGGAAACTGAAGAACTGCTAAACATCTCACTCAAGGTCTCAAGGCTGCTAGGAAAAAAAAAAAAAGCCCAGGTGCTCCTCCCTTGCATAGTTCCCTTTTCAGCACTACACACCAGCACTCAGCATCAAAGGGGGGTGAACCCTAATCCATGTCCACAAAGATCATGGTTGTGATAGGCATGAAGCCTAGGGTAAACCACTAGTTTCTCCTTGACTCAAGGTGATACTATCTTTGGAACACTTGTGGCTCTCCAAATGCATACATATACCCTTTAGGTGTACTACATTTGAGGCATTTAGTCTCTTAATTTGTTCAATGGCTGCTATTTGGTTAAAATCTCTGCATATTCTCTTGGCACATTCAGTAGCGTGGAAAGTGTACTGTGCTTGCAGAACAGGAAGGGGCAGGGGACTACCTCTTGCTTTATAGCAAGACGCCCCCACCCCCAAGGAAATACTGAACAGCTATGTAAAGTAAATGTGTGGAGCTCCTTGTTCCAACACTATAAAGAATCTCAAAGGGCCGCCTGGGTGGCTCAGTGGGGTAAAGCCTCTGCTTTCAGCTGAGGTCGTGATCCCGGGGTCCTAGGATCCAGCCCCATATCGGGCTCTCTGCTCAGCGGGAAGCCTGCTTCCTCCCCTCTCTCTGCCTGCCTCTCTGCCTACTTGTGATCTCTGTCTGTCAAATAAATAAATAAAATATATTAAAAAAAAAAAAAGAATCTCAAAACTGCAACAGCAGAACATCAAACCAAGTAAAGATCTCCCTGCAACGGAACAGGTTGCATGCCAAGGAAGCCAGCCTTATCCACTCCTAGACAATGCTGCTTTGGAGAGCGTGGGGCTGCCCATGGTCCCAGGGCCAAGACAAGAAAAATCATTTAAAAGACAAAGGGTAGGAGGCGAGGGGATCCAGAAACTACTCCTCATTTGTGCCAAGGCCCACTGGGCTGGTAACCTCTGGCCCACTAACTATGGCCTTCAAGGGCCTGGGGTAAGGGCCATCCTCCAACAAGAGAGAGGTTTACTAAATAATTTTTAACATGTATTTGAGCTTACCTTTTAACCCGAAGAAGTCCATCATTTCTACTGAAATGCAAACGTTTCTGGGCTGTGTTGGATTTGCCTTTTTTTTTTTAAGTGTACAAATAATGATTCCTCAAAAATGCCCACTCCGCTAGCAAGACAAAAAAGATCACAAGATTCATGAGAAATTGAAAAGCTCTGCCATTCAGAACGTTGGCAAAAACACCTGTGCCGTCCCCACCCTCCCGTTCCACTGTGGAGGGTAGTTAGGTCCTCTGAGCCCAAGCACCCCTCTGGGCCTCTACTCAACTCCACGTCTCCGCCCCCGCCCCCCACCATTTTTAATCCAGGGGTTAGGATGGAGGGAGGGAACCAAACTGGAGCCAGATGTGTGCGAGTCCCCGGCTCCCGCCTCCACCCTCCTCTCGGGCTTCTTAAAACCCGGAGCGATGGCGAAAAAGGATCTGGAGCCAGACAGACGCCGCACAAACAACTCCGTTCCGCGGCTCCTCCGGGAGTGTAAACCAGGAGGGAGGAGGAAAGGAAGCCGGGCATGCTCAGTAGGCGGGACAAAGTTTTTTTTTTTTTCTCCTCCCCCCCCTCCTTTTTTTTTTTTTTTTCTTTCGGTCGCAAGTAGGAAGCTTTTTGCACTCCACCACCTCTGGCCGCTGGGAAGACGTCATCGCTTCCGCCCTACTTCCTCCTCCTGTTGGCGGCGGTGAGAATCCAATATGGAGTAAATCGGTGGAGTCGAGAGATGGGGCTCGGACGGGGCGCCCTGCACCGCCTCCCAGGCGCACCTCCTCCGGCCGCCGACCGCTCCCCGGAACCCTGATTGGCCCGGCCCCCGGGGGCGACCCCGGACCGAGCCCCCACCCGCGGCTGGCCCTTCTCTCCTCCTCCTCTCAGCAGTCTCAGCCGCTCCACGGCGCGCTTGTTTTTCTCCTCCTCTCCCCCACCGCCGTCCCCTGCCCAAATCTCTCCCCCCTCTGCTCGCTGCCGAGCCCCCGGAGCCCCTCCTGCAGAGCCCCGGGCGCTGCTGCGCTCACTCCTCCCGCAGCTTGCCTTTGCACCCCTTCCCCAAACCTCACCCGCGCTCCTATCGCCCTGCTTCCCCTTCTCCCTTCTGCGGCGCCCCTTCATCTCTCGCCGCTCCCCCTCCCCAACCAAATCAGGCGATCTCCGGAGATGTGAAGAAGGGGGGTGAGCGGACAGGAAGATGAAGGGAGCAAAGCTGCCCGCCGCGGGACAGGCGTCTAGGTGAACAGGAAAATGACCGAAGAAACACACCCGGACGAGTAAGTTTGGCCGCGGGGTGGGACGAGGGTGCCCCGCGGGGGTAGCGAGGGAGCCGGGGCTGAGGACGCAGGCAGGGACGCTGCTTGGGTGAACTTGGCGTGGGGTGCTGCTACTAGCCGGCCTGTGGGCTTTGGGCTGCGAGATTTCCCCCCGCGTTGTTGAAGTGAGGAGGGGGCAAAGACTGCTTAGGGCCGGCGGGGGCGCGCCTTGAGTCGGCGGGCTGGTGGCCGTGGCGGGGGCCAAGGGCGCGCGGGTGACCTCGGGGCGGTCCCCGCTCCCTCTCCGGGGACTCACAAACACCCCCTCCCCCCCGAAATCTTCCGTGGCCGGAGCGAAAGACCTGACACCCCCGCTACGGCTTCCCGGGGTCGGTGGGTTTTCATGTAGTGACTTTGTGACTCCTGCCCCGCCGCTCGCCCCCCGGTCCCTGAGGGAACCCACTGGGGCCCAGGCTCCGCCATTTCGTTTTCTTGAATCGCTCTCATTTGCATACCACATTTTCATTCATAAAAAACACGGCGGAGCCAGGGGAGGACTGGGCGCGGGCTGCGCTGGGGTCTGCGTGAGCAGGGATCCCCAGGCAGGTCGCCGAGCGGGAGCCGCTGGAGGGGTCCCGCGGCGCGTGTGAGCGTGTGTGCACGCGCTTTTGAGCTTGAGATAGGCGCCCCGCGGGATCGGGGCCGCTCGGGGGCGGATCCGAGTCGTGTGCTGCGGGGGCGGGCGGGAGCGTGCGGGGCGGTGTGCTGCGGGCCAGTGTGTGTATGTGAGTGTGTGTGTGTGTAAATGTATGTATCTGTGTGCGAGTGTGTGTGCGCGCATGCACAGGCATGCGTGCCCGGCCCGCGGGCCCGAAGGGAACAATGCTCGGGGCGCTCCGCTGGAGGGTCTCCGGGGTGACCCGCCGCCCTCCGGGGCATCCGGGCCGTTTCCCAGACAGGGGCCAAGGTGAGGTTCCCTCCAGCCTCGCGGTAGTGGAATCGAGTTTGGCTTTCTCCCACCCCCGCCCGAGGCGTTTCCAATTAGGGGAGCAGCGGAGGCAGGGCTCCTCGGCCCCGCGCCTGAGGTCGTCGGCTTCGGGTCGGAGTGGTCACCTCACGGCGGCCCACGCCGCTGCTCAGTGGCTGTGCCCGCCACCAGCCACTTTTTTTTTCTTTCTTTCTTTCTTTCTTTTTTTTTTTTTTTTTTTGTGAATAAGACGCTCTCCTTTATTGTCACATGATATCTCTCCCCTCCTCCCCTGCACATTCATAAATCCGGAGCCTGCCTCGGCTCCTTTCATTCAGAGCTGCCATTAGCTAAGGTAGCAGTGGCGCTGGCTTGGACGCAGAAGAGCCGGTTGGTAGCCACTGGGACACACCCTGGGGAGAGGCCCAGAGAGTGGGTTTGTGGGGTCGTGGGGGTTGGCGTGTATCTGCTCGAGAGGCCTGGGGTCTTTTGCCCCTGTGAGCATTGACAGTCAATGCAGAGAGGGGAAGTGACTCAGGGCTGGTTGACAGGGAGGGCTTTTCTTGTAGCAGGTGACAGAATGCTGTGCTCTTCAGAGTACTACTTCACTTTTTTTTTTTTTTTTAATGCCCCTTTATCCTTTGGCCTCTGCTGTTGCCAGGCTGGGCGCAAGAGGGTATTGAGATGGGTGGTGTATGGGAAAGAGCATTTCCTTCCTTTGGGGATCTTTGACTGCAGTAACCCCTGGTCTGCCAGACACCGCACCTGGAGAGCATCCTGCCTGGTGTGCCTGTTGCTGCAGTCCCACCACCTGTGCTGGTCTTTTCAAACATTTTGCTTTGCTTTCAGGAAAGGGTAAAATGGGGGGGGGGGGGTTGCTCTTGTGGGGAAGAAATCTGCTGGTGGGCCTTGCCCCCATACCAACTTGACTAATAGACAAGTGTTTTTATAGGTCTTCCTCTGTCCTGGCGCACACAGATAGTAGTAACAGGGAGGGACAGTTGCCTTGCTCTGAACTTCGGGATTCTTGTTGCAGATTGGTTCCATTCGCCCTGCCTTGGGTTCCTTACCTCCATCCCTTGGGAATACTGGCCTGGCCTCTCCCTTTTCACCATAGCATGTCAGCTTTGCACCTACCCCATCTGATAGCCAAAGCAAAGGGATTTGGGGTGGCATCACCAGCAAGAAATGACTATATCTCATTTCATGCTTTCAGAGCAATTCATCATGGAACTGGCTGCCTCCACTGCTGTCAGAAGCCCAGTTGAGACAGTGGGTATTTGAGGACAGGTTCTGGTTTCAGTTAGAGAATCAGAAAGCCGTGGCACCTTAGCCCAGTGCAGAAGTGGCCTTCCTGGGATTACTTTTAATGTAATGACCTTGGCATGAGACATGAAACGTAAGCCCGTAAGAACACGGGCTGTAGGGGCTGTAAACTGCCATTTGTGGACACTGTTCATTGTATTGTTCAAGTTCTTACGTAATGACCCATCTGAAAAATTCCTTTTAAATGTTAGTGCCTGGAAGAAGGTTTCTCCCTGGGTTGCAGGACTTGCTGTGATTGCCTTTTTGTTGTTGGGTTTTTTTGCAACCACTGTCTGAAAGCTCAGAGCTAAAATTATTGCTTGATTACAGTAGTCGTAGTTAGTCTAGCTTTTTGCTAGATTTATTTACCTCTCTAGTATGAATTTTGATCTTTCATTTTCTTTTCTAATGGCTTTATGTTTGAGGTCCTACAGATATCTTTTGGAAGTAGATAAGGTGTATTAAAATAAAGCAGTTTGGTGACCTCAAATGGGAGACCTATGGGAGAAATAGTTATGCCTTAGGTAAAGTAGATTTTTCCTTTTTTTTTTTTCTTTCAAGATTTTATTTATTTTATTTATTTATTTGACAGACAGAGATCATAAGTAGGCAGAGGCAGGCAGAGAGAGAAAGAGAGAGAGAAGGAAGCAGGCTCTCTGCTTAGCCCAAATGGTGGGCTCTATCCCAGGAACCTAAGATCATGACCTGAGCTGAAGGCAGAGGCTTTAACCCACTGAGCCACCCAGGCGCCCCTAAAATAGATTTTCTTGATAGTCCATATATACTTAAGGTTTTTATTAAATGGTACAGATATATAACAAATATGTTTAGTGTCAGTACAGTAAGTCAGAATCTTGCAACTGTCAAAATTGTGCCTACTTTTAAAAAATAATTAATGTTTTGTCTTCTCATGCTCTTTTCTATGTCGATTTAAAACTTGAGGGAGGGGCGCCTGGGTGGCTTAGTGGTTGGGTGTCTGCCTTTGGCTTGGGTCATGATCCCAGAGTCCTGGGATTGAGTCCCGCATCAGGCTCCCTGCTCAGCGGGAAGCCTGCTTCTCCCTCTCCCACTCCCCTGCTTGTGTTCCCTCTCTCGCTGGCTTGCTCTCTCTGTCAAATATATAAATAAAAAATCTTAAAAAACAACAACAACAAAAAAAACAACAAAAAAAAAAACTTCTCGAAGGGCACCTGGGTGGCTCAGTCGTTAAGTGTCAGCTCAGGTCATGATCCCAGGGTCCTGGAATTGAGCCCCACATCAAGCTCCCTGCTTAGCAGGAAACCTGCTTCTCCCTCTCCTCCTGCTTGTGTTTCCTCTTTCACTGTGTCTCTTTCTGTCAAATAAATAAATAAAATCTTTAAAAAAAGAAAAAATACTCTGACCTTTCTCCTCTGATCCCATTCCAGCTACAAATGCATGTTAAATTTTACATTTCTACAGATTTAAAAAAATAATTTAAAAGTAAAAAGCATCAACAAACTGTTGAAAAGAATCTTTTGTCCAAAAGAGTGGAAAAAAATTTTTTGATCATGTGCATTTTGTCTGTATCTTAAAAGCATTTGATTATGGTCTTGAATGATTTGGAAATTTGTTGACAAAATGAAGAAATCCTTCTCAAGTGAGCTTAACGCAGAAGACATCAGCCTACCATGTAGCTATTCTGTCCCTCTCATAATTACTTCTCTGAAAGACACATCTTGCTGAGAATGGACTTTTAGTCATGTTTTTCCTAATGTTGAAAGGTCTTCCATTAAGAAAACAAAAAAAAAACACAGATATTTTTACCGAACCATTTCAAAGAAATGAGACGTCAGAATGTCCTGTCTCTGAATACTTGAGCTTACTTCCTACAAGATGAGGATACTCATCCAGGAAACCACAATTCCATCATCACACTTTACAAAATTAATAATTATTCCCTTTTGTCTTTAACATTCAGCGCAGTTGACTGAAAATGTCTTTTACAACTGTCATTTCAGCCAGGTGCCAATTAATGATCCTGAGTTAAAGGCATTTAACTTATACTTACAGCTCAAGGCTCAGCTGTTTGCTCACTTTCTGATCTAAGGCAAGTTATTTATCTTTCACCTTGGCTTTTTTTTTTTTAAGATTTTATTTATTTATTTGACAAAAAGATCACAAGTAGAGAGAGAGAAAGGAAGGGAAGCAGGCTCCCTGCTGAGCAGAGAGCTGAATGCGGGGCTTGATCTCAGGACCCTGAGATCATGACCTGAGCCGAAGGCAGAGGCTTTAACCCACTGAGCCACCCAGGCGCCCCTTTAACCTTGGTTTTATCTGAGTGAATAAAATGGGAGTGAATGTTAGCAATTTCATGGAGTTGCTATTAAAGGAGATATCCTATGTAAAGCTTACTGTCGAGCACCAAGCATCAATCAGGTGTCCGGTGTTGGCTCTTAGCAGGCCACTGGGATAGGTTTCTTATAGGCTCAGCTTGTTAATTTTTCAAATAATCCTATGAAGAAGGAGTTACCCCATTATTTTATTATTTTTTAAAGATTTTATGTATTCATTTAGAGAGAGAGCGTGTGCACACAAGAGCCACTGGTGGTGGGGTGGGGCTGAGGGAGAGAGTCTCAGGCAGACTCCCCACTGAGCGCAGATCCCAACGCGATGTGGGGCTGGATCCCACCACCCTCAAAACAGCCCTGAGATCATGACCTGAGTTGAAATCAAGAGTCAGAGGCTAACAACTAAGCCACCCAGGTGCTCTGGAGTTACTCCATTTAACTGATGAGGAAGCTTAAGTTGTTTTGCTTAAGACGACACTTTAGTCATTTAGTCTTCTCAACAGTCCTATGAGATAGATGGGGTATTATTACCTCCATTTATAGGTGGGGAAACTGAGCCCCAGAGAAGACGAGTAACTTGTCCAAGATCGTATCATTAGTAAGTGAAGGAGTTAGGATTTGACTCCAACAGCCTGGCTCAGAAAGGATTTGTTTTGTTTTGTTTTTAATATTTATTTATTTATTTGACAGAGAGAGACACAAGCAAGGGGAGTGGGAGAGGGTAGAAGCCGGCTTCCCGCTGAGAAGGGAGCCTGATGTTGGGCTCCAGTCCCAGGACTCTGGGATCATGAACTGAGCAGAAGGCAGCTGCTTAATGACTGAACCATCCTGGCAGCCCAGAAAGGATTGTCGTTAACCACTGTGAGGTACCTTCTCAGAGGAGGACAGGTGGGCCAGCCTTAGTCATTCTGACTTATGAGCTCACACTGTTTCTGTCAGTCATGCTCTCCTTGATTCTTCTGAATTGGTGACAGTCTATCATTGCCATAATTTTTTCTACTTCCTTTATCTTCCCTGAAATTGCCATGGGGCACGTACTGAATTAAAGTGAATTTCAATAAACCTAGGCTTGAGAATTCTATGATACACCATAAGATATTTGGAGTGTGAATCCAGAGTTGATTATTGCTGGATGTCAGCTGTATGTTCGTTGAAATAACAGTTGTAGAAATTAGACCTCGTACAATAAATATTGATCCAGTTTCTTTGCATCAGCCTTTAAAAAAGAGGTATTTCTACTCCACATGAATAGAGTCCTTAAATGTTGAGAACATGGAGTTGGCTCTGCAGAATTTGAATCTTGGTCCATTCACCAGAAGATCTTGAAAGCAAGACAAAACAAAACACTTGGAAAGACCTTAACAAAATTGTAAGCCAGGACATGCAATTGTATAAAGTCAAGGGCCTACTGTAAGGCCCTTCATCTTTCTAGGTGGTGAACTTGTACTTCTCTCTCCATCTGCTAGGCTTGTTTCCACGAGGACTTAGTGAGTGCTCCCTCCTTTCTAGCTATGGCTGATCCCCTCTGCTTTCCACTTCCTTTAATCAGATAAAATATATAAAAGTGAATCAGTACAAATACCAAAACTATTCTGCCTCAGCAGTCTGCTTACTCAGGCTCTGTATTCTGGAGTTTTCTTCCTTCTCTTCTGCAAGTGAATTTCTGCTCGTTCCCCCTCCCACCAGTTCTGCAGCCATTACTTTGATGAGGTCCTTCCATTCTTTCTTTTCCGTCCCCTCTTCACATCAAAACTGAGGACCCGGGCGCCTGGGTCATGATCTCAGGGTCCTGGGATCGAGGCCCGCATCGGGCTCTCTGCTCAGCAGGGAGCCTGCTTCCCTCTCTCTCTCTCTCTCTGCCTGCCTCTCCATCTACTTGTGATTTCTCTCTGTCAAGTATATAAATAAAATCTTAAAAAAAAAAAAAACAAACTGAGGACCCTTTATAGTATTTTTTCCTCATGCTGTAGGGCAGTTCTCACCATTTAGAGTTGGGCCTATACCCGACTAGATTCTTACCAGAATATGAGCTTCTTGAATTCAGGATTACCTCTTAACTACTTAGTTTTCTAGTTGTTGGCCCAATACTGTTGGGCACATTATGGTTGCTTAATAAATGTCTGTTGAATTAAAAAATGGATTTAATTATTTTAGGATGCTTTGTCTTTACCAACGAATGCAATAATTGTAATTGTATTTGTGCACAGAAAATGTGTGGATAAACCCCCTCTGAGAAACTGCCTTCACAAGAAGCCCTTGGCACATTTTGTGGAACTTGGGTGCCGAGCGATCTGGTGGTGGTGGTTTGTGATTGATAGCTCAAAACCATTTTGGTTCCAATCAGTGTTGTAGGAGTTGGGAAGTGGAAGATCTTGAGTGCCTTACAAGCCAGGGGCTATGTTTCTGCCTCTGCAGGAGAATCTCCACAGAAATCACAATATTAACAACTTGTAGTAGCCGCAGGGTTCTCGTGGAGTCTCGGCACTCAAAGTCAGAGACAGCCATGCTCATGAACACCAGTATTGGCACAGTTCCTATATTCCCCGGGCTGAAAGCAAATACACAGTCTGACAGCAAAACTCTCAGAAACTGAACATGATGATAATAGAGGCAGAGCCCCAAGTTTTGGGGTATGGTTTTTTTGGCTTGTTTTGTTGTGTAAATTGGGCTGGTTTTGTTTGTTTGTTTGAGACCCAGTCATATTGATGAACTCTTGTAAATGCTTCCCTTTAAGCAGTATGTAAGACCAGAACATTAATGATTTTTTAAAGCATGTTCAGGGGCATGTAGTCACTGGAGTAGAAGGACTATTTTGCACCAGTGCACATAGTGCACTGTGGAGCAAAAAGCATTTTCTGTGCACTGGTGGGCGTGACACGTTGGTCCTGCAGCTTGTTATGTGTCTCATGTCATAGAAAGGAAGTCAGGCCAGGATTTTAATAAAATACTTGCAATTGAAGGGATTAGAATAAGGGCAGCTTTTGAAATGTATGGGTTTGGCTCCTCTGTGTACTGATAGAATGATTTTTCAGATCTGGTTGTTTTCATTCTTAGATATATTCCCTGTTGGCCATTCCTAAATGCTTAAACTTAATTATCAGGTTAAGTTTTTAATTGTCTTTCCTAGTTCATCTGGTAATGGTATCTTTGTCTCTTCGTTTTCATTTCTTATTCCTCTTCTTTTCCTCCTTGGGTTGCTTTGGCCCTGGCATCCAGTATTGATTTTTCAGATACTACTTAGTTTTGCATCCCACCCTGAGAATGCATGGAGAAGGCTAGCTCTATCTGCCCTGCTGGTGTTGGGAATAATCACTTATGAAGCCTTATACCCATAGTCTTGCAGCATGCTGAGCGCATAGTAGGCTGTCTGCAAGTGTTTGTTGATTGATTAAAGCAAATATTTGTTAATTGAAAAGTAATTATACCTTGTATCAAAATATAAACTATTATTCTTAGTGTACCTACATTCCAAAAGATTTTGAGGTTACCTTTTCAAAATGTCCAGGAGGGACTGGCTGCCGTGATGATAGTGGAGGAAATGGGGGTTTTGGGGTCATACTGTGTTCTGTCTTCTGCTGATTAAGGGCCCCTGGAAGGTGTTTTAAGCCAGGATTCCTGGGTTAATATAAATGAAGGTCACTCTATCTAATTCCTAGGCTGTTAAAAAGTGGAAATGAAATCTTGAAGGTAAAGCATTTCAGCACAGTGCCTGATAAATTGGGAATTCAGTGGGACTCACCCACCTCCAGTGTCTCATATCATGTAGCACAGTATGATTTATTTTCAGAATCTACAAGGTAGAGGATATCCATTTGCAATATTCTACCTTCAGAGCACCTTTTTTTTTTTTTTAATGTTTTGTTTATTTATTCAACACAGAAAGAGATTGCAAATAGGCAGAGAGGCATGCAGGGTGGTGGGGGAAGCAGGCTCCCTGCTGTGCAGAGAGCCTGATGTGGGGCTCTATCCCAGGACCCTGAGATCAGGATCCGAGCCTAAGGCAGAGGCTTAACCCACTGAGCCACTGAGGTGCCCAGAGCTCCTTTTGAGTCAAGGAACAAGATTCTCACTTTATGCCTGTGAGAGTTGAAGTGACCTGCTCCAGGGGGTTACTAGGAGAATTAGAGCCTCGAAGTCACATTCTGCTTTCTGTTTGGCTTTCTGGTGCTATGCTGGTAGGACCTAGAGAAACTCATTAGTTTTGGTGCTGTCATGTCAGTAATGCCCAGCTGACTGCTGGCACTTTTACTCAGTTGGCTGTCTTTTTAAGATTTCCTGTCTTACAGAAGCTGGCCTCCTCTGTTACTGTCAGTGTACTTACCTGTACATCCTTGGCCTTGTACTACAAGGATGTAGTAACATCCTTGGCCTTCTTGCCATTCCTGCTAGAGGTCTAGAAATCCTATCACCAATGCCCTTCAGATTGTTTCTCAGAGTCAATAGGCTTGGTCTGGGTGGGGTAGGTGCGGGGGAGGGTTGGCTTAAGATTCCCTTAGGGGAGTGAGTTGGCTTGTGACTTGTTTTTTCTATTTGTATGCCGTGTTGGTGTTTATGTTTTATATTTTCGGCCAAGAAATAAAGTAAATGTTAGATTCGATTTTAATGTAATCACCAGCATCCCAGTAATTTTATTCATTTTTACAGGTCTTAAAGCTGCAAAGTGTGAATATAGTCTTAATGTAGTCATTTCATCTTTTTCCTTCATTTAATAGGTTAGATCAAATCTATGATTTTTCTCAGACTCAGTATTCCAAAACAGGTCTGCTCTGCCAGGGGAGCATGTACTGGCTCAGTATTCTTTCTGGGTCTGACAGCCTAATGGTTGCCTTTTCATTAATCTGTGTATAAACAGGTTTCATATCCAGAGTCTACTGTTTGTAAACTAGCTTTGAGGCCCTTTTCCTCCATTCTAGATGTCTTTTATACTAAGGAAAATCAGGGAGTACTAGTTTCCAGAGGTTTTCAGAGTGTGGTAGACTTTAAATCTAAATTACTTGACTTTATTTATTTTTTTAAAAAGATATTATTTATTTATTTGGCAGAGAGAGATCACAAATAGGCAGAGAGAGGAGGAAGCAAGCTCCCTGCTGAGCAGAGAGCCCGATGCAGGGCTCGATCTCAGGACCCTGGGATCATGACCTGAGCTGAAGGCAGAGGCTTTAACCCACTGAGCCACCCAGGCACCCGTCTTTAGAAGATACTTGGACCCTAGGGGCATCTGGGTGGCTCAGTCAGTTAAGCGTCTGCCTTCAGCTCATGATCTCAGGGCCCTGAGATTGAGCTCTGCGTCGGGTTCCCCACTTAGAAGTCTGCTTGTCCCTCTCCCTCTGCCCCTCCCCGCTACTCATGCTGTCTCTCTCTCTCCTTTCTCTCAAAAAATCTTAAAAAAAAAAAAAAAAAGAAAAGATACTTGGACCCTAATTGCAAAGCCATGTGTTAATTATTTTATTGGGTAAGTAAATAACCAGGGTGGTGAGGCTTGAGCCAAGGGAGTGACTAGCTGGTGAGTGCCATTCACTTACTGTGTACCTTGTGCACCAGACACCGAGATGGCATGGGACGGGAACTGTGACTCAGAAGGAGGCTCTGGCCTTAGGGAGCTTGTGTTCTAGGGTGCTAGGCACTTTCATATGCCTTAGGGGTATAAAGACAGCATCATCTTGATGACTGACTCTCAGAGTTGTTTTTCCTTTCTTCCCTTGCTTCTGCAGGGCTCCCCCTAGAGCTGCAGGCATCAGGATTCCCAAGTTGAGGGTGGGGGGCAGTCTTCATTCAGAGCATCAAAGGTACTATATACCCTTCCCAGAATCCCCCAACAAGCTCTTCAAGTTATTTTTGAGGTGTGTGTGTTGTGTGTACATGCACTCGTGCCCTCCTCACACGTGGATGGAATATGTCTGACAGCCAGGAGAAGATGCAGAAAGGTTAAGTATCTTGTCTGAGGTCACAGAGCAGAATTTATTTTTAATCCAGGTCCTTTAACTTCAGGCCCCATGATTATAGAATATTACATGTCATAACTTCGTAGAGCTTTAGTTTTCTTATATAAAAAATTGTGTTGTGTGCACAGCTTGATTTATATTACTGTAGAGCAAATGAAGTTAAAACTTACTTTGAATCCTGAAACTGCCTCAGAGCTATGAGGGGACATTTCTTTCTTGCATTCCTTTTCAGCCCTGGAAAGCAGTGCCCCCAGAGTTGACCTTTTCTGTACTGATACAAAGAGCAACTTTACGGGTATCTGGATGGCCCCATTGGTTGGGTGTCTCTCTGCCTTTGGTTTAGGTAGTGATCACGGGGTTCTGGGATAAAGCCCCTTGTCAGGCTACTGCTCTTTGGGGAGTCTGCTTCTCCTTCCCACTCCCCCTGCTCACTCGCTCTCTCTCTCTCTCACTCATTCTCTCTCAAATAAATAAAATCTTTCAAAGAAAAAAGAGCAACTTTACAGATACCTCTTTGGGGAAAAGAACTAGCCACCTTATCCTTGAAAGTCTAGATGAGAATGGATAACAACGCATACTATTCTGGACCTGTCTTTTAGCCTAGCTATTTTGGGAGGAGGATCAAACTTAAACTTGTATTGTGAGTCTTGCAAAGTGAGGATTCTGGTTTAGAAAGGCCTCAGATTTTGTATTTTCTTTTCAAGATTTTATTTATTTATTTGACAGAGATCACAAGTAGGCAGAGAGAGGCAGGTGGTGGGGTGAGGGGAAGCAGGCTCCCTGCTGAGCAGATGCGGGGCTCTATGTGGGGCTCGATCCCAGGACCCTGAGATCATGACCTGAGTTGAAGGCAGAGGAGAGGCTTTAACCCACTGACCCATCCAGGCACCCCATAGATTTTGCATTTTTAAAGAGGATTTATTTATTTATTCGAGAGGGAAAGAGAGACAGATGGACAACAGAAGCGGAGGGGCAGAGGGAGAGGGAGAAACAAATCTCAGGTGGACTCTGTAGTGAGCATGGAGCCCAACTCGGGGCTCAATCCCAGGACCCTGAGATAGATCATGACCTGTGCTGAAACCAAGTGTTAGATGCTTAACCCATTGCACCTCCCAAGTGCCCTTCCAGATTCTCCATTTTTAATAAACTTCCAGGACAATAATAAATTGTCCGTGGATGACAATTCATGGGTTGTCAGGGCATATCCGGTAGTGCCTGTAGTAAACTCACAGCGGCCAGGTTTGAGTCTTCAAATTTGACTTCACATACTTGGTGTTTGGAATCTGTTGAAGAAGGTGGTGCTTCCACATGGAGACATACTATTATCAAGCAGCCGCTTCTCCATCCCTGGCAGAGTTTCCAGCTTTGAGATGGAGCTTGGCTTTAGATGGGAATATGCTGGAAGAATTTTTTCTTACGGCTTAAAAAGCGTTCTTGGTGAATGCCAGGAGGCCCAAGAAATCCATCATTTAAAAAGAAATATGAAGTCCCAGCACTTTGTATGTAAGGTCTATGGTCAGCTGGCATTCTGCACCTTCCAGACAAATCCGTCTTGTATGGAAAGCCTGCCGCCTGGGGAAGCAGGCACGTACAGCCCTAGAAGAAATCACAGGAAGTAATTAAACAGAGAAGGTCAGAGAAAGAGGAAGTGGTTGTGTTGTTTCTGATGCGAATAGCATTGTTGTTCCTCGGGATCCCGAAGATGGTGTTTAAGTCTTCTGGAATGCACTGCTTGGGGATTTGATTGTATTTAAATTGCAGCCCTTTCAGTTTATTCTTTTAGACAGCAATCTAGTTAGGAAATGAATTGCTTTTAGGTCTTATCAGGAATACCCACGTGCCTGAGCAGAAGTTTTAAGCAAGGAGTTGCTTATAGCTTGGCAAATTGCACCTAAATGAAATGAATGTCAAGACTATTAGAGGTTAATTTTAGGTGTCTGGAGTTCTCCTTAATTCTCCTGATTAAACACTTTAACATAATAGTTTCCTTAATTGGAATAATGATGGAATATTAGCATGCATATTAAACCATTTACCCAAATTTGAATAGGGTTAAAATGCAAATTATCCATCACTTGTCAGTTGCTTACTCTTTAGAGATGATTCCTGGTGAGAGATGGGGAAAAGACTGGAATGTGAATTGGGATGGGGCTTTCCACTTGAGGCAGCATGGCTATGAAAGCCAAGAATAGACCAGAGGACTGAAGTAAATGAGAGACCCTTTGTTCCCCCAAAACAGTGGTACTAAAAATACCCCAATGCTGTGATAGTAAAACTGCAACATGGGGGCAGATGCGGTGGGAAATCAAATGAGCTGATGACCCTCTGGTTGTGTGTTCATTAGTTTGCCATATTTGTCTTTGACCGGAAGGTGATGAGAGACTAAAGACCCTCCACCCCTACCCCTGGATTCCCCTCTGAAGTTTTGGTCTGATGCCACCACCTAGCACTTCCCAATGTCTGAGAACCCATAAACACTCCCAGGTGTCTGTAAACCAAATACATAATGTCACCCATTTGTAGCTATTACTCTGTTTCAATGTACATAGCTTCATTTACAGAATAATAAACCATGACCTCTAAAATACTACACAATTCACAGTGGATGTTTGTCGTATATTTTTCTTAACTTACGGTTAATAACAAATACAACTGTAATCCCTGGGGAGGGGAGCTGGTATCCGAATTTTCTCCCTTTGAGTCTTTATACTTAGAAAATTGGGAATCCCTGTGGCCCTCATTCTGGATGTAAGAACATAAGTGTGGTCCTTCTGTAGGGGATGCAGGCGCAAGAAGGCGTGTTCCTACTCCTGGGTGGATTGGTTGGAAGGGCTGAGGAAAGTAGGGGCCAAGTGTAGTTGGAGGAGGAGGAGATGAAAGTGAGTCAGGACCTCTCCTCTAGAGACTTGGCATGATGTTTGGTCTTCTGATTAAAGCTGGGAGTGCTGGGGGCTTGAGTCTTCTCTGTCTTCAGTTCTTGCCTTTTTTAGCTCCCGTGGTCAGCACTGTCCAGTACCTGTGCTGTGCACTCTTGAGTGAATACCAAGTAGCACAGAAGATGGTCACCCTGTTAACATATGTACAGAGCTCTGGAAGTCAGGAAATTTAGGTTCCCGTTCCTTCTTCACCACTACCCTGGTGTGTGGCCTAAGATGTCGAGCTTCTCTGGACTCTGCTTTCTCATCTCTAAAATTAAGCGGTTGAATAGCATAATGATACTGAAGGACTCGTCTAGTTCCAGATATTGTAGGGAGAGTAAATGTTAAAAAATTGTTTTATTTGTAAGCATGATATTCTTTTCTCTCTCTCTTTCTTTCTTTTTTTTTTTTTTTGAAGCATAGTTGACACACAATGTCTCATTAGTTTCAGGTGTACAACATAGTAGTGATTCAGCAACTCCTTACCTTATCTTGTCCTCATCGCAAGTGTAGCTACCATCTGTCACCGCACAACACCATTTTACAATACCATTGTCTCTATTCCCTGAGTTGTGCCTTTCATCTCTATGACTTACTCATTCTGTAACTGGAAGCCTGTATCGCCCACTCCCCTTCACCCTTATGCCCATTCCCCCACACCACCTCCCTCTGGCAACCACCATTTTGTTCTCTGTGTTTACGGTCTATTCTGCTTTGTTTTTTTAGGTTTCATATATACGTGAAGTGATTTGCTAGTTGTCTTTCTCTGTCGGCCTTACTTAGCATAATCCTCTCTAGGTCTGTCCATGTTGTTGCAAATGGCAAAATCTTCTTCCTTTTTATGGCTAATATTCCATGGTGTATATATGTGTGTGCGCCACACATTCTTTATCCATTTATCTCTCCATGAACACTTGAATTGCTTCCATATCTTGGCTGTTGTAAATAATACTACAGTGAATATAGGAGTGTATGTATCTTTTTGAATTAGAGTTTTGTTTTCTTTGGGTAAATACCCAGTAGTGAAATTACTAGATTGTATGGCATTTCTCTTTTTAATTTTTGTGAGGAACCTCTGTTGATGGGTCAATATAGAAATTTATATTCCCATCAACAGTGCATGAGTGTTCCCTTTTTTCCACATCCTCACCAGTACTTGTTATTTCTTGGTTTTTTTGTTTTTGTTTTTGTTTTGTTTTTTGGGGGTGTGTTTTTTTGGTTTTGTTTTGTTTTTTTATACTTGTCATTTCGGGCAGGTGTAAGGTGATATCTTAATGTGGTTTTAACTTGCCTGATGATCAGTCATACTGAGCATCTTTTCATGTGTTGGTTGGCATAATACTCTTTTTTTAAAACAGAGAGAAATACAAAGTAGAAATTAAAATACCAATTGCTGCCCCAGTCAGGGAAGAGTTCACTTTCGGCAGGGTGGGTCTTGAATCTTAGAGGACTTAAATAAGGGTGATTGGTGGTATTTTGCGGGAGGCACAGATCAAGCCGTAGAGCGGGGAGGCATCTCTTGTCCAAAGGTCTCTTCCACAGGTAGGAAACTCCTTGTCTAGGTTTATGCTGTGGGAGCTCAGAGAACAAGCCAGTGAGATTGGCTGAGACTAGCTTTGGGAGGCTGTCGAGTGCCAGGCTAACAAAGCAGGTACTTGGACATTTGTTCTTTAGGTAGGACAGAGCTGGTTAGGGTTTTGAAGAAAAGATGATGTGATATGTTGTTAAATTCAAATTAGTTGAACTAGTTAGCGGGTGCAGGCTAGGCTGGAGTCAAGAAGGCTGCTAATAATTGTTGCTCTGCCATACCTGGGCAGGACTTTGCTCTCTAGCCTTAATTAAATGCAGTAGTCATTGCTGTAAAAAGTTCTGTTCCAGGGAGGGTGTCGTTAACGTTTATTGGAAGATGGTCAAGTATGCAGTGAAATTCAGAACTTTACTTTGTAGATCAAACTTAAAATTTGGGAGTAACCCAAGTAAGTGATGTGAGTTTTTTGATATGTTTTTAGTATTATTACTTCTGCAGAAACACAGCACTGGTCTGTTGAAATTGCTTGTGAAGTGTGCAGGATACATTGCCCTTAGTAGAGTAAAATGGTTGCAATTAGATCATAAAATTATAGAACTGGGGAGGATCTTAGGAAAATGCCATCTCAGCTCCCTTCTTTTACGTGTAAATTGCAGTCTGGAGAGGTCAGATGTGTGTACTGGGGTCACCATGCTAGTCAGTGGTTTGGGATATGTCAGTGAGCAGATGTCATCTGGCCTTGGTTCCAGTCTTGTTTTGGGTACTATATTAAACAGTCATGACAATTGCTATCCTCAAGTTGTGGAACCCCCAGGAGACAAGATAAAGATGGTGGAAACAGTCAGTTTGGGTTCACGTGGCCCGTGTAGACGGTGAACCATCAACACTTTGAACAGATTGATAGCGTTGGTCAGCTCCTGTGCAAGAGGTTACAGTAGTTGAGCTTGCCAAACGCTGTCCCTGTGTGGCTCACCTGCAGATGGCAGGTAGGGTTCCTGAGGTCTGGCTTCCACGTGTTGTGTTTCAGGGACAGAAGGGTTGGGAGTAGAGACAGAGGAGGGCCTCTTTCAGCTTGCCATTCTGGGAGAGAGGAGATGAGCCCTCGGGTGAAAAATTGAAATACATGTGATGTTCCAAGGTTTTTGCACCTGGGCACCAGCAAAAAAGTTTTGAAACATTACCTCTCCTTGTTCTTCCTCCCCAGCTCCAGTGCCTTCTGTTCTCCCCATGTGTTTGCTTTTGATGTTAACTGCCAAGGCAATGTGGTCATAGACAGCAGGAAGTAATATTTGATATGCAGGTCTCGTGGGGTGGGGGTAGGTGGATGCCAGGATGGGAAGGGTGGCGGTTTTGGCAGTGTGAGAACACTGCGCGCTTTTAAGCCAGCAGGTGCTGTGGCCCCTAAGGAGGGAAGGGAAGAGTTGACCACCTGGTCATATAAGAGCATGTTTTTATGGTAGCTTTCTACTTCCACGTTTTTCTAGGGCCACTGCCCTATAGGCTGAAACCAGATAAACGTAGGATTATCCTCTGTACCAAACACAGGTAGTGTTGTAGCCAAGGGCTTGTGGAAACTTAGGCTTGAGAAAGAAGAAAATAAGCTCCAAACCAAGCCACTATCCCCACAAACCAAAGGTCCCACAAACAGGCTGGGCAGGCATACCCTACTTTGTTACAGTGAGATTTGATCCAGTTCCCATTCCTGCTTTCAAACTACATACAGTCTTTAGTCAGGACTCCCCATGCGATAACAAGATTCATACTGCTTGTGTAGGATAGGAAACTTAGATTTTTAAAACTTTTTTTCTCTTGGGCTTCTATCCATCCCTCCCTTTTGTTTCTTCCTGTTGATCTCCTTCAGCTGGGCATTCTTTTACTCAGGAAGTGAAAGGGTCCCTTGTGAACCTGAAGATCCTAGTTCAGTGCTTCTGAATTGTCCAAATGATTCGGATCATTTGGTTGTAAATGATGGATCCCCCTTCCATGTTCCTGTTACTCCACAATGAGCAGCACAGCAGTGACCTAGAGAATTAGGTAGGTGCGGTCCACCCACCACCCCTGGTGTACAACCTGAAACAGACCCCGCCCCCTGCCCCCCAAGCTGTCCTAACAAGGACAGTTTATCAGTAGAACAGAGGCCCAGGTTGGTTTGGGACACTGTTTAGGATGCACTACCCTTCCTGCTTTACAGTCTTAACCTTTCTCATCCCTGGACAAATGGAATTAGAATTTCACCTCCACGGTGTGTGTCCTTACTAAAGCAAATCCAGGAGATTCTAATGTGCCTCAGACTAATCAGGATTTGGAAGAGGGGAAGTAGGGGGATAGGCTGGGAAGTAGTCAAACCTAGAGGGTTGTAACCAACCAAGATGGTCTTGACTAGGGAAAATTTACTCTGTTTAAAGATTTCTGGGTGACAGATGTTAACTAGATTTATTGTGTGATGATCATTTCATAGTATATACAAATACTGAATCATGTCAAAACTAACATAATGTTATATGTCAGTTATATCTAAAAAATAATAAAGCCCCTCCTCCAACTTCCCCAGCTTGTCACTACCATTAATTTATCCTACTCTGCCATTTTGGAAGGTATTCAGAAGGCAACACACCTCCATGTTTGTGAATGGGAATGTTCTGAGAAGTGTTCCTCCTTCTTTTCCTGCCCTTCCTTCTTGGTTCCACCTCATTTATGTTGGATAACAAATAATTACTAAGGGAGGAAGATACCAAATTGATGTTACGTGTGAAGTAAGATCATAAGGGATAAAAAATAAATTCTAATTGTTGATCCAAGAGGTCTTTAATAAAAAAAAATTCTAAAGCATATGAAAAATCACCTACAGCTGCCGTAAATTATGGCTTTTTAAAAATTATTTTTAAAAAAGGTTTAACTAAAACTTTGACAGCCCTATTAACTTGGTAATGTAACACAGTTGCTTTTAGGATACGTATTTAGCTATTTTAATAGTTAAAGTAATAAATATAGGTTTTGTTTTGTTTTGTTTTCTTTAGTGGAGTGGAACCAGTTATTTTGCAGGAAACAAGAATAGTTCTTGCGTTTGATTTTTGACAAAACTTTGCTAATGTGAGACCCGTATTTGCTCAAATTTAAAGGAAAACAGAATTATAGAATCATATGCTTTTACCTAGAAATGAAAATACATTGACTTAGAACAGATGTCTCTAACAAAAACTGATGCCAGGTTTTAAGACTATAGCTTGTCACCCAGAACCAGAAGAAAATGGGACACAGTCTTGCACAACAATGTAAATGTACTCAGTGCCACTGAACCATACACTTAAAAATGGTTAGAATGATAAAATTTTATGTTATATATTTTTTCCACAATTAAAAAAAATCAAACCAAAAAAATGGGACTGACGTCAACTGATGACTTAATAAGAACTCCAGAAAAATGGCAGCTTGAGCATGACTGTCTGGGCCTACGCACCTCAGACTTTCAATCTTCCAATTAGAATCTTCCTTTGTAGATTTCTTGTTTCCTGTCAATCGCTAGTCCCCTCCATCTCCTCTTCTGCTCCTCCCCTCAAAAAAGCTTCCTTCACAGAAGTTGAGGCAAGTGAATCTGAGGTCACTCCGGTGGCGCTCAGTCGTGCGGCTTCTAAAGGTTCCTGCAGTTGACTTTGACTTTGTGCATTTCTTTTTAGACTAGTGTCTTGACAAGGGGTTGGAACCTCTGAGAAAGGGCTTAAGGTCCAAACAGCTTTGCAGGAGCGCTACCACCACAGCTGTTCTTGATTTTGGATGGTGGGGCGATGAGCCCCTCCCAGCTGGGGAGACCAGGGTTGAGGGTCCACTCATTCATTAGTGACCAACCAATACTGCCCTTAGGCAAGCACTTCTTATCCCGAGAGCCTCAGTACTTCTTGGGTAGAACAAGAATACTGATTCTTATCCCGCGTGGGAGAACAGTGCAAGAGTTTACTACCTAACACACATGTGAAAACCAAACAAGCCAGTTTGCTCTTCCTCCTTTCTTCTATTTGGAGACCAGCAGATTGCTAAACTGGCAGGTGAAATCAAGAGTCAAATTCAGATGTTCAGTGAGAATGAACATGTGCCGTAGTGCATGGCTACGAGAAAACAACCTGCTCCTTGATGATGTCAGGCCCTTTTTGGTGTTTTTAAGAGTTGACGGTTCTCTCTTTAAGTGGTTTTACTAGTAGCATGTTGATGTAAATCGGATTGTTAGCATTTCTGAGGTGGTGTGCCCCCAGAGCAGGAATATTGGCAACTTTTTATATAGATTTTGGGAAATTTTCAGTAAACTGCATGGTAACCAAGAAGTACTCATTCTTGATTATTGAAAATTTATACTCATTCATAAACTGTTTATAGATTTGACACTTGCTGGCCTTGGGAATACTTAAGTTACCACATCACCGCATTTGATACTTTATTTGGTAATCTCTGTGTCCACTAGAAAAAACAAATGTTATGATGAGCTGCTATGATAAGCTCTTGGGGATAGGGTTATTCATGGTCGAGGGCACAGTTGTCCATATGAAAGCACACCCCCTTCCTCCCCCTCCCAGGACTGAAACACCGAATCTAAAGATCTTACCACTTCAGGGAGCTGAGAAGTAGGCCCTGTTCCACCACGCTGAGTGGCCCTTCAGTTTCTGCTTGGACACTTCCGTGATAAGAAACCCATGTGCCCAGTGTCTTGGGCATGCAGCTCTGCTTGTTGGCAGAGCCTTCTATGGAACCACTGTCCACAGCAGCAACAACCGGTTCTCTCGTTCTGACTGCCCTGCTGATGCACGAAGGCTGTGTGTCCTCCGTTCTGCTGGCCAGGCATCATCCCTGTCTCCTTATCTGTGTTCAAGTTCAACCATCTCCAAGAAATTGGGGGACCAGAACTGGAGGCGCTTTTCTGGATGCAGCCAACTCTTAGACATGTGCTGTTTGCCTCTCTTTGTGCAGTCTAGGGTGGCGGGGTTGGTGGGGGTGGGAGGTGTGCATGGTCCATACATAGAAAGGCTCCAGGCTGTTTGCATTGAAAATGCATACCACTCGTGCTGAGCCTGCACCCTCGATTTTTCCTTTTCTTTTTAAAAAGATTTTAATTATTTATTTGAGAGAGAGAGGGAGCATGAGAGGAGAGAGGGTCAGAGAGAGAAGCAGACTCCCTGCCAAGCAGGGAGCCTGATGTGGGACTCGATCCTGGGACTCCAGTATCATGATCTGAGCTGAAGGCAGTCACTTAACCAACTGAGCCACTCTGTGCCCTCAATTTTTCTTTTAATAGATGTATTGTTCACCCTCAGCTGCCGTGGGGTTTAGAGGAGTAGATGTCTCTCCCTGTGACAGGGCCTCCTTTTTGCCAGCCTGAGCACTTAGGTATTCTATCCTCTTGGCTTTTAATGTGGTGGGCATGGATGGGGACGGGCATTCCCGCCTTTCCCAAACGAACTCTCCACTTCTAGGTGCGGTACTCTAGTCTTTTGTATTCCCTGGCTGGTACTCTTCGGCACAGGTGCTGAAGGACAGGCAAGAAGGGGAATGAGCTGCTAATAGCATTGAAGCTGGTGGGTCTCAGAGCTGGTCCTGGGCCACCTAGTCAGTCAGCCGTCTGCAGGGCTTGTTAAAAATGCACGTGTCTGCAGCACCCCTCCCCCTCCCAGACGCCCTGGCTCAGTCAGGAGATCCACTTCCTAAATTGTAATTATATCCTCAATGTTCATTTTCGTAATTGTCCACCTACTGAGTACTCAGGAATCTTCAAGGCCACCTTTGAGCCTTTCTTCAGCCACCCAGTGCTTTTAATAGTTCCTGAGTATGTGTTTACACAATCTGCATTTTATGAAGTCCATAAAGACATATTTACCCAACAAGTCACCAACGCTCCAAAGGTCAGTTTTCCTCGACTTCTATGAAAGGTTCTTAACTCAAAGTCAATGAACACCAAGACAGACGCCAATTAAGGCAAGGAAATGAGCTGTTCAGGCCAACATTCCATCGGTACCTTTTGTCCCCTGTTGCAGCTTAGTTTCCCAAGTCCCTTCACACCATTTACTTCACATAAGCTGTACACGTGTGGCCAGATACAGCATACAGGTAAACATGCCATTTGTCTTGTCATGTCATCGTGTGGGAGTGCTGTTGAAGAGCATGTCATCTCAGTAACTAAGAAATAATGCCATGTTAGCACTTTGCAGCTGACCGAATTGCCCTCCCCATGGCAGGGGGAGGGGTTATCACAGGAAGGCCCACTCGGGCTCCTTCTGTAGTGTTGCTTTTTCAGAGCCTGTGGTTCAGTGAGTCTTGCCAGGGTCCAGAGTTGGGTCCAGAGCTGGGATTTCCTCGTTTACAGAGAGGAATTCCTTAAAAGAATTGCAGGAAGATTAGTTGAGATAATGTGGATCACATGCGTTGCACAGTGCCTGGCACATGGAAAGCAATCAGTTTAGAAGTGGGTTATGTCCTGCAGCTGATGATGGTGATAAAACAAACCGACAACCCTGAGAGGGAACAAACCCTTTAAGTTTGCTGTTGCAGTAGGGTCAAGAGCCTCTCCTGGCAGGTTTTCCCCAGCATAAGGCACAGGGAAGCCTCAAGTCCTGTGGCAGCCGCGACCCCATCCTGATGCCGGCTTGGCATCCCACACGACAGCCATTCCTCGGGAGAACGGTATGGAAGTGCGGCAGGCTCCTTCTGCTGTCACCGGAGATTCCATGGGTGACATCTTTCAACCTAACTTCTTACCTGTAAAAGCCTCATTCTTAGGAGAAAAAAGCTAGGTCATCTTTTGATTTGATTTGGGAACCATTTTTAGTTAGGTTAAGAACTGGAATAGGGAGTACAAACAGCGATGTGAAAAGAGCCTCTCCCTGAGAAGATCTACCAGGTGCCCTGACATGCTGACGAGCCCAGCATGGGCAGGGAGGAGTGGCCGCCAGTGTAGACTGCTTGCAGATTCTCTGGTATCAGCATGAGTTAGAAACTCCCCCTGCCCCCACATTTAAAATTATTATTAGTCTTCATCAGGAAACATAATTCCCATTATTAGAGATGAGGCTGTTTATTCTTTTTTTTTAAATGACACCCAAGGTGTGAATTGCTCAGAGCTATGTTACAGGAAGGCACTAGGGCCTTCTTGGTAAAAACCAGAGGATTTAGACCAGTGCTGTCCAGTAGAAATAAAACATGAGTCCCAGAAGTCGTTTTAGATGTTCTGGTGGCAGTATTTAAAGAAAAAATTGAATACAAACAGGTGATTTTAATTTAATTAAACACCTCTAAATTATCTCAACATGTAATCAGTATTAAAAATTATTTGTGAAATATTGTGCATTTTTTTCTACCGCGTCTTTGAAATGCCATGTTTTCCACGTGCACCACATCTCATGGGGACGAGCTGTTTGCCGTGCTCATGGCCATGTGTGGCTAGTGCCTGCTGTGAGATAGTGTGCTTCTAGCCTAAAGCAGACCCAGGTGTGAACTCCGCTCTGCTGGTTATTAGCCATGAGACCAGTGGTAAATTACCTGAACCTTTCAAAGCCTCACATGTTTAAAAAAGGGACCACAGTATCCTCTTTTCTGGGCTGTTTTATGTATTAATTCAGACTGTGTGTACATAAATTGATGGGTCCATGAAGAGGTGCTGGTCAATAGCACCTATGAATTTTGAGGGAACCACTGTTGTGTAGAGTGTAGTTGAAAAAGAGAAGGCTGATGATGAAAACCAGTATTAGGGCGATATTTGTGGGCTGAAGAAGAATTTCAAAAAATCTGACCAGTTTCTGGGCCTCTCTGGCTCTGGATGATGCATTTGGCTTAGAGCTCTGTGACCGGTTCAGAGACGAAGGCGACAGGGAATCTCTGTGGCATCATGAAAACCGTCTCCACTTCAGAGGCGAGGGAGCCAGTTTCAAATTCTGACTGAACCTTATACTGCATTTTTCATCTTTCCAAACTTCAGCGTTTTTGTTTCTTAAATGGTACTAATCATAGGAAGCTTGCGAGGATTCAGTCAGACACGGCACATGACAGACAGTCTGCCGTGGCGTCGGCCACATCTGAGGTCCCTAGTACGTTACTGCAACTGGCATCCAGGAAGCAGTTTCATCTTGCCGAGGGGGCCTGACCTGCCCCTCTGAAAAGCTGCTCCAAAGAGGAAACCAGCAAGAGAGGAGAGGGGCCCCTATGATGGTTTTGGTGAGAAACTATGGAGCTGCAAACACACTGATTAATCCTGTCTCTGCCTAGTGGATGGGCGTGGAGGATTTAGAGCTCCTCATCCATTTGGTTCATTGAATATACTGAGATTCTCCTAGGCTGTGCCAAGATGTGTGACTATGCAAGGTTCTGGAGGGGACTCTGGCAAAGAAACGGGAAAGAGGAAAAAGGGGGGCCCTGCCTGGGTGGGTGGCTTATTGGGGAGTTACCCTCCCTACATGAGCTAGGTCATAAACATTTGGTACCTTTTTTTTTCCTGTCCCTCTTTAGTCCTGGCTTCCTTGTCTGGCTTTCAGTAATTTTTATTATTTGTTCTGGAGGAAAATGACTGTCAAAGTGTTGTACTTCTCCAGTGGGAGAAATATCTTCAAATAGAGTTTTGGGGTTACCTGCCCCCAAGGGGAAGCATGAGGAGATACGGTGTCTTCAGAGGTACAAGGACAAGTGACTCAGCCAGCCGGAGAGAATAAATGCACGTTGATCTTTTGATTTAAGCAAACCAGACACCAAAATCTAGATTTGCAAAGCACATGAATGCGGGTGTGTGTGTGACAGTCACTGTACACAAAGACTCAGCATAAAATTGCTTTAAATAGGCAGCACCCCCGCCCCAAGCCTTGAGCTGAGGGAAGCTTTGCATGCTATGTATGTATCCACCTCTGATTTATCAGCAGCTCTCTTGCATCTGTGGCCGAACAGCAATAGATGAGAGCCTTTCCACCCTCGCACAAGGCATCTTTACTTGATGAGGATCATTTAAATGGCCCTAAGATTATCATTTGATGGGTTTTCACTGCATATGGGGTTTTCCTTGAATTCAGGGGGAGGTATTAATCCTATTCTGCCCCCCTTGCTCCACCCCACACACGTACAGATGTGAGGTTTCTGTTAAATTGTGACCTGTGAGTTTTCTCATCGTTAGCTCACATTAGCTATGAGGTCAGAGACCTTCCGTGGTGGGTCTTTGAACGATGAATAAAGGAGCTGAGTGCCCCGTTTGATTGAGAAAGACGAAATTTTCCACTGCCCCAAGTCGTGTCCCATGACTTGGATCAGAAGCCGGTGAGAGCTGCCTGGGCAGGTGGCTTGTTAGAGAGAGCCCTGCCTCATTTGTGGGTCTGAGCTCTCAGGAAAGGTGGATCTTATCTCGAAGGAAGTGGTGGCTCCCTTTATCAGGCCATTCTGGCGGAACAGGTTTGCTCCCAACAAAGAAGAATTTATGTTAACTGTTTCTGGCCTCTCACCTGCAGCCAGGAGGGCTGAGTTGCCTAGCCCAGAAAAGGTGAAATGACACATTCTCAAGTGTGTGGTGCTACCTGCCCCCAACCTCCCATCCCCCGCTGCAAGTTCCCCCCTCCGCAATTCCTCCCCACCCCCAGAGGGACTACCTTCATTTCCACACCACTTAGGCCCCAGTCACTTCCTCTCTGAAAGCTTCTTGCAGTCTTTGAGACAGGTGGGTGCCCAGACAGGAGCAGATAGAACATTGGGTCCCATCAAACAAAACTAGGCTCTTGGATATGAGGGAGGGAGGAAGGGGGCACATGGCTCCTCTTGCTGTTTTTAACATTTCAACTTACTATTTATTCTTGACCACCGTAAAGAGTGAATAAGAAGAAGGCTTTAGGAGGATTAGATAAGTTTGTAGGTTTGTGTGGAGAGGACTAGGAAATCCTGTTTTCCCACCTTTTCTCTGGGGTACAAGCTCGGGGTTTTCTGGCCCCGGGGGTGGTGTTTGTGGCTCTGGCATTTTGCCCAGGGCTGAAGTGCTTGCTTTTCTGACCTAAGGGCAGTTAGCAGCCCCAGGGAGTGCCCATCAACCTCTTGGCCTGAGAACGGAGAACTATCCCTAGGCTTGGGAGTTAGACCCAGGTCACAACTGCGTAGTGAAAGAGTGTGGTTGGCCTGGCTGTTTTCTCTTACCACAGGGACCATCCACATGAGTGCCTGGGAGGAAGGGTTGTGGGCCTGCTGTCCATCACAGGGGTCAGCTGGGGGGATTCGGTAAGAATTTAGAAGAGTTCCCAAAGGAAAGGGCAATAGTCACTCAGCAGAGAGGCCCTGGGTCTCCTCAAACAGGAGTGCCCTGGGTGGAGGGGGGGGAGGCGGGGGGAGGAGCCTGAGGACTTGTGGAGGAGCTCAGATGTAGCTGCTTAAATTAGTTCAAAGTGAGAAATGTAATTACTATACTTGCTCCAACCAAATGTCTGCACATTGTTATAAAATGAGGTGTAATCATAGAAGAGAAGATTGCAGTGCGGCGTTACTCCCACAAAATAGCCTTTTGTGTTCTCGGGAGCCCTGTGGTGCTGATTAATCTTTTGGGGGTGTGTTGAAGTCCCATTAAGTTCAGGTGTGTGTATTGGATGTAACTGGGGGAGGTGGGAGTTTTCGTCCTGCTCCTTTGGACAGTCATTCAGTTTGCGTTTGTGACAAGTTCGTGATGAAGGAAAAAGGAATCACCATTAAACGTTTCAGTGGCATATTGGAGGCCAGAATAAACTAAGATCTAAGCAAGAGGAAAAACCGAGGAAGGCATGTGGCACCTGGCCCTTGTTAACTGCTATTTGAGTGATAAAAGGAAAGCTGAAACCAGTATTTGGGTGACTCCTTGGACCGTCTTTTGTCTCCCGAGCTGAAGGTGCTGTAAGGAGGCAAGTGGAGCCCCGATTCTGCCGTTTGTTGGCTATGTGACCTGGAGAAGCTAAGACTACAAGCCTTCTTAGTTTTCTCTTCTGGAAGAAGGGCTGGTGTGTGCACAGTGACATGAGCTAACACCTGGCACAGAAGAAAGCACAAGGGGTAAATATTAGCAAGCTGCCATTATTGTCAATATTCTAATTGTGTTATAACATCCTGTTTCTTTTCTTTTTTTTTTTTTTTTAAGATTTTATTTATTTTAGAAAGTGAGAGAGCGTGCACAAGACGGGGGGAGGGTCAGAGGGAAAAGCAGGCTCTCTGCTCAGCAGGGACTCCATCCCAGGACCCTGGGATCATGACCCGAGCTGAAGGCAGACGTTTAACCGACTGAGCATTTTAGACACCCTAACATCATGTTTCTGCCTCATGTGTAACCAACGAAAGTGGGGAGCTCACAGTCTGTCAGCGAGCACATGTCTGGAGCTAAGTGAGGTTGGTCCAGCAGAGGTTCCTCCAGAGGTTTCCTGGGCCAGTTGCTTGGAGGGTGGGGGGATTTGTTTGGCAGATGTCCAAGCTGGGGAGGTGGTGCCTGGGGTGCCTGAACTGTGTGCATTTATAAGAAATGGACATGTGGTTTCTGTAGACTAAAAACTTTTATACTCTGTGATACAGGTGGCTGCTCTGTGACCTTGTGTTCCCAGACTTGGGTGTATTGACTCTGCGGCTCCCAGAGACCCCAGGACCCACTCTGTGCACAGTAGGGTTTATTTCGTTCTGGGAGGTCAGGGCATATGCCTGATTGGTTATTGCGTGCAGCACCTGGCATGGTAGGAGCCTGGCAGCAGCTGCTGATTGCATGGTGTGAATGACAGCATTAAATCATATGTGCTCCTTGAGAACAGTTCCTGAGAAAATTGCCGTTGCTGAGCCTGCGAAACCATCCAATAGAGAGAGCAGAAAGACTTTTAAAACATTTGGTTTGGTCATAGACAAGTTGTAGAAACTTATTTTTATACCTATTCACCATGCAGTTTATTAATATACTTAATATATGTGATTAATTTTGTGAGTGTATTTGATTACAGATTTTCACTTCATGTGACAGGGTTGCCTGCCTACACACAATCCTTAAAACAATGAAGGGGAGCACGAGTAGCGTGAACATCCCTTTTCAGAAACTGATGATGCGGCTGTTGCTTTGGAAGTTGTGTTGACACTCACCAAGTGACCGCAGTGCCCAACCAGTGCCCAGCCAGGATGTCCAGGCCTCCTAGACCCGGGGCTTTGCTGTGCCTCTGCATCACCTAGAGGTTTGGCTAAGCTTTGGGGTCCCAGTCCGCAGGTCTGGGGTGGAGGGGCTCAGGGTCTGTGTTTCCAGTAGCAGAGATTTCACTTTGTAGTATTTTGAGGAGTTTTTTGGTGTTCTAAAGACGTCTAGCATATCTTCTTCTGAATGTTGACTTTTCTATACTTAATCTCTTCTGGAAATAGCTGTTTCCTTAGGAGGGCCTAAGATTTGCCCATGGTTACTACGGCCCAAGTGTAGCTGCTCTGAGAAGCTAGCACGTGGCAGAATTCCCTGTAAGCCTTCAGTGAAGTCTGATGCTTTTTATTTGGCTTTGAGGGATATATAAATACATGGGGAATGTTTTTGGGGGCTTTGGGGTATAAAACAAATGTTACTTGTTGCAGTGTTGGCAAAAGGCATGGATTGTGCTGATAAAATTTTAGGGTTGAAGTTACGTAGAAAGTCCCAAACATGATAGATTCCGTTTCTGTTTCTCAGTTTTTGACCAAATGTACGCATCATTGTCTAACCTTTTTTAGTCAATAAAAACTTTAGTTACAGTTCTTTGCATAGCTGTACCATGCCTATTGATTTTAATAATTTCCGAATTTTTAGAGGATTTCTTTGGATGCAGCTACTTTGTAGGATCCCATTACTCTAATTCGGGCAATAATATAGGTGTGAGTTTAACTTCCAGCGTGTCTTAAGATGCTATGATTGTGTAGTAAATTATGATATGAATTACTGTTCCTTCACTAAT
The DNA here is from genome assembly GCF_964662115.1 of Mustela nivalis. NCBI lineage: Eukaryota > Metazoa > Chordata > Mammalia > Carnivora > Mustelidae > Mustela > Mustela nivalis. The sequence goes on from NC_139027.1 coordinate 56,688,554, forward strand.
AAGGCTACACCCACTTCGGTGCTGGGGTCTCAAAGCTGCCGCCTTCTTTTCTCTCTCTACAGGCTTTACTGAGTGGAATCTAGTCCACAATATGGCTTTGCATATTGTCTGTGTGCAGATGACTGACAGATTAGTTTCTCCAGGATGGCCATTCCCAGAACTTCAGATGTGTCTGGTGTCGCCACATGGATGTCTAGCATGCATCTAAACTTAAATGTCTGAAGCAAGTTCTGATCCCCGAAAAGTGGGCAGTCTACTCACCCACCCTTCCCTGTCTTGACAAATGACACCACCATTCCCTCCGAGCTCCAGGTCCCAGATCTCATGGTATCTTTGATCCAACTTTCCTGTACTGCCTGTTTGCATCTGATTCATCAACAAAGTGGTTGTTCTTTCATGACAGAATGAAATTGTCCTTCTTTCCCTTTGCAGTTACCTCCCTTGGTCCAGGCGGCATGATCCCTCCCCTGAAGCATTGTGGAGCCCTCTGGCACTCTGTCCCTCTCTTGCCCCCTGTATAATACGTTTTCTGCAGAACAAACAATCTTTACAGAAACCACACTGTTTTGTGTCTCTTTTTCCCTGGGAACTTCACACCTGCTTTGCCAATCCCCAAATTCCTGTGTCAGCCTGGATCGATCATTCTCCTCATCTGGTACCACTCTCTTGGAATCAGGCCAGCTCTTTCCTTGTCTCAGGGTCTTTGTGTTGGCCATTCCCTCTGACTAAAGTGCTGTTCCTTCTGTCCTTCCCATCACCGGCTCCTTCCTCATAATTGTATCTGAGTTTAAATGTCAGCTTCTCTGGGATGCCTTCCCTGACTCTGGTCACCCTGTTACATCACCCAGGTTGAAATCTGCAGGATTTAATCACTGTTACATGTTCATGGTCTGTCTTCCTATCCATGAGTATTTTTTGCTTTGTTTTGTTGTAGTATAAAGAAATTTCCAGAGTATATCAGAAGGTGGGTTCCTGTAGCTGCAGGGCTGCATAAAGCCACTGACTCTCCTAGTGATGTCTGAGTTCCTAGGAAACCAGTGTGCCTTCCGAATTACCTTGGAAAAAAAATTAATACATTGGTTTTAATTCTCTGAGTTGCAGTTAGTAATCTGTGGTTGAGGGGCGCCTGGGTGGCTCAGTCAGTTAAGTATCTGCCTTTGGCTCAGGTCATGATCTTGGGGTCTTGGAATCAAGTCCCTGGTTGGGCTCCCAGCTCTGTGGGGCGCCTGTTTCTCCCTCTCCCTCTGCCTACTGCTCTCCCTACTTGTGTGCTCTCTCTGTCAAATAAATAAATAAAATCTAAAAAGTAATAATCTGTGGGTGGTCTAAATGTTTGCATTTAGTTAATTAAAATATTGACCCACTGCTTTTGGCAAATACTTCTTGAGCTCTTGCTACTTGCAAGTCTTTGTATTTGGTGCTGGAAGAGGAAAAAAATGGTAGGAGACATGATGACTGACCTTGTAATTCTGCTTGTAAACATTAGTTGTTGACTTCTGGTTGAATGTAGTAAATTGAACAAGTGTATATATCTCTGCTTCCTCCCAAAGCTCTAATAAAATGACATAAGGAATAAAAACAGTATAAACCCAGAAACCTCCCAGAGAGATCTCAGCCAAATTTTACAAGATGGAATGCCACCGCGTGAATGCTGATTTAGCAGAGTGGAGAAAGCTGAAACCGAACTGCGTGCCTGGGTGGGTGGTGCAAAGTTGGGGGTGGGATAGATGGAAGTTTTTGGTACAGAATCCGAAAGGCAGGGTTTCCAGATACAGTCTGAACCAAAAACAGGGAGTAGAAGAACATTGCATCAGAGCAAGGAAGAAAGGAAAAGAGAACACCATGAAATCGAGGGAATAGGGTCCAACACAGAACAGAAACAAAGGAAAGAAACCCCAGCAATGCAGCTACACATTTAGGCCCTAAGAGCAACCTGTCTAGGTGGTGGAGATGCAGGACAGGTGGTCCTGGAGGGGATGATGGCAGGAAGAGCAGAAATGCTTTTGATCCTATCAGAATATTCTCCAGTTCTGGCCCAGTTTGCAGATGCAGTAGTCCTTGATATGTGGAAAACTAAGCACAAGTGGCCATTTTTCATGTAGGAATAAAAAGTTACAAGGAATAAGACTATCGAATTTTACCAGGTCAGCTCTAAATATTTATACCAGCGTATCACCCAATCTTGATTTACTTTCAATGTCCTGTAACTATTCAGGAGGGCATGAGGAGGAGAACTGTGGAGGACCCATGGTGACAGAAGAGTGCTAAACCTGAGAAAGCCAGTAGATTAGGGCTAATAGTGATGTCACAAGGGTTGTACATCAGGGGCTCTATTGGAAAAGTATTCATACCTGTACCTTCTACCGTGTTGGGCATGGGCCTGTCAGGGGCTGTTCGTTTGGAGGAAGTGACATGTCTAAAGAAATCTAGCTAAGATTCCTGCCTGCAGAAGTTGGCAATCTAGAGAGGCCAAAAGGACAGGGTGCTTGGGTGGCTACGTTGGTTGAGCGTCTGACTGTTGGTTTCTGCTTGTGCTGTGATTTTGGGGTCGTGAGTTCAGGCTCTGTGCCCAGTGCAGAGTCTGCTTGAGACTCTTTCAGCCCCTGCTCACATGCGTGTACCTGCGTGCTCTCTCTCAAATAATAAAATAAGTTTAAAAAAAAAAAAAAGGCCGGATCTGTGAATTAAATATAATCACGGATTACCTTATATTGGGAGCAAAGGGCCAAAAAGGGTGACAGAAACATTATAGGAATTTGATGGTGGGAAAGGGGAGATTATCTTGGGTTCAGCAGTTCTGAGAAGCTTCAAGAAGAGAACAGAATTGAGCTTTGCCTGGATGGACTGGTAGGGTTTGGATAGAAGAAGAGAGGTAGATCCAAGCCCACTCTGGTTCCCAGGGAGAAAAGTTAACCTTGTCATTTGTTCAGTATGATGGTCCTGTGGGCTGGGTTTATTCTTTGGCACTGTCATTGGCTGATTTCTGGCAGGACTGGATCGTCTTCAGGATTCTGATCAGTGTTGGGCTTCCAGCCAGGTCATGTAAGATGATCTAAGCTGGTGAATGGGGGTGCCAAGATGCAGTGTGTCTCTATTTCTCTATCAGAATTTTTCTACTTCAGTGTTTCATTCAAAACGGAGAAAAGTCAAGTCCTTTTCCTTTTTTCTTTTCTGACGGCCGTGACTGAATTGTTCTTGCATGAACGGTTCTTGTGTTCTTATTTAAAAGAAGAATTTGGCATATGGCAGACCTCTTCAAGCTATCTTTAGTTGGTTGTGGGGTGTAAGTGATTAAGAATGCAGCTGTACTTGCTACCAACACATGCTTTTAAGGAGCGAACTGCTAAGCAGACAGGCCTGGTTAGAAGTTTAGAATAGCCTCTTGGGATCAAAGATCTAATTTTTCAAGTGCATGATAGTCAAGAGTCCCTCCCCTCGGGACTGAAGCATTGAGGGCTGTTTGTGCCCAGAGGCAGCGTGACTTATTTGTTTAAAATGGCGGCTACTCTTGGCTCTGAAGAGGTAGCCATGCTTCACTTGGAGTAGACAGGAGGAGGCTGACTTCACTTTACTTTGTATAGTTTGGCTTCAGTGCTCCTTAGGAATAAAACATTCTTTACTTCTCTAGTGTGTCCCTGGACAAATCCATCTCTGTCCTGTTGCTCAGTAACACAGTGGTGCTGGGTCCTTAGTCTTCAAAGCTTGGAACTCCCTCTTGCCTTTCCTCCAAAAATGTGTTCTTTCACTCAGCAAATATTTACCAACCTTCTGCCATATGCAGGACTGTGTGGAGAGCACAAAGATGAATCAGACATGGGGCCTCTCCATAAACGTTGTCAGTCAAGGAGAAGATGTCTTGCAGTAGGGCGACCACGTGGGATCTTTTACCGTGAAATGCCCAAGAATAGCGCCATGTACTGTAGGTATTTGGAAGGGAAAGGAGATTAGTTAGATGGGTGGGTTTCAAGTAAACCCTCATGGAGAGGGTAACATTTGAGTTGAGCCTTGAAGGACAGGCTTAGCTCTGTAGAGGAGAAGGTGTTTTAGGCAGAGCTAGGTAACATGTGAGCTACAAAGCAAGAGGATAATGGAGAATTGGAAGGAAAAGTAATTGGTGCTTTTTCAGCTCTCACTGTACCAGAGGAGGCACTTGACCAAGTTGTCAGCCTGGTTATCCCATTTAATCGTCACAACGCTTTTTTCCTGCTACAGAAACAGAGGCCTGGAGCATTTAAATAACTTGCCCGGGGTGACTCATAAAGTAGGTAATGAGTGAAGATTTGAACCCAAGACAGTCTGATTCCAAATCTCAAACTGTCAGTTTCTAGGATGAAGCAGGCATCAGCTTAAGCAAAAGATCATTTGAGGAAAAAAGGAGTAGTTGGTAAGGTAAAGTTTAGAAAAAAGTGGCTTGGGGCAGATGGAAGAAAGAACCTTGAAAGCTGAGTTAATTACTCTGTAAGCAGCAGGGAGCCATTGAAGGCATGTAATGGGGTGTGGTGTGGCCCCAGCAGGGTTTCCAACTCTAAGGCGAAAAGATCGGAGTTAGTCAGTCTGTGCCAGCGACTATGCCAGGTGCCTGATACCCCTAATGCTCTTTAATGGTCCTGACAGCCCTATGAAATGGGTGCTGTGGGCACCCCCTCCTACTCAAAAGGAAATAGGGAGATTGAGAGTGGGTCAGTGACTTGCTGGAAGTGGAATAGAGTATGGTGTGCGAGGTAGACTTGAGGTCAGAGGCAGAGAGACTATCGGGCCACCAAAGAAGCCCAGGAGAGACAGAGGTGAGGCAGAGGGGGTGGGAGCTGTGGGGGCGACAAGATGGGGTGGGAGGTGGGAGACTTGGTGTGGCAGGTTTCTGATTTCCATCTTGTGGGGTGCAGATCCTGGAGAGTGCCCTAGGGCTATGTGAGCAAAAGAGGGAGCAAGTTGCCTTCCTTATGCACCCTACAAACGATGTGAAGGGTCAGGTTGGGACGGTCTGCTCCGAGTGGGGCAGAGGCCTCTGAGGCCTGACTTACTGATGCTTGAGGTCCACGGGGATTGAAGGTGGGAAAAAAGAGTGTGGAGAGTGTGGAGCTGGGGCTGTGGACTTGCTGTGCTGGACACTTAGATCTGAGGCTGGAGAGGAACCTGGGATGGAATGAGGGAGGTCAAGGCAGGGTACATGGTGGTATCTCCGGAGAGGCCCGTGATGGAGAGAGACTTTGGACTGGCCAAGTCCTGGTCATAGACATCTCAGTTTTACACTTGCTGCTAGAGTCAACCCCAACCCAAGGCAGTCTCTCATCTTGTTCAGAAAAGGAATCAAAGTCCTATGATTGGTATAAACTTGCCTAAGAAAAAGACACAGAAGTAGCATAATGTGAAAATGTAGTGCTTCAGAAATTTTGTTTCGATTCCTACAAAGGGAAGAAACTGTGCTGGCCAGCACCTGAATATTGTGTCCTTTGGATTCTGCCTTCCCTGAGTCTTCCTGTGATCAGAAGGGTTTTGGTGTGCCAGAAAATTGAAATAATAAGCAAGATGCCTCACAGCTCCTAGCCATCCTAGTATCAGACAGAAATACACAGAGATGTGGGACCGAGGTGCCCACATGGAGGAAAGAGTCCTGACCCCTTGAATGTCTAGGACCTGCCAGGAGAGGGACGGAGGAGTATGCCTCTCTCTTCCAGTGAGTCAGGTGAATAATCCTTTGTCTGTGAAATAGTGATAAGAAATCGGTCTTCAGGGGCATCTGGGCACCTCAGTGTGTTAAGCCTCTGCCTTCTACCCCGGTCATGATCTCAGGGACCTGGGATTGAGCCCCGTATTGGGCTCTCTGCTCAGCGGGGAGCCTGCTTCCTCCTCTCTCTCTCTGCCTGCCTCTCTGCCTACTTGTGATCTCTGTCTGTCAAATAAATAAATAAAATCTTAAAAAACAAAAAAACACTTCAAAAAATCATCTGTCTTCAGATAGTGTGTGTTCCTTATATTTGGCCCAGAGGCAGTTCTTGGATTAAGGCTTCTTTGCAATAGAAGGTTTGATAAGCCTTTGTTCATGTCCATTCACAATGGCCTCCAGGATTCTATCAGACGAGGGGCCTGTGCAGGTACCCACAGCCCCCCCCCCCGTGTATGACCATCCTGTAAAAGCAGCACTCTCTGCCAGAAGCCTATGCATTTTAAAACCAGGGATTTGTCTACGGAGTCATCTTTCCAAACTCCTAGTTGTTGAACAGTGGTTGATCTCTTTCTAGGAGGAAATGAGAATTTAAATGTTTGCTGGATTTCAAAATTTTTTACATATACCCCGCTTCCCTTCTGGTCCCTGTGGCATAGGGAAAGCGTTGTTCCCAAGCAGCAGTCACTATCGATTGACATTCTATAGTTTTCTTCCCTGGGTACTTTTCACACAAAATAAGTAGTCCTCGCAGTAATTTTTTCCTTGTGTGGTTTTAAATCCATTTTAGAGATGAGAGCCCAGATGCAGAAGGTAAGTCAGTAGCTTGCTCAGAATTCCCCAGCTGGTAAATGCCAGAGCTGGGATTTGAACCGGAGTTCTCTGACTGCACCCTGGCTTTCTGCTTTCATTATCAGGAGTAGTCTGACAATTGGCAATGATTAATTATTGAACGAATAAATGAATGAATGAATGCTCCAAGAAGGAATAGCCTAAATGCCCTGTAGTATAAGAGAATGAATATTTGAGATAGTTGTTTGGAGAAGTGGGCCACAGACCAGGAGACACCAAAAAAATCATCCTTCTGTCTGATAGATCTCTTTATTATGTTTATAATTGCAAAGGGAAGAGGGGGGAAACTATGATTATTCAACCAACAGGGATGGGTAAAACTGTCCTCTTCAGCTCTGGATTTGGGAAAGCAGGTAGGAGTAGGGGATGGAGTCGGAGGAGCAGGTTGGGGAGCGATGCCCCATTTCCCATATATTCCCACTATTGTCCTGCATCTTTGTGCATTTGTCCGAAAGGTGGTGGAAGGCTCCGTTTGACATTTTTTAAAGACTTTATTCATTTACTTGAGAGAGAGACAGAGTAAGAGAGAATGTGAGAGGGGAGAAGGTCAGAGAGAGAAACAGACTCCCCGTGGAGCTGGGAGCCCGATGTGGGACTTAATCACAGGAATCTGGGATCATGACCTGAGCCGAAGGCAGACGCTTAACCAACTGAGCCACCCAGGCGCCCTTCGTTCGGCATGATTTTAGATAACATGCTGCCTTGTTTCTATCTCGTAGCAATAACTTTGTGTAAGAAAAATAGCTAGTTCCGGGATCTTTTGCCTTTTGAAAAGGAGGCAGGGAAAGCTGTTTTAAACTCTTGACAGGCCCCTTGCTCTTCCTTATTGCCTGTTACTTAGTGGCAGAAGTAGAATCTCTTGGCCATTGAGGTCTGGGACCAGAAGTGCCTGAAGGACCCCAGACCCATTCTGACTCTGCTTCCATCCTGCTTACTTTCTGCTCAGCTCTCAACAGCTCACTAAAATAACACTTAGACAGACTAGGTAGGGCCTGGGGTTGGAAGAGGATTGAGTGTCCCTGGCCTGTTCTGATGAATCCTATTTATTGTCAAGTACAGCTTTTTAATGAGCTGATTCATTACCGAGAGTGGGTCTCCTGCAAATCCCCTATTTGTATCCTGCGGATTTAATTTCTTAACAATTTCCTCATTTCAACACAAGGCTATTGTACCATGGGTTTTATGATTTCCTTCGCATGTAGAGCCTCACCTCACATTTTATTTCAAAACTGTGAGGTAAATAGAAAAGAAAAAGCTTGACAAAATAAACCAGACACTTGAGTGGATATTTAACTTCTCTCTAAACGAAGGATTGCTCACACATCAAAGTATTGGAAGAAATTACAGAAGAATCACTGATGAGTTTCCAAGCTTCTGTTTGTGTGATACCATAGACAAATTTAACAGACAGATATACATACACAAAAGTTTGCCTCAGTTGTGACTTTTGGAGTTAATACAAAACTGAAAAGTTTAGAAAATTACCAAAAAGATGCTTAAGACAACCACTAGAAAAACAGACAACTTACTATCTTAAAAATGCCAAGCTAACTGGTTAAAAGAAAAAGAGTTGGCTAAACATGAAATTTTTAAAAACCCACAAATTATTAAAGTAATGCAATGAAACAGTAGCATTTTTCAGTTGCTATTAATTATCAAATAGAAACATTTTAAAATGCTGATATGGCTTTGGTGAGGGGACATTTTTCATATATTGCTATTGGGAGTAGAATTTAATGCACTTTTTCTGGAAAGCCATTTGATAATATATATCTTTTTTTAAATTTATCATCTTTATTCAGAATTTCTTCTAGAAATTCAAAGATCATAATCCTATGAAAAACCATTTATGGGAAGTGGTGCTTAAAGTTATAGGAGTCGAAAATGTTGGTAAGAGAGCATAGGGGAGTGGTTAAGCCCCTTGGAACATCCACACAACTAGAGGGTATGCAGCCCCAGTATGTTCAGGAATTACACAAATAATTCAACACTGGCTGAAAACAGGATACAGAACTCTATCTACAGATCACCCTCTGAATTTGGCATAGAACATATGTGCAACAAAAGAACCGAAGGGAACTCTTAATCACACTGGTAGCATGGTTATGGTCGTTTCTGAGCTGAGGTGTTACAGGCATGTCTCTCGTGTTCTTCTCTATTCTTCTATGTGTATATTAAGGTGACCAGCTGTTCCAGTTTGCCCAGCACTGCCCTGGTTTTAGCATCAAGAACCCTACTCTGGACAGTTGGTTACTCTAGTGTGCGTGTATGCATATGGAGATGAATTTGTGCCATTTGGCAGGAAGGGCCAAAGATAAAGTGACAAGTGACAAGCTGATGGGGCCTGTGTAGGAGTCAAGCAATAGATTTTCTGGTGATAAAACTCAAATGGCTTATTTTAGAAAACGCAGGAGAAAGTAAATATGCAAAAGCCAAAATGGTGCTTATGTGTGGCCAGTATCATTCCATATGCTTTAGGTGGTTAACATTCTCTAATCATTGCAGCCTGTGAAGTAAGTACTGTTATCACATCCCCATTTACGGAAGCACAGAGGAATCGGGTAATTCACGCATGGTCCCACAGCTCTCTGCCACCATCCCCCCACGCCGCCCAGGTCCAGCCACTTCCATTGCTACCTCTCTTGACATTTTTGTCGATCTCACCCATACCAGAACACCGAGTTGGCCACATTCTTACTCTTTTTTTTTTTTTTTTTAAGATTTTTATTTATTTATTTGACAGAGAGAAATCACAAGCAGTTGGAGAGGCAGGCAGAGAGAGAGAGGGAAGCAGGCTCCCCACTGAGCAGAGAGCCCGATGCGGGACTCGATCCCAGGACCCTGAGATCATGACCTGAGCCGAAGGCAGCGGCTTAACCCACTGAGCCACCCAGGCGCCCCGGCCACATTCTTACTCTTACTGCTGTTCTTCATTCCAGTCCCCCCACCCCCCCAATGCTGGGACTGCTGGTGACCTCAAACAGAGGAAACACCTTCCCCGTCCGGAGCCTGGGGTGGGGATTTCCATAGCAGAGGCACTGGCCTCTGGTGATAGAGTTCTTTCAGTTTTGCCACATGATCTTGTGGCATAGGGCTGGGTCCAGGTGCAGCTTTAGTTATTTCTGGAAACACTTCTCCTTTTCCTTGACTTCGCTGAGTCTGGCTGTCCAGTCTTTCTCTCCTCTGAAGGTGATTTTGGCTCTTCTGCTCAGACCATCAGGCATTTCTCTAAGGGCCGGAATCTCCCATGATGTTTCTGAACTCTGTACACATTTCCAGATGAGTCTGAACTTAGGGATCGGGTGAAGTATAATAGGATATCTATCGCCCTCTTTTGCTCAACAAAACCCCAGTCACTGCCTCTTGCTTTGTTAGCCGTGGTGATCTCTGGGTGGTAGATCACAGGTCATAGATTTTCTTTTTGCTTATCTGTTGTAACCATTTCTTTGACAAATTTGCTTTACTGTCCAGGTTTTTTAAAATGCATTTCAGTTTTCTCTTATGATGCAGTTTTACTCCTGCAGAGTTTCCAGCTCCTTCAAAATCCATGCGTGGCAAAGAGCGTCGTAACCCTCATTCAAGTTAGAGCAACTCCATTTCTTTACCAAAAAGAAATACCTTCAGCTATTGTCTGAACTTGTACCTTGTTGAGAACTCCGCCAGAGTTTCTGCTTAATTGTTTGTTTTGTCACATTAATGGAACAATGAGAGGGTACTGGCATTCTTCACCCATGATGTGGAAGCACAAAATCACATTTCTTTTTAGGTGTGGGGTGGGCAGGGCAGGGAATGTTTTTTGCTTTTACATCTTAGAAATGTTATTGGACAAATAATCAAGTTTTAGGTACTTCTTCATGGGGACTATGGTGTTCAAGCTAAAACAAAGTTTAAATTTGGACATTGTGTGTTATATTTTCAAAGAACCTGTGTGTTTCTTTATACTCTTCCTTCCAGAAAGTTCAAAAGTATGAGTTATTGTCTCTCCCCTTAACATACTTTTTTGGGAGGGAAGAGGGAAGTTATGTAGCAAAATTATTTTTCTAAATTGTAGAAGTAGAGTATCTTCAGAATTTTTAGTGTTTAAAGGAAAGACCATGCTTCCTAAGGCAAGGTACTCCTTAAAAAAAAAAAAAAAAGACTAATATATCTTTTTACTGCGGTCTCTAAAAGAGTGATGAGACATCTGCTGGGGTGAGAACAGGGGAGAATTGCCAGGGGGATTCCTGACACTGGGGTAGAGCCTTAAAGCAAAATGCCTTTCATCCTCAAAGGGAAAAGGGGTGGAGGCTTAAGAAACTAGAGGGAAAGGGACAGGCTGGGCCAATCAAGATTTCCAGAGCCCCTGTGCCCACAGCTCCCTTCCACACAGCTCCCACCACAGGGCCAGCATCTCTGGGGAGCTGTTAGAAGTACAGAATCTGGGGGCACCTGGGTGCCTCAGTAGCCTAAAGCCTCTGCCTTTGGCTCAGGTCATGATCCCAGGCTCCTGGGATCGAGCCCCACGCCTGGGCTCTCTGCTCAGCAGGGAACCTGCTCCCCTGCCCCCTGCCTGCCTCTCTGCCTGCTTGTGATCTCTGACTGTCAAATAAATAAATAAAATCTTAAAAAAAAAATGCAGAATCTCCCACTTCACCCATGAATCAGAATCAGCTCCTCCAGATGATTAACCAGCAGTGCCTGTGGGTACTGGCTAAATTGGTGGCTTGTGTGGCTACCCAGTTGAGCAGTTTACCTCTAAACCAAGGACAATGGGGGGAAGGTGGGCTAGGAGATAGACTGAGAGAGATCATTTAATTTATAATATATTCTAAATATAATATATAAATTTATGACACTGGACTACATGCTCAGGGTTTGGGTTTTGTTTTGGGAACCAGGAAACGACAAAGAACACAATAAGAGTGTGTGTGTATTTGGGGGATGAATTGTTTCCCTTTCCCCTGCCCTCTTGTATTACTGGTAGTCTTTGGATGGGACCAAGGGACTAACTGCCCCATTGGTAACAGACCCTGAGCACATGGTAAGCACACCAGTGAGGAGATTAGTCACTCTCATCAAGGAAACGGTAGAGTTTTTCATGAAGGTCCTCATTCTTCGGGCTCCAGAAATTACTGGAAAGGGAGTTGCAAGCCTATGGGCCTTGGCCGGTTTGGGCATGGCCCAGGATAGAGTAGGAATGGAGACCTTAGGTGGGAGGCAGCCATGGGCTGGGCTGGGTAGTCTGCTCACATGGGGCCCTGGGTTGGCGTCCCCTTACACTACCCTTGTTTGTCAAGTACTGGTAAGTCTCGGTCCCTGCCCCTGATGGGGGACCTGTGATCCTTACTTTGAGGGCTCGGATTCAGAGTTCCATAAGCGCTCTGGATTCACTCGGGTTAAACTTCTCACCCTAAACAAGTATGAAAATAAGGGACTGAACACAGCTCACGGATGAGTCTCTGGCCTGGTTCTTTTTGGCTCTGTCATGCACCAAACCTGGCATTGTCCTTAAGACACGAACCTCAGTGCTAACTCATGGTGGTTTTTAGCTATTTACTCTCCCTAGTTTTTCCATGTTTAGAAGTTCCCTTTTTACGTAAATGTGTATGTTTAGGTTAAAGTTCACATTTTTAGTTAACAGTCTAAACTATTAAATCTGAACTGGAAAATACACATTCGATGTTGCATAGGGCTAATTATTTTAATATTTCTGATTTTGTTTAACCAAGTGCTGTAGTATGTCTGCTCTGGAATTCATATATACACAATTACCTAATTTTGCAACATGGGTCCTGTTTACTTCAAAAATAATTTTGAAGCATTTACCTGGTATGCTTTGAAATTTTTGTGTTTTTCACTTACTGGTATTGAATATATTTAGCTGTTGTTCTCTGTTCAGTAGGCTGAGACTTGGGTGTGCTTACCATGATTTTGTGTGAAAACTGATGAGGCTTACAAATTATTCTATAGGAAAACTAGAACCCTCTGAAGGGAGGGAGTTTATATTCCCTTTTCAGCGGTCCCAGCTGTATTCCTGAAGGAGAAAGCACTATCAGGAGCTGTGCGTACAGCTTACAGAGGAGATTGTTTGGGTAGCCATTTGGAATTTCTGTCTCCAGTGTTGTGTGACTACAAGTGAGGGAACCAGCATCAATTGAGTACCTACCACTTAAGCCATTCTGCATGAGGTTTTTAGCATGCTGATCACAAAATCAACCTGTCACAGAGGAAGAGTTCCCCCAGCCGCCCCCTGCCAACCTTGGGGTTTTAGATCTGCAGGGTATTTGCTTGAGTACCTCACAATCCAACTGTTTTTGTGTAACATTAAACCAGCTTCAACTTTAAAAAAAAAAAAAAAAAAGAAAGAAAGTAGCTCTTAAAGAACTTTATGTGGGCAGTATTTGTTGTGTGAAATGTGTCCAGGCAGGCAGGACTCTACAGTGAAGGCTGTGATGGACAGGCTCATGCCTGGGACTCCTGAAACAAAGTGTTTGTAGACACACAGAATGACCGCCGAAGGTCCAAAACCTGAAATGTCCTCTCTGAGACACTCTGAGTGTGTTGCTTGGTCTCTCTTCTTCCGTTGACTGGGAACCATACTGGAAGGATGGGGATCATCTACTTCTGACAAATCTGTGATTACATTCAGACCTTACCAGGTTGGCAGTACCTTTCGGGTCTTGGGTAATCAGAGGTGACCGTACATCTTGTAAGGGGGAGCTGTGCCCTAAGCGGAGAATGCAGCAAACAAGAAAAGTGCAGATGGTCTGGCCCCTCCCCACAGAGATGGGGTGGAGAACAAATGATCTAGCAACCCAGCTCAGTAAAGCTATTGCTGTTGCTCTCATTGGTTCTGAATGGCCTGTGGGGAAAGGAATGTGCCTTGACTAAATTTGGGGGAGATCCTCTAATAGTAGAGGACACACAAAATTAATGCCTGCACTTTTTCTTTTAGATTTTATTTATTTGACAGAAAGAGATCACAAGTAGGCAGAGAGGCAGAGAGAGAGGGGGAAGCAGGCTTCCTGCTGAGCAGAGAGCCCATGTGGGGCTTGATCCCAGGACCCTGGGGTCATGACCAGAGCCAAAGACAGAGGCTTAACCCACTGAGCCACCCAGGCACCCCACCTGTGCTTGGCCTCACTATCTCCTATAGAAGGATCAGTTGCCAATTGCTGGAAAAATCAACTTTGCCTGAATGTTTAGGAAGCTATTTGGGATTTCCAGTGTTTTTCTTCCTCTTCAAGAATAATAAAGCAGGCTCACATTTCAGGGTTGGTGGTGGTCATGGTCCATCTCTTCTGCTCCCTACCTCATTCTGCTGCTTTGCTCCAAAAGAACTTCTGGGCTCACAAGCTTTTTCCCTGAAGAGGTAGGTCATCATTTCAAGGGAACTGAGATCTCATTTAAAGTTTCTAGTTAAGAAAATCCAAGGCTCTTGTCTTTCTTTGGCTTTCCAGTGGCAGTTGTTAGGGAATGAAGCATTGATCCACCCTCTCAGCTCTATCCACCCCTGTGTCCGATGGAATAAGACGAAAGGAAGGCAGTGCTGGCTCTCCTGTTTACCCTCCTTCTTTCGTGCCCCACCACGGTGCTGACAGCCGCCAAGGAGGTGGTGAGATTTCTGCCACAGCGCTAGCTGGGCCACCTGTGAAGCCACTGCCAAAGTCAACATGTGCAGCCTTTGTGTCTGGCCAGTAGGTTTCATAATGGTGGTTAATGGAAGTTCCTGTTCAGATGCCCTCAAGCTCGTTGTGTAATTCTGTCTCTAGAGCTCCCGGGCATCTTCTCTTATGTAAAAGCACGATCTTTAGGGAGCTTTAAAAATTTCTCTTAACTGGTCACTTGGCAAGGTCCTTGGAGGCTCCTGTGAGTGGCCATTAAAGGAAAGAGCAGTAGTCCTAGTGGCCGTTCAGTAGAAATTTGTTGTAGTCCTCGTGTGGACCAGCTTTTGTTCTGGAAAGGTGGAAGAGAGGGCACACAAGTGACTAAGCAGTGAACTCAGAGCCCTGGGACTGTTGGTCTCAGTCAGAGGTGGAGGAGAGGCAGATAAATAAATAACCATACTATAAATTAGAACCAGAGAGCTCTGTGGAGGGGGGCCTGTGAGTGGGTCACTTTGGATGGAAGCTGAGGAGAGGATTAGGGAAGGCACGCTCTCTGATGAGCGCCGGCTGACATATGGAAGTGTTGAATCACTACATTGTACACCTGAAACGAATATTACATTGATGTTAACTTACTGAAATTTGAATAAAAACAAACGAAAAAAGAAGCTGGAAGCCTGTTTTAAAGTCTTCTTTGAGGGGAGAGACGAATTTCTGTGAGGGTGAAGAGAGGTGAGAAGGGTTCTTTGTAGGAGCGGTTGTGTCCTCTGTCTTCAGGGCTGTGTCTCAAGACCTACAGAAGGGCCTGCCCGAGTTGTGCAGCCTGAGGGCCTCGCACTTTCTCTTAACCCAAGAGCCCCACCTTGCTTGGTTTAACGCTCAGCCATTGCTGTCCGGAAATTCTTAATGTTTTTCTTTTTGGCAGTGGGCCCTGCGAATCATGTAGTCAAGCCCTGCGGGTGGTGATGGGGCGGTAAAGGTAGCTTGAGCCTAGAAGCTGTAGGAGCTGAGCAAGGTGTGGCGACAGGGTTGTAGAGGAGAACCAGGGAGGCTGGCGGTCTGTGGAGGGAGGCTGACCACAGACAGACAGATGTGGCAGATACCAGCAGCCCCAGTTCACACATCTGGTGGAGATGGGCCGCCTTCAGGCCCTGGGACCAACAGCCGAGAGGGTTATAGGAGACAGCGGAGGCTTTTAGCTGGGCTGCAGAGTCTGCTCGCCAGCAGGAAGGCAGAGAAAGGATTCCCCAGGCCAGTGGCAGCGAGGCAGATGTTTTGCAGGAGTGGGGGTGAGGCCCTTTCCAGAAAGACCCGGAAATCTCTGGTGGGACAGCTTGTGGAAACACGCACCACAGCTGCTGAGCTGAGCAAATGACCTACAGATCAGGGTTTGTGTCAGTATCAAGAGCTTCACTAGAACAAATATTCATCCAAAAATAAACTTCCCGCTCTTCCTGTTTTTATAACTTGCCTATTTCCTCCGAGTTTGAGGCCGGTCTCCAGCTCCGTGGGTTATTAATCTTCAGAGGATCAAGACCTCTATAGAAGTATTTCCTGTACATGTTTATCTACCCAGCCCTAAATTATTTTCTCCAAATGATAAGAGAACTTTTCCATACTGGTGTGTCAGACTTTTCCTTGGAGAGGTTTCAGTGAGGAAGCACGGTGAGTAAGGCCAGTCCCGAAGGGTTGAGCCCAGCACACGGGAACACCGGCAGGGGTGCGCAGGGACCGGCCGTGGGTGTCTGTAGGTGCCCTCAATCAGCTCACCTCCCTTCGGATGACCAATAGCTCCTTTCTGGCCAGAGCCCCAGGAGATGAAGTGATTGCCACAGAGGGCCCGACTGGAGGGGGTTTTAAGCACCCAGCTGAATATCCACAGGGGGATCATCGTTCCAGGAATGCTTCTAACCCCTTTGAAGAATTTAAAACACCCCTCATTGGGCCCTAATTTGTTCTTAAAACATCTTCCAGCTTTGCCCTTTGAAAAACAAGGGGATGAGGGTATATTTGGTGCTCATGACTGTGCACAAAGAAGAAGAGAAAAGCCATGTTGACGCCAGGCCAAGTTCAGACCCGGCAGACAGACAGACAGGCTTGGGTATGTAGGCATGAGCGTTAGCACTTGCCTGCCTCTGGGAGACGATCTTTGGTCTTCTACCTTTCTGTGCTTACAGATGTCAGGCCAGCACACAGGTGAGTTTGTTATTTTTGTTGGGTTTTTTTGTTTGTTTGTTTTTTGTTTTTATTTTTTAATGTAAGCCTTCTTGGGTGACTTGCAGAGAGGCCGTGGGGACTGGGCTGCGTGGGTGGTGGCTTGCGCTGCAGCGGAACTTGGAGGGAAGCCAGCTGCCTTTTCCTGAGGCCTTCCGAGGTGGGGCAGGGATGTCCTATTTTGCACGGAGCTCCACCCATCCCTCTTGGTGATCCAGGTGACTGAACTGGGAATTTCTGTGCTGTGCCAGACCACAGCCTGCTGCTCTCGACCCACGCTCGTCCCATCACCATAGCCCCTGGCCACCTGCGCTGTGGTGCCCTCCGAATGAGGCTGGTGTGAACAGAGTGGAAAGTGACACACTGGGTTTTGAAGACTTATACTACTACTGCTACAAAGAATACGAAATAATTTCTCATTAGTAAATCATTTTGATTACTTGTGGAAACAAGAATATTTTAGTTGATTATGTCAACTATATTTTAATTAGTTTTGCCTGTTTATTACTTTTTTAAGGTGACTACTAGATAAATCATAATTGCATAGGGAGCTCGCATTACATTTCTGTAGGTGGGTGCTGCTGCTCGTCTGTGTGATGAGATCAGCTGCCAGTTGTGGCTTTGAAGGCAGGACGTTCCCAGAGGCTGGGAGGGGAGGGGAGGGGAGACCCCTCTCCCTGGTGGCCTGGCTGAGGGGAGACCCAGGCCTCAGCGGAGACTTTCTAGGGCAGTGGGTGGGACAGCCTTTGGCGAAGCAAAGAGTTAATAACTTCATAAGCAGCAGGGATTTTTAAAAATCCTTTCAAAAGCACCCCTCCTGGCTTCTTTTTGTTGTTGTTGTTGTTGTTTGTTTTTTAGCCTACTTTGCAGACCAGTCCCCTTATGGAAGCTTCCCCTCTGCTGCCCTCTCCCCCTTCAATTCAGAACTCCCCTTGCCAGCATGGGACCTGCAGGGATGGTGTTGTCCTTTGGATCTTACTGTTTTGTTTTATGCTCTTGTTTAGATAGTTCATCTGTCCCCAGGTCAGGCTCCAGTCGCTGTCACCCCAGGAATGACCCAGTTAGGCTGGAGAAGCTACTATTTCAGACCGGTCCACCTTTGGAGTGGTGGGCGTGAAGCTTAGGAAAGTCCTGCTCTGACAAGGACCGCGGTACAGAACCACAGCCAACCTCCTAATGTCGAGGTGGCATTTCAGGATAAGGGTGGGTGGGAATCCCACTGGTAATTGAAAGCCCAGAATAATTCCCCGTTGCAGGGAGGAGTTTCATGTTGACTTCAGAAGACCAGGAAGCTGTTGGATTGTACAGTTACCATTTGCCAAAGACTCTTACATGATGAAATGTCTCTGCTTGGACACCTGTGCCCAGGGATGGGGTTTCTGTCCTCAGCCATCCCAGCAGCCCTGCACCAAGGGGCTCCATAGTCTTGACGAATTTTGTCCACACTTCTGTTATGGAATACCAAGTTTTTGCTGGAATAATCAACACGAGAACCAACATTTCTTAAGTGCCCATTCTGTGCAATGTGCTTTAGTACACATGCAGTTCATTGGCGTCACAGACCCTCGTATACCCCAAAGTAGGAGCCATTGTGTCCCTTTTTGCAGATGGAGATCTGAATTTAGAAAACTGAGACACGTTCCCTGAGATCTCCTAGCTAGAAATCGATGAGGTGGAAGTACAGCTTGGTTTGTGTGACTCCAGAGCTGAGGGCATTACCATAGGACATCACTCTGCGTTGCCCAGACCAGCCTGTGAGCATGTTGTTCCATTCTGCGCATGCATTTGTTTATCGACATGTCTGCTGGTGCAGGCTGGGACACGACATCAGGGAGGGTTTGATTCTGGGTTGTTGCAAAAACTAAGCTTAAAGTCGAGGAGTACTGTTGAGTATCTTAGCTTTGCTAGGAGGACACCCTCTCACATGGCTTTTTAAAATGCTATGTGCTGGGGCGCCTGGGTGGCCTAGTCGGTTGGGCATCTGCCTTCGGCTTGGGTCATGGACCCAGGGTCCTGTGATTGAGCCCCACATCTGACTTTCTGCTCAGTGGGGAGTCAGCTGCTGCTTCTGCCCCTTCCCCCACTCATGCTCGCTCTGTCTTTATTTCTCTGTCTCTCAAATAAAATAAAATTTAAAAAAAAATTGCTGTGCCCTGCAGTACATTTTCCCCACATGGCTTTTGCCTCCAGTGGAGGGTCCCAGGCTGCCTCGAAAGATGTTCCGTTGGCTCAGATAACCACTGTGCGAATTAAAGAGCACACACAAAGGCATAGTTACTTGGCACATCAGGTAAATGTCAGTTAACATTTCATGACGATATGTTCATTAATGCCATTTAATGCTGCATGATGGATTAGAGTGCTATACAAAATGTACCAGAAGATATGATTATGTGGCCTGAGTTTTTTGTTGTTCTAAGGCAAACACATTAGAATTTACACCTTTGTGTCTGAATACGTACCTTTGTACTTGAGTGTTATGTCTTTCAAAGCTGTGACCTCACCTCAGGAAACAGCATGCATATCTTGATCTCCCAACCATTGGCTTGAAACATTTTCAGAAGCCTTTCCTTTTTGGAAGTCTCAGATGAAAAAAGATGATTTTATTAAGTATTTAAATTGTGAAAGTAGGGGCACCTGTGTGGCTCAGTTGGTTAAGTCTCTGCCTTTGGCTCAGGTCATGATCCCAGGGTCCTGGGATGGAGCCCAAATCAGGCTCCCAGCTCAGCAGCGAGTCTCCTTCTCCCTCTGCCTCTGCCCCTCCCCTTGCTTATGCACGCACACACACTTTCTCTCTCTCTTTCCAGTAAATAAAATCTCTTCAAAAAATTAAACTATGAAAGTAAATTTGAAGTGTGAAAATGGCCTTAAGTTCATTAGAGCTCAGTTTGATTAAGAATTTGCGAATAAGCTTTGGTGATAGGTCTGCTATGGGTTAAAAAATGGTGTTTTAACTAAAAAATAAGGGTTGGGTTTGTTTTGTTTTACACTGTAGTGGTTGGCTCATTTATTAGAAGACTAGCCTTAAAGGCAGCCCCCAGAAGAAGGGTTCCAGGGAGCTCTTGACTTGGGACAGCAACTTTGGAACACTAATAGAGGCTGCAGAGCAGAAGTCTTAAAGGCAGGGTTTGGGGTGAGTAAATTCATCTTTACACCTAGTGTAGTAAGTAACCCCTGCTGCTGAGCTGGCATTTGGGGCTTGTGTAGCTGGTAATGGGGCCAGAAGCAGAAGGTTCCCTGCATCCAAGGAGTTGAAGCCAAAACCTGGCTTTGGATGTTGACTTGCCTTCCACGTCTGTTTACCCTTTGCGATATGTGGAAGTCAAATCTGAGAGTGTCAGCCTGTGTCAAGGGAAGGCCTTCAGGTGGCGTGGGAGACCTTCCTCTTTCTTGTATTGCCGTGGACGGCTGAGTGGCTAGAAAGCACCACTGAACTGGCACTCACTGGGGGTGGAGGAAAATGCATGTTCCCATGGAAAATGATGGAAGAAAGCTCAAGAGTTTCATCTCTTGAGGCTCATGATGACCAATAGGTTCATCTAGAAGGGATGGGCCCCCAAGCAGCCTTTGGATTATTTTTTACAGGTGGAAATTAGAGGTGCCATGTTCAGTATATCTGAGTTTGTCCTCGCTGTGGAAAGAGCATAGGGCTTTAGAATTTGGCTGGTCGGACTCCAGTGCTGCTCTCGATGGCTGGGTCGCCTCTGGTGTCATAACTAGAATTGCCTAGACTTCATTTCCCTCATCTGGAAAATCAGAACCCGGTTCCACTTCAGGATTGTTGGGAGAAAGGGTCCTAAGAGTTGCACATAGGAAGAGCCTAAACAGATGCAGACCTTCCACCTCCCCTCGGCCTTGGAGAGTGACACTAGAATTAACCCCATTGCCATGCAGAAGCCCCTGGTCACGCATCAGATATGCCACCTGCTGCGGGGGAAATGTCCCCAGTCCTCTGTGAGGTGAGGCTTGTACTCCTGAGAGGAGAATGGCCGGTTCTTCCCGGTTCTTCTCAGCTTTGAATAAGGCCAGCTGTTTAGCAGTCAGCCCCTCTGACAGACAAAGCTGCCTAAGACCCTTCCACCTCTTAAAAGCTTTTCTGGAGCTAACAGAGGCTAGCCTTAGCAAGAGGCACACCAGCACTTAGTGCTCAGGTGAGTAAAAAGAAACACCCAACGGAATGCTCTTTATGAACTTGATATTGATTACTGGTCATTTCCTGTTTGGATTTAAAGAAGGCCCACCTTCAGGTTTTAATTTGTTTGCCAAGTCCCTAGTTTTTACTATAGTCCTAGTGTCATCCTTGATCACACAGATCATTCAGGGAAACTTGGCCTGGATCCCTGACTTGGGGGTCCCAGTGAGACTGAGTTCTAGGCCAGCAGGGTCACAGGCAGGCTTCAGCAGAGTGTGTGGTGGCCATTGACTCTCACATTTAACCCCTGACTTTCCTTGAACCATCCCATTAGGTTCCCAGAGCTCTGATTCTCAGTTCCCATTAGAATTACCTGAGGAACTCTGAAAAAAATCCAGAAATATGGGCCGTGTCCCAAACAATCAAATTAGGGACCAATATTTTTTAAGAAATGAAACAAACTGCCAGGTGATTCCAGTGGACAGCCAAGTTGAGAAGCAGTGCTCTAGGTGATGGGATGAAAAGCCTTCTGCTACAGTTCCCTCCTGAGTTGACTTACTTTGGCAGGGTCATGAACTCTCTCCTCTAGGGATCACCTGGGGCCAGGGTGTCCCCTCTAGGGGCTGAACTGCCTGTTGCAGTCAGTAGTGAGGGAGGTCTCCGTGGCATATAGCTATTCTAACAACCTATTTTCTTATGAAACGTCTTCCACGAAGGTAAAAGAGAATAGTGGAGGGGATCCCATGCCCTCATCACCCAGCAGTCATTCCTGTTTCCTTTGCCTCTCTACACACACTTTCTGGAGAGGTGAGGGGTAGGCTGGAGGATTTTAAAGCAAATTCCAGACATCATTTCATTCATAAATACCTTCATGTACATCTCTAAGAGATTAAAGACTTTATTTTTTTTTTAAGATTTTATTTATTCATTTTACAGAGAGAGATCACAAGTAGGCAGAGAGGCAGGCAGAGAGAGAGAGGGAAGCAGGCTCCCCGCTGAGCAGAGAGCCCGATGCGGGACTGGATCCCAGGACCCTGAGATCATGACCTGAGCCGAAGGCAGCAGCTTAACCCACTGAGCCACCCAGGCACCCGAGATTAAAGACTTAAAAAAAAAACAGCCACAGTACCATTATCACACCTAAGAAAATGAACAGTAATTCTTTAATCTCATGTAATAGCAAATCCGTGTTCAGTTTTCTCCCAGTTTGTCACAAAAGTGCACTTATACATTTGGTTTCTTCCAATTAGGGTCCAAACGAGTATAATTCATTTTTAACAGTGTGACTTGCACCCTGGGGTAATTAAACCGTCATTGTGTGCGAGCACAGGTAATGATGCATCCGCAGGTCTGAGGAAAGGTGTAAATGGCGTTTGGCTCACCAGGTGTTTATGGGGTGGTCTCTCTTTGCCCCTTATCTTCCTTAGCCCTTCTGGTGAGACCTTGACCTGTCGTGGAGGAAGTACTCATTGAGGCCCCAGTCACAACCACTTTTGTGCGGCTCTGCTTCTGCCTGAAGGCATAGCTCATTTGGTAAGCTTAGAATAGAACCTCAGCCTGCTTGTAGAGTGTGAGTCAACTCTGTGGATGGTTTTGAATTTCCTGCTCCTTTGCTGAAGACAGTGACTGGGAAGGGCTGAAACTGCCTCTTGGGGGTCCTCCCTGGGCTCTGCTGAGGGGTCCTGCTGTGCTGGTTCTGTTGGACTTCACCTGGGACTTGTGCCCTGATGCAGGGACCAGCCAATAGCTCTCAGCCCTGCTTCCTTAGGGTGCAGATGGGTTCTGCGAGTCTTCCCCTCCAGCTGAACCTCTGGATTCAGGTCCAGAGGGAAGGAGAGGGTTACTTTCTGGCCTCTGAGGACAGAAAGAAAGCTACCTAACCCGCTGGCGCTGTGTTGGTACAGTGTGTCCCTTCTAAGAGCTAGAATGCTGTTAGGATTTCTTAGAGAGAGGTAGATGACTGGATGGCTCCTGGGATGAATGGGTGGCAAGTCTTTAGGGGGAGTGAGCAGGAGAAGATCAGGATAGAGAATGGGCAGTCTAAATAAGTGAACTCTGGCTCCCTGCGCAAATCTCTGTGTGCCTACCCCATATGCGTCATATCAAATCAGAATCTCCTATTTCCGGAACCATATTTTTTGCTTTAGAAAGGCTTTGTCTTGACTTTAAATGGGTTTGCAGTTGGAAGGTTTTTATTCCTTCTTTCTCTGTATCATGGTCCAGTTAATCACAGAGCAGTAAACAAGCATCTTAATATATAAAGGCAATTCTGATCTCTGAAGTTGTTTGTCACAGGATTGTTTTCAATAGCAAAAGGTTCAGAAGAACTTCAGTGTCCGTTAATAAGGGACTGGTTAAATCACAGTATATCTTTTTTTTTTTCCCTACTATTCCTTTCATTTTATTTATTTAACTTTTTAAAATTATTTTTATTAACATGTAATGTATTGTTTGACCCAGGGGTACAGGTCTGTGAATCGTCAGGCTTACACATTTCACAGCACTCACCATTGCACATACCCTCCCCAGTGTCCATAACCCAGCCACCC
Source organism: Mustela nivalis (assembly GCF_964662115.1). Lineage (NCBI taxonomy): Eukaryota > Metazoa > Chordata > Mammalia > Carnivora > Mustelidae > Mustela > Mustela nivalis. Next base: position 56,711,549 of record NC_139027.1, read on the forward strand.
TATCCCTACTTCCCAACCCCCAGCAACCCTCAGTTTGTTTTGCGAGATTGAGTCTCCTATGGTTTGTCTCCCTCCCGATCCCATCTTATTTAATTTTTTCTCTCCCTACCTCCCACGACTCCCTGCCCTGCCTCTCAAATTCCTCATATCAGACAGATCATATGAGAATTGTCTTTCTCTGATTGACTTAATTTGCTCAACATACTACACTCTAGTTCCATCCACATCATTGCAAATGGCAAGATTTCATTTCTTTTGATGACTTTATAGTATTCCATTGTATATATATATATATTTTACATCATCTTTATCCATTCATCTGTTGATGGACATCCAGGTTCTTTCCATAGTTTGGCTATTGTGGACATTACTGATATAAACATTCGGGTGCACGTGCCCCTTTGGATCACTACATTTGTATCTTTAGGGTAAATACCCAGTAGTAGTGCGATTGCTAGGTCGTAGGGTAGCTCTATTTTGAACTTTCTGAGGAACCTCCAAGCTGCTTTCCAGAGTGGCTGCACCAGCTTGCATTCCCACCAACGCTGTAGGAGGGTTCGCCTTTCTCTGCGTCCTCGCCAGCATCTGTCATTTCCTCACTTGTTAACTTTAGCCATTCTGACTGGTGTGAGGTGGTATCTCATTGTGGTTCTGATTTGTGTTTCCCCGATCCCGAGTGATGTTGAGCACTTTTTCATGTGTCTATTGGCCATCTGGATGTCTTCTTTGCAGAAATGTCTATTCATGTCTTCTACCCATTTCTTTAAATCATTTTATATATATATATATATATAATATATAATAGCATAAATATATAATAAATCACTATATATATATATATATATATATATATATATATAAAGATTTTGTTTATTTGACAGAGATCACAAGTAGGAGGAGAGGCAGGCAGAGAGAGATGAGGAAGCAGGCTCCCTGCTGAGCAGGACGCCCAACGCAGGGCTCGATTCTAGGACCCTGGGATCATGACCGGAGCCGAAGGCAGAGGCTTTAACCCACTGAGCCACCCAGGCACCCCAAATCACAGCATATTTTTATGGCAGAATATTGTACAGATGTAAAAAGGGAATGAATTAGTTCTGTGTTTCCGTATGCAAAGATTCTGAGGAGATAAAAAGCAAGCTCCAGAGCATGTAAATAATATATTTGTATAAACCCTAGAAGGATACACAAAAGACTTTCAAAAGATGGTTACTGTTGGTTTATTGGGTGGGAGAAGGACCAGGACAGGTGGGATGTGGCAGGAGTATACTTTTTTTTTTTTTTTAAGATTTTATTTATTTGAGAGGGAGAAAGAAAGAATGAGAATAAGCATGGGGGAGGGGCAGAGAAGAGGGAGAAGCAGCCCCTCCCCTTCTGCTGAGCAGGGAGCCCAACACAGGGCTCCATTCCAGGACACAGGATCATGACCTACACCAAAGGCAGGTGCTTAACCAACTGAGCCACCCAGGTGCCCCAAGGGAGTATACCTTTTTATATTTTGATTTATGATCATGAATATGTTACCTAGGCAGAACAATTAAATTTATATCCTGCAGATAAGTTGATGGCTTATCATGCCCCAGATAATCTTAGAGAAGCTTCTGACCACTCCTTAGCTGGTGTGTTCGGAAATGGATCAGTGAGCCTATGACCAGCCCATGGAATGTGTGCCATATTTTCCCCATGATGCCCTGCTCAACAGCAGATGATAAATATTTGCTTCTTTTCTGAAGCCCATGGGCTTTCCCCCTTCCTCACTCTGAACTAGAAACTGAGCTGACAACTGAAGTTTAACCAGAAAGGATAGGGAAGGTCTCTTGCCATGTCCTCCAGTGCAGTTGGTTTCCCTCTTACGGGGAGGAGAAGGTGTTGTAGGGGAAGCTGTGGGCCCGGGTTAGGGGAATTGGGATGGCTTACGTTCCCATTTCTTTTCTGTCCATGCAGTCTTTTGTTTCTCCCTTGGCATCCCGTGTGCCATATTGATTGTGTGTTTGTATTTATTTCCAGCTTCTACAGAGTGGTAGCAAAATCCCTTCCAGCTGAACTAGTCCCACCCTAGTAGCTAAGAATGTTCTGAGGTTAACACTTGCTCTGCACTTGCGGCACATTCTTAGTATTAGGGACATTTCCTCTAGGGCTCACAGGAAACAAACAAATGGAATGCATGGAACAGTTTTCTCCCTCTTGGGTGGAGAAAGAGGGGCAGAGAGAATCTTTGGGGGAGCCTTGAAGCAAAGAACATGGTTGGAGTGAACTTTGTTTAAAAGTATTCTGAAGGGACGCCTGGGTGGCTCAGTCGGTTAAGGGTCTGCTTTCGGGTCAGGTCATGATCCCAGGGTCCTGGGATTGAGTTCCGCATAGGGCTCCTTGCTCGGCAGGGAGCCTGCTTCTCTCTCTGCCTCTGCCTGCCACTCTTCATGATTGTGCGCGCTCTCTCTCTCCCTCTTTCTCTCTGTCAAATAAGTAAATACAATCTTAAAAAAAAAAAAAAGTACTTTGAAAAATGAAATTCAAGGACACTGAGGACCTATTCTTGGCTCTGCCACAAATGTACCTTCTATATTTTATTTCAGTTTGTGCATCCAGGGCTTGCTCTTTGGTTTTGCGTCTATAAACTAAGTGGGACCTCCATCCGTTGTCCATTCTCCTCACTATTCTGTTTTAGCTATCTGGTAACTAATTTTAATAAAACTTGAAGGCCGTCCTGTTAAATGACAACTAAATGAAGAGAGTGAGTAAGCTCTCCTTGGTACCTTTTCTTCCTTGAATGAATACTACAGTGAGTACTGTTCTAGGAGTGAGTACTCAGAAGGTTGAGGTTTGATCGGGGATTTATTATATCACGCACAGGTCTTGTCTTCTTTCGAGAAGAGCTGTACACATAATGAAAACCGCATGTGGTCATAATCACCCTTGGCAGCTCTGCAGGAAGCCAGCATACAGCCTTCCCCCTCTTCCTCCAGTCTTCAGAAGGATCACTATATTTGTGAGAGAACACCAAATGAAGTAGTTGACTAGTGTTCCTGGTCTGTGTTGAAAGATGAGTGGCTACTTCATCTTTAAATACCAAGATCCTACCAAGGGTAGCAACAGACTGGGAGAGGCACATAGACAGTCGGTCCCCAAATCTTGATGAATTCTAGGGTGCATGTGTTCATCAAGAAGAGCCTCTTCTCTCCTTGAATGTACGCAGGCTCTGGGTTCTGTTCTCTTGTTCAGTTGGAAGGCTAACTATGCATATATGAGCTTCCCCTATAAGGCACTTGCCTTAACTACTACAGAGGGCCAGGTTCTTCTCTTGGTGAGGCACTTTGGATTCTCCCCTTTCCTCTTTCAGGAAGTTTTATTATGACTGCTGTTAGGGATTCCTGAGAGGGGAAGATGCTTTGAAAGGTGGGGCCAAAGTCAATGATCTGTAAGCCTATCTGATCACTTTGCACTCTGATGACCAGCAAGCCCTAACTCAGATTCATTGGCCCATTTTTTTAATGGGCTAAGAGCTAAAGTGCTTATGGCAAAGTCAGAAGCAATTTCCAGAGTAATCAGGAGTTTTTGGCTGTTCTTCTGGTGATGTATTTAGCCTGGCACCTCAGAATTGTAGTGCAAGTAAATATTCTGGATACCATCATCTACTTTTCTTGTTCTGGAATTATTTCTGACTGCCTTTCAGAAACCAAAAGTTAACAGTGTGACAGAATTGAGGGATGATTTTGGTTTCTTGCTAGGTGGGTAACGTAGACACAGAGTCAAAAGTCACAAGCCCAGTTCTGGACCCTAGAGCTAAATTTGAACAAAAAATTTAGTTTCCTCATAGGTCAATTGTGATTGGTCTAGAACTAGAACTCTAAGGTTTGCTTTAGCATTCTAGGCTGCTCTTCTAGTTCTTTAGTTAATATCTGATCCATAAGATGTGAAACCCATAAATTATTTATTTGCCTCCTCCCCTGGGGTGCTGAATCAAAGAACTAAAAAAAATCTTATTAAGACTTAGACACAATATCTTTTGTTTTTATCAGAAATGAATAAATAGAAAAATAGGGAAATGTTTCCCAGTCATTTTTGTAATGGAGTTCAGACAGTGACAAATACATCAAATCAGTAAACATGGCTCACATATCTGTAGATGCCTCTAATGCTCTTACTTTCTACCACTTGAATGCCATTTCAGGTGAATGTTTTCCTTTGCATTTTCTAAGTATTCTAGGATGAACTTAGCACGTTTTGTAATGAAGAAGAAAACAGATTACAAACCTTTGCTAGTACCTTTCTGTCACTTCCTCCTTCCATCTAACTTTTATCTCCACCCCCTATTTAAGCCAATAAAGGTTAATCTGTTTCTTGAATGAAATGAAAGAAACTCTGGTCTACCAGGGGCTTACCATTTGTTAGACATTGAGCTACAAAAATGAAAATAACCATCTTTTTTTGAGAGTCTCAAGTCCAGTGGCAAAGGGGACATGCAAGTCACAACAAAATGCTGTCATCCTGGCACTGATTGTCATGAAGACAGAAGAGAATGTACTAGCCTCCGTTTCCTACCTCCGGTCTCTAGGATAGAAGTTCTGTGAAATTGCGAGGCTCAGTGCTTACATATGATATGGCCACAGTCAGTGTTGACATTAGCTGCTATTGTTGACCAATGTTGTTTGTAAGGAAAAGACAGTTCTAGCTTTGGGGCAAGAGCCACATCCTTTTAAACTGGTGTGTTCATTTAGGCTGGCCTCTTGGATCCAGGGTCAGAACTTATCTTGTCCCGTCCTCCCCCTCCCCGCCCCTGTCTTCTGTTCTTGATCCGCCAGCATTGCCAGCTTGCTTTCCACTCCCATCTCTTCTCTCTTCCCACTTGTATTAGTAGGCGGTTTTCTCATGTAGCCCTTACCAATACATGCCTTGTAGAATTCTTGGAGTTTCATGGATGCCTGAGTGGCTCAGTCGGTTAAGCATCTGCCTTCTGTTCGGGTCATGATCCCAGAGTTCTGGGATCCAACCCCACATTGGACTCCCTGCTTAGTGGGGAGTCTGCTTCTACCTCTGCCCCTGCCCCTCCCCTTGCTTATGCACGCACACGCTCGCTTGCATGTTCTCTCTCTCTGTCAGAGTAAATAAAATCTTTTTAAAAAAGAATTCTAGAGGTTCAAAGATTGGATTAGTTTAAGCCCTACATGTTCCAGACAAGGGAATTGAGGCACCAAGAAAAGTGACCCAAAAGCATGTAACAGTGGTAAAGTTCAGCTCAAGCTGCTGCCTCCCGACAATGAATTTGTAGGATTTCTGACTCCAGTATTGTGTGCTGTTTAAATAGGTGAACAATTGAAGAGCATTGTTGAGAGTTCTCAGAAGAGATTTCTATTTCCACAACTGAAATAGACACATCTGACAGAAGTGGCTTCCATGAGAAAGGTTTGCTTAGCTAGCAAGCTACCATTATCTTGGATAAGTTCATTGTGATCAGCGTTATGGTAAGTGGTAGATTTAAGACTTCCTAGAATTATACAGCCTTTAAGCATCTTCAGGTCTCATTCTGTCCTGCAGTTAAGGAAACAGCCAAGTGGGCTGGCTAAGCTGATGGCAGATTTGGGTCCGGCACACTCCGTCTGTGTCATGAGCCTTATGGTGCGACTGTGTCTTGAAGAATGAGCTAGCCAGCCTTAAGCATCTTCCAGACACAGACCTCACTGTTCCGCATGGTGGATTTAAATACACTCACTGGTCACCCATTGGGCACTCCCCACATTCCCTTTCCAGGTCTTGAGGCGCTCTCATCCATTGAACTTAAAATTCCACGCCCAGATGTAGGCTTGGTTTCTCTCTTCAGTCTGTCTCTGAGGCCAGGCCCTCTTGCCCTGTTTGCTCTCCAAGCTTGAGGGTTAACATGGTCTTCGAATGAATGCCTGGCCTCTGGCGTGGCCATATCCACAGAACCCTGAATGCTCTTACTTCTTCTTGCTGAGCAATCCCTTGCCTCCTTTCCTGATTTCCCAGAGTGACTTTTCCCATGTTTCTGATATAGTTTGGATTCCTTCTTCCACTTTGTATCCATCCTGCCCTGTTTGTGTAACATCTTATGCTGGAGGAAATCAGGCTCTCTGGACTATTAGTTCATCCCCTTGTTTTTACTCCATACAGACCAGGCACAAAATTTGTGGGTGTGTTGGTTTAACCATAGGGAATACCCCATACCAAGTGGGCACTGGGTGAATGTCCATTCCCTTAACCTTTCCTTAAAGAAATCTTGCCAAATCCACCAGCCTAGGCCTGAAAGATCCTCATATCATAGCGTTTATTATCTTTTATTTAATATATATATATATATGGTGTGCCTGGGTAGCTCAGTTAGTTAAGCATCCAACTTTTGATTTTAGCTCAAGTGGTGATCTCAGAGTTAACAGCAGTAGGCTCCATGCTCAGCGGGGAGTCTGCTTAAGATTTTCTCTCTTTCCCTCTGTCCCCACCCCTGGCCCCCACTCTTGCACGTACATGTGTGCACACTCTCTTTCTCTCTCTCTCTCAAAAAAGAAAAAAAATCAGCTAAGTGTAATAGCTCACATGCATGTAATCAGTGCAGGTCTCTCTGACTCTGACCAAGCTAAAATCCCCAAAATAACTGTGAGCTTTGGAAAGTGCCTTATTTTACCCCTGTGCCCGCCAGTTACACTTTACAGAACATGGCTGAAAACTGGCTTAGTCTCAAGTGCGACTTGTCATTTTGAGTACGTCTCTGGAATCCTGTTCCCAGTAAGTAACTAGAAATCATCTGCCTCCCCCTTCTGTTTCTTTAACAGCCCTAGCCCTTAGCATCCGTGTTGGCATTTAACACATGTAATTTTCTATTGGGTAGACCTTGCAAAAATGTTGATATTTGCCAGTAAGGCAGCAAGTGGCCACCAGAAAGGCTGTGTATCTTAAGTCCACCTTAAGTTTTAATCTCTATCCAAACAGCTGGCTAGGACCTTTTTTTTTTTTTTTTTTTTTTTTTTAAATAAGAGAGCTAACTGAAGGCAGTTAGAATGGTTCCTTTTGTTCAAATTTCCTCTCCCAGAGACCAGTCCCAGGACTCCCTTCACCTGCATTATCCATTAATGCAGTGGGTTCATTTTCCCCCAAATAAACAAGCTTTCCTGCCAAAGAAAACAGGCAGCGTGATTAGATGCAGGGACGTGCCTTGGGACGTGCATCTGAGGCATGTTCTTCATTTTTCTTTTTCTTTTTTTTTTTTTTTTAAGATTTTATTTATTTTATTTGACAGACAGAGATTACAAGTAGGCAGAGAGGCAGGCAGAGAGAGAGGGGAGGATGCGGGGCTCGATCCCAGGACGCTGGGATCATGACCTGAGCCGAAGGCAGAGGCTTTAACCCACTGAGCCCCTGTTCTTCATTTTTCTGTGGTGCCCTCAGTCTCTACTGGACTCTTGTCCGCAGTGATAATATTATGGCAGCCTTCGTTTCCAAAGGCCCCTCAAGTTGTAGTAATACCGCCCATGGTGGTCCAGCCCTCTTGAAAGCATCCTTCATTTCTGTTTGCTTGGTTTCCTGAATGCCTCTTCCAGATCATCTTTCACCTCTTGCTTCAAACTCTGGGGACACATGTGGTTTCGACATAATGCACAGATGTAACTGGGGTGGGAGAAGCATGGCTGTGGGCTCATGCACATCACACACACATCTGAAATAGGGAGGTCTTCCTCTGTGAGTGGGCTGGTCAGGAAGGAGCAGAGGTGGAGAGGCCGGCCACAAGACAACGCACTGTGGTGTGTGTTGGGCGGTGTATGGAAAGCGTGAGCTCCAGTGCTCGCGGGCCAAGTCATCGTTAAGAACACCCGTCTGTTTGGTTTCTAAATTGAGACATTGAATAGAGTAAAGGACCAACCACCGAAACTTCTTGAGGGGAAAGACCCGATTCTTTTTTTTAATGTATTTTTTTTTTATTTTTATTTTTTTAAAGATTTTATTTATTTATTTGTCAGAGAGAGGGAGAGAGAGCGAACACAGGCAGACAGAATGGCAGGCAGAGGCAGAGGGAGAAGCAGGCTCCCTGCCAAGCAAGGAACCTGATGTGGGACTCGATCCCAGGACGCTGGGATCATGACCTGAGCCGAAGGCAGCCGCTTAACCAACTGAGCCACCCAGACGTCCCAAGACCCGATTCTTTAACCACTAAATGGTTGATCACCAGGGGTTGGGAAACTTTTTCTTTTAAGGTCTAGTTAGTAAATATTTTTGGCTCTGGGGACCATGGGGTTTCTGTCACAACTGCTCAGCTTTGCCTTTGTGGCCGTAAAGCAGCGCTGGACGATACATAAACAGACCAGCATTTCATGGAGGGCCAGAATTTGCCCACCCCTGCCAACCTGAGTTTGTAAGACTTAGAAAGATCCTCACCATTGTCGTTGGCGTAAATTAATAAGCGCTCTGTATGTGGCCAGGCCCCACACTACGAAGCACGTGTTATGAGTGATCCCATTTATCCCATTCAGAACAATTCTGTGAAGTTATTAATATTATACCCATTTTACTGATAAAGAAGCAGAGGCTTAGAGAAGAAGGGCCAGGCTGGATTTTGAACCAAGACCGCTTGACTTCAGTTTCATGCTCTTTTACCACTGCACAGTACAGCCTGTAGATTACGTCATCAATGTCCACATTTGCTTTTAGAGCTCGACATTAGCCAGTATTTGGACGTTAGCCTCTCCCCATGCCCCTTAAAAAGCCCAAAACATACAAACAAATTGTTGTTAGAAACTCTTACACAGATTAATACGTGGCAGAAATTTAAAACGAGTCCATAAACAAGTTGTAAAAAATGAAAGCAGTATTCTGCTTCTTAAATACCCAAGGAATGTGGGAGCTGAGTATATAAAGGCCTGGGGCTCTCAGGCCAGAGGCACCCAGGCCGGCTTCCAGGTTCCAAGAGCTAGTCCTCTGAAAATGTGGAGGTAGAGCTGGGCCTGGAACAAGCTACTGTTCTTGGGATGGCTTCACCCAGGGCCGTTCGATTCAAAACCGGCTCTGGTATGAGCTGTTAACCTCCCCCAGCCCCCCGACACACACACACACACACACACACACACACACTCACACACACTATACAGGCTCCTCAGTTGTCCCCAATGGTGTGCCGGTCTGAGGTGGTCAGGGGAGACTGGATAGCACGTGCCTCAAGTTGCTTGCTGAGCAGTGGTGGTCATTTCTTTTCTACCGAGTAGAAATGTTCATTAAAGCTGGCAGAAATCAGGTTTGGATGCCTTTTGTTGTTACAGTAAGTAAGGTGTGTTCTGAAGGAAACTAAAGAGTAAAGATCAGGGGGAAAATTCATATCCCTCCTACAGCAGCGTTTCCCAAAATGCTTTCTTCTACTTGTAGGGATGGTAACGGGGGAGGAGGTTCCTGTGGTCAGATAAACTTATGAAATGCAAGACTAAACAAACAGTATTCTCGAGGATATAGTTTCCCAAAATGTTTGTTTGGTTGTTTTGTTTTGGGATTGTCTTATAAAATTGTTTATAAAGATCATCCTTAATCTTAACCCAGAGTCCTTACCTAATGTTGGCATTTTGGTAAATTTCCTTTATGCTCCAAGATTTTTTTTTTTTTTTAAATGGATGAGGTGACAGCCGCAACAACTATGGTGGTCACTAACTCTGAAACAGATCTTTTAAAAAGGGGGTGTATGTATTTTCTTTGTTTTGTGTGTTTAAGTATTTCATCGTCATTGATAAGTTATAAGAATAACGTGAAAGGACTCTCTTTTATTTGTTACCTCTACTAGATGGGAAAGTTTTTGTTTAAGATTTTATTTATTTATTTATTTATTTATTTATTTATGAGAGAGAGAGAGAACGGATGCACAAGTGCATGCATGGGGAGGGGCAGAGGGAGAGGGTGAGAATCTTGAGCAGACTGTGCTGAGCATAGAGCCCAACACAGGGCTTGATCTGACAACCCTGAGATCATGACCTGAGTCAAAACCAGGAGTCTGACTGAGCCACCCAGGTACCTCTGAAGGATTCTTCTATATCCAGTTCCCCATTTGTTAACATTTTACCATAATTTCCATATTCTCATTCTCTGTGTGTGTATTACTGCCATCACTTTTATATATTTTTTAAAATTTTATTTATTTACTTGTCAGAGAAAGAGAGCACAAGCAGGGGGAGCTGCAGGGAAAGGGAGAGGGAGAAGAAGGCTCTCTGCTGAGCAAGGAGCCTGATATAGAACTCGATCCCAGGACCCTGGGATCTTGACTTGAGCTAAAAGCAGATACTTAACCGACTGAGCCACCCAGGCACCTCTACTTTTTATATATATATAATTTTTTTTTAAGATTTTATTTATTTATTTGACAGACAGAGATCACAAATAGGCTGAGAGGCAGGCAGAGAGAGAGAGGGAGGAAGAAGGCTCCCTGCTGAGCAGAGAGCCCGATATGGGGCTCCATCCCAGAACCCTGGGATCATGACCTGAGCTGAAGGCAGAGGCTTTAACCCACTGAGCCACCCAGGCACCCCTACTTTTATATTCTTAATTAAATTTGAGTTATACATTCTTTAATGAACTTTATACTTATTTCTTGAAGATACTTGCAGAAACTCATGTAAGACTAGAAATTTATGATTCCCCCCATTTCTGCCTGTTGCATTAAGACAAATCATTGCTTTGCAGGTGTGTGAAAGGTTTTCCTTAAGTTGCAAGGGGACATTTTGATAAGCCTATAGTTAGAAGTCTTTATGAGGAAAGAACTTGTCAGAACCACAGAAGGCTTCGGCTCAAGCCTACACACAGTCCTGACCAGTTTGGATTCATGAGGCTCTCTCTTGACATTGTGTGGGGACTTAACAACCCTTTGCTGCATGCTTTCCATCTGCTTGGGCAGTGTTCTTTGAGGATTGGCCTTGACTACTAGCTGAAGTGGGAGCCTTGACCTGACACACCCTCCTGTCCTTTAGTTTTGGAAAGAAAGGGAGCAGTCCAGAGGTCCCAGGCTTTTCATAGAATGTCTGTACTTTAAGTGTCCTGCGGTGACTTGTCACACTTTCAGAACATATCAACAAGGACGATTTTTTTCAACAACATCTAGTTTCAGTAGTGGTTTTGTTTAACATACATTGGAGCTTCCATATCTGGGTTTTTTCCAGGCATGAAATCAAAGCTCTCTTCTTCCCTCAGATGGTTAAGGGAGTCGAGCAAACACTGCCACCTTACAAAGAGATGTATTGGTGTAAGGAGACTATGGATGTGACTTACGTAACCTCTCATGGAGTGTTTCCAAAACCATATAAGGAAGCTGGAAATAGTAACCTCTCCCTTCTAATGTCAACATTGAGCTCACAAATGAGGCTGGGGCCTGTGTCCGCAAAGGAAACACGAAGAACATCAGATAGTCTTGGGAGGAGAGAGCAGGAGGCGTTTGTTCACTGGGTGGATGCAGCCCTCATGGTGGCCTTTGGACACGTGTGCCATACCTTCAAGCTGGAAGTTCCCACACCCATGGTGACTGGGTTGCACTGTGTGCACGTACGATAAGCCCATACCTAACTAGAAAAGTGCCTTGTTCGGGTACAAACTAGACTGTAGGGACTGGGGGAAAAATTTTTTTTTTAATTTTTAAAAACATTTTATCATTAAAATCTTTAGATACTCAAAAGAAGAGAGACTAATACAGCCAATCCCCATATTACTTACTGCACGGTGATCAAGATTTTACCACATTTCCTTACCCTCCCCCCACCTTTGGTAAAATATTCATAACAGATCCCAGCTAGCAGCACATCATTTCATCCCTAACATACTTTCTCTGAGTAGACATTTTCTGAGTACAGTGCCGCTCTCCGAACTTGACAGAATTAACCAGGACCCAAATTTTGATGTGTAGTTTTTACAAAGCTCCTGCAGCTAGGTTCCCTTAAAACATAAGAATTGACAGCATCCGTGCCTATACTGATTCACTGATTTCTTAAAAGAGTTTGTGGCCGGGAGTAGGGGGTGGTCCTTGCTTTCAGCTCTGAACCAGGTTATTGGGATTGGAGATGCGGGCGGGTAAGCAATTTGCAGTTGTGGTTCCTGGCTTGGAATCTCAGGTATCGAGCTATGCCATTTGCTTCCTGGGCATTTCGTAGTATCATCAATGATTGATAATCAGAACTTACAGGAATTTTTTTTTAAACAATATTTTAATTGGAAAAGACATCTGTCAGCTGTCACGCTTCCAACTTCCACTTTTGAGAAGCAGGATGTTGAATGTGAGTAATGACACAACAGGCCTATAAAATGCGGACTAACCCTCCGATGACTCATCCAATACGATGCAGTATATTTGTCAAGGAGACTGAATCATATATGGGGGGAACCACTCTTCAAGCAGCCAGCTGGTTCTCAGGTCCGCAAGAGACCATCCATTTTTATCGGAAGCTTTATAGTAGCAATAATGCTAATACCCAGCACTCGGGCTCCACAATGTAGAGGAAATGGCATCACCCAGCAGGTATGTGCTTACTGTTTACGTGAACTTTATTTTCTCCTTGTTCTCTTCTGCCTAACCTTTTTGATAATGTGACAGTTTTTTAAGGGAGGAAACAAAAGTATTCTAATTGGAAGGCACTGAACGCTGAAGTGTGTGTGCCTGTGCTCACATGCAAGGACAGATAGGTTACCACTGTTCCTTGAAAGGACAGAGGTCTTGTCCACTCCTCTCCCTCTCTGCAAACAGATTTCTCCTTAGGTATTCAGGTAAATTCATCCCTTTTATTAAGCCCTGAGTTTAAAAGGCTGCCTAGGAAACAGCTTTTGCAGAGGTGGTGTTTCTTTTGGGTGGATAGCTCAAAACTTTAATAAATGAATGAATGAAAGAAAGAGCAAGCAGAGGTGAGCTAACAGATACAGTCTAATAGTAACAATTGTATTTATTATGTTGGATTTATTTTCAATATTGTGATTTTTCTTACCTCCAAGATACACAACTTAATGCAAGAAAGCTTTAACCCTGTACTGAGTAACTGTGTCTAATTTTTGCAAATGATAATTTGTTCATACCAAATTCATGCATTAACTTTTCTAGGTGGGAGAAAGGGTAGTGGGGGTTTAGTAACAACATTTAATTATAGCTTTCACATGATCTGAAGGATTGTTCTGCATAATTGGGAAGCTGTGTCGCCTGTCTGACCTCTCTTTCTTCACTTACTAAATTTAAACAATGCCTGACTTGTGAAGGCACAGATCTTGTTTATTTGAGTATATTAAACATTCCTCTTTGTGTTGACAGTCCATTCGGTATCTCCTCATATTTTAAAAAAATACTTCTTGTGTCCTACTTGTTAGGGACAGATGCTATAGTTAGTTTATAGTAGTACTATTTATGCTTTTCTAGTCTGTCTGTCCAGAATGGGTAGAGACCTATAACACAACTACCCACAAATTTGCCTAAGACTGAACATTTGTGGAACAGTCCATCGATGCGGGTAAATGCTGTTATCACTCAGAAAGCATTAAACAGATCTAGGCTTACCGAGCTGGAAAGGTAGGCGGTCTTTGTTTCTCTTCCCCTTTCTTGTAAAGCCCATAATAATGACTTGTTTTCTTTGAGGGATGTGTATTCTAAACTGTCCCTAAGTGTATCAAATTTACCTATTTACATTCAGAAATTCAGATAATAGGGAAAAGCAGCATGAAGAGAGTTTGTTTTGTTTCTCTTCTGTAGATTAAGAGGTACACTTTTATTAGAATGGCCAGTTTGTTTTTGAAGACAGGACCATCTCCAAATTTCATTAATTTTGCATTCTATAAATGAAAGCCACCTGTTATGCTGTAACATGCTAATTATGGTAGAGGACAATAATGAAGAAGAACAGTATTTGAAATATGTGGGGGTTTTGCTAAGAATTTTCCTGCCCACATCTGTAGTGCTTATTTTTATATGTGTATGTGTATACATGCATATATAGTGCATATTTAATAATAGCATTTGGTGGTATTAAAAAATACTTCAGATTCAAAGTAAGCCTTTTTATTCCTTCTCATTAACTTTTTTTTTTTTTTAAGTTGTAGAAGAAAGGCTGCTTTAAAAATGTTGGCTTGAACTAAAGCCTGAATTTGTGATTCTCTAATAGATGAGGTTCTCTTGCTGGTTTGGTGGGCACCATTGGTTCAAGTTTCTCTTGGTCAAAAGTTACCAGAAAAATCATGGGACCTAAATATATGAACTAAAGACAGAATAGCTCATTTGCTCTGATTTCACTGGAATCTTGGGTTCCACTTTATCATTTTTTCCCTTTAATACCTCCAGAAAGTGGTTACAGGCAGGTGTATAAAAACGTTTGGTCTAAAATTCTCGGTGAATTGGCATTGTCTTGCTTTCCCTGTGCTCTGCGTGGTTGAGACTCAAGTCCTGTCCAGATCATTTTAGGGCAGTGCAGATTTCATTCAGCTTTGGTTTTTTTACCCACTCAGAGCTCCTTGATGACTGTGATTTGGCGATGACTGTGATTTGGCAATGACAGTCACCCCTAGGCTTGTGGCCGCCGCTCTCGGAAGCTCTCAGAGGCCCCTGTGCTGTTGAGCACCATGTGCTGTTGGTCCCGAGTGACCACATGGTTTTCAGATCCTTCTTTCCCTTTTGAGGGAAAAGGAATACAGAGCCATGGGCCGGTACCAAGGATATCGTTATCGTTCAACTTAGAAGTGATCAGTAGGTATTGAGTGAGATGCAGCCTGTGTTCAGAGCTATGTGCTGGATGGTGGTAAATTAAAAAATGCTTGTTATGTGGGCCCAGCCCTGTTCTTGCTCTCATTCCCTCTTCAGTGGGGATTCATCGTTACTGGTGGTAGATTCCTCCCGGGTTTTCTTTTATTCATAGATTTACTGGAGTCTATAATCTGGAGCCACTAATTGCTCTGTGTAGAAGCACCTTTTAGCTATTCCCTCTTGGTTCTTCGGAATCTAACACTTCTTGGATGGCTATCGAGAAAGAACTGCCCTACTAAAAAAAATACCTTTAATAGTTTTGGAGGCCATGTTTTTGAAGCCAAGTGGACTGACAACCTCAGACGAAGGATTGATTGATTGGTTGATTTTCCTCCTTGAGGAGAGTGGCAGTCGGGGAGAGCATTTGAATCCTCAAAACTTAGAGCATTGAGATTTTATTGAATTGGAGCAGATTAGTATACATCAAGGACATTTTTTCCTTATCTTTGAGAGTTGAAGATTCCTGCCCACTTCAGCATCTATTAAAATTATACTTTAGGGGTGCCTGGGTGGCTCAGTGGGTTAAAGCCTCTGCCTTTGGCTCAGGTCATGATCCCAAGGTCCTGGGATCAAGCCCCTCCTTGGGGCTCTCTGCTCTGCAGAGAGCCTGCTTCCCTTCCTCTCTCACTGCCCGCCTCTCTGCCTACTTGTGATCTCTCTCTGTCAAATAAATAAAATCTTAAAAAAATAAATAAATAAATAAATAAAATTATACTTTAATGACTCAAAGCTATACTGAATTCAGGAACCAATTAATAAAAACATTGTTTGTTTATTTAAAATCACCATAGACTAGGGCACCTGGCTGGCTCAGTCAGAAGAGCCTGGGACCCTTAATATCAGTGACATGAGTTTGAGCCCCATATTGGGTGTAGAGATTACTAAAAATACGTAAATACATAAATAAAATCGCTATAGATAATCGGCATTTTAAAAACACTTACTTGTGGGGCGCCTGGGTGGCTCAGTGGGTTAAGCCGCTGCCTTCGGCTCAGGTCATGATCTCAGGGTCCTGGGATCGAGTCCCGCATCGAGCTCTCTGCTCAGCAGGGAGCCTGCTTCCCTCTCTCTCTCTCTCTACCTGCCTCTCCAACTACTTGTGATTTCTCTCTGTCAAATAAATAAATAAAATCTTAAAAAAAAAAAAACACTTACTTGTGTTTAGAGACATCTGTTTCGTGAGTTTATAATGTTTCATGCTGTACAGGTGGATGATCTGTATGACTGGCAATAACTGTAGCCCCCAAGGGGAGAGCTGGGCCTGTCCATTTCCTCTTGTCTACTTCCCACTGTTCTGCAGTTAAACTGTCCTCCTTATGCCTGAGGTTATAGGGAGGACATCCTGCCTACATAGTGGGTGGGATTAATAGTACTTGTAGGTAGATCTTACGTCATTATCTGGAAATAACAGCTTTCTTGTTGTAGCTCAAAAATGCCAGAGACAAGCACAGAGCAGCCTTCTTAGTACATAAACCCTACTCTTAAGGACGCTTAAATGGGGTGGGACAATTATGGAAGCCATACCCCTTCCCAGTCAGATTCTTAATCGCCGACATTTCTTTGTAATTAATGATCACCATAGAGAAAGTGAATGCTTGAGAATGAGACTGGCACTTCAGCCCTTCCTGAAAGAGCATTTGGCTTACATGACAACTCTACCTTCCTTGCCTCACACTCTAGGAGCAGCATGGGGAGTTAGCTACGTCGTCTTCATAGCGCTTAGTATGCAAGAAACTGCAACAAGATACTATCTCTTTGCAGATTTCAACCCAAGAGGTGACTTTCAGTTTTCAGTGCTAATTCATGCTGTTGCAAAGATTTTTCACATTGGAGATGTCCAGCCTGGGTTTGGGTTTTTTTTTTTTTTGTGGTTTTCTTTTAAACACATGTGCCTTGTACCCATCCAGTGAAAGAGAGGGGTTGCCTGCCCTTGCTCTAGCCCCACGAGGCCTGCTGTTTGACTGGGCCTCTTGAATTCCATGAAATGGAGCGCAGACAGCATGTGTCATAAAGGCTGCTTGGGAAGGGTGAAGAGCAAAATTAGTGCCTGTGGGTGGGCATGTGTTCTCATCACATCGCCAAAGAACTGCAGTGTGCAAAATCTGGCAGGAACTTGTTCCAAAGAAAAATAAAACAGCCCCTTTTTTCCTGCTTTGAGAAATATTAAAAAACATCACTAACCCTCATGTTGAAGAAATGGAACTGTTAGAAAATCTTTGTGATTGTGTGCGTGTGTTTTAATAATCTTAGAAGGTTAGTAAAAAGGGACTAATCATAAATATTTTTTAGGGATTCTGTAACTTTTGTAAACATCATAAGCCTTCTATTCAAATATAATCAGTTAAGGATGAGGGAGGGGAATTTGTTAGAGCTAACAATTAGGGAAAAGTCCATTATATTTAACTTTCTTCTGTCCTTTGATGTGATTTTGTAAGAAGAACTGTTTTTATCTCAGTAAAACCAATTAC
This sequence comes from Mustela nivalis, assembly GCF_964662115.1. Classification (NCBI taxonomy): domain Eukaryota; kingdom Metazoa; phylum Chordata; class Mammalia; order Carnivora; family Mustelidae; genus Mustela; species Mustela nivalis. The sequence continues at coordinate 56,728,751 of NC_139027.1, forward strand.
AAAGGAAACGTTTGTGTTTTTCATATATGTGATTTGCCTTGTATCCAAAAGAACAAAGCATAGGCCACATTTACATTTATATTTGAGGCACAAGATCTTCCTTTTATAGTTACTTTGTGAAGGTCTTGCAAATTTGTTCTTAGTTCCTCATAGTGTAGAAGAATATTTCATAGCTTAAAGGCTGCTCATGATGTATATTTTGCACAATGGACATATGTTGACTTGATAATGGAGGGGGGATTTTGTTGATTTTGTTTTGTTTTAAAGATTTTATTTTTCAATAATCTCTATACCCAACATGGGGCACGCTTACAACCCTGATATCAAGAGTCTCGTTTTGGGGTGCCTGGGTAGCTCAGTGGGTTAAAGCCTCTGCCTTTGGCTCAGGTCATGATCCCAGGGTCCTAGGATCGAGCCCCGCATCGGGCTACCTGTTCAGCGGGGAGCCTGCTTCCTCCTCTCTCTCTGCTTCCCTCTCTGCCTACTTGTGATCTCTGTCAAATAAACAAATTAAAAAATCTTTTTAAAAAAAAGAGAGAGAGAGAGAGAGTCTTGTTTTGTACTGACTGAGCCAGCCAGGTGCCCCTGGTCGTTTTGTTTTTTTTTTTAAAGATTTTTGGCGTTGAGGGGGAGTTATTTATTTATTTGACAGACAGAGATCACAAGTAGGCAGAGAGAGAAGAGGAAAAAGGCTCCTTGCTGAGCAGAGAACCTGATTCAGGGCTCGATCCCAGAACCCTGGGATCATGACCCAAGCCGAAGACAGAGGCTTCAACCCACTGAGCCACCCAGGCACCCCTTGTTTTATTTTGTTTTTTTAAGTGCCAATGTTTCTTTCTTTCTTTTTTTTTTTTTTTTTAAAGATTTTATTTATTTATCAGAGGGGGGGGGGAGAGCGAGCACAGGCAGACAGAATGGCAGGCAGAGGCAGAGGGAGAAGCAGGCTCCTGCTGAGCAAGGAGCCCGATGTGGGACTCGATCCCAGGATGCTGGGATCATGACCTGAGCCGAAGGCAGCTGCGTTATTAACCAACTGAGCCACGCAGGCGTCCCCCAATGTTTATTTCTTAAAGACTACGGAAACTTCCTTAGCCAAAGCCCAAATTTCTTCATCTGGGATCCTTTTTTTTTTTATTTTTTTATTTGACAGAGATCACAAGTAGGCAAAGGGAGAGAGGGAAGCAAGGCTCCCCGCTGAGCAGAGAACCCGATGCAGGGCTCAATCCCAGATCCCTGGGATCACCACCCGAGCAGACAGCAGAGGCCTTAACCCACTGAGCTACCCAGGCGCCCCTGGGATCCTTCTTGAGTCAGTTTATTTCAAGTATCCTCTTTTGTTTTTCAAATTTGTTGTTTTGTTTTGTTTTTAATTAATTATGGCCAGATAAATAGGAAAAATAGACTATCTTGGCCATTTTTTAGTATGTGATACATTTGTGTTCATTATACATTGTTGTACAACTGATCTTCAGAACTTCATCTTGCAAAACTAAAACTATAGCTATTAAACAACTCTCCATTTCCCCCTCATCTTAGACCTTCACTGTCGCCATTCTACTTCTGTTTGTATGAATTGGACTACTTTAAAAAGTGGAATCACACAGTATTTGAAATTTGTGACTGGCTTATTTCACTTAGTATAATGTCCTCACAGTTCAACTATATCATAGCAAATGACAGGATTTCTCTCTTTTTTTTAATCTGAAAAATTCTGTCTGTATATATACTACATTTTCTTTATCCACTCTTCCCTTGATAGATATTTAGGTTGCTTTTGCCTCTTGGCTGTTGTGAGTAATGCTGCAGTGATAGATGTGAAATTAATTGCCTTTTGAGACAGGAATTGATTTTCAAGAATTGTTAATCTTCTATATGCAAACACATCAGAAAAAGTGTCATTGTGTCATGTCACTTTATGTTTACCCAGCCTTTTCAGTCCACACACGAGTTTCCGTATGCCAGGTTACTCGCTGTGGGAAATTGCTGGGTAGGTGGCAATTTTTGGTCTGGGATAGTGTAGCCACAGTGCCTGCAGGGATTGTGACTTTCCTAGAGGTGACTTTAGTCTTGGGAAGTGGCACAAGCACACTGGTGAATGAAATGAGCCATGGGGAGTTCCTCTTCAATGATGTGAAGACAGGGGGCCCTTTTCTTCCTTCCAGTATTAAATGGCAGCCAACAGTGACAGCATGACTTCAAGGTAGTGTAATTACATCTGTTTGGCCTCCAGACTGCCACCGTGTCAGTGAAGCTTTCTGGGTGGTTGGCTGTGGCCTCTCGGTTGCCCTGCCTCAAGCAGTGGTCGTTAGCTGCCACTGAATGCGTGACCTACCACCTGCTTGGGCTCCCTGGGGCAAGCACGTCTGTGATGGTCAGCAAAGCCTCCAGAGGTCTCAGTCACCTGTGAAGGTCATGAGTCTCCAAATGAAACTACTTCAGTCCTTCCACAAGCTGGGAGACTTTGCCATGTGGGGATAGCCCTAGAGTTCCCTGGAAGTTCGTTTTGAAGTGAAACCAGAATGAATACTCTCCCATAGATGAAATAATATTCTAAGAATATTGTGTAAAACTGTGAGCCAGAGTAGTGGCAAGTTGGCCTGCACATTCTCCTTACTGCCGTGTTCTCTTCCGGCAGGAGAGTAACTTCCTAGAAGCACATGTGCTGAGTGGATGACTGTTTTGTCATAATTCGGAAGGAAATTGCCCTTGTAGGTCAAATCCTGTCTCTGTTGTGGTGAAGGACTAGTCAAGAATCTGCTGCAGGGGGATTATCCTGTGAGGCCGAAGCTAGTTTTGTCCTTCTTGATTGTTCACCAACAATCACGGCCACCGGCCACCATAGAGGGAAAGAACAGATTCCTCAGTGACACTTAATTTGGAACTCCTACTAAACTATAGCACTGAAGCTGATAGCGATGTTAAAATTGTGTTTTCCTCAGTTCTTGTGAGTTTGGTTCCCCTAAGTAGGCCTGCTTTTTGGTTTGTGTGTTTGCTGTTTAGGTGAAAAGATTTCTCAGCCTAACTAGCAGGTGACCATCCAGTTGGCCCTTTTTAGGTCAAAGTCCAGGGGTCCCAGATGAAACCTAGATCAGAAGTTTAGGGATTCCTCCTTGCTTACCCCTTTACCCCCACCCCACATCAGAGGGGAACACTCTTAGCCAGAGCTGAGTGAGTAGGACTGGGTGTTCCCACTGCAGGTGGGCCTCAAGGCTTCTGTTAAGGAGACTTGGTGAGCTGTCAAAACCATTTGGGAATATAACTGTGATTCAGGTATTTTAGGGCTTGATTAGGCTTTCGTGGAGTGGAATCCTGATGCTCAGCATTTCATGTTTTGTTTTTTCCTGTGGGAAAAATACATTCCAGTTTCAAAAAACTGATTTACAAGAAAACTTGTAGACCAGAATGTCATTGGTGACATCGAAGGAGCCTGAACCTGTTTGGAGTTGCTGTAAACAAAGGTCTATAGTGTATGTCTCTCCCCATTTTGAAGTAAGGTGGTTGCTTCCTTACCTTTTCCTAACTTTTTTTTTTTTTCCTTTCTCTCTGAAGGTAATGAAAAGCTGGTATTGGAGTGTTGCTCTTGAGTCAGTTGATTAAAGCACATAGGATGAACTATTCTCCTCTTTGCCTGCATTTGGTCTATAGATGTGTCTTAGAGATTCGCTTCCATGTGGCTAAAGGGAATCTTACATTTGTGGCCGGGTAAACCCAGCTAGATGGCTACATTGTGACTGTTTGATTCAAAGATCTTAAGAAACTTATTAAAACTCAATTTTCATTGTTTTCTTGTTTTTTAGAAATGCTTTGATAGACTTGTTTTGCTCCTCAGAACCTTAAAATTGCATAATGATACTTGTACCAAGAGAACAGACCTGTTAGTTTGTTGTGGCTTCGGGTCTTTGTAGTTTCTAGGGTTTTATTTTCTCCCCCAAGTCAAAATGTTTTCAGTTGCATTTTACTGCTGCAAGTTTTCTCATCTGCTTTTGTAGAGTATTTGGGTGGCTTAAGTTTGCTAAGCCCTCTGGCACAGCTGAAGGACTTTAAGCCCCCCCCCCCTTTTTCTTTTTTACACAAAATTAAAAGAGGGACCAAAGTTGAAAAGGGACCTCAAAGGTCACTGTAAAACCCCTTGTTTTACATACGAAGAAGCTGAGTCGGGGGTGTCTCAGCCAAGAGGAAGGAGGAGAAGTGCAGTAGAGGTCATGTCTGCTGACTTAGGAAACTAGCTGTACTACCTGATCTGAGAGTGAAGATTGCCTCTACTGCTGGAAGGGTTGAGTAGGGCTTCCCGACCCCTCCCCCTAGCTCTGCCATTTTGTTCACGTGGCTCTTGGTGCTACCTCCTCATTTCTCCTTACAAGTCCTTTGACATTCAGTTGCCTATACTTTAAACTTGAAGAGACCGATGAGAATAATTTATATCCTCTCGATCACCTAGGTTAAATATGGGAAACATGAGCTACAACATAGGAACCTTTAAAAAAAAAAAAAATGGGGTAGGGGTGTGGTCTGTTTACCAATCTTAGTCTTTTATCTGCCTCTAATGCCAGTGACCTAGAACAATTCCCTTCTCCTGTCTGGACTACAGATTTTCTAAGCAAGGGGTCTAGAGTAGATGGTTTCTACAATTTTTTTTTCTGACATAGAAATGTATATCTAGGGGCACCTGGGTGGCTCAGTGGGTCAAAGCCTCTGCCTTCGGCTTAGGTCATGATCCCAGTGTCCTGGGATGGAGCCCTACATCAGGCTCTCTGCTCAGCGGGGAGCCTGCTTCCTCCTCTCTCTCTCTCTCTCTCTCTCTCTCTCTGCCTGCCTCAGCCTACTTGTGATGTCTCTCTGTGTCAAATAAATAAATAAGAAATGTATATCTAACTAGTTTGTGTGGCCCTTCACTAGTCCTGATTGGAGTCCTAAACTCCACCTGCAGGCCCCACCTCTATCCCGATCTCTACCTGAGAAAGGAAGAGGTCCAGAATTCTTCAGTGAGAACAGATGCCTTGCAAGTGCTTTGTTTTGTTTCTTTGTGTGTTAAGCTTTTCATCTCTGTTGAAGGAGATGGCAGAAACCTGGAGGAAAGGGAACAAATGAATTGGTGATTCCTGCCATCTGAAAGGCTTCGGTGTCTACTAGGTGGGTCGGGAACAAAAGCGCGGAGGCTCTTAAAATCTAGTCAACCTGTTGCCGGCTCAACATGTGGACTTACTTTCTTCTTTGTGGGTCTTCGTGTGAGAGTAAGTTTTATTAAGGACTGGTTCGTAAAGGATTTTGTAGATTTAGAATTTCGTATTAACATAGTTTGGTAAAGTAATTTCCTGACCTTTTCACCATGGTTTGCTTTACGGTGGACAGTGGGAGAGTGGCGGGTTAAAAATGGGAAATGTGACCTGGACTGCTTGAGAAGCTGACTTTTTAGTACCATTATCAGCATCTTCTAGGTTTAGTGTTGATCTCCATTTAGAATCATGTAGCTCTATAAGTTTTCTCTCTCATCTTCTTTATGGAAGTCTTCAGTTACTGAGAAAAGTTGAAAGAAGTATACAGTCAACACTCACTAGCTCCTGTCTCCAACTACCATTTTACTGTTTCTGCTTTATCGCCCGGGTGTCTGTGTGTCCATCCCACTCTCCATCCAGGACACCAGGTTATGTTTATGCATTTCAAAGTCGGTGCAGATATTAGTGCTTTTTTTTTTTTTTTAAGATTTTATTTATTTAACAGAGAGAGAGATCACAAGTAGGCAGGGAGGCAGGCAGAGAGAAGGGGGACGCAGGCTCCCCGCTGAGCAGAGAGAGCATGATGAGGGGCTCGATCCCAGGACCCTGAGATCATGACCTGAGCCAAAGGCAGAGGCTTAACCCACTGAGCCACCCAGGTGCCCCTATATTAGTTTTCTCCCTAAAAACATCTCAGCATGTGGGATCATCAGGTACTCTCTCCCTTTGTTTTCTCCAATTCAGTGAGAAAGAAAGCAACGATCTTCTGAGAAAGTCAGACTTGGAAGTTCAAGGGCTGCAATTTAAAGACCTGAATTGGAGATTATTAACTTTAAACAGCTCCCTTTGCCATTTGTGTTTTGAAGTACCAGTTTTTCTATTACATGTATACTTTAATGTGGTGAGAGTTAATTTTCTTTAGTAATCTAACATTTCCATTAGCTGGTCTTTGGGGGTTTAAATGTGGATCGTAAATACCATTTTTGGAAGGTGTGTAAAACAGAGGGAAAGTCAAAGAAAATTATTGCTTTCGGAGTAAAAAGTAGGAGAAGAAGAAAGGGTTCTTCAGGGGTGGGTTATTTTGTTTGTTTTAAGTTGGTAATCCTTTGATCTTGATTAATTATGAACTCCAGGCTCAGCAAAGCAGCCGACAATAAAAGCAAAATCATAAACCTGGATTCAGACTTCGGCCTCTCTCCTCCCAGGACTCCCTCACCCCCACTTCCCACTGTGGGATCACCCTGCAGCTCAGCCCTTCAGAACAGAACCATTCCAGTCTGTGAGAAGTAGACTCATTCTCTTTCAGTTTGAATAAAATTTTTTTTTTTTTTTTTTAAAGCAGTTTAGCCATGTCCAAGTTGTCCTGCTCTGGTGATTTTTGACAAAAGCTCAGAAATCTTCAATAGATGCCTTGAATGTTAATAAACTATTGTGATAAAAATCTTACCCTCATTTACTAAAATGGTTTGTCCATGCCTAAAATTCCCATGTTAATGCTGAGAGAATCTGTGCAGAATATGGGGGATAGAATTAACATTAAAATAAAACACACGTGTATACATGTATATGTTTATCTTGTTTCTTCAATAACTAGCTATGGCAGATACGATTCCTTTCCTAGGCATACACATTAAAGGGACTAGGAGCGGAGGCAGACTGCTGATGTGTCCAGTTGGGTTTGGAAGCCTTGTTTGGTATAGATTTGCCTTGAAAGCAAGAGTCTGAATGTGAGTTACCCCCTTGTGCTAGTGTAATCATCACATGTGACACGGCAGAGAATCACTCGATGCTGGGTTTTACAAAAGCTTTTCCAAAAAATTTTTATAACTTTGTTGAATGCAATGGAATTATAATCTTTTAAAAATTTAAAAATCGTATTATACTTTACATTTTTGTTGTTGGAGTTTAATTTCCTGGAAACCTGTGTTTTAAGACTCAGAACTTAAAATGTATTTCACAGCCTGCTATTAAGGTAATTAATTATCCACTGTATAGACACTTGACAGGTAAGGATACAGAGGTCCCAAGTGGTTGACCAGGAATCCCAGCTAGGATTTAATGGCTCATGCCCAGGGATCTCCAGTTCCCTAATTTCCCCCAGGGTGGAAATTAGGATTTCTGCTATTAGTAGGGATTAGAGCAAATAGTTTTCAAATTCCAAGAAAAATGATTACTTTCTTCACTGATTATTTATCCCCCCTTTCCCCCAATAAACTACCAGACCTGTCCTGCCCCATTGCTTCAGGCTTGACCTTAGGAGGGCCTTTCTTCTAGCTGTATGCATTACTCACCTCAAGAGGGACTTGCTCAGAAAAGTTATGTTGACATAGGGAGAGTTGCCAAAGAGCCATTTAAAAAAATCTGTCTTGGATACAACTTCTAAAATTGCCTTTTCGGGTGCTGAAGTTAAGATTTAATTCAAACACTTCACTGTCCCAGCTTAAAACAGCCCGTATTATGATTTTAGATTGCCTATTAGCAGAACAGCCCACATGCCTTATCTTTTTTTTTTTTTAAGAGATTTTATTTATTTATTTGACAGAGAGATCACAAGTAGCCAGAGCAGCAGGCAGAGAGAGTGGAGGAAGCAGGCTCCCTGCTGAGCAGAGAGCCTGATGCGTAGCTTAATCCCAGGACCCTGAGATCATGATCTGAGCTGAAAGCAGAGGCTTAACTCATTGAGCCACCCAGGTACCCCCCCCATGCCTTATCTTAATCATGTCCCTGTTGTCAGCGACTCCTCATCACGGATATTAGATACTTTATATTCTTGTGGCTACTGAATTTAAATGTTGGTAGGAAAAGTCTTGTTGTTAAAAAAAAAAAAAGTAACAGCACTGTGTCCAAGACATGTGATATATTACATAAATAAAATCAAAAGATCTCTACAGAAGTTAAAAAAAAAAAAAACCTGAGAGCAGTAGAAGTAGAATCCAGCTGAAATACTCTTTTCTCTTGTGGAGAATTCATGCGTGTCCGAGCTACAGGCAATAAAAGTCAGAGGTGAAATGAAAAAAATTTCATTTTGAGCACAGTACAGTGGAGTGAGTTTAATATAACTCTGTAAACCTTGCCGAGAAGGAAACTCCAATAATTGCCAGCACGCCCACACACCGCTGTGGGCATCCCCACCTTGTGTTCACCGACCCCAAAGGTTTGCCCCTAGAATCAGGGCTCTCACTGAGGTGGGGGAGCAGAGGCTCAGACAGTCTTGGCCGGCTGTCATGTCACTGGCCCGGCAAAACTGTCCACAGTGCTCCCAGGCTGCAAGGATGTCAGAGGACCCCTGAGGGCCTCTGGTATTTCCTCAACTATTTCCTCAAAGGCCTCGTTAAACCACTGTAAAGCTTGTGAGTCTGATGTCCAGGCTTGATCTTTGTTCCTTTTTGTCTTTGCTTCATTTCCTTTTCTTGGCCATTAAGGGTCACAGGACACAGCAGCCAAGAAAGAGGGAGCAGAGCAGTGAGTGGCACAATGTCTGGTACCCTCCATTTGGCCAGCCCTGCAGAACATCCATGCCTGAGGACATGCCCAGGGCAGGTGCCTTGGCCCCATGCGAGAGAGAATGTGCCAGAATGTTCAGTGCACGTGCTGCTGTGGCTCTTAGGTCCGGAAGGTGTAAATTAGCACTTGAGACTAGAAAGCGTGTCTGTTTCCAGTACACTGTAACTTGAAGATATTATAGAGGCATGTAGCAAGCCAAATCGGCCCTCTGTCTTAAATAAGGTATGGGTCTTTATTTTGAATCATAGAATCACAAGCTTATAAACTATGAGTTGGTGATAGTTTTTCTAGAGGAATATTTTTTTTAAGATTTTTTATTTATTCATTTTACAGAGAGAGATCACAAGTAGACTGAGAGGCAGGCAGAGAGAGAGAGAGAAGCAGGCTCCCTGCTGAGCAGAGAGCCCGATGCGGGACTCAATCCCAGGACCCTGGGATCATGACCTGAGCCGAAGGCAGCAGCTTAACCCACTGAGCCACTCAGGCGCCCTAGAGGAATATTTTTGTATTAAGATATCAATAGGAAAATAAAAACAGTAATGGCCGTATCTAATTGACTTGTGAGGTTTGGTTTTAAAATTACTAAATGTAATAATCCTTCCTATCTCAGAAACCCAGTCTTGTTGGCAGTGTCCTTCACAATAAATGGAGAAAGCAGCCCTTTCTATTATGTGCCATAGAAAATGGTGTGTGGGTGAGTGGGTCTATTTATATGCCTCAGTGTAGCTAGGTAGCATAACAACAAAGATGCTGGGTTTATATGTGGCATTTGAGGATGAGAATGGACATCCCCTGGATGAGGGGAGGACTCGGACATGTGGAGGGCTCTAGTGACCTCGCAGTACAGCAGAACACACTGGCTTATGTGCAAGATAGAACTGAGGATTCCTAAGACATTTTCTCATACCCTCACTCATGGATTCTGAGCCCAGCACACAATAAAAGGGGAACCTATTCACACCCCTCTGGGGCTCCCACAGGACCCCAGGCTTTGAGCTTTATTGGTTCCTGGATGAAGTCATTGTAAGACAAGTACCCCCTAACTCCACAATCACCTTTTGGGTGCCATGTGTATGTATTGGGTTCCATTCCTGGAAACTCACTACATGCCATTTTTAAAGTACCTAAGTTGACCTTGAAGATAGAGCCTAGAACAGCTCTGTTGTAACCGTCTGGGGGGAATTACTCTGCCGAGACGAAGTGAGCTGGGGTGTCTCAGAAAAGCAGCAACACAACGAAGATTTCCTCTCTCAGTACATCCAGGCATGCACAGACGGCTTTGACACCATGAGTTCAAAGTCATGGTGCTAGTACCTATTCAAGTACATGGATTCTTATACTAGCGGATACTGGGGTAGGGCAGTCCCCAGTATGACTCTCCATCAAGTGTACTGCATGGCTGATTTCACAGATGTTCAGTAACTGTAGGGAAGGCTCTTTCTTACGTGATCTTAGCCTACTTCTCAGCTTCCCCAACTCCAGTATCCTGCAAACCAGTTCTCTTTAGGAAGCAAACAGTTAAGATTCAGAAAATTTCCTTCTATGCTTCATAGTGCCTGCTTACCAGCATTTGAGAGGAAAGCTGGTGCCTTTTGCCAGATCCAGCATCTTCAGTGGGCTTTTCTTGCCACTGTTTTCTATTTTATGATGGCCTAACTACACACTAGACATTTTGTGGGCAGAGCCAGTGTCCTACCATTAGAGGCTGGTACAGAGCCGAAAATCATGGTACCACCATGCATAGAACCACATCATGTAGAAAACTCCCTTGCCTACAGTTTTGGAGTACAGTTATTTTTAAGACCAGAGCAGTCCACTTTTAAAAAAGTAAGTAGTTGAGGGGCGCCTGGGTGGCTCAATGGTTTAAAGCCTCTGCCTTCGGCTCGAGTCATGATCCCAGGGTCCTGGGATTGAGCCCCGCATTGGGCTCTCTGCTCAGCGGGGAGCCTGCTTCCTTCTCTCTCTCTGCCTGCCTCTCTGCCTACTTGTGATCTCTGTCAAATAAGTGAATAACATCTTTAAAAAAAAAAATTAAGTAGTTGATACTTAACAAAATAACCACTCATGGAACGACCACCTGCTTAAATAGAATCTGACCATTGTCTGGCTTCAGCACACATGCCATACTTTGTATCCATGTATCATCAATGGAATCAAAGAGACCTTGTCAGTCTATAGGCACAAGGATGACTGGGGGTGGGTTGTGGGATGTGACAACAGTAAAGGTGAGCCCGTGTTATATTTGGGCTCAGCTGGTGGCTGTGCCCAGTGGAAGAGGGAACCTAAGAGGCCAGATCTTGGCTAATCCCTCTCAGGTTCTGGTGAAGCACAGAAGGGTGGAAAAGAGAGCAGGAAGGAAGGAAGCAGTGATGTTTCGTAAAATGGAGAGATACAGGAGCCTTGTAATTAGATGAGGGGGCCAGGAAGTTTGTGTGGGGGGAGTAAAAGTTCCAGTCTCCATCCCCAGAGCCAAGGGGCTAAGGGCAGGAGCACAGGACCAGTTCACAGATGGCAGATGGAATTATTTTCCTCTACAGGTGTGCCTGAAATGGAGGCTCAAACCAGGTCTTTATAAATCCGACTTGTGTTGGTAATTGCTGAAGGTCCGTTTGGGATTTTCTTCTGTTGGCGAGGCCCTGACAGCCTCCCTGCAACTCTGGTCTCTGCAAGCTGGAAAGGGCCCAAAGGCCTGGAAACACACTCCTTAGAGGCCAGGGGAGCTGGTCTTTATAGGACCTGTTTTGTCATAAAATCAGACGTTCAGCAAAAATAATGATGGCTGCAACTTACCAAACTTCTCCCTATTAAGCACTTGACCTCTGATGTAGCTTTTAACCCTCAGGACGTTCCAGCAGGGTTAGTCCTCTGTCTGTGTCTAGATCCTCTATCTGTGACTTCTGCAGATGAGGACATCTGAAGCTCCACAAGAAGATTCTTCAGCTACTGGGTCAGGGCGCTGCCGAACCTGTCCAGCTTTGAATGACACTTCCAGACGGTGCTGCCTCATCACTATTTCCTACAGTCCCTTTGTTTACCTTGTTTACTTCTGTAATGTGGTCCAGACAGGGCCTGCTTTGAATCTGGAAGAGAGCTTAGAACGTAAAAGCCAAAGATCCAAACCCTGCCGTGCTCCTTTGAAATCAGTATCCCCAAATAAGAATCTGGTTTTGAAATTGTTCTTACCCTGCCTCCCTGTCCTGCCCTAGGATGTCCCCTCCCTCTTTTGCACATTCACTGATTCACTGATTACAGATAAGCCCCCATGTTCGGAATGCAAAGCTTTTTCCTTAAAGAAGCCACATTTCAGTGGCAGAGCTCCAGTTGGCTTCACAGAAGCCTCTTTTGCTCATAATGCACTGAAAGGATAGGATATATTTGGGGGGTGGTAGTCAGATCCCATATGTAACGACACTGAGTCTTTGGGGCAGTTTAGCTCCAGCTCAGACACTAGAACTCCGTCCGGTTGGTGTTTGGATCTACACGTGGAACTTCACCGGGTCCTTGACGAGTTATACCGGGTTAGCACTTGCCGCTTCCAGAAGCATTTTTTAAAGTTTTGTTATTTTTGACAGTAATAGCATTTTTTGAATTTCTTCTGAAGCGTACCAGCACCATTTTCTTTGCGCAGATGAAAAAACTAATCTGCCCTTGCCCTTCCTGTCCCATCCTCCCCCAAACAAACCCAACATCTGGCTTAAACATGTTGTTTAATTCTTTCCAGAAAGAGACAGAGGGAAGGTGGGAAGGGAGGTTTGCTCCCGTATACCTTTTTGGGTATACCTTTTTGGTTGTCGAGTTCACTGTCGTTTCTGTTCTGGGTGGGGTGACGTGCCTGAGTAACATAAATACACCACAGATAGGAAGCAGTTGGCCTCTGGCCATGCAGCTGGATTGGCCAGACAGCCTTCACAGTTCTCAGTGCAACACTTTATCCCCCTGCCTGGTATCAAATAGCCAGATGCCTCAGTAAATGCTGGCTTGTTGGGGTTGTGGCCAGACAAGGTGGGGCGGGGGGTTCTGTTCCCCCAGCCCCCAACACACACACCCCATCACAGAGGAGTCAGCGCTCTTGGGAAGGGGCATAGGAGGAATTAGGGCAAGAAAGAGGATGTGGCAGACTGCAAGCAAAGACCAAAATTAGCAGCCCCTGTAGTCTAGAAGCCAAGGGGTGGGGTATTTTTTTTTTAAATGCCAATGTCTAAATACCTTTTGGAAGTACGTTTATGGCACCAACATAAGTCATGCAAACTTCCCTTTTTCATGTCTGCTTACTCCCCTCAAAGGAGGGGAGAACAGCAGACAACTGCAGCACATAAAAAGTAAAAAGCACGTTCTAACAAGAGTTGTGTAGTTTCAGTTACTCACCTTGGCCATTTCCTATGGGGATGAACCCTTCATACACTCACAGAAGATCTGAGAAAGCTGAGTGTTTCATAGTGGAGAGTTACAAATCCCGGGGACCCTTAGATTTTCTGTAATGAATGGGATGTGGTGAGGGTTGGGGGGGTATATTCTCAACTTGTTTGTATGTAACTGATGTAAATAAATGTTACCAAATGTTCCTAAACTCTGTGATCTAAAGGAATATGGGTTTGAATCATGAGATGAGTGGATTAATGATAGAAACCATGTGATTATTACATTTAGTTTTCTTATTAATGAAATCTTTATCCTATGTCAACTACGCTCTTGTGGCTTATAAGCAAATGATTATTGAATGCTTTATTTTTTCTCAGATTTAGTTAGCTACAAATAACTTTTTTAAAATCTTTCTATAAATTTCATGCATGTAACCCATTCATTCCATAGCCTACCATATATAAAACAGTGCTGTAGGTTCTAGGGATGTAGCAGTGAACAAAAAGGGCAAAGGCCCTGGTTCTGTGGAGTTTACAATCTAGTTGGGCAAAGTAGGCAAACAAATAGGGCAAATGTTGTTTTAGTAGCATGTAGAAAGATAAAGAAGGATGAAAAGATAAGATTTAAGAGGATTGGCAGGTACTACTTTATGTAAAGTGGACAGAGTCTTCTCTGATGAATTAACCTTGGGAAGAGACCTGAAGGAAATAAAGAAATGAGCTGTTAAGTGTGGAGGAAGGAGGAGGGGATAGCAAGTGCAAAGGTCCTGAGGTCATAGTGTGCTTGATGTGGAGGACAGGGGCAATGGGACTGACGTAGAATGAGTAAGGAGGAGAATGATAAGTGCTTGGGTTTCATTTTTACTCAGAGTAACATAGGAAGCTCATTGGATGGCTTGTTTGAGTAGAATCATAATCTGACTCCCCTTTCTATTTTCTTAGAAAGTTGGGCGAGTGTGGAAGTAGGAAGTCCAGTTAGGAGGCGGTTGCAGTAGTCTGAGAGGTGATGGCAGCTAGGATCAGGGCAGTGACAAGAGAGGTGGTAAAAAGTGGATTCTGGCTATATTTTGAAGGGAGAACCAGTTGGATAAAAGAGGTATTGAGAATTAAGAGTTCATTCTGAAACATGCTATTGAGATGCCTACCAGAAACCTAAGGAGAGAAATCACATAGGCAGTTGATTTTATGGATCTGAACCTTAGGGAAAGGGTCTGGGTAGACATGTGAATTTGGGCACTGTTAGCACCTAGAAGAATTTTAAGTGGCGTCGTTGACCCCAGCTTGGGTTATGGATGGTTTAGCCATAGTTAAGGGAGGAGAGGCAGAGAGAACTGCTACAGAGTCATAGGCATGCTAGTGGGCACGGGTGCAAGGTCCCTTCTGACTTTCCGATCTTCCCAGGGAAATTAAAGCAAACTCATCCATCACTTGAGAGGGACAGGGTAGGTGGACCCATGAAATAATCCTCTTGGGAACAGATCAGGGAAATGGAGCAGCCTGTGCCCACTTGAGATCAATGACTTTAAAATTAGACCTATGGGGCGCCTGGGTGGCTCAGTGGGTTAAGCCTCTGTCTTCGGCTCAGGTCATGATCCCAGGGTGCTGGGATCAAGCCCCGCATCAGGCTCTCTGCTCAGCAGGGAGCTTGCTTCCTCCTCTCTCTCTGCCTGCCTCTCTGCCTACTTGTGATCTCTCTGTCCAATAAATAAATTAAAACCTTTAAAAAAATAAAAATAAAAAATAAAACTAGACCTATGAACAAAGTCCTGCTCAACAGCCTGGGCAGGGCATGAAGTTAAGGAGGTGGTAGAATTCCACCAGGGTTGGGGTTTCACCGGGTGTTAGAGTGGAGAAAAAGAGGGCAGCGTGTTATGTTTTTGTACAAAAACGTGTTGAGTCGACTATGGAACCTGAGTAGTGAATCAAGTGAGAACATGAAGGGGAGAGGGGAGGGGGGTCAGAGTGATAGATGGTTGGTCCCAGTGGGGTGAAGACTTGGAGGAATGTGGAGGGAGTGAGCTGCAAAGATGGGAAGTGGCAGCTGGAGAGCAAGCTGTGTAAAATTGAGGTTAAAGAGGTGGTACAGATATCGGTAATGACAAGGTCATGGGTATGACCTAGGCCAGGATGCCTAAGGTTGGATGTAAGACAAGGGCATTGGGGAAGAGTTCCAGAAACTGAGAGGCCAAGGAGTTGTACAGATCATTTGTGTGTATAAGCAGATTACCAAGAATCACAGCAGGGATCATTGTAAGAGATGGAGGACAGTGGGCCCATTTGCCACTGTCTTCCAGGAATGAGGGAAGGGCTGCATCCCAGAGGTCTGTAGTAGGTTGAAGAGGAGGGTGGTGGCGGCATGTTCAGACTTGGGAAGCCGGAGAAACCAGAGAGGGCTGCAGGAGAGAGGCAGCGGCCCGGTGTCAATGGGCCCCGGAAGCCCAGCCCCAGAGCACATTTCTATGTGGGCTCAGAAAGTGAAAGAAACTTCTGGGAGGGCCCTGGAGCAGTCAAAATCATTGAGACAGAAAGCAGAAGGGTGATTGCAGGGCCTGGGCCGAGGGGAGAGCGGTGACGGGGTTTAGTGTTTCACGGTATGGAGTTGTGACATAAGAATATGGAAAAAAAAAAAGTCCTGGAGATGGATGGTGGGGAGAGTTGAAGAGCCGTGGCCGCGTACTTCATGGCAAAGAATTGTACAGTTAAAATGGTATGTGTTACTACGTATTTTACTGTTTTCAAAATGAAAGGAATGATCTGAAGAAGGGATGTGGAAATAAGAGGGAGCGGGTGGGGTTGGGTAGTAGATACTGAGCCACAGGGAGTCGTGGGAAATCCGGGTGAGTGCTGTGAGCAGGGGTGGAGGGCAGAAGGGCGGTGTCTAAATGATCTCTGGTGGACTGGAGATGGCAGTGGCCAGGCTCTGGCTGGCGTTGGGGGTAGGGGGGTGGTGTCTTCCCTGAGTCCCAAGGAAAGGGGGAGTGTCTGTGTTACTCTACATCTTTGTTTCTCTAGAATCTGGCACAGTGCCTGGCATGTAGAAGATGTGAATATATGTTTGAATGAGATAAAAATGAATTCTGTCCAAAGAAAGAAAACAGCAAATGAGAATTTAAATGGCCTTGCTGAAAAACCCAAATACGTTTCCCCAAAAGCGATGAAGAATGAAAAGAACTAGAGTTGGTCTCTGGAGAAGAAAGAGGATTTTTGGCAAATGTGCAAGAGAACTTATTGCGAAATTGAAGTTTACACTGGAAAAAATAAAATCATAAACAGAAGGCTGCACATGTGTAAAGGGTATTAGAACTGAAATCTTTTCCCACCTAGACACACGATTGCATGGTGAATTTGCAATTTGGAAAGGAATTATCCTGTTCTTGTGCTAAGTCAGAAGATGATTAGCTTTATAAAATGTTAAGCCTAAGTCATTCATTGTAAACTAAGTTTTTAAGGGTTGAAACTATAATATCCTCTTAAGTTCATAGGTTTGTCTTTCTTACTTGGTGATAATAAATTGCGGCAATTAGCTCATTCGTTTTGTTGTTAAAACTTATATCCAGAAACTAGAGTGTTAATGCTTATATACATCTCCAGAGACTCACAAATATTTTTAAATTACTGGGTGTCTTTTTAAAAATATACTTTCACAGTATATTTAGTTTAAGTGTTTTTTGTCAAAACACCCCCCTCCCCCAGATTTGAGAAAGACCACATTTTAAGGCTGCTACCAGGCATTGATTTTTCTTTTGACGAGTCCAGAACAGTACCGGCTGATATTCATCTTGTATTGGGAAACGTGTCCTGCAGCTACCAGACCATTGTCATGCCCCGCTCTTCTTGTTGTTGTCGTTTTAGTGACAGCTATATTGTGCGTGTCAAGGCTGTGGTTATGACCAGAGATGACTCCAGCGGGGGATGGTTCCCACAGGAAGGAGGCGGGATCAGTCGCGTGGGGGTCTGTAAGGTCATGCACCCCGAAGGCAATGGACGAAGCGGCTTTCTCATCCATGGTGAACGCCAGAAGGACAAACTGGTAATAGCAGACACGCAACACATGGTTAAATCCGCGACAACTGATTTCTTTATTGTTTCATCGCAAGCCCTCTTCTCATAGGTTTGGTGGTGGTGGTGGTGGTGGTGGTGGTGGTGGTGGTTTTTCCCTCCCCTTATTTCTCTGACTTCAAACTGTTGTGAAAGCTTCAGAAGTTAGACCTCTGGAGCTGATGCCACATGCAGAACATCACCCTGGCTTTCCAACGAAGGCACTTCTACCACACACCAGACACCGCAGGTGCTTCGAAGTTGTGTGTTTGGCTGTCTTGTTGGCGTCTTTGCTTAACTGAGCTGTCTTTCTGTCCCTGTAACAAGATCTTCAAAACAAAAGTGTTTTCTTTGTTATGAATCACACAATAGTGAGCTGTGAGGTCGGGCTTATTTTTTTAATAATGTAGGGTTTGTTCATGAAGTATCCCATCAAGGTTTGGATGGTTAAAAAGTCAAATGCAAAGGCAGAATGTCACCAGACATATGGTTACTTTTAACTACTCTTCATCTAAAAGGTAGTGTAGCTTTTCTTTCAGACACTAATGAAAAGAAAACCTGTTTGGAAAAAGTAGTGGTATCACTCATCTATAATAATTGTGCATGCTTATTACATATGTATTTTGGAGATTGGAGCATTTGTAGTTCATAACCTACAGTTCCATGAAGGACCTTGGATGTCCAATTCTGAGTTAGGAAGGAATCTATGATACGGAGGAAAATTGAATGTTCCAACCTGTTTTTAATTAGTGGCCTTGAACCTGGAAGAACATTGCTCCTATCTGCCCTATTTGATCATGAAGTGTATACTCAAAAGCCATCTGTTGCTTCAGAATGTGCAGGATCATATGGGGTCTCAACAGAGAATATACAGAGACACCACAGGGAATGTCAGTGTTACATTTGAGATCCTAACAGCGAGTGTTTCTGTTGAGTTTTATGAGTTAAATGTACAAATTTAATCTTCTTTTGCAACCACTTCTTACTGTTTAAAAAAAGTTACCAAACAGATAAGACAGAACAATTTATAAATGTTATATATAGATTAACAGAAATGCTATTTTCACACTTGATTCATTTCGAAAAATGCAGTGAATGAAAGTTTAAAGGGAATACATTGCTCATTTTAAGAAGGGTGCCCATTCAGGAAATTCCCTACATATTAGTCCAATAATTAAAACATTCTTATTTACAAGATAATCACAATACAGGCAGTGTAACCACACTACCAATAAAAAGTAAAATAACTACCATTCATCTGATGTCTGCCATGCACTAAATAGAGTGCTAACCCTTACGGTAGCCTGTGTAATTATAACTGAAAAAAAAATGAAGATTCAGAAAGACTCCTTGTTCTCAGTGACCCTTCTTGAGGGCCTGGAACTAGTATTTGATACCCTGTCACTCTGACCCTAAAACTGAGCCAAAGTCACATGTGTGCAACTGCCCTTAGTCCTTTGGTGTAGTTTTTTCCCACAGGTGTGTAGTTTTATTTTCCATAGCGCCAAGGGTATGTATTTTTCTTTTTCCATAGCGCCCAATCGGAGCTTGTCAACAATGTTGCATCTCATTTGCTTTGCCTTAACATTCTCATAAGAAATTTTCCCAATTGCTGGTATCAGGTTGATGTAACATTGTTTACTTGATCTCTTTAGGGTTATTTATAAATATTAAGGTACTTTCCCACCCTCCCCCACCACCTCATATGACTACTTACATTTTTCACACTTACTATTTTCTTGTAAGAATTTAGGGGATCAAATTTTTATGACTTTGGATTCTTACACAAAGAACTGCTACCAGTATGTATGAGAATCTCCTTTAACACATGGGGGGGGTCATATATTTAAGTCTCTACCAATTTGACAGAGTAACAATGGTATCATGTTATTGAGTACTTAATGGTATCATTGTTTTTCTGTTTGTTAAGCAGCTATAACTGAATTATCTGTCAGTGTCCTTTGCTTATTTATTTGTTGGGGGCCTTATTTTTCTCCTTGCTATGTGTGCCCTCTTATATAAGAAAGATATTAATCTTCATCTGCCTTATTTACTGTAAATACCCTTAAAATTTGTTGCTTACCTTTTTATTTTAGTGTTATTTTTCTAGCAAAAATTTTGATAGAATTTTTTTCACTTGTTCACTTTTTATTTTTATTATTACTTTTGTGTTAGCAGATTATCTTGCCTGAGCAGTTAAATCTTTTTAGATCTCTTTTTTTCTTGGTATTTTCATGGTCTGTCGTAGACTATGTCAACCTAACATTGCCTTTAGATTCTCTCATCCAGCCCCTTCATTTTAGAAATACATTTATATACTTGTATCTTACCATGGACTTGTACATAATAATTGTAAACTTTTACCATTTTGGTCAGGGCCCTTTATGTAAAGAACCTCAGCTAAATTCCTGTAACATTCTGAAGGAGGAAGATACTTGTATCTCCACTTCGCAGTGGGGAAACTCCTTGCTCCAAGACGTGATCCATTTCCTCCATCTAGGCACGTGGTCAGTAGCAGAGCCAGCATTGGAAACCATTTCACTGTGAGGCCAAAACTTGGTCCCCCCACTCTAACTCTGCCAGGTAATAGGGCAGTACTGGTTGTGGACGAGCTTCTGTTATTTGTTGCTATTGCACAAGGATTATGTGCCTCATCCTCTCTTAACCACCCCCCATACCCCATCATGTTTCTCAGTCACCCCGTTTCTCTTCCTGTCCCCTCTATGTTCTGTGACTCTACACTTCTAGACTTTTATATGCCCTCGAACTGAAATCACACACCCATATACCCATTTGTGCTTCCCCATCTCTCCACCCCTCACACTCTGGGAAATTCTAGACTCTTCTTCTTGGTGGTACTTAACCCCAATCCCCTCTGCCTTGTCCCACAATACACATACACACACCGTTTGGGGATGCTGTGACTGCTCCTTGGGCCTCCAAGCTTTCATAACACAGCACTCCTGCCCCACTGGAGGGTATGGACCCTCGTAGGGAGCCTGCGGGTGGGGTAGGTTGTTGAAGGACCCCCTCTCGCAAGTGGTGGAATGGTGAGGAGAGGGTGGAGGTCATTTTTGGATGGGTGGTATCAGAGTTCCTAGTATTCCAATTAGGACAAGAAATGCTTTTTCTGATAGAAAACTAGTGTTATCACTAGTTTCTCCAGTGTAGTACAGTTCCAGAATTTAGCACATTGGTTCTTGTTATTATTTGAATTGTATGTTGAAGCCTATGAATAGAGTTACCATTGTTTCCATGGGAAAAATCTGTTCCAGACATTCAATCAGAAATTGTTATTTAGATTTTTTTTTTTAAGTTGGGGACGATGAAGTTTTCCTGAGAAATTATATGTAAATGTAAAATGTCTGAGTTGAATCATTTTAGATAAACTAGAGACGTTTACTCCTTAAATCCCATGAGAAACCACCCTACGAAGATGAACCCCATCCTGTAAAAGGTTGGTCATTCCTTGTGTTGTACATGAGCAGGTCTGTGAGGTCTGTGAGCGTACGTGCCCACTTGTGGGAGTTCCAACAGCTAACGCTCTTTGAACGGCAATTTGGCAGGGCATTCATTTTAAGTGTACATACTTCTTAACTTGTCGGTTTCATATTTAAACCCCATCCTGTAGTGATAGACTTGCACACAAAGATTTAAAGAAAGCAGTGGTTCTTAAACATTTTTGGTCTCAGGATTCCTTTACACTCAAAAAATGTATTGAGGATTGGAAAAGGCTTTTTCGTTTTGTGAGTTATAGCTACTTATTTTTACCATATTAGAAATTAAAACTGAAATTTAAAAAATTATTTATGACAAGTCACCGTATGATATTTTCCCGAACAAAAATAATTGGAGAAAATAGAACCATTGCTTTATATTTAGCGAATCTCTTTAATATCTGGCTTAATAGAAAAATAACTGGATTCTAATATCTCCTCCTGCTTTCAAGCTGTTGCAGTTTGGTGTTTTGGTTGAAGTATATGGGGAGAATCCAGCTTCACACAGAGAAGTAGTTCAAAAGGGGAGAAAAATATTAATAGACTTTTCAGGTAATTGTAGATGTACTTGGATACCCCACCAAAACTCAGCTTGTAGTAGTTTCTGAAATGTGTGATCCAAATCCACATGAATGAACTTTTCATACCCTGTTAACGTTAAATCTGCTGGCTTATCTTTCACCTTGAGTGGACCTTTTACTCATTCCTAATTTTTTTTAACATCATGTCATTTGAAAAAGAATTGTTTACTGAGTTCAGCAGATCTTGGAAACATTGATACATTTAATCCTGCAGTGTCAAAAAAAGTCACATTTCATAACCTCACCACTAATATCATTAGAAAAGTTAAGTATTGGGAAGCTATCCAAAATTCTGATTTCACTGGAAAGTTCAGATTTTATTATTGGCAGCAAATACCTCCAGTTGTTTTCTTTGAACTGACAGGCTTGCTGTGTTCATTTTCAAGAAAGTATTTGCCAAATTCTGGGTCCGAATAACCATAGTCCATCTGCTGGTGGTTTTTTCAAGTGAGCCTGGTGATCTGTGGAAAAGGCAGTCCATTCAAGTCACAACTGAAACAATTGAACGAGTACTTTTCCTTGAGACAGTCGTCATTCTTCCATATGCAGCAGAAGTGGACGGGCTGTGAGAAGTGCCCCTCCCTCTCCATCTGTGCATTTGACATTTGACATTTGACATGCACTATGACATCTCTTCATATACTTAAGCCAGAGCAACGTAGGACAGTAGATTGAAGGCAAAAGCAGATAGGAAAGTCCCGTTATATGCACATTCCACTGCAGCACATGGGATTAAAGCTC
The DNA here is from genome assembly GCF_964662115.1 of Mustela nivalis. Lineage (NCBI taxonomy): Eukaryota > Metazoa > Chordata > Mammalia > Carnivora > Mustelidae > Mustela > Mustela nivalis. The sequence goes on from NC_139027.1 coordinate 56,750,683, forward strand.
TGTGTTTAAGGGGCAAGACTTAATACTTGTTAACTGCTTCATCAAGGACAGTCTGACATAAAACTGGCCTCTTCCATGTGGCCTATGTGGCAGTGACGAAACCAGTGATTTGTGTAGACATTGGTGCCGCTGCACTGCCTCTGTATGTGAACGGCACACAGAACCAAGGTTTTCCTGGCTGTGCCTTCTGCACCCTCATCAGAAATGGCAACACAAGGAAAAGGCAAAAACTGCCTATGTGATCATAGTTTGTTTTGTTTTGTTTTTTTAAGATTTTATTTGTTCATTTGAGAGAGAGCAAGAGTGAATGAGAGAAAACGAGTGAGAGAGGAGAGGCAGAGGGAGGAGACTGACTCCCCATGGAACAGGGAGGGAGCCAGACCCAGGGCTCAATCCCAGGATCCCGAGATCATGACCTGAGCCAAAGGCAGCTGCCTAACCGACAGGCACCCCTATGTGAAAATTGTTTTGCCACCCTGGATCCCCTGAAGTGAGGAGGGAGTAAGTGGGAGGGCTCCCAAGAGCTCGCAAAACAAAATTTGAGTACACGTATAAAGATGTTCATTGCAGCACTGTCTCTAAAAGCGACTGATCAGAAATCACCTGAACGCCCCTCAGTGCGGAAAATGGCTGAGTAATTCTAACGTATCTGTACTGAACCGTGAAATCAAACTTCTTCTTTTCCTGTATCTGTCTCTAAGATGTGTTCTCAAGGAAAATAAAAGGCAAGTTGCAGAGCCAGTTATAGATGTGGCCACATTTAAAAACACTCACACAGAAGCTTAGGTGTGTATATAAGGAAGCCGCAGGAAGGGACCTGGCTCTGTGTCCCCCATCCTGACAGCAGCGGACTCTAGAAGTGGAGAAGCATTGAGAGTGGGGAAGGACAGGGGAGCCAGAGTGAATCCTTCATGTATTTGTGTACATTTACTTAAATCTTTGAAAATATGCATTTCTGGTATGGATTCTTTTAAAGCTTCCAATGAGAACATTTAATGACCCTTTTTTCTCCCCATGCATTTCATTTAAAAAGATAATCTGTTTAAAGCCTTTCTCAAGGTTTAAGTTAAGCCAGACTTCACTAGAGGGTTTATACCTGTGAAGATGAAAACACCTGAACTTTCTCATTGTTGTCATTAAACCTAGATACGTAGTGATCTTATTTTAACAGGACATAAAGAGATGGTACTGAGCCCTTTTCCCTCACTTATTTTAGGTAGCTGAGCTTTTCTAAGAATTTTATAACTTCTCTAAGAAAACTTGCCACTGTGAGAATCTTAAATGTGGAAAACATCAACCAAAGACTAATTTTTTTCCATCCTAAAAACATGGAGAGGGACACCTGATGGTTCAGTCCGTAGTACACGAGACTCTTGATCTCGGGGTCATGAGTTCAAGCCCCTACGTTGGAGCAAAGTTGACTTTCAAAAAATATGGAGAAACTGGAAGTCTTTGTTTTTATAATTAGTTTATTCTGAGGCTTTGAATTGAGACTATTAAATTCTAAAATAGATAACATTTGTTAGTTAAAGCCTTGGTTATTTGGATTTCCCCAATTTGGAATGGGGCTGGGCTGACATTTAATCATTGCACTATTCTTAGAGAAAAGTGGCCATAATAAGCAATTTAATCATAAATAGAACTGTGCGAGGGGACCGTTGTCTTCTTTCAATACAACGGGATAAAGTGAACTGCTGTGGACTCCATTTGATATACCAATGTGACTAGTGCACTCTGTTTATTAAGTCAGAGACCAGTTATTAGGCAGCACGTAATTTCTGTTTGCTTAGATGCATTCTTGAAACTTCTGTGCATTTAAAGTTCTCTGATTTGAACTTACACTGATTTAGGCAGGGCTTTACTCTTGCCCTTCGCTTAATCTAAAATTAATAAGATCTTATTTTGTTAAATGTGGAGCTTTGCCAGAACAAGGTGGAAGCTATTAAAACTTAGCAGAATGATCTTGGTATAGCTAATGAAGCCATAGGAATGAATATGGTCGCTATTTTGGAGATTTTTATGAATAAAGAATGACGTCTACATTCACATGAGGGCAGTGCTGCTTTGATGGTATAATTTTAGGTCCTGGTATCTTTGTCACCAACAGCACTGTGCTGGCCATACTGTTATTTTGTAATGTATCTTGGTCTTCTGCAGCCTGGTTAGGGGCACAGGGCTAACGCACATGACACTGTTAGAATATACTGTGAAATCAAGTACCAAATTGTGAAGGTCACAGTAAGAACGGGAGTGAAAGTAGAATGTGATGGTGGGAATAGCCTGGGAAAATAGTATGACCTTGTTAAGTTTCTCATTCAGTGTTTTCCAAGCATGTTGGTGTCTGTGTTATTTCCATTTTAAAGATGAAAAGACCAAGGGTCTGAAACAATCAGCTCCAAGTCACAGCTTAGTAAAAGGCACTTCTGGGACTAGATCACTAAAAACTTGGAGATTGTTTGCATAATCCAGATAAAAGTTTAATAGACTAGGGTGAGAGCAACTGAAATGAGGTGGATCTAGAAGATGTTGAAGCAAACATGGACCTGGTGGTCGATAATACAGGATAGAGGGAAAGCACCAGAGACAGAAACAACCACAGAGATTTTGAGCTGGGAGCATGAACAAAGAAGGGTTGGCATTGCTAGAAGTGGAAAATTGGCAGAAATTTCAGAACAGGTTAGTTAACTTTTTCAACATGTTGCATGTGTGGTCTCTGGGAAATAGCCATCATGACAGAGGAGGGAAGGTTGAGAGCCATTAGAACAAAGGCCCTGACAAGTAGCAGTAAAGCTGAAACAGCAAAGCCCCAAGACGTGGGCCATCAGCATAGAAACCACCTTCACCCTACCCTCACTGCCCCCTCCCCATCAGGGGCGGGAGGAATTAAAATGACTGAGAACCAGGATGGTTAAGAAGTACAGTGAGGGGGCGCCTGGGTGGTTCAGTGGGTTAAAGCCTCTGCCTCCGGCTCAGGTCATGATCCCGGGGTCCTGGGATCGAGCCCCACACTGGGTTCTCTGCTCAGTGGGGAGACTGCTTCACCTCCCCCCACCCCCTCCTTGCCTCTCCCGTAACTTGAAATCTCTGTCAAATAAATAAATAAATAAATAAATCTTAAAAAAAAAAAAGAAGAAGAAGAAGAAGAAGTATAGTGAGGATCACCAAAGGCCAGCCAGGCAGGGTCAACAAAGAGCAATGGTCCATGAGGCAAGCAAAGGCTTCCTTTAAGATGGGGAGACTCATAGATACAAGAAGGCAGGGACGGAGGGTTTTCATTAGTTGCCATTAATGATGAATGTTTCCTGGTTGGGATTTTGGTAACCAGACACCATCCCGACTCCATAAGTAACCAGCCTCTGTGTTTCAATCCTTCAGGTGGTATTGGAATGCTATGTAAGAAAGGACTTGGTCTACACCAAAGCCAACCCAACCTTTCATCATTGGAAGGTCGACAATAGGAAGTTTGGACTTACTTTCCAAAGCCCAGCTGATGCTCGAGCCTTTGACAGGGGAGTGAGGAAAGCAATCGAGGACCTTATAGAAGGTATCACGTCTTGTCACTGTGCTCTTAGGGGGACAGTGGGAATGTTCCGAGGCCTTTTTTATTCCAGTTGTCTGCCATCCTGTATTTGTGGTTTACCAAGTGACAATGCAGGGGAAAAGGAGATAGGTTTCAGAGTACGGGGTGATCCCAGTTGGTTTTTAGACTCTGCTCCGAAAAGGTAAGTTCTGGACTTCCATGTCAGTGACTTTTTGACAGAGTTCACCTTTCCCTGACTGTTGAAATGGCTTTGGTGCGATCCGTGTTGACTTAGAAATGGAGAGTGATTCTAATAGGCCCTGAAGGTGCCAGGCCTTTCCACTGCCTTCCTGTAACGAGAGCTCAGGGTGTTTGCACGGAAAGGGAAGGGGATCTCCTGGAGCCCTGGTTGGGGTTAGGCCTTAAGTCTGTGGGTGAGTGGGTAGGAGACATTGGGTTGCATTTGACCATGACCTGGAAGGCTCTTGCGCATTCCATTCTCATAGGCTTTTCTAGGGTCCACACATGCAAACGCACAAGTTCTCCACACATTAAGTTATCCATTTGAAGAATTAAAGGTGCCACAGCCCGGGCCCTGTTAGAAAAGAAAGAATCAAGCAAGGCATGTGTTAACCAAATTCAGAATTTGGGGAGATTGATTAATAAGAATGGGTTGCTGCATTTAAGAACTAAAGTGTTCTGAAGTCCTTTTCTTTGTGGGTTTGGGGGAGAGCAGAAAGCAAATCTTACTAAGAAAACTTGGTCAACGTCAGTAGTAAGACAATTCAAGCTAGAACCTGGGTCTGTTCACTACAACCATGTGCTGTCCAAAAAGATATTAAACACCAGTGTTCACATTATGGGTCTGACCTAAGGTGGCAGATGTTTAAAATGTTATCATACATAGCTTTTAAATAATTACAAAGAAAATAGCGCCGATATTATTGATAGAATTGTGTGCCATATGTCCAGATAATCACTGAAGCTGAACAAATGTGACTTAGAATTTTTTTCTCTGTATATTATCTACCTAGCTGTTTTCTGTCAAATTTTCATCAAACATCAGTTGATTAGAAATATTGAACTAGCTGAGGAAACTCCTGAAAGATCGGTAGTAATTGAGCAGAGGACATTTTTTTTCTCCTCCAATCCCTCATAGAAATTTAAACCGTTCTCATTCCTTTCAGTGCAGTTCTCTTACTTTCAGTTTTATGGAATAGCAAAATATTTTCTAAATGCACATTTTTAAAGATCTAACCAAGAAAAGGAGATGGAGAAGAAATTTCCCTGTTGGTATACCTAGATCACTTACGCAGATTTAAATATGTTTTTCCTTTTGACCCTTAACAGTATCTGTTAAGATGGGCCACCCAGTATCGGGTACTGTTAGGGGAAAAGGAAGAAGTTACATGGATATGCATACCAGAAGGAAGAAAGAGATGAACACGTAAATAAATCGAACCCTACAGGCCCAAATCATTCCATGATGGAATAAACTGGGTTTTCGGGCGTGAGCCCAAATTTTAGCCTGCAGAAATGGAAACTTCACTGGTGGCCCAACATTGCAAGAGAAAACCTCTTTGCATGGGTGTCAGCTTAGAAGGCAGCTCCCCCAATCTGGTTTTTTTGAGTCTAGTGTCTGCATTTCAGAACAAGAGGTGACCATGCAAGCCATTTCGTCAAACCCTCTTGTTGGCAGATGAAAAGATGGGGAAAGTAAGTCCAGTTTTCATGGAGATTGTGGTGGGTTCCCGCTGGGGTGCCACTGGCAGAGGCTGCCCGAGGTGCGCGTGCTGGCGAGCTATGGGCAGCACCCCCCCGCCATCCCCTCTGAGGTGCCGCTCTGGGTGCTACTTCTCTAGTTTTCCGGGCAGAAGTTTGAAGGATTGAGAACAACAGTAGACAGATTTAATTTAAGGAATAACATCCTAGCTAGAGTTAGTTGAAGAGGAATAAATTAAAAACATTTAATTCCCAAGTTATGTATTTCTGTTGATGACTCACATTCAAAAGAAATGGAATGTGGTTTTGTTCAAATATATTGTTTAAATGATTGACTTTGACTTATCATCTTTGGAAATGCGTCTTACTACCTTTCTTTTTCTTTTTTTTTTTTAATCTTTTTAGGCTCAACCACATCATCTTCCACCATCCATAATGAAGCAGAGCTTGGCGATGATGACGTCTTCACAGTAAGCTCCCTTTGCCCTTTGCTTTCCAGATTAGTTAGTGAATAATCGAGGGAGGCTCTGTCTAAGGGTGTAGGAGACACTTCGCAGTCTGGTATTTGCTGTCGCCATTAGGATTCCATGAGGAAGAGCTGTCCCCGATCTGTCCGAGGTTCTCATGCAGGCTTCCCTCAGATCCAGGATCAACGACCAGTTCTCTGGTTTGCCTGAGACTTCCTAGTTTTAACAGTAAGAGTCCCCCCTGGTCTGCAAGACACCTGGTCACCCTACTCAGAGTCTTGTGTTAACCCCTCCTTGGCACCCCGGGGAAATTCAGAATAGCCTTTCTGAGTAGGAATTAAACATCTGATAAGAAAGGTCTGAAGGCTGAGTGGAGCTGAGGCCCACATATGCAAAGACAGGAACGGGCTTGGATAGTCTGACACAGCTTGAGTTAATGGGATATAACTGGAGACGTAATGATTTCTCAGCTTGCTTCTGCACTGAAGTCCTGTGCTTCTAGACATTAATTAACAAATTGTCCATTGCAGGCCTGCGGTATGCTTAGTGCAGATGGCTTAGTGCAGCGAGAAAGCTGTAGGGCAGCATTTTCAAACTCTTGGTCTTGACCCACAGTAAGAAATACATTTACATTGTAACATACGATACAAACGCACATCTGTAGACACCTAAAACCAGATCATACTTCATGTTCTGCATTCTGTTTCTTTTTTTCTCTTCCGTTTCATTTCCTTCCACTTTTTATTACAAGACTTCTAAAGCACCATAGGAAAATCAGAAGAAGAGCACAATGAAAACCTAGATTCAGCCGTTGAGACATTCTGCCCCATTTGCTTTATCTGTACACATGTGTATGCACGCACACTTGTGGTTTCAGTTTTGGTTCTGGCCAATCCAGTGAAAAGTAAGTCACCTCAGGGCTTTAATTCTATTAATACTTCAGCATGCATCTTCTAGAAATAAGGCATCCTCTTACAAAGCATATCATTACTATACCTAGAAAAACTAATAGGAATGTTGTAATAATCATCTGATAGTTCCTTCCTGTTAGTTCCTGATAGTTCCTGACTTACCCCAAGAGTATCTTTCATTAGATTTTTTTATTTCATATTTTTAAATATTGGCTGCAGCCCTTTAAACATGTTTCCCAGCGCGCTCATCATGAGAATACAGAGGTGTGTAAAGCATGCCTCAACCCCTCATGGAGATAACAGGATGGTTTGGATTGACCCGTGGAAGGGCCCTGACTGTGGAAAGTATTCTTGTCCAGGGTACTCTACAGGCAGGGACCTGGGGGTCAGAGAACACCTCTAGGAGGGGAGGCTGACCTGTTTCTCAGTGGCCTCTGAACCCTACTCAGGAAGGGGCTTCAAAGCTGGGCAGCATGCGGGAAGGCAGAAGCAGGGATGTGTGTGGTGAATTGCTTGAGGGCTATGGACCCCAGCCTGAGGGGACCCGAGCATGCATAGCTAGGGGTGTCAGGAAATGAATTCAGTTGTCTTTCCATTGAGCACCTGGTGTGTGCTGTGACTCTGAACCGGCTTCCTATAGTGCTCCGAGCAGACCCTCTCAACAGTTGGCATGTTGCTTACATCTGTTCCTTTGTCACGTTTTTTCAAGAGACAAACAACAGCAGGCAGGTTAAAAGGTGGCTTCCTGTGCTCCAGAGTGAAACTGTCAATTCGCAGCTGCTTCCCAGCTACCTGCCAGAAGTGATTTATAGAATCGCGAGAGGGCAAGAGGGAAAGGGGTGATGGAAGCCAGCATCCCTCCTAGTTTCATCCCCTAATCCACAGGGGCTCGACTTGCTACGCTAGGGTGGTGCCGGATGCCCGGGAGGAGGTGTGGAAACAGCAGGGCTGTTTCCAGACACTCAGCAGAGAAGGAGCTCCAGGGAACTGCATTCCAGGCAGGCCCTGGTGTCTGTCTGCCTTCATTCCATTTGTTTACAAACAAGGGCCTATTAATAACAGCAGCTCCCTTCCCCAGGGCAGGCCTGGTCTTCAGTCCTTTGACAGTTAGGAACTCATCCCCGGGAAGGCTGGGGAGGGTCGTCAGGGGCTTCCTACCTGGGTAAGTGAAACACCCAAAAGCCGAAGCCCAGGCAGGACAGGAGCGCCGTGTTGACTCCTTATAGAGTCTACAGCTTCCCAAAGCTTGTTGTATTCTCAAACTTTCACTGATAGGACAGACATTTAGAATTTGGAACTCATTTATTACAGATAGAGTATACATGGCAAGAAGACCTTCTAAACAACTTACGGATGGCTCAGAACCATGAGGTCTTTCTGGGAGAAGAGCGTGTGTATGGGTCTAACCTGAGGAACCAGAAGGTTATCTCTGCTGCTAGAGCCAGGGGTTTCCCTCTGCTGCAGGGGATTCCTTGGCATAGAAAGAGCACAGGCCACGGAGGACAGTATATTGATGTGTGTTGTGTTGGGAAATAAAGTTGGGGAAGAGAGACCCGACTCCCCCTGGAGCCATTGGGCACTCACCAAGCATGGGCTGTCCCTGCTCACACTTCCCCCGCTCTCCTGCTTATCCCTCAAACCAGCTTGTCCTGGACAAGGATTGTGAAACCGTGCTGTAATTCCTCAGAGGAAAATTAACGTCCTGCTTGGCATGTACATGAGTGCACACATATGTGCATACATACACGCACGCATACCCTGCCCGTGCATCTGTGGCTGGCCACTTGCCAGCGCCCTTACCCTCTCGGGGTCCCCCTGCCTCTCCGTTCCCTTCCACTGCCACCAGCATAGACTCCCGATGAGTGACTGCTCTGTTTTTCTGAGTTTGGGCTGTTGATTCATTTGTGTATCCTTTTTCTCCCTCCCATCGCTTACAGCTGTTTTGTCTCCTTTAAAATTCCAAAGTACTCTGTGGATGATTTCTGGCTTGCCATTTGAAAGCTTGCCCTTTTCTGTTTTTAAATTTTTTATTTGCCGAACGAATGAACCTTCATCTAATTAAAAACAGGACATCTCACTGGTACAGTCTCAGCAACCCTGTAAAGCTTTGCTCTAAAAGGTGCTCAATAAAATGGGTGGTCTGAACCCCAGATACAGGGGCTGACAGTCATAGGTTTGCATATTTTATTCATTTGCCATATTGTTATGGGGGGAGCGATGCAAAGTTGGGTGATTTTGAGGGATGCTTCATTGTTTCTCTAGCTGTGTTTTCTGCTGAGTCTACAAATGGGAGCTGAGTTCCTAGCATTGTTGCTCACTGGAAGCTTTTGACTGCTCCTGTGGCTTCTTGCCCTCCCCCTTGCAACACAGTCTCATGCTGGCCCCCTCTGCTCATGGGGACCTCAGTTAGAGTGACTGGCGCAGGTGAACACAAATCCCTACATGGCATGGCCGTGCCCTGCATTAAATATGCAGGTGTGAGACCTGAGACATTTGATAAAATTTGGAAGGTGAGTAATGCAAAAAATACAAAGCAACAACAACAAAAAAGGTTAGCATTTTATTTAACAGGATTTTTTTTTTTTTGGCATTGCTAAGAGCTGGCACACTCTTGTTAATGCCCCTGACAGCTTTTAGTTTCTTTCGTTTCTGGGAGACTTTCATTTTTGGGGAGACTTAAAAAGGACAGAATGGAAAGACCCTCGAGTCTGTTCCTTCTGTTGTACTTTTGTCTTGCAGAGAAGACACGTGCTTTGGCATATCCTGGAGGGGAGGCCCATTGTCAGCCTGAGATAGGAACAGTTTAGCTCCATGAATAAGCTGATCTGGTTTGCTCCCCAACTTTAGACTCACTTTCTCTGAGCTCCCTACAGTTGAAGACTCTGAGGCCAAAGGGTTCAGAGCCTATAAGAGGAGAAGTAGGAAAAATGGACCATAGAGAACTAGAAGGGCTCTGGGTTTTATGGCCATTTAATGAGGAATTTTCCCTAGTCCATAAGGTTGGGTCCATTAAAACCCAGTGGTTTATTTACTGCTGCCAAAGCCTACGATCACTTTTTAATTCTTATTAGAATCTTCATAGATAGACAAGGTTAATTTTAATGTGGTCTTGGGAGAATGCAGCTGTACGTATACATACTTCCAGAGCAGGCTGATCTAGAATCTGCGGTCAGGTGTTGCTGCTGCTTCAGCTGTCATTGTGCTGAGTGGCTGGATTCTGGCTCTAAAGCTTGGGGATTAGGGGAAATATTTGCATTATAGACAGATACTTGGGGGTGTATGAAATAGCTTAAGTCTTCTTCCATAATAAGTCCTGAAATAATATCTAAATCTGCAAACCGGGGAACGGTCGTATATAACCACATGGCATTGGAAACAATGGAGAGAGGCACCAGAAGAAGGAACCACAAGAACTGGAAGAGTATTTTCTGTCTGGTGCCCGAGCATCAATGGGGAGGGGCAAAACTGCTGCTGGAGACAGGAAATGATACATGTATGCTGATTTTTTTAAAAGAAAGAGTGCCGGGTTTTTCTCGGAGCAGGGCCAGGGGTTCAAGGGAGAAGGCGGAATGGAGAGACACCCTAGTCCCGGTGATCCTGGTCCCCCCACATTGGGGGTTTAAAAACGTAAAGAGACACAACACACGTTGAGGTCTGCGGCTGGAGGTGTGCGTCTTTTTTCTCTGCCTGGTGCTAGGAAGCAGTGTGTCCACCATGCAGGTAATTAGCTGGAAATGTTTGGCTTGTGGGGAGGCGAGGTTAGCTATAGACATGCCAGCTCCTTAGAATTACAGGTCTTAGAATTGGAAGGGATTTTGAGTTCCTATCACATGAGCCAGCCTGCTTCCTCTGCCAAATGAAATAGGATTCACCTCATTTTATAGCCGCAATTGTGGAAGCGGCTGAGAGTCGACTGGATGACTTACTTACTGAGGATCCCAGGGCCAGTTCATAGTGGAGGAGCTGTGAACACCCTCCTCCAGCCCCTCCGGGCCACCACGGCTATTTTTCTCTTCCTCTGTTGCATAATTATATTTATGATATTTCAGCTGTTCTATTTTTTCAACAACAATCAAATAGAGGCATTATATTTTGGGGTTCTCTGGGACCCAAATTGGACAAGGGAGCAAAAAGAGGATAAATATATGAGCCATGGCCTGCGTGGCCCATTCATGGGACAGACTGGGAGCCTCCTGAGTGTTGCTGCCCAGAGGTCTCCAGAATAGCAAGTCAAAGCTTAACCAGAGGAAAGCCTCCCCTATATAAGGTCTTGATTTTTTCCCCCTGCCTTCTAGGTTTTTACTCCCACCACCTAGGTATTGTTTCTGGATATGGGCAGTCCTCCTCAGCAGCCCTTAGTGCCTAAAGGCATCCATCCTGTGTAATGAGATCACTCCTCCCCTGTGCACCCAGAATGGGATTAACGAGTATACCCTCGGCTTGGCCGAATGGAGAGGAGCTGGAGAGGAGCAATCGCGTCATTTTGCGTGGGTCTGAATTCTCGCCTAGAAGCCAGCAGAAGAAGGCTGGTATTTGGATTTCGTTTGGCATTTCATCAGACTTAAGGAAGGTAGCCCTCCTTCACGGAGGAAAAATGTCCTGTCTTTTAGAACACCATCCGCTTCCAGCCATGGTTTGCCTAGACTAGAAAACTTGGTCCTTCCTCGTGCCCTACGCTTGAACCCTTGACATCCTGTTTACTACAAGCTGCATTTTATTACTTTCTGGCTATTCAGAGCAGTTGTCCCTAATGACATCCCAGGCACCGCCCAGCCACCCCAGGTGTTTTGTAAACCGTGGCTACAGCAAGTATTTGAAACCAAAGTACTGAGAAGCAATTTGTTTTGTCCTAGATGGGCTTTTGAGGATTTGCAAGTTGTGCTTGTTTTCATTCCTGAGTTAAGGAGGAAAATGATGAATTCATTGCATTTTGTAGTTACCAAGGCTTCATGGGGTGGGGGGGAGTACAGGACGCGTTTCCCTTTTCTTGAAGTTTTTTTCCACCTACTCCATCCCAACAGATGTTAAGACTGAAGGCAAATCTAATTCTGTATTGAGTGGGGTTCATTTACTGATCTTCTAAGACGTGGTGGGTGACCTCTGAGTGTGTGGAGTTTGGAAGCTAGGGAGAAGAGGCCTGCATTCCAGACTTAACTTCTGCTAGTAGTAAACTCTGATCGCAGAATCTCGTGAAGGCAAATGTATTTCCTCCGAGCCTCTGTTTGCCACCCCTGGGGAGGGGAAGGAGAGGTGTCGTGGTGTGGGGCTGCCCCTGGCACGGGCCCTGGGTTTTCACGTATGTGACCGCACACAGGCCTCACAGCCACCCGCCCTGTGAGCCACATAGTGACGCTTCTCTGTCTGCAGAGAAAATCAGCGAGGCTCCCTACCCTGCCCACCCAGAATGCAAACTTCCATCTGCCTGCTGCCTTTCAGAGAGTTTTAAGAAAAGGAAATGATGAAGTCCCAGAACCTAAGTCAGGTTCGGTGGGGTGAGGTTCGGAGCTGATGACTAAAGAAAGAATTCTTAAGACATCTTTGGTGCAAAATGGTGGTTTATTAAAGCACGGGGACAGGGCCTGTGGGCAGGCAGAGATGCAGCTGCCGCCCCGGGTTGTTAGGAGTGGTTGGTTATATACACAGGAGTTGGGTAGGTGAGGACAAAGGGGTGTTCAGAAGGGCTGTTGGGGCAAAGAATACTATCAGGATATTGAAGGCTTAGTTGCTATCAAGTAAAGACAATTGGGAGTCTGGTGGAATGTTACATTCCTGCTATCAAGCATCCTTGTTAATGAGATTTAGGTTTAGAAGAAATTTAACTTTATTTACTTTTCCTTCTACCTCCGCCTCCTTCCATTTTTCATGGAGGGGAGGGTGACATTAGGGCTTGAGGAACTGAGTTCTGTGTCTTTGGAAATTGGGCTATTGATAAGGTAACTTCTTTGTTGTAATCTCAAGGACCTTTGCAAACCAAGGGAGACTCCTGTTTTGCAGGATTGCGATCTCAGCAAGTTAACTATTTATCATTTTATGGCACTCAGGGGTGCCTGAGCAATGCTACACATATGGAGGGGAGCGGATGAAGGGGGGGGTGCAAGGCGCCAGCTCTTGCTTTGTCCTCAGCCAGCCTCCTGCTCCCTCATCAGAAATGTTTATTCCGTAAGTTTCTACCTATTAGATAAGCCAGATTCCCTTCATTGCAAAGTAGGTTCCTAACCAATAGCCTCTCCCAGGAGTGCCTGAGCTCCAGACTACTTCACTAAGGCCTGAGGTTCCCGGCATCTCTGCTGGGAAGCCCCTGTCTCTCTTAGGTGATAAGTGACCCAAATGTTTTCTGTTGTCTCTTCCTTTGCAGTCAAGGGATTGGGCAGAGTGAGATGGAGAGAGGCTTTGGAAAAGAGAAAATAGGTTCAGAATGTTAGCTACTTCTATAGAGCTTAGCCAGTGAAGCTGATGAGTATGGTGGCTGATTAAGAAAAGCACAGATGTGGTGGAGGGGCATCTGTGTGCTATGTGGTCGACCCCAGGAAGTGGCGTCCCAAACTGCTGCTGGCCAAGGCCCAGCCCTATACGGGGTGGCTGGAAGGTCTCAGAAGATGGGTGGGAGTCACTTTGTCTTCTAAATGAGATGAAGTATCAAGCTCACATTGCGTAGTAAGGGGAGGATCTTTTTATTCCACACAAACTACCTACAGTGGCTAAATTAAAGCAATTAATACACCCGAGGCTCAAACAAAAGCTTTGAAATGCGCTCGGTTTCAGGAAGCCCAAAGGCATTTTGCTTGCCCTCCCACTTGTGTCTGTTTTCATTTACATGTGTCTCCTCTCATCTTTTTAAGCTGTGGCTGGCAGGACACTAGTCTTTCCATTTTCTTCCTTCCCATAGAGCACATATTCAGGGATACCTGAAACCCGCCTCCCTGCTCCCAGCCCCTTGGCCCTTCCCAGGAAGCCAAGCTGGGGGTATATCAGAGTCCTCTCCTTTTGTAATAAAATTTCACCTAACTTGAGAATTTAGAAACCTAAGACTTTTTTTTTCAATGAGTGGGAATTTGGTTTTTGTTGTTTTCCTCACAATGAAAGAATGCCCACTTTATCCTCTGGGTCCCAGAGAGCAGAATGTCCTAGAGTCTAGGGACAAAGTCGGCTCTTTCCCTGTTCCTGCAGCTGCCTCGTAGACCCACACTGCCTGCTGGCTGGGGCCATGTAAGAGCCCGTGTGTGTACATACTTTTTTTTAAAAAAAAAAAAAGGAGAAAAGCCCTTGCAATGGAAAGAAGGTCAAATATTGCGTTGGTTGCATCAGCTGTTGAGATCTATTTTGGTGGCGGATTGCAGTAAAAATAATACAAATTGTGGTCATAACTACTAGGTAGCCTCCTTTAAAAATGTAAAGTAGCAGCATCTGCAGACAAGGCAGGAATTCTACTTAATCAATCTGAAGGAATCCTGTGGCACCCCCCTTCCCTCCCCCCGCCCCCTGCAATCAGGGAGGCAACAGTCTTGGTCAAACCCCTTGGACGGCTAATGTTCTTAAGAGGAGAGGGGAGGGTTACACATGCCCCCGCGCCCAGCTCCCTCAGACCTTGGAGATCACTCAGTGCTTCTCCCTTGTTTTACACACAAGGAAACTGAGGCCTTGGGAAGTTAAACAGCTTGTGCAAGACACCTGGCCTAACCTGGCATCACTTCTCTTTATATGGTACAGTTGGTGTTGAATGGCGCTATGTGATTTCTGGGTGAGACAGCCTGGCTCCTTAAGCATTTCTTACCTTTATTTTTCTAGGCCTCGCTTAAAACACATTGGCCTCTTAACCTCCTGGCGTTGTCCCTCCTTGCGCTTGGCTCCTTACAGTGTGTGTTTCCTTCTGTCAGCTCGTGTGTGTCTTGGGACACAGGGATGATGAAGTGACTGTCCTTGTTTGCCTTCCTTTTTTTTCTTTTTTTAAGATTTTATTTATGTATTTGACAGAGCGGGGGGGGGGGGGGGTGCGGCAGAGGAAGAGGGAGAAGCAGGCTCCCCGTTGAGGAGGGAGCCCGAAGAGGGGCTTGATCCCAGGACCCTGAGATCATGACCTGAGCGGAAGGCAGACGCTTAATGACTGAGCCACCCAGGCGCCTTTGTCTGCCTTCCTGAAGGTGGGGTTCATCCCATTTGTTTCTCTCCCCAAGACAGAGAAGGAAATTGCCAGTTGCCAGCCTCCTCTCGGTCGCAGATATGGAGTAGAATGCTCCAGGTGCCTCTTTAGTAGTTCCAAGTGTCCTTGAACAGCCCGGGGCACATCTGTCCTCTCCCATAAGCAGCGTTTACTGCTGCTGCTGCCTCTGCCTTTGCCATCCTTTTGGAAGAACAGAGAACCAACAGGAAAACTCAAGGGGAACTGAAGGGATGCACAGAGCCTTGAAAACACTTGTTTCACTTTGAAATGCAGTCTGACCCACCCTGAATGCCCCAAAAAGCCGTTAGTCAACAGCCAGGATTCCATCTCAGGATGGGTCATTGAAGCAGACTGCCTCCTCAGCTGCTCTGGCTTCTTGGTGCTTTCCCTCCTCCCTTCCTTGAGCTTCCCTTGATCAAAGAGGTCAGCCTTCCAAATGAAGAAGGCTCTTTCCAGACCCAGGGCATGCGAACAGATGCGTATGCTTCAGGAACTTCCAGATAAACCCAAGAAAAGGGAAGAATGGCTGAGGTTCCAAGACTGAGAAATGCTGTCTTATAAAATATGCCCGTGCAGAAGGGAGCCAGCCACAAGTTTAAAGTGAGACTTGGCTCTTCTCTCCTTTCCCCGTTCATTCTGGTTTCCACGCAAACCAGGCAGCCTCAGTGAAGTATCTTTTGTACTTTGGATTGTGATTATTGTCAGATAGCGTGACATTAAAGTCACTTAGAAGAAAAGTTCTGTATCAAGTTTTGAAGCTCTGATATGTTTCTCTCCTTCGTTGTTAAATTCTAGGGAATTACAAGAAATATCTGAACTCTCAAAATAAGTACAGTTTATGTCTGCAGAGTCTGGCCCTTGGAAGCTTGCTCTTTCTGAAGAATTTTATTAGATGTTCACTGGTAACCTCGCACCTCCTTTTCTCTTCATCTGAGGCTTGGTCTGGGTTTCCCACCCATCTGGGATGGAAACCACGTGGCCTTGCCCCTGCCACATCACCCCCTGCGTGTCTGAGCCCACATCCCACCAAGCACCCCAAACCCGGGGAAGGAATGAGTGCCGTAATCCAAGTGCATTCTATCAGGCCACTCATGTCTCTATTTTCTTAATTCTCAGGTTGGCAGTGGCCACTTTTCCGTCTTCATACCCTCTGATCCTTGCTCCCACCCTCCCCTCACTCCTTCTCTCACCTTCCTGTTCCGTCTAGGCTCTTCTTAACCAAAGTCTTGTCTCAGCGTTCTCCCCTGTTAGAGGGTTTCAGCACCAGGCCACACAGAGCTTGTTACCTTCAACAGAATCACACAACTTTTAATTAGAGGATTATTTCCTGAGCTGAGACCTTGTCATTTCACATTAGAACACTCTGTCAAGTTTCTGTTGTTCGATGCCCCCTGTCAGCTTGCAAACTTCTCCATTGGACAGCTTTTGAATAATGGGCATGGACATTGAGCCAGAGTCCAGCCCAAAGCCAGAGGCAAGATTTTTCAGAAGCAAATCTGCAGGTGGTGGGGTTCTGCTTGCTGAGTCCCATCACACAGGAGCTCCTGCCAGTCAGCAGCCAAGCTGGCCCTCGCCGTCCACGGGGGTGCAGTGCTGAAGGCTCCCTGTCCCTGGATGTGGGGAGACCTGTTGTGGAAGCCTCTGCCTCTGTTCTGCTTGAGTACAACCCCTGCAGAGCACAGGGAGTTTAAAACACAGCCAGAGTATTTTCAAGGTGAAGGTGACACTATCAGATTGGTTGGTCGGTTGATGTCATTCACTTGTGCACGCATATAACAGACGTTCAGAATCTGGTGTGTGTGTGTGTGTGTGTGGCGCTTTGGTGGGCTGCTTTTCTCCAGCATGTGTGGAAACCACAAGCAGCGTTGTGGGAGAGTCAGTTCTGCAGGACCTGTGGAGAGGGTGCCTGGCTGGCCCAGTCTGTAGAGCCTGTGACTCTTGATCTCAGGATCATGAGTTTGAGCCCCGCATTGGGCATCAAGATTACTTAATTTAAATTTAAAAAAAAAAAAAAAGGTACATGTGGATAAAAGGTTTTTCCCCCTTGTTTCTTGGAGGTGCCCTGAAAGAACATTGCTTTTGTTTGTAGGTCACACTCACTGCCTGCAAGGGCTGATACTCTAGATCTGGAATAAGCCACAGCTGTAGGGCAGACTCTCTCGTGCTCTCCTTGCCAGAGTCCAGACAGACCCCCAGCAGTCCGGGCACGGACTTCAGCTCTGCCTACAGGAGGCCGTGAACTGTGGACATGCTTCAAAGCTTTCTGGCCCTCTTGCTCCCTGTACAAATCTGTCATTAGACGAGGAGATACTCATCTAATGAGCTCTGCTCAGTCTCACGTTTTCTGATAGTGTCCAGGGAGCTTTGCACTGGACTGTGCAGCGGGCAGAGGCTGCTCGGGGTTCGGGAGGTAGGACGGCTGCCTCAGAGGTGGCACTGCTGGTTGGCTGATGAGCACCAGGAAAACACGGTGTGCCTCATGGCTCAGAATGACTTTCTCCACATTGTTAACCTGGACATAGGTCACAGGAAATAGGGTGGAGGAGGGCGAACAGATGATTAACACGGAGCTGGCCGCGATGCAGAGTGCATATCACAGTGTTCCATACACAGGTAGCTTCTGTCCAGAGAGAGGACTGCCATGTGTGGTGCTGCTTAAGAGTTTAACCCTTGAGATTTGACTCACGCTGAAGGGCCCCCACCTACTCACTCAGGAAGTATTTATTGAGATCTTTAGAAACCTCTGTATCATGACACGTCATCCCCTTATCTCCTAGGTTTGCCTAAAGCAGGGTGCACCTTTTTACTTGGAGGGATTGTGCTTAAGTTAATCTCAGCAAAACCCCTCTGAGGGCGGGCATCGGAAAGGGCTGGTAGGGGCTAGAAGCAGCAGTGCTGTGTATGGACTCCCCGCACCCACCCCCCTCCCCGAGCATGATCAGGGCTGCATTTCCATCCAGCTCTGCAGTGGTTGCCTCCCCTGGTCGGGTCGGCAGGACCCTGCCTGGCTTGGAGTCTGTCGTCCTATGTGTGAATCGGAGCCAGCACTCTGCCTGCGTCTGCTTACCAGCCCCCTACCCACTCCCACCCCCGAACAAGCCGGGGCCTGGCAGACAGCCAGAGATAGGGACAAACTCTTGGCTTAATTCTGTCTGATCTACAACCACCCGTGTGTGAAAAGAGGGAGGTAGTCAGTACCTCTGAAGATGGGAAGAAAGAGCAGGTGAGAGGTGGGAAGACAGGACAGAGTTTGGGAGAAGGTAAGCATTCCTGTGTATCCATTTGGTTGCTTTCAGTTATTGGGATTTGAGGGGTAAATAGCAATTCTTCCCTAAGTCCTGAAGCACTGAGGGGGAGAAAAGAAAGGAAATGCATGAAGAGTGATGATACCTGTCCTGGCCCACGTCTGCAGGAAGCAGACAGCTCAGGTGGGAAGACACAACGATTGGACAGACCCGCCCTGCCAAAGCACAGGGGCGCTGATCTCCACAGCCTCCCACAGTGGGGTGGGCTCTTGGCCTCCAAGAGGACCACACCGTCCCCAGAGTGGATGCCGGCATGTGCTGTTTGCCAGTTGGGTGGCTCCCAAGAGGCTGAGAAGTAGCAGACTCTGTGTGCCCAGTTCCACTGCACTGCTGTGGAGAGGAATGAGGAGAGGCAGAGTATGCTGTGGGCAGGAC
Source organism: Mustela nivalis (assembly GCF_964662115.1). Taxonomy (NCBI): domain Eukaryota; kingdom Metazoa; phylum Chordata; class Mammalia; order Carnivora; family Mustelidae; genus Mustela; species Mustela nivalis. The sequence continues at coordinate 56,769,141 of NC_139027.1, forward strand.
TGCCAAGGCGGGGGAGAGCAGAAGTGAGGGGGAAGTGTGCCCCAGTGATGAAGCCAACGCATACTGGCTGAAGTTCCCAAGGCAATATGCTTACATCTTGGGGACAGCCTAAGGTAGATCAGGATTCAGGCTTGACGAGATCCAGAAGCTCAGATGGCGTCTATGGGGGCGGCTGCCCTGGTTTGGCTTCACATCCTCCTCAGAAGGTTCTTTCCTTGTACCCTCACCAGGATTCCAGGCTTCTAGGACCCTTAGATCTTAACTGCCAAGATTAAGACAATATCTTTTCTGACCTCTCCATAAAAAATCTTTGTATTACGTCAGAAAGGACTATGAAGGGTGCCTGGGTGGCTCAGTGGATTGGGCCTCTGCCTTCGGCTCGGGTCGTTGTCTCAGGGTCCTGGGATCGAGCCCCGCATTGGGCTCTCTGCTCAGCGGTGAGCCTGCTTCCCGCTCTCTCTGCCTGCCTCTCTGCCTGCTTTTGATATATCTCTCTCTCTGTCAAATGAATGAATAAAATCTTTTTTAAAAAAGAAAGGACCATGAATCCTTATCTGAATTAGTCACTCTGGATTGAGGGATCAGAAACAGCATCAGCTCTGTATCACTTGGACCAAACAGGATTCGAGGGAAAAAATCTGAAGAGTTGGGTCTCCAAAGAGGTGTTACACATGTCCACCAAGTTTTAAAAATTAACAGTCATTAAGTTGCATAATTGGAATATGGGTATCTTTGTCCTAAATACTGGTCCCATTTTTCTGGGCAGGTATTACTTTCTAAGTTGGGAGTGAGGATATGAAAATAATTTTCATAAGTCTGTTTTAACCTTGTCCCCAAAAAGATATACAGCGCTAATAAAAAACATGTAAGATAAAGAGATAAATAAGCAAATGAGGCAAGGGAATTTAGACATTGAGAAGCAAGAGCCATGGAGGAGTTCTTGATTTTTGCCGAAATAGGACAGCTAGATACAAGAAATAACTTTCCATTGATTTGAGAGAGAAAAGGATCTGTGACTCTGAGGAGCCAGGGGAGGAGGGAATTCTGAGGATTCCTGGCTTTCAAGGTGGGGGCCACAGTCCATCCCAATATGTGATCGCCTTCCAAAGACACTCACCGAGCCTCCAATCTGAACCCATCACCTCTACTGGGGGAGCAGCTCTCACCACCGACAGTTCTCTGTGCAATCCCCTCTCTCTTTCTCTCCCTCCCCTCCACTGGCTTACAGTGACCACCCCCCCCCCCCAAGGCTTGCCTTCAACCCCAAATTACAAAATTTCTTCCAGGAAAGCCAATGCCCGCGATACCCTTGAGGTATCTTTATTGCTGAGACTTTCCCAGGCTGGGATTAGCCCCACACAGAAACATTTGGATTTTATTTTTTGCCCATTTGCATCTTCCCTGCGCACCAGAGTCCCATGCAACCAGGGCTACAAGTGAGGTGACCATTTTTGATCAAACTGGGACACACTCACAGGAGGCCTGATGAAGTGAGCCCTTTCCCCGAAGCCTGGTAACTGCTCCCACATTTGAGAAAACAAACCCAGCTTTCCAGGGTTGGGTGGTTGGCTTTCTCTGCCCTTTGAGCCAGCCACATCGTGTTTAGACAGTCTGGCCCTTTAGGGGTCCTTCTGCCTCCCACAGCCAAGATAAACTCCAGATTTCGGGAAGTCCAGCAAGACACCACAAGTGGGGGTAGATGGCGTGTTCGGTTTGGGTATGTGGGTTTGGTTTTTGTTTTTGTTTTAATTAACTCTGGGTTACCTCCCTCTAAACAGACAGCTACAGACAGTTCTTCTAATTCCTCCCAGAAGAGGGAACAACCTACTCGGACAATCTCTTCTCCCACATCCTGTGAGCACAGGAGGATTTATACCCTGGGCCACCTCCACGACTCATACCCCACGGACCACTGTCACCTTGAACAGGTGAGCAACCCTCTGGTTCCTCCGAGAGCACGGGGTGGGCAGCTGCTGATTCTGGGATAGCCCCCTTCCCCTTCCATGTGACCCAAAGCTCATGGCCAGGCACCCTCTGTTCTCCATATTGACGGTGGTGGTGGCAGCTCATGCCCACTTAGCTTTCTGTGTGCGAGACCCCGTGCTAAACTTTTCCTCTGCTTAAGCTTGTCGAATCCTCACAAATGACCCCACGAGGCACATCCTCGGCATCCCCAGTTTATAGAGGAGAAGGCTTAGGAGAGTCCTTGATAGAACAGGTTACAGATGCAAGCGTGTGTTTACCCAGCATGCTACGCTGCCCCCCGAGTTCCTCTGTGCAAAGGGCTTCCTGGCTTGGTGTGAAAGCCCAGAGCCAGGATCAGGACTAAAGAATGCTGTCCGCTTGGCTCGGGCACCCTGGCATCGCAGGCTGCAGGCCCAGGCTTGCTTGGGGAGATGTAGCTGGAATCTAGAATTCAGTAACTCAACAAATATTTACCAGGCGGCTGTTCTGCGGAGCAGGTTCCCAAACTGTGGGACATGGACTGGTGCCCGTAGAGGGTGATGTGGCCACCAATCTGTTCTGAAAAGGAAAAAAAGGAACACAGGGCAGTGAAGGGTTTTGGTTTTGTTTTGTTTTCAACATAAAGCTAGATTGGTAGAAACAACCCCCCCCCCCCCCAGAAAATCTTACTGTGTGCTTCTTAATATTTTGGCATTAAAACACTCTTTTTAAAAATCACTTTATGGTACCTGTAGTTGGGAATTGACCTTTTGACTCCTTACTTTGCAAAGTAATTAGCAAAGCCTGTTCTGCTCCCAGGATTTGTTTTGATCTATATAAGATTATGGTTTTCTAAAGTCTGTGGAACTCTGTCAAGAATCTAATAGGAGGGGCGCCTGGGTGGCTCAGTGGGTTAAAGCCTCTGCCTTCCGCTCAGGTCATAATCCCAGGTCCCAGGGTCGAGCCCCACATCGGGCTCTCTGCTCAGCGGGGAGCCTGCTTCCTCCTCTCTCTCTGCCTGCCTCTCTGCCTACTTGTGATCTCTGTCTGTCAAATAAATAAATAAAATCTTTAAAAAAAAGAATCTAATAGGAATTTGGCAATATGTGAGACATGGTCCCTGCCCTCAAGGAGCGCACAGTCTGGTGAGAGGAATGGACAGATTTAGTTAGCAGGTGATAAATCCTGTGACAGTATTAGATTGATGATGACCGAGACAAGTGTGAGCCACACCTGTGTGATAGAGAATCTGAGGCTTAGATACATGCTAGTAAATTCCAAAGTCCGAATTTTACTCTAGTGGGTTCCCTTAGAGCCGTGTTCCTCACCCCTTAAGAAGACTTCATCCACAGAGGCCGTCAAGTGGATTGATAACTACGGATTCAGTGCCTCCCTGGCCATGGACAGGACCTCCCTGACGCCAGAGCAGGACTCGCTGCAGAGAGGACTTTGTAGCCCCTGGGAGAATTCGAGGCAGGGAGGGGTGAGGCTCTGGGTCTGGCCTGCCCCAGCTACATTCCAGCCTGCCCCTCACCACCTGTGAGACCCTGGCCGCATGCAGACTCCAGGCAGTGAGCCTCCGGATCTGTACTCCTGTAGCTTCCCAGCCAGATAACAAGAGACCCCCATACCCTAGCTCCTTGTATCCATTTTTGCTTTTCTGAACATGACCCACAGTGCAAAATGCATTTCATGTTGTGACCCAGTAGGCAGCTCTCACAGACACAGAGGCCACCCTTGTAACAGGCAGTGTGCTCCTGTCCCTCGCTGTTCCCTTGGAAGAAAAGCTGGTCTTGCAAAAGAGAATGCGCTGTACAGACACAGGTGAAACTAGTCTAAGCTGTTAGAAATCAGGAGGGCTGTCACCGTCACCTTAGGGAGAGGGGCTCAGGGAAGCCTCTCACATTCTTCTTCTCCCTCTTGGTGTGTTCAGCTTCCAAAAATTCAAACTACCTTTTTACGGGTTCCCTCGTGTATGGTAGTACCTTGGCAAAAGGAAAAAAATTTCCGACCCAGGAGTGGATGGCGAGTCACAACTTACAAGACCTTCGACCTAGGAGATGTTCACTCATTCCAGGGTGGGTCCGATCTTTGTGTCAAGAAATGCCTTCGTCAAGGCCAGAAGTACACAGTGGAGGATTTGGGGGGTTGTTTTTGCCGCTGCTATAAAACAGTCTCCTTTCTCCCGGGGCAGCCGATGCCGAGGCCCTACCGCCAGGTGAGCTTCCCAGACGACGACGAGGAGATCGTGCGCATCAACCCGAGGGAGAAGATCTGGCTGACGGGCTACGAGGACTACCGGCACGCGCCCGTGAGGGGCAAGTCCCCGGACACGTCAGAGGACGCCGACTCGTACGTGCGCTTCGCCAAGGGCGAGGTCCCCAAGCACGACTACAATTACCCGTACGTGGACTCCTCGGACTTCGGGCTCGGCGAGGACCCCAAAGGGCGCGGGGGCGGCGTGATCAAGACCCAGCCGTCCCGGGGCAAGTCCCGGCGGCGGAAGGAGGACGGCGAGCGCTCCCGGTGCGAGTACTGCAGGGACATGTTCAACCACGAGGAGAACCGGAGGGGCCACTGTCAGGACGCGCCCGACTCCGTGAGAACTTGCATCCGCCGCGTGAGCTGTATGTGGTGTGCGGACAGCATGCTTTATCACTGTATGTCGGACCCCGAGGGAGACTATACAGACCCCTGCTCGTGCGATACTAGCGACGAGAAGTTTTGCCTCCGGTGGATGGCTCTTATTGCCTTGTCTTTCCTGGCCCCCTGTATGTGCTGTTACCTGCCCCTTCGGGCCTGCTACCACTGCGGAGTGATGTGCAGGTGCTGCGGTGGGAAGCACAAAGCGGCCGTGTGACTCAGTTTCCCCCCTTCCCCTACTCCTCCCCCTCCTCCTCCTCTTCCTCCTCTTCCCACAGCCACAAGGAAACTTGTGTCCAACATACTCTCACCTTCTTCCCTGCTCCCTGGTACCTTGAGGCGCTATTCCAGCCCAGGGAGCCTGCCTAGTGGACTCTGCACTCCCCCCCCCCCACCGCCCCCCCCAACCCCCACTCTGCATCAGACACACACGCACGCACACAGTGTTGGAAGGAAAGGAACCTCCGCACAACACTCGTGTATTATTAACGATCTGTAATCAATCTGTCTTATACATGCGTTGATTTCATGTCTTTCCTACCCACCTCTTCCAGTGCAAAGGCGCCTGTAGTCGGACTGCTGCTTTGGGGTGGGGTTTGTAGTTGGTTTTTCTAGCCGCTCCTTTCTCTTGGTTCAGCTCGCCGGTTGCTAAGGAGTATTGGGTTCCTGCAGATAGGTAACGTCAGAACGATGAAACCCCACCAGAAGTATTTTAACCTACAGTTGGATTATGTATAGGAGGTAAGCTAATTAACAAACATCTCCCACAAAACAAGATCGCTTTAACTTTTTGGAAAGCCAAATTTCCCAAGGAAGCTGCAGTTTCTATCTGGAGCGCATCCTCATTCTCTGCCCTCCCCCAGAAATCTGTCAATCATTTACTGATGCAAAACATTCATCCATGAAATGACTGAGAATTGAGCCTTAACTTGAGATTAACTTGTGTGAATCAGGAAAATTCCTTAAACCGCATTGCATCCTCATGGACCACGCCTAGAAAAGGGGGTTTCAGGTACTCTGAGAGCCTCCCTGGTAACCCCTTAAATAGAACTTTCTTAAAATTGTGTCCCCACCACTTCTAAAAATTTAGCAATATTAGAAGACAACACTAAGAAATTGTGCTCATTGTTTTGCAAATGAAATAGTTGAGTCATACACATACACACACCCGTGTTCTCCAAAGACTTCCAGTTGAGAAACACCGAGGTTGTGGAAAATAAAATTAAAGGAGCTTCCTCCCATATCCCCTATTTTGGGGGAGGGGTGCATTTTAAATGTCCTAAATCTGAAGAGTGGTGGGTTGCATTTTGTTCATGGGTTTCTGTTTTTGTTTTTGTTCTAAACTGAAAATCACATCACCAAATTCTTCGTTTATACTTGGGGGGATTAAAAAAAAAACAAGGCCATATGTAAAAACCCTTCCAATGCCTAAGTGTCTTTCTCCTACATCTCCAATCCCAGACTTACCAGTTCAGGTGCACAGATGGTTAGGTCAGCAGTCTGGGTCTACCTGTCGCCTTGCCATGTAGGAGGCTTCTAATTAGCTGGAAAAAAGTATTTTTCTAATATATTGCAAGGAGTAGCCAAATCTCAATGCACAAAGAAGAAAAGCAAAGAGTGGTACCTAGCATAGTACAATCAGAACGTCACGGAGACCGTAGGGGACAGGCTTGTCAAGGCTGGCTCTTCTTCCCTCCATGATCTTCCTGTGCTAATTGCCAGCTGAGGGCATGGCCTGCTCTCTGTATCTCCACTACCCCCCCCCCCCATCCCTTCTCTTTTGCACACAGGACAGCTAGTCTTCAAGGAAAGGGACTTTTTTCCAGTCTGCCAATCGTATTGGGAAAGTGCTAGCCATGCTTACCTTCTTGGAATGTTTTCAGCTCATCCGAGCACCCATCACATTTCTTTAGTCAGATCATCAGTGTAAATACTCCGTGTGCTTATGAGTTAGTTGGTAGATGTTTTCATTTGTTGGGAGTGACTGGTTTGGGCCTTCTGGCTTGGAAAGGAGCAGAGAGCTGTCAGTCTGGTGATGGAAGAAAAGAGAACTGGTTCCCAGCCTGGAGAACATGTAGAAAATCTCCAGCCAGCCTCCAGACCCTGTCAAGAGACCAGCGCCCCCTCCCCAAGACCCCCCTCCTGAGGCATTTCCTCAGGGCCTTTCTCAAGGTCTCTACTCTCTACAAAGCACAACACTAATGTAGGTTTATTAGACCTCAGTTCAAGTGCCCCTATTTATTTCACTAGGAACACACATCCTGGCACATTCTGTTTGTAGTCCCTGTTTAGTTGTTACTGACCCCTTGTCCTTTTCCACCCTTTGAAGAGTTATGCTGGTGAATCTTACTCCGCCTATACGTTTTGGTCTGTGAAGGCAGCGAGTGGTTAAGGGCACAAGGACAGCCATGGGGACATTGATGTAAATACGTCTCTCTAATTGCCACACTGCAGCTGAACAGTGTGTAGTATTTTCCCAGTCAGCTTTGCCATACTGACGTCAATCATTTGAGAGAAATTATTCAGATTTTATTTTTGTATCTGTGGTAACAAAACATTAACCAAAAGATTTGTTTGGAAGCTTCCTCTAACCACCCCCCACCCCCAAGCTATTTGCTCACATTAACAAATTAAAGTGCCTGAAGCATAATTCATTCTTTACCTGTATACTAAAAACCCTGTTGTATTGATTTTTTTATAATAAGCCTTTTTACCTCTGTGTAAAAAATATATATACAAGTGTATGATGTACATTTTAGTTCTTAACTTTTTTTTATGGTTTCTAATATGTATGACCAATGTAGTCATTGCTTTAAAATGTACCATGTAAATATAAACACATCCTAAAGATCATTGACTTGGGGGTATTTGTCTGACAGGAGATTTGCGGGGGCAGTTGAGCCTCAGCACATGCTAGAGTTCTCGCAGAGGATGGGAAGGGGTTTCCTTTGGAGCAGGACACGTGGACACTAGTCTGTTTTTGTGAGGCCCTTCCCGGCTGTGGTTATGTCATATTCCCAAGGGGAGACTGCAGCTCCTTGGGCTTGGATGCTTCAAGCGAAAGGAATGCTGCATGTCACAGCCCCGGGAACACCCCCTCGTCCTAGGCCTGGCTTCCCCCACGCGTGCTCCTCAGAGGGAACAGCTGTACTTCCTCCGAGTTGTTTTCCACCAATTCCTGTTGAACTTCGGGTAGGTGGGTTTGTGTGGCGTTTGGGAGATAGTTTCTCACAGAAAACAACTATTAACACTACAAGACCCTTGGTCTCCTCAGAGTGGTTCTCTTTCAGTGACATTTGGCCCACTTTCCCTTCCAAATGGGCTCTTTGGATGCTCAAAAGTTACAGTGGCAATTCCCAGGAGGAAGGTGTGGGGTCTTGTAAGGGTCACAGAGGAAAGCTTCAGCTCCTCTCCAGAGAATGGAGCAGGGGCCTTAAAAAGACATGGAGAGGGGCCCTCTTAGTTTTAACTCTTACAAGCCACTGGCAAAGGTGAAAAACAACAGATGATGCTGGAAGTTGGAAAGCCCGAGGAGAGAAGCCATAAAGATTAGTAACTAAGAGATGACCAGAGAACATGAAAGCTATTCAGAGTAGGGGGCCATAACAATTATAGTGGGGTGGAGAGCCAACATGGGAGAAGTGAAGACATCCAATGGAAAACATGTTTTCAAGAAATTTGATGAGCCCTGGTCCTTTTCCTGGACTTGCTGTCATACCTCTGCTCACCTCCCTTTTGGGGCTTGAGAAGGGGTCACTGATTAAGAGCCTTGCTCTGTCTTCCTTGTTCTCTTGGGCCCATCAAGCTGCCTCAGGATTAGCTGGTCATCTGGTGCCCTATGTGCTCAGCCAGGAGCAGGGCGTGCTGCACACATCATCTCCTTTAAACCTCCACTGAAAAGAGGGTTCATTTCCACTCAGGTGAGAAAGCAGGAAAATAAAGTCCATGAATTCACAATTCCATGTCTCTGCCATTACTAGCCTATTAACCCTTGGGCAAGTGACGTCACCCCTTGGAGCTTTGTTTTTTTGTTGTTGTTGTTTTTATTTTTCAGGTAAAGGAAATACACATCGCGAAGGTCAAAGGCTCTGCTGTAGTTACAGTGCAGAACACAGGAGGTGCTTTGAAATGCTAGCCCTGTCCTCAGTTCCTCCTCTATTCTGGAAACCAGAAACTGGAGAGGACAACCACTTGAAGCACAGGAAGCTGAAGAGCTTGCAGCTATTTTGTGAGTATTCAGACCTACTACGTTGAGATTCCTTTTCTTAACCTCTCTGCAGTTCTAAATTCACTTTTGATTCCTTGCCGGCCCAAGGGCTAGCCTTCGAAGTGTACTAGGCTGGCCAGATTTCTCTGGGGCCAACCCGTGCAGCTTGCCAGAAAGTTCTGGGCCTCTGAGTGGTTCTGCCAAGAAAACTAGATCTGGCTCAGCGTATTTGACCAGGATGGGAACACGTGGTCTTGCAGAGTGCTACTACCTTAAACCTTCCAGCTCTTTGGTGGCCTTGATCCCTGCAAGTCAGCGTGCTCCTCTCCGGGGCCTCAGCTTCTCAGATGTAGGCCTAATCCTGTATCTCCAACAGTGGGCACCACCCTACCCCCTGGAAAAGCAGGACATCTCAGCGGAAAAACTGTTGAAAGAATCCTGTTTTACAGGGACTCAGGTGGTTTGTTCTTCTAATGTGGCTTTTGAGCAGGCAACCCCTCCTTGTGAATGACGGGCCAGAGCTAGTAGAAGCACGCCAGCTGCTTGCAGGCATTCTTACTGTAGGTGCCTCGGGCTTTCTGATTTGTGGAGTGAGATGCTTAGAAATGCCCCACTTTGCCTAGGGCTGAGCCAGATGTGTACAATGAAGGGAGATGGCCCTGGTGACATAGGGCGTGACCAGACCCTGGTTGTCACCTAGCAAATCAGGGCCCACCAATCTTCTCAGCTAGTGGTCTCCTCAGGGCAAGCTGGCCACCTAAAGGGCAGTGTTGGGTGGGGTGAGGGTAGGGCGGGGACAGAGCGAGTAGCAGGAAGTACACTCTCTATTTACTGATGAGTAATAAAACCATTTTAGGATAGTCATGCCTCATCCTCTTCTCCCAGCTCTTCTGCCTCTTCTCTCATTTTCCAAAATGAAAACTTGAAGAGGGGTGCTCTGATTATAGAAGTAATATACACAGTCATTATAAAAATGTCATATACAACAAAAATATAAAAATGGGAATCTCCTTGTGTTAGGTTGCCAGGGCTCCCATAACAAAGTATAGCCTGGATGTCTTAAACAATAGAAAGGTGTTGTCTCAGTTACAGAGGCTAGAAGTCCAAACACAAGATGTAAGGGAAAAAATCTGTTCCAGGCTTTTTACATGGGCTGACAATCTGAAGTTGCCTATCATCTTTCCTCTGTATGTGTCTGTGTCCAAATTTCCTATTTTATAAGGATATCAGCTATACTGGATTAAAGGCCCACCCTAATGACCTAATTTTCCAATTTAATTACCTCTATAAAGACTGTTATCCAAATAAGATCTAATTCTGAGGTACCACAGGCTAGAACTCTGTTATTCATTGGGGGGTGGGGGCACCCATAACACTTTCCTGTCCCACCAAACACGCAGTGCTTACTGTGTGCTTTTCTGGACTTTTCTATGCATTTATACATAGATGTGTGTGAGTATACATTGTTTTTACTTAAAAATATGTCCATTCTTTCAATTGGAAATCTTTGTCCATTTATGTATTGATATGTATGTGTTCATTGCCATTTTGTTTCTTCATTTATGTGCTTTCCTGCTTTCTTCCTTTGTGATTTGTTGATTTTCTATAATGTTATACTTCTATTCCTTTCTCTTTTTTGTATCTACTGTATTTTGCTTTGTAGTTACCAGGAAGCTTACATACGACAACTTAAAAGAACAGTCAATTTTAAGTTGGTAACAAGTTTGTCAATTTTAAGTTGGTAACAAGTTTGAATTCACTCTGACTCTACGTTTTTATTCCCCCCACTATACTTTGTTTTTAATACCACATTTAACATCTTTTTATCTTGTGTAGCCTTTAATTATTATAGTTATTTTTAATACTTTTGCTTTATCCTTTTTACTAGCTTTATAAAGTGATTAATCCACCAGCTTTACAATAGTATTCTAAATTTTACTATATATTTACCTTTACCAATGAGAGTCATACTTTCATATGTTTTCCTATCACTAATTAGCACCCTTTCCTTTCAGCTTAAAGACATCCCTTTAGGGACACCTGGCTCATTTGGAAGAACTTGTGACTCATGGATATGAGCCCCACACTGGGTGTGGGGAGATTACTAAAAAACATTAAAAAAAAGAAAAAGGTATCCCTTTAACATTTCTGGTAAGGCCTGTTGAGTGGTGATGAACTCCTTTAGCTTTTGCTTATCTGGAAATCTCTTTATTTCTCCTTTGGTTCTGAATAACAACCTTGCTGGGTAGAGAATTCTTGGTTGAAAGTTTTTTTCTTCTAGTACTTTGAATGCATCATGCCAATCCCTTCTGGCTAGCAAATTTCTGTTGAAAAATCTGCTCATATTTTTATGAGAGTTCCCTTGTATGTAACAAGTTGTTTTCCTCTTGCTGCTTTAAAGATGTCTTGTCTTTAATTTTTGACATTTTAATTATAATGTTTCTCTACAGACCCATCTATGGCTGCCTGTAAGAGAATCACTTCAGATGTAAGGACACAAAGATGGAAAGTGAAAGGGTGGAAAAATACATTCTATGCTAAGGAAACCAGAGGAGGGCTGTATAACTATACTTATGTCAGACAAAACAGACTTGAAGTAGACTACAATAAGAGACAAAGAAGGGCATCACATAATGGTAAAGGGATCAGTCCAACAGAGGATATTTGTAAATTTGTCATTTGTAAATATTTATGCACCTGACATAGAAGCACTTAAATATATAAAGGAAATATTAACACACCTTAAGGAAGAAATAAGCAGGGGTGCCTGAGTGGCTCAGTGGGTTAAAGCCTCTGCCTTCAGCTCAGGTCATGATCCCAGGGTCCTGGGATCGGGCCCTACATGGGCTCTCTGCTTGGCAGGGAGCCTGCTTCCTCCTCTCTCTCTGCCTGCCTCTCTGCCTACTTGTGATCTCTGTGTGTCAAATAAATAAATAAAATCTTAAAAAAAAGGGGGGGGGGAGAAATAAGCAGCAACAGAATAATAGTGTGGGGCTTTTTAAAAAATATATTCTTTTATTTGACAGAGAGAGCCCAAGTAGGCAGAGAGGCAGGCAGAGAGAGAGGGGGAAACAGGTTCCCTGCTGAGTAGAGAGCCTGATGCGGGGCTCGATCCCTGCAGATCCCTTGATCCCTGAGATCATGACCTGAGCGAAAGCAGAGGCTTAACCCACTGAGCTACACAGGCACCCCTAGTGTGGGGCTGTAATAGCCCACTTTCATCAGTGGATAATTCACCCAGGCGGAAAATCAATATGGAAACAGTAGCCTTAAATGACACATTATGCCAAATGCACCTAACAGATACATATATAGAACATTCCATCCAAAACAACAGAATACACATTATTCTCAAGTGCACAGAACATTCTCTAGGATAATCATGTTAGGATAATCATTAAGCCCCAAATAGGGCTTAATAAATTTCAGAACAGTGAAATTTAGCACAATCATATTTTCTAATCAGTGGCATGAAACTGGAAATCAATGACAAGAAAACTGGAAAATTCACAAAGATGTGGAGATTTAAAAACGTGCTATGAAACAACCAGAGTCAAAGAAAAAAAAAAAGAAATTAAAAAATACCTTGAGAGAAATGAAAATGGAAACACAACATGCCAAAGCTACTAAGACTGAATCAAGAAGAAAGAGAAAACATGAATAGATTGATTACTAGCAAAGAGACTGAATCAGTAATCACAAACCTACCAACAAACAAAAGTCCAGGACCAGAGACAGCCTCACTGGTGACTTCTACCAAAATTTAAAGAATACATACCAATCCTTCTCAAACTCTTCCAAAGAACAGAAGAGAAGGGAACACCTCCGAACTCATTTTATGAGCTTGATACAAAAATCCAACAGGGACAGCACAAGAAAAGAAAATTCTAGGACAGTATCCTTGGTGAATACAGATGCAAAAATTTTCAACAAAATATAACAAACTAAATTCAGCAAAACATTAGCTCATTAACTGTGATAAAAAGTAGAATTTATTCCAGGTATGTAAGGGTGGTTCAGTATCCAGAAATCAATCAACAGGACATACCACATTAGCAACATGAAGGATAAAAATCATATGATCATCTCAATAGATGCAGAAAGAGCATTTGACAAAATTCAACATCCATTTACAAAATGAAAAGCAATCTACTGAATGGGAGAAAATATGAATCATATCTGATAAAAATCATATCTGACCCTGATAACGGGTCCTTTTAGTTCCTTCTTTAGCAAGTTCCATTGAGGCCAAATCCTTTTCTTTAAGAGAAGGAAGAAAGAGATTGGGGCAGGGGAAGGAGGTAGAGAGAAGGACTCTTAAGCAGGTTCCATGCCCAACATGGAGCCTGACTCGGGGCTCAGTGCCATGACCCCAAGATCCTGACCTGAGCTGAAATCAAGAGTTGGGCGCTAACCTGAGCCAGCCAGGCGCCCCAAGGCCATATCTTCTTGCATCTTCCCAAAGACACAGGGTAGCAGTTGTCTAAGATTAGCATCTGTTTCTTATAGAACATAATGTTCAGAGAGAGGCGCTGCCCCGAGTCTTGAGGGCGGGTCTCCTCTCCTTCAGATTCTCCTCTCTTTCCATTGCCTTGTTGGTATTCACATGGAGAGCCCTCTCTCTGGGCTCAGCCCTGGCCATCAGACACGGTAAATGCAGCATCCTTAGCCTTCCCCTTAGGTGCTGGCAGCTCCCTCTGTGGAAATCACAGTCTGCTTAGCTCAGGTGTCCGTGTCTGCTAAGCATTCCCTGGGATATTTCTGAACCAGCCGACGTTGTTTCTTCCGCTCTGCTCTTGGGCTCTCTGATGAGGCTGGGAAATCCAGGGTAGCTTGCAGACCTCTGAGCCGCCCCTCCCAGCCCCCTTCCCTTCTCTCCCCACCGAGGACACTTCTTCTAGCAAGTCAACATCGGAAGATGAAGATGCATGCCTTTAGCCATTCTTCTTTCACCATGTTGCATGCTGGAATTTACAGTCATTGTTGCTTTGGAGAAAGGCAGAGGAGGGGGAGGAAACTAGGCTGTGTCTTCCTGCCTGCCCAGGTGGAAGATCATCACTGACAAAGGGACTGAGTGAAACAAAACTATTTCTTCCCCTTCCGGGGCCTGGCTGCCCCATTCTGGTTCAGAGTGGCCAACACAAACGGTGTGAAATCCAAGACTGTTCTTCTGAACGCATCCCAGTGGACAATGTGGTTAGTGAGAATTCTGCCTGGATTTTGGCTCACGGCCCCAGTGTGGTCAGAAGGCTGTTGCCCGATTTCACGTTTGTGTGGCATTTCTGGGAGTCCTGGGGGATGCTGCAAGAGGGTATCAGGTGTGTCTGGTCTGCTTCTGCACTCACCTGGGGGCCTTTGGCATTCACATCTGTGGCCTGATGCAAAAACCATCCCACGTTTCTCCTTTTTTTGTCAAGCCTGGGTAATAACTACCTCTGTCTCATGCTTGCCATGCTCCATTAGTAACTATGGTTGCCTTTTGAGTGTCTTCCAAAAAAGCCTTCCCCAGCCAAGGGAGAGAAAATGGATCATGTCTGCCCAGCTCTGAAAGCTGACATTGTAGGCCATCACAAAACCATCCTGTGCCGTGTGCAGCGAAGGAGAAAGGGCAAGAAAAAGAAACACACGGGACCCCAGGCTGCGGTCCTGTTCTGAGTCTACCTTCTGGGGCCAGGAAGTTGTGGTAGGGCTCCTGCGTGCTGCTTTTGAATGAATGTCTTTGCCTCCTTGCTGGCTCGATGTGACAAGCAGAAGTTACTTTGAAGATGCCTCGCCCCAACAGAGCCCAGATATTTACATAGTGGCCTTTCATTCTGTGAACAGAGTGTGTGCCTCTGCAAATATTTTCAGCCTCCCTGCATGCCTGTGGGCCCCTAAGTGCCATTCACCAGCTTTTCAGCTTGTCTTGCAGGCAGCAAGCCTGGGAGGGAGGCCTGACTCAGAGCGCCAGGGGCCCGGCTGTCGGCCGCCGCCACCTCCTACTGCTGCAGACCCGGACGGGAAGGAAGCAGTGGGTTTTACAGCTGGTGTTTTAGGTTTAGAAAAAAAAGAGAGAGAGAGGAGAATTTTTTTTAAAACTACCTCGCACATGTAAAAGGACACTAAACGTCAGTACATATGCGGTATTTGGGCATGAGAGAAATTGCAGGTTTTGTATGATTCATCGTTCCTCTTGCTGACAGTGAAGGAGGTTTGTGCTCAGCCTCTGGTATTCGGGGAGCTTGTTCCGAATGCTCTGGTAAGAGCAGGAAGGCTCAGGTACGTTGCCCCTTCCTCAGAAGGATGGTCGTGTCTGGGTTATGTGAAGGCAAAATGCTTCCATCTCCTCTCCTAGGACTTTGCACAAAGATTCTCATTTTCCCATCAAAAACGGGGTCGGTGGCTTCATGGATGCAGGGGACCAGGGCATGGAGAGAGGAGGAAGCCATACTTCCTGAGTCTGACATGAGCCTAGAAATATGCAGTGACCAATCGAGATGGAAGGGTCCCACTCAAGGCTGCGTCCCAGCAGGTGCCTTGGGCTCCCTGGAGGTGGCGTGAGCCAGCAGTCCAGAACACGCAGTCTTTCTAGGATTAGGCTTTTGCAAGTTCCCAAAACATGGAGCGCTGCTTCTAGGCTGACACATACCTTGGCAGGGGTAATGGGGTTTCTGCCCGGAGCCGGGAGTCCCCGGGGTCAGGCTGACCTCCAGGCTGCAGCTGGGCCTGGAGGAGAGGCCGCATGGAGGTGGGGCTGCCTCTCGTGGCAGATGCATTCCCCGGGCAGCACCGGGGCCACAAGAAGCAGGCTGACCCAGGGACCAAGTGCACAGTTAGGGCAGACAGGGAGAGTTTGGTGGCCATCACCCAGACTGGCCTTCCCCAGGCTCCCCACGCCCCATCCACACGTTCCTTGTGGGGCGGGCATATTGCAAGTTCCACAGTCTCCGCATGAAAGAGCAACACTGGACCTCTGAAACACAAAGCTTCGTTTTTCCAAAGCTGCATCAGACTCAAGTTTGGCAACACAGAGCACGGAGTCCAAAAATTATGACAATTCTATCAAGTTCTGTTTTGTGACTTGGGAGGAAGGTTCAAGAGTATTTCCCTTATAATAAATCTACTAAGGTTAAGCTCTACATTTGTTGTGTGGAGTATTCTGCACATGTGTTTGATTTTTCTTAATCATCTGATTGTCAAGTAAAAGTCCTCTGCAGATAAATGAGAATTGAGTGACACCTAAAATCTAATATCAGTCCCCAAATCTGCTGTTCTTAACAATAGCCCCCATAGGCCTGTGGTCATTGCCCTGTTTAATGCAGCCCGTGTTCCCCTGACCCCAGCAGCCCCAGAACTTGGCAGAGAGGTGTACTTCCCAGGACTGTCTGTGTGACCTCCCCTCCGCCACCACTCACACTGCCCTTGCAGTTAGGTCTGGGCTCCTGCCTCGTTCCGGCTAGTGGGCTAGGAGTACAAATGACGGACAGGGACATTCAAGAGTCAGCGTGTTCTTCGCCTATGTTCTACTTCTCTTCCTCTCCCCAGCACCGTACCCCACCCCCTGGGCTGTCATGGAGGCCACCCACTGTGGTGGTAAGCCACAAGACGAAAGCACACTGGGACACTGAGTCATTCCAGGGAGAACAGCTGACACCAGGAGTGGCCCAAGTCAGGGAGTAAATGAGTAAGGACAAAATAAATCTTGGTATTAAGCCAGTATAATTTGAGGTTTGTTTGTTACCACCAAAGGCGTCCTGACTGATACTGAGATAGCAGCAGCTTATATACAAAACATCAACCTCATGAGACAAAAAGTCAGCTTCACTCTAGTAAACAGAAGGCAAAAAGGTGACAAAAAGGCAGCTAGCACCCTCTCCCCCAGGCCCAGAAGTGGCTTCAGGAGCTCCTCAAGCCTTCACTGGAACTAGAGAAGAGGCAGAGCTCTGTTAATCAGAGCGTGTTGAGCCACTAGGGAGCGACGGAGGGAGTGGTGCAGACCACACAGAAGAGCGCGCTCCGGCCCCCTCCCACCATATTTACCGTGTTTCCTCGAGCAAGCCACTCCAGCTTGGGATTTCAGCCCGTGACTCCTTAAGTGAGCCAGGCCCGAAGGGGCTCCACCTGCCTGGGGTGGCAGGCCCAACCCATGAGCCTTACATTTCTTGGCTGCCCCAAGTGGAGTGTGATGAGATGGTGGCTGGAGAGAGGAACCTCTGCTCTCCACAGTCTTCTTTTCATTCAGAAACCTCCCTGGGGCCCTGGGGCGCTGCTGATGTCTGTCACTATCAAACCTAAGGTTTATATAGGGGATGACCCAAAGTCCAGAGCCTGATGGCTTCCTGGTTGCCATCCCCAGTACCCTGGAGATGACAGAAGTGTTGTCTCTGAGTCAGTGACCTGTTGAGTGACCCCAACTGTCCTTGCCTGTCATCTCGCTCTTGTGATCAAAAGCACAATGCTGGGGGTGCCTGGATGGGTCAGTGGGTTAAAGCCTCTGCCTTCAACTCAGGTCATGATCCCAGGATCCTGGGATGGAGCCCCGCATCGGGCTCTCTGCTCAGCGGGGAGCCTGCTTCCTCCTCTCTCAGCCTGCTTCTCTGCCTACTTGTGATCTCTCTGTCAAATAAATAAATAAAATCTTAAAAAAAAAAAAAAAAGCACAACATTGCTCACACACATTTGCAGAGCCATTTGCCTGAAGATGCTTGTTGCAACATTGTTACTGATGGCAAAAATTCAAGAAAGTCCAAAAAAACAAAACCAAAAAATCTCTAGAAAGTCCTAAATGTCCCTAAGGAGTGGACTGGTTAAGTTCCTATATATCTATACTGTGAACTACTCTGCAGCAATTTAAAAGCCAGGCAGTCCTTTATGTACGGACGTTAAAGCCAAGACACGTTAAATGAAGAAAACAGGTGCAGATAGTGTGGATAGCTCACAACCCTTTGTATATACATATGTAGACACACAAACAGGTACACATCTGTGTGTGTATTGTATGTAGCTGGAAGGTAGTACAAGAAGCCAGTAATGACTATACCTGGGGTGGGGTCTGATGGGACAGAATTAAATCACCATAAATTCTCCACTACCACCTGTTATCATATTTTCCTTTGAGTTTTTTAATCAAAGAAGAAAAATAAAACACTGCTGTTAGAATGCCAATCCTAGATTTCAAGTCAAACTTTGCTATCTCACCGCTATGTGATTTCGGGCAAGCCTCAGTTTCTTTATCCACAAAATGGGTTAGCACTGGGGCCTCCCTCTTTGGACTATTAAGAGGATTAAATGAGATAATACATAAGAGTTTAGCACAGGGCCTGGCACCCATTAAGCATTCTTGGCATCCATTCATGGCACCCATTAAACTATTTTTGATAAAGCCCAAAGCTCACTGTCCATTTGACCACAGAGCTCAGATATTTGACACAATCATTAAGACCATTCCTTGAAGAGTGAGTGTCGATATCAGTTTTAATATTTTATCACCTGGCAGCATCTTGTGGAACACACTCCAGAGCCTCTTCCTGTGCCCTGCCCAGCCTGCTATTAACAGTCCCCAAAGCCTTCTTAAAAAGTGTGCCTCTCCATATGGTTTCCCAAAACTCCTACTCAGTAGACAGGCCTGATATATAGCTGGTGAACATCCTTTTCTCCTTGAGCTTTTATGGAGGATGTGAGGGCAAAGGCTCCTCTTACCAAATGAGAGAGAAAAGACTCTCGAAGCCATTATGTGTCTGACACCAATTCAATTACCCGATCTGTGCCCTTTGCAGCTAAGCACTTCCTAAACTTCATTAGTGCCGCAGGACGGCTGCCGGCTGACGTCCAAGCCTTGACTGAGAGTCATACAGAGAGGACAAACGCCATTGTGGAGGCTAGCTGCAGCACCCCTGCTTCCTGAGCTAGGGAGACCTGGAGCCTCAGGGGCTGAGTGGAGGGTGCAAGTGAGGTTGTGCGGCCCAGTGCTGACCTACCCCAGCCTGACTCCCCTCACCCAGAGTTTCAAGTGATCTTCAAAACAAAACCTGGAGGGGCGCCTGGCTGGCTCAGTCAGGGGAGCGTGAGACTCTGGATCCCAGGGTTGGGACTCTGAGCCCCATGCTGGGTGTAGAGATTACTTAAAAAACCAAAACCAAAATACAAAACAAAACCAAGGGGAGCCTGGGTGGCTCAGTGGGTTAAAGCCTCTGCCTTCAGCTCAGGTCATGATCCCAGGTCCTGGGTTCGAGCCCAGCAATGGGCTCTCTGCTCAGCAGGGAGCCTGCTTCCCCTTCTCTCTGCCTGCCTTTCTGCCTACTTGTGATCTCTCTCTCTGTTAAATAAATAAAATCTTTAAAAAATATAATATCCGGGGGCGCCTGGGTGGCTCAGTGGGTTAAGCCGCTGCCTTCGGCTCGGGTCATGATCTCAGGGTCCTGGGATCGAGTCCCACATCGGGCTCTCTGCTCAGCAGGGAGCCTGCTTCCTTCTCTCTCTCTCTGCTTGCCTCTCAGTGTACTTGTAATTTCTCTCTGTCAAATAAATAAATAAAATCTTTAAAAAAATATATAATATCCCTTGTAATAAACTGGTAAATGAATAGAAAAGGAGAATGAAGGAAAAAAGGAGGGGCAAAGAGCAAAGAAGGATGCAAACTGAAGGAGAGCTGAAAGAGAAACTTTGTTTCCATCCCCAGTTACTCAAAGAAAGTCAGGAGGTGCAAAAACAGACAAATGACCTTCTGTTCAACCAGTTATTGCTTCTAGAAAGGACCGGCTATGATAGAGGATACATATTCTCTTAAGTATAAAACAGACAAGGAAACTAACACTAAGACCAAGAGAGGTCAAGGAGACAATGTTAAGGACAAGAGGTTAAAGACAAAATCAGTTTTCATTTTTTTAGTTCATTTTTTAGTGTTTTTTTTAAAGTATAATCTACCCCCAACATGGGGCTCAAACTTATGATGCCATGATAGTCACGTGTTCCACCAAGTGAGCCACCAGGTAGCCCAAAACCACTTTTTTCATCTCAACTAGCTCCCAGAAAAAATATATATACTTGTGTCTGTTCTACAGTCATAATAAATTCAGCATCTTTCACAATGAACAGAAGGAGTCTGCTGCAGACCTTTTTCATTGCACAAAACTGAAAATGAATGAATATTTTTTGTGTTAATCATATAACACACAAGACAATAAAGATTCTTTTGATTATTTGTCAGAGAGAGCACATGAGCACAAGCAGGGGGAGCAGCAGGCCGCGGGAGAAGCAGGCTTCTCGCTCAGCGAGGAGCCCGATGCCGAACTCCATCCCAGGACCCTGGGAACACGACCCGAGCCCAAGGCAGACCCTCAACCCACTGAGCCACCCAGGTGCCCCCCACACACACACATCTACAAAACATGGGTTGTGTCGTCTACACTGGCTCACTTCTTCTAAGGCAAATAACTCTAGAGTCTATCCCACTGTACCCACCCAGCTCAGCCTCACCTACCATAAATACTGGTTCACTTGTCTATCTAACCAAAGGTTATAAGAGGCTTAAGCAAAGGTTACCCCATGACTTATGCATCCATGAGGCAACAATCAGTGATTTGTTCACCAAGAGTAGTAAGGAGACCGCAGAGAGAGTGGTTTCTTCAAAGTTGTGATCCTGGAACAAGCAAAGGATCTTGGAAGCCCTGGTTGGTACAAAGGGAGGGAGCTTTTTGCCTTTGAGAAAACCACTGGGCTTCAGTCAAGAGCAACTTGGCATTATCCCTGACAGAAAGGAGACCAAAGGCCCTTTCCCCCTCTGGCACCTATGAATTACTAGGTACATCCAGAACCATAAAGGAAAGGGAGGACTTCCACCTCCTGAAATATGACTGAGAGGGAACTCCATGCCACCATGGGGAATAGAAGCTTGAAATTCTATTTAATTAGGGGGACAAAGTAATTGTGATTTTTTTTTTTTTTTTTTTTTTGGTATCACAAGTTGGGAACTAAAAGTCTATCAACTCCATGAGGCACCTGGCTGACCCAGTTAGTAGAGCATGCAACTCTTGATCTGGGGTTTTAAGTTTAAGCCCCATGTTGGGTGTATAGTCTCACCAACTACGTTTGTATCTCTGGTACCTAGCACAGAGCTTAGCGTATAGTAGATGCTCAATAAATATAGAATGAATGAATGACCAATCCAGAGGCCTTGTAAGATCTTCCTTCAGTCATCAAATGAAAACTCAATTTTCATTAAGTTCTATTATTTTCAAAGGCAGAGAGTGGGCTCTTACCATTTAGAAAATTGTTCATGCCCATTAGAAAGCAGAAGATCTCCCTTATACCACGTGTCACTCCCCTGCTCAATTCCTCTAGTGGCTTTCTAGCTCACTCTAAATAAAATCCAAAGTTCTTCCTCTGACCATCACACAGTCCTAAAATAACTGGTCCGCACTATCTCTGTGACCTCATCTTCTCCTACCCTCCCCCTCTTTTACTCCCTTTAAGATACACTGGCTTCCTTGTTGTTCCTCAAACGTGTTCCTGTCTCAGGACTTTCATACTTGCTCTTCTCTTCATCTGAAATAGTCTGGCCTGAGATCTCTTCAGGGTTTCATCTTTGCTTACCTCAGGTCTCTGTTCAAATGTCGTCTCTTTAGAAAAGCCTTACTAGTTTACCTTATTTAAAATTTCATCCCTTCTTATTTATAATAGCCAAATTATAGAAACCACCCAAGGGTTCATTGATAGATGAATAAAGAAGATATGGTATATGTATATACCGTGGAATATTACACAGCCCTAAAAAGATGAGATCTTGACAGTTGCAACAACGTGGATGGATCTAGAAGGTATAATGCTAAATGAACTAAGTCAGAGAAAGACAAATACCATATAATTTTACTCATACATGGAATTTAAGAAACAAAGCAAATGAACAAAGAGAAAAAAGAGACAAACCAAAAAACAGACTCTTAACTCTAGAGAACAAACTTACCAGAGGAGTGGTGGGAGGAGGAGGGGTGAGATAGGTGAGGGGGATTAAGAGGACACTTATCGTGATGAGCACTGAGTAATATATGGAGCTGTTGAATCACTATATTGTACACTGAAAACTAATACAACACTGTATGCTAACTATACTGGAATTAAGAAAAAAACAAAAACCAGAATACCACCAGTCCTGATCAGAAAGAGGTAAGTAGTACTCAAATGAAATTTGTTAGACCATGTTTCTATTAATCAACAAGAAACCCTACTAAGGGAAAATTACAAAAATAATAATAAATAAAATGGTGTCTCCTCGAGGCATCTGGGTGGCTCAGTCTTGGAGCATCTGCCTTCAGCTCAGGTCATGATTCCAGGGTCCTAGGATTGAGTTCCACGTCGGGCTCCCTGCTTAGGTGGAGTCTGCTTCTCTCTCTGCCTCTGCCCCTCCCCCTTGCTCCTGCTCTGTCTCTCTCTCAAATAATAACTAAATAAAAATCTTAAAAAAAAAAAAAAACCAGCATCTCCTCTCCGTCTGCCCATTCTACACTCTGTGCTTACACTACTTTATTTCTCTTCATAGCCCTTACATGACATATAGGACAGTTTGTCCTTTATGTCCTATACTTGCTCATAATCTATTGCCCCATTAAAACAATAAGAAAAGATCATATTCATTCCTCAATTACCAATCAGTCCCCAATACCTTGAACAGTACCTGGCACACAGTAGGAACTCAAGAACTATTTGTTGAATAAATGGGAGACTCTAACCAACAGATTTCACTGCCTAGGCCATCATACCCGCTAGGCATTCTCTGGAAGATGTGATTGGCATGAATGTCACAGACAGAACTGTTGGAGCTGGTGGAATTCTTGAGAGCATGGACTTAGGGCTGGGTGTGGGCTCCTGACACTGCCCGGCCTGGGACTTTCCACTGCCATAAGGAAGCTGCCCTAAGGAGGGAGACCCCCAGCCTGGGGCTCTGGTGTCTTCTCCAATATCACTGGGCCCAGGGCAAGAGGGAAATCCCATAGACAGTAAGCTATTCTGAGAAAACACATTTGGGAAACCCTGGATTGAGATCTCCTTTCTTCTCGGGGCCACAGGTAAGCTTCTGTGCACTGTGATTCTCCAAGTTAGGGTGATCAGAGATCACATTTCTCAAACTTTTTTTCAACCCCTTTTCCAGAGAATACTTTTGTGGGCTGTGTGTTCCCAGGGGTTCATCTTAGAAAACACTGGCTTCATGCTTTCTTCCCGGCTCAAGTGCCTTCCGCAGAGGTGTGTGGGAAGCTGCCAGAAAGCTGGTTGCTTTGGTTACCTCAAGAACCCAGAGAAGGGCCTTTCTTCTCCAGGAAGCCACACGCTCACCAGCTCCGTCTCCTGCAGGAGGGCGGAAGCGCAGCCCTGTCTACATCCTTCCACCTGAACCCACTACCTCCAGCATCTTCCTCCAGGGCTCCCGTTCACCCACCTCCCTCCTCACTCCCTGCGGGGAGGGCTTCCTCCCTCCTGGAGCCCCAGGTCACTTGCAGGGGTGGGGGATTGGGGGGGTTTGGGGGGAGGAATAACCCTTCTCAGGACCCTGGGGCAGCCCCCTGCAGAGAGTCATTTAAATGGTCAGTGCCTATTGTAAAGGAGGTGGGGGGGGGGGTTGTTCCAGATAAATACTGGATTTATTTTATTGGATTGTTCCAACAAAATAATGGATTGGATTATGGATTGTTCCAATAAAATAATGGTACATGCTGTGGACATGTTCACATGCATCTTCAGAGAGAAAGAGAAAGCTGTGGAGTGATGGTGGTTTTCTCTGGACAGTGGGATTGGGGGTGGTTGTTTTGTTTTGTTTGTTTGTTTGTTTTTTTCTTGCTTACTTAGCTGAATTTCTTTTCTTTTCTTTCTTTTCTTTTTTTTTTTTTTTATAATAGGCTCCATGCCCAGCGTGGAGCCCAATGCCAGGCTCAAACTCAAGACCTTGTGATCAAGACCTGAGCTGAAATCAAGAGTCCCACACCTAACCAAGTGAGCCACCAGGGTGCCCCTGCTTAGCTGTATTAATAAACTTTCTTCTTCTACAGGCTTTTAAAAAGAAGAGCTCATGTAGGTGTCACAGAATCTGCAGCCGTCATTCGGTTCCTCGCTAGCTGTGTGACCTCAGAACACTTGACCTCTCGGGTTCCTCGTCTCTCAGTTGCCCACCTCGTTCCTCCTCAGAGATTGTCCGAGAACCACTCGGGCTCCACAATTAGACTGCAAGCAGCTGGAGAGCAAGCGCGGGTCTCCTGGCGGCCGCACCTCCTCCGCCTCTTCCCGGCAGCCCACGCAGGGCCTTGCACCTGGCAGCGGGCAGCAGCGTTAGTTAGCTCATATTACTGCAGGTGCTAGATGAATTGTCTCAGGGACTGAGCCTGGAGCCAAACACATTCATCCTTGTCCTCGCTCCAATTCCAAGCGGCTGGGATGGAGCCCAAGGCGCAGGAGACCAGTAAATCTGCTCTTTGGGCCCCACCCATTTCTCCACCAAGCAGATATGGGAGTGGGGAGCCAAGACAGGCTGGAGGGTGATGGGGTGGAGGGTGGATCCCCCTCCCGTCTCCCCCCCCCCCTCGACCTTGAGCTGGTCTGTCTGCAGGAGTAAGCGCAGCGCCCCAAGAGCTGAGTCCTGGAGAAGGGCTGGCTGACTTCCCAAAGCCTCCCGGCCCAAAAGGTGTGCGAGTGGGCTTTAGGCAGTGCTTTCTGCAGAAGGAAGGGATGAGGCCCTGACCAGGGGCAAAGGCAGCAGGTAAGAGCCATGGCCAGGCTCCTCCTGAGCTGGCCCGTGGCCTCGCCACCCTGAGCCTGGATAAATCACTTCGCTGCTCTGAGCCTCGCTTTCCTTGTCACTAAAAAGAACAATAGCACCTATATTTTGGATGATCATGACAGTCATTTGAGATTAAGCATGTACGATCTAACAATATAGCAAGCACACCTTTGGACCTCGGGGTACCTTTAGATAGTTCGAAGGTCTAATTAAGTAGCCCCCAAGTGGCTCAAAGTATAGGGCTGACTTAATGCCTGCGCCCCTTCCCTAACGCTAAATTCACGGATGTAACTCACTTAGAGCTCACTCCAGTTCTGATGTGGGTGGGCGCCATCTTTCCCTCCTCCTATGCAGCCTTGAGTGGATTTATTAAGCCAAAGCAGCTCATGGTGCATCTTTTGTGGGCCAGGTGTCTGCTAGGTGCTTCCTATCCCTTTTACAGAGAGGACCTCTGCTCTGGGAGAGCCCAAGAAACTCCTCCAAAGTCTGCTCCTGCCCCCCGTTTTGTTTCGCAGACTCTGGAATTTTCCATCTCATTCCTTTTGATGCCATTTGTAGCAAAGGCTTCCTCATGCATCTTGGGAAGGAATGTGCTAAATGGTACTATATACAAACCCGCTTCTCCCACATATTAGCCACACTAAGTGCCACGCCTTTACATAATTCTGAGACATTCTTCTCAAGATATTTGTGGCCCAGGGAGGGAGCCGGGGCGGCCTTCTTGCAGCTGTGCTCCTCTAGGTTGGAAACTGACAGAGACTCACTGGAGCTGGGTGCTGACTGAGAGGAAAGTGTTTCTATCCAACCTTGCGGAGGACTTAGACCCTCCCAAGGGTTCAAAAAAATGCAGCATCAAAATGGGAGGGGAGAAGACTGGATTCACCAGGTGCGGAACCAATATTTTCAGAAACGAGATGGTTTGGTGACAGACGTTCAAGAAATACAGCTGGAAGGAGAAACTCAGCAGTTGGGATGCCCTGGAGTTTCACATTTGACCTTTGGCTTCCACATGAGATTAAAGGACAGAAAACTTTTTAAAAGTCATTTTCTATTTGGGGCACCTGGGTGGCTAAGTCGGTGAAGCGTCTACCTTCGGCTCAGGTCATGATCCCAGGGTCCAGGGATCAAGCCCCACATATCTCTCTCCTCTCTCAAATAAATACATAAATAATCTTTTTTTTAAAAAGTCATTTTCTACTTATGTATCTAGGTCAAGTTCTTTGGTAGAAGTCTAACGACTATGTCCTCTTATTGTGATTTATGCCAGTGGTTTAGAACATTTTTGTATGACAAACATTTTATAAACTCTCAACAGCCCAAATAAAATTCAAGGATGACATAAACTATCTCCACACAAGGTAATGTAATTAACGTAATACCCTAACTCTAACACAGGTTTTTTTTTTTTTTTTTTTTTTTTTTTAACCTGCTGACACTGTCCTATATGCTACAGGGCAGGTCACCTCTGCCAAGTGAGAGGCCAAGTGGTGCAGATGACCTCCAGAAAAGGAATCAGAATAATGCTCTCAAAAAAGAACAGACCTAGAGAATAAAATTTAGAGTGTAATTCTTACAACCTAGATTTCTTATCATTGTGCTATTTAAAAAATAGAATATGTATATAGATGGCAATATTATAACAATATTTTTAAATTTTGTAAAACAATGAAATTCAATGAGACCCCTGTATTTCATGAGTCTGTTATTTCAATCTGGCTCAAGTCTGTTGGAAGAAATCTCAAATCTTTGTTGCAGATTTTCAGTTAGTTTCATTGCACAGTAACTGGCCAACATTGAACCCTTTTTAGGAGAATCTGTAGTTAGAAATGCTTAATGCCTTGAGCTGGCTCACACCTGCAGAGTGTGAGTAAATAACACAGTAATTTCCAGAGATGATCTTTCTTCCTTTTAAGCTTGATTCTCTCTGTGGAATGGTCTTCTAAATTACTGGTCTCTTCAAGTAACTTCTTAGACCTTTTTTTCAGGATTATGATGTTCTAAGTATGGCTTACATTTACATTTGTAATAAGTTTCGTCTGGAAGAACATTCAACAGCCATGTGGGACAGGAGATATGTTTTCGTTGTATGGGACTAATCCAAATTTTGCAGGGCACCTAGCTTCTATTCCCTTCCCAATGTCAATGGGAGGTGTCAACCAAAAAGTACACCAACTAATTTCCAATATGTCCCCTCTGGGGTATCACAGCTCCTGTTGATTACCCCAAGCTTCCATGACCACATCCCAGATGTGGGTCACTACCACCCAAGACTACACTGACAAGAACCCACTTTGGATGCACAGACTCATATGTTCCTGCCACCAGTTGGTGTTTGGGGCACAAGATAGGGTTATCTCTACCACCACTAACACTTCTATGCAATGTTCCCTAATCCTAACTCAACAAAACCCTCAAATGGTATTAACAAGGTAACAACTGTTGAGAGTTCATTGTGTGTCAGACCCTAGGCTTTAGGTTTACTGTTTCAACCAAACTTCATGATAACCCTATGAGGTAGACACTATTAGTAGTCACATTTTACAGAGGAGAGTTTGGGTAACTTGGCCAAAGTGACCAACATGTGAATGGCAGGATCAGAATATGAACTCTAGCTCTTACTCTATTTGCTGTACTATTTCTCTAGAACTTGCTTCTTTGAACTCAAGTAAAAGAAGGAAATGGAAGAAACCATGCTTTTATAAAAAGTTGTATACGTTTATACCCAAAGTTTTTCCAGAGTCAGTATACATTCATCATAGCCCCCTATACCACTTGTTTTATAGTCTTGTGCCTTTGGAGTTGGAGAAGAGGAATGGCTGTTTGGAATCTTGCCTTTGGCCCTGAAAGATATCCCATCAGGAAAGAAAGACTGAGCTAAGTTTCCCACAGTCAGAATGGCAAATAGGTTTCATCTCAAGTGTCAGTTGATTGGTCATGGCTGCCTAGGGTTGAGAAGAATTTTTAAGGTAAGTTGGTGATGTTATTGTCAGTTAATAATAGCTGTCCAGGCTAGGGAGACAGCATGTGGTAGCCTCCATATTATGAACATATTATCCTTATTTCCCTAGGTAGGAACCTGTACACTTCAGAACAGTTTTCAAAAGTGAGAATAAAACTGAAAAGGAAGTTTTGATGGAATTCTAAATAACCAGAAAACCCCAGTTCCTCAGAATGCCTTTTCATGTAGCCATAGAAACTAGGAAGTAGAAAGGAACTTCAAGGTTATTTGGACTTGTCCTTCAATAGATGAATGAATAAAGAAGAGGTGGTGTATATACACAGTGGAATATTCCTCAGTAGTAAAAAAGGAATGAAATCTTGCCATTTGCAACAATGTAGATAGAGCTAGAAAGTATAATGCTAAGTGAAATAAGTCAGTCAGAGAAAGACAAATACCATATGTTTCATTTATATGTGGAATTTAAGAAACAAAACAGATGAACAAAGTGGGGAAAAAGACAAACCAAGAAACAGACTCTTCACTATGAAGAACTGATGGTGACCAGAGGGGAGATGCGTGGGGAATTCGATGGGAATCGAGATGTGGGAAACAGATGATGGGGAATTCGAGTTCACTTCTACAGAGTAATGTCTGAAAGTGTTGGATCACTACATTATACACCTAAAACCAAAACTAAAGTAACACTATGCTAACTACACTAGGCTTTTTAAAATTAGAACATTTAGGGGCGCCTGGAAGGCTCAGTGGGTTAAATCTCTGTCTTCTGCTTGGACCATGGTCTCAGGGCCCTGGGATCGGGTGGGGCCTTGCATCGGTCTCTCTGCTCAAAGGGGAGCTTGCTTCCCCCTCTCTCTGCCTGCCTCTCTGCCTGCTTGTGATCTCTCTCTGTTAAATAAACAAAATCTTTAAAAAAAAAAAATTCAAAAAGAGATTATCTGGATTTATTTGCTTCAGAAACATTTATCAAAAATAGGAATGGGGGGGCACCTGGGTGGCTCAGTGGGTTAAAGCCTCTGCCTTCGGCTCAGGTCATGATCCCAGGGTCCTGGGATCGAGCCCCACATTGGGCTATCTGCTCAGCGGGGAGCCTGCTTCTCCCTCTCTCTCTGCCTGCCTCTCTGCCTACTTGTGATCTCTCTCTCTCTGTCAAATAAATAAATAAAATCTTAAAAAAAAAATAGGAATAGAAACAAGAAGGAATTTCTGGTGGTGAATTCTAAGTTCACCAGAAAACTCAGTTCCTCAGAATATTCCATTCATGGACTTGTAGAAACCTAAGGTGAGGAAGGACATTTAAGATAATTTTGGCCTGTGGTTCTCAAATTTGGCTTACAGTAGAATCACCCGGGGAACTTTTGAAAAATTTTTGTCTAGGTTCTGATTTAATTGGTCTGGGGATAGGCTCAGGAATTGACATTTTCTTAAAATTCCCCTCCTTGTTCTAATGCTCAGCCTGGACTGAAAACTACAGATTTGGTCAAAACCCCTCATTTTACAGATGAGGAAATGGAGGCTTCGAGAAGCCTCGTGGTTTTCCTGGGGACACACAGCTGGGAGAGAGCAGATTCTGCTCTGCGGCCTCGGCCTCTGGCCTGGGCATGGGGTGGAACCCCTGGGTCCTTGATGCTCCAGAGCCCATGTCAGTCTCACAATCTGTGTCCTGTTGGCCATTTTCCCTACAGCTGATGCTCAAGCAGAGCATGACCACACACCTTAAGACAGCCACAGTGTTGCGGCCTCTAACCCCTGCTCCTGGCATTCCCAAAGCAAACTTCAGGCTCCTCCTGTGCGGGGCTCTACTGCATACCTGAGTTGTTGTTGTTTTAGGATTTTATCTATTTATTGGAAAAAGAGAGAACAAATGGGGAGCAGGAAGGGCTAGGCTCCCCTCCAAGAAGGGAGCCCAACCCTAGGGCTTGATCCTACAACCCTGAGATCATGACCCGAGCCAAAGGCAGACGCCTAACAGACTGAGCCACCCCGCTGTTCCACATAGCTGGTTTTTCATGCCACTCGCTCTATGCCACATTGTATTACTTGCTTGCCTGTAGTGTCCCTTCATGGCACTAAAAGCAACAAATCACTATCCCCAAAGTAACTTTAAAAATGTAGAGGAAGAGAATGAGGAGTGGGTTAAATTTATGGAATGTCTCCTATGTGCAGAGTACCTTATTTATTTATCCTCTCAACAACAGGAAGGGAAATGTTATTATCCCATTTTACAGATCAGGAATGGAGGATCTGAGAGGTTAGGTCACTTGCCCAAGGTCACACAGCTCATGGATGGGAGCCAGGATTCAAGCCAGTTCTCACTACTGCCCTCTGTAGCCTCTTCCATTAGCATGGTGTGTTCTTGTCCCTTTGAAGGGTATACGGCCCCACAGATGGCTTATTAGTTGCCAGGAGAAAATGGTAAGGATGCAGTGGAGAAACCTGACCACACAGTGACCAGCTGATCAAGATGAACATTAGCAGATGGACATCAGCCAACATCACTTCTATTGTCTTCTGTCTGGGGCGGCATCACTTGAACCTACTTGTGAGGAACCCAAATTGACAAACAGTCTATAAAATAATTAGCCTCTGTTCTTCAAACATTTCAGTGTCATAACAGGGAGAGAACGGCCGAGGAATGGTTCCAGAGTAAAGAAAACAAAAGGGACACGACCTCTTAAAGCTGTCTGTGGTGCTGGATTTGATTCTTCCCCAGAGTGAGGGAAATGCTCAGAGGACCTACCCGGCCAACTGACAAATTTGGAATGTAGGATGTACAACAGAAAGAAATATTGTAACAGTATCAAATGTCTTGAATCCCATAAGTATTGTGGCTGTGTAAGAGAATATCCTGTTCATCGGATATACAGGTATTAAGAGATAAAGGGGCATGGTGTCTTGGTTACTCTCAAATGGCTCAGAAAAAAATAAATATTGCTGTGGTATTCTTTCCAGCAGCCGGCAGAGCACTAAGCCCATGGCAGATAGTGAATTAAAAATCTTTGTTTTTATGTGATTAAATGATCTCCCAGTTTCCTGACATCAAGGAAAATACTTTTCAAAGAGGCTTTCTTGGCTTCTAACACTTCTGCTTGATTTCAGAGACGGCACAGACAAAACTGTGATCCTCACCCCACCCCCCCACTCCCCACTGGGCCCTCAGCAACTCTAAGGGGAAAAGCCTACTCTGAATCTGTCTTGCTGGGTTCTCCTTTGTATATACCTCCATATTTCCAGAAAGTGTATTTAGGATATTCTTACTTTTAACCATATTCACGGGGTGAAAAAGATGAACTCAGGAGACTATGGCTGAGTACATTCTGCTCTTCTGACTGGCCGCCATTGTGAGAATCCTCAGTCAGATTCCTGCTCTACAAGATGGCGAGGACTGAGTGTTTCTCTTGAAGAAGAAACCTGTCTTTCGTTTGGCAAATACTGAGCTGGCCTCTGCTGGGTGTGGTATACCGAGGACTTATCCTGGACATTTGAGGGAATAAACACAGTATGGGCTCCTGAACGAAATGTGTGGAAACTCCGTCCAGGGACCTGCGAGGTACTAGTTTCATGAAGATGAAATGGCGTCCCAGTCATTCGGCAGGATGTGCCTGTATTAGTCAGGGTCTCCGCGGCAAACAGCACAAACTGCCCTGGATGGTTTAAGTGGAAAAGAAGACTCATGACCAAGAGATCTCAGGAGCTCACAGAAGCCCTAGGAAGGCCAGAGTCTGGTTACAGACCATCCAGGAGGGAGCGGGGCCTCCATCAGGGCCTCCGCCACCTCCCCTTCTGGCAGAGACCCTGTTGCCCACATCGGACAACGGGCACAAGATTCCTGCCTGCCGGCGCCCCAAAGGCCCAGGCCTGTGCTGCCCTGTGGCCAGATAGGACTCCTCCAGAGCTCCTGCTCTCCAAGCCAGAGCAAGTGTCGATGGGCAGATCTGTGCTGGAAGAAAGGCTGGGGTGGTGACAGCGACTTCTATCTTTTTTTTTTTTTTTTAAAGATTTATTTATTTATTTGACAGAGAGAGAGAGAGAGATCACAAGTAGGCAGAGAGGCAGGCAGAGAGAGAGGAAGGGAAGCAGGCTCCCCTTGAGCAGAGAGCCCGATGCGGGACTCGATCCCAGGACCCTGAGATCATGACCTGAGCCGAAGACAGCGGCTTTAACCCACTGAGCCACCCAGGCACCCCCGACTTCTGTCTTGAGGAGGCAGCACTGACAATATAGGAAAGTCCCTCAATGTGGGAAGAGAGTTCAAAAGATGCTTGGTGGCCTCGGGCCTCACGGCCAGCGTGGAGCAGCAAACCCTGGGGAAGCTCCCAGTTGCTAGATTCTGTCTGCTGTCCCTGTGCTTTCCATCACCATCTTCCTCATCCTCTTCTCCGCTGCTCCGTCATTCTAAGGCTCATTCAGATATGAAGACCAAAAAAAAAAAAAAGGTGAAAGCCTCAAATCGTAGTTCTAAAGTGAACCTTAAGGAAGAGATTGGAATCGTAACTATTTCATGCCCCTTGAAACCTACGGTCTCAGATGAGGAGAAGGGACCACAGCTACCCTGTCTATGCTATTGGTGGGGTCCAGGATCCTCTGGGATGGGCTCTGCATGGTGTGAATGTGGGGTGGCTAGAGAGAAAAGGAGGGGAGGATGGAGAGACTTTGCCCTGAATAAAGCTCACTCTGACCTTCCCACAGGACTTCCCCAAGACTTTCATACGCCGCAAGGAAGATTTCTTTCCCTAACTCCTTGGACTACAGAGAACACGTGGGTTGCAAGGCATCTTGCTGGGACTTGGGTTTCACAGAATACCCTTGGGAAAATGCTCCATTACCCCACGTTGCCTTAGAACCTCACAGAACATTTCTTCAGATTCAAAACTCTTGGAGCTTTCCATGCAAATACAAGTGATCTTAAATGTCAATGGTTTCAGACCAATTTTAGGGCTACTTTAAAAAGGGAAGGGGAGGTTGCACCTGGGTACCTCAGTGCATTAAGTGTCTGCCTTTGGCTCAGGTTATGATCCTGGGGTCCTGTGTGGTGTTCTCTACTCAGCTGGGAGTCTGCTTCTCCTTCTGCCCCACCCCGGGTTTGTGCTCTCACACTCACTGTCTCAAATAAATAAATAAAATCTTTACCAAACGTTGGCGGCTGGGGGGTGAAGGGTAGGGGAGAAGCACTCTACAGAGTTGACTCTCTTTCAAATTCTCGACTGTCTCTGCCACCATTGCATTTAGGAAACACAGCTTGTGATCTTTAAACAAGGGGACCCCTGACCCTACACTCAAGCTGATGGCTAAATAACTATAATTCACACAGAGTATAATAATGTTATCCAGTGTGGGGGGTGGAGGTATTTCCTGCAAAATCAATGTAATTTCAAATGTGCTTATTTTGCACCAGCTGAAACTAACATTGTCATGAGTTGATTTTGTTATTTTTTTGTTTCGTTTTCTGGTTCACTGTCAAGTTCAACTTCAAGTTAATTTCATACATGTACACGTGCACAATTTGCAAAAACTTTGGTTCCCAAGTAGGCTGGCCCACAAGCCCTTCTCCAGAACAGCTGCACAAGGCTGACAACTTCCCACTGCATTCGGCTTAGAAATCCTCAGCATACTTTACAAAGTGAGAATGTAGCAGCCTCTAAAAATGCCCACGGATCCTACTTTTTAAAGTCATTAAGATATTGAAAAACCCCATCTATGAGGTGTGACACACAGTACTGGTCCCAAGGAATCTAGTCCTTGATACACTAAAGGCACTGAATTGTAAAGGTTGCCAGGTACCCGCCCCTTTACCCTAAAATAGTATCTGATGGAGATGCCTTCACTTGGAATGGGTTGGGTTGTTTTTTTTTTTTTATTAGTTTATTTATTTGACAGGCAGAGATCACAAGTAGGCAGAGAGGCAGGCAGAGAGAGCAGGGTGGAAGGTTGGGGGGAAGCAGGCTCCAGCTGAACAGAGAGGCTGACTCTGGGGCTTGATCCCAGGACCTTGAGATCATGAACTGAGCTGAAGGCAGAGGCTTAACCCACAGAGCCACCAGGTGCCCCAGAATGGGTTTTGATTAACACTCAAGAGATCATATCACACTGTTATCAGTATATTCACCTCTTTTAAACCAGTTTTTTTTTTAAGTGATGATTTTCAACGAGTTCATAAAACCTATTTAATCCTATTATGAAAACCTATAGTAAATGGACAATGTGAACAGCTTTAGGTTAAACTTGCTAGAGACAGTTACAAAGAATTTATAGGCCTTGATAGTTCTAAACATCCGGAAATGTAAGAGGAATCTGTTTCCAGGGCCTCTTCAGCCCCAGCCAGACACTCCCTACTCTTGGTATTCTGGTTCGTATGAAAGCATTTAATCCAGGTCCTAACCCTCAACCATCCCCTGAGTATGTGAATTACAGATTCTTGCACATCTGAAGTACTTTCTTGCGGCTTTTTTTGGTCTTGCTTTGTTTTGTTTATCCTACACAACTTCCTTCCTTCCTGCCCTTTGCTCCCCGGGGGGTTTGAGAGAGAGGCTAACCACTAATCCTGTGCTCCCGCAGCGACGACGGGAGACCCAGATCCAGGCCCCTCCCTCTGCTCCTAGCCAAAGGGGGACAGAAGCAAACAATGGCCACTTCCAGCAACACTGCTCTTCTCAGTACAGAAGGAGATCCGGGGAACATCCTTGAATTCACTGCTGCTAAGTGGCCCCCAGCCCCTCGGCTTGGGCGCAGAGCTACCACCCCTGGCACATTCTAGCCTCTCTAGCCGGCCTTCCCGTGGGCCGGGCCCCTTGACAACGCTCGGTGGGAAGAGCTTGCTCGTGTTCTCACCACTCTCCACGCATTCCACACAGGCAAGTTCTTACCAGACTGAGCCATTCAAAGGTTTCCGCTCCCCAAGTGTTCTTTTCAAGGGCCATTGGGAATCCAGGGGCCACTGCTAACCTTAATAACTGACATTCTTTCCATTTCTCCCCTTCCTGTCGTGAGCAGAGGGTTTGAGACCTCTCCTGATGAATCTGTCAAGTTCTGATAGAAATTCAGAGCCCTGGACCAGGATGTACACCCTCTGGGCAAAATTTCTGCCTACTGAGAAAAAATGTTTTTTTTAAACCCCAAACTTGATAAATCCTCAGAGGGTGACAAGCTCCTCTGGACGTCAGTGCCTGTGCCCAGCGGACTGCTCGCTCGTTCACTCCCAGGGTTACCACTTGATTCTCTTCCTGGAGTTGGTTTGCTAGAAACAGAAGAGCAAAGCTCTTACAGCGCACTTCATATCAAAGCACTTCTCTAATGGCCCTTGGGATGTCAACCGCTCCAGGATGAGGGCACTCTACTCATCTGCCCGAGTTAAATTAAGGCACACAAAAGACAAGTGCTTTTCCCAAGGCCTCTGAGTGAGGGGGTCGGGAGGGGAGGCGAGAAGAGTCATGATGGGGTCGGAAGCTGATCAAGGCTTTGAAAGGGAGGCAGACAGACACAGATGGCCACGCAGAGCCATGGTGGGGTGCTGGAGCCAGAGATGCTCCGGTTAGACTCTGCCTCTACGACTTCCTAGCTTCACGCCCTTGTCCTGGTTAGTTTTCTTCCGCGGTCTGTTTTCTCATCTAGGAAGTGCGGGTAACAACTCCGGACCTGAATGATATTGAGCACCAGCCCTCGGTGCCCAGCACAGCCTTCTGTTGTGTCCTCACTGGTACTGTTTCTAGGGGCCTCCTGCCATTACTGGGGGGCCTGAGGACCCCTATTGGCTTGGCTCACGGAAAATCAAGGCAAAGTGAGAGCTGGATACACACCGGTTCAAGATGCATTCTTCTCTAAAAGGCATTAAACCAAGGCCGGAAAACGCTCTCCTTTTCCAAAAGGGGTTTGAAACAAAAGCCCTCTCAAACGGATGAGACTGGCAACACTTTGGAGAGTAATAAAGGAAGCCGGCCGATTTTCTCCAGGCACAAGGGAAGGAGAGAGAGAGGGAAGGGAAGAGAGAAAAACAGAGGGAGAAACCAGGGCCCCTAGTAGTTGAGTTCTAGGTAGAAAGCATTGGGCTTCATTCTCTAAGAAAACGATTAAGAGGAACCTTTGGGAAAACATGAGCAGATTTCTATGGTTTCTGGTTTCTGATTTAGGTTTTTCCAAATGCAAAGGAGCTCTTCTTAGCGTGTCACCTCAGTGTCCAAAAGTGGGGCCGGGTATCTTTATCCCCCCGCCCCCACTCCCGTTGAGAGCCGCTGGCCTGAGTGCTGCCCCAAACACGTGGAGGGTCCAAGGCGGCGGGGCCGGGCGGGGGGGGGGGCGGTAAAGCACCTCGGAGACTCGGAATTCTCTTGGTCGAAATGAAAATAGTTTACACCGATATTGTCACAAATCCAAGATATCTGGGGCAAATGGTTTCCTCATTTCTCCTCAATAAATCAGTGTGGAGATTCTTGGCAAGCTCTGCTCCTCACAGGGTGGGCAGCTGTGAGTCCAGCCAGGGCCTTAGCTCCTCCTCCTCCTCCTCTCCAAACCTCGACCTGCCTTTTGCAGACGGAGTTCTCCCCTCCCTGCATCTGCCTCACAGCTGATTATTTTAGCAGACAAGCTCGGAGCCTGAAGAAAACAGGACCTCTTCTTTCAAGTAGTAACTGTACTGAAACTTTGTGGGAAAAGTCCCTCCTTGGGTCCCAGCCTCTGAATGCCATCAGCTAGTGGAGGGAGCAGCCATTTGGTTTCATTTGCTCAAAGGTTTTCCGGTCTCAGTGTTTCGATGGCGGGGCTGGGGGCTCCATAAATCAAAACCTCTTCAGACTCTTAAACATGGGCATTTCATCCTACAAATCCTTTCCCTCACAGATTTGTTCAAAGGACCCACAAATGCAACAAAACAAACTTCCATTTAGAACGCTCTAGGAAGTCTTTTTTGTTATTCTGAAAACACCTGGAGAGAGGTTTTTTTTTTGTTTGTTTGTTTGTTTTTTTGGCTACTACCACAAATCTTGGCTTCTTTTGAATGGTAGAAGAAGAAAAAGGGGTTCAAAGTATAAAAGAGCGCTACATATTTGGGATGGGAAAGAGAAACATAATTTTCAGCCAACTCTTTTCTGAGATTGGTAGAATTAACCAAAACCAAACATGACATTGTCACATGATTTTTAAAAGAAAAGTCGCTTATAGTCAGAAACAGTGTTCCTAATATCACTCCCACCTGTTTGAGAAAAGGCAAATGATAAACACTGACACCTCCCCCACTTCCAAATCCACATTATGAAACAGCATTCTGCTTTAGGGGACCTTGTGATTTTCAGTCAGTTTTTGTGTGGTTAAGAAATGTATTTATAGCAGTCATTAAAATAACAATTGGTCATTATGAACAGTTAAACACCTCCATTTTGGGACAAATTTCAGATCAACATTTGGAACAGATGAGGCTCCCAAATATTCGATATGCATCTTAGCTAACCGTGCTGTCACAGGTGGTACTTGAAAAGGCTGCAGGATATTTGTTGTGTGTTCTGGAGTGAAACGGACAATTTAAGAGAAGCCTTCGTGGCGAACTCGGTAGGAATAAGATACACGCAAACAGCACCCAGCATTAGCTACAGCCTCTCCAGCTAGAGCACTCTAGAGCCTACTGGTATGGGCTGTTGAAGACGTAGGTTCAGAAGAGAAAAGTAACTTCCTACTCACCCAGAGGCTCCACACAACTCCTTAGAGAGGGTTCCCACTCTGAAAACCAGCCACCTCCATACCTGCAGCGGGTTATTGTTCCCCCCCACCCCCTTCGTGCACTCACCTGCAGCATTTTCATATAAATGGCCCGCCCCCTCCCTCCTCTCCTCCTCACTCGAATCTCTGGCTAAATTCATCCTTGCCTGAAAAAGCAAATGTAAGCTTCTGCGTCTCTCTAGCATCTAGAAACTACAATAATAAAATGCCACAAACTTCCAAATTTTGGAACTGGGTTTATACTTTCAAAAAATCAAAACTTATATATCCGCGGGCACGGGCTCCAAGTTGCATCAGGAAGTTTGCTTGTAAGTTAGTTGCATGGAACCTGAAACAGATTATTTCCTCTCCCTACATCTGGTAGCTGGGTTGCTTGGCCAGACTACAGACCATTTTACAATCCGTCAAAGGGCTGAATTGTAGCACTAGCTGTACTAGCTTGAGTTCAGGGAGCTGGGAAGCATGCAAGTCAGAGTGAGGAGAAAATATCTCAGGACAATTCTGAAATAAGCAGTTTGCTCTGGTTATTTCGCTGTTTCCAAGCACCCAGTTCCCATGTATAGGGCCTCTAAAAAGTAATACACTAATAACTCCACATTCCTTGGAGTCTGTTTTCTTCAAGGGAAGTTGGGCCAAACTTACAGACTTTCCCTTGCCTTAAATCACAAAGAGCTGGTAAGCTTCACTGGGTGTCAGTTTGAATCCCCGCGCTTCCTTTTAATTCACACATATGTGTAAATGGCTAATGGGGCTGTAACCTTCCCACAAGAATTTGCATTTTGAGTAAAGGCTCTTATCGGCCACCAGGATTGGGGATCGCGGACAGAGGATCTGTTTGGGGGAGGGGATGGAGGCCGGCACAACCGGCCACCCAGCTCTGCTCAGAGGTGGCGTTCAGGGCCTCTTCCCATCTCACTTCAGAACCTATTCGCTAAAAGCTCCAAGAGGCGTCAGGAGAGTGGGGCAAGGGCAGGCCAGTGTGTGCCCTGGGGAGTGGCTCATTCCTTGGGCTGCTTATTCTGTTAAGATCCTACAGCAGCGGAGTGAGAGCTTTGAGGGGAATGTAGGACCACTGGCTGAGCCGGAAAACAGGCCAGATTCTCAGCCCCAAACCTGGTGGGCCCAGAGGGCAGGAACCTGCATTTGTTTTAAACACTCCCTGTGATTCTAACTTTCCTATCAAAAGAGACATGAAGGGGCAAGTAATTTGACTATTTTTGAAATTTAGGTAATTTTGCTCCATCTACATAATTTCTTGTAGGATACTTTATATATTAAATTCCACATAAAGCTCTAAAAAACAAACAAGCAAAATGGCCTTTTAAATTGATCAAGGTCTTTTGAATTATACCCAGTCATCATATTGTTAGCTTCCAAACCTACATTTCTTTCAACAGTTTTTTTTTTTTAAGATTTTATTTATTTATTTGACAGAGATCACAAGTAGGCAGAGAGTCAGGCGAAGAGGAAGGGAAGCAGGCTCCCTGCTGAGCCCGATGTGATGTGGGGATGCGGGGCTCAATCTCACGATACCCCGGATCATGACCTGAGCAGAAGGCAGAGACTTTAACCCACTGAGCCACCCAGGCACCCCTCTTTCAACAGTTCTTAAAATTTAATGCCAGAAGCTTTAGATCTAAGAAAGAAAACACAAATGTGGAGATAGACTGAAGATTTCGAATCAGGGGGTCAAATGTATGTTATCAACTTCCTTTTGACATTTGAACCTTACTTAAATTCCAAATTTTTACTTTTCAAATATCAAGTTGGTAGGAGATATGAAAATGTTTTAAGAGCAGTTGACAGAAGTAATCCTCACTCAGGAAATCCTTAGATTTGGTTACCCAAGATAAGACAGGCCTTGCAATTTTCTTGTGCCATATGCCTAGAGAAAAAATCCCAACCCCTGCATACAACATCAAGGCTCAACAAAAAGATCAACTTAATATTGCGGCAGGTCTTAACTTTGGTTTCCTGAACTAATTGCTTAAAATGTCAACCTTTATTTGATATTAATAACCTTGCATTCAAATATTTACAATTACTTTTTTAGTCCCTAGGAACTCTTAATACCTGAGAGTTGGGGCCCTCTTTTCCAAACCCATAATCAAGGAAGAGCAAAGCAGCTCAGTAAAGTCTCCTTTTTACTGACCTTTAAGAAAAAGCATTCTTCAGGCAAAAGCTCAACCTGATGCTAAATGGCAAAGGCAGTGTTGTAGGGAGTCTACCTTGGGCTTAAGAACCATAGTTTATTACTCTTGTAACTGCTTTCTGCACTTCTCAAATCCAAACCTTTCAATTGGTGCATGCAAGCATAGTTAAAATACTAAGTCTTCTCTTTCAAGGAAAAATATTTGCAGAGTCCTTTCCAGTCTTTTTCCTCTTCTGGGTGGGGAGGAACTGAAGGTAGAGAGGAAGCAGAACAGGAACTGTTCTGCCAAAAAGAGTAATCATTTCAATTCCCCCTGCCCAGTTAGGTATCTTGCATCTGCACACAACACAAAATGAGACACTTAGAACAGGTACAAAGCATTGTTTGTTTTTGTCACTGCCATAGTGCAGATGACTTAAACAAAAGTAACTATAGTGTAATAGCTTCCTTCTCCCTAACTTCAGATGTTCAACAATACAGGGCAAGATGCTTTAGGAGGGTTTTAAAGTATTAAGTCTAATGCAAAAAATCAATGTGAATTTATACAACAGCTGCCTTACTGACAATCCCAACGCAACTTTTTCTGTTCTATAGCTAAGGTTACTTGCAATAGAGTGGTTAAAGTCATAAATTTGGTCTTTACAAAGTATTCAAGCTTTTAATAGGTCAAGGAATTTGAGCTGGTGGAAAAAAGGGACCCTACAAATATCCCAGGTACTATGGATACTGGCCAATTAGTCCAAGATTAGATTACGTGTTAAATATTGAGCTAAAATGAATCCTTGAGAAAATGGTTCACTTTCATTCGGTACTCTCTTGGGTGGTTCTAAAATTAGCACAGTTCCACACTCAACTGTACAGTGGTCAAAGTTTATGGATGAAGAAAACCAATGGAGACCACTGAAACCTTCATCCCATCAACAAGGAGCAGTGCCCAGTATCTTCGGTCTTGTAACACATGGAGACAGTTGTCCCATTATACTGGCAACTAAGAAGAGGTTGGAGAAGACACCAGAGGCAAACTTCACGACATCCTGGTGTAACATGGCCATGAAGGGAGTAATGAGATTCAAGCAAGCAAGTTCATGAAGGATACACAAGAATCCTATATACTCCTCAGCCCCATCCTCAAAGGCTAGTATGAAAACAAGGAAAAGTCAGTTTAATACACAGGCCCCTTCATATAGATCTGTCTAGCATTCCTAATCCTGCAAAAGCCATCTTAAATCTTCCAGGAAACAAAACAATCCACTTGAGGGGAAAGAACCCTCTAATACAGCTGTGTAATTTACTCTGTTTTCTAGTTTTTGTTTTACTTATGTATTTAAAATCATACCAGAATAAAGAGTTTTTTTGGTCAAATAATAGAACAACACTGAGCTGAAGCTCGCCTAACATTTTGTGTTGTATGCAGATGAAGTTGTCAATCCCTCTTGCATTAG
This sequence comes from Mustela nivalis, assembly GCF_964662115.1. Taxonomy (NCBI): domain Eukaryota; kingdom Metazoa; phylum Chordata; class Mammalia; order Carnivora; family Mustelidae; genus Mustela; species Mustela nivalis. The sequence goes on from NC_139027.1 coordinate 56,809,929, forward strand.
CGAAAGTGAAAATATGAACAAAAATAAGAAAATGAAACTAGAGAGAAAAACAATAGGTAAAACCAAGACAAAATTCAAATTTACTTTCAAAAATCTGATTTTATTTTCTGAATCAAAAAGAAGTGTATTCACGTTAGATGTAGAATGTTTAACTTTCCATTGATCTCTCTCAAAACACCTTCCTGATATTGTTAACAGTGCTTAGAACTATAAAAAGTCAACATCCAATACCATGCTTTAAAGAAAAAAGTTTAAATGTAGGATTTATTTCTAAGGAACCCTTCTCAAGGTCAAGGCATTGGCAATTCTAATTTAAAAGGAATTTTAATCATTATTGGAAATTTTAGTGACAATTGTTTTCAAGAGCTAAAACTCAGATCGCTTTTAAAACAGAAAAAATTTTAATATCTGAGGGACTCCTACCTGGCAACTCCAATTAAACATTATTTTCTACTACCCCCCAATAACTAAATGAATCATTTTACCTTAGAATAGGAAAATTAGAAAATGGAATTTTAAAATTATTATATATATATATATATATATATATATATATATACCATTTGAATGGTCGTGTCTGCTAGCAGAATCATGAAATTAAAACCAAATTCTATATTCAAGGGACAAAAGATAACTGCTCTTTCCTTGTTCTAAGAGTCTATCCTATTCCTTGTTGTTTTCTACCCCCATAGATTAAAATCATGACCAAAGGCCAAGAGTTAATCCATTTACCGGAAATGAACAGCTGGTAGGTACTGGCCCTACATTTGTGTCCTTTAACTAGTCCAGGACTCAACGTCTAGGGGGATTTATATGAACATGATTTTAGGAACACTTGAGAATTCTAAAATGACTGACATCCATGTCCCTCAAATCTAGTACATGTTATTCATAGGCTATTCAAGTGTACTGAAGCATGTCCAGCATGCAGGCAAACTTCTTTTACTTGTTTCAAATTGAGGTAAAACAGACAAAAAATACTTAATATTAACAGAAGCTACATAATTAAAACTAACCTTTTGTTGCTTATTTCATAAAAATTGATTTTTAAGTTTTCTCACAGAAAAGAGACTCTATAAAGCCAATAATTTCTCCAATTTCAGTCACCTAAAAATTAAGCTTCTTCGTTCAAAGCCATTATTACTAAAGAATATTTTGAAATGAAGGAAAACATTTCTCCCCAGAATCTGCATTTTGTACTTAGCGTGATACAATTTATTACTTTATTTTTCAAATTTAGAAAGAAGTCTGAGTACTAGTTGATATTTTTCAGACACAAAGCAATACCGACGGGATTTATAAATATGATTTTCTGACAGATGGGAAAGTTTGCTAACATTTACAAAATATCAACAACTCTTCTTTTAAGCATAAGATGACTGAGACTTATTGTTATGATTACTTTTTCAGTACAAATATGAATTTAAATCTTGATTTTTTTTTTTGCCAACATTTTAAGTAGTCAAATTTTATTCTACTTCCAGGTTTCAAATTAAAATAATAATAAAAAAGCAATGAAAATTACCCAACTGGCAACAAGTCCCATCTTTCAATGTTATTTTTAACCCAACAATTATAACCTACTGCCAGTAATTATTCCTATGTATCTACCTATTCTTACTAAAGAAGCACTGGTCAGATATATCAAAGCGTAACTGCAAGAATGGTACTTGGCACTGGATTACCTTAATGCTTCTGGTATAAAAAGAAGCACTCTTAAGCACTTTTTTCATCTATAATCTGAATTTCCAAAAGCATTTTTAAACTGTTAATTTTGTAGTGATGGATTCTAGGGAGTCTATTCCCAACTAACATGGTTGATTTAAAAACAAAACAAAACAAATAAATCCCTAAGCCACATGGTAATGGAGTATTACACTTGCTTTTTATATCATGGAAACAGTTCTAGGCAGAGCAAAAGTAGATAAAAACCTGCCAAATCAAAGTATTGTAAATAAATTTCATCTTACACACCTCAGAGCAGAAAAGCTCAAAAAATCAAAATTGTAAAATCAAAAGACCACTCCCTGCCCCCACGCAAAAACCCACCAAAAACACTTGAATTCTGAGTCTAACGTTCCCCTAAAATGTTAATTCCAGAAGCTTTAAGTTACTTTAACTGTGCAGTGACTGTTGAAAGCACCACACCAGGGAGGAAATGCTGTAAAAGGGGTCAGCAGCCGCTCACCCGCCCCTCACCACCCCCACCCCAATAATATGTAAAAGCCCCTGTAAAGTTTTTTCTTATGCTAATAAAGACATACCACCTAGCGTGCTAAAGACTAAAACTAGCAGCATTAGAGCAGTAAAGTGAAAATAGGAAGCCGACAGGAATGATCTAAATGCCTACTTAGAAGAAACAAAGCAGCAGACAGGACCCTTTGCCCTCTCATCGTGTTTGTAGGGAAGTGGCTGAATTAAACAGATTTACCCACATTAACAAAAAATTAACAAAGCTTCCCCAAGACACCAGAATAAAACCTGACCTTTCCAGTCAAAGGGCACAGAGAGGACTCTTCCATGTCCTGGAGTTGAATGAGTTCAAAGACTGGCAATAAAGGCAAAAAGAAAGCATTAGGGGTGTGATGTGAACAAGCTCTGGAGTTAGTTTATCGAACAGTCACACCAAGTTTCTCCAGCACACGAACACCCTTTTCTTGGTATTCTTGTCGGGTCATCCAGAAGTTGTCTTTGTCCTTCATGATATCTGCTAGAACAGCACCACCCAGGAACACCATATGCTTTCTGCGCGGTGGGTCTTCGATGCGGATCTTAAATTTCTTAAAGGAGAAAAAGATAAGATCGTAAAATGTCACAAGTGCATCATGCTTTCTGCTTCATGAAGATGACTGTGTCATATATTCTGCTGCTGAATTCCCACAAGTCCTGTGATGTAAGTAGGATGGCTTGACTTTTTATCTGAAGTAGACATTTTTGGTAATTTGCCCAAAGCTCACACCAAGGAGATCACACAGACCATCCCAGTGTGCTGATTTACACCTGTTCTCCCATCGCTATTAACAACACCCCTTGTCACTCTCAAAATGGTCTTGATATGAACAATAAATCACACAATCAGCCTACTGAGAGCCCAAGTACCAGAGTCCTGATTGTGGCAGGTTTCTTCACCTCCTGGGGATGACCACATGAGAAAATCACTTAGATGTTAAGTCAAGATTTTGGATAAGAGGACTTCTATGGTTTCCTCAAGGTCTAATGCCTCTATGATTGCTGTCCCATGTAAGAGTAAGATTGGAATTCTTTTCTTATAAGCAAAGTTCAGTTTTTATTGTCTCAAATTCAAATGAAATGTTCTCAAAATAAACAAGGCCAAATATGGAGATGCTGGGGAAAAAAATGAACACAGTAACCAAAATTAGATAAGTGGAATAAGTTTTACACTCTGCAGCCACTATTGATTGTCTAATAGAAGACACACCTCAATGTGTGATCATTCCATGCCTGAAAGAAAAACCTTAAAATGTCATAGATCAATTTACTGTGTCACAAATCCTGCAAAAGGACTCAAAGTCACTATGTCACTTTAGATTGTCCCCACGTCACATAACTGAATTGTAGGATCAGGTATAAACACCAGTTTACTTACTTAAAAAAAAAAATAGGCCTGGCTTTGTTGCAATAAAACTTTATTTATAAAAACAGGCAGTATGATACAGGCCTGAAGGTCAGCCGCCCTGGCTCTAAGGGAAAGCTGGTTAGTCCCTGAAGGCGCTGCCGTCCCTGCAGGTCTGTCCTTGCAGCTCTGAGGGGGCTGCTGTAGTTCTCTCACACCACCTGGTCTGGTCACACCAATTCTGGTTCTTCACTGCTGCTTCTCTCTCTCTCCTCCTTGCAACTCCCAAGTTGAAACTCATTCTTTTTTTTTTTTTTTCCTTAAGATATTTATTTATTTATTTGTCAGAGAGAGAGAGACAGAGAGACAGAGAGAGAGAGAGCGCGCGCACGTGAGCCAGAACACAAGCAGGGGAGCAGCAGCCAGGAAGAGAAGCAGGCTTCCCGCGGAGCAGGATGCCGGACTCGATCCCAAGACCCCGGGATCATGACCTGAGTCAAAGGCAGTCGCTTAGCCAACTGAGCCACGTCCCTTGAAACTGATTCCATCAGACCATTCCAGCCACCACTCCTCTTTGCCAAGTCACCTATAGGAGTCCCGATTTATTTCCCCTCATGTCCGCTCTTCCTGTGCGTGTGTGTGCTCTCCCCACCACTTCCTGGTCTCCTCTGTGACTTCATCCTTCTCTCCCTCTCACTTCATGAGGCACAGCATGGACTCGGGGGACCACCTCTCTACTCTGTAGCTGCCCCCAAGCAACTGAACATGACAGGTGAGAAACTGCCTGTCTTGGCTGAACTGCATCACTTCCTTCGTTTGAGCTCCTTAGCGCAGCCTGGCAAGCCCACAGCACGTGTCTTCTCTCTTCTACTCTTCAAGAACACAATTTCATACCTCCTCCATCTCATGAACTTCCACCACCACCTCCCTCCCTCCCAGCCCGCCACCTCGTCCTTCTACAGCCTTCTTTCTTCCTCCCTTCCCCACACCAGACTTAGTGATCCCTTAAAAACAAGTCAGATCCTATCACTTCTCTGCTCAAAACCCTCCCAAGGCTTTCAGTTTCACTAGGAGTAAAGCTAAACCCTTCACCATGGCTGATGAGACCTGCATCCAGCCACCTTTCTGACCTCACCAAGCAGGCCTCCCCTTTACTCACTCTGCCCCAGCCATACCTGCACATTCCTGACAACCCAGGGCTTTTATTTTGTGTGGGGGGGAGGTGGGAAGGAGTAAAATTTTATTTATTTTTTTGACAGGTAGAGAGAAAGCAAACAAGCACATAAGCAGAGGGAGAAGCAGGCAGAAGGAGAGGGAAAAGCAGACTCCCCACTGAGTGAGGAGCCTAAAACAGGCCTCAATCCCAGGACCCCGGGATCATGACCTGAACCGAAAGCAGACATTTAACCAATAGAGCCACCCAGACGCCTCAACCCAGGGCTTTTGTACTTGCCATTCCTGCCTTGAAGATTCTTCCCACAGATGGTTACATGGCTCACAGGCTCACTCTATCCAGGTCTCTGCTCAGAAGATCTCTGAGGAGATCAGAGTCTTTCCGGGACCACACTACTTGAAGGAGCGTGCCACCTCCCCAGTCACTACCACTTTCTAGCCCCTCACCTTACTTTCCTTTTCTTCATAGTGCTTATTCCTACTGACACATTCACAGAATAAAAGTGGGGACCTGGTTTTTATTTACTACTGTTTTGTTTGTTCCAGCAGCTAGACAAGTGTTTGGCATCCAGAAGGAGGTCAAGAAATATTTGCTGAGTAAGGAAATAATCACCTGAGATTAATTTTAAATTATATGTATGACAAAAAAAAAATCAAATAAGCAAAGTACTTAGACAATATGGTTCCTTTTGAGTCTTTCAATTTATTTAATATATGTGAGTCAACACTCCGTTTTCACAATTTAGTGACAGATGAAAATGTGACATTAGTATCTCTGATATATATAGTCCTCTGTAATATGTAATCTCATTATCTACAACAGCTGATCAAGGTTGTTGGGACAAAGCTCAGAGATTAACCTGGAATTAAATGACCCTGGCTGAGTGCATAGTATATATAGTGTACTTTGCACACTCCAGTGTTGGTAGAAAAAAAAAAAAAAACAATGCCGAATTACCATCACCTATTACCTTCTAGTTTGTAAATTACTTTCTATTCTATACATTGACAACTACCAATTAAAGTCTGTTTCAAGAGCAAGGACAGCTGATGGGGATGCAAAATATTTGCTACATTATGTTTTACAATCTTTTTAGGGAAGTAAGACGTATACAAGAAATAGCCAGAAAAATAATCCAGAATCAGAAATTTGAGACAGTCCAAGAGTAGCAATGAAGGCTGGTTACATATCCGAAAAGTCAGCTAAAAAGAACCCCCAAATCCCAAGAGGCATTTCTCTCTCCATAACACAGCAGTCGCCCCTTATCTGTGGTTTCAGTTACCCATGGTCTGGCAGCAGAAGATGGCCCAGCCAACATAGCACTGCATCACGAGGCCTGCGTGACTCCTGTCACCTTATCTCGTCACGAAGGCATTTTATCCTCACATCACCACAAGAGTGAGTATAGTACAATAGGATATTTTAACAGAGACCACATTCATATAACTTTTTTCCAGTGTATTGTTGTAACTGTCCTATTTTACTGTTGCTGTTGTTGTTGTTAATCTCTTCTGGGGCCTAATCTATGAATTAAACTTCATCATAAGTGCTCTTGTATAGGGGGAATCAGTATTATCTGCGGTTTAGGCATCCACTGGGAGCCTTTGAACATATCCCCACAGAAAAGGGTTGGGGGAAGGAATACTATATGGCAGGTTCTTCCTGTGCCCTTAGAAGCACCTAGGCTCCAGGTTGTCTGTTACAGAGGAACCAGAACATGTGGCCTGGGACCTCACTGCCTCCAGCCACTGACCACAGAGGTGATCAGGCAGTACAACCATTCTGAAACAGAGCTTACCTTGAACCATTTACTTCTATCTCTTCAAGGCTGCATGTGACTTCATTAAAAATTTGTTTAGGAAGACTTCTTGCTCCCTCTGGTGGTTGTCAAGATTCACAAGCTACTTTATAGGGTTTTAAAAGTATGTTAACAGCTGGATTATTGACTGATACTTACAGAAAGTTTTTCCACATCTCCCTTTAAAACTCGTTCTAAGTAAAGCTGTTTAAGTTCTCGTTCCAACCGTGATGGCAGCCCAGGGTACATAGTAGACCCTCCAGAAAGCACAATGTGCTTATAGAATTCAGATCTAGAAAGACACAAAAGGTATCATTTGGGGTTTCAGATGAGAAAAACAGTCTTTCAGCATTCCTTTTATATCTGTCAGTTTCAAGTGATTGCTGGGAGAATTAAATAAAATTCAACATGGATCGCAAGGTTTGTTATTAATGCTGTTATTAGATAACAAACCCTCTCTACATGTAAAATACTTATTATAATTTTAATGAGAATGCTTCTAAAGCACATGACACATTGTCCTGCAAATATAATTGAGACTTTAAAAAAAAAAAGATTTTTATTTTTCTATTGAGAGAGAGAGCAAGCTGGGCATGGGGGAAGAAGGAGAGGGACAAGCAGACTCTGCACTGACCTCAGGGCCTGATGTGGGGCTCGATCTCATGACCCTAAAATCATAACCTGAGCTGAAATCAGAAGAATCAGATGCCCAACTGACTGAACCACTCAGGCACCCCTGCAACTGGGCATTTAACAAGGACCAGAGTTAACATCACAAACTTCCATGATTTGGACTATGTATGTCATCACAGTGCTTCTCGAAGTTTACCATAACTAACCATTTTCTACTATGATCTCAGTTGTTTTCCAATTTTTCCATTTGCCTTTTGTTCTTTTTCCCTTTTGTTCTTTTGCCTTGGAACTAGGTGCTGTTATGTTAGGTGAGACTGGCGTGTTTCCTTGTTAGAGCAGCCTTCTCTTTCTTTAAATATGCTACCGATTATGATACCAGATAGTCAAATCTAAAATAACTGCATCCGGGGCACCTGGGTGGCTCAGTGGGTTGAGCCGCTGCCTTCAGCTCAGGTCATGATCTCAGGGTCCTGGGATCGAGTCCTACATCGGGCTCTCTGCTCACCAGGGAGCTGCTTCCCTCTCTCTCTGCCTGCCTCTCCGTCTACTTGTGATTTCTGTCAAATAAATAAATAAAATCTTTAAAAATAAATAAATAAATAAATAAAATAGCTGCCTCCATAGTAAGAGTAACATAACTAAGTGAGGGTCTGAGGAACTCTTCTAGTGAAGTTCAGGAGCTGAGCCACAGCTATTTTGGCCTCATCCATCCTGGCTTCCAACGGCTCAGCCTATCATGACCCCGGGGAGCTTACAGAAGTGTGCGGCTTTTACACCCACTTGCAGAGCTCTGCACACAAGTGTAGCACATGCAGTTGAGCTATGGCTCCACATGGTCCGCTCCCACGAGCATTTACAGGTACACCTTCAACACGCAGAACACACGGAACTGAGCTGTGCTACTTCCCAATGCTATCTCTGTGGTAAGGTCCTGAACTGGACTCCAGTTGCTTTGGGAATGCCAACACTTCAATCACCACCAATACGTATATATTTTGAGTCCAATTTTACTATTAATGATCATTAAGTCGAGGGACAAAAGCATCTACCTAATCCCCACTAAGAGAGGTTTAGATTTTTGATCATCTCACATTAAGTTTATAGCTTGTTATAAGCAGTTGGCTTGCTATTTTTATTACTTTTCATTATTACCCTGCTCCTCCGCCATCCCACAAAAATTAGTTTGATGGTTATTTAACTCAGGGTTAAACAGACAAGTAAGCAAACATTTGCTTTTTACAAAATGCTTCTGAGTGAATTCCTCCATAACCTGGGTATACAGGAGGGCTGTTCAACTATGACTCAAACTCTAGATGCAATAAAAGGTTATCAACTTATTTAATAAGTAAATAAAAATTTCTGTATAGCCAAAAACACAAGAGACAAATGGAAAATCAGAAAAACTACCTGCAATAAATATTACAGAGCTATAATATAAAAAGAGCTTTTAAAAAACCGAGGGGGAAAATTACAAAAATTCTACAGAAGCAAAAGCCATGAACAGACAATTCACCAGAAAAAGAAACAGCCCTAAACATAGAAAAATATGTTTAACTTCTCTCTTAAGTAAAATATAAATTGAAACTACACTGAAATATCATTTCACTCATCAGACTGGCATAAAAGTTAAAAAGTTGCCAAACTATGACCAAGCTGTGGGGACACACAGGTGCCCTCATCTATTACTGGTGGGAAGAAGAAGGGTCCTAACATCCAGACAGGGGAACTGAACAGTAACAAAACTACATGCATTTACTGTATGTAGACCCAACAATTCCCTTTAGAAATGTTTTCAAATTATATATGCCCAACAGTACAAAAATATACTATGCACAAGGTTATTAACTGCAGCATTATTTGTCTGCAAAAATACTGGCATCTACCTACGTAACCCAGATTCACCAAATGTTATGTATACACTGGGGAAAAAAAGGACAATCTCTAGGAATGGTCGGGATTGTTTAGGATATATTAAGTGAAGGAAGTGAAGTGCAAAAAAGCATTTATTACTAAGCTACCTTTTGTATAAGAACAAATAAGAAACACAGAAAGGATAAAGCCAAGCTAATGAGATCATTTACCTGTAAGAGGGAGGAAGACTAGGGTAGAGAACAAGGGGCTGGGAGAGTAATACTTCAAAGTATGCTTTTTATATAGTTCTGACTAGATGGTAATGTTTTACCTAAAAAATTAAAGCTAAGGCAGGACTATCCTGTGCTACAAAACAGAATGTGCTGAAAGAGGTAAGAGCATGTCAAAGGATACACAGGTGTGTTTGAAGGGGCTCTCCCTGGCCAAATCAGGAACAATTTGAGCATCAAAATAAATAAAGACAGTAACAGATTAGAATCACTGGACAAAATCATGAGTTCACACTGATAACAAGCAAAAGGAGGCAATGCGCTTCCTTATGCTGGAATGCCAATTAATAAATATAGAAAGAATGACAGAATTAGAAAATTACCTTTTTGAGAGCACAATAAAAATGGATTTAGGCAAGAATCATCAACAATAATAAAAGGGGTGTGGGGGGCAGAGTTTAATGATGAATAGGAGATCGATACAGTCCCAAGGTACTTTCCCACAAATTACTTACAAACTAAGAAAGGAAAAATACAAAAACTGAACAAGAAACTTCATCAAGAGCTTAATCCTAACATCACCAACAAGGAACAAACAGAACTCATCTCTGGATGGGACACCCTGAGAAGGACACATCACTTCAGTAGTATTCCAGCCCCAAATGCATAAGCTGGATCTAATCATGAAAAAACACTCAAACTCAAGTTGAGAAAAATTCTCTAAAATAACTGGCTAAAAAGGGGCTCTCCCTGGCCAAATCGGGAACAATTTGAGCATCAAAATAAGTAAAGACAATAACAGATTAGAATCACTGGACAAAATCATGAGTTCACACTGATAACAAGCAAAACAAGCATCTCTAAAAAGATGTTGCTGTCATGAAAGCCTGAAGAATTGTAACAGATAAAAGCTAAGACATGCCAACTACATACACTGTGTGAGCTTAGACTTGATAATCTCCTGGGGAAAGGAAAAACTGTATAAAGGACATCACTGGGACAGTAGGCGAAACTGAAAAATGGGTGGCAGATAACAGCTGATCAGTAATCACTCTCCTGAGCTCAGAAACAGCACTGCAGCTAGTAGGAGAATAACCCTGTTCTCAGGAAACACAAAGCAAATATCAAGGAGTAAAGAGGACTTTCATGTTCAACATACTCTCAAAAAGCTCAAGAAAAAAGAGAGGGAGAATGATAGAATAAACAGGCCGAATGTTAAAATTAGTAGAATGAGAAACCGAGTAAAGAGTATACATGACTTCTCTGTATTATTCTTGGGAAATTTTCCTTAAGTTCTGAATTATTTAAAAAAAAGTTTAAGGTGGTTTCTGAGACACAGTGATATATATCCAACATCAAATGTCACCCTCAAAAAATTCTTTTCCCTTATCTGTTCAAAACCACGAGTGAAGTAATAGGCAACTTAGTCACTTTAACTATACATACTTTATCTATTGATAAATAACTTTGAAACCAGCACTTATGATGTACCTGGTATCAATGTCAGCTGCCTGGATTGTGTTAAAAAGCAATTCGGCAACACCTACTCCCTCAACATTGATCAGGTGAGGCTGAAATAAAGCTTCTGGTGCTTCAAATCTCTCTCCCCCAACTTTGATAATGCGGCCATCTGGGAGCTAGAAACCAAGAATAACCAGGTATTAGTCAGCAAAACATATTTAAAAATTTCCCAGTGTTCTTTAGAACACTAGTACTTTAAACACATCTGTTCAATAATCAAAATCATTATCAGCAATATGTTTCTCCTAAAATAAATTTTTGAAAAAGAAAAAAACAAGTGCCATGCTCCAACACATCAGGAATTTCTTGAAAAAAGTGATGAATGCATGAATGTGTCATGTTCCACTGCTGTGTGCAGCTAAGCATAAAAAAGAAGCATTAAGGGGTGCCTGGGTGGCTCAGTCATTAAGTGTCCGCCTTCTGCTCAAGTCATGATCCCAGGGTCCTGGGACAGAGCCCTGCACTGGGCTCCCTGCTCAGCAGGGAGCCTTCTTCTCTCTCTCCCATTGCCCCTGCCGTCTCTTTCTGTCAAATAAATATACAAAATCTTAGGAAAAAAAAAAAAGGAAGAATTAATAAACCACTGCATTTGGATTACTGGCTGGTGTCAATGCTGTTTCTCTGTTTTAACACATTTGTGGTTTATTTTATGGATATTTTTACTATGTAGCATAGACACATTCAGTTAAAAATTTTAAATAATTTCTTTTACCAAATAATTGCACTGTGAAACTTTACTGTTTTGCCATCAAAACAGTTTATATCATGTGTAAAACTTCTGTCAAATCATGTAATCCAAAAAATGTTTTATGATTAGAAAAGTTTAAGAAACACTGATAGATTACTGTAATATATATATATTTTTTTTTTTAAAGATTTTATTTATTTATTTGACAGACAGAGATCACAAGTAGATGGAGAGGCAGGCAGAGAGAGAGAGAGAGAGGGAAGCAGGCTCCCTGCTGAGCAGAGAGCCCGACGCGGGACTCGATCCCAGGACCCTGAGATCATGACCTGAGCCGAAGGCAGTGGCTTAACCCACTGAGCCACCCAGGCGCCCCTGTAATATATATTTTTAAAGGTTTTATTTATTTATTTGACACAGAGAGAGACTCCAAGAGCAGGAACACAAGCAGGGGGCCCAATGTGGGGCTTGATCCCAGGAGATGATGACCGGAACCAAAGGGAGATACTTATTGAATGAGCTACTCAGGTGCCTCAAGATTACTTTTTATTAAGCAGTTCTACTGTATCCTACTTACTAGACCCTATTAAATTTTTTTTTAAAGATTTTAAGTAATCTCTACACCCAAAGTGGGGCTTGAACTCACAACCTCTCACAAGACCAAGTCACATGCTCTACCAACTGAGCCAGCTAGGCTCCCCTCTAGATCCTATTAAATTTTAAATAATGGATAAATATAACTTCAACTTAAGCAAATAAGATTTCTTACTTAAAGGATTTTATTTATTTATTCCACAGAGAGAGACACAGCGAGAGGGAACACAAGCAGGGGGAATGGGAGAGGGAGAAGCAGGCTTCCTGCTGAGCGGAGAGCCCAATGTGGGGCTTGATCCGAGGACCCTGGGATCACGACCTGAGCCAAAGGCAGATGCTTAATGACTGAGCCACCCAGGTGCCCCAGGATTTTTTTTAAGAGAGAGAGCCCATGCATACAGGGGGAGTGGAACAGGGAAAGGGAGAGAATCTTGACCAGGCTCTATGCCCAGCGTGCAGCCCAACATAAGGCTTGGTCTGCTGCTCAATCTCACGGCCACGAGAGCATGACCTGAGCTGAAATCAAGATTCGGATGCTTAACCTACTGAGCCACTCAGGCGCCCACAGAGCAAATTAAGATTTAAACAACTGGTCAGATATCATTACAACATGACCCTGTGTATGCAGACAGTCACACGTCATGTTTATATTTAATTAAATGAGAAATGATAAGTAAAAACTCCCATTTATTTATTAATATATGTTATTATTTATTTATTTTTATTATTTATTTATTTTTATTATTTTTAATGTTTAATTTTTGAAGTGGGCTGTAGCCCAATGTGGGGTCTGAACTCATGACCCCAAGATTAAGAGTTGGATGCTCGACTGACTAAGCCAAGTAGGCAAACACCAAAAAACTCCCATTTTTTTTTTTAAAGAGAGAAAGAGAGAGAAAGTCTGCATATGAGCTGGTGGGGGGTGGGCGCAGGGGTAGAGGGAGAAACAGACTGCCCTCTGAGCAGGGAGCTGGGCTAGGGATTGATCTAAGACCCCAAGATCATGACCTGAGCTGAAGGCAGATGCTTAGCCAACTGAGCCCCCCAGGTGCCCCTCCCTCTCTTAAAACCACCTCACAACTCATTGGATTGACCTAAATTATGAGCATGCTGGTGTATGCTGGCATCTGACCCACTTCCATAGGAGACACCAGAATTAGTCTTACATTGACATGTCTCACAGTATATTTATAATAATACGACTACTGTAATTGTATTTGGATTCTAAAAATGACTTTGCAGTATGACAAAGTACCACAAAGCCAAGGTTTTTTTTTTTTTCTTAAAAAATTTACTCCATGTTTACAGATACAAGCAAAAGTAATCACATTTTTCAAAACCTCCACAAACTGTCTTTTAATAAATTGTATCAAATTAAAAAAAAACACTCAAAAAACAAACAAATAACCCCCAAGGATACTGATTCAAACAAATACTCTTAAAAAAAAAAAAACAAAAAACCCATCAGGTGAGTTTAGAAACCACATGAAATCACCCAAAATATCTGGAAAAATTTTATATACAGTACATGGTTACTGGCAAAACCTCTGTAGCTCATACTTTAGCCTCTCCGAGGGTGTGGCTGCTGGTCAGCATGGGGCCACAGTACATGGTTATTGGCAAAACCGCTGTAGCTCATACTTCAGCCTCTCCAAGGGTGTGGCTGCTGGTCAGCATGGGGCCACCTGGCCTAGGAGCTACCAACCTCTAGACCCTACCCTACCTATTATGACTGTAGGATTCTCATTTTTTTGCACCAAATCTTATCCTATCCTTTACTTGTCTCTCCTTATCCCTCTTCACTTGCTCATCAGTTTCATTAGTCTACTGTTTTTTATTTATTGTGCAGCTGACCCTATAACAATATGGGTTTAAACTGCACAGGTCCAAGGACATTTTTTCCGACAAATACAGTAAAGTACTGTAAATGTATCTTCTCATCCTTATTTTCTTAGTAACATTTTCTTTTCTTCCTATCTTACTTTATTGTAAGAACATGGTATATAATACATTTAACATACAAAATACCTGTTAGTTGACTATTTATGTTATTGGCAAGGCAATGACAGTAGGTTATTAGTAGTTAATTTTTGAGGGAGTCAAAAGTTATACATTGCATAGGGAGTGAGCGCCCCAAAAGTCACCTGTGTGTATTTTTGTAACCCACCTCAAATTCTTTGAGAAAGGAGGGGAAAAATTAAACAAAACATGTTTTACATTTCTATTTCTCTCATCTTTTTGTCTCATACCATTTTCTTACAAGTCAGGTATATGAAAAATTATAAATCTAAAGGAACTATCAAAAAAGCTTCAGAAAAGAATCTCCAGGGCAGATCTGGAGATTAATAAGTTGCTTATAAATTATTTGGATCAGTATCGCTTAAAAAATAAAACAATATAATAATTTTTAAAATGACTATTTCATACATATTTGTGATATGCAGAGCTTGCATGAATCAAACGGTTTAAGAATACTTGTTTTTATTGCCCATTACTTGATTTCATTTTAGTAATAACTAGATCAAAGATGAGATATGGAAGTATTTTCTACCCAGATGAATATAATAGACTTAACAATACATTAAAAAAATCAGGTAGAATCTACTCTCCTGGTGTAACCTATAACTGGGTTCTCAATCTTACTTTCAAGTTAACATTTGTTTTCAACAGTTCATTAAGAAAATACCAAGTCAGGAAAAGACTGCCACCTACTGAATTATTATAGGAAAGCTATAGGATGAGCACTTCCCAAAGTACTCTTCCTGGAACAGGAGTCTTATGAAATGCTAGAATCCTATAATCTAATAAGGTTGAGAAACAGGCAGCTTACCACATTCTCACAGACATACACATACTAAGCACATCAAAGGTTCTGAGAAGCTCTTCAGTAAAGTGAAACTGAATCCCAAACTTATTAGACAATGTAAACCACTTTAATTTTTGTGAAATTACTTAATAACATCTCAGGGAAATAACACTCTGCAAAACACATGTTGAAAAGTGCTATTTTAGATCTCAGAATCTCAAAATAACATCTCTTATCTAATTACATCCTAAGGTAGAAAAGCTTTTTATGATTTGCCTTATTTCACATTATATGGTGCCCTAAAATAATCAAATCAAAGAATCTTATTGTAGAAAGACATTAAAAGTCACACACATACATACTCTAACAACTCAAAACAAAAATACTGATTCTAAGAAAACCTACTTAAGCACATTATTAATAATCATGGTACTCCATTTTAAAACCACATACGTATTAAATATCGAAAATACTTACTGTGTAAGATTCAACTAATACTGTGGTTTCTAAGGCCAGCTTCTGCTCTTGCTCAATATTATACCCCACATAACACAATTTTTCCTTAATCATGCGAACTGTTTCAAAGTCAGCAGAATGGTTGAAGGCATATCCTCGCAAAAGCAGCAGCTGGTACAAAAAAACAGTAGCAAATTCACAATTAATCTGAATGAGTTAAATCCTGGCAAGCTTTCATTGCTCACTAAACAGTTCAAGTCAGTAATAAATGCAATGGACAGTGGATCCTTAGGTCTTACTGAATATTTCAGAAATGGGAATAGTATTTTCCATGAAAGGACTTATATTTCACCTTCGCAGAGAGTGAAAGATTTAACAGTTTATGAGTAATAAATGGGTAAAGTAAGCTTAAAAAACCAAGCTAGTTTTAAAAAATGACTGTTTTGAGTGCTAATGTTTAGATAGTTTTGATAAATAATCAAAATAAATATTTCGATGAATATTATTTTAGTACTGGACTCCTATAATCTGCCATTTTCTCAATCAATGCCATATTCATGAAATATCCCTAGGTCTTAAAAAGTTTTATCCCTACTTCTAGCATTATGTCTGACATATAGTAGACGGGCAAGAGTATTTGTCAATGAAATAAATGATTAGAATTCAAATTAACAGAAAAAATTTCAAATAAAGATAATTCAAGTTAACAGAAAAAAAAACCCCAAATTGGACTTTTCATGCAAAAACTTTAAAACCCTCAGATATTCCTCAGACCGAATTTCGGCCTGGAACAAGAGTATTATAGTTCTCATTAGCTTAATCTCATTATTACTCTAAATGAGACAAATGGAACCCCATGTGAAGATAAAGACTTATACAACCTATTTTACTGCACAGACATCACCCTAGAATAGTTTCTCAACAGTAGCACCAATGATATTGTGGACCTTAATAATTCTTTGTTGTGGGGACTGCCCCCACTAAACATCTGTCGGATGTTTTTTTTTTTTTTTTTTTTTAAAGATTTTATTTATTCATCAGAGAGAGAGAGAGAGGGAGAGAGAGCAAGCACAGGCAGACAGAATGGCAGGTAGAGGCAGAGGGAGAAGCAGGCTCCCTGCCGAGCAAGGAGCCCGATGTGGGACTCGATCCCAGGACGCTGGGATCATGACCTGAGCCGAAGGCAGCTGCTTAACCAACTGACTGAGCCACCCAGGCGCCCCACATCTGTCGGATGTTTAGTAGCATTCCTGCACAGCTGGAACAATGAAAAATGTCTCCAGGTGTTGCAAAATGTCCCGGGGGTGGGGTGGGGGCAGCATTATCCCTGGTTGAGAGCCACTGACCTGGAGAGAATAAACTAACTAGTCTAACCTTTTTTTTTCAATATTAAAAATATACAAATACCTCTAAATAACAGCCTTATATACTTTCTCCAGCAATGTTTTAACGAAAATTGTAACTAATTATAGTTAGAAGTAAACATTAATATATAGTAAACACTAAACACTGGATATATTCCATGAAAACTACTAAATATTGAAGTCTGGTACAACTGGGCCCATTAAGATTTTTTATTTATTTGAAAAAGAGAGAGAGCATGAGTAAGGGATTGGAGGGGAGGGAGAAGCAGATTTCCTGATTAGGAGACTTGATCCCAGGACCCTCAGATCATGACCTAAGCCCAAGGCAGACACGTAATTGACTGAGCCACCCAGGCTCCCCTCAAAAAAAGGTTTCATGGCAGAAAAGGCTGCCTCTATTGTTCAAAAGTTTTACGGTCTCTTCTATTTCACTACCGAGTCTTCAGGATTAGCAAACATAATTATGTAATGATGTATTCTATTCTCATTACCACACCAGACAGCATGTATGTAAATTTTACATGGATTTTTACATGAATAATGAATGGGGTAAATGGGTCATTCCCCCAGTGGTGCAGAAGATCTGCTATGATCCTGAGAGGATCATTTCAAATATGTTAAGTTGGTAAATATAAACTACAAAAGCTAATTTCTATGATGTCTTCTTTTGCTTACCTTGATAAGATATCTGGTAATATCCCTTCCAGCAATATCCAGTCTCCTGGTAAGGTGAGGGAGAGAAAAGCCTTCATACACTGGACAAATGTGAGTTACACCATCTCCAGAGTCCACCACTACTCCAGTCAATAAACCTGTGTGAGAACCATGAGGTTTTAAATAAAAAGCCAAATCAGAAAAATCAGAACCAGCAAATTTCAAAAATTAGTACAGAAGCCAAACTAGAAACGTCACCAACCAGAATGGTCTAGAAGACAGCATTTCTTTATTATTTATTTTGCAGTTTACTTCTAACATCTAGACACTAAAGTGAGTGTTCTCACACATGCCTCTTGTGAGACCTTTAATCTGTGTACTATCCCAAGAGATAGGAAGAAACAGACTCTGAGACCCAGAACTGAAAAACACAACATGTTCTTAAAGCTCAGTACAATTCTTTATTTTTCTTTCCAATTTAATCTTGATCCCTGAATTTCCCTGAAGTGGAATTTTCTAAAGCATCATCGTAACTTTTAGGAAAACCATTTTGAGAGATAAATATAAGTTGATAGTGAACCTGCTGAAATAATGTGCTTATTATTTTTGTCAAATAATATATTCAAAACTGTGTCTTGGAAAAATTCCTATTGATACTAGATAGCTGGAAATTTGAGAACAATTAACCTTGGCAAGCCAAAGGATCACTTTAATTATTCACCAGAAACCAGAAAGACAATGTCAGCTAAACCTTTTAATAAAAGAACAGCAAAGAAGCTGCCTTGTTTCCCATACATACTATTTAAACTACAAATGAATGCAAAAGTTACCTTCTGCACTAGGGTTAATTTAGGGGAAAAAGAAAAGACAAAACTTTTTCTAACTCAAATTTTCTAATAGTTACTAGTCTAACAATTTTTTTTTTTTTAAAGATTTTATTTATTTGACAGACAGAAATTACAAGTAGGCAGAGAGGCAGGCGGAGAGAGAGAGGAGGAAGCAGGCTCCCTGCTGAGCAGAGAGCCCGATGCGGGGCTCGATCCCAGGACCCTGGGATCATGATCTGAGCTGAAGGCAGAGGCTTTAACCCACTGAGCCACCCAGGTGCCCCATAGTCGAACAATGTTTTAACCAAAAACTTTTCACCTTATAGAATATGCAATGTCTGTAACTTTCTTTTTTTTTTTTTTTTTTTTTTTTTTAAATTTTTTTTTAAGATCTTATTTATTTATTTGACAGAGAGAGATCACAAGTAGGCAGAGAGGCAGGCAGAGAGAGAGAGGAGGAAGCAGGCTCCCTGCTGAGCAGAGAGCCCGATGCGGGACTCGATCCCAGGACCCTGAGATCATGACCTGAGCCGAAGGCAGCGGCTTAACCCACTGAGCCACCCAGGCGCCCTGTCTGTAACTTTCTTAAGCATTATCATTTTCACACCCCTGAATAGGTTCTCTCCCTCACTTAATACAAACTTGAATGCACCATAATATTTAATCATAATGATTTATCTTTGATACATTTATTCAATCCACCTCCTTTTGAAGCTCATATACTGTTTTTCCTTGATTGATGGAGTATATAAATCTTCATAAAAAGCTTCATAAAAATTACCTACTGCTTTTTTTTTTTTTTAAGATTTTATCTATTTATTTGACTGAGATCACAAGTAGGCAGAGAGGCAGGCAGAGAGAGAGGAAGGGAAGGAAGCAGGCTCCCTGCTGAGCAGAGAGCCCGATGTAGGGCTTGATCCCAGGACCCTGGAATCATGACCTGAGCTGAAGGCAGAGGCTTTAACCCACTGAGCCACCCAAACGCCCCACATCTACTGCCTTTTATTATTTATTTATTTATTCATTCATTCATTCATTCATTCATTTATTTATTTTTATTCGACAGAGAGAGATCACAAGTAGGCAGAGAGGCAGGCGGAGAGAGAGAGGAGGAAGCAGGCTCCCTGCTGAGCAGAGAGCCCGATGCGGGACTCGATCCCAGAACCCTGAGATCATGACCTGAGCTGAAGGCAGAGGCTTAATCCACTGAGCCACCCAGGCACCCTCTACTGCCTTTTAATGCTGCATTTCTTTCAACAAGAAAAACATTTCATTGCAAAAAAAGAGGAATCCACATCATTAATTCAAAAACACTCCCAGTAATATCAACTAAAGTAGGATTTACATTTTATTTTCCAAACAGACCTTCCCATCCAACTGCAGCCTATTTTCTCCCACTCCCACCAGGTTACAGAATAGCCTTTCGAAGTACACATCTGACCCATTTTCAGTGCCACACCATTTTGTCACTTGAGTATACACTCTTCCACTTCAATTCCTATGGATTCTCTGAGGTTCAACTGAGTTCATACCTCTTCATTTACACCTTTCATGACAACTCTTACCTCCAGATTCCCTAATTCCAATTATTCCCTTCAATCCTGTCTTTAGCATGCAGTCAAACATAGCTTCCTAAACCACCATGTCACTTCTCTTACTCACAAGCCTTCCACGGCTCCAAATGCTTCTTCCTACCTTGGGATAACTGGTAGCACTAGCCACCTTGTTTAGAAGGAGAATTTTACTGCGGGTCAGAGTTCTTTTGATCATTACTGGACTATCATTTCTCACAATTAAGGCTTCAATAGTTATACAAAAATGACTAAATACCAGGAATTAAAAGACAGTATCTTCTCATTGGATGGAAATAAATGCATGAATACTGCTAGAAAAATCTGTTATGGTCAGTTTTATTCAAATACAATTTAAACAAAAATTCACTTTACTAACACTGTCCATCCTCACCACCCAAATGAAACTATTATCACCAGTTTCAAAGCTTAGATTCCCCAAATTTTTAGTTATCTATTTTTTTTCCAAAGTATTTTCTTTTTTTTTATTATTTATTTATTTGACAGACAGAGATCACAAGTAGGCAGAGAGGCAGGCAGGGAGAGAGGAGGAAGCAGGTTCCCTGCTGAGCAGAGAGCCCGATGTGGGGCTCGATCCCAGGACGCTGGGATCGTGACCTGAGCTGAAGGCAGAGGGTTTAACCCACTGAGCCACCCAGGCGCCCCTCCAAAGTATTTTCTAAAATAATTTCTGGAATTCATTTTTCTAAAAATGAAGTAAAATTACCACAGTGCAGGTAAACACTCCTTATAAAGTAACAAGTGATTTTAAATTTCTTCTTCAAAGGAAAATTATTCATAGCTGGAATATAATCACGTTAAGGTCAAGAAGACCTTACTCACTGCCATGTCCTTTGCACTAAACACAGCACAAGGTACATTCCACTTGATGAATGAACAAAACTTTTTTGAAAATTTAATTCCCCCAAGTATTTTCTAAGTATCTATATGTTGTACTGAAGACAGTTTAATGAGCCAACGAGTATTTCTACAAGGTGTTTTTTACTAATCCATGTTTAGAATTAAATGGGTCACCACAGTGAGTCTTCTAAGTACTATGTCATACACACAGCTAATGACTAAGGCTGAAGATTTAGCTCAGGTGTCACCTCCTTTAGAAACCTTTGTCATGCTGAGTCAAAATTATCTGTTTCTGTATCTTTTTCCCTATTAGACTCTAAATTCTTTGAGGGTATCTTCACATTTCAAGTGCCTAACAGGCTGTGTGGCACCTATTTGACAGCCCCATAAATTCTCGTAATAAGACTATCAGAATATAAAGAGCTCTCCCCACATGACCAATTTTTATTCGCAACAGAAAGGGATGCAGTTACTAATGGCAGCACCAAGAAAACATAAAAGTTAGGAAGACATTTCCAAATGTCGATCTTCTCCTCTACTATGTATATAACAAGTGTGATTTTATACTAACCTTTTTTGGATCTCTGTATTTTTTTTAAACTCTGACAATTCTTTTTTTTTTTTTTAAGGTTTTATTTATTTGAGAGAGAGAGAGAGTGAGCAGGAGAGACAGCACAAGTAGGGGGAGTGGCAGAGGGAGAGGGAGAACCAGGCTTCCTACTGAGCAGGTAGCCCAATGCGGGACTCAATCCCATGACCCTGGGATCACAACATTAGCCAAAGACAGATGCTTAACTGACAGAGCCACCCAGGCACCCCAACTCTGACAATTCTAAGGACGAATTCCAGCTCATTCTTCACTGCATAAAAAATTTTTACTTTGGGGCACCTGGGTGGCTCAGTGGGTTAAAGCCTCTGCCTTCAGCTCAGGTCATAATTCCAAGGTCCTGGGATCAAGCCCCGCATCGGGCTCTCTGCTCAGCAGGGAACCTGCTTCCTTGGTTCTCTTACAAAAAAAAATTTTTTTTTTTTTTTACTTTAAAAAAGTTTAGGATGCCTGGGTGGCTCAGGTCATGATCTCAGGGTCCTGGGATTGAGTCCCACATCGGGCTCCTTGCTCAGTGGGGAGCCTGCTTCTCCCTCTGCCTGCTGCTCCCCCTGCTCATTCTCCCGCTCTCTCTCTGACAGATAAATAAATGACATCTTTTAAAAAAAGAATTAAAAAAAAAAAAAGGTCTAAAAGAGGGAACCTCCTACTTTTAAAAAATTGAGTTCTCAGACAATTATCATATGATCTCCCTGATATCGGAAGTTGAGAGGCAATGTAGAGGGTTAGGAAAGAAATAAATGAGACAAGGTGGGATTGGGAGGGAGACAAATCATTAGAGACTCTTAATCTCACAAAACAAACTGAGGGTTGGGGGGGCGGCGGGTGTGGGTAGGGAGAGGGTGGTTGGGTTACAGACACTGGGGAAGGTATGTGTTATGGTGAGTGCTGTGAAGTGTGTAAACCTGGCGATTCACAGACCTGAAACCCTGGGGCTAATAATACACTATATGTTAATAAAAAAAAATTTAAAAAATGAAGAAAATAAAAATATATGTGGTATTTTATTTGACTAATTTTAGAAATTATGAAAATATTTGAGTAAATATTTTAAAAAAATTAAATAAATAAATATTGTGCTTTTCTGGGATTTACAACTTACTGACAAACCAAATTCCTCTGATATAAAATGCCTTGAGTTGATTATTCTAAAAGTTAAGTTTCACCTACCTTGAGCATACAAAGTCAGAACTGCCTGGATAGCTACATACACACCAGAAAACTGGTAAGTTTCAAACATTACCTGAAAATGCAAAAGGAGAGAAAGAAATGCTGGTATTTAGAAGTTATATAATACGTATATATTTTATGCTTTCTTGATAGTTACAGAGTAGATTAGTTGCCAAAACAGAATCAAAAGGGACCTAAAAGAGTCCTCCATTCTCCTCAGCTGTCACAGAGCTCCAATGTGGCGAACAGATTTTTGGATGTACACGGAGTCCTCAAGTATTTCCTAAGTGCTACAAAGCCAAGATTTTTGAATATTTTGGTTAATAGCTAATTAGAGTGGAAGAAAGATTTTCGCATCTGAACAGCCTTTCTTAATGATGTCCCTTAATGAAAATATCTTTTAATTCAAGGACAAACTACAGAAACTGCTCAACTGCTGACCTTCCCATCCCTTTGTCCTAACCTGGCCAAGAGTAGAGTTCTACCCCCAACTGGTTAAAAAAAAAAGAAAAAAAAAGTAGTAAAACGGCAGGGCAGGAAGCCAAAAATATATGCAGTAATTCCTGAATGCTGGCAGATACAGAAACTGCCTAGCTGTTCCACCCACCCTCCCGGCTTGAGCCCTGGCTGTGGCGCCGCTCTCAGCTGAGCTACACTAAAGGGAGGAGTCTCCTTGTGCCCTCTCTGGTCACAACGATGCTCATTCTCTATAATCCAGGTGGGCTGGAACATCCTGTAGGACTTTTTCTGTCATCTAGAGGGAGCACTGCTTGCCTGGCAGGGCTGACTACCACTGGGTAGATCTAGTGACCTAGAAATTTTATAAATGATCACAATGAGAATTACATAGGATTTAAATGTTATTACTCTGAAATACATATTCATCAATTAAGCAGCTAGATATTCTATTCTAATCTAGCCAGTACTCAATTAAGAAACCAGATATTCCAACCTGTATTTTATACCATATCCCCTCTCCAGCCAGGAGAAAATGGAAGAGTTAAGCTGTATTTGTGTTTGTCATCATCAAAGTCCATTAGAACTTGTTTTTATTTGTAAGATAATTAGAAAATATTTGTAGTATTAAATGAACTTACTGGATAAGATTAAAGTAGGGCATTACCAGTCACAGCCAAATTTGCACCCACAAGTAAAAAAGAATATTAAAAGAACATGAGACTTTATAGCACAGTGAGACCAATTCTTGTCAGTCTCGCAGATAAAAAAACAAACAAAAAACCACAAACATGTCCTAGTCAAATAGCTAGCTAGTGGAAGATGCATCCAAGTATAATGTCATCTTTCTAACTTTTCATCTGAAAGGAAACTTGATTTTCATTCTGATGTTGTGTTGCTTTCCTAAGGTGGTTAACATGTGCAGGAGGAACCTTTTGATTTAATGCAAAAGTACCTCTAAGCTGATTTTACAGTGTGCTACTAAAAATAAATACCAATTACAAATGACTACTTATCCATCACAAAAAGTATTAGTATTTATAAATCACTTAGAAATAATAAGTTGCAACTAAAATATGAACTAATATAATAACGGCCATCTTTCACAGTTCTGGGGTGGTCAGGAGGGGAAAAAGTAGTAGTAAGATATAAGCCATAAGGAATGACATGGATTTTGTAACTAAAACCAGGATCTTAAATTTTTAAAACATTTAATATAAAACTTAAGCTTTAATCCAGAATTTAAAAATACTGTCCAGCAATAATCTCTTGTATAATCCTTCTAAAATTTCCACCAACAGCTAAATAGATGTAGAGCAGTGTCTGCAAAGCTACTAAGACAGAAACCATTATTATAAGCTTTTACCTCAAATAGAACAAGACAAAGTCATACAGTTCCTACCTCATATAAAACAAAATATAATGAAAGACAACCTTGAAAAGTTACTTCTCTAAACTCGGAAGAATGCAGACTTCTTGCTCTCTATACTTGCTTCCCCCAGGGCCCTTCAATCTCCTCTCGCTAACTCCCTCCTCTCTGGTCCTTAGCCTTCCCACTACTGTCTGTTCCCACTTCTCTGGTGAACGACTCCCAAGTTTCTTTCTCTAGCCTCAGACTTTTCTTCTGAACTTGATCTTTCACAGGTTTCCCCACTACCTGAAGGTAGAATATTCCTATGAAACCTTAAGTAAAGCTGAAATGTAAATCAAAGAAGCAATTACCATTAGTTTATATGGAAAATTGAGAGCTCTCAAACCCCGAAAATAACCTATCTTGGGCTTTTCTGATAACCTAGGACACATCTTGCTAATGGATGCACAAAATGAAACAAGATAAAGCACAGGTGCTCATACACACAGTTCAAAGCTATGGCACCTTGATGCCGCGATGCTGAGTGTTGTTCCAGGGTCAGAGTTTGGTGCCACCACTCTCTCTGCTCTGGGTGTGTGCTGCCTCTAACAGCTCACTGTAGAAAAACTGCTGAATGCAATTTTTCCTTTTCCCCTTTCTCATTAAGTGAAAATCCTCTTCGGAGTTCTTTCAGTTAGTGAAAACAGGTACTAATGTAGGTCTCTGGTCAAAGTAAAGTGGCATAACATGAACTTTCGAAAAGTGGGGCATACCTCTCTCTGACATTTTTGACTGGATGTCTAATGAGGACCTACCATGTCCAAACTTAACTCCTGATCCATTGCCCTCAAATCCTATTCTACTTATCTGAGCCTTTTCCCATCTCAGTTGATGGTAATGTTATCCTCTGGGTGCCCATCCCAAAACCTTTTGAGTCATCCCTGGTTCTCCCCTCCTCTATTACCCATATTTAATGCACCAGAAAATGCTTTGGCACTTTTAAAATAGATTCACAGTATGGCCACTTCTCTTTACTTTTGCTGCTATTACCCTGAATCCTAACCATCATTATCTTCTGCCTAGGTAACTGCAAGTTTTCAAACTTGTTTCTCTTCCACCCTTGCCTCCTTATGGTCTACTCACAACACAGCAGCCACAGACACCTAAACTGGAGCATGTCCCTTCTGCGTGACAGCACCTCATCTCACTCAGAGTAAAAGAATAATTCTCTTTAAGGACCTGTGAAGCCCTAGATGATCTGGCCCTATTGTTTCCCTAACCTCATCTCCTACTGCTCCCCCATAACTAGCCTCTTTGTTGACTCTCTAATATACCAGGCTTGTTCCCATTTTAAGACCTTCACACCGGCTAGCTACTTCCCTTGTCTGGAATGCTCTCCCCCAACATATTCTGGCTGATTCTCTTACTTTCTGTTTAAACATCACCTTCTCTCGATGCCTACTCTCACACCCTGTGAAAAATGTTACCCCCTCCCCACTCCTCTTAACCTGCTCTTTCCCTCTCTTTAGCATCTATTATCTTCTAAGGAACCATTCAGTTAATTTACTTTGTGGGCAGTAGAGGTGGGGTGGGTGTCACCTGCCAGAACAAGTTCCATGGCAACAGGACTTGATTTTGTTTACTAATATATCCCACTTAGAAATAATGACTAGTTAGGTTCTTAATAAATAGGATCTGGGGGGGAAACAATTATTTTCATTTCCTTTATTCTTAATAGCAATGGTAAAAGAACATCTGCTGTAACGTTACATCACAGAAAGACATATATACACATCCCACTTGAAAACTTACCTCTACAATCTTCTCTCTGTTTTTGGTGGGGTTCATGGGAGGTTCTGTGAGTAAGATTTTACAATTTCTGGTATCTATGTTAAGTTTCTCTGGTCCAAATGTATAATCCCACAGGTGTTTCATATCATCCCAATTTCGTACTATGCCATTTTCCATAGGGTAGTTAACTTCTAACATTGAGCGTAATTCACTTGCCTCATCACCGACCATAAGATCCTAGAAAATTATAATATCAAGGCTTTAGGCCAAATTTTTGCATAAAATATCTTCAGAAAATTACATTCCCATGATATTTTGGAAAACTTGGGAATAATTTAATTTTAATTTTTCTGGCACTTTCAGATAAAGTTCTTCATTCCACAAGTTTAAAAAATCTTTTCTTTCAAGAACAATGCCTTGGAGAGTTTAATCATGAATAATAAATTTTTATGTACAATGTGGTTTAAATCAATAAATGGACCTTACCTTCAATACATATGCTTCCAAAAGAAGAGCATTAGCACAAATAAACCCCACATTTTCATATTTTGGAGGGTTTTGTATGAGGTTTCATCTGTTTCTTTTGCTCAAATGTTCAAAAAATAAGGCCTGTGATATGTGAAATAGCACATCAGGGAAAAAAAACTTGTAGAAAAATGCTCAATGCATGCAGCACAGTTCTTTGTACTAAATATTGAAATGGTAAGTGTAAATGATACGTTTTAATGTACAACAAAGCATAATGAAAAAAGTTAAAAATTAAATGACTCTTTATTATATTGTAATAATGCAGATATGCACCACATTACTTGCAAATTTCACAAACTTCCACCTGCACATGCCTCAGTTAGAACTGAAATTAAGTTTCTATATATGTCTCACCAAGATCAATGGAAATTTGTAGACATACCAAAAATTAAGACATAGGGAAACAATGTTTAAAAATTAGCTTATGAGCAACATTTCCAACCTTAAGTATAATACTGGAAAACTATGCTAGCACACAAGAAGCAGAGTACTCACAAGTCTTGTCTCCAAGGAGAGCATACTTAAGATGACCCACATTTGAAAAGTCAAATTTTGTATGTATAATAAGGCTAATGATGTCATAGAATTTAAGCGTATTTTAAAAATCAGCTATTCAAGCTACTCAATAATCCTGATTTCTACATATACTGATTAATTCAACTTAAAAAAGCTACAGAAATAGCTACTGTTGCTACAACACCGTAAGTTTAAAACATGGGGAAATGAAATGTTAAAATTAACATAAAATGTCTCAAAATAAGGTTTAAATATATGTGAGTTTAAAACTTTTAAAAGTAACAATTTAAAAAAAGATCAGAGGTAAACCAGGGTGAGGGCTCAAAAAAAAGAATTCTGGAAAAATCCACTGAAAGCAACAACAAAAAGGAAAAACAAAGTTAAAGCAGATGCTAGAAACGTTACAAAAACGTCTCTGTCGCAACTAATTTCTTATAAAGTTAATTTACCATAACATAAATACTTGAATTTCTTAAATATTAACTGTTTAAAATAATCTGATAGGAAAATGGAAAATTAAAAATCTGCATCTGTGAATTCTAATCAATGACATGCATATTTTGAATTTCTTTAGAAGTACATTGATACTTTGAAATACATCAAAAAATGAGATAGACTAATGGAGGGATAAATAAATAAATACGTGGTATGTCAGGGGAGTAAATATTAGTGTTAGAATCTAGGTGATGGGTATATGGGTTTCACTGTATAATTCATTCAACTTTGCTATACATTCTAAACATTTAATCAAATGTTGGGGGGAATCTACACCTACAAGAACATATATTACTTTTAACCATTAACAAATGGTCACTTACATTACTTTTTAACTTTTTAACAATTAACAAATATAATACACAATTTTGTTACTTCTGATCTGATTTCATCAGAATATTTACTTCTATTTCCATGCAAGAATACGGTTTTACATATGTCTGACCCAGTACCAATTCGAAATAAAAGTCTCATCCATCTACTTCTAAAGCATACATATATAAAGGATTAATTGAAAGAAACATCTAGCATTGAATATTTTATAATCCCTCTGAACAAAAAGGAAGAACAGTTAAAATGGAAAACAGGTATTAACCTATGAAATTAGTACAAATATTCTCAAGTAGCTCAGCACCTAATCCAAAAATTTATCTGTATCTAAAATATTAATTAAAAGAACCATAGAATATATATTCTTCCCTAGAATGTTTCAACTTCCAAAAACTACAAATGCCAAGAGCTTTATGTGACTTGCCTTATACCTCAGAACCTTAGATTTTTTTTTACCACACACCCCACCCCTGGATTTAAAGCCTCAACTACCACCTGTTACTTGGAAGAATGAGAAATCACAGTAACTATATGAGATGCTCTTTCAAAGGCATTTATCTTTTATGAAAAGCAGGCAGTGTAGCTTTATTTGCCAAGAATTATTCTGAACAATGTCACCTCAAATTGGAAAACTGAGTGAACACATTTTAAAACCAAAATTAAATCCCTAAGAAGGAAATTCCATAAAAAAGTTTGTTAATAAAGCCTACACTGTTCTCTACAAGTATACACTTAATTCCCTTGAGATTTTAAGAATAATCATGATTGGGATGCCTGGGTGGCTCAGTGGGTTGAGCCTCTGCCTTCGGCTCAGGTCATGATCCCAGGGGCCTGGGATCGAGTCCCACATACGGCTCTCTGCTCAGCAGGGAGCCTGCTTCTCCTCATCTCTCTCTCTGTCTCTCTGCCTATTTGTGATCTCTCTCTCTGTCAAATAAATAAATAAAATCTTAAAAAAAAAAAGAATAATCATGATTTTTATTTAGTATAAATATAGGAATTTCCACATTTAAATGTTTTCATTTATCCAAAAGAACACTCCACAAAGATACTGTTACTAGTTAAAATACAAATCACTAAAAAAATGCTTGATCTTTGTCAAAACTGCTTACAAATAATATAAAAAACACACAAACCTGAAAACACCTACTATTGAAGCACTTAAGGACTGTCACAGAAAAATATAAAGAGAGCAAATTGTTTGGGATGTGCCCAGCTTCTAGTTCAAATTCTGGTTCACACAATGGTATTTATTTAGGGGGAAGGTGTGTTGTTTATGGAAAAGTCTTGTAAGACTTTCACATTTTTCTTACTTATCCTCAGATAATGTTGTAAAAATCTGTTCATCAATGAAAATGGTATAAGAAACAAATCAATCTCTTTTCCTCCCTTTTTACTATCTATAGTCATTGGCATATCAAAGTTTTACTCAGCTTATAACACATTTACTACCCAATTGGATGCAAATACATATAGACTATGATAGGCAATGTTTAATTTAACATTGATCAATAAAATAGATTTATCCAAATGTAACAACTTCACCACAATTCTCTGGATCACACGTATTCTAAATAAAGCTACTTGGTTTCTAATATTATGCACACCACATTCCATTTTAATTATAACATTCGTCTACAAGAAACACAAAATAATTCAAAACTATGTTAGTAATTAGTTCTGGTATGGTCCATTGTATGCAATCAGGAAAGTACAGGACTTAATTAGTTGCTACCAAATTGAAGCAATGAAAAAGGTTAAAAATCAAAGTACTTAAAATTAAAATATGGAATTACCCCCCTCCCCAATACTACAGGGACACAAAACAACAACTACTGTCCCATCAAGCAAAAGTGGAAAACAAACAGAGAGCATGTGTGTAACCTCACTTACCATCTTTTTGTTATTCTACTTCAACAGGTCAAGAAAGGTGAAGAGAGAGAAGGTAGAAGTAAGAGTCAGAAAAGGCCTAAATAAAATCCTCACTGAAATTTTTAAACATACAAGCAATAGAGACAAATTAGGTAGAGGTCAGATGCAGTACTATATTTTACGGAGTTAATAATTAGGGCCAAATTAACATGGACAGTTATTACTCCTGAAAGAAAATTAACTCATTAAACAATTTAAATTTCCAGTTTTTAGTCTATCACCACATTTCAGCTAACAAAACACAAAAGTATAAGTCAATCCACTAGGCACAAGAATCCCAAAAAGTCAAATTTCTTTACTTCATTACTGAATTTAAGAACCTTAATTAAGGAAAATAAATAACAGAAAAGGTCTAGTTGAGTAGGTAGAGGGTGAGTTTAGAGTGTTTTTTTTCTAAGCTCTAGTAGTCAAGTTAAATTTGACACAGATTTCTTTTACTATTTTCTACTGGAAGAACAAATTAACTTGAGAGACTTAAAAGACTGAGCAGATTGAACAGAAATGAGCCAACAGAACACAGAATGACAAACCATACAAGCAAATGCTACTAGGGAATTCCTTAGCAAAAATGTCTTAGAATATAGGCTAGTTTCATTTCTATCACTTGGCCTTAAAAAGCAAGAAAGTGGGAGTGAAAAGATATGTAATCATTTGTGCCATGTTAGAGACTAAAATGGTTAATATGTGATGTATCTGTATACCTCAAAAATGTTATTCTCCATAAAGTAGATAAAAAAGACATTCTTTAAAAGCCTAATATTGAATAAAAACTGTGATTTCCAACTTCATTTAAAAAGCTTGTCCTTATCACTGGTATTGGCTAAATTTTAGGTCATTCATTTAAGATTAAATTCAATCAGAATGAAAGGCATTGACAAAAACAGAAGGTATCCCCCCCAAATTTCCCAAAAGACCCTGAAAAAAAAAAATCATTTTGAACGTCCCATTTGTTTGTAAACAGAGGCCAGAATCATTCACTACTTTAAATCTTTAAAAATGTAACCCGGAACCTCATTTTCGGTTGGCATCTATACTCATTATGTAACTCAATTCTCTAGTACCAAGAGCAGAGAGCTACCAAGTAGCAAGTCTCTCTCTAGCTATTACTACCTTCCTAGGTATCTCAAACAAATGTCCCAAAGAGGTACACTTAACTGGTATTTCAAATGACTCATAATCTAACTGAAGTTCTATGAAAGACTGTCCAGATAGGATCAACGATGCTAGCTTGTTCACAAATAATTCAGTAAAATGGCCCTTAAATTTGACTGCATTTTTTATAATCTCATCCCGAGGCCACCTAAAGAATTTAAGTCAATTGGTGACCACTGTCCTTTTGATTGTTCTGTTTTCTTTTCTTTTAAAATACTGTAATTCCCACTTCATTTCCAGTCTTTTTAACACAGAGAAAAATCTCTCATCCTTAATGTCCAATCTCTCACGTTAAATACATGACAACCTTCCTCCGCTCTCCTTACAGTAAGAGAAATAATGCAATAATGCAAGGCCAACTCAAGATGTGAGCACCTTCTTCCTGTAGCTTATGGAAATCAGTTACTCTATTAGTGAAAAAAAGAACCAATAAAATGTATACCCTGTGTTTTCCTGACTAGCTATATTAAAAAGTAGGAGAATCAGACCATGAGAAGGAAGGAAAAGTCATAGGTCCCAACGAGACACTAACATATAATGAAAAATATATGGAACTGAAAGACATAAAAATATCAGGCTGATTTCTTTTAAAAATTATATGTAATAAGGGCTTTAAGTCCCTAATACAATGTTCACATCAACATAAAAATCTTATTGAGTTTTACTCCATTCAGAGAGTAATGGCCTATCAGTTTTTGTGTCTTTCTTCAAGTGTTGATATAAATTAAAAATACAAGAAATTCTGCCTCTTTGCTTATCATGGTATCGTATCTTATAACTATTTAATTCAAAGAACACCCCACAAATTTTAATCCTCATTTATCAATAAATAAAATATTACCTTGATTTCAATGTTTCCCACTTTGGTGGTTGATCTGATAATAGGTCTTCCAACCAAAGCTGGGAAGATGTGTTCTGGAAAGTTAGAGCCCGCATATCCACACTTCACAAACTGAAAGAGAACAGTAAAAATGGATTAGTGTCAAGGTATTTACCATGTCCATTTAAAGAGAGCATCTGGAAAATACCACTTCACATTTATACAATATTTTAAACTTCTGGTGCTTTCAAATTATCCGAAGTCGTCACCCAATCTATCTTCCTTTTATTTCCTTTATGGCATGGACTACTTCAGAGTTTATGTTTATTTACCAGTTAACTACTTATTCAGTGCACAGGTCTCCCTACTACAGGGAAAGTCTCAGAAAGTCAGGGAGCTTAAGCTGGGCAGTTCATGGTGGAGCCCAACGCCTCAAAGAGATCTCAGCACACAGTGGTCATACAAGTGAGAAACAGATTCACTCAACAAATGCTTAAGAATTTTTAAAAAGAGAAATGTCAGAGACTGAACAGAACTAATGTTTCAATTATCTTTGGCAATTCACTTAAGCAACATTTACCAAAATGGGGGAGAAAATGGCATCGGGACTAGCATCATATTAAAAAAATATATTTGGGGCATTTTTTACTGTTTACACTTTTATATTTAGATAAATGTATTTAGTGATGCCAAGTAACCAGAATTTTATATTCAGATAGTGTAGTTCTCCAGTAAGGGGATTAACACTGACCCTGATAATACTTTTAAGAAACTGATACACTTCAGGGAAATACAAATCAAAACCACAATAAGATACCACCACCTCACACCAGTCAGAATGGCTAAAATTAGCAAGTCAGGAAACGATGGATGCTGGTGAGAATGTGGAGAAAGGGGAACCCTCTACACTGTTGGTGGGAAGGCAAGCTGGTGCAACCACTCTGGAAGACAGCTTGGATGTTCCTCAAAATGTTGAAAATAGAGCTACCCTATGACCCAGCAATTGCACTACTGGGTATTTACCCTAAAGATACAAACGTAGTGATCCAAAGGGGTATGTGCACCCAAATGTTTACAGCAGCAGTGTCCACAACAGCCAAACTATGGAAAGAATCTAGATGTCCATCAACAGATGAATGGATAAAGAAGATATATATACATAATAGAATACTATGCAGCCTTCAAAAGAAATGAAACCTTGCCATTTGTGATGAAGTGGATGGAACTAGAGAGTATTATGCTTAGTGAAATAAGTCAATCGGAGAAAGACAACTATCATATGATATCCCTGATATGAGGAAGTGGAGATGCAACGAGGGGAGTTTGGGGGGTAAGAAAAGAACAAATGCAACAAGATGGGATTGGGAGGGAGACAAACCGTAAGAGACTCTTAATCTCA
Source organism: Mustela nivalis (assembly GCF_964662115.1). Classification (NCBI taxonomy): domain Eukaryota; kingdom Metazoa; phylum Chordata; class Mammalia; order Carnivora; family Mustelidae; genus Mustela; species Mustela nivalis. Next base: position 56,843,075 of record NC_139027.1, read on the forward strand.
TAAAACAAACTGAAGGTTGCTGGGGGGAGGTGGGTAGGGAGAGGGTGGTGGGGTTATAGACATTGGGGAGGGTATGTGCTATGGTGAGTGCTGTGAAGTATGTAAACCTGGCAATTCACAGACCTGTACCCCTGGGGCTAATAATGCATTATATGTTTATAAAAAAAATTTAAAAATTATTAAAAAAAAAAGGAAACTGATACACTAAGAGACTTAACAACTACAGTAAAACTGAAAATAGAATCAAGGGTTTTTAATTTTTGTACCAATAATACAGCCTGTTCAGTCTTATTTTTAAGAGCAGACATTGCAAGGAAAATGCAATTAAAAACTTAAGGGCAGGGCGCCTGGGTGGCTCAGTGGTTAAGCCGCTGCCTTCGGCTCAGGTCATGATCTCAGGGTCCTGGGATCGAGTCCCGCATCGGGCTCTCTGCTCAAGGGGAGCCTGCTTCCTCCTCTCTCTCTCTCTGCCTGCCTCTCTGCCTACTTGTGATTTCTCTCTGTCAAATAAATAAATATAATCTTTAAAAAAAAAAAAACAAAAAAAAACTTAAGGGCAGAAGGAGGAAGCCACAGACCAGGAAATGTAATCATAATCTCTACCTTCTTCCTTAACAAGTCTTTATTCATGTAAGTTATATTGTACAAGGATTTTTGTGTCTACTGATAAATCCCAAGTGCCTAGAACAGTGTCTGGAATGTAGGAAGTGCATACTATATAACTGACCAATAAAAATTTAAAATTTTGCTGTTGATTTGGAAGTATGATACCATGATTATTTTTTTTTTAATTTTTTATTCTTTCAAGATTTTATTTATTTATTTGACAGAGAGAGATCACCAGTAGGCAGAGAGGCAGGCAGAGAGAGAGAGAGAGAGAGAGAGAGGAGGAAGCAGTCTCCCTGCCAAGCAGAGCCCGATGCGGGACTTGATCCCAGGACCCTGAGATCATGACCTGAGCCGAAGGCAGAGGCTTAACCCATTAAAATAATCATGGTAGCATGCACCCACCATGATTATTTTAATACAAAGAATTTGTTTCATCTTAAGAAAAAGTACATTGTTTCATGGCTCCAGGCCCCATACATTCTCTGAAAAGAATTAAGGAGAAAAACAGTATCTGAGTGTGACACATGACAATAATAAGAATGTTGACAGAAACTATAAACCTACCCCTTGACAGAAAGCTACTGTGTACACAGAACTGTTTTATTTGATGGTGGTAAAACTTAGGAATGATCTTAAACTTACTGACTTCTGACTAACCCCACCAAAATATCGAATTTTCATATTTTGAAGATCTCTATACCAACCTTGTTGGAAATGCTGATGAACCACATTTAACTATAAATAGCCTAGAACATTCTGCCACCCAGAATTTGAAGTGAATTTCAAGTCTTTTATAAATAGAATTTTAAAAAATGTATTAAAGTCATGACTTATGCTGATTAAAGCTATGAAAAATCTGTCTGAAATACCACCTGACTTCCTACCCTCCCAGTTCACATTTACATTCTATGATCTCCATAAAACATACTGTCCATATACACACGTTCTTCCAAACCCACAAAACCTAGTCCTGGTCAGTTAACCTCTAAGTCATCAAGGCTAGGGTATTTTTCAGTAGCTACCTGTTTCTAAAACTATGATACAATTCTTATTGGATTATCTTCCAAGGCAATAGTAGGATATGATGGCATAAGGAATAATCTTTTTTTTTTTTTTTTAAGGTTTTATTTATTATTTGGCAGAGAGAGAGAATACAAGCAGGGGGAGCTGCAGGCAGAAGGAGAGGGAGAAGCAGGGAGCCAGATGTGGGGATGGATCCCAGGATCCCTGGGATAATGACCTGAGCCACCCAGGTGCCCCCAACCATACCCAAATTTCTATATGAATAACATTCGTCATGATCATCAGCCTAATACCAGCATTAGTCAGAATTTACCTTCTATTCCAAATATAGAAACAAATACTATGCAGATATTAAATTCTTATGTTTACCTCAAAGTAATGAACAGATAAGGACACTGGGTGGGTCAAAAGTGTCCATTCCAGGCTGAAAATGCTCCCTTATATAGTTATAAATGTTTTTAAAGAAAATTATAGAATGACTGAAAAAAGAATCGACAAGTTTCCAAGGGCCATCTTCAGCATATTAAATATAAACAAATGATTTAAGAGAGAAATAGTATCTAAAATTGAAGGTGGGTAGACGAGCCTGGCATGGGAAATAAATCAAATCCTGGTGCATGGAGGAGGCTGAGAAGGTTGACATGCTTTCCCTCTCATTCTGAGCTACACAGACTCAGAAACACACAACATGGCAATACATAAATAATCACAATTGTCAATGTTTACTGATTATAAATGCTCAGGTGGGTGGTTTATAGCTTAAAATTCTCATTTGAGCATATTTTTGTTTGTTTGAGCATCTTTTAAGGGATGAAATATTTGCCATGTGACTAAGGTAAAAACACATCCCTGAAATAGGAGATTCCCTGAAACTATAAAAACAATTGTAAACCCATTTATTCCTGTGCTTTACAAAATAAGGAAAGTTGGCATTTAATTCAAATTAAACATACCAATCACTTATTAATGAAATTACTTATGCAGTTTAAGCAGTAGCTTACTGGAAGCAAATGCGGCTTTAATAATCCAGTGCCAGGAGGACCTGGGTGGCTCAGTAGGTTAAGCCTCTGACTTCAGCTCAGGTCATGATCTCAGAATCCTGGGATTGAGCTCCACATTGGGCTCTCTGCTCAGCAGGGAGCCTGCTTCCCCCAGCCCCTCTGTCTGCCTGCTGCTCTGCCTACTTGTGCTCTCTCTCTCTGTCAAATAAATAAATACAATCTTTTAAAAAAATAATAATCCAGTGCCAGCACTCCTACCTGGTATTAGATACTCAGTTAAAATGACAATAGCTGCACTATTTCTTATTATTTCCAATGTGAGAGCATTAATAGTTATAATAACAAGACTTTAATTACAATAATCTATTTTTAATAACAAAATGAAGACAATTTGACATTTCCTTTCTTGCAAAAAGTCAGTGCCTTAAAAAAAAATCTAATTCATGTGATAAAATGCAACGAAAACAGTCTTTTCCAAGCTACTCATTTGGTATCATTTTAATCCTTGCAATACCTCCCCCAGTCTAATCATTTTAAGGCTTGGACTTAGTTCTCTCTGTGTGCAAGAAGGTTGAGTTTAAAAAAATAGATATTACCATATATAGTTTCTTCTTCATAGCACTGTGGTTTGAACTAACTCCCTTACTTGCCACTGAGTCATCAAATGGTAAGAACATGAACAGTATAATGTTCTTTCAAGCAAAAATGAAGAAAAAAATCCAACTACATTTGCTCTAAAAGTATCTTTCTCCCCTCAAAATATAAACTTGGATTTATACAGCCCCATTTGAGCTTATTTAATTTGTATTTTTCCTTTATTAATTTAATCTGATGGTATGGATATATTCATTAATTTAATTGCCTAGTGATTATTCTCATCTTAAGCCACAAAAATACTTTTTCTATTTCAAAGCATTTTGCAGAGTGAAGCCAAATTTATTTTTGGTTTGTTCCTACTTCAAGCACTCCTAAATTCAAAACATAAACTAGCATAAATCTGATAAAGCACACCATAAGCAACAACAAATGTGAAAATTATAAATGAAAGCACAATTATCCTAGCACAAAAAGTTTACTTTGTATTATTAGACCCTAAAAATTCTACCAGCCATACAGTAAGCACACGAGTCTTTCCTGTCGGTGAACTAGCTTAATGCTGATGAAATCACCCAAGTTTGGTAACAATACACTCCAGGGACCTGGGCCCAACTCTTGAAAGACACCTAAACCTAAACAGATCTCCAGATTTTCACCTGTGTGGCCATTTTCAGTGGTTCTATTTAGATGGAAGGTCTCTTTTAGGTTTGAATGGTTATGAAGATGAAATGCATAAATTATTGGAATTAGGTTAAGTTTTCTTCCTCTAGGCCACCCTAATGAGAGAGACCCCGTCTAGTTGGGAGCTTGTGAGGAAGAGAAGCAGGACCAACATTTGACATGTGATCACAAGACTCACCCACTCTTAGAGCTTTCCAATTAGGGCCTGCCAGCGGGGATTAAAAAAAAAATCATCAATTTCTCAAATAGCCTATAAGCCTAAAACCTAAAATATGTTAAGAGACCAGTTACTTTAGGGTAACAACTATTTATGCAAGTTCTTAGAAATTAAAATTGAACATCTTCTGTAATATTTAGTTGTAGATAACTCAGTATAGGTTCAGGTACTGAAACAAAATCAAGAGGACTATGAAATATAAGCAGTAAGAAATAGAGAATTTCTGTGTTTAGAATCCTATATAAATTTTCGGATATCACAGCATTCCTAGCTACATATTACATCAGAACTGTCTCTTCATTTGAAGCCAATCATGTCTATATAAAATCTGGATAAAATTTTAAAGAACTAGAAATTTAACACCAAATACATAAATTTTGTTCAAATTAACTACATTTTTCCTTTACTGATCTCTTAAGGTACAAGATTCTTAAACTAAGGATTAGCCATAAGCCTAATTATTAACAGACAATCAGCTTTCTAACTTAGGTAACCTAATGAAATAGTAACAAAAATGAACTCATGGCTAACATTCCTATTCTAACTGAATGTCAACAAACTCATACACTACAAATACAGAGCTTGTTACCCTTCGAAGAGGAGGAATCACTGAAATATAACTGGCTCTGATTTCTAAAGATTATCAGACATATTTAAAAAATATTTTAAATTCAATTTTTAAAGCTTTAAATTTTTTAGAGGTCAATTTCAGACTACAGGGGGAAGCAGGCTACTTTTTTTTTAAGCATCTTTAACTGGGTTTTAGCTGTAAAAGCAATAAATGTTTATAGTTAATTTGGTTTAAAGATAGTCTCACATGTTTTGTTAAAAAAACAAAACAGAGCACTTCCCAATAATTCAGAAGAGTCATGAAGTCTTTCCTATCTTCCCTCATTCTTAACCCCCAGGCTCACAGGTAACCACTACAAACATATCACTCCCTCTAAAACTTCCATGTACAAGTTCGTGGACACATAAACATATTTAATAAAATAAAGAACATTCACATAAATGGGATCATTCTAAAACTTCTTTTTTTTTTTAAGATTTTATTTATTTACTTGACAGACAGAAATCACCAAGTAGGCAGAGAGGCAGGCAAAGGGGGGGGCAGGCTCCCTGCTGAGCAGAAAGCCTGCTGCTGGGCTCGACACCAGAACCCTGGGATCATGACCTGAGCCGAAGGCAGAGGCCCAACCCTCTGAGCCACCCAGGCGCCCTAAAACTTCTTTTTTAACTTAACAATAAACCTTAGATATTTCCACAGTGGTGAATCTGCCTTTTTTTTAAGTATACCATTCTGTATGGATGCCCCATTATATGATAACCCTTATTACTGTCATATTTTTAACTTAGTTCATATAAAACTAGTGTGATCATTGCTTGAAAAAAGTCTGTAGCACAATAAGGGCAGTATTATGCCAGTAAATATCAGCTCCTTTTTTCCCCTCAACAATCCACTTTCCAAAATGTTTTAATGTTCAAGTAAAATCTGGACGCCTGGGTGGCTCAGTGGGTTAAGCCTCTGTCTTGGCTCACTCATCCCAGGGTCTCAGGATCCATCCCATATTGGGTGCGAGGAGCCTGCTTCCCACACCCCTCTCCCTGCCAGGCATTCTGCCTACTTGTGATCTCTGTCTGTCAAATGAATAAATAAAATCTTTAAAGAAAAAAAAGTTCAAGTAAAATCTTTTTTTTTTTTTTTTCAGATGTACAACAGAGTGACATATAGGACAACTATATGTTATGCTATGCTCACGGTGGGTGTAGCTACCATATAATGCTACTCAGTACCTCTGACTATATTCCCTAAGCTGTACCTGTCATCCGTGATTTACTCACTCCATAACTGGAAGCCTATTTTAATTCTTATGTCACATTTATGGAAAAAGAGAAAAGTCACAAAATATTGCAACTCCAAAATGGTTAGAAATCATTGTAATGCAGGGGGAAATGATCACTATAGAACTCATCCCAATTAAGTAACATTTCTGTCTTCCAATGTTCCACTGTAAGTTTTTTTTAAATGGGGGCGGGGAGTTGAAAGCAACAACTTTCCATTGATTTCTAAATCACTGTTTCAGCCAGATTTTTACAATCATTTGCCTTTTTGAATCTTAAAGACTAACATGATCTGTGTTCTGCATCTAAGGAAAAAAATGGGGGGAGGGAGGTAACAAATTTGGTTAACTTCTCCCAAGGTCCACAATTTAACACATGGGCCTTAAAGTGGTCTTCGATCTCCCCAAATCAATAGAACATACTGTCTCTGCGGGGCTGCACCGAGGCCAAATTCCCAGCATGCAGAACAAAAAGTAAATGATGCTTTGCTCAACTGCACCCCCCACCCCAAACTGCGAAAGGGCTGCGGCTCGTTGCATGACAGCACTTCCCTTTTTCTTCAAACCCATTTCCTGCCTCCCGTTCGGTATCGTCAATGATACAGGAAGAGGAAGGCTTCTGGGTCTTTCTCCTTTCTGCAGAACCGGAGACCCGGGGGAATGGAACCCTCATCGAACAAACCTACCCAGTCTTTTACCCCTCCAGCCCTTTAACCAAAGTGTCCCCATTCGGGCGCGGCGCCGGCCGCCGCCGGGCAGCAAGCTGGATCCCCCTCCAGTGTCGGCCTTCCCCACCGCCTCACCCCGAGTCGCGGAGGTGGCAGGCTCGGGGAGACCAGAATGGGATCGGTCCCCTCACTCCCCACGCCCGTAAAGGCCGGAAGCGCTGCCCCGCGCCCCCTGGTCCGGGCTGCCCGAGGGCCCAGGGGTGCAACCCGGACCACCGAGGGCCCACGCGCCACTAGCACATCTCCGGCCCGGCTTGAGGCCACGACTTCCCCGCCGGCGCTTACCCCGGTGCCGTTGTCGCACACCACCACCTTCCTGCCCTGGCTGTCCATCGTCGGTCCGGAAGAGAGCCGCCGCCGCCGAACGACCTAAGCCCCTACTGCCCGGCCCTTTCCTCTTCCTCCTTCTTCTTCGCGGCCCCTCCTTCGGGCCAACTTTCTTCCCCCAACCGGAAGTCAACGCCCGGCCCCACCCGCCATTTAAGATACAGCCTGCACGGAAGGGGTGGGGGTGGGAGGGAGGAGGCCGAGACGGGCAGTAGTGAGACCCAATAAGAGACGTTTAAGTTCGAAGCCCCGCCCACAACTCCTGTTTCAGCTTGGGCTCCCTCTCAGCGGTCGCGGTCACCGCCCACCCGGCTTCTTTTTTATGGCTTCTAGTTCCTGGAGCTTCGTGGGGGCATTAATGGCGGCTGATCTAGGGGACGTTGAGGCCCAAGGCGCTGCAGGAGGTGAGGGCCTCCCTTATCCGTCTGCCAAAAAGAGGCAGGCAGGTGAAGGACGCTGGATCTGTGCGAGATGGCAGTGGAATGTAGAGAGGAGACAGCCTGGAGGGTGGAAGGCAGGGGAAACAAATGGACATCTCTGTTGAACCTACTGTTGAACATGGTTTGGTGTGTCATGACTTCTAGGGCTCTTCAGGGAACAGAGCTGGGATGGATACACGCATATGAAGTCATGCATTTATACCGATACCTCCAATTCCAGCCCAACTGTTTTTTGCCCAATTTGCCCTTAGTCAAGAGAGCAGGAGTGGATACTTAATCTTTTCAGGCCACTTGCTCACCAGTTCTCTTCCAGCAGCACGATGTTCCCTCACACCTCTTCACTGTATGTACCTGTTTGAATCCAGAGTCTTGACTTTGAAATCAGACAGCCTCAGTTTCAAATATGGCTCTGCCACTCAAGGATTCGGTGATTTGTATTTATCTTTGCCTATGCATACGAATACTAACCTCTACTTCCACGGGTGGTTGTGAGGGTAAAATTCTATGCATGGAGTATCTATTCAGTGGTAGTTATAGATTATTATTTACATACTTTTAAATGTATAGTTCTTTCTACCTATAATGCTTCTCCTTTTTTTTTTTTTTTAACCAATCAGGAGACTTCTCATGCTCTAAGATCAAGTTGTCACATCTGTGAAGACTTTGCTGATAACCCTCAAGAGGCTCCTTACTCTTTCTTCACTAATTAGTTTACCATGGACATAGGAATAATATTCTTGTGCTTTTGACATTCAACAAATATTGGATGAGTGATATTAAAATTTATCTTGAGAAAATGCTAGCATTTTTTAGAGGTGAGAACTAGAATTGTGCCTTTCACACGGCTGTACATGTGCACTGACTAGATTAAAGCTTGGATCATAAACCATTCAGTCCAGTATTCTAATACTAGGCTGCCTCTCAGTTTTCACTTTGTTCTTTTATTAGACCAGTCGTTTTCAAACCTTTATAAGGGTTTAGGCAGCTTTATTCAAATTTAATCTTTCTAAAAAAAAAAAATAAATAAAAAGATTTATTTATTTATTTATTTTAGAGAGAGTGCAGGATCATGGGGGGTGCAGAGGAAGAGAGAGACTCCTCAAGAAGACTCCCTGCTGTGTGTGGAGCCTGATGCAGGGTGGGCTCAATCCTAGGACCCTAAGATTATGACCTCAGTCGAAATCAAAAGTCCACAACTTAACTGACTGAGCTGCTCAGGTGTGACCCCTCAAATTTAATCTTACATGGAACCTCAACATATAAAATAAATTAAAGCTTCCATAATAGTGGAAAGTTTGAGAAATTAGAATGGATAGAAGTCTTCAGGGAAATATGTCTTCTCTGCACCTATTTCAGTGGTTGTTGAAGTACCTTAGCCTACTGAACAGTGCATTAGTTCACAAATTACACATCTTCCTTTTGTGGCCCCAGTGCCTGGCGCTGTAAAATTTTCCTGGAAGTATATTTATTTGGTCTCAGCAAATTGAACTCAAGCATTGCTGTGTCCTTTTATTCTTCCTCTCTGTGCTTTTTTTTTTTTTTTTTTACTGTTTAAGAGATTATATTTTTGTTTTTTTTCTGATTATAAAAATAGTATTTGCAGATGACAGAAAATATCAACAAATATCCATTTGCTTACTAATGGAAATGCAGCAAACCCTTGATCATGCAAATTCAGATGCAGCACTATTGGTGACTGGTTCCTACCTTCTATACCAGGTGAAACCTGGTCATTTCACTTTCCTCAAAATAATGTGATTACATATTTTAGGTGATTATTTTAGGGGAGTAGGAGAGGGAGTCTTCATATCTATCCTCTGTCATGGTTTTATGTATATTATTCCACACAAAAATCTTGCTAGACAGATATCCCCATTTTACACATTAGAAATGAGGGCTTGGGGTGCCTAGGTGGCTCTGTGGGTTAAGCCTCTGCCTTAAGTTCAGGTCATGATCTCAGGGTCCTGGGATAGAGCCCCGCTTTGGGCTCTCTGCTCAGCGGGAAGCTGGCTTCCCCCTCTCTGCCTGCCTCTCTGCCTACTTGCAATCTCTCTCTCTATGTCAAATAAACAAATCTTAAAAAAAAAAAAAAAAGAAATGAGGGCTTTAAAATATTAAGTCCTGTAAGGTCATAGGATATGAAGTATACATAACAGATACCAGTATGTTGTTATTTGTCATCAGTGAATATTCTGAAGTTGAAAGAATGTTAGAAAAACCCAAATAAATTTAATACAAGGCTGATACACTGAAAACTACAAAACCTTGTTTAGAAAAATTAAAGAAGATCTAGATAAGTAAACATACCATGTTCATGGATTGAACACTCATTGGTTTGATTTGGTTTTTAAAGATTTTATTTATTTATTTAACAGAGAGATCGAGAGCACAAGTAGGCAGAGCCGCAGGCAGAGGGAGAGGAAGAAGCAGGCTCTCCACTGAGCAGGGAACCCAATGCAGGGCTTGATCCCAGGATCCCAGGATCATGACCTGAGCCAAAGGCAGCTGCTTAACTGACTGAGGACTGCAGGTGCCCTGAACACTCATTATTAAGATGACAGTTCTCTTCAAATTGATCTGTAAATTCAAATGTAATTTCTATCAAAACCCCAGCAGCCTTTTTCCTTTTTAGAAACAAGTTTGATCCTGAAAGTTATATGGAAATGCAGAAGAGCCAGAATAGCCAAAACAATTTTGAAAAAGAAAAGCAAAAGTGGCAGACTTCCACTGATTTCAAAACTTATTATAAGGTACAGTAATGAAGACGTAGGATATTGTCACAAGGATGGACATATAAATCAATGGTACAGAATAGACAGCCCAGAAATAACCTTACATTTATGGCCAATTGATTTTCAACAAATCTGCTAAAACAATTCAGTGGGGAACGAGCAATTTTTTAAAAAAACAAATAGTACTTGGACAACTAGATATTCTTATATGTGGAGTAAAAGAAGAACTTTGATCCTTACTTCACACTATACATAAAAATTAATTCAAATGGATCATAGATTTAAATTTAGAAGAGCAGGTGAGCCTGGCTGGCTCAGTTGGAGGAACATACAACTCTTGGTCTTGAGGTTATGAGTTTGAGCCCCACATGGAGTGTAGAGATTATTTTTAAAAATCTTTTAAAAATTAAAGATAAATAAATTTAGGATAGCTAAAACTATAAGTTCTGGAAAAAAAAGGTGAGAAAAATATTTTGTTGTTAAGCAAAAATTGCTTAGACATAACACCAAAATCATGATTCATAAAAGAAAAAAATGGTAAATTGGACTTAACAGAAATTTAAAAGTTTAACTCATGTATTAAGACAAAAGACAAAAGACAAGCCACAGACTAAAAGATTTTTGCAAATTATATATTCAACAAAGAACTTGTATCCAGAATAAATTAAGAACATATAACAATAATAATAAGATAAATTATCTAATATTAAAAGTGGGTGAAAGATTTGAGTAGACATTTCACCCAAGAAGTTTTATGAATGACTAATAAGCACATGGAAAAATACTCAACGTCATTATTCATTAGGGAAATATAAATTAAAACCATAATGAAAGTAGTGGCCTGCAGGCAGTAAGGCCATAGGTAGACTGGGTCTTGTGCTCCTCCACCAGACTGGTAATGCAGGACCCCTCAGGCACTCCAGCTGGGACCACTGGGCAGGTTGCCCTCAAGGCTAGTGAGAGCTGCCAGGCAAGAGTCTTGCACTCCTGCACAGTTCTGGCATTTTCTTGCAGGGGCTGCTCTGAGCAGTGGCCTTCAGCATGTTGATTCTCAAACCTAAGAACCAAAGCATGAAAGAAGTTTCTAGAGGATATGGTTTTTAGACACTTCCAAACAAGTCATAGGAATGTTATTCATCCACTTTGCAAATGTGTACCTAGCAGATCTCATCGAATAGGACCCTTGTTCACTCCAGCTTTCTCTTGAGACACAACTGTTAGCAAGTTGCTCATCTCTGTGGACATGCAAGCCATGAGCATCTTAGTTGAGTAGCAGCAATGGGAGCTCCTGCATTTGGACAAATGTGGAGACCTGCTGCAGTGTGGAGCCCAGGTCCAGCAGTGTGCTTTTACATCTTGATCATGATTTTTGAGAAGTCTGTCACCTTCATCATCCTCATACTTCAGTGGAAAAAGGTGGCCCATTGAGTCCCACTGAAAACCCGAATCTGAAATTGGCCATCATCATGCTGATTACCCTTTTTTTTTTGATAATGCCTTAATGTTTTGGGTAGTGGATTACACTCTTAAATTCTTTAGCATGTCCTCTGGAAGAAAGAATACAATATTTTACAAAACCATAGTGTCATTTTATCTAGGAAAAGTTAGCAATAACTCCATTTTATCTAACATTCAGTCCATATTTGTATTTCCCTAGTTGTCCCAACCATGTTTATAGCTGTTTTTCTTCCTAAACCAAGATCCAATCAGGGTTCAGATATTATGTTTGTTGTTATGTCTCTCTCTTTCAAAAAAAAAAAAAAGATTTATTTATTTAGTTGAGAGAGAAAGAGAGCACAAGTGCGAGGGGCAAAGGGAAAGAGAGAGAAGATCTCAAGCAGACTCTACCCTGAGAATGGATGGAGCCCTAGGCAGGTTCCCATGAGATCATGACCTAAGCAGAAACTAAGAGTTGATGCTCAACTGACTGAGCCACACTGGAACCCTTTGTTAATCTCTTTAATCTTTTAATGTAGAATAGTCATCCTACTTTTTTTTTTCTCATGGCATTATCTTTTTGAAGAGTTCAGATCATTTGGCTATAGAAATGTTCCATGATCTGGATTTGCATGAATGCTTTCTTGTGGTTGGTTAAATTTTTAAGTGATGTTTATGCATAATGTTGTTATGGCATTTGATGATCCTGTAGACAGGATGTGTTACGTGGATATTCTTTGCTTTTGGCAATATAAAATTAACATCGTATTGATATCAGAACCAAGCAAAAATCTTGCAATACTATCAATAATGCTATTGTCTTGATTTAGATCTAGCCTAGAAAAAGTGCAATTTTTATATATACATATGCACACACAGAAAAGCAGGAATCTGTGATTTGTGATTTCATAACTCTGTTGGGGAGGGGAATAAATACTATGAAAGTTAATAAACTAAATGATTTACTATTCAAGTTCCTGACTTCATTTCTTTATTCACTCACTCATTCATTTGTTTATTTAAATTAGGCTCCTGCCCAATGTGGGGCTTGAATTCATGACCCTGAGATGAAGAGTTACATGTTTTACAGACTGAGCCAGGCAAGTGCCCTTTTTCTCAATGTCATTTAGCCTCTTACTTGTTTTTGGATTTTCTGTATAACATAAATACATCTCAGGGTTAGAGGAAAATAATTCTGAGGAGTTTATGCATTTTATGATACAATAGCTTTAAGGGTTTTTAAAAAAAGATTTTATTTATTTGTTTTAGAGAGAGCATGCGGTGGCGGGGGTGGGGAGAGGGGTAGCGGGAGAGGGAAAGAGAGAATCTTAAGCCAACTCTGTTTTGGGTGTGGAGCCCAACATGGGGTTAGATCTCATAACCCTGAGATCACAACCTGAGCTGAAATTAAGAGTTGGATGCTTAACTGACTGAGCCACCCAGGCGCCCCTAAGTTATGTTTTAATAATTGACCTGATTACTATTTTTGGCTTTTATTGTGGAAAATTTCAAACACATATAAAAGTATAATAAAATGAACCCTGTGCGCCCATCAGCTAAATTCTGCAGTGATGGGCTTTCTGCTGTTCTTGTTTCATCAATTTTTCTTCACACACAGTTTTGTTGTTCTTGTTTGGTGGGAGTATTTTAAAGCAAATATCAGGGATCATACCTTACCTCTTTTAAATACTTCAGTATGTGTTTCTAACACATCATGACTTTAAAAATATAATCATAATAGCATTATTATGCCCAACAAAATTAACAAATTCTTATTATCTCAATCCATATTTAGCTTTCCCTAGTTGTACCCAGAATGTTTAATACCTTTGAGTAATATTTAATACTCAGTCCATATTTAGCTTTCCCTAGTTGTCCCCAAAATGTCCTCTTTCTCTTTTTCATTTGGTTATTTCTTTTTCTTTTTCTTTTTTTAAAAGATTTTATTTATTTGACAGAGAGACAGGGAAAGAGGGAACACAAGCAGGGGGAGTGGGAGAGGGAGAAACAGGCCTCCTACCAAGCAGGGAGCCCAATGTGGGGCTCAATCCCAGGGCCCTGGAATCATGACCTCAGCTGACAGCAGGAGCTTAACAACTGAGCCACCCACGTGACCTTCATTTTTTTTTTCAATCAATATCTAAATAAGGCCTGCACATTGCATTCAGTTGATTTGTCTCTGAAGCCTATTTTAGTCTATGACACGTCCCTCTCTCTTCCCTTACACCATACTTTGGGTGAAGAAACAGGATCTTTTGTCCTCTGGAATTTCCTCATTCTGGATTTGGCTGATTGTATCCATGCAATGTTGTTTGTCTTGTTCCGCTAGCCTCCATATTTTTCTAGAAATTGCTGGTTAGATCTAGAAGTTTGATTAGCTGTAGGTTCAACTATTTTGATAAAAGGGTTTCATAGACAGTGATGTACTTTTATTGTAGTGAAGTACAGAGATGTACTTTTATTGCATCACATTTGAAGAAACACAATGCGTGGATGTCCCACAGTTAGTGATGTTAAGATTATTCAGTGGATTTTGGTTTTATTGAATGATATATTAGAGAGTTCCCCATGAGTTTGCCACTTAATAGGTAAAGCAGTCATCAATGATTGTTGCCTGATTGGATCAGGAAGCAATCAAGTAGTTTGCCGGACCCATAATTTCTCATTTGCAAAGATAATAGGTTTTGACCTAATTAGCCGCTGTAGTTGCTTTCCAATAAAATTATAGCTTTAAAACTAGGTTAATTAAATTATTTTTAAAAATCAAAAAACAAAGCTCACAGGCACTTAGTGTGTATAAGCTATAGCTTTAGTTGGCATTTAGTTGTGATAGTCCTCATTCAAAAGGTTCATATTTCTCCCCTCATCTCACTATATAAAAAAATTAACTCAAAACAGATCAAAGATTAAATTTAGGAGGTAAAACTATGAAACTCTTTTAAAAACTTACGGGGTAAGGATGCCTGGGTGGTTGGTTAACTGTCCAACTCTCGGTTTTGGCTTAGGTTGTAATCCCATAGTTGTGAGATCAAGCCCTACATTGGCTCATGCTCAGTGTGAGTACTGAGATCTTGAGATCTCCCCCTCTGCACCTCCTACTTCTGTTCTTTCTCTCAAATAAATAAATAACTCTTAAAAAAAAAAAAAACCCACAGGGGGCGCCTGGGTGGCTCAGTTGGTTAAGCCACTGCCTTTGGCTCAGGTCATGATTCTGGAGTCCTGGGATCGAGTCCCGCATTGGGTTCCTAGCTCCGCAGGGAGTCTGCTTCTCCCTCTGACCTTCCCCCGTCTCATGCTCTTTCTCTCTCTCTCAAATAAATAAATAAAATCTTAAAAAAAAAAAAAGATAAAAAAAAAATAGAAAAAACCACAGGGGGTAAATCTTTATAACCTTGAATTAGGCAATGATTTCTTTCTTTCTTTTTAAAGATATTTATTTATTTATTTATTTGACAGACAGAGACCACAAGTAGGCAGAGAGGCAGGCAGAGAGAGAGGAGGAAGCAGGCTCCCTGCTGAGCAGAGAACCCGATGCGATTCGGGGCTTGATCCCAGGACCCTGAGACCATGACCTGAGCCGAAGGCAGAGGCTTTAACCCACTGAGCCACCCAGGCGCCCTAGGCAATGGTTTCTTAGATATGATACAAAAGCACAAGCAATAAAAGAAGAAATAGATAAATTGGACTTAATCAAAATTAAAAATATTTGTGCTACAAATGTTACCATCAAATGAGTGAAAAGGCAACTTACAGGATGGGAGAAAATACTGGCAAATTGTAAACCTGATAAGGGACTTGTATCTAGCATATATAAAGAAATGTTAAAATTCAATAATAAAAAAGAACTAAACCAATTTGAAAATGGGAAAAGGATTTGAATAGACATTTACCCATAGAAGATATACAAAATGGCCAATAAAGTTATGAAAAGAAACAGAATGATTAATATCACAGAAACATTAGGTAAATGCAAATCAAAACCACAGTGAGGTTTCACTTCACACTCACTAGGATGGTTGTAATCAAAATGACAGATAATAACAAGTCTTGACAAGGATGTGGAGAAATTAGAATCCTTATCTATTGCTGGTGGGATTGTAAAAGGGTGCTGGTGAGAATGTAAAATGGTACTGCTGCTTTACAAAGCAGGATGAAAATTACTCAAAAGAATAAACACATTTAACATATGACCTAGCCATTCTACTCCTAGATATACAACAGAGAAATGAAAACATATGTGCATACAAAAACTTGTACATAAATGTTCATAGCAACATTGTTCATAATAGCCAAAAAGTGGATACAACCCAAATGTCCATCAACCAATGAATGGATGAACAAAAGGTAGTGTGTTTATATACACAAAATGGAATATTATTCAGCTGCAAAGAGGAGTGTAGTATTAATACTGCTACATGTTATTATATGGATGAAACTTGAAAACATTATGCTAAGTGAAGAAAGCCAATTACAGTTCCATCTATAATTTATGATTCCATTTCTATGACATATCTGGAATGAGCTAATTTGTAGGAACAGATGGTAGATTATGGTTGACTATAACTAGGTTATAATCTAGGTTGACTAGGTTGGTGAATGTGGGGAAGGAACAGAGAAATGAGGACTGACTGCTAATGAGTATATGGTTTCTTTTTGGTTCTAAATTTGCTTGTGGTGATGGTTACAGTATTTACTTTTTTGTTTTCTTTTGTTTTATTAGGATGAAATTAACATGTAGTGTTTATATATTTTAAATAAGTGAATTTTTATGGTATGTGTATTAGATCTCAATAAAGCTTTTTTTTTTTTTTTCCCCCCAAACCTTTCAGGATAAAGGCTAAAGCAGTTCATTTTACAGGTGAAGAGAATTGCAAGTACAAAGACTCCGTGGGCCTAAAACAAGGAATGAACAAATGAACAAAAGAAAGAAAGAAAGAAATGAGTTGCTAGGTTAATTGACAAATATTTGTAAACTTGAAAGCAGATAGAGGAATGGTAGTCATTAAACCTTGGAAAGCTTAAAAATTAATGCCTGAGGTTAGAATGGGGGAAAAGCAAGCTGCTTCTTGAGGCAGAAATCTGAAAAGGAATTGATTAAAAATGGTTTAAAAATTAGACTCCTGGGGGCGCCTGGGTGGCTCAGTGGTTTAAGCCGCTGCCTTCGGCTCAGGTCATGATCTCAGGGTCCTGGGATGGAGTCCCGCATCGGACTCTCTGCTCAGCAGGGAGCCTGCTTCCCCCCCCCTCTCTCTGCCTGCCTCTCTGCCTACTTGTGATCTCTGTCTGTCAAATAAATAAATAAAAAATCTTAAAAATAAATAAATAATTTCTCTAAAAAAAAAAAAAAAAAATTAGACTCCTGGAGGGCCTGGGTGGCTCAGTGGGTTAAGCCTCTGCCTTCAGCTCAGGTCATGGACTCAGGGTCTTGGGATCAAGCCCTGCATCTTTGCTCAGCAGGGAGCCTGCTTCCCCCCTCTCTTTCTGCCTGCCTCTCTGGCTACTTGTGATCTCTCTCTCAAATAAATAAATAAAATCTTTAAAAAAAATTAGACTCCTAAATATCCCCCTTCAGCCCTTGCAGCCAGATGACACCTGCCCTGCTCCCCATGCCATCCCTTCTGTCAGGGAATGGAGTGGCTTTTCTCTAGAGTGAGCTAAAGCCAAAGGGACTCTGTTCTCAAGGACAGGCATAGTTGGGGACTACAGGGAGGTTAATGGGACATCTATATCCAAACCAGTGGGACACCCAGCCTCCTTCCTACTGAACTGCTAATAAACTGATAATCAGTTTTCCTATAGATACTGACAGCTGGGAATCTCCCTAACAAAAGTAGTCAAAGCTCTGCTAGGTCATACTATAGTAAAACCGACTAGTCAACAGGACTCAGTGTTTAACACACAGCTTCCAGTCAGTTTTTTAGTCTTTCTCTTCTAAATATCACTGGACAGTCTGAGATTGTCAAACACTTGAGGAGAATCTCTAATACCTAAGATAAAAACCAAAACAGTGACAATGTAGGAAAAAGAAGAGAACTTTAAAAAAATCATTATAATTAATATCGTTGTGTCCTCAGAGAGATAAGAAAATTTTAATATGATAGAAAAAGTTCAACAGAAAGGTTGGGACAAAAAGGTTAAGACACTTTCCAGAAAGTAGAGTGAAAAGACAATAAAAGTGGGAAAAAGTAGGGAAAAAATTAAACTAGGGGATCTGGCCAGGACATTTTTTTTTAAAGATGTTATTTATTTACTTGAGAGAGAGAGTGAGCATGCGTAGGGGTGAGAGGAGCGGAGGGAGAGGGACAAGCAGACTTCGCGCTGAGCGGGGAGCCAGAAGTGGGGCTCCATCCCAGGACCATGAGATCATGACCTGAGCTGAAGTCAGATGCTTAACCAACTAAGCCACCCAGGTGCCTCAGGCCAGGACACTTAATATCAGAAAAATAGAACTTACAGAAAGAAAGAACAGAAAACAGGAG
Organism: Mustela nivalis; assembly: GCF_964662115.1. NCBI lineage: Eukaryota > Metazoa > Chordata > Mammalia > Carnivora > Mustelidae > Mustela > Mustela nivalis. The sequence goes on from NC_139027.1 coordinate 56,861,187, forward strand.
GAAAGAAAGAATTTGAGAAATAATACAAGATTATTTCCAAGAACTGAGAAATAATTTTCTAGACAATGCTCCATTTCTCAGAAAGTTATTGAAGTATGTACTCCTGGAAAATGGGGCAGTTATTCAAGAAATATTTAATCATGAGAAATAGAAGACGAGGGATTCACCAAGATAGAATAGAAAATAAGAATTACATGAATGATGGTAGAACAAAAATCCCAAGAAATCTGCTGTGCATCACTCTAGAGTCTGAATCAGGACAGTGTACTTCAGGAGGGAAATCAAGCTCTCCCTCTCTCCCCACATACGCATAAACATTAGATTACCTGATTTATTTTAAGGCTTTGAGGGGTGTCTATGTGGCTCAGTCATTAAGTGTCTGCCTTTGGCTCAGGTCATGATCCTGGGGACCTAAAATTGAGTCTGGCATCAGGCTCCCTTCTCAGCGGAGAGTCTGCTTCTTCGTCCCCCTCCACCTTTTCCCCTCCCCTGGCTTGTGCTCTCTCTCTCTCAAATAAGTAAATAAAAATTAAAATGAAAGACTTTGGGAGCTGTACATATGTACTTCTAGTGGAGAGTTTTATGATAAACTAGTGATTCCTTCTTAAACAGAGGAAAAATAAGACATTGATTAAATCCAGGGGAAAATTTTAAATTGTAATACAAAAGAAATATTATCGTATATACTACATGGCTCAGTATGAGTGGAAATACCAAATAATGGTCTAATCAAATATTATAGTAATTGGATGCTAGGAGGATGAGGGGAAGGGAAGGGTATGTGTGCTGGGGAGGGGTTGTAATGGAATTAAATGATCTTTCATAGTAGATGGTTAACAGATGGTGTTTAAACTGAAAAAGATCAGGCACCTGGGTGGCTCAGTCAGTTAAGAGTCTGCCTTCAGCTGAGGTCATGATCCCAGGGTCCTAGGATTAAGTCCCACATTGGGCTTCTGCTCCTCAGGAAGTCTGCTCCTCCCTCTGCCCCTCCTCTCACTCAATCTCTCTTGCTCTTGTGCCCTCTCTCTCTCTCTCTCTTTATCTCTCCCAGATAAATAAATAAAATCTTAAAAAAATAATAAACTGAAAAAGATCAAGAAATAGCTGAAGAAGAAGCATGTTCAAATATAAAGACTTAAGTATCAGAAGAAACAACTAAGAGTTGAAGGTAGTTGTCTTGGGGAAGCAGTTCAGAGTAGAAAGGGTAAGGCCAGCACTGGCTGTTCAACATTATAAGCTTTGTAAAACCGTTTGACATTTTTTTTTTAGAGTTATTTATTTATTTATTTCAAAGAGAGCATGCACGTGAGCTAGGGGAGGCACAGAGAAAGAGGGAAAGAATCTCAAGCAGACTCTCCTCTGAGCACGGAGCCCATCAAGGGGCTCCATCTATCGACCCTAAGATCATGACCTGGGCCAGAACCAAAAGTCAGTCACTTAACCAACTGAGCCCCCCACAGACTCCTGGATTACCCCCCCAAACTTTCCCAGGCTATTTAATCAAGTTACTTACAATATACACATTCCTGACAATACCCCATTGTAGCAACATTGTTATTTTCCAAAATTTTCTGCACTCAACTTAAAAGGTGTTCCTTCCCAAGAAACTGAACTTTTCTGTCAATTGTGCTTGATCAAACAGGAGAATTGGGTTCATAATGTGGATTCATTGCAAACTTTATGTATAAATCACAGTCATCAATAAAGAAATGCTTTATTCCATCTTCTTGCCTTCTGTCAGGAAGCACGTGACCTGCAGGAACAAATGCCGAAACAAACCAGTTCTTGAATTGGTCCGCAGTGTACCCGTCTGTATGGTTGGGCAGCCGCATGTTCTCAGCTATGGGGCTGAGGGCAGTGTGAGTGATGAGCCGGTTCAGATGATGATGATCAACGTTGGATTCTGCTTTCCCAGGTGGCAAAAACTCCATTTCAAAAACTGGATTATCAAGGTGGCCAGCAATTATAAAGCAGAAGCTTTCACACATTGTCTTTGAGCAACGCTCCTGCAGGGGAACAGTCAGTCAGTTTCCACCGCAGACCTGGGCTGGGCAACCTCTGCTGGAGCTCCCTGAAAACCATTTGACTTTTGTAACCTGTGTGTGAGTGTGTGTGTCTATGTCTGTGTGTTGAGTGTTGGTGGAATACCCAGTACTCAATAAAATGGCTGAATTATTGCTTTTTGGCCTTCTTTTTATCAAGGCATCCCTACCCTGCAACATAAATTATAAGATCATAGTGTATCTTGCTTAAATTAAATTTTAGCTCTTGGGTTGGGAGCTTCCTTAGGCTTCTATGTATAACAGGGACAACACCCTAGCATAATCTCATTAGTGGCACTTCTCCAAACGTTTACAACTTGATTATAGATGTTGCTACCTCAACTCCACTACTTACAGTTGATTCTTACAGGCTTCTATTTCCAAGTTTAATTTTCTATCCTTGAGGCTTGCTGGCTGACTGGTACACAAGGACTCTTTTATTGCATAAATTTTATTATAAGTTGTATAAAAGATCTATATTATAATAAGAGGTATATTGCATAAGTAACGTATATAAAACTAAACATATATCCACTATAATGTGTATGATAAAACTGTGTCTATGGGGTATATTACAAAATGATGTTTAGTTTTAGTGAAGATTATTAGAGGTTTTTTAGTGAAAGATAATGTGGATACCCTCCATTACTGAAAGAAACAATGCACAGTCTATTAACCCAGTTAGTTTTAAAAAGAACACGGATTTTAGGGGTGCCTGGATGGCTCAGTGGGTTGGGTCTCTGCCTTCGGCTCAGGTCATGATCTCAGGGTCCTGGGATCGAGCCCCGCATTGGGCTCTCTGCTCATCAGGGAGCCTGCTTCCCTCTCTCTCTTCCTGCCTCTCTGCCTACTTGTGAACTCTCTCTATCAAGTAAATTAAAAAAAAACAACACAGATTTTAAAATACACACATGATGGTATATATTTTCTATGCCCTTACTTAGGCATGTAAATATTTGTTAAAAGGATAAACTGATGTCCTCTTGGGAGAGTACAGAATTTGAAAGGGATCAAAAAGAACTTACCTTAACTAAAATATTCCAGTTTTTCTTTAAAACAGGGAGGATGTTTTCATATACTTCCCATGTAATTAAAAATTAATGTTTATAAGATAGATGTAATTTAAAATAAATTTTATTAAGGTAAAATATACATGCAAAAAAGTGCACATGGAGTGACTGGGTGGCTCAGTGGGTTAAGCCTCTGCCTTCAGTTCAAGTCATGACCTCAGGGTCCTGGGATCAAGCCCAGCATCAGGCTCTCTGCTCAGCAGGGAGCCTGCTTCCCCTCACTCTCTGCCTGCCTGTCTGCCTACTTGTGATCTCTCTCTGTCAAATAAATAAATAAAATATTTTTTTAAAAAGTACACAAATGGCACTTTTATACTCAAGACATTTTTACTAAGTGAACACAGCTACATAATCACACTGAGGTCAAGAAGTACGATATTACAAGTACCCCAGAAGATGCTCACTCTTCTCTAATCACTGTCCCACCTCTCCATCCGAAAGGCAAACAAAGACTAATGTTGCCCATTTTTTATTTTATATAAATGGAATCATTACTATATATATATATATATATATATATCTCATTTGCTCAACATAGTGTTGTAAGATTCATTCATTCTTGTTGTTTCCTGAGGCTGTCATTGCACTCAGAATTTGACGATAAACAGATGACTTTTTAATAAGGGTTTAGTGCCCCTAAACAGTTTTTTAAAAACAACTAAGTAGGCTTGAGTTTCACTTTTCAAATGAGTTGGGGGAAAATCATGCCTGACAACACCACCAACCATCAATGTGTAAGCTCCTGACCTCCAAGGGATCTGTCATCACCAAAAGAAAAGGAAATGATCAGAACAGCAGAAGTTTTAATTTGAGTCATTTGAGTTATCTAGATGAAATACATAAAATTTGATTAAATTCAGAATTTATGTATGTTTAACCTAAATAAGATATTCAGTTACTTTGACATTGTGATTAAAATCTGATGGAATAACTTGCTACCGAAAAGAAACATGAAGCGTGCGGGGGCAGTGATCAATTTAAATCTCTAATGAAGGATTAAAAAGGGATATGTTCCATGGCCAAATCCCCCAACAGCAGTGTGAAGAACAGCATGGAGCTTTTGTCACAAGCTGTTTCAGGCCTTGAAGCTTAACAAACAAGCCTAAAGTAAAAATATGTGAGTTTATAGGCATGAAAAGAGAACCTAGTTAAGACTAAGTCTTGGGCGCTGCCTCTTGCATTGGCCTGGAGGCTCAAGACCTGTTTCTTCTGCTTCTCAGGTTTACTTCTTATCTGTGTTATGGTCTTCATGAGTCTAGCTGAGATCTTCACCAACAACTCCCAGAGGAAGCCGTCAACCCTCTTCAAACTCCGATTCATCAGCCAACCTGACTTTCAAATAAGGTGTAGACAGCAAGAGGACTGAGCAGGCAGTTAACTCTTTTTCCTCAACAGCTAATGCAGCATAGCAACAGAGTTTGGTGGTTTCCAACCTTTCCAGCAAGAAATCCCACTGAATACACTTTGCTGCTCACCTTTGGCTGCTGCTCTGAACAGTTGTCAGGCACAGTACTTATTCTCTGTGTCCAGCATGCGCAGGTCGGCTGCGTGTCCCAGTAACTGTTGTGGCACACCCTGAAATCATCAGTATTATTGTTTTGAAATACCTATGTCACTGTTCTCTTGCAGGATATAAAAAATAGTCTTCAGATACGTGAGACTACCTTCCAATTTGTTACCACCCCCTCTTAGTGTAAAAATGAGTAGCCTGGGGTGCACAGGTGACCCATGAATTAGAAGGCCCACATTCTAGTCTCCACTTTAAAAACACCTAGCTTCGTGATCCTGGTTAGACTTTCTAAACTTCTCTTACTTTATACATTTCTGTTTGTTTCTTACCCCAAATAAATGCATTGCTCCTTCAATTTACAAAAAGTAGTACCATTTTACAACACACAGTTATAACATTGAAATTTATGTTCCCTTATATTTTTCCATTGGTGATAATCTTTTTTTTTTTTAAAGATTATTTTTATTTGACAGAGAGAGACAGCAAGAGAGGGAACACAAGCAGGAGAGGGAGAAGCAGGCTCCCTGCTCAGTAGGGAGCGCGATGGGAACAAGACTTGATCCCAGTACACTGGGATCATGACCTGAGCGGAAAGCAGACACTTAACCAACTGAGCCATGCAGGCGCCCCTCAGTGGTGATATTCTAAGTAGGGTGAGCACTATATGTTCCTCGTATGCTTGTTCCTCATACACTTGTTCCTTCCTCATTCTCCTTCCCTTGCTGCCTTTTTCTCCTCAATTAGCAGAATAAGATTCTCCATATTCCCCCGTATGACCTGTATTAACATTTCTAGACGTGTAATCACTTCCTCATATTTGTTCAGGTAAATGTAATAATTGACACATTACATTTCAATTGAATTCCCTGTAAATTATAAATGCAATGTGCTGGTGCCTGAAAAAATGTCATCAATGACAGACTGGGTCAGCCGCAGTGGCAAAGAAGCCTAACTAGGCTGAAGTAGACTAACTCATATTGTAGATCTATCATATAATTTTGGTAACATGGCACCTTCACTTACCACCTAGTACAGAAAACTTGAGTTTCTTTTTGAATATCTAGATTAGATTTTTATCTTGGAATGTGAAGTTGCTCAAGAAACTGACCTGTTCAAACCTGTTTGGGCGTTCTTAAGGATGAACAATTACTCTATACTCTGGTTAAGATTTTAGACTTTCCATTGTTGATTTAGTCTGACAATCAAAAAAATGGAGAAAAAGGCTCTGTTAAACATTATAGATGGTTTTGTAAAATTTCGAGGACCTCAAGAAAAAGAGTTTACTATGGATTTGCTAGTATCAACTTTGTACAACTTACAGGTACAATCTATTACTCATTTAGGAAGCATGGCATGAGATCACTAAGCATGTTATAGCATAGCACTATTTCTGAAAATGAACACTAGTCCATTTATGGAAGGTTAAGAGGAATCTAAATAAATTAAGCTCTAAAGAAAATAATAATGTCTCCATATTTGTAGGAACAATGGCTGGCTATTTACTGGGCAACTTGTTTCTGTCACACACTATCTAAGCCCTCTTAATATATTATCTAACTTAACTGAATTCTACAACAGTCTGATGAGGTAAGTACTAGTACCACTATTTTACAGGTAAGAGAAGTGAGACTGAGAGAGGTTGATAGCTACTAAAGCCTCACACCTGGTAAGGACACCAGAATTCAAAGCCAAGTTTGTCTGATTTGAAGTCCGAGTTCTTTCCATGGTAAAATACTGCTGCTGTTTTTCATTCTGTGCTTTTGTTTTAGCTAATAGTTAATCATATAAATACTACATGAACTCATTCTTCTTTTAACATATGGTGCAATATAGATGCCCTTGAAGTCCCTCATTATACTCATCATTAATCTTAGTTTCCTCTAAGCTTCCTCAGAAGTAACACTGCTTTAAGTTTTGGAAGATCCTAAGAGATCATTCTTAGAATATCCATTAGATACACAGGAAAAGATTTTCAACATCATTAGTCATATTGGGAACACAAAATAAAATCACAATTAAGTAGTGCTACACACTTATTAGACTATTCAGTGACTAAAAAAAAAATAGTGATAACATCAAATGCTGGTAAAAATACAGAAACTGGATCTTTCAGACATTGCAGATCAGAACATAAAGTGAAATACTCAGTCTAGAAAATATGTCTGTCAATTCCTTATGAAACTAAGCATCACTTACCCACAACCCAGCAATTGTCTTTTGTTGTTGTTCTTATTGTTTAAAGATTTTATTTATTTATTTGACAGAGAGAGAGGGAGAGATCACAAGTAGACAGAGAGGCAGGCAGAGAGAGAGGGCAAAACAAGCTCCCTGCCGAGCAGAGAGCCCGATGCGGGGCTCGATCCCAGGACCCTGAGGCCATGACCCAAGCCAAAGGGAGAGGCTTAACCCACTGAGCCACCCAGGTGCCCCACAACCCAGCAACTGTATGCTTAAACTTTTACCCTTTTATCCTTTCACAAAGGAACCTATAGGGGAATGTTCATAGTAGTCTTACCTGCAATAGCCAAAGACTAGAAACAACCCATATGTCCTTAACGAGCAAATAGTGAAGTAATGTAGCATGGAATTCTACATAGCGTGGAATTCTACATAGCGTGGAAATCTACAAAAACTATCAACAAATCCAAGATGTTGAAACAGTAGGAAACCTTAGTTTCTTCTGGTCCCAAGAATTCAACGAGATAACTCTCAAATCATTCTGAACACTTGCAAACTCAACTGGAGATCAAAAAAAGAATTGCTGCAACTCCATAAATAGAAAAACGACCACTTTCTGCAAGGTAGGATGTGTGGAGAAGTGAATCCAAGGGAATATATGGGAAGATAAATCACTGGGGGAGGACTTTCCATAAGCTGACTACTGGAAAGTGATGTAGCAGTGGAGTGCAAAATTGGAACTTCTATTTTTTTTTTAAAAGATTCTATTTATTCATGAGAGACAGAGAGAGAGGGAGGCAGAAGCAGTGGGAGAAGCAGACTCCTTGCAGAGCAGGGAACCTGACACAGGACTTAATCCCAGGACTCTGGGATCAGGACCTGAGACAAAGGTGGATGCTTAACTGACTAAACCAGCCAGGCACCCCCATACTGGAACTTTTAGAAGTCTGTCCCAGATAAAGGATTTCCCTGCCTCAGGTGGCTAAGAGGGGCAGAATCCTAGGTGGGACAGTGTGGTCTCAGGATCCGCTGGATCACAGAAAGAACGGGGTTGCCTGAGTGCAGCAGAGTCCCCAGGCATCAGAGCAGGGAAGCCTGTTGCAATCGGCAAGCCCAGAAGAGGGCTCCCAGATTGGTGTTGCCATAAACCATGAACCTTGGCAGATTTGGGCAAGTGCTCTCTGAGCAGGGATCCAGCAAGCAGCAGAACTGCCTCCACACCACTTTCCCTCCCCCCAGGAGGAAGAGTTTGCAGGATTTGGAGACTCCAAATGGGGTCGTATGCCTGAGATAGAAATACTCAGTCACAGCCTGGGTGAGCACAGAGTGTGACTGGAGACCAGGATGATAGGAGTGATGGACAGCTTATTCTCTGAGGGCACAGCACTGAGAAGTGGTGGTGGGGTGGGGTGCGAATTTCCAGCTCTGGGGCTAGAGATTGGGAGGCTGCCATTTTTATTCTCATCCTCTAAAGCAGCTCAGAAAGCCTTCAGGGAACAAAAAGCCAAATAGAGAAATCCAAAGACTTACTAATTCTGGCCCCCTGGTGAGAATAGTGCAGTTCCACCTGGGGCAAAGACACCTGAGAATCCTCCTCCAGAAGATCTGCAAGAACATCCAGTTAAGATCAAGCTTACCGATTACACAGAACTATAAAAATCTAGTGCTAGGGGAAAATAATGCATAGAATTCACGTTTTTTTCCCCATGAGTTTTTAGTTTTTCAATTTTAACTTTTTTCTTTCTTTTTTCAGCCAATTTCTTTTTTAATCAACTCTTTTTAGAAATCTATTTTAATTGTCATTTTTACATTTACATTCTATCCTTTCATCATATTTAATTATATATATATATATATATATATATAATTTTTTTTTTAAAAGATGCAGTATCTTCTAACAAACAGACCAAAATACTCCCAAAATCTAGTATGTTGCTGTGTTCTTTTCACATATCTGGTTATATTCTCTCTCTTTTCTCCTCCTCCTCCTCCTCCTTCAACTCCTTCTTATTACACTCCTTTTTAATTTTCATCCTCACAGTTACATTCTATCCTTTCAAAGCATTTAATTTTATTTTTGTGTATATCTATAAGTTTTTTTTTCTTTACAATTTTGGGATCTAGTTTTCCAACAAATAGATCAAAATACACACAAGATCTCTGTTCTGTTCACCTATCTGATCATGTTCTTTTTTTAAAATTTTATTTTATTTTTCAGTTTTGGGACTCTTCTGGTTTATTTAATATATATTTCTTGGGAGTTGTTATTGCCACTTTAACATTTTGTTCTCTTGTTCATCTGTTCATCTCTGAATGACAAGACAGAAAAGCATACCTCAAAAAAGAAAACAAGAGGCAGTACTGACTGCCAGGGACCTAATTAGTATGGATATAACTAAGATGTCAGAACTAGAATTTCAGAATAATGATCATGAGGATACTATGGGGGCTTGAGAAAAACATAAAAGACACTAGAGAATCCTTTTCTGGAGAAATAGAAGAACTAAAATCTAATCAAGTCAAATAAAAAAGACCATGAATGAGATGCAATAAAAAAAAATGGAAGTTCTTAAAAAAAAAAAAAAAAGGAAGCTCTAACTGCTAGGGTAGATGAAGGTGAAGAGCGAATTAGTGATATAGAAGACAAATGATGGAGAATAAAGAAGCAAAGAAAAAGAGAGATAAACAACTACTGGATCATGAGGGTATAATTTGAGAGATAAGTGATAACATAAAGTGAAACAATATTTGAATTAATGGTCTCCCAGAAGAAAACGAAAGAGAGAAAGGGGAAGAAGGTATATTGGAGCAAATTACAACAGAGAACTTCCCTAATCTGGGAAGGAAACACACATTCAAGTCCAGGAGGCACCGAGAACCCTCCTCAAAATCAATAAAATTGGTCAACATGTTGACATATAATAGAGACAAAGAGAAAATCCTGGAAATAGCTCAGGACAAGAGGTCTGTAACCTACAAGGGTAGAAACATTAGACCAGCAGAAGACCTATTTACAGAGACCTGGCAGGCCAAAAAAGACTGGCATGATATATTCAAGGTGCTAAATGAGAAAAATATCCAGCCAAGAATACTTTATCTAGCAAGGACATCATTCAAAATAGGAGGAGAGATAAAGAACTTCCAGGACAAATAGAAACTAAAAGAATGTGTGATCACTAAACCAGCCCTATAAAAATATAAAAGGGGATCCTTTAAGCGAAGAGAAAACCCAAAAGTAACATAGACCAGAAAGGAATAAAGACAATACACAGAAATAATGACTTTACAGGTAATACAATGGCACTAAATTCATATCTATCAATAGTTACTCTGAATGGAAATGGGCTAAATGCAGCAATCAAAAGACACAGGGTATCAGATTGGGTAAAAAAGCAAGACCCATTGATATGCTCTTGTAAGAGACTCATTTAGACTCAAAGACACCTCCAGATTGAAAGTGAGGGTGTGAAGATACCCTTCAACAGATAAATGGATAAAAAAAGATACATATACACAATGGAATATTACACAGTCATCAGAAAGGATGAATACCCAACTTTTGTATCAACATGGACAGGACTGGAGGAGATTATGCTGAGTGAAGTAAATCAAGCAGAGAAAGTCAATTATCATATAGTTTCACTGTAGAGCATAAGGAATAACATAAAGGACATTAGGAGAAGGAAAGGAAAACTGAATTGGGGTAAATCAGAGGAGGAGATAAACCATGAGAGACTGTGGACTCCAAGGAAAAAACTGAGGGTTTTGGAGGGGAGATGGGTGGGGGGATGGGTGAGCCTGGTGGTGGGTATTAAGGAGGGTACATATTGCATGGAGCACTGGGTGTAGTGCATAAACAATAAATCTTGGAACACTGAAAAAATAAAATTAAATTAAAAAAAAAAGAAAGTGAGGTTGTGGAAAATCATTTATCATGCTAGTGGACATCAACAGAAAGCTGGCATAGCAATGTTTATACTAGAAAAATTAGATTTTAAACTAGAGATTGTAATAAAAGATGAAGGAGGGCACTATATCATAATTAAAGAGTCTAGCCAATAAGAAGATCTAACAATTCTAAATATTTATGCCCTATGGAAGCAGCCAGTTATATAAACCAATTAATAACAAAATTAAAGAAACACATTGATAATAATACAATAACAGTAGAGAACTTTAACACTCCACTCTCTATAGTGGATAGATCATCCAAGCAGAAGATTAGCAAAGAAACAAAGGCTCTGAATGACACAGTGGACTAGATGGACTTCAGAGATATATTCAGAGAATTCCATCCTAAAGCAACAGAATACACATTCTTCTCAAGTGCCCATGAACATTCTCCAGGATAGATCACATATTGGATCACAAACAGATCACATACTGCATCCCAAACCAAAGGACTGGGATCATTCCCTGCATATTTTCAGACCACAAGGCTTTGAAACTTGAAACTTTGAAACTCAATTACAAGAGGAAATTTGGAAAGAACTTAAATACATGGAGGCTAAAGAATATCCTACTAAAGAATAAATGGGTCAACCCAGAAATTAAAGAAGAATAGAAAAAAAATTCATGGAAACTAGTGAAAATGAAAAGTGGCTTGGTCAGTTAAGTGTCTGCCTTCGACTCAGGCCATGATCTCAGGGTCCTTGGATGGAGTGCTACATTGGACTTCCTGCTCAGCAGAGAGTCTGCTTCTCCTTCTCTCTCTGACCCTCCTTCCCACTTGCGTGCATGTACTATCTCTCTCTGTCTCAAAAAACAAAACAAAACAAAACAAAAACAAAACAAACAACAAAAAACTGTTGAAAACCCTCCCAAAGGCAGTCTTGAAAGAGAAGTACATAACAATATAAGCCTTTCTCAAGAAACAAGAAAGGTCACAAATACACAACCTAACCTTATACCTCAAGGAGCTGGAGAAAGAACAGTAAATAAAGTTTAAACCTAGCAGAAGAGAATTAATATTGATTAGAGCAGAAATCAATGAAATAGAAACCAAAAGAACAGTAGAATAGAGCAATGAAACTGGGACCTGGTTCTTTGAAAGAATTAATAAGATTGCTAAACACCTGGATAGACTTATCAAAAAGAACAGAGAAAGGACCCAAATAAAATCATGAAAGAAAGAATTGACATCACAGCCAACACTGAAGAAATACAAACAATTATCAGAAATATTTATGAGCAACTATATGGCAACAGATTACACAATCTGGAAGAAATGGATGCATTCCTAGAAACATAAACTACCAAAACTGAAACAGGAAGAAATAGAAAACCTGAACACACCCATAACCAGCAAGGAAATTGAAGTAGTAATCAAAAATCTCCCAAAAACAAGAGTCCAGGGCTGGATGGCTTCCTAAGGGAATTCTACGAAACATTTAAAGAAGAATTATTACCTATTCTTCTGAAGCCATTTCAAAAAATAGAAATGGAAGAAAAACTTCCAAGTTAGTTCTGTGAGAGCAGCATCACCTTGATCTCAAAACCAAAGACTCCTTCTGTGGCAACCCGTTGCCGCCATTACAAGATGGCGCCGGAGAGCCTCGTAAACAAGTGGTTGGACGCGTGGCCTTAAGCTTATTCTGCCCAGCAACAAGGCTGACCTATCATAGTGAGCCACGTACCCCAGAATGAGACACGCCCCAGCTAGCCTGTATATATGTGCAGCCCTGGCTCTACCCAGGCGCTTCCTGCTTCCATCACCCTACAAACCTCAACCAAGTGCACTTCAATAAAGCGTGATAGAGAAGAATCCTGTGTCGGTGGTCTTCCTTCCTCGCGGGCGAGCGTTGGCGGACCACAGCTGGTGCCGAAACCCGGGATAGTTCGGCGGACACCGCGGGGAGCCTAGAAAGGATTCAGAACTCTACATGCGAAGTGGTCGGCGCCGGTAAGTATTCCCCGGTATGTTATTTTGGACACTTGAGCCTTGGGTAGCTGCTATAGCTATAATTGTCCTTGCAGTTGTAGCCTTGCCTTTTTGCTTTTGGATACGTGAGTGCAAATATCCAGACTTCGTGAGCCCCATACAGGCACATGCGTGCTTACGGGACGGAAAACACGTAGAGCATCTGAAAAAGGGCAGGCGTGCTTTAGCGGAACATCAGGACAGCCTTTCGGAATCAAGTAGTATAAAGGAAGGGGGAAACAAAAAACAAATGAAGAAGTCAGAAAAGGGATATAAAAGAAGAAGTGAAAAACAAAAGGAAACAGATGATAAAAGTAAGCACAAAAAACATCAGGCAACCGCTCCCAGTGCACCCATCTACCCGAGTGTAGATGAGTTCTATGAGGAATTTGCCGCTCTCAGTGTAAAGCAAGAGAGGGACTCGGGAGATGACTCACTAACGGAGGACGAGGAGGAGGAGTTAGAGGAAGAGGCGGCTAGATATGAGGAGGAGCGATATGGACTGCCGCCTCCGGCAAGAGCTCCGCCTCCGCCTTATCCAGGCAAGCAGAACGGAGGGGCCCATAGGCTCTCTCGAAAAACGCTCAGATGCCTTGCTGAGTTCACCCCGCTGGACGCTGTTGCGTTCCCTGTCTTTGAAAACCAAAACCAGCAAAGATATCATGAGCCCATACCCTACAAACAGTTGAAGGACTTAGTAGAGGCCGCCCGTACTTGGGGGCCCAATGCACAGTATACGTTAATTTTACTGGATAGGATCACCACCGCAGCCCTGACACCAAATGATTGGTGGGAGATAGCTCGAGCGTGCCTAAACACAGGACAGTATCTAGACTATAGAGCAGTGGTTACAGAAGCCGCGCATAATCAGGCGCGAGTGAATGCTCGTACACCAAACACAGCACCCTGGACTGCTGATATGCTACTGGGGCAGGGACAGTGGGCTGAAAACCAGACGGCCTTCCCGGTGCCTGTTTATCAGCAGATCGTAGAAATATTTAAAAGAGCATGGAGGATGATACCTAAACGGGGAGAGGTATCAGGAAACCTGACTAAGATAATCCAAGGACCGAATGAGCCTTTTTCAGATTTTGTGGCTAGAATGATAGAGGCAGCTGGAAAAATTTTTGGAGACGCTCAGGAGGCCATGCCTCTAGTGCAACAGCTTGTTTATGAGCAATGCACTAAGGATTGCCAGCGAGCGATCACACCATGGAAAGGAAAAGGTTTAGATGCGTGGCTAAAGGCCTGCAGAGAGATAGGAGGACCACTCACCAATGAAGGACTGGCCAGAGCTATGATAGCGGCTACTAAGCACGGGAGACGTGATGGCTGCTTCATTTGCGGACAGCCGGGACACGTAAAGAGAAACTGTCCTAACAAGGAAGGCTTCAGGGCAAAGGGACCAAATACCAAGCAGCCAGGGACATGCCCAAGATGCAAGAAGGGGAAACATTGGGCCAATGAGTGTAGATCCACAAAAGACATTAATGGACAACCTATAAATAACCCATATGTCCCGGAGTCAAAAAACATGCAGAGGGGCCCACGCCCTCAGGGCCCGAAAATATATGGGGCGTTTCAGGAGGGGATCCTTCAGCCGCCGAGAGCACCCGAAGAGCCACGACAGGCTCCGCGGGGCTGGACCTCTGCGCCACCGCCGGACTGGTTTTAACCCCTCGTATGGGTATACAAGCGGTTCCTACTGACATGTCAGGACCTCTTCCTGTAGGCTCGGCTGGGCTGGTTTTAGGCCGATCATCCAGCACCATGAGGGGCTTATTGGTCCTCCCCGGGATCATTGACCCAGACTATCAGGGTACAATTAGGGTTATGTGTCACTCACCTTTTGGCATTGTCTCCATTGCCCCTGGGGACAGAATAGCCCAGCTGGTAATTCTCTCATCCTTGCATGACCGTTTCCCCGCCCAAAATAAGGTCAGAGGAGATAAGGGCTTTGGATCCTCTGGAGTCGATATGGCCTACTTATCTTTGGAGCTAACAGGTCGCCCCATGTGTAGTTTGGAGATAGAAGGAAAGGCCTTCACCGGTCTAATAGATACGGGGGCCGACCGAAGCGTCATGAGCCAACGATTCTGGCCAAGGAATTGGCCGCTGCAAAAGGCCTCTCAAACATTACAGGGGCTAGGCTATCAAAACACACCTGAGATTAGTGCAAAAACTCTACATTGGAGGATGGAAGGGAACAAAGGGACTTTTCAGCCGTTCGTACTGGACCTTCCCATCAATCTCTGGGGAAGAGATGTCCAGAGTCAATTAAATCTAATTCTGACTAATGAGGGAACGCTTTCCAAACAGAGCAAAGATTTGATGATGAAACAAGGCTATATGCCAGGCAAAGGCCTAGGTAAATACTTGCAGGGAGAATCAGAGCTAGTCAGTCCTAGTTTGAAAAATGATAGAAAGGGATTGGGTTTTTCCTAGGGGCCACTGATGACTTTCTAAAAATTCCATGGAAAACAGATAAGCCCGTGTGGGTCAATCAGTGGCCCCTTTCAATAGAAAAGCTCCATGCGGCACATCAAATTATTGAAGAGCAACTGCAACTAGGGCATATTGAAACATCCACTTCCCCTTGGAATGCACCAATATTTGTAATAAAAAAGAAGTCAGGTAAGTGGAGACTGTTACATGATTTGCGAGCCATCAATGCATAAATGGCTGTAATGGGGCCAGTGCAAAGAGGTCTCCCAACTCTTTCTGCCCTGCCTAAAGATTGGCCGGTATACACTGTGGACATTAAAGATTGCTTCTTCTCTATTCCATTACACCCGGAAGATAAGAAGCGTTTCGCCTTCACGGTCCCTTCCATAAATCATGAAAAACCTGACTGCCGTTTCCAATGGCGAGTCTTACCTCAGGGAATGGCCAACAGCCCTACTATGTGCCAGTTATATGTTAGCCATGCATTAGATCCAGTTAGGTGTGATTTCCCTGATGTCCGTGTGATACATTACATGGATGATATTCTCTTAGCTCACCCACGGAAGGAGACCCTTGATAAAGTGTTGATAGCGGTAGATCTAGCCTTGAGAAAAGCAGGACTTCTCATTGCCCCAGAAAAGATACAAAGGACTGAGATAGCTGAGTTCTTAGGGACACGTATCACAGCACAGCATGTGAGGCCTCAGAAGATAAAAATTGCCAAGACTTCCCTTAAGACATTAAATGACTTCCAAAAGCTGCTAGGGGATATCAATTGGGTAAGAAGCTATCTCCCGGTGACCAGGGATGAGTTGAGACCATTATTCCAGATCCTAGAAGGTGATCCTGATCTGAGTTCCCCTAGAACTCTGACACAGGAAGGCTTACGCGCCCTGGAACTGGTAGAAAAGGCGCTGGAGGGTGCACAGGTACAACGTGTCGACCCTCAGGTACCCCTAACTTATTGCATTCTCCCTACTGTAGGGAGCCCTACGGGGGTGTTTTGGCAATCAGCCCCAGTATGGTGGATACATGGACACTCACAAGGTCAACGTGCCCTGCACTATTATCCTGAGGCCGTTGCCCATACTGCTCTAGTAGGCCTAAAATTCTCCATCACCACTTTTGGGTACCCACCGGATAAGTTAATCATACCTTATACCAAAGAACAAGTAGAAGTCCTAGCGGGCACGATGAATAATTGGGCTATCTTGATGGCAGCATACTCTGGTGAAATTGACAATCACTATCCTCAAGACAAGCTATTACAATTCCTTTGTCAAAATGTGGCCTATTTTCCTAAGGTGACCTCCTCAAACCCTATCAAGGGCGCCATTCAGATTTTCACAGATGGATCAAAAACAGGTATAGGAGTTTACCAAGTTATGGGACATGATCCTGTCCGATTTCAATTTCGCCCTGGTACACCTCAGGTAACCGAGTGCCTAGTGGTTCTCGAGGTGTTTAAGGCCTTCTCATCAGTGCCTTTCAACCTTCTGTCTGACTCTTCCTATGTAGTTAATGCTGTCCGTCAGCTGGAAGTGACCACTTACATCAAGGAACAGAGCACTGTAGCCTCTATCTTTACTCAAATACAAAATTTAATATTCGGCCGTGATAAGCCCTTTTACATTGGACATATACGAGCCCACTCAGGCTTACCGGGCCCGTTGTCTACAGCCAATGAAGTGGTTGACAAACTCACCAGGGTATCCATGGTAATGGCGACACTAGACCCCGTGGCTCAAGCCACAGATTTTCATACAAAGTTTCATGTGCCAGCAGACACACTACGACTCCAATTCAAAATCACCCGAGAACAGGCTCGAACAATCGTTAAGTCTTGCAAATCCTGTGTTACTTATCTCCACCCACCACATATAGGAGTCAACCCTCGAGGTTTAAAACCTCTTACATTATGGCAGATGGATGTAACCCATTTCTCTGAGTTTGGCACTCAAAAATGGGTCCATGTGTCTGTAGATACTTACTCAGGTGTTGTGTTTGCATCAGCCCTGACAGGAGAGAAGGTTACTCATGTGAAAACGCACTGCTTGCAAGCCTGGGCGGCCTGGGGCAAACCCATGAACTTAAAAACTGATAATGGCCCTGCCTACACGGCAAAAGGCTTTAAATCCTTCTGTGCCCAGATGCAGGTCCAGCATACTACAGGCTTGCCATATAATCCTCAAGGACAAGGTATTGTTGAGCGCGCTAACCGCACGCTTAAAGAACTAATACAAAAACAAAAAGGGGGAATAGAGGCGGTTATGACCCCTCGAGATCGCCTATCCCTAGCAATCTTTACTATCAATTTTTAATTCTGGATGCCAATGGCAAAAGTGCGGCAGATAGACATGCAGAAGAGGCTGAGGCCATAAAGGAACGTGTAATGTGGAAAGATATACTGGATAACAAATGGTATGGACCGGATCCCGTGATTAGGAGATCCAGGGGAGCTGTTTGTGTTTTTCCACAGGACCGCTCGGATCCGGTGTGGGTGCCATCACGACTGACGCGAAAGTTGGATAAAAGAACCGATGACAACACCAAAGAAGCAGACATGGACTCCAACCCTGGAGATGCTGATAGTGCTGATGATCTGCCTGACCAGAGTTGAGGGAGCTACCTTTTGGGCCGTTTCAAGAACATGGCCCATCCCCATGCCAGTCACAAACGCGACAAAAATATTACCCCATCTGTATGTTCCAGAATGTGTTTTTGATTTACCCTGTAAACAAATCAATAATAAGGTACAGCGTTATAACGCTACAAATTTCAACCTTCAAGGCACCTTGTGCTTTACCACTCCTGGAGTAGGAGTCATGGGCATGCTAATGTTTGCAGGACTACTGGTGGCTTTGTTCTTAATTCTGAGGGTAATGAGGGCTCGCAGAAGAGAGAAGGTGGCCATAGCGCGTGCCTTTGCCGCTATAGGGGCTGGAACATCTCCCCAAGCTTGGCTCAGCATGTTAAATGAAACATAGGTTGTGCTCTTGCACTCGGAGGGCTTTGAGTAGCCCATTGCACCCGAATAGAGACAACCTTGCATTTTCCGCGGGTGGTTTGCACCTAGGAGTGCACAGGGTGAGCCACCCTGAAAGTCATGAGTGTCTGCATACGGGTACCTCCGTTTCTCTCCCGTCCCTAGGCAAAGGAGGACATGTTTACTAGGGGACACTCCTCTGATTTTAGCCATGACTGCAAAATAAAAGAAAAAGGGGGAGATGTGGCAACCCGTTGCCGCCATTACAAGATGGCGCCGGAGAGCCTCGTAAACAAGTGGTTGGACGCGTGGCCTTAAGCTTATTCTGCCCAGCAACAAGGCTGACCTATCATAGTGAGCCACGTACCCCAGAATGAGACACGCCCCAGCTAGCCTGTATATATGTGCAGCCCTGGCTCTACCCAGGCGCTTCCTGCTTCCATCACCCTACAAACCTCAACCAAGTGCACTTCAATAAAGCGTGATAGAGAAGAATCCTGTGTCGGTGGTCTTCCTTCCTCGCGGGCGAGCGTTGGCGGACCACATCCTTCAAAAAGGAAAATTACAGACCAATATCCCTGATGAACATGGCTGCAATAATTCTTACCCAAATACTAGACAACAGTATTAAAAGAATTATTCACCATGAGCAAGTGGGAGTTATTCCCACACTGCAAGTGTAGTTCAAAATCTGCAAATCAATCAATGTGATACACTACATTAATAAAAGAAAGGACAAGAACCATATGATCCTCTCAATAGATGCAGAAAAAAACATTTGACAGAGTACAGCATCCTTTCCTGATTAAAAACTCTCTGCCTTGTAGAAATAGAGGGAACATACCTCAACATCACAAAAGCAATGTACAAAAAGCCCACAGTGAATATTATTCTTAATGGGGAAAAAATCTGAGAGTTTTCCCCTAAGGTAAGGAACACAGCAGGGATGTCCTCTTTCACCACTGTTACTCAACATAGTACTAGAAGTCCTAGCCTCAGCAATCAGACAACAAAAGGGAATAAAAGGTATACAAATTGGCAAAGAAGAAGTCAAACTCTCACTCTTTGCAGATGACGTGATACTCTATGTGAAAAACCCAAAACACTCCACCCCAGAATTGCTAGAACTCATATAGGAATTCATCAAAGTGGCAGGATATAAAATCAGTGTACAGAAATCAGTTGCATTTCTATACAGTAACAATGAGACAGAAGAAAGAGAAATTAAAGAATCGATCCCATTTACAATTGCAAAAAAACCCATCAAATACCTAGGAATAAACCTAACCAAAGAGGCAAAGAATCTGTACTCAGAAAACTACAGAACACTCATGAAAGAAATTGAAGAAGACACAAAGAAATAGAAAAATGTTCCATGCTCATGGATTGGAAGAATAAATACTGTTAAAATGTCTATGCTGCCTAGAGCAATCTACACATTTAATGCAATTCCTATCCAAATACCATTGACATTGTTCATGGAGCTAGAACAATCTTAAAATTTGTATGGAACCAGAAAAGACCCCAAATAACCAGAGGAATGTTGAAAAAGAAACCAAAGCTGGTGGCATCACAATTCCAGACTTCAACCTCTATTACAAAGTTGTAATCATCAAGACAGTATGTACGAGCACAAAAACATATGCATAGATCAATGGAACAGAATAGAGAGCCCAAAAATGGACTCTCAACTTTATGTTCAACTAATCTTTGACAAAGCAGGGAAGAATATCCAATGGATGAAAAACAGTCTCTTCGGGTCACCTGGGTGGCTCAGTGGGTTGAGCCGCTGCCTTCGGCTCAGGTCATAATCCCGGGGTCATGGGATCGAGTCCCACATCAGGCTCCTTGCTCAGCAGGGAACCTGCTTCTCTCGCTGCCTCTGCCTGCTTCTCTGCCTACTTGTGTATACTCGCTTGCTCTCTCTCTGGCAAATAAATAAAATCTTTAAAAAAAACCAACAGTCTCTTCAACAAATGGTGTTGGGAAAATTGGACATCCACATGCAGAGGAATGAAACTGAACCATTTCCTTACACCATACACAAAAAGAAACTCAAAAAAAGATGAAAGACCTAAATGTGAGACAGGAATCCATCAAAATCCTTGAGGAGTACACGGGCAGCAACCACTGTGACCTCAGCCACAGCAGCTTCTTGCTAGACATGTCTCCAAAGGCAAGGGAAACAAAGGCAAAAATAAACTATGGGGACTTGATTAAGATAAAAAGCTTCTGTACAGCAAAGGAAACATTCAACAAAACCAAAAGACAACTGACAGAATGGGAGAAGATAGTTGCCAACTTCTTATCAGATAAAGGTCTAGGTTCCAAAATCTGTAAAGTACTGATGAAACTCAACACCCAAAGAACAAATAATCCAATCAAGAAATTGGCAGAAGACATGAACAGACGTTTCTCCAAAGAAGACATCCAGATGGCCAACAGACACATGAAAAAAGCTCAACATTGCTAGGCATCAGGGAAATACAAATCAAATCCACAATGAGACACCACCTCACACCAGTCAGAATGTCAAAAATTCACCACTCAGGGA
Organism: Mustela nivalis; assembly: GCF_964662115.1. Lineage (NCBI taxonomy): Eukaryota > Metazoa > Chordata > Mammalia > Carnivora > Mustelidae > Mustela > Mustela nivalis. The sequence goes on from NC_139027.1 coordinate 56,881,892, forward strand.
ATGACAGATGTTGGTGAGGATGTGGAGAAAGGGGAACCCTCTTACACTGTTGATGGGAATGCAAGCTGGTGCAGCCACTCTGGAAAACAATATGGAGGTTCCTCAAAAAGTTGAAAATAGAGCTACCCTATGACCCAGCAATTTAGGGAGTTACCCCAAAGATACAAATGTAGTGATCCAAAGGGGTACATGCACCCAAATGTTTATAGCAGCAATGTCTACAATAGCCAAACTATGGTAAGAGCCCAGATGTCCATCAACAGATGACCTCTCTGCCTACTTGTGATCTCTCACTGTCAAATAAATAAATAAAATATTAAAAAAAAATGAGATCTTACCATTTGCAGCGATGTGGATGGAACTAGAGGGTATTATGCTAAGTGAACTAAGTCAATCAGAGAAAGATTATTATCATGATCTCATGCATATGTAAAATTTAAGAAATAAAACAGATAGAAAACAAACTAAGGGTTGCTGATAGGGGGATGGGGTAACTGGATGATGGACATTGAGGAGGATAAATTATGTAATGAGCACTGGGTATTCTATAAGACTGATGAATCACTGACCTTTGCCTCTGAAAGTAATAATATGTTATATACTAATTAACTGAAATTTTTAAAAAGATTATTTATTTATTTGAGAGAAAGACAATGAGAGAGAGCATGAGTGAAGAGAAGGTCAGAGGGAGAAGCAGACTCCCCCTGGAGCTGGGAGCCCAATGTGGGACTCGATCCAAGAACTCCGGGATCATGACCTGAGCTGAAGGCAGTTGTTCAACCAACTGAGCCTTCCAGGAGTCCCTAACTGAATTTAAAAAAAAGAGAGTGTCGATACACAAAATAAGAACTTGAATTGAATAGATCTCAAGGGAATTATGTTGCATGGAAAAAAAATAGTTATATATTATTTAATGCCATTTATTTAACATTCTAGAAATGACAAAATTATAGAGATAGAAAATAGGTGAGTGGTTGCCAGGTGTTTGGGATGGGGTGTGGGAAGCATATTGGGTACAACTTTCAAAGAGTAGCATGAGAGATCTTTGGGTGATGGAGCAGGTCTCTATCTGGATTATGGTGGTGGGGGCATGAATCTACATATGTGATAAAATTGCATAGAAGTGTACATGAACACACACACAAATGTGTATGTGGTGATATCTGAATAAAGTTGTGGATTGTATCTGTCACTTTCCTGTTTTGATGCAATGTATTATCATTGGCAGAAACTGGAGCTCAGGTGCATGGGATCTTTCTAGATTAATTTTTTGCAACTCTCTGTTGATCTGTAATTATTTAAAACTTAAAAAGCCAAATTCAAAATATATACATTGCATATATATATGTCCCTATATACAATTTCTAGTACTGACTTTTGCATATATGTGATTTTTCCATACTATCATCCTGAAGTGTCATTCTGCAAACTTGATTTCTCAACATTCTGGTTTTTTTTTTTTTTTTTTTTTTAAAGATTTTATCTATCTATCTACTTATCTATCTATCTGTTTGGAGTACATGCATGAGAGAGAGTTGGGGGGTGGGAGGGCAGAAGGAGAGGGAGAATGAATGTCAAGCAGACTCCATGCTAGAGTGAGATACAGGGCTCCATGTCACCACCCTGAGATCATGACCTGAGCCAAAACCAAGAATCAGAGGCTTAATCGACTGATCCACTCAGGCGCCCCTCAACATTCTGTTTTGAGGTCCATCCAAAACTAATAGAGACCTAGGTCTTGTAACTACTGGATAGGATTCTAATATATGAATATGTCATGCTTATTTATCCCTCCCCAATTTATGAACATTTAGTTTTTTCAATTTTTCCCTGTTACAAAGCTTGGTGTAATGAATATTCTTGTATGTGACCTTTCATGCACATGGACAAGAGTTTTTCTAGTATGGTATTTCCTGTACTTAGAGACAATAACAATACTAGCTGTCAATATTTACTGAGGACTGGCTATAATATTGTTATAATTGATGAGGGAATGGGGAAGTTAATTCACTTACTGAAAGTCACACACCCACTAAGTGGCAGAGCCAGGATTCAAACCCATCCTGTCCAATTCCCAAGCCCATATTCTTTTTTTTTTTTTTTTAAACAAGTGAAACAGACCTATGGGAGATGAAGATAATGAACTTTTTTATTTTATTTTATTTATTTGACAGAGAGAGAGCGAGATCACAAGTAGGAGAGAGTGGGGCGGGTGGGAGGGAGCAGGCTCTCTGAGCATCATGACCTGAACCGAAGGCAGAGGCTTAATCCACTGAGCCACCCAGGTGCCCCCAAGCCCATATATATATTTTTAAATTTATTTATTTGACAGAGAGAGATCACAAGTAGGCAGAGAGGCAAGCAGAGAGAGAGAGAGAGGAGGAAGCAGGCTCCCCGCCGAGCAGAGAGCCCGATGCGGGACTCAATCCCAGGACCCTGAGATCACGACCCGAGCAAAAGGCAGCGGCCTAACCCACTGAGCCACCCAGGCGCCCCCCCCCCCCACCAAGCCCATATTCTTAACCACTGTGGTGTGCTGCTGCCTGCAGCAGTGTTCAGTAAAAATCTTCTGGATGTCTTCCTTGAATGAAAGTTGATCCAGGTGTCCTCAATCTGTACTTTACAGTTTAATCTTTCAACCTAAAATGGTGTCTTTTTATTTATTCTGATTAATTAAATCATCTTGATTTGAGACCATAATATTTCAGCATGTTGAGATAAATATGTACTTCAAACACAAGTGTTTTTAGAGCATTTCCTGTAAAGTGTTCCTGCCAAATATGTTGAACTTGAATCCAGTCAGGCTTCTAGTGTTATCTTCCATTTATTTTTAAAAAAATTTTAAAGATTTTATTTATTTATTTTACTGAGAAAGAGGCAGTGAGAGAGGGAATACGAGCAGGGGGAGTGGGAGAGGGAGAAGCAGGTTTCCCACTGAGTGGGGAGCCCAATGCAGGGCTTGATCCCAGGACAGTTGGATCATGACCTGAGCCAAAGGCAGACACTTAACTGACTGAGCCACCAAGGCACCCATATGATGACATTGCATGAATCTTTGGCCAGGATCTCCATAACACCATCTCTTTCCATCTAGTCTCTCCCATAGCCTTGGCTTCTTAAAGGATCTTACCAGGAAGTTCTTGGATGCCTATTTAGATAAATAGACAAACAAAACAAACAAACATTGGACTTCAAATCCTGCTAATTTTCTTTTCCTCTTAGGGAGAAATTCAAGTTGTGAATTTAAAGAATGTGGTCTCTACTATATACACTCCAAACCTGACTCCTGGTTACTTATGTAATTTCCCATCTTTGAATGTTTTTCACTTGGCCTGGTCTCTGTCTTTTTGTGAAGAAGTCAGATTCTTTCTTTCTTTCTTTCTTTCTTTCTTTCTTTCTTTCTTTCTTTCTTTCTTTCTTTCTTATAAATTCTTTAAACAAAAGCCTTTCTGTGTTTATTGCTTGTATATAGAAAAGCAATTGAATTATTTTTAAATTTTAATTTTTATTAACATATAATGTATTATTTGCACCAGGGATACAGGTCTGTGAATCATCTTACACATTTCACGGCTTACACATTTCATGGCACTCACCATAGCACATACCCTCCCCAATGTCCATAACCCACCCACCCTATTCCTAACCCCAAGCCCCCAGCAACCCTCAGTTTGTTTTGTGAGATTAAGAGTCTCCTATGGTTTGTCTCCCTCCCGCTCCCATCTTGTTTCATTTTTTTCTTCCCTTCCCCCACAATCCCCTGCCCTGCCTCTCGAATTCCTCATATCAGAGAGATCATATGAGAATTGTCTTTCTCTGATTGACTTATTTTGCTCAGCATAATACCTTCTAGTTCTATCCACATCATTGCAAATGGCAAGAGTTTAAGGGTAAATGAAAGATTCATTTACCCTTATCTTTAGGGTAAATACCCAATAGTACAATTGCTGGGTCATAGGATAGCTCTATTTTAAACTTTTTGAGGAACCTCCATGCTGTTTTCCAAAGTGGCTGCACCAACTTGCATTCTCACCAACAGTGTAGGGGGGTTCCCCTTTCTGCATCCTCGCCAACATCTGTCATTTCCTGACTTGGTAATTTTAGCTATTTGACTGGTGTGAGGTAGTATCCCATTGTGGTTTTGATTTTTATTTCCCTGATGCTGAGTGATGTTGAGCACTTTTTCATATGTCTGTTGGCCATCTGGATGTCTTCTTTGCACAAAAGTCTGTTCATGTCCTCTGCTTATTTCTTGATCGGATTCTTTGTTCTTTGGGTGTTGAGTTTGATCAGCTCTTTATAGACTTTGGATACTAGCCCTTAGCCAACTGATCCACCCATGTGCCCCTTGATACATGCCTTAAAAGCATTGCGATTATGTAAGAAGATATTCAATTTAAAGAAGAGATTCTTACCAAAGTATCTTCAAATGGAATTATTTGATGTTTGGAATTTGCTTTGAAATACTCTGTGGAAGGGACGCCTGGGTGGCTCAGTTGGTTAAGCATCCAACTCTTGATCCCAGCTCAGGTCTTGATCTCAGGGTTATGAGTTCAAGCCCTGCATTGGGCTCCACACTGGGCATGGATCCTACTTAAAAAAAGAATCTCAATATAATTTTGTGACCCGTTTCTCTCCTTTACAAACATTTTTTAATATTGGCATGAATTCTCTTAAGCATCATATTTAGTAATGTCATAATAGTTCATTGAATAGTTATACCCAGGCTGCATTTGATAGCTCTCCTCTGTGCTTACATATCATTCTATTAATATTTCTATTAAAATATTTATTCTGAATCACATTTTTTGTGTGGGAGAAGGCATAGTCTCTTCCTATATACTAAACCAAACACAGTGCTTGATACAGAGTAAATACTTAACAAAAGCTTATATAATTAAATTAAAAATTAATACTTTTTTGGATTATTCAATCAGCTGTGTATAATGGCCCATGTTACTTTATTTTATCAATCAAAATGTCATGAAAGTCCACGCTGGATTCATTATTTGAATGACATTTTACTGCATATCCTTGGTCTTTCAGTCTATTAACCCAATTAAAAATTAAAATGGCTTTTGTTAATGAACTTTCCCTTTTTCTTATTGTTCATCACCTGATCCTTAGACAAACTGATGAAGCATTCACACAGTAATCTACAAAAATTATACTGGGTAGCAACCAAAATGGCAGCAACTAGTTTTCCATGAATCTTTCATATGAATGCTGCAAAATTTTAACTAATGTAAAAAATTAATATTTTCCATAACTGAGTATATACAAGATCATGGCAATGTCTGTCATGACCTGGAGCAAGATAGGTTATGTGAAATAGGACAAGGCAGCATATAATTTGCTTTGAGGTACAATGAGTTAGTTTAAGATTGGATAGTTTGGTTAATTTCAGTAGGCTCTGGGCTATTGGGATGATCTCTAGTTATCTGGTACCTGGCCTTAGGGGTGAATTAACTAGTCCCAGGAGGGGACGTCTCTCCAGGATCAAAGCCCCAAATGCCAGACTGTCAAAAATAAAGAAAATAAGAAAGTATGTCAACACAGCTCTTATAAGTGAAAAGTCCAGGAAAATTAATTTTCTGGCTAGCTGGATATGACACATATAATATTATCTAAGCTTCATGCTCAGGCTCCCTCTGGTGGTTCCTGGCAATTCCAGACTCCACTATTCCCTTTCCACCCGTACTCCATGATGCCTAAATGACTACAGTTGCTCTTCTCTGCATCCTTTTTGCTTCAAATCCAGAAGGAAAGAAATAGCTTCTTTTTGCAAATAGCCAAACAAAGATCCTGGTCCTCATTCTTCTTGGCCAGACTTGGACCAATCAATGCAGCTAATGGGATGGGAATTGCCTATAGGAAGCCCCAGTGGCCCTGCAACCACACGGATTGAGAATAGAGTAGAGGTGGCTCTTTGGGTGTTCTGGTATGCTGTTTTACAGGAAGAATGGAAAATGGATGCTAGGGAACCAAACCAAACCAAGCAAAACAAACAAACAAAAACAACAAGAATGGCTGTCTCCTACACAAAAGATGTCAGACATATTTATCCTGGGGTAGCTCTTACTTTGTAATCATTGCTAACTTGTTTTGTATAACTTTGACTCTCCCAATTCAGTCACAAGTACCATGAAAAACGGTAGTATTTTGACATCCAGAGAAGATGGAGGAGTAGGAGGCCCCTAAATTCACCTTGTCTCATGATAACAACTAGGTTACACCCACATCAGTATAAATAAGCCAGAAAACAGCCCAAAGAGTGATAGAATAGATTCTCCATAGATAAGTGGAGACAAAAGACCACTTTAAACAGGGTAGGAAGGACAGAGATGCAGTTGGGTGCCAAAGGACCCACAGGACTTTTTGCAAGGGGGAAGAGATGCTGTGGGAATGTAGAGGTGAGAGAAACAGACCCTCATACCAGGTGCCTCAGACACAGGGAACCTGAATGGGAAGATGAATCCCTGTAACATTTGGCTTAGAAAACCAGGGGGACCCGAATTTAGTAAGTTCTTATAATCAGCAGGGCTTAACACTTGAAACTTAAAAAATCAGCAGGCTTGGCTTTGGCTCCCTCCTATCAGGAGGGCCCCCACTATTAAAGAGATATGCAGAAATACAGCATAGAAACAACAGTTTGAAAATTTCCTGGGGTATATGGGAGGGAAATTTGTTCACTAATCTCAGAGCATGTGCTGGGAAACTTCTCCAAGAACAAAGGAGTGGGCAGGTGCCATTGCCATCCCCTCCCCCACCGCCCAAGCATGGATACATGAACAGCTGCAGGAATTAGCACAGTGCTAATACTTACTACCTAACTTGCTAAAACACACACCCTGCCCCATGTTTTCCCATAGACATGCACCCTCCAGCGAAGCCTTGGCTCTAGGTCCCATCCCACAGCAGACCTGAGCAAACCTTGCTAAAACTGAGCATCCTGCCCCAGCATATTTTTGTACAAGATATTCATTAGACTTAAGAAAAGAGTTGAGGACCTCAGTGAGACCCTTAACAAAGAGATAGAAAACAATCAGAGATGAAGAACCAATCAGAGATGAAGAACTCAATAACTGAAATTAAAAATACACTAGAGGGAATAAATAATAGATTAGAGGAAGCTGAAGAACAGATTAGCAACATGGAGGACAGAGTAATGGAAAGCAATCAAGCTGAATGATAGAGAGAAAAAAATAATTATAAAAAAACTAGGTTTAAGCAAATAACTGACACCATCAAGCATAATAACATTTGCATTACAGAGATCCCAGAAGGAAAGAGAGAAAGGGGAGCAGAAAATTGATTTGAAGAAGTAATAGCTTAAAAATCCCCAAATCTGGGGAAGGAAACAGATGTCCAGATCCAGGAGGCACAGATAGCCTCCAGCAAAATCAACCCAAGGAGATCCACATCAAGACATGTAGTAATTAAAATGGCAAAAATTTGTGATAGAGAATTTTAAAAGCAGCAAAAGAAAATAGTTACATAAAAGGGAAGCCCCATAAAGCTATCAGTTAATTTTTAGTAGAAACTTTGCTGGTCAGAGCGGAGTGGATAATATATTTAAAGTGCTGAAAGAAGAAGAAGGAAAAAAAAAAACCCAGAGGGAAGAATATTCTACCTAGCAAGGCTATAATTTAGAATAGAAAGAGAGATAAAGAGTTTCTCAAACAAAAGTTAAAGGAATTCATGACCACTAAACCAACCCTACAAAAAATATTAAAGGGGACTATTTGAGTGGAAAGGAAAGACCATAAGCAGGAGTAAGAAAATTAAGAAGCACAAAAGCAGTAAAATTAAGTGTAAGAATCAGTCAAGGTGTTCACAAAGTAAAAGGATGTAAAGTATGATACTATACTTAGAATGTGGGGAGGAGGAAGAGTAAAGAATGGCTTCAAACTTAAGGGACCATTCATTAGCTTCATATAGAGTGCTATACACATAAGATATTAGATACAAATCTAATTGTAACCACAATCCAAAAACTGATAATAGATATGCCAAAAATAAAGAGGAAAGAATCCAAGTATATGACTAAAGAAAGCCAGCAAACTGTGAGACAAGAGAGCAAAATAAAGGAACAAACAACCTAAAACAAGTAATAAAACAGCAATAAGTGCATACCTATCAATAATTGCTTGAATGTAAAGGGACCAAATGCTTCAATCTACACATGGGGTGATGGAATGAATAAAAAAGCAATACACATTTATACACTGCCTAAAAGAGATTCATTTGAGAACTAAAGACACAATATTGAAAGCAAGAGGATGGAAAAGCATTTATCATGCAAATGGAAGTGAAAAGAAAGCTGGGGTAGCAAAATAGACTTTAAAACAAAATAGACTTTTAAAAAAAAAATAGGCAGAGAGCCAGGCAGAGAGAGAGGAGGAAGCAGGCTCCCCGCGAAGCAGAGAGCCCAATGCGGGACTCGATCCCAGGACCCTGAGATCATGACCTGAGCCGAAGGCAGTGGCTTAACCCACTGAGCCACCTAGACTTTAAAACAAAGACTGCGGGGCGCTTGGGTGGCTCAGTGGGTTAAAGCCTCTGCCTTCAGCTCAGGTCATAGTCCCAGAGTCCTGGGATGGAGCCCCGCATTGGGCTGTCTGCTCAGCAGGGAGCCTGCTTCCTCCTCTCTCTCTGCCTGGCTCTCTGCCTACTTGTGATCTGTCTGTCAAATAATTAAATAAAATCTTAAAAAAAAAAAAAAAGACTGCAACAAGAGACAAAGAAGGATACTACATAATCATAAAGGGAATAATTCAACAAGAAGATATAACAATTGTAAATATTTATTCAGCCAAGGTGGGAGCACTCAAGTATGTAAAGAAGCTACTTTCAAACATAGAGGAAGTAATGGATACTAATACAATAATAATAGGAGTCTTTAACACCCCACTTAGATCAATGACTAGATCGTCCAAACAAAATCAACAAGGAAATAGTGGCTTAAATGACACATTGGACCAGACAGATTTAACAAATATATTCAGAGCATTCCATTCTAAAACAGCAGAATACACATTCTTCTCAAGTACACATGAAACATTCTCCAGAATAGATTCCATATTATAAGCCATAAAATAAATCTCAACAAATTCAAAAAGACCAAAGTCATACCATGCATCTTTTCCAACCAGAATGCTATAAAACTAGAAGTCAACCACAAGGAAAAATCTGGAAAGAACACAAATACATGGAAGTTAAATAATATGCTACTAAACAATGAATGGGTCAACCAAGAAATCAAAGAGGACATTTAAAAAATACCTGAAAGCAAATGAAAATGAAAACACAATGGCCCCAAATCTTTGAGATTCAGGAAAAGTTGCTCTAAGAGGCTGACATCAAGAAGCAAGAAAAATCTCAAATAAACAACCTACCATCATACCTAAAGGAGCAAGAAAAAGTAGAAAAAACAAAATCCAAAACCAGTAGAGGGAAGAAAATGATAAAGAATAGAGTAGAAATAAGTACAATAAAAACTAAAAATACAATAGAACAGCTCAATGAAAACAAGAGCTCGTTCTTTGAAAAGATCAACAAAATTGATAAACATTTAGCCAGACTCATAACAGCAATAACAAAAAAGACAGAGGACTCAAACAAAATCATAAATGAAAGAGGAGAAATAATACCTAATGCCACAGAAATACAAAGGATAATAAGATTACAAAAAATTACATGCCAACAAATTGGACAACCTAGAAGAAATGGATAAATTTCTAGAAACATATAACCTCCCAAAACTGAATCAGGAAGAAACAGAAAATTTGAACAGACTGATTACCAGCAATGAAATTGAATCAGTAATCAAAAAACCCCCAAGAAATAAAAGTACAGGACCAGAAGTCTTCACAGGTGAATTCTACCAGACATTTAAAGAAGAAGTAATACCTATTCCTCTCAAACTATTTTTAAAAAACAGAAGAGGAAGGAAAGCTTCCAAATTCATTCTATGGGACCAGCATTGCCCCAATACTGACACTAGACAAGGACACTACAAAAAAAAAAAAAAAAAAAAAAAAAAAAAAGAACTACACAATAGCCCTGATGAAAAAAGAGATAAAAATCCTCCACAAAATATTGGCAAAATGAATTCAATAATCATTAAAAAAAAATAATTCACCACCACATGGGATTTATTCCCAGAATGCAAGGGTGGTTCAATATTCACAAATCAATCAACAGGATATATCACACAATGAGAGAAATGATAAAAACCACATGATCATTTCTATAGATTCAGAAAAGGTATTTGACAAAGCATAACATCCATTCACAATAAAAACCTTCAACAAAGTAGATTTAGAGGGAACATACTTCAACATAATAAAGGTCATATATGAAAACCCCAAAGCTAATATCATACTCAATGGTGAAAAACTGGGGGTTTTTCCCCTAAGATCAGGAACAAGACAAGGATGTCCACTTTATTCAACTTTTATACCAACTTTATTCAACATATACTGGAAGTCCTAGCCACAGCCATCAGACAAGAAAAAGATATAAAAGTCATCTTAATTGGTAAGGAAGAAGAAAATTTTCACGATTTGCATATCACATGATACTATCTATAGAAAACCCTAGAGAATCCACCAAGAAACTACTGGAACTGATAAATGAATTCAGGAAAGTTGCAGGATATGAAAACAGTATACAGAAATCTGTAGCATTTCTATACACTATTAATGAAGTAGTAGAAAGAGAAATTAAGAAAACAATCCTATTTATAATTACACCAAAAATAATAAAACACCTAAGAGGTGAAAGACCTGTACTCTGAAAACTATAAAACACTGATGAAGGGGCACCTGGGTGGCTCAGTGGGTTAAGCCTCTGCCTTCCGTTCAGGTTGGGATCTTGGGGTCCTGGGATCAAGGCCCGCATCTGGCTCTCTGCTCAGCGGGGAGCCTGCTTCCCCCTCTCTCTCTGCCCGCCTCTCTGCCTGTGATCCTTCTCTCTCTGTCAAATAAACAAATAAAATCTTAAAAAAAAAAAAAAACCTAACTGATGGAAGAAATACAAACAGATGAAAAATTATTACATGCTCATGGAATTGGGAAAACAAATATTGTTGAAATGTCCACATTATTTAAAGCAATCTATAGATTTAATGCAATCCCTATCCAAATATCAATAGCATTTTTCACATAACTCAAATAAATAATCCTAAAATTTGGAACCACAAAATTTGGAACCACAAAAGACCCTGAATAGCCAAAGCAATCTTGAAAAAGAAGAATAAAACTGGAGGTATCACAATCTCAGATTTCAAGATATAGTACAAAGCTGTAGTGTATCACAACACTATGGTACTGGCACTAAAATAGACACATAGATCAATAGAACAGATTAGATATCCCCCAAATAAACTCATAATTACATGGTCAATTAATCTTTGACAAAGGAGACAAGAATATGCATGGAATAAGACAGTCTCTTCAACAAATGGTGTTAGGAAAACTGGTCAGCTACATGCAAAACAATGGAACTGGACCACTTTCTTACATCATACACAAAAATAAATTAAAAATGGATTAAGGGCCTAATTGTGAGAATTGAAACTCTCAAATCCTAGAAGAGAGCACAGGCAGTAATTTCTCTGACATTGGCTCTAAGCAACATTTTTCTAGATATATCTCCTGAGGCAAGGGAAACAAAAGCAAAATTAAACTCTTGAGACTACATCAAAATAAAAAGCTTCTACATGGCAAAGGAAACAATAAAACTGGAAGGCAACTTATTGACTAGGAGAAGATATCTGCAAATGACATATTGAATAAAGGGTTGGTACCCCAAACATATAAAGAACTTGCATAGCTCAACACATGAAAAACAAATAATCCAATTAAAAAATGGACAGAAGACATGAATAAACATTTCTCCAGAGAAGACATCCAGATGGCCAACAGAAACGTGAAAAGACGCTCAACATCACTCAACATCAAGGAAATGCAAAGCAAAACCACAGTGAGATATCACCTCATATCTGTCAGAATGACTGAAATCAACACACGTAACAGCAAGTTTTGATGAGGATGTGAAGAAAAGAACACTTGTGCACTACTGGTGGGAATAAAACTGGTGCAGTCATTATGGAAAACAGTATGGCAATTCCTCAAAAAATTAAAAATAGAATTATTATATAATCCAGTAATTCCACTACTGGGTATTTACCCAAAGAATATGAAAACACTAATTAGAAAAGATATATGCACTCCTATGTCTATTGCAGCATTACTTATAAAAGCCAGATTATCAAAGGAACACAAGTGTCCATCAGTAGTTGAATGGGTAAAAGAGGTGTGGTATATATATAGAATGGATTACTCAGCCATAAAAAAGAAAGAAATCTTGCCATTTGCAATAACATGGGTGGATCTAGAAAATCTAATAGTAAGTGAAATAAGTCAAAGAAAGTGAAATACCATATACTTTCACTCACATGTGGAATTTAAGAAACAAAACAAATGAACAAAGATAAAAAGAGGAGTGCTTGGCTGGCTTAGTCAGTAGAGCATGTGACTGTTGACCTTGGGGTCATGAGTTCAAGCCACACATTGTGAACGGAGCCTATTTAAAAATAAATAAAATCAGATAAAATTAGACTTACTAAAAAGAAAAAAAAAAAAAAGAAGAGACACACCCAAAAAACAGACTCTTAACTACAGAGAACAAACTGATGGCTACCAGAGGGGAGGTGGGTAGGAGGATGGGGGAAATAGGTAAAGGGAATTAAGAGTACCCTTATTGTGATGAGCACTGAGTAATGCACAGGATTGCTGAATCACTATATTGTACACCCATGCTAATTACACTGGAATTAAAATTTAAGAAAATAATTAAAAAGAAAATCTAATACAGTATAATCTTATTACAAACCATTTATAAGCATGTTATAAACTGACAGCTAGGGATAAGGATAGAATTATTTGAACCACACTATTATTAAACCCACAAAATAAAAAGATATTTCATATGAAAAAGTAGAACTGTAGAATTTAAAAATGTCTCACAAATACCAAAAAAGTAAGAAGTGTCATATAGTTAAGGTTGATATATTAGTTGACAGAGTTGAGTTTCTCAGCATCCGTCCCCCACACCTTATAATGCTATTGACACATGTCCGGTCTTTTGATATTTCATCTGTTCAAGATATCGCAAATCACAGTTAGCAGTGCTGTGATCATCTGCAAAGTCTTTTATTCCATTTCAGTGCAATTTCCCTTGACATTTGAGTTCTGCTATCATAGGCTTCAATTTCATCTTTAACATAGTCATTCAACCAAGATCCATCCACCCCTTGCAAATAATGTACCAGCTGTAAGACTCAAAGGGATTATGAATGGATTGCCACCCCCAGCTCACAGAGAGGGCTCTGAGGGGTTTAATTCAATCAGGTTAATTCTACCTCCCTTGTAGCAGTTATTGGTTTAGGTAATCTAAAGAGAAGCCAGTTACATGAGATTAGCTGAACACTGGAATTGGATCTGGTTTGGCCCAATGAGGGAAAAATTTTTGATTGTAGATATAAAAATTCCATTGCTTTTTAATTTTTTAAAAGATTTTATTTATTTATTTGACAGAGATCACAAGGAGGCAGAGAGGCAGGCAGAGAGAGAGGGGGAAGCAGGCTCTCTGCTGAGCAGAGAACCTGATGTGAGGCTCGATCCCAGGACCCTGGGATCATGACCTGAATGGAAGGCAGAGGTTTTAACCCACAGTGCCACCCAGGTGCCCCTCCATTGCTTTTTTAATCTGCATTGTGTTAGGTCTTAACTTTCATTAAATTTATGGTATAGTTTAGAGATGAGATATAAATATGAAAATGTAAGGAATTTCCCCTAACATCCCCCTCTGAAGGCTTCTTGCTCTCCTCTGATCAAGCTGCCTGCCGTATTTCCATGTAAATTTAAATGGGGTCATGGAGGAAGCCTCCAATATCTATAGGACATTGTCATTTTTCCTCAGTTCCAATACTAATATATATGAGCAATACATTGATGTTTCCATCTTCAGAAGTTTATACAGCACTGTGTATGTGTGTATCTATAGAGACACATCTTTGTTAGTCATTTTAGTATTGTGGATCTAAGAAAGTTCATAATTTATTTTCATTAACAAAGCTAGAGATTTTTACTCTGTAGATAGAACTTTTGGAAATAATGAAGAATATGTGCAAAGATTTAGCTGCTAAAGATGCTCTTTCAAGTGCTTTCAGAAACATTTTATAAAAGGGGTGTGTGGGTGGCTCAGTTGGTTACGGGTCTGACTCTTGGTTTCGGCTCAGGTCATGATCTCAGGGTCATGCGATCAAGCCTCTCGCAGGTTCCAGGAGTGTGGGGTCTGCTCCAGATTCTCTCTCTCTCCCTCCTCCCCTTCTGCCCCCTCTCTTGCTTGCTCTCTCTCTCTCTCTCTCTCTCACACACACACACACACATAGACAAAAATAAATAAATATATAAAATCTTTAGAAACATTTTGTGAATGTCTTATAACAATGTTGCCATAAGCATTTTTGGTATTTAATCTTTGTATTCATAATTATTTCATTAGGATGTAAATTGCCAGAAACAGAATTACTTCACAGATTCATCTTTCAGGTCTTTGCTCTGGACAACACACACCTTAGTTTTATAACTCATTTTCCTGCCTATGGTTTCTCTCTCCCTCCATTCTGTCTTTTGTTGGTGAATTCATCTTCCTAAAACACAGTGCTCAGCATTTACTTTCCGGCTCAAAGCCCTTCCTTTCCCCTTGCTGGGGCCCAGTTCCTCACTCTTGATATCTGAGGACTTTTACAACCTGACTCTGCCCCCCGATTTCCAGTCTTTTCTGCCACAACTCCCCTGTATGAGTCCTTCATTTAACTAAATTCATCTACTCCCTGGGTGGCTCAGTCTGTTAAGTGTCTGCCTTTGGCTCAGGTCATGATCTCAGGGTCCTGGGATCGAGCCCTGCATTGGGCTCTCTGCTCAGTGGGGAGACTGCTTCTTCCATTCCCCCTGTTTGTGCTCACACGCTCTCTCTCTCTTAAATAAATAAATAAAATCATTTAAAAAAATAAATTCATCTACTCTCCATCTCCCACTATTCTTTATAATTCCCCGCCTTTACGCTTTTGTTCATGCTGTTCTACTGCCATAACAAAAACGAACATTGAACAATAAAGGAAATGTTAGAATGAGGAATGAGTATTTCAGTTTGTCACAGCCTTCTGTAAACTTTTTCTCCACCTGTTTTTCTCCACATCACTCAAACTGCTGAATTGTCCTGTCTTCAGTGCTAAAAGTGTCTACATGTATATGCTGCTCCTCTCTCCCTTCCCATTCACCACCCCCTCACCTTCTCCAAACCCCGGGGGCTATTCCACGTGCGGCATGGGTTCTAGTCCCTTTTCTCTCTCCCATCAGTGGCCAGGCTCAACCTCCTCCTCAGAGCTGCCCTCTCTTGTTGACTGCCGTGCCCACCAGATTCATTGCTCCTGTGTTCTCTATCTGTAGCCTCCTGGGTTCTACTCTTTGTTGGCCACTTCTGATCTTCTCTGTGTCTGCTGTCTACCCTTCTATCCTTTTCTGGTCTCCTTTCCTCCTTTTATTATGATTCCTTTCTCTTAGTTCCCAAAAGAAGAGACAAAACTTCATAGTGCTGAGAGCATGACTTTCTGTCATTTTCAATAACTGTCTTCTCCAATCCCATCAAGCAGAACATGCTTTTCCAACCTTCTAGACTCTTTCCAACATGCTTTCCTTCTTCTCCAACGCTCCCTTACCGATCTTCACAGCCATCGCCGATGCTCAGATGCTCTGGCCTCAAATAACAAGAGAAATAAACCTCAGGGGGAAAGTCCTCATCCAGGGGAATAAGGAAGACAAAATAGAAAAACTACAAAAGTTTTAAAGAGAGAAAAAAGTGTTATTTGCCTCATAAGTTTTCTTCAGCCTCAGTTTTGGTTTCTGGAGCACAATATAAAAGAAAGGCTGCATAAATTCTCAAGTGTTATTAGACCCAGAGGGAATGATCTAAATAAGCTTAAAATAAAAAGACTTCCACGAAGCACAGCCAAATTGTTAACAACTCTGGAATTGTGACAATTGCTAATGATAAAGGGCGAGTTTAGAAAGAAAAAGCCATAATTTGGTTAGAGAATTTAGATCTAATCTTTGGGGGCAAATACATAACTCTCAGACAGCACAAATAGGTTTTTAAAAACTTGGGGGCACCTGGCTGGCTCAGTCATTTAAGCATCCAACTCTTGATTCTGGCTGAGGTCATGATCTCAATGTCGTGAGATCAAGCCCTATGGGGTCTGCACTCAACAAGGGGTCTGTGGGAGAGTCTCTCTTTCCATGTCTCTCCTCCCTCCCCTGCCTCTCAAAAATAAATAAATAAAAATAAATCTTAAAAAAAAATTCCTTAACTTCATTTGGATGGGGTTCTTATTCCCATTAAGAAACCAATCTAAAGATAAAACAAGTGAGAAAAATTAGACTTTTTTCTACAAAAATAGATTTTAGAAGGTAGAGTCAAATGATAGAGACCTATTATATTCCTGTTACTTGGAATCATTTTTCATATTATATCAATGAGTAATAATTTAAACTTATAAATGTAGAATAAAATAATTCTTTTCAGAGGTTTCTGCGTCCTCTGTTCACAGAACACTTCATTTGAAGTGAAATAGGCTTTGAAATCAATGTAGTATAAGACAAAGAAATAACAATGTGATTTGGTGAGTGAAAGATAAAGGGAGGAGAGAAGATGATCAAGTGGAAAAATATCATAGTCAATATTTTTTTTCATAGTCAATATTTTTAATATCCTCATTGTTCAAACATCTTACAGGATCAAATAACAATTTTTCAAATCCTCTTATAGTCTTTTAAGTCAGGTTATCTGAAAGCATTATTTTCTTTATTATTTTGAATTATCATTTCATCAACATCTTTTTGGAAATTTGTAACTCATTTCCTTTTTAAAAATAGCTTTATTGCATAGTATACAATTCATCCATTTAAGGTGTACAATTCAGGGGTACCTGGGTGGCTCAGTTGGTTAAGCATCAGGCTCCTGATTTTGGCTCAGGTCATGATCTGAGTCATGGGATTGGGCCCTGCATCGGGCTCCACACTCAGCAGGGAGTCTACCTGAGACTCTCTCTTTCCCTCTCCTTCTGACCCTACCCCTGCTTATGCATTTTCCAAAATAATAAATAAGTCTTAAAAATAAAGTGTACAATTTAATGGCTTTTAGTATATTCACAGAGTTGTGTAACCATCATCACAGATTTAGAATATTTTATTACTCTCTAAAGAAACCCTGTACCCCTTAGCTGTCATCCCCAATTTCCCCATTTACCCCCAGACCCAGGAAACCTCTAATATACATTATATCTCAATGGATTTACCTCTCTGGGGCATTTTATATAAGTGGAATCATATATTATATGACCCTTTGTGACTGGCTTCCTTTTCTTAGCATAATATTCTCAAGGTTCATTCATGTTGTAGTATGCATCAGTCCTTCATTTCTTTTATTGCTGAATAATATTCTATTGTAGGGATAAACCACATTTTATTTACCTATTCTTCAGTTGATGGACATTTGGGTCATCCTAACTTTTTTCCTATCAGGAACAATGTTTCTATGAACATTCATCTACAAGTTATGCAAACCTATGTTTTTATTTATCATTTCTCTCAGGCAAATATTTAGGAGTAGAATTGCTAGATCACATAGTAACTCTACATCTAACCCACTGAGGAACTGCCAGACTGTTTTTCAAAGTAGTTGTATCCTTTTACATCTCCACCAGCAAATTATGAGGGCTCCAATTTCCCCACTTCCTTTTCAACAGTTATTATATCTGTCATTTTGATTACAGGCATCCTAGTGAGTGTGAGGTGGTCTCTCGCTGTGTTTTCCATTTGCATTTACCTGTTAACTAATGATGTTGAACATCTTTTCATGTGTTGATTGGCCATTTGTGTATTTTCTTTGGAGAACTGTCTATTCGGGTCTTTTGCTCATTCTTAATTGGGCTGTCTTTTGATTATTAAGTTGTAATCATTCTTGATGTGTACTATTGGGTCTGAGTTCAAAGTTAACAAATCAACAATATATATTAAATCAGGTGTCTTTAAATAGAAACACATATAAAAACAAGGGTATGCATTGATCAGTTGGTGAAATGTAACCAGAAATTTGTAGGAACCTAACCTTGTACCCTCCCTAGGAGAAATGGTTCAGTATATGTTAATTCAATGTTCATGGTGACTTTGTAGAATATAGTAAGAATTGACTACATTTTATTTTTTGATGCTATTGCAGATGGAATTGTTTCTTAATTTCATTTTTGGTTTGCTCATTGTTAAAGTACAGAAATATAACTGATTTTGTATATTCATTTTGTATCATGCAACCTTGCTGAACTTGTTTATTGCTTCTAAAAGTTTTTTAGTGGATTCACTAGGATTTTCTTTTCTTTTTTTTTTTTTAAGATTTATTTGTTTATTTTTGACAGAGAGATTGAGAGAGAGAGAGAGAGAGAGAGCAAGTGCACATGGTAGGGAGAGGAGAAAAACCCAAGAAGACTCTGGGGGCCCACTGTGGGACTAAATCTCATGACTCTAAGATGAGACCTGAGCTGAAACCAAGAGTTGGATCCTTGGGGCACCTGGGTGGCTCAGTGGGTTAAACCTCTGCCTTCGGCTCAGGTCATGATCTCAGGGTCCTGGGATCAAGTCCCCATCGAGCTCTCTGCTCGGCAGAGAGCCTGCTTCACCACCACCCCACCCCCGCCTCTCTCTCTGCCTGCCTCTCTGCCTACTTGTGATCGCTGTCAAATAAATAAATAATAAGATCTTTTTTTAAAAAAGAGTTGGATCCTTAGCCAACTGCATCACCCCTAAATATTCCTAAATATTTTCTAGTTTCCTTTGTGATTTCTTCTTTGACCAATTGGTGATTTAGAAATGTGCTGCTTAATTTTTGCATATTTGTGTGTTTCCCAAATGTTTTTCTATTGTTGATTTCTAATTTCATTCCCCCATGGTCAGAAAATGTACTTCATATTATTTTTGTTAAAGATGTATTTATTTTAGGGATAAAGAGAGAGAGCACAGTGGGAGAGTCAGAGGGAGAGAGAGAGAGAATCTCAAGCAGACTCCACACTGAGCATGGAGTTCAATGCAGGGCTTGAACCCAGGATCCTGAGCCAAAACCAAGCCAAAACCAAGGCACTTAACCGACTGCAAGACCCAGGTGACCCTGTGTTATTTTTATCCCTTTAAATGCATTGAGATTTGTTTTATGGCCTAGCATATTGTCTATACTAGAGACTTTTCTATGTGAACTTGAGAAGAATTATATTCTGCTGTTTTGGGATGGAGTGTTCATAGACAACTCTTAGATCTACTTGGCTTATTAAAAACAAAATCTCTATTTCCTTGTTGATCTTCTGCCTCATTGCTCTTTCCATTATTGAAAATGAGGTTTTGAAGTGTCTAACCATTATTGTTGAATTAACTATTTCTTCTTTCACTTTTGTCAGTTTTGCTTCATGCTTTCTGAGTTCTATTAGGTGTAAATGTTTATAATTATATTTTTCCTGATGGATTGATGCTTTCATTATTATAAATGTTCCTACTTACCTCACTTTTTGTAACTTTTTTGTTTTAAAGTCTATTCTGGTATTAGTATAACCACTCCAGCTTCTTGTTCTTATCTTTGAATCTAAAAGTTGGATAGCATTAGATCCAATTGGAGAGTTATTGATACATTTAAAATTTAAATTTTTTTAAAAAGATTTTATTTATTTATTTGACAGAGATCACAAGTAGGCAGGGAGGCAGGCAGAGAGAGAGGAGGAAGCAGGTTTTCCACAGAGCAGAGAGCCCAATGCGGGGCTCGATCCCAGGACCCTGCCTTCTGACTTGGGCCAAAGGTGGAGGCTTTAGTCCACTGAGGCACCCAGGCGCCTCTAAAATTTAAACTATTGAAACAGTTAAATATACACCTACTATCTTGCTTTTTATTTCTATATGTCTCGTGTCTTTTCATTTCCCTACTATTTCTGTATTGCTTTCTTTTGCATTAAGTGGATATTTTCTAGTGTAATATTTAAATTACTTTAATTATTTCTTTAATATATTTTTGAGTTATCTTCTAAATGATAGCCCTAGGACTTACTATATATATCTTATAAAAATTGACTTCAGACTTAAATCAACTCAATTTCAGTGAGATATAGAAACATTACTCTAGTATATATCTCATTGAACAATAAAGGAAATGTTAGAATGAGGAATGAGTATTTCAGTTTGTCACAGCCTTCTGTAAACTTTTTCTCCACCTGTTTTTCTCCACATCACTCAAACTGTTGAATTGTCCTGCCTTCAGTGCTAAAAGTATCTACATGTATATGCTGCTCCTCTCTCCCTTCCCATTCACCACCCCCTCACCTTCTCCAAACCCCGGGGGCTATTCCACGTGCGGCATGGGTTCTAGTCCCTTTTCTCTCTCCCATCAGTGGCCAGGCTCAACCTCCTCCTCAGAGCTGCCCTCTCTTGTTGACTGCCGTGCCCACCAGATTCATTGAACCCAGGATCCTGAGCCAAAACCAAGCCAAAACCAAGGCACTTAACCGACTGCAAGACCCAGGTGACCCTGTGTTATTTTTATCCTTTTAAATGCATTGAGATTTGTTTTATGGCCTAGCATATTGTCTATACTAGAGACTTTTCTATGTAAACTTGAGAAGAATTATATTCTGCTGTTCTTCTCTTCCTCCTTTCTGTACTATTATTGTCATATGTATTATGTCTATGATGATACAAACTCAAAATTCATTATTATAGCTATTTATATAATTTTATGTCTACTAAGAAAGCTAAAAGAAGGAAGAAAGCAAGTATATACTTATGGAGATTGTTATATTAACCTTCTTGTTAACCATTTCCAATCTCTTTATTTATTCCTGTGGATCAGAATTACCATGTGGTGTACTTTCCTTACTCCATAAAGTTTTTCTCCCAACATCTTTATGCGACTAATTGCCAAATATAATACATTTCACATATTACAGGATGAACCATACAATTATATACATTGCTTTATACAATTGCTTTAAAATAATTTGAGAAGGGGATAATATGCATTTATTGTTTTCTTATATTATGTAATTGGATAATTACCTTCACCAGTGTAATTTTTTATGTTGATTTTGATTACTGGCTGAAGTCACTTGCTTTTAGACTAATGAACTTCTTTTAATATTTTTTTGCAAGGCAGGTCTGCTGACAATGAATTTGCTCAGTTTTTGTTTAACTGGGAATGTTTTTATTTTGCCTTCATTTTCAAGATGTGGTTTTTCCAGATATAAAATGCTTGGTTGAGGGTGTCTGGGTGGCTCAGTGGGTTAAGCCGCTGCCTTCGGCTCGGGTCATGATCTCAGGGTCCTGGGATCGAGTCCCACATTGGGCTCTCTGCTCAGCAGGGAGCCTGCTTCCTCCTCTCTCTCTCTGCCTACTTGTGATCTCTCTCTCTGTCGAATAAATAAATAAAATCTTTAAAAAAAATAAAAAAAAATAAAATGCTTGGTTGACACATACAACACTTTGAATATGTCATTCCAATAACTTGTGACCTCCATTGTTTCAAATAAGAAGTCAGCTATTTATCTAATTTGGCTTTCTTTGTTCATGACTAATTGATTTTCTTTTGCTTTCAAATCTTCTCTTTGTCCTTGTACTTCAGCATTTTTATTTTGATATACCTATACATGGATCTCTTTGTGTTTATCCTCCTTGGAGTTTATTAAGTTTCCTGGATGTATAGATTAATTTATGTATTATTTTTCATCAAACTTGGGTTGTTTTCAGCCACTATTTCTTTGAATATATTTTCTGGTTCTTTCTCTCCTCTTTTTTGGCTACTCTCATTACACATATGTCGGTGTGTTTACTGGTATCACATTTTTTACAGCTTTGTTAATTTTTCTTCATCATTTCTCTTCTTTATTCTTCAGATTATATAATCTCAATTGATATACCTTCAAATTTTTTGGCTCTTTCTTATGCCAGTTGAGAAAAAGTCAGTTCTTTTGGAAAGAGCTTTGAACTCTCTTCTCTAATAGGCACTGTCTCTGAGCCACTCCTCTGGAACTGACAGTAGAAGTGACCTGTAAGTGTTTTACAAACCAGATGCTAGATAGTGATGGTAGCCTCTGGCATTCTTGTCTTGCCTCTCCTTGTGTGGAACCTCTACCCTCCTAGTGAGCTGTGACAAGGCGGTCGGGACCCCAGTATTCTCCTTTGCAGTGCTTGGGGAGAGCCTCCATCATATGAATAAAAGCTGCATAGAGGAGAGGAGTCTGAATTTCTTGGCTATGCTCATCGGGAATATAGCTTCTGCAAGTCAGAGATGGAGAACATAAGACATGTTAGTGGCATCATCTCATGAGATGCCTTATCCCTTGACTGGAAACTCAAGAAAAAGAAAACCCTGCTTTCTTGGTCAGATCTGCCTGAAGTGGCACTCTGCCAAAGCTGAGTTGGAGAAGGGGGCGAGAAGGAGCTGTGGCTCAAGCACTACAGACTTTTCTGTTTGTACTGAAATTTAGTAGAGTTCCTTGAATAAATATTTCTTCATTTTCTGTATGACCTTAGGACAATTTTCAGAGACTTCAAATGGGTATTTTTTATAATTTTCTTCATTTCTTTATTCTGCTGGGGGACAGATTCATGTAGTACTTCAAGCTGCTATTCTGGACGTAGAATCCCTTGAATTTTAGTTTTCACAAGGAATCTTAGAATATTTAAAGTAACATGTTATTTGGGGAAAGCCTTATTTTTAAATGAACAACTCTGTTCCATATTCATTTCTTCTACAATTTCTTTTAATATTTCTTATAAGGCAGGTCTGCTAACAATGAATTTGCTCTTATTGGTGAGATTAACAAGTATTATCACGAAAACAGTATGTTCCTTTTAAAGCCATAGTTCTGGGGCCCCTGAGTGGCTCAGTCATTTAAGCGTTGGCTTTCCGCTTCGGGTCATGATCCTGGGGTCCTGGGATGGAGTCCCACATCGGGCTCCCTACTCAGGGGGGAGCCTACTTCTCCCTCTCTCACTCCCCTTGCTTGTGCTCTGTCTCTGTCCCTGTGTCAAATTAAAAAAATAAATAAAAGCCATAGCTCTCTGTGTTTATATTTATAAATTCCATAGGCAAACACATATTTCTCCTTTAGTAGGTGATTTCAACAAATACCTAAACATTAGGGTAGGGCTGCCGCAGCTTGGGCAGCAGGTGGAGTGGAGACGTGGAAATGGCCAGCAGCCCAGCTTTGCAAAGGCTCCTGGTGGCCACAGACATACATCGCACACCTGCCTCACCACCATGGTAGCCAAGAGGAAGGTTAGCTCCGCCCAACGGGCAGCAAAGGAGGAACCCAAGGCAAGGTCAGAGAAATTGTCAGCCAAATATGCTCCTGTAAAGGTGGAAACGAAACCAAACAAGGCGACAGGAAAGGATAAATCTTCAGACAAAAAAGTGCTAACCAGAGGGGAGTGAAGGGAAACCAGGCTGAAGTAGCTAACCAGAAAACAAAATAAGACTCACCTGCAGAAATCAGAGAAAATGAAAATGAGGAGAGTCTAGCTTCTGATGAAGCAGGAGAGAAAGAAACCAAGTCTGATTAATACCATATACCAGTTCTTATCATAGTCACTGTCTTCTTGTTTGTACAATCCAGAGAAATATTTTTATCAACTATTTTGTAAATGCAAATATTTAGTAGCTCTAGAAAATTTTTGAAGAGAGAATCCCACCTCATTCCATTTTTCAAGTGTAATTTTTTTTAAGAGGTGAAATCATTTGTTGGTTATTTATTTTTTTGTATAATCAGAAAACAGTGGGATATTGAATATGGGATCTTGATATCCTCAATTGTGTGATCTTGTGTGTCAGTTTAACGTTCCTTGGGTGGGGTAGTTCTTTTTATATCCTGTAATACCAAGCATACTGAACAACAATTTGGAGTCGGTCATGCATTTAATATGTCTTGAATATTTTAAGTTCTATTCCCCATGTTGTTTTGGTAGAATTATTTCCTAAAGAAAACCACTCCTTGATCTTGGTTCCTCCTATCAGAATTTTGTATACTCTATAACATCTTGGTCATGGTAGTCCAGTTTTCCTAATATCTTTTTTAATGTTCTATGCAAGACTGAAAATCTGAGTATGCAGTGTATATGATATTAAATTTTGAATTAATGGGATTTAACAGTGTAATAGTATATCAGCATTTGAAGATACACGTACTTGATATACTGTTAAGAAATATTTGCCTTGAAATTTTTAAAAAAGATTTTATTTATTCATTTGAGAGAGAGAGAGACAGTAATAGCAACAGAGCACAAGCGGGGAGGAGAAGGAGAAGCAGGTTCCTCACTGAGCAGGGAGCTGGATGCAGGGCTCGATCCCAGGACCCTGGGATCATGACCTGAGCTGAAGGCAGATGCTTAACTGCCTGAGCCACCCATGCACCCCTTGCCTCCAAATTTTAAGCTGGAAGATCACTGGACTAACTTTTAGAGAAGAATCACAACTCCATGATTTTTTTTTATTTTTTTATTTTTTTTTTTTAGATTTTTAGTATGTACATTAAGAATTGTATACAAATTGGGGCGCCTGGGTGGCTCAGTCAGTTAGATGTCCAACTTTTCATCTTAGCTCAGGTCTTGACCTCAGGGTTGTGAGTTCAAGCCCTGCATGGAGCGTATTTTTAAAGAAAAGGAATTGTGTACAAACTGAACACCTCAGAACAAGCAATAAAAACTCAATCATGAAAGAAAAAAAATAAACATAAAGGCAGCAATGATTCTAAAACACAATGAAACTCTAAGTTAAGGCTTTGTATTTTTAAAACCCATATTCATATGTAATTATGCCCAAATCAAATTTCCATCTTCTAGGTTGAGTTCATCTCCCCAGGATCTATGTCATTCATCCTGAGCCAACAATTCCTTTGTATTAGATTGTATGAGATAGGAATTAGTAGCAACGATGATCATTTCACTTTAATGAATTATTAGTTCCTTTCTTAGGTTTTGGTCTCTGTTTAGATGATTTAGCCTTTAGTAGCTTAAGCATATGCAAAAGAAGAGATAGAGCATTTTTTTTGCAAAACATGGCAAACCTACATACAAACTGTATTAATTCTTATCTTCTTGAAAGCTGGCCAACAATTGATAATTCAGGACATCCTAAATACAGAAAACACAACATAGTTGACCACTCCTCAGCCTCCTTTTAAAATGTAGAACATGTCAAGGTAAGGATGGCAGGATCTGTTGATGGACAGATGACATACAGACTGTGAGAAGACACAAGGATGAATTGATGGCTTTGGGCTGAAGCAACAGGAGGGAGGGAATTGCCATTAAATGAAGCAGGCAGTTCTGCAAGGAGAGCAAGCTTTGTGGTATAGGGGTTTATCATGGATATTTTAGTAAATAAAATGTTTAGGCTAGTGTCCGAATCACAGCTTCACACTTTTACCTAATTTGAACCTTCTCTCAGCTCTGGCTTGCTTTAGGCTGGAAAGGCAACAACTGGGTTCTCCTGCTCTCTCCTGGCCTTCAGCCAGCTCTTCCTTCAGGTTAGGAAGGGACAGAAAGATCTCACTGACAGGCACCTCACAAACATGACCACTGGGGAAGGCAGATCCCGGCCTCTCATGGGGCCCTTCCTTGAGTCCATCAGAGATTCTTGTGCTGGGCTCTTTGATGACAACTCCCTGGACACTGGTAATGCCCCTTCTCTGACTGCCTTTCTAGACTCCTCCTTTTCGTCTTTCAGGCCACCTCTTTTTTGGAAACTGCTGCCCTCTATCCAGGAGGGATCTTAGACCTGCATTTGGTCCATAAGAACCACCTAGGCCTTGCCTGCCCTCAGAGGGAGCGTCCTCCACATTTTATGCAGCTGTCTCTACTCTGCTACCACTTGCTGCTTTAGCCTGGAGAATTTTTTCAGAACTAGGTTTGGCACTTGCCTCTGTGTCACAGAAACTCCAAGAGAAACAAGTCAACTCTCCAAGGGGGTTCTCTTGAAATCCCCTCTAACAGTTGGCTAACACGAGAGTATGTACCTACTAGAATACAAAACAAAACCCCAAACAATACCAAGTGTTAGCAAAAAAATGTGGAACAACTGGCATTATTGTATACTGGCGGCAGGAATGCTTCTTTGGAAAACCTTTGACAGCATCTATCTAAAGTGACCTGGCAATTCTAAATCTAGTTAGATATCTACTGTATGCATACATACATACATATGTATGATCAACAGAAGACATCGTAAGAGTAATAATGGTCATAAACTGGAAACAACCCAAATGCACATCAGCAAGAGAATGAATAAGTAATGGTGGTATATTTTCTAAATGGATTTTTCAAAAAAAGGGAATGAGCTACTGCTATCTGTAATATGGGTAAATTTCACAGATATTTATTAAGTCAAAGAAACAAAGTATAAGAACACATACTGTTTGATTCTATTTACATGGTGTCAAAGAACAGACAAAACTAATCTAGTTGTTCAAAGTCAGGATAGTATAATAAGTAGTGACTGGGGTGGGCAAGAGAGAAATTTCTGGGTTACCTGAATATTCTGTATTTAATATGAGTGATGGTTAGATTTGTAATGTGATGGGTTTACACATTTCTAAAATTTAATCTAGCTATTTACAATTTGTGTATTTTATAAAATTTATGTTATGCTTCACTAAAAAGAAAGTAAAAACAAAATTTATGGAGAAATTCATGTTCTTCCAACTACTCATGCATCACATTTTATTATTTGATAACATGAGCCTGGAATTATCTAGAAGGGGTTTTTTAGCTGTGAGGACATTCTGAGCCCTAGAAGAGACATTTTGAAAAGTGAAAATGTTATGTCCAAGTGAGAATAGCCCTCTTGCTTTGCTGCCTGTGGCTGCTGGTTTCAATAAACTTCTCGGAGTTCCACTCAGCCCACATTTACGAGCATTTACCAGCAGGGGTCAGACCTGAGCAAAACCCACACACGAGCCCTCTGTGAGCTGGAACTTTCTTCCCAGTTCAGGTAACATATCCTGGCTTTTTAGTTTTCTGAATTCGTATCTCTAGCTACACTTGACTCTCACCACCACTCGCTCTCATGATCACAACATGGACCAGAAACTTTACCACTGTCTTCTTCACTCATTCAAGGACCCTGTTCTCTCCTTCCACTAATGCCATCAAACCCCTCAGCACCAGCGACCTGACACTCCCTCTCCATCCTGCAGTCCCCTTCTCTCTTCACTGACCCCTTACCCAACTCTGACATCGTGGCTCATCAGTGCAATTACTGTGGCAAACACCTTCAACTCTTTGACCATGCCAGACCCCCACTCTTAACCCATTAATGATTTCTCATTGCACTTAGGTCAAAATACAAAACCACTACAGCACCCACAAGGCTCCTGCCTTGCCCTGTGCTGATGGGGGCCTCTTGCACCATGACTCAGACACCACAGGTCTCACCCCATGAGTTCAGTTTTTCCCTGCCCCAGTGTAAAAGTCATTTCTCCCAAGTCCTTTCTTTTGGTCTCTTTCCTAATGGTGAGGTGTTCATTTCCTTCAAGACACAATTTAAAATTATACCCATATTTGTGAACTTGTGTGCTTAACGTTTGTCCTTCATTTGAGACTGTGCACTCAGCAAAGGCTGTAGCCATATCTGGTTTGCTCATCTTCTACACAAGTAGTGCCAAGCACTTGTTGGGTGCATAGTAGATCTTCAAAAAGGATTTGTTGAATGACAATATCAATCTGGATCTTGACCCCACAAAGACAGGGGACAGATGTGGGACCCTCTATTGCTTTAAAAAACAGCACTTTGTATACTATATGTCCTTTCAGAGCACTTTCACATCCATTATCATAATAATTTCATAATTAGCTAGATAAGCATTGGAAGGCCCATTT
The DNA here is from genome assembly GCF_964662115.1 of Mustela nivalis. Lineage (NCBI taxonomy): Eukaryota > Metazoa > Chordata > Mammalia > Carnivora > Mustelidae > Mustela > Mustela nivalis. The sequence continues at coordinate 56,909,920 of NC_139027.1, forward strand.
GACAGATGAAGACAGTGAGCCACAAAGAGAGTTGACTAAAATGTCAGAGTAAGGACTAAAGCCAAAAATCTCTAACTTACCCATCTGTGTATCTTAAGTATATGTAAATGTTCTGTCTCTTGATCAAACTTGCAGTGGGGAGGAGATCTTAATAATTAAATGCTTAGGCTCTAGGGATAGACTGCTAGGGTTCCTAACCAGATCTAACACTCAACTTGCTGTGTGACTTTGGGCAAGTTACTTAACTTCTCTGAGCTCCAGTTTCTCCATCTCTAAAGTAGAAATAACAATATATATCTGGGGAGGTTATAGTGAAGCTTTGAAGATTTTATACATATATATAGTGATACACACATGACACACACACACACACAGTGCTGAGCATGGTCCATGAGAAGCACTCAAAGTTGGTCACTATTTGTGGAAGTCTTTTGAGAGAATGATTATATTTCCTCCTCTCTGGTAACTAACACAGAGCCTTTCACAGTGACATTCAACACAAATGCTTAACACAACTTTCTGACAACATTGGGATTTTTGTTTTCTTGAACTAGTTCTTATCTGGGAATACTGTTGCCTTTGAAGAATGAAAAAAAAGTGTAATATGTACCCTGGGTGTGACCACTCCCATGCGTATATGCTTTAAGACCTGATAATTAGGAGCAGACTTCTAGACGCCTGTTTTCTCCTAGTTCACTCATTTTAGAGTCCATTTCGCTCTTTGGAAGAGTGTAATTGGTATAACGTGTATTCTCAAACTCCCTTTATTCTGGGACAGCTATATATATTATAGCCATGGTAGTTCCTATGAATTGACCTAATAAGCTATTGAATTAATGCAGTAATCTCTACCCCCATAGGATAGGATAGAAAATTATAGAGTAGCATGCAAAGGAGGAAGGTTAGTTCTCTTTATGATGGAATTCTAAAGAAGTTTATTAAAATGGAAAAAGCACATGCCCTTTGAAAAACTGCTTTATGCAGGATAAAGTGATAATTTAAAATAAGCCTACAAAAGAGAAGTAAAGGTCATGACATTTTATCTAATTTGGTTGGTCCTTTTAAAAATATGTCATGCTGTAATTTTTTTGTCTCCTGCAGCTATGAATATAAACATATAGGAATAATGGCCCCTCGTGAAACTTGTGAAACATAGGAGTACAAATTTAAATGAAGGTTTCCTTGGAAAGCTAGCGCAAATGACTAATGGATTGCAGTCTATTAGAACAGACAAAAATGCTTTAACTATGTATGGTGATGCCTCTTCCCTTTTTGTGATCATTTATTAACATTTTTACAAAGCTACTGAATTTTGAATCTGTGAGTAAGAACTTATTAAACACACAGCAAAAGCATTTTTACCTATTCCGTTTCTTTTACAGAATTCAGTAAGCCATTAAATGCATGGAACAGAGTAGTATCCATCTTAATGTTCAGTGATCCTTTCAGTTTTTGTAAAAATATTACAAATTAATCAGTTAAATAGATTCTCTTTTACCTCCTGTACATTTTTAGAAATGATGAATTTGTTCTCTAGCATTCTTTAAAAATGGCCAATGAGATTTTTTTAATGAATAATTCGAACTAACTATTTATCCATATTTAATGTGTTTTAATTCATTACAGCTATTATTCTTACTGATGCTCAAATTGTTCCATGCTGGGTCAGTAGGAATGTCTTCAAGTTTGCTTCTAAGTCATTTTGACAGGATCCTATTAATTTCTGATAACTTCTTTGCTTTCTGGTAGGATAACATGGTCCAAGTCTCAATGTATACATATTCTACTTCAGACGTGCAGTTAGCCCTTTCCATAAGAAGTATGGTTCCTTTTCGTAGGAAACTGTATTTAGAAACTACAATCTAATTGCTCAAGGTGTTTATTACTGAGTTAGTCATTATTTGTAGGCTTCTCCAGAAAGCTACTTTGAACAAAAATTCTGATTGATTCATTTGTTGTAGTAATATCTCATTCTATCACCTCACTTCATATATTTTTAAAGATCTTATTTACTTATTTTTATGTGAAAGAGAGAGAGCACAAGCAGTCAGAGTGGGAGAGGGAGAAGCAGGCTCCTCAGTGAGCAGAGAGCCCGATGCTGGACTCAATCTGGAGATGCTGGGGTTATAACCTGAGCCCAAATCAGATGCTTAACTGACTGAGCCATCCAGGCACCTGTATCACCTCACTTTAAAATGTCTTTTTTTCCCCCGGGTTTCTTTGTGACTCTTCTTATGGTCTTAAACACTCATTTTTCTACTTTTTTTTTTTTTAAGAAAGTATCCTTTGCCTGCTCTGAATAAATTTTTTTTTAATATTTTATTTATTTGACTGATAGGAAGAGAGAGTACAAGCAGGTGAAGCAGGAGGGAGAGGGAGAAACAGGCTCCTGCTGAGCAGGGAGCCCAACATGGGGCTGGATCCCAGGACTCTGGGATCATGACTTGAGCCCAAGGCAGACGCTCAACTGACTGAGCCACTCAGGTGCCCCTAAAATGTTTTGATTGTGGGAAATCAATAGATTTTTGAGCATATGTGATTTCTTCAAGGAGTTTGTATGGTGTAATTCTAAAGGAGCAGGCATTGGTATCAGATTACCTGATTTAAATTCATAATGTGGGAAATTAATCTGATGCAATGGTGGTTTCCAAGCCTCCTATTAGGCAAGCTATCGTAGACTAAGTCATGGCACAGAAAAGCTTACAGATCAAAAAGAAGTTACAGTGTGTTGAATCATCTTAAAACACAAAGCTAGAAGCAAAGGGGCAAGGACAGACTGAGATATTTATGAATGGGACCAGGCCACATGGAGGACCATACTACCTGAATCCCATGTTTTACAATGTCCAGATGGATGATCTTTCTCTCTTTCTCTCTGCCACATCCGTCTTCCCTGCTGATGATGTGATTACAAAGACCAAAGTCAAGATTGAACGAGGTGCTTAGCAAGAAGGTTACTGAAGCAGACTCACTCTTACTTTTTCGGGAGCAGCTTGGTCAAGTACTTCAGGCCAAAAGCTGTAGCTTGCCAATTAGCCTGCTTAGCAGCTATGAATTTTATCTGTATCTCTTGGATGGAGCACATGTGGAGACAGAGTGGGACCATAAGGAGTGTTACTAATGGATACTTGATTTTGAAGATAATATTAAGATATGAGAAAGATATTGTGGTTATGTTTAGAAAAAAATTTTTTAAAGATTTATTTATTTTAGAGAGAGAAAGAGAAAGTGAGGGGAAGGGCAGAGGGAGAGGGAGAGAATCTCAGGCAGACTCCCCACTGAGCATGGAGCCAAGGCAGGGCTCAATTTCATGACCCTGAAATCATGACCTGAGCCAAAATCAAGAGTCAGGCGCCCAACCTACTGAGCCACAAAGGCAGATAAAGAGATACAGGTTTGAAACAAAGCAGAAGAACTTGATAATATTATTTTAGCTCATTGGGTTGGTAGATCCATTGCCTTATATTTCTGTTTCTTGGTTCTAAACCCACACAGAACAATTCAGAAGGTGGTGTACAGAGGGTGCTCTTCAGAACTAGGCTCCTTGGGATTTTTCTAGTAGTCTATGGACTGAGGGATGCTGGGGGAAGATAGAGAGTGAGAAGTAGGTGTACAGGGTTGTGGGAGAAACAACACATTCACCACTACAGTGATTTGATGGTTTTATGGGAAAATATGCTTTAAAAAGTAGGAGTCGAGCCAACTTAAACTTGATTTCTAATTTCATGACAAGTTTATGGTACTCAGGATAAGCTTATTAAAGCTGTAACTATGATTATCAATAAGTTGTATCTACTTTACAATGCATTGTTTCTAATAAGCATTGATTCTTTTGAAAATTCAAATGTAGTTGGGGTACTTGGGTGACTCAATCGGTTAAGTGTCTACCTTTAGCTCAGGTCATGATCCCAGGGTCCTGGGCTCAAGCCCTACATGGGGCTCCCAGCTCAGGGGGAAGTCTGCTTCTCCCTCTCCCTCTGCTTCTGCCTGCACCCCCCAACTTGTATGTGCTCTCTCTCTCAAATAAATGAATAAACATCTAAAAAAAAGAAAGAAAGAAAGAAAGAAAGAAAGAAAGATAGATAGATAGATGTAGGGGCACCTGGGTGGCTCAGTAGATTAAGCATCTGCCTTTGACTCAGGTCATGATCTCAGAGTCCTGAGATCAAGCCCCACACCATGCCCCCTGTTCAGTGGGGAGTCTGCTTCTCCCTCTCTCCCTTGATCCTGCTCTCTCTCTATCTCTCTCTTTTTCTCTCTCAAATAAAATAAATAAAATCTTTTTTTTAAAGGAACATCAAAATATATAAAGCAAATATTAATGAAACTAAAAAAGAGAAATCTACAATAATACAGTAATGGTAGGGGGATTAAACACACTATTTTTATCAATGAATAGATTAATAAAGAAAGATCAATCTTAAATAAAACCAAATGGATTTAATAGACATTTTTGGAACATTCCATCCAAAAGCAGCAGCTTATTTTTCTCAACTCAAAATGAATTATTATCCAGGATTGGTCATATATCTGGTGACAAAACAAGTCTCAATGAATTGAAGATGACTGAAATTATATCAAGCTTTTTCTCCAAACACAATGGTATGAAACTAGAAATCAAGTACAAGAAAACTGGAAAAACTGCAAAAATGTGGAGCTTAAACAACAGTGGCAACTGAACAGCCAATGGATCACTGAAGAAATCAAAGAACAAATAAAAAAATTTGAGAGAGACAAATAAAAACAGGAAAATGATCTACCAAGAATCTATGGGATACAGCTAAAGCAGTTCTTAGAGGAAAGTTCATAGCAACACAGACCTACCATAAGAAAAAAGGAAGATCTCAAACAATTTAACTTTACACCTACAGGAACTAGAAAAAGAAAAATAAAGCCCAAGCTTAAGTAGAAGGAAGGAAATAAAGAGCAAAAAATAAATGAAATGGATACTAAAAAATGATCAATGAAATAGAAGCTGGTTCTTTGAAAAGATGAACAAAATTGACAAACCTTTAGCTAGACTAAGAAAAAAAGAGGAATCAAAGTCAGAAATAATAGAGGAAAAGTTACAACTAATACCACAGAAATACAAAGAATTTATTATAATTATATGCCAACAAACTGGACAACCAAGAAGAGATGGATAAATTCCTAGAAACACATAGAATTCCAAGACTAAATCATGACAAAATAGAAAATCTGAATAGGTTGATTACTAGTAAGGAGATTGACTTAATAAAAACTTCCCCCAAACCAAAAGTCTAGGACTAGACAACTTCACTGGTGACTTCTACCAAACCTTTAAAGATTTAATACATGTTGTTATCAAAACCTTGCCAAGAAGGGACGCCTGGGTGCCTCAGTGGGTTAAAGCCTCTGCCTTGGCTCAGGTCATGATCCCAGAGTCCTGGGATTGAGCCCTGCATCGGGCTCTCTGCTCAGCAGGGAGCTTGCTTCCTCCTCTCTCTCTGCCTGCCTCTCTGCTTCCTTGTGATTTCTGCCTGTCAAAATAAATAAATAAATCTTTTAAAAAAAGAAAAAGAAAAAGAAAAACCTTGCCAAGTCTGCTCAAACCAACGCAGTCTGATCTGGAAATATGGCCTTGATATGTGTTGTCAGTGTTTCCGTCAGTACTCAAAAAAACCAGATTTCATTAAGTTGGATTATATGAACTTCTTAACTGCAGATATCCAAAATACCTACCTTACTGCCAACTCCTTGTACATAAAATAAAAATACTCCAATTTTTATTGGAGTGAGTGCTTTAATGTGGGGGCAAAAAAAAAAAAAAAAAAAGGACCATAGGCAAATTGTAGACATTTGGGAAAAATGTACAAAGAATGTACATTCCATCACTTGCAGAAATTATTTCCTGCTATCATCTTTGTAGACCCAAAATACACACACAAACAGGGACCATACTGTACATATTTGCCTTCTGAAATAAACATTTCATTTTCTGAAACACATTAAGCACATTTTTTTCCATGCCATTAAATAACTTTCAAAACAGTGAAAAAAAAAAGCCCTCAGAGCTGAGATCTGATCTAACTTACAGATTATCCACATGTTGTCTTGTCTCTTTGAGTCACTTTTCTCGTCTTTATTTTCAGGGTTATCAGAAAAATCAGAGTGCTATCAAAAAAGGGAAGGTCTTGGGCACCTGGGTGGCTCAGTGGGTTAAAGCCTCTGCTTTCGGCTCAGGTCATGATACCATGGTCTTGGGACCAAGGTTCGCATGGGGCTCTCTGCTCAGCAGGGAACCTGCTTCCCCCTCTCTGCCTGCCTCTCTGCCTACTTGTGATCTCTGTCTGTCAAATAAATAAAATCTTTAAAAAAAAAAAAGGAAGGTCTTTATTGCTACTTGCAGCAATGTGACCATAATAAATGCATGTGTTCTAGATAGTCTAGTGACAACATTGAGCTCTGTCATCAGCCTACGAAAGCTGACGCTTTTGAAAAATACAGTAAGATGAAGCGTTGCTATGGCATATGGCTTTTACCCCGCTTAGATAAATCATTAACTCAGGCACTCTGTGGTACAGGATATTTGACTAACCTTATAAACCACGCCAGGGAGCAAAATTAGAGTCTGTGGCAGCCTTCCCCTCTGAAGCAACAAGGGAAGCAAAATAATTTAGTGAAGAGTTCCAAGCACCACGTGCCCCAGTCCAGCTGTTGGTTCTCTCCCTAGACATGTCTTCCCTCTGATCTGTGAGGGAAAAAAACATCGTTAGGAAAGGATTTTAAATGAATAAAGAAAAGCCCAACTCGAAGATCCCTTTTCCCTCTTCAGTTAACTAGGGGGGAACTTTCAGGAGGAGCTTGAGCGGACCGTTGATTGATCTACTACACAATGTCAAAAAACGATCTAAGGAAAGTTGAAATGTTTTATCTTTCTCCAAAATGAGCTTTCCCTTTTCATGGCCGGGCAGCGGTTTCTGGGTCAATGTGTGCCTTCTGGGGCAGCCGCAATGAGTAAGACGGATCGTTTGGTGATGTGAGCTTCCTCAGCCAGAAGGGGGCGAGCAGGACCAGATGCCGAGGATTTCCATGAAGTCAGGTGTCTGGTGCACATCCACCGGAGGCGGCCAGATTCACCTACCTGAAATGAGCCCGGGTGAAACTGCCTTAAAAACTTAGAGCAGCTCTCCACAGCTCAACAAATTAAGTACAGACTCTGTGTTCTTCAAGGCTGACTCCGGAGAAGTACTTCAGTTTAAAGCAGCTGATGTGTTTTGGTCCCTGTTGAGGAAGTGCAAAGGCAGACCCTGGCGATTGCAAAAGTCTGAGTAGTGAGGGCAGCGACAGTTTTGTTAAGCAACCACGCTTCCTCCGACCAGCTTTGCTGTGAAAAGTCTATGGCTCTTGAGGGAGGACCCCTTGAGAAGAAAGCAGAGAGAGCCAACACTGGTAAGGAAAGATAAAACACCCAAAATGGCTTTCTCTGGATTCAAACTTGGGCAATCCTTTTCAGCTAGCCTCAACACTCATCCCTGGATCTTGTTATTACCTGGAAAGAAAACTAGAATACTTTCAGGACTTCCCCACTTCTCAGCTACCACCAGATGCAAGTCATGGATTAAAAATCCTCATCTGGTGCTCGCTTTGGCAGCACATATACTAAAGATCCTCATCTGATTTCACTTCACCAAATGGGGGAATATTTTTCTACTTCCTGTTAACAAAATATCAAATGCTAGGCTAGCTGCTGACTAACGATTCTTAGTGGTATCTACATTTCTTTTTCATCAGCTATATAGGAAATGTTTGAAGACAAAAGTGGCTTCAATTTAACTTTCTGACCTGGGTAGGAAACTCCTACCCCAATCCAGGGTATTTGCCCATGTCCCATGCAGTGTCTGGAATATAGTGCTTTCCAAATAAATCTAAATATGAAAAATAAAGTGGGGCACCTGGATGGTTCAGTGGGTTAAGCGTCTGCCTTTGGTTAAGGTCATTATCCCAGGATCCTGGGATCGAGTCTCAAACTGGGCTCCCTAGTCATGGGGTGTCTGCTTCTCCCTCTGCTACTACCCGCTGCTTATGATCTCCCTCCCTCTCTCTTTCCCCCTCTCAAATAAATAAATAACATCTTCAAAAAAAGTCATAAAACATTAGAAGAAAATATGAGAGAATATTTGTATGACCTTGAGGGCGTGGTCATCTTAAGGAAAATGAGAAACTCAGAAAATTTAAAGGACAAAAATGGCCATGTTTGACTATATAAAAATTATTATTTTTTTTTTGCAAGGCAAAAGATACCATAATCAGAGTAAAAAGAAAATATGAGGGAAAATGTTTGCAATAAAAATGATGGAAAATGGCAGATGTCTTACTAAACTAAGGCTTCAACAAATTAATAAATAAGAGATAATAAAAAATGGGCCAGGGTTATGAAAAGGCAATTCATAAAAGAGGAAGTAAGAGAAGGTGCTCAGTCTTACTGGGAGTCAGGGAAATGTAGGAACAAAAATATATGAATGAAAAGGTGTAAAAATACCCAGTCTATGAGGGGTTGCCTCAGGGTCCATGGACCTAGGGGAGGGTAATAAGCCTGGGATCGGAAGTCAAAAGGGCTTTCAACCTTAACTGCAATGCTTTATTTCTTCTATTAAAATATATTAAGATTTAAGGGGAATGTAATAAAAAGGTAACTTATCAAAATTGAGTTTTATCTTTTGGTTAACATTCATGTGCATTTCTATTAGATATGCGACTAGGAGTAGAATTACAAGGTCATAGATATCTGTAGGTCTAAAAACATTCTAAATCTGGGTATTGGTCATAGGGGTGTGCTCAGTTTGTGAAAATTCACTGAGATATACGATAGGTGCATTTCAGTAAAAAATTAAATAATAATAAAATTAAAAAGTATAGGGCAACACTATTTCACAGCCACCAGCATGACTAAATTAAAACAGCAGAAAATACCAAGTGTTGGTAAGGATATACAGCAAGTGAGTTACTCGGGTATTACTAGTGGAAATATACTTCTATACAGTCCCTTTGGAAAATTGAAATTATTTATGAAAAATGAAAATGTATGTGCTCCATGATCTGATGATTCCACTCATAGGTAGACACACCCAGCAGAAATTTGTCTATATGGTTACCAAAAGACATGCATAAGATTTATGAGAAGCCATTTTTTTCAATATGTTTTTTTGAACTTTATTTGAAAGATCTTGGCATATATATATTTAAGGTGTGCAACTTGGTGTTTTGATATATTATGATACCATTCTTAAACCATTAGACTGAGAGGAAAAGAAATTATGGCACATCTGAGATAGGAACTTTATGCAAATTTATATATATGGAGTTGGTGGGATATCCCTAAGAAGTTAAATGAAGAAAACAAGTTGCATATAAAGTGTCCTCATTTTTTCAAGGATAAAAAACGAAGACAAACCCCTTTTATGTGCATGTAGGTATATAAGATCAAGAAGGAAAGACTCCAAGTAAGTTAATCAAACTTTTACTATCGGAGGGTAAGGTTAAATGGGGAATGAGGAGAGAGGCAATTAGCTTTTTCTTTAGTTAGCTCTGTATTGTTTGACTTTCTAAAACTAGAATTATTGATGAGATAATTATTTTTTAGGTAATGCATATACAATAAAATTCACCACTTTAAAGTATGTAATTCAGTAATTTTAAGTATGTTCACCAAGTTGCACAAGAATTGCCACTAAGAACATTTTCACAACTCCCCTCTCTACCCGCCCCCCAAACACATACTCATTAGCAGTCACTTCCTGTTCTTCCTGCCTCCTAGCCTCTGGCAACCACTAGTCTACTTTATGCCTCTCTAGATTGTGTATCATGCACATTTCATATAAATAGAATCATGTAATATGTATGTGACTTTTTTGGTCTGGCTTCTTTCCCTTGGCATGTTTCTGAGCTTTAAACATGTTATAGCCAGTGTCAATGGTTCATTCCTTTTTGTGGCTTAATAATATTTCATTGAATGGATATAGGATGTTTTATTTATCCATTCAACACCTGCTGAATTCAACACCTGATACAACTTGGATACTCCAGAGTGACCTTATTTTAAGGTCATCTGAATAGCAACTTAATTCCCCTTTGCTTTCTAAAGCTAATATAGTCACCGGTTCTGGGGATTAGGATATGGACAACTTTTCTCTGGGTGGAGAGCATTATGCTGTATACCAAGTTCCATAACACAAACTTGGGATCTGGAGAACCCTCTTATACAGTTGGTGGGATGCAAACTGGTACAACTGAAAGACCCGCGGATCCCCTTACCCAAGAATCCAACACTGCCACTGGATGCAATCAGCAAGAGGTTCTTTATTGTTACGCAGGCGCCTGCGGGTGGTCAGCAGCTCCTGCTAGCTGAGCACACCCGGCTGGGGTGGTGCCGGGTTTTTATAGACAGGTACAAACAAGTTTTGGGTGGGGCGCAACTGATTGGTTGACAGTTAGAACTTTTGAAAAAGGCATACGTGGAGTTTGCTGATTGGCTTTGGGGACCCGCTCGCGCGGAAGAGAGAGGCGGGAAGGGGGAACAAGCTGATTGGTTCTGAGGGCCCGCGCGCGGGAGGAGAGAGGCAGGGAGGGGGAACAAGAAGGGGGAAGGTAGGAATGCCATCATGGCGTCTTCTATTATTTCTGTAAGCCAAACAGTTACAGAAGGGCAAAAGAGCAATTAATCACGCAATTAATAACCTAATCTACGCCTAAAAGCCAGCGGTTCACAGAAAAGCAAACAAGCGGTTAGTTATCCTATCTATCTTCCACGGGAGGGGACTTTCCAGGGCAGGGGTCTTTCACAACCACTCTGGAAAAGAGCATGGGGTTTCCTCAAAAAGTAAAAAATAGGGGTGCCTGGGTGGCTCAGTGGGTTAAAGCCTCTGCCTTCGGCTCAGGTCATGATCCCAGGGTCCTGGGATTGAGCCCCACATCGGGCTCTCTGCTCTGCAGAGAGCCTGCTTCCTCCTCTCTCTCTCTCTCTCTCTGCCTGCTTCTCTGCCTACTTGTGATCTCTGTCAAATAAATAAATAAAATCTTTAAAAAAAAAAAAGTAAAAAATAGAGCTATCCTATGACCTACCAATTGCATTACTGGGTATTCTTCCAAAGGGTACAACCATAGTGATTTGAACAGGCACCTGCACCCCAGTGTTCATAGCAGCAATGTCCCTAATAGCCAAACTGTGGAAGGAGCCAAGATGTCCTTCAGCAGATGAATGGATAAAGAAGTAGTGTGTGTGTGTGTGTGTGTGTGTATACACATACACAATAGAATATTACTCAGCCATCAAAAGAATGAAATCTCACCATTTGCAATGACATGGATGGAACTAGAAGGTATTGACTAAGCAAAATAAGTCAGTCAGAGAAAGACAATTATCATATGATTTTACTCATATGTGGAATTTATGAAACAGAACAGATGAACTTAGGGGAAGGGAGGGAAAAATAAAATAAGATGAAATCAGAAAGGGAGACAAGCCATAGAGACTCTTAACTATAGAAAACAATCAGGGTGCTGGAGGGGAGGCAGGTGGGGGCATGCGGTAGCTGGGTGATAGACATTAAGGAGGGCACTTGTTGTGATGAGCACTGGATGTTCTATGGAATTGATGAATCACTAAATTCTACTCCTGAAACCAATACTGCACTATGCGTTACCTGACTTGAATTTAAATAAAAACTCAGAAGGAAAAAAAAAAGAATTAAAAAACCCCAAAACCTTGGATCTGAATGCAAATATTTTTAAATAGTTTGCACTGATGTTGGTTAAATGAGATTTAGGATCATATAGCAAGTAAGTGACAGGGCTAGGCAGAGGACACAGGTGTTTAAATTCCCTGTGTGGTGATCCACTTACCTCATTTTGCATTCAGGAAGTACCTACTGAAGGGCACCCAGGTGGCTCAGTCCGTTAAGCATCTGACTTGATTTTGGCTCAGGTCAACCTCAGTGTCCTGGGATCTAACTCAGGGTTGGGCTCCACGCTCAGCAGGGAGTCTGCTTGAGGATTTCTCTCCTTCTTCCTCTGCCCTTCCCCCTGCTTGCTCTCTCTCTCTCAAATAAATAAATCTTAAAATAAAGAAGCATTTGGACATTGAGCATTTGGATGATGTGGCTTATAACATTATGCTCTTTTAATAATGGCATTTCAGAATTAACCAGCTTATTGGGCTTGGCGTTCAAGATCTCCAAAATTTCAAACTTTTAAATAATTTTCAAAGAAAATGTGAAGACAGCTGATGACTTATAAGGAACTGACAGTGCAAAGCTTACTAATGACGTGAAGTCAAAAGTCAGTCAATGACCCAGTCTGTGAGGCCAAGGCAGAAAGTGCTGGTTGGAGTATGGGCTGGTAGGAAAGGAGCAAGGGAGGTGGAGCACAGTCAGTGTCAGATCGCCACCCCTCCCTGCAGGCACTCACACCAAATGGGGGGGGGGGGCTTGTATCATTTCTTAATGGATGTTTCTAGATTCTAGATTAAATGTCAAAACAGAAGGAAATGTACCCATGCAATAGCAACCAGAGAAGCTCAGTCCGTTGCTGAAACAAGGGAAAAACCAACAACAGGTAGAAGAGCGTGTATTTCAGAGTTAGTGCTTTCGTGTATTCAGCCCTTGAACCAGCATAGACTCCAGACATTGTGCTAGGGGTCAGGAACGTGGCTCTGAAGGAGGTGTGGCATCCCTTACTGCAAGCTACCTCCCAGCCAGGTCCTGCCCTGCTTGAGTGCTACCACGCAGGAAAAGGGTGGGGCTGAGAAGTCCGTGCCCATCCGGACCTGCTCCCTCCCCCTCCAGCCACAGCCCCACTCACTGTCTGCCACTGCCCTGCCCCGGGGCCGGGGCCCTACCCCGTACCCTGTCCTCTTCAGTTCTCAGTGTCTCCCCTTCCCCCACCTTCCTCCCACAGAGCTTGGCTTCTCCCCTCCTGACGTCTCCCCTCCCCCAGCTACCAAGATAATCCTCAAACTGTAATAAGCCCAAACAGCCCACTTCCTGGGTTGGATTTTTCAAGGAATGCTATCAGGGAGAGGCAGGAGTGGTATGCAGGCCTGGAAGAAGGCCGGAGAAGGGGTGTACAGGGCACAGTGGAAAGGAGGAGCAAGAACTCTCCAGTCTCTGTCATCTTCATAGGACAGGGTAGTGAAGTGCTTAGAATCCTGTTGTCTGAAGGTCGGGGTTGCCTGGGTTCAAGCGCAGTTTTTCCTCTTGCCACCAGAACTGCCTTAGACACTGTCCCTTAACCTCTTTGACCCCATTTCCCCCACCTGTAACACTGGAAGAATAGTGATTTGAAAGGTTTTATTTCATAAGGTTGTATTCGTCACATGGCTAGAGCACACAGAGCAGCATCTCCAACATGACAGATGGTCTCTGTGTTAGCTAAAAGCATGATGTAGGGAACCCTGTGTCACCACACCAGAGCGGGCCTGCCCGGTTCTCTCAGTTCTCCTCTGCAACTCTAGTTCTGGTGGCCTGCAGGTAGCCCTTAGGCAAAACTCAACATTTAAAATGTCACGAGATTAACCTCGAGTCCTAGGGACAGCAGCCTAAATTCATTTTCAGTGGAAAGAGAAGGTTTGTGTCAAAGGGATAAATCTGCAAAGGTTTCCGCGGCCCACTTGTAAATGACCTCCAAGGTCCTTGTGCAGAGTGATTTCTTTCCTCTTCCCTCAATAGCCTGCTTCTAGACATCCCCCCCAGGGGCCTCCCTCTGCCTAACAAAGCCCATTTCAGTGCCTTTCCAACAAGAAACATCCCTTGGCAACTCTCCTAGAATGTGCAAACAGCTCATTTTAAAATAGAATCCTTTTTTCTTCCACATTTAGTATACGGCGCACTAAGTGGAAAACTGTCATCACAGTCCTTCCCATTTTCTGCGGTTCTCTCTGTTCACTCTACTCTTTTGGGTCTCTTTCCTTCCCCTTTTATTGTTTTGGTTCTCTGTTTCCTCGAATTCCTCTTTAGGGCTCTGGACTGAGCTGCTGATGGTATTGTTCTGAACCAGATAGCCGACAAGTCTAGGAAATAGTTTCTTTTGTGAACTTGGTGCTGGACTGGGAGGGAGAGTGGAGAATTTCTTAGGTGAAGACCCAAAGATGGAGAAAGAAGCAACCGGGTCCAAGGCAGGGACATCCCCAAGCAGACCCGTTTGTTTCCGGAGCTGTCTCTCTCCAGCTTCCCTGGAGTGGCCAGACTTTCTCTCTGACTCAATAAAATGCATGATGTTGAACCCAGGTATACCCTGTTCTCCAGCCAGTGTCTTTTATCTCTGGGTTCCAGTCTGTAGATGACATCAACTATTTTTATTTATTATAAAGTGTCTTTTTAATCTTGAATCCACATCTGATTAATTTTGTGGCTTGTTATTTCCTGAGACATGAAGGGAGAGGTTCCAGTGTTCAGGAAACATAAGAATGGACAAGATTAGTTTGATGGCTTAGCAACCTCTCTCTAAAAATGAAAGTTTTCAGAGTTCTGCCCAAGGACCAGGTACAGGGAGGGAGTTTGCTCTTAGCCTACAGATACCCTATTTATCTCAGCTACTGTTCGAGTATGTACAATATTTCAAGAGAAAGAAAATATTGTAGTATTTGGCCACAGTTTATTTTGTGTAGCTGGATGTGAATAGCATTTTTTAAAAGGGGGGGGGCACCAGGGTGGTTCAGTGGGTTAAAGCCTCTGACTTTGGCTCAGGTCATCATCCCAGGGTCCTGGGATCGAGCCCCACATTGGGCTCTCTGCTCAGCAGGGAGCCTGCTTCCTCCTCTCTCTCTGCCTGCCTCTCTGCCTACTTGTGATCTCTGTCTGTCAAATAAATAAATAAAATATTTTTTAAAAAATTTTAAAAAGGGTTTAACTGTGGATTAGAACAAAAAAATCAAATTGTTATTCAACTTTTTTTTTCTAAATTAGTTTCTGAATTCGATTGATTGGTTTGTTTTAGTTTTGAAAATGGATTGATTTATTATCATCATCATCATCATCATCATCATCATCATCATCATTATTTACCAATTCATATAGCAATGCTGAGAACTGTCTTCTCCATCACATAGAGAAGAAAAAATAGTTTTTCTTTTCCTATTCTGAATTCGTGGGTGAGACTTCTATAATAAAAGACAGATTGATGTAATGAGAGAAAAACAAACAGAACTTGATTAACATCTATACCTCATTTATACCTGGGAGACACCCAGGGATGTGGCTTAGAGGTGGCTTAGAATTCAGGTTTACCCATCATCTTAATAAGTAAAGGGGAGAAAGAATGTAGGTCTCTTAAGAGAGAGTAAACAATTTTTAGGAAAGATGAGTGGGTCCTCAAAAGAACAGATGGGAGGGATGAGAGCATGTGACGTTTGTCTAGGGGTGCTGTGGACTTCTAGTTTCTTCACCTGTGATAAAATTAAATCCTCTCAGGTTGATGAAAATCCCAGGGAGAGGATTTTTGACAACTGAGTTCCTTTTGGAGGATCTGTGTTTGGGCAGTTGAGGTGAGTTTGGAGAAAGCCTCTCCCTGCATTATTATTATTGTTTTTTAATCAGTTTTTCAAGCACCTTCAGCTCAAAATAATCAAGATATTAAAGTAGCATCTTCTAGAGTGGCATATTCTTCTACCTTTCCATCCTTTGTGGAGTCAATGACCCAGGGTTTATTAGGTTACTTAAAAACAATCTGATTCCATACAAATTTCTGGATTATTTGCTCCAGCTCTTTGAAGAATACTGGTGGAATTTTGATCGGAATGGCATTAAAAGCATAGATTGCTCTAGGCAGTATAGACATTTTAACAATGTTTATTCTTCTGATCCAAGAGCATGGAATGGTCTTCCATCTTTTTGTGTCTTCTTCAATTTCTTTCATGAGTGTTCTGTAGTTCCTCAAGTACAGACCCTTTACCTCTTTGGTTAGGTTTATTCCCAGGTATCTTATGGTTCTTGGTGCTATAGTAAATGGAATCGATTCTCTAATTTCCCTTTCTGTATTTTCATTGTTAGTGTATAAGAAAGCCACTGATTTCTGCACATTGACTTTGTATCCTGCCACGTTACTGAATTGCTGTATGAGTTCTAGTAGTTTGGGGGTGGAGTCTTTTGGGTTTTCCATATAAAGAATCATGTCATCTGCAAAGAGAGAGAGTTTGACTTCTTCATTGCCAATTTGGATACCTTTTATTTCTCTTCATTGTCTGATTGCTGTTGCTAGGACTTCTAATACTATGTTGAACAAGAGTGGTGAAAGTGGTCATCCTTGTCTTGTTCCTGATCTCAACGGGAAGGCTGCAAGCTTTTTCCCATTGAGAATGATATTTGCTGTGGGTCTTTCATAGGTAGATTTGATGAAGTTCAGGAATGTTCCCTCTATCCCTATACTTTGAAGCGTTTTAATCAGGAACGGATGCTGGATTTTGTCAAATGCTTTTTCTACATCAATTGAGAGGACCATGTGGTTCTTCTCTCTTCTCATATTAATTTGTTCTATCACATTGGTTGATTTGCGAATGTTGAACCATCCTTGTAACCCAGGTATGAATCCCACCTGGTTATGGTGGATAATCTTTTTAATGTGCTGTTGGATCCTGTTTGCTAGGATCTTGTTGAGAATCTTAGCATCCATATTCATCAGTGATATTGGTCTGAAATTCTCCTTTTTGGTAGGGTCTTTGCCTGGTTTGGGGATCAGGGTAATGCTGGCTTCATAGAAAGAGTCTGGAAGTTTTCCTTCTGCTTCAATTTTTTGAAACAGCTCCAGGAGAATAGGCATTATTTCTTCTTTGAAAGTTTGGTAGAATTCCCCAGGGAATCCATCAGGTCCTGGGCTCTTGTTTTTTGGGAGGTTTTTGATCACTGCTTCAATCTCGTTACTAGATATCGGTCTATTCAGGTTGTCAATTTCTTCCTGGTTCAATTTTGGGAGTTTATAGTTTTCCAGGAATGCATCAAAGAGCTGGAGCAAATAATCCAGAAATTTGTATGGAATCAGAAGAGACCCCGAATTGCTAAGGAAATATTGAAAAACAAAAATAAAACTGGGGGCATCACATTACCTGATTTCAAGCTTTATTACAAAGCTGTGGTCACCAAGACAGCATGGTACTGGCATAAAAACAGACACATAGACCAGTGGAACAGAGTAGAGAGCCCAGATATGGACCCTCAACTCTATGGTCAATTAATCTTCGACAAAACAGGAAAAAATATACAGTGGAAAAAAGACAGTCTCTTCAATAAATGGTGCTGGGAAAACTGGACAGCTATATGTAGAAGAATGAAATTTGACCATTCTCTTACACCGTACACAAAGATAAACTCAAAATAGATAAAAGACCTCAATGTGAGACAGGAATCCATCAGAATCCTAGAGGAGAACATAGGCAGTAATCTCTTCGAAATCAGCCACAGCAACTTCTTTCAAGATATGTCTCCAAAGGCAAAGGAAACAAAAGCGAAAATAAACTTTTGGGACTTCACCAAAATCAAAAGCTTCTGCACAGCAAAGGAAACAGTCAACAAAACAAAGAGGCAACCCATGGAATGGGAGAAGATATTTGCAAATGACAGTACAGACAAAAGGTTGATATCCAGGATCTATAATGAACTCCTCAAACTCAACACACACAAAACAGGCAATCATATAACAAAATGGGCAGAAGATATGAACAGACACTTCTCCAATGAAGACATACAAATGACTATCAGACACATGAAAAAATGTTCATCATCACTAGCCCTCAGGGAGATTCAAATTAAAACCACATTGAGATATCACCTTACACCAGTTAGAATGGCCAAAATTAACAAGACAGGAAACAACATGTGTTGGAGGGGATGTGGAGAAAGGGGAACCCTCTTACACTGTTGGTAGGAATGCAGGTTGGTGCAGCCTCTTTGGAGAACAGTGTGGAAATTCCTCAAGAAATTAAAAATAGAACTTCCCTATGACCCTGCAATCGCACCCCTGGGTATTTACCCCAAAGATACAGATGTAGTGAAAAGAAGGGCCATCTGTACCCCAATGTTTATAGCAGCAATGGCCATGGTCACCAAACTGTGGAAAGAACCAAAATGCCCTTCAACGGACGAATGGATAAGGAAAATGTGGTCCATATACACTATGGAGTATTATGCCTCCATCAGAAAGGATGAATGCCCAACTTTTGTAGCAACATGGACGGGACTGGAAGAGATTATGCTGAGTGAAATAAGTCAAGCAGAGAGAGTCAATTATCATATGGTTTCACTTATTTGTGGAGCATAACAAATAGCATGGAGGACATGGGGAGTTAGAGAGGAGAAGGGAGTTGGGGGAAATTGGAAGGGGAGGTGAATCATGAGAGACTATGGACTCTGAAAAACAATCTGAGGGGTTTGAAGTGGCGGGGGGGTGGGACGTTGGGGTACCAGGTGGTGGGTATTATAGAGGGCATGGATTGCATGGAGCACTGGGTGTGGTGAAAAAATAATGAATACTTATGCTGAAAATAAATAAATTTAATTTAAAAAAAAACAATCTGGAAGAGTTATTGGATTCCTTTCACAATTACTTCCAACTTAAGTAGAACAAGGAAAAAATAAATTGTCAGTTCCGTAAGTGTGAAGGAGAAACTCCAAAGTTAGAAGGACAAATCCCTTGAACGGCTTTTGTATCTGCCTCTTTACATTCTGGTAAAGGTAAGCAATCGGAAGAGAATGTCCACCACCAGCACTAAACTCTCTTGGTTTCTGTCTCCTTCAGTGGTTGCTCCTTCAAGGTTCTTCCTCTTCTCCCAGAACCCTTACCCTTGGTATGCCCCAGGGCCCCTTCCTTGGCTCCATCACTATCTCCATTCATTCCCCTGTTATCTCATTCAGTCTCACGACTCTATATTCCTGTCAGGAATGCGGGAGTATTCTGGGGTGAAGCAACAAGATGCCTCCAACTTTCAAATGGCTTGTTTAAGCAAACAAAAAAAGAACTTTTTAGAGAAATAGAGAGTTAACATGGCAAAATGTTGATAATGATTGAAGGGAGGTAAAGGTATACATACTAAATGTATGTATATTCTAAATAGATGTATGTTTCTACACATGTACATGTACATGTAAAAGAATAGAAAACGTAAATTATCCTCTATGTCCTAACTCCCAAATTATGTCTTCTGCCCAGACTGCTCTACTGAACTCCAGACTCACATACCCAATTGCCCCCTGGTTTCCCCATTTGTTTGTCAAAGTAATATACCCAAACTGAACTCCCGATCTGCCCTCCTTCCCAAAAGCCTGCTCCATCTGCAGCTTCCACAGCTCAGTTGATGACAACTCCATTTTTCGTAGTTGTTCAAGGTAAAAAACTTAGGAGATACATTGATTTTTGTCTTTCTCTCTCAGCCCCCATCCCATCCTTCAGGAAATCCTGTTGGCTCTGCCTGCAGAGCTGCCCAGATCGTGATCACTTTCCCCACTAGCACTCTCCCCCCTGGTCTAAACCACTCCCAGCCCTTCCTTGGACCATTGCAGTAGTCTCCCAATTGATCTCCGCTTCTGCCTTATCCTCCTCAGTCTCTTCTCAACTAAGAAGCCATAGAGACTCTTTTGAAAGGAATTCACATTGTGTTCCTTCTCTCCTCCAGAGCAGCATCTCACCCAGAATAGATAAGGAGAGAGTGGAAGCTGAAATCCTTCTACAACCTTGGGCCCTAGTGGTCTCCTTCCACTTCCCTCCTAGCCCACCATGTTCTGTTCCCTCTGTCCTCCTTGCTGTTTCTGGAACAAGTCAAGATACTCCTGTCCTAGCTGTTACCTCTTCCTGGAAGTCTCCTCCCCCCAATTTTTGCACCTTTTCCAAGTCTTTGCTTATTGTTTACTTCTTAACAAAGCCTACTTTTACAAATACAACCTGCTCCTCCACTCAGGCTAGATCCATCTAACCTTGCTCTTATTTCCCTGTAGCTCTCCCCACTGTCTACTACATGACCTAATTTACTTACAAATATATTTCTCATCTGTCCCTCCCACCTGAACGTCAGCTCAGTGGGGATAGAGGCATTTTGCTTGTTGTCAAATGCCCTGTGCCTGGAACACTGTCCGGTCCAATTTAGGGCCTGGCATGCACTGAAAATTCGCAGAATGAAAGAATTGAATGAATAGTCACACTTTGATTTTATTGCTTGAGCAAAGAACCTGGGATGTGAGCTTTATTGGGCCATAAATTAAACTTAAATCAAAACTCTTGTACATCAGAATGCTGAGCTACACTCTCACTCTAGCTTGGTCTTTATTTTTGTACTATGGTGGCACAAAGCCATCTGTGAATGGGCTCTTGTATGAATGATTTAATTGATCTTTTTATTCCGTATGTTGCAATTCTTGGAACGCCTGTCAATTCGGCTGTTTCATTGATTTCACTCAGTACTTCCTTAAAGTGAAAGGATACTACTTAATATGTGAAACTCAGTGTGAATTAAAGTCTGAGTGAGAACAATCCCCTGTTGAACTAGCAGAATTCCAACAAGGGTTTCATGGGATCTGAAGATGCCCCTTTGATATCCATTCTCCCTAAAACTCACCCACACACACTCTACATTCAGTAACAAGCTGTGTTCCTCCTAAACATTACTAGTCCCTTGGGCCAGCATAAAAAATTTCTTTTTGGTAACATAATGGATTTCTCCCAACCTTTCTTGGCTGATTCTTAGATAGCAGAAGTACAGTTATCATTACAGTCCCAGGAAGAGCTATTTATAGAATGCAACACCCTTCTTTTCTACAGTAATTCTGCTACTATAAATACTATATTCTAGAAGGTTGCCCCAATTTTTTCCTAGCTTGACCATATTCATAGACATGTTAAATGTCTTTCTTGGTTTCTCAAACTAAATCTTTTAGTTTTAAATAAAGGAAAACTCAGTGGTTAGGGAGTAGAATAAGTTTATCCTATCCTTTGTACTCTATCTCTTCCCTTTCTGTTAGAATATAAAATTTAGTGAATCAGAGGAAAATAGAACTAAAATAAACCACTGGAGGTGTCTGGATTACTCGGTTTTGAAGGGAGGTAGAAGGTATATGTACTAAATATATGCACATTTCTATACATGTAAAATGTATGTATAGTCTGCCTGGGGCTCCAGTCATGACCTTGGGGTCCTGGGATGGAGTACCACATTCAGCTCCTTGCTCAGTGGGAGGTCTGCTTCTCCTTCTCCCTCTGCTCCTCCCACTACTTGTGCACTCGCTCTCTCTCTTCCAAATAAATAAATTAAATCTTTTTAAAAAACAAAGTAAAGCACTAAATGAAAACTAATTGTATAGAAGTAAGTTGAACAGGGCTTTGGAAAAAGGTCTGGTCCCTGAAAGATGAAGGTAAAACTAATGTGTCAACTGTGTTTTGGACACCTCTCTCATCTTCTGCCTGGGCACTTGCTAATAATGTACTGCTAGGGACAAGGCATACAGCAGGCAGTTCATAACTACTCTTTTGGGCAGCCAAATACTATGTCTTCTGATGTAATACAAGGAAGTACCAATATCACCTATGACAGTCTGGCCAAAAACGTTTAGTTGGAACATGTTAAGCTTTTGGATTCAATTTACAGTTCTTAGGAAGTATGAGGGATAGAGGATCAAGCTAATATACATAAGCAAGCAATCAGATGAGCCAGAAAGTGGAACAACTGGACGAGACTCTTCACCAAGTTAGTGTCATGCCTCAGCAGCTTGGGCTAGATTAAAAGAGATTTGAAGGACAGAATAATCAGATGCAATGGAAATGGACTGAATTTTCTTTTCTATTTTTAATATTTTATTTATTTATTTGAGAGAGAGAAAGAGCAAGAGCATACAGGGGGTGAGGGGCAGAGGGAAAAGTGTGAGCCAGACGTAGGGCTCAATCCTGGGACTCTGGGATGTGACCTGAGCCAAAGGCAGACACCCAACTGAGTGAGCCACCCAGGCGCCCCAGAAATGAGCTGAATTTTCTTGAAGAAACCAACTGATAAAGACAGTGTGGGATCTGGGAGTTAACGGAGATAAAATTTACTAAAATGGACAGGTAGAGAATGCTGACCAGGAAAAAAAAAACAAAACAGGTTACAAAACAGTATGTACAATATAATCTAATTATAGTTAATAATTACAGAGCTCAGGATTCAGAATATGCACTAATGTGATGAGCTCTGGTTTTTCTTTTTGCTTATCTGCATTTCAGTTTTTTATTTTTTTTTTTTACTGCATATATATTATATCTATAACAATAAGGGGTCATTTAAAAAATGTTGGAAAGTACTTTTTACTCCAATAGGCTAGACTTGGCTCTATTTCATCTTGCTATGATTTCTTATAGTTTATTCACTATATGAAAAAAATACTACCATTCAAAAAGACAGTGTTCAAGTGGTTTAATTGAGAGAGGAATTCAAGGTCATATAATACATTCCTAAGCTAGTTATTCATGGATACTAATGAATGTTGCACAAAATGATGTTAGTAGTGTGCCAATGCTTATACACAACAATTCTGTTTGTACTTCATTCTATATTCCTACGGCTTTACACATTGTTATAGATTTTGTATTCAATAAGCACTTGTTGTTGAGTATATGTAGGAAAAGTTAAATGAGAAGATTTGATCTTTCGTTTCCATAAGCACTACAGTTTGGAGACAAAGTTATGTGTTTCTGTCTTCATTTTCTTTTTTTTAAAGATTTTATTTATTTGTTTGTCAGAGAGAGAGAGAGTACAGGCAGAGGAAAAGGCAGGCTCCCTGCTGAGCAAGGAGCTCAATGTGGGACTCCATCCCAGGACGCTGGGATCATGACCAAGCTGAAGGCAGCCACTTAACCGACTGAGCCACCCAGGCGTCCCTGCTCTCATTTTCATTTTATTCTGGGTACAAGAGAATGACCTAGTTACTGTTTACCGATATTAAAGTAATTATATGCTGGCATTGGTGCTCCTGTTTTCTACTTCTAATAGTTCTACAGAGCAGAAATGACAGTGGCCTTGGAGCTAGCAAACTTGAATTCCAGTCCCAGGTCAGCAACTAAGTAGGTTTGTTTTTCACATATTTAAGGTGAAAAAGCAAGGGTAGAAGAAATCAAGGGTTCCTCGGAGCTCTAAAATTCCATAATCTTAAAACATTGCTTTCTTATATTTTTTCCAGAATGAGATTCTTCATGTCAAAACAAAGAGGCAAACAACAAACCCTCATATATTTTGTGAGGCTTTAGCCAGTAGCCATTTGTATGAATGGCATCCCATAATTTGCATATGATGATTTCATAAAGGTATTAAAACAAGAAATTATTGTTATTTTTTATATTTTCAGAACAAGTAAAACTAATAGGTTGCCTCTAGTTCTACTGATGATCCAGTATATTCCAATATATATTCCAATATATCCAAAGGATAACAGATGCTTTATTATCCATCACAAGGAAATATAATGTAAGTTTGTAATTCAGGTTAGGTAATGTTTGCAAATCTAAGATACCTTTTATTTCCATGGGCTGTGGGGTCAGACTAACTTGGGTTAAATGATAGTTTTGACATTTACTGTTTATTTTCCAAACTTTTTTTTTTAAGATTTATTTATTTATTTGAGAAAGAGAGTGTTTGTGCATATGTGTGCAGGGGAGGGGGAAAGAGAATCCTTAAGCAGACTCCTCTCTGAGCACAGAGTCCAATGTGGGGCTCGATCCCAGGACCCTGAGATCACAACCTGAGTCAAAATTAAGAGTCAGAAGCTTAGCCAACTGAGACACCCAGGTGTGCCCCTCCAAACCTTCTACTGAGTTCCTCATTTTCACTTTTTTATTTTTAATTTATAGGACCATTCTCTGAATATTTTTCCCCCAGTATCATCCTGTTCTTGTTTCATGGTTATTGCCTTCTTCCAGCATTATTCATATTTCCTAAAAGTTGGGGGGTTTTTCTTCTGTTTGTGTGTCCTGCTCCACATTTTGACATTAGAAGCTTCTTTCTGATCTCTGTTAATCCTCAGGTGTCTGCTTTTCTTCCATTGGGTTGTCTTTGTTGTTGAGTGGTAATTGTATTTTAAAACATTCTAGACACTGTACCCTTATCAGATAAATGATTTCCAAATATTTTCTCCCATTCTGTAGATTGCCTTTCCACTTTCTTGGTAGTGTTCTTCCATCCACAAAAGTTTTAAATTTCGACACAGTCCAATTTGCCTTTTTTTTTTTTTTTGTAGCTTTGGGTTTTGGTGTTATAGCTAAGAAATCATTGCTCAATCCAAGATCATGTGGGTTTTCCTGTTTTCTATTTTCTCCTAAGAGTTTTATACTTTCATCAGTTATATTTAGGTATTGATCAATTTTGAGTTAATTTTTTTATATGGTGTGAGGTGAGGTCTAATTGATTTTTTTTACATGTGCATATCCAGTTGTCTCAGCACCATTTTTGAAGGGATTATCCTTTCTCCCATTGAATAGTCTGAAAATCAACTGACCATCACAGTATAGATTTATTTCTGGACTCAGGTCTCTTCCATTGATCTATATGTCTATCTGTATAACAATACTCACTGCCTTGAATACTGTAGATTTGTAGAAAGTTTTAGAATCAGTATGTGTGAGTCTTCCAACTTTTTTCCAAGATTGTTTTGACTTATTTGAGGTCTCTTATAATTCCATATGAATTTTTGCAGAAAAGGTATTGAGTTTTTTTTTTTAAGATTTTATTTATTTATTTGACACGAGAGCACAAGTAGGCAGAGAGGCAGGCAGAGAGAGAGAGGGGGATGCAGGCTCTCCACTGAGCAGAGAGCCCGATAAAGGGCTTGATCCCAGGACCCTGAGATCATGACCCGAGCCAAAGGCAGAGGATTAACCCACTGAGCCATCAGTTGCCCCAGTATTGAGATTTTTTTTGTAATTTTTCATTTTTTATAAACATATATTTTTATCCCCAGAGGTACAGGTCTGTGAATCACCAGGTTTACACACTTCACAGCACTCACCAAAGCACAGACCCTCCCCAATGTCCATAACCCCACCCCCCTTCTCCCAACCCCCCTCCCCCCAGCACCCCTCAGTTTGTTTTGTGAGATTAAGAGTCACTTATGGTTTGTTTCCCTCCCAATCCCATCTTGTTTCATTTACTCTTCTCCTACCCACTTAAGCACCCATGTTTCATCACCACTTCCTCATATCAGGGAGATCATATGATAGTTGTTTTTCTCCACTTGACTTATTTTGCTAAGCATGATACGCTCTAGTTCCATCCATGTTGTCGCAAATGGCAAGAGTTCATTTCTTTTGATGGCTGCATAGTATTCCATTGTGTATATATACCACATCTTCTTGATCCATTCATCTGTTGATGGACTTCTAGGTTCTTTCCATAGTTTGGCTATTGTGGACATTGCTGCTATAAATATTTAAGTGGACATGTCCCTTTGGATCACCACGTTTGTATCTTTAGGGTAAATACCCAGTAGTGCAATTGCTGGGTCATAGGTCAGTTCTATTTTCAACATTTTGAGGAACCTCCATGCTGTTTTCCAGAGTGGTTGCACCAGCTTGCATTCCCACCAACAGTGTAGGAGGGTTCCCCTTTCTCCGCATCCTTGCCAGCATCTGTCATTTCCGGACTTGTTGATTTTAGGCATTCTGACTGGTGTGAGGTGATATCTCATTGTGGTTTTGATTTGTATTTCCCTGATGCCGAGTGATATGGAGCACTTTTTCATGTGTCTGTTGGCCATCTGGATGTCTTCTTTGCAGAAATGTCTGTTCATGTCCTCTGCCCATTTCTTGATTGGACTATTTGTTCTTTGGGTGTTGAGTTTGCTAAGTTCTTTATAGATTTTGGACACTAGTCCTTTATCTGATATTTCGTTTGCAAATATCTTCTCCCATTCTGTCAGTTGTCTTTTGATTTTGTTAACTGTTTCCTTTGCTGTACAAAAGCTTTTGATCTTGATGAAATCCCAATAGTTCATTTTTGCCCTTGCTTCCCTTGCCTTTGGCGATGTTCCTAGGAAGATGTTGCTGCGGCTGAGATCGAAGAGGTTGCTGCCTGTGTTCTCCTCAAGGATTTTGATGGATTCCTTTCTCACATTGAGGTCCTTTATCCATTTTGAGTCTATTTTTGTGTGTGGTGCAAGGAAATGGTCCAATTTCATTTTTCTGCATGTGGCTGTCCAATTTTCCCAACACCATTTATTGAAGAGGCTGTCTTTTTTCCATTGGACATTCTTTCCTGCTTTGTCGAAGATTAGTTGACCATAGAGTTGAGGTTCTATTTCTGGGCTCTCTATTCTGTTCCATTGATCTATGTGTCTGTTTTTGTGCCAGTACCATGCTGTCTTGATGATGACAGCTTTGTAATAGAGCTTAAAGTCCGGAATTGTGATGCCACCAACTTTGGCTTTCTTTTTCAATATTCCTTTGGCTATTCGAGGTCTTTTCTGGTTCCATATAAATTTTAAAATTATTTGTTCCATTTCTTTGAAAAAGATGGATGGTACTTTGATAGGAATTGCATTAAATGTGTAGATTGCTTTAGGTAGCATAGACATTTTCACAATATTTATTCTTCCAATCCAGGAGCATGGAACATTTTTCCATTTCTTTGTGTCTTCCTCAATTTCTTTCATGAGTACTTTATAGTTTTCTGAGTATAGATTCTTAGCCTCTTTGGTTAGGTTTATTCCTAGGTATCTTATGGTTTGGGGTGTAATTGTAAATGGGATTGACTCCTTAATTTCTCTTTCTTCTGTCTTATTGTTGGTGTAGAGAAATGCAACTGATTTCTGTGCATTGATTTTATATCCTGACACTTTACTGAATTCCTGTACAAGTTCTAGAAGTTTTGGAGTGGAGTCTTTTGGGTTTTCCACATATAGTATCATATCATCTGCGAAGAGTGATAATTTAACTTCTTCTTTGCCGATTTGGATGCCTTTAATTTCCTTTTGTTGTCTGATTGCTGAGGCTAGGACTTCTAGTACTATGTTGAATAGCAGTGGTGATAATGGACATCCCTGCCATATTCCTGACCTTAGCGGAAAAGCTTTCAGTTTTTCTCTATTGAGAATGATATTTGCGGTGGGTTTTTCATAGATGGCTTTGATGATATTGAGGTATGTGCCCTCTATCCCTATACTTTGAAGTGTTTTGATCAGGAAGGGATGCTGTACTTTGTCAAATGCTTTTTCAGCATCTATTGATGGTATCATATGGTTCTTGTTGGTATTGAGATTTTTTTTTTTTTCTGCTCAGCAGGGAGCCTGCTTCTCCTCATCTCTCTCTCTGTCTATCTCTCTGCCAATTTGTGATCTCTCTCTGTCAAATAAATAAATAAAATTTTAAGTAAAAAAAAAAGATTTTATTTATTTATTTGACAGAGAGAGATCACAAGCAGGCAGAGAGGCAGGCAGAGAGAGAGGAGGAAGCAGGCTCCCTGCTGAGCAGAGAGCCCGATGCGGGGCCCGATCCCAGGACCCTGGGATCATGACCTGAGCCGAAGGCAGCGGCTTAACCCACTGAGCCACCCAGGTGCCCCGGTATTGAGATTTTTTAAAAGATTTTATTTATTCAAGAGAGAGACAGCTTAAGTCCGGGGGGAGGAGCAGAACCTCAAGCAGACTGCACTAAGTGTGGAGCCCAATGCAGGACTCAATCTCATGACCCTGAGATCCTGACATGAGCTGAAATCAAGAGTCAAGTGCTTAATCCATTGAGCAACCTAGGCACCCCAAGGCAGTTGAGATTTTGGTGGAGACTGTGGTGAATCTGTAGATCACTTTGGGTAGTATTGCTATGTTAACAATATATTTTTTTAAGAATTTATTTATTTATTTGACAGACAGAGATCACAAGTAGGGAGAGAGTCAGGCAGAAAAGGGGAAGCAGGCTCCAAGCTGAGCAGAGAGCCTGATGTGGGGCTTGGTCCCAGTACCCTGGGATCATAACCTGAGCTGAAGGCAGAGGCTTAACCTACTGAGCCACCCAGGCACCCTCCATGTTAACAATATTAATTCCCTAGTCCATAAACATACGAAGTCTTTCTGTTTACTTAGATCTTCTTTAATTTTTTTCAGCATTGGTTTTTAGTTTCAGAGTCTGCATTTGCCCAGTTACCTTCATTCCTAAGTATTTTATTCTTTCTATTGAAAGTGGAGTTGTTTTCTTAGTTTCATTTTTGGATTGTTCATTGCCAGTGTATGGAAAGACAACTTATTTTTGTGGGTTGATCTTGTGTCTTGTAACTTTTCTACATTCATTTATTAGCTTTAATAGTTTTTTTATGGATTCCTTAGGATTTTCTACATATAGGGTCATATCATTTGAGAAAAAGAGATAATTTTACTTCTTCCTTTCCAATTTATTTTCATATATATATTACTTATTTTATATATGATATGATATATTTTTACCTAATTACTGTGGATAAAATTTCCAGTACAATGTTGAATAGAATTGGTGAAAGTGAATGCTCCTGTCTTGTTCCCAACCTTAACAATGCTCTTATTTGAAAGAGAGCAGGGGGAGACTGAAAATCTAATTTGAAGCTTTGGTGCATACCAGGACCTTACTGACTGAAATTCTCCATGGTTGATCTGACTGGGCCAGTTAATTGGGAAATCTTTGATGTTATTACCTTTAGGCTTCTCTCTTGTGCTAAATTCCTTGTCTCCTGCTTTCCAGTTTCCAAAATGGTGTTGTTGTTGTCTCTTCTTTCTCTTTCTTCCTGTCCATTAAAAAAAATCCCTTTGCATTATATTACTGTTGTTTTCCTAGGTGAAAAGTATTTACCATCTTTCCTCAAAACTTCTTTTTTTTTTTTTAAGATTTTATTTATTTATTTGACAGAGAGAGATCACAAGTAGGCAGAGAGGCAGACAGAGAGAGGGGGGGGAAGCAGGCTCCCTGCTGAGCAGAGAGCCCGATGCAGGGCCCAATCCCAAGACCCTGAGATCATGACCTGAACCGAAGGCAGAGGCTTAACCCACTGAGCCACCCAGGCGCCCCTTTCCTCAAAACTTCTGAACTGAAATTAATCGGTATTGTGCCAGTTCTCATGTGCTCTTCCTCACTGAAGCACTTGGGCTTAATTCAGTCCCATAAATAAAACATACTTTTTACTTTTCAGTAGATTTTTAGAGTTTTGAATGGATTGAACTTTCTCTTTAGACATTGGTTTATTTGAGAGAGAGAGAGAGAGAGATTGAGAGAATGAGTGGAAGGAGGGGCAGAGGGAGCAGACTCCCCACTGAGCAGGGAGCCTGATGCGGGGCTCCCTCCCATGACTCTGGATCATGACCTGAGCTGAAGGCAGATGTTTAACCGACTGAGCCACCCAGGCACCCATCTTTGGACCTTCTAATAACCCAGAGATACCACTGACATGACCTACTGGTCCTGACTAGTGTTGTGGGAGACTCTTCCTTTGGAGCACCAGTCATTCAGCAATGTGGAAGGAGTGAGTAACCAGATCATAGGAGCCATCCTGCTCGCTATTTTTGTGGCCTTTTTGCTTATTTGTGCCAACAAATAAACCCTGATTATGAGGGTGCCTGGGTGGCTCAGTTGGTTAAACTTCCAACTCTTGATTTCGGCTCAGGTCTGGATCTCAGGGTCTTAAAATCAAGCTCCATGTTGGGCTTTGCTCTCAGTGAAGAGTCAAACTTCTCCCTCTCCCTTTGCCCCTCCCTGTGCTCCCATGTGCATTCTTTCTCTCTCTGCCTCTTCCTTGCTCTCAAATAAATAAATAAATCTTAAAGAAAAAAAAAAAAACCAACCAACCTTTAATTACAGAAACTTCCTGTGAATTGGCCTTGTATCAGGAAAATGTCCTTCTCATAACCTAGTTAAGCTGTGGCACCGAGAAGTAGCAAGAGGCCCCCAGTAGAGCCATATTTAGATACTTGTCCCCTGCTTGGGTCTGGGAATCGTTGGCTTCACTGGTTTCAGGGCACAGGCTCTGAACCCCAAGTACACCTGAGAATTACTTACAGAACTTGAAAAAGAAGAAAAAGAAGGAGGAGGAAGGGAAAGAGGAGGAAGAAAAGCTTGTCTTCAGTCCTCATTCCAGACTAATTCAGAATATCTGGGGATGGAGTATAGAAAGTGGTATTTTTTAAAGTTCCCTACTTTAAAATAGGTAGTAAACCTGCCCTTTGGTAGGTTCCCTAAAGGGCCTACTAAAACTTCTGGGGCCTCTCCAGCTTGTGAGGGTATGCCCTAGGTAAGGCCCAGCCAAAGGAACCCAGGCCACCTCCCTTCTGGAAATGAAGCAACAAAATCTTTTGAGTTTTACTTTTGAAGAAATTGTTTAAAATATGGAAGTTTCATAAGAACTTAATCCTTGAGTGTGGCAAGGAGAATTATAATACAGCCACCCTGACTTCATGCTTGTGTTCTTTTTTTTTTTTTTCTTCTCAATAGGCTCCACACCCAGTGTGGAGCCCAAAGCAGGACCCGAACTTATGACCTCGAAATCAAGACCTAAGTGAGAACAAGAGCCCAGTACTCAACCAACTGAGCGACCTATGTGCCCCGTGAGTTTATGCTCCATAATAGTTCGTGTAACATCTTCTATCCTCGGTTTCCTTATGTACAAAGAAGAGGATGAACATCTCATAGAGCTCAATAAATAGCAATTCTTCTATTGTTTGGGAAATAAAAATAAAAATAAAATAAGAGGCAAAATAAGAGCTTAAAAATGGCCCTACTGAGGTAAAAGATGCTACAGAAAGGCTGTGCTGGGCATAACGTATATGTTTAGCACTGTGTCCGGCAGGAACTCGTAAGAATGTCTTACCTAACTGTGCTTTGCAAACATTAATGTTCCTACAAATCTCTTTGGGATCACATTAGGCTGCAGATTCTGATTCAGTAGATTAAGTGTAGTCCTGAGAAGTTGCATTTCTAACAAGCTCTAGGTGATGCTAATGCTGCCATTCTAGGGACTACATTCTATTTTTAAAATTCTTTTTTCAAGTTTTATTTATTTGAGAAATAGAGTGAGAGCAAGGGGAGGTATAGAGGGAGAAGGAGAGAAGCAGACTCCACTAAACGTAAAGCCTGACATGGGGCCTGATCCCATGACCCTGAGATCATAACCTGAGCCGAAATCAAGCGTTGGACACTCAACCAGCTGAGCCACCATGACTGCCCCCCCGACCCGCCAACCAGGTACCACACTTTAAAGAGCAAAGTAGAGTGCATATCAGACATGGTGTCTGCTGAAACTGACCTTCCCCTCCCATAGTCCTCTTGACTGCATCCTTGGTGGGCCTCTGATGCAAGGAGTCATCCACAGGCTGGGCTTCAAAATTGAGATGATGGAGTGTAGGGGGGACCATGGTCATTCCTGGGCCACTCAGGCTAGAAATTTTTACCAAAGCCCAGGCCAGGCCCCAAAGGCAGTGCCTGTAGCTCCCAAAGGACCAGAGAATGTCTAGAGCTCCATTCTGTTTGTATCTAAAATACCCCATCTCTTTTTCTTCCCATAGTCTGGATGCATTCATTTGTCATTCATTTATTTTTTTTTAAGATTTTATTTATTTATTTGATAGAGAGTGAGAGAGCATGACAGGGGAGAAGATCAGAGGGAGAAGCAGACTCCTCATGGAGCTGGGAGCCCGATGCGGGACTTGATCCCCCGATTCCGGGATCGTGACCCGAGCTGAAGGCAGTCGGTTAACCAACTGAGCCACCCAGGCGCCCCTGTCATTCATTTAGTCAGTATGTATCTAGCACCTATTTGACTCTAGGCATGATTCTGGGCTGCAGAGGGACAGCAGAGCGCAAAGTAAGGCCCCTGTTCTCAGACGGTTAACATTCTAGGAGACTTCTTCCAACCAAATAGGTGAGCTCAATGAAAGAGGGATCCTACCAAAGAGGTTCCAGGGTCAGTCTGCTGTGTTCTGCTAAATATTTGGAATGTGTTTAAGATAAAGGAACTTGTTACAGAAGAGACTGTAAGCCAAAAAACTGCAAACACATTTCAGAGGGATCAAACAAAATAATATGTGATGTAGTCCTAAGTGTCAGTGTATAACGTATATATGCATTCAGGTTACAAAGAAAATAGAGGCATATGGAGGCATTCTTCAAATTTTCAGAATTGTACTTTAGAGGGCATCTGTCTTTCCTTTTTATTGTTTTGGGTTTTGTTTTGTTTTGTTTTGTTTTTGAAGGGTAGTTGACACACAACATTGCATTAGTTTCAGTTGTCCGACATAGTGACTCAACAAGTCTGTATGTCATGCCGTGCTCACCACAAGTGTAGCTGCCATCTGTCACTACCCAGGGCTATAATAATACCACTGACTATATTCCCTATGCTGTACCTTTCATCCCCATGTAAAGGGCATTTGTCTTTGAACAACCTTATCTTAAACGGATTTGGGATAGGCTACTAGCTCCCACTTTTATGTGCAGCATTTTTCAAGTATTACAGAAGGACATGAAAAACAATCACTGAGAATCTGTGAACTCCTAAGAAACACTTCATCTTTTTCAGTTTAGTAGCAAGTGACAGAACTGCAGTAGGAGCCCCTTAGTCGGTTGATTGTCCAACTCTTGGTTTCGGCTTAGGTCCTGATCTCAGGATTGTGAGAATGAGCCCTGCGGTGGACTCCGTGCTCAGGGGGGAATCTGCTTGAGGTATCTCTCTCTGTCCCTCGGCCCCTCCCCTCTCTCTAAAATAAATAAATAAATAAATAAATAAATATATTTTTTTAAACTGTGAGCATTCTTAATAGTGTTTTATAAAGTAATATTTACTGTGTAAAGTAGGGCAACTGGCAACATTTGGAATTCTGATGTTCCTAACCTGTCCTTGTTTTCTATGGTAGGAAGCAGTGAAGCACAGTGGTTAAGGACATAGGATTTAGAGTCAAACATACTTGGGTTCTGATCCCAGCTGCGCCTCTTGAGAATCATGTGGCTTCAGGAAAGATTACCTCTCTGACTCTCAGTGTCCTCATCTGTAAAATGGGCATAATTATAATACCAGCCTCACAGGATTTATTACAGGGGCTAAATAAAAACAATTTATATATTGGGGAAGGTATGTGATATTATGAGTGCTGTGAACTGTGTAAGACTGATGATTCACAGACTTGTACCCCTGAAACAAATAATACATTATATGTTAATTTAAAAAAACAATTAAAAAAAACAATTTATATGTAATTCAGTATCTACTGACTTTTATGAATCACTGTATTCCTAAAAAGATACTCCCATCTCCTTTCCTCCACAGTGACCCAGCATTACTAGTGAGAACAAATTAAATGGTACTTC
Source organism: Mustela nivalis (assembly GCF_964662115.1). Lineage (NCBI taxonomy): Eukaryota > Metazoa > Chordata > Mammalia > Carnivora > Mustelidae > Mustela > Mustela nivalis. The sequence continues at coordinate 56,943,184 of NC_139027.1, forward strand.
AGTAATGCTCGTCATAGGTATTCCTGGGTGGCTCAGTCAGTTAAGCATCTGTCATGATCCCAGGTCATGAGAGCTCAGGTCATGATGCCAGGGTTCTGCGATAGAGCTCCACATTGGACTCCTTGTTCAACATGGAACCTGCTTTTCCCTCTGCCTGCTGCTACCCCTGCTTGTGTTCTCTCTCTTTCTGACAAATAAATAAATAAAATCTTTAAAAAATTAGTGTCTGTCATGACCTCTTCTCTCATCTTCTTCTCATCTTGTCCACTGCTGCTCTGTAGCCTCATGGTGGTACCCCCTGATTGACACCCCCGAGCTGTTGTCTCTGGATACTTCCAAACTTTGCAGTTCTTAGAGCCCAAAAACAGTGCTGGGGTAGCTAGAAATGAGAGGAAAGGGCATCTCCTCTTCCATCCCTGGTTTTGACAGGTCTCTCAAAGCCTCTTTTGAAGAGTTCCATCAACTTCTGCCTCCAACTCTCTCCCAGTAGTGAACTCCAAACCAGTCCGAGGATCTAGGTAAATGCCAGAATCCCTTCTATCTCCTTCCATTTCCCAGCTCCTTCACTTCAGCTTCTCCCCGTCCCCACACTTCCTCTCCACATTCTCTGTTACAAAATAAAATGCCTCCTGTATGCACACAAACATGCTAGCTCGTACTGTAGGATCAGTGGTGGAGGTAGAGTGTCTACCCTGGCAGTAACCAGACAATAAATGCCCTTTTTTATACATAAGTGTTTGGATATTGATTGTACTTCACCACACATGTATAACTCTCTTTTACAACTTTTAATTTAATCGAGTAGTATAGAATATAATTGTGTACATTATGTACCCTCCTAGAGACAGACATTTGGTATTTTCTGTTACTGACAAAACAAATCAATTCCATGGACACAGTGTCAAGTATTTATTAATAGGATTTTGTGGAATGAAACGAAATAGGGGTGCTGCTTCTACCTTGCTTTTCCAGTAGATGGGAGAAATAATGTTAACTCTCAACTCCTGATCATCTGCATGGCTTTGAGGCTAATGAACAGAGTTCAAGGTTGGGACTCTGAAAAAAAAAAAAAAAAACCAACAAAGTGAGTTCTTTCTTTTGAATTGTCCAAACTAGTTCAGTGAGTCCTATGGGATTGACTTGCTTCAGCAATTAGATTTTAGGGATGACTGAAATGGTTGGCTTAGCCACAAATGCAGCCCAGCTGGACATCTGGAAGTGCATTTGACCAGATTCCAAGGAACAGTGGGTGTGCCCATGGATATTACACTGATGTCACGCCTTTTACCCCAGAGAACAGGATTTTTTGTGAATGAGGTATTATGTTTGCATATTTTTATGTATGTAGAGTATATTCTGATTTGATTTTTTTAAATTATGGCAAAATATACATATAAAATGTACCATTTTATTAATTTTTAAAAAGATTTTATTTATTTATTTATTTGAGAGAGAGAGAAAGAGAATGAATGGGGTGAAGGAGCAGAAGGAGAGGGAGAAGCAGACTCCCCACTGAGCAGTGAGCCCAATACAGGGCTCAATCTCAGGACCCTGGGATCATGACCTGAGCTGAAAGCTGATCCCTAATTGACAGAGGCACCCAGAAACCCCACCATTTTTATCACTTTAAATGTATAGTTTAATGGTATTAAGTACATTGCTGTGCAAGCCATCACCACTATCCCTCTCCAGAACTTTTTTGCCATCTCAAACAGAAACTCTATACCTATTAAAGAAAAACCCCCAATTCCCCACTCCTTCCAGCCCCCTGAAATCACCATCCTACTTTATGTCTCTATGACTTTGACTCTTCCAGGTGTGTCATATAGTGGAACTGTACAATATTTGTCTTTGTGACTGGCTTATTTCACTCAGCATAGTGTCCTCAGGTTCATTCATCTTGTGGCATGTGTCAATATTTCTTTCCTTTTTAAGGTTGAATAATATTCCATTGTATGTCTACACCACATTTTGTTTATCCGTTTTGTCCATCTGCTGATGGGCATCGGGGTTAATCCCACCTTTTGGCCATTATGGATATAGCACAAAACATGCTGCCATGAATATGGGTGGAGGGGAAGCTGAAAGGTATGTTTCAGCTTATCTCAAAGTCCTTTGAAAATAACTTTTGCATTAGAAAATTAAAAAGAATTTAAGTAAATTCCTCAGATAACATAGAGTTATGTGCTCAAGAAAAAAATGAGAGGAAATAGGCTATAAATCTAAGACAAATATAAGAAGTTATTGGAAATGTTAGAAAAATATCAAATGCCACTCTGTGTTTCATGAAGGGTAGAAGAATGAAACCTGTCATTAGGTCTGTGAACCATACAGTTCAAAGATACATGGCTGCTCTTGGTTGCCTAATTGAATAATTCCATTTGCATTCAAAATTCAATCAGAGGAGGGCATGAGGGACATTTTTGATCAAATTACAGAGTTCCCTTAAAGAAAGAATCTTGTGTTTTCTTTTTTATATAAATTTCAGTTCTTGGTTGCAACTGTTGACCTTCAGGTAGAAAATAAATTGAGTTTGATAATATATTTAGAACAAACACATTAAACTGGTTTTCCACTGGAAGACTTGTCCGAGATGTTTGGCAATGTCTGACGCCAGTTTTGGTTGTCACAACTAAGAGAGTGCTAGCGGCTTCTAGCAGGTAGAGGCCAGGATGCTGCTGAACATCCTACAATGCACAGAATAGCCCCCACAGGAAAGTTCTGTGGCCCATAATACCAAGTGTCATTAGTGCCACTGCTGAGAAAGCCAGCACCGAACAGGGTATCTTGAACAATTCCAGTCAACTGATACTTGAAAGCACTTGATCACAATGAATCTCTATTTCCAATTCTCATAAAAAAATGTTATTTTCTTCCTTCCTGCCTCCCCTCCTTTCCTTCTTCCTTCCTTTTTTGTAGGGACATGAAAGAAGCTTATCTACCATCAACTCTCCTCATTCTGGACTTTCATCATTATTTTAAAGTGGTTAGAAATATGAATGGGGGAGTTCAAGTTGGAAGTCAGACAGCTTAGAAGAAATCCTACTACCTCAAAATAGAAAATATTGACTTGTGACCCCAGGCGTGGTTTTTCCTAACCATCCATTTCCTCCTCTCATCAGCAGGCCGGGCCAATCTGCCTCGTGGGCTCTGCTCCCCCGGTACTGGGAGTTCCCTGCTGGTGTCACTTCTGATCGGTTCATGCCTCATTTGGACTAGTTGGTGCCCAAGCCAAATGTTTTATTATCGCCATACAAAGTGGATATAATAACTACACTGCCCACCCAAAAAGACTTGGAAGGATCTTGTACGGCAGCTAAAAATACTTACAAAGAATAACAACAATGTGCATGTAAAGTCTTAGGGAATCAAAGGACATAAGAATACCAAGGATGACAAACCAAAGATCAAAATGTGCACAGCCCCCATCTGGGGGTTCAGTGTGAGGTTATTCTTAATTTGTTTTGCTTTTTAAGCTAAGTCTTTGTTTCTGCTACCATTTAATTTGAGGGAAGCAAAGGCCATTATGGCCTTGAATTTTTATCTCAGCATAGTTCAAATCCTTTTTTGGTCACAGGAGAACAAATTATGACAGAAAAGAAAAAAAAAATCTTCTAAATAATTGGGTCATCATGGCATGGATCCATGTGAGCTCTTCTGGGACAAGATTTAATCACTTTGTAAATTGTGTATGTTGGTTGTGTTATAAATAATAATCCTGTGTGCCTCATTAAGCCCTGAATGCGTGTCCTTGCATGAAACTCATTCTTTTCTTGCCAGCCTGACTAGTTGCATTGTCTTTGGAGTTGTCTTGGAAAACAGGTGCACCTGGCTCAGTTAGGCAGGTGCAAGATGTCTCAAGAGCAGTGCGATTTTATGCTCAACAATTTTGACAACAGGTGCTCTAGATTAACTAGCAGGGCTTTCTCTCTCTCTCTCTCTCTCTCTCTCTCTCTCTCTTTCTCTTTCTCTGTAAATTAACTGGTAGATCAATTAATAAAAATTGCCAGATATGAAAAATAGCTTGACTCCTGAGACTCCAATCTGTCATATTCTATATTTAAGCCTTGAGTTTTACAAAATGGGAGCCTGTCCTAATTTCTTCCACAAAACCCGTTTCCGTTTAGAATATATTTACTTGGAATGAACCAACTTCCTGGAAAGATAAGCCATCGAAGCTGAACAGATTTTACTTTAATGTTAAAGAATGTAACAAGAAATTCCTACATTTCTATGTTTTTTTTTTTTTTTTTTAGTAAGAGACTGATTTCTTGTGAAATTGGGGAAATTGTAGTGCTACTCAAGGTGGGATCCATTGGCTGGGGCCATCAGCAAACTGTTACTCATCTGCCCATAACAACACAGGCACAGAAATCAAGAGTAAGCATCTGGAAGTTTTATAGCAATCTAAGCATAATTATTTTTCTAGTACTTTATTTTCATTTCATTTAGCAAAAATGTCAGTTCATATTAGATTGAAATGAAAAACTCTGGTCCTTCACGGTAGATAGTCTGAGAAGTGCTGTCGTAGGGAATTCTTCCAGCACTATACTCTCTTCTCCAAGGATGATTATCTTCATAAATTTTTCTTAGGCAACAGAATAATACTGTTCTATCCTTAGCTGTACTGCTTCGAGTGTGAAGACACATAATAGCCAGTGTTTTTACCTGCAAATACTAGAGCGTTGATAGAAGATCAATTCCCATTCCTTCTGCCCTTCTAGTCTTCTGAATCCTTTCCCAACACATCCCATTTCCTTCTAGATCTTGTGCAATATCAAAAGTGTGCCCTTGTGAGGCGTTCGTGGTACTTTGGTTGGGCTCCTGCATTTAGAAGGGTGCTCTCTCTGGTGCCTGTACATTCCTCACTCCCATTCCAGGAGTCAGGTTATTATCATTCTTGCATCAGAGACAGGGTTAGGTTAGCTGAGTTGTGAGGCAACTCGTAATAGGATATGCAGTGACCTTCCTTCTTCATAGTCGGTCTTATATTGTGAAGGAAATGGACCTGACAGAGGCAAACCCCCAGGTTTTTATTCTCCAAGTGGCAAGGACCAACATATTAAGTCCTCTCCAGTCTCAGTCTTCTTCCCTCCCTTCCCTGATGCATTTACATTCATGAGGTTGGCAGGTACATTTCCTATCTCTGTTTTGATACTTTCACTATTTTATTTCTTTTAATAAACACTTACATAACACTATACAGTTACCTATTGCTGCATTACAAGTCACCTTAAAACTTACCGGCTCAAAGTAACATCACAATTCTTTTATTTTCTCTCGTGGTTCTAAGGGTTGACTGGGTTCAGCTAGGCAGATCTCTCATAAGGTTGGAGTTGAATGGCGGCTGGGGCTGGAATCATCTCGAAGGGTTCCTCATTCACTGACCTGGAGGCTGATGCTGGCTGCTGGCTGAGACCTGGGGCCATTGGCTGGGACTCATGCATGTGATTCTTCTCGCAGTTTGGGCTTTTTACAGCCTGGTGGTTGGATTCCAGGAGGGATTCTGCCAAGAAGACCAGGTGGAAATTGTAGTACACTTTATGATCTATCTTTAGAAGTCACATGGCATTATTTCCCTGATAGCCATAGGCCCACCCAGATCCAAAAAGAGGGAGTGTAAACCCCCCACCTTACTTCTTGATGGGGGAAATGTAAATGTCACATTGTAGGAAGATCATGTAAGATGAGAAATCTTGTTCTGGCCATCTTGGAAAACACAACCACCCACAGCACTTATTATGTGCCAGGTACTATTATTCTGTTTTTCAAATAGTGCATATCCATTAACAGGATGTGATACTATCATATATGTTTTTAATCTTTTTATAAATGGTAGCATTTATAAATGGAAGCATTTATAAATCTTTTTATAAGTTTTATAAATTGCAACATTTTCATTAAGCTTTTTAGTTTCGAGATCTACCTAGCTGATACATGAGGGCTAATTGTGTGTGTGTGTGTGTGTGTGTGTATAAAGCAATAGAAGTTTATGAAGTGAAGATACAGAATTAGCTCTCGAGAGAGAGGGGTCCCAACAGGGTTGCCCTCTTTTTCTCTTAATTGCTACTTTCTACTGTATTGTAGGAACATGTCACAAGTTGTCTATCCCCTGTATCCATATATCTTCATTTTAAAATTTAAATCATATAGAACATATATGACATCCTTTTTTTTTTAAAGATTTTAAAATTTATTTATTTATTTATTTATCATTTATTTGAGAGAGAGAGGGAGATTGAGAGGGAGAGGGAGGAGCAGACTCCCCACTCAGAGAGCCCAATGTGGGACTCAATCCCAGTACCCTGAGAACATGACCTGAGTCGAAGGCAGACACTTAACCGACTGAGCCACCCAGATGTCCACTTTGTGACACCCTTTAAAAAACTACACTAAATGGCCAGTAGTTTTCCATCCCACCATATACTCTCCCAACACAAAAATTTTAGTGGCTTCGCTCTATCCCTCTATCATGTCAATGGAACATAATCTTTAACTGAACCTTTAGAGTTGAATCTTTAGGTTGTTTGTAATTGTTTTTGCTATTAAAAAGAAATCACCACAACCATTCATATGTATATCTGTATAAATCTTCTATTATGGGGAGCCTGGGTGGCTCAGTGGGTGAAAGCCTCTGCCTTGGCTCAGGTCGTGATTCCAAGGTCCTGGGGTTGAGCCCCACATCAGGCTGTCTGTCCAGTGGGGAGCCTGATTCCTCCTCTCTCTGCCTGCCTCTCTGCCTACTTGTGATCTCTGTCAAATAAAAAAATAAAATATTAAAAAAAATAAATCTTCTATTATTTCATTAGGAAAATTCTTTAAAAGAGGAATGAGCAGGGGCGCCTGGGTGGCTCAGTGGGTTAAAGCCTCTGCCTTCGGCTCAGGTCATGATCCCAGGGTCCTGGGATCGAGCCCCGCATCGGGCTCTCTGCTCAGCAGGGAGCCTGCTTCTCCCTCTCTCTCTCTGCCTGCTTCTTTGCCTACTTCTGATCTCTGTCTGTCAAATTAATAAATAAAATCTTAAAAAAAAAAGAGGAATGAGAAGATGATAGGTATAAACAATTTTGAGGCTTTTAACACATATTGCTAATCTTGGATCCCTTTTGTTTATTTTCACATTAAGACCAATACCAGAAACACTAAGGTGTCCATGCAACTTAAGAAGTAAAACAGTGCCAACAGCTGAATTATCCTGGTCACTCTTCCCATTTCATCCCCCTCCCTCTTTCCAGAGGGCCCTGCTATGCCAAATAATCTCAGGTATTTTTATGTTTATATTAATAAAATCAAACTACATATATAGAAATGCTTTCCATGTATTTATATATTTACATAAATGAAACCATACTATATTTATCATTCTGCAACTTTGATCAACATTGTATTTGTGAGATTTATCTGTATTGATACTTGTAACCCTAGTTCATTCATTCCTGCAGTGTAGTATTCCATTAAATGGCTACACCCTTTGATTTGTTTACTCGTGGTTTGCCCCACATGGTACTATCAGATTTATCAGTTTGATGGGTGTGAATTGGCATCTCACTGGGGGTAGCACATTTTTTTTTTAAGATTTTATTTATTTATTTGACAGAGAGAAATCACAAGTAGATGGAGAGGCAGGCAGAGAGAGAGAGGGAGGGAACAGGCTCCCTGCTGAGCAGAGAGCCCGATGCGGGACTCGATCCTAGGACCCTGAGATCATGACCCGAGTGGAAGGCAGCGGCTTAACCCACTGAGCCACCCAGGCGCCCCGGGGTAGCACATTTTAAAAAGCCTCTGAAAATTGGCCTTAAATCCAGTAAGGAGCGCCCAGGCTGATGACAGTTTGCAAACAGATCACATTAAGAAATAACAGAAGAAAATCAAGTTGCATGATCAGAGAAACAGGAAGACCAGTAAAAGTTATATTGACCATCCTCAAATACAGGAAAAGCAGACATTTAGAAGGGGACTTGATTCATTATTTGTCACTCCAGAGAACAGATATCCCTTGTGACTCCATTTTTCAGACACGGTCAAACAGAAGCGAAAGGCCTGGTTTCAGGAACACGGTGGAGCACTGGCAACCTTGGTGGGGGAGATTCGAGGATGGCCTTTAAGAGTCCAGTGATCCTCCTGGAGATGTTTGCAAGCTGCTGGTAAAAGTTCTGGCTGGTTCTTTGGGAACAGAGTTCTTAGCTTTTTGTCTCAGAGGGGTATGACCTAGATAGGACAGACTGGACTAGGATCCTCCCAGGGCCTATCTAACCAGCTTTGGGGTTTTGTTTTACTAGTAGGAGATGCTGAGTATTTATTGATGGGGATAATAGAAGTGATGGAGAGTAGGGTAGGGGACAGATTGCGGGAAAAGATTATGAACTGGTCAGCTGAAGTAGGAGTAGTTTGAGAGAAAGGATGTCTAAAGGGAACTTCTGGTTGTTTGGCTTAGTCTGCCCATGAAAATGTCAGTAAATGGCACTTTGGGAGTAAGGTCTACCCAATGAGCCTTTTCAGGTTGAACATACATACCCACAATCATAATGTTTCCACTTTGAGGGCTTCTGGGTGGTTACGTTGGTTGGACATCTGACTCCTGATTTGGCTCAGGTTGTGATCTCAAGGTTGTGAGATCGAGCCCCACATCAGACTCCATGCTGAGCATGGAGCCTGCTTATCACTCTCACTCTCTCTCTCAAAAACAAAACAAAACAAAACAAAAATTGTTGCACTTTGTATGGGAGGTTGCAGTATTTGGCCTCCAAGCATCCTTAACTACCCATCACAATAAGATGGTACTGGTTATCCCAGAAATGATTGCATTTTAAAAGATCTGCAGAAAGTAAGCATTGCAAAACCCTAAGGAATGCCTCATTAATCTTAGAATTTCAATCATGGGCTAGGACAGGTAGATGATTAATGTTAGGGAACATTCTGATTCCTCTCAAATTGTACCACTATAGAAAACAGCCTAGAATCATAGAATTTGGGGGGCTAAACTTCATTGCAAAGGTTCAAAACAGAAACATAGAATCCCCTTCCTCATGAATATGGGTTAGAATTAGTACATGACTTCTAATAAATAGAGTATGGGAAAAAAGTAATGATTTTATATTGGAGAAATCTGGCAGATACCACCTTAACCAAATGATCAACTTAACATCACCAGTAATAAGTCATGTTACTATCATGTCCCCCCGATATGAAGAGAAGGGCACATCATTTCTATACTCCTTTTCCACAAAAATCCATAATTGCAGCCTAATCATGAGAAAATATCAGACACCCCAAAATAAAGGGAAATTGTACAAAATATTTCACTCTTCAAAAGTGTCAAGTTCATAAAAAACAGGAAGAGACCAAGAGCTGTCAAGACTGGAGGAAACATGATGAGTAAATGCAACGTGGTGTCCTGAATTAGATCTTAGAACAGGAAATGGATGTAAGTGGCAGAACTGGTAAAATCCAAATAAAATCTGTAGTTTAGTATTGTACCAATGTTAATTTCTGAGTTTTGATAGATGTGCCATGATTATGTACATTGTTAATATTAAGAAAGTCTGGAATCTTTGGATTTTTGATGAATTTAAAATTATTTCAAATAGTTAAAAAATACAGTTTCAATTTAAAAGTACTGAAGCTCAGATATTCAAGATTACAGAACAGGTAAGTTGTTTACCTGAAATTAGAGTGCAGGTATCTAGACCTAGACCCAGAATTATTTATCCTTAAAGCCATCTCCAATAGGCCACCCTAACCCTGTGGCCCATCATTCCTGATCATCTTAGAGCATATATTTATGAATTCAACTTCTCTGGACTTTCTGGGTGGGAACTAAATAAGATTCTTCCAACTACAGTCTTTCCTGCAACACTGCAACCCCATCTTCCCGTTGTCAGAAGCAACCATTTCAAACTTTTTCCCACTCCTCATTCTTGCAACCCAATCACCTTTTTCCTCAATCCCTCAGATGGCCAGATCTACTTCACAGCAAGCACAGAAGCCATCAGAGAACTTCCTCAAGTTCTGATGACCCAACCTACAAACCTACCTACTTCCATTCCCACCTGCCTTTCTCCACCCCCTACCATTTCACCAAAAGAGATATTTGTCATACTGTCTCCAACTGTACCCCTCACCTGTGTCCTGGATTTTCCTCCTATTCCTGCCTCAGGGACCTCTACCTATTAATGAACCTCCCTCCTATCTCTTTAACTTCTCCCTCTCTACTGACATCTTGAGATCTCTTTTCTTATCTTCAATCTAAATACCATATTTCCTCAATACTATAGGCACTCAATACCTTGCCCTTCATAGCCAAATATCCTGAGAAAGTCATCTAACTCATTTCTTTCTTCACCTCCCACTGTGCTATTTTTTCCCCCATTTGATTTCTCTGAGCATTTAGCACTATGAACCATACCACATTCTTCTTCCTTTTTTTTTTTTTTAAGATTTTATTTATTTACTTGACAGAGAGAGAGAGAGAGAGATTCCAAGCAGGCAGAGAGGCAGGCAGAGAGAGAGAGGGAGAGAGAGAGGCAGAAGCAGGCTCCCCGCTGAGCAGAAAGCCCGATGCGGGGCTCGATTCCAGGACCCTGAGATCATGACCTGGGCTGAAGGCAGAGGCTTAACCCACTGAGCCACCCAGGTGCCCTCTTCTTCCTTTTTTAAGTTCACCCATTTAATGTGTACAGTTCAATGGTGTTTAGTATGTGCACAATTTTAAAACATTTTCATCACCTCACAAAGAAACCATGTACCCCTTAACTGTCACTCCCTTTTCACCCCATCGTCCACTACCATCTCTAAGCAACCATTAATCTACCTTCTGTCTCTATGGATTTGCCTGTTCTGAACTTTCATATGAATAAAATCACATAATATGTTGACTTCTGTGTTTGGCTCCCTTCACTTAACATAATGTCTTCAAGGTTCATCCAAGTTACACATGTATCGGTACTTCATTCCTTTTCATGGATGAATAACCTCCCATTATATGGATATACCACAGTTTGTTTATCCATTCATTGGTTGATAGCATTTGGCTTATGTCCACCCTTTTTTTACCATGATTTTTTTTTAAAAGATTTGATTATTTATTTTAGAGAGAGAGGAAAGGAGAAAGCAAGAGTGAGTGTGGGGGAAGGGCAAAAGGAGAGTGAGAGAGAGAGAGAGAGAATATCTCAAATAGACTCCCCACTGAGCACAAAGCTGGACATGGGGCTGGATCTCACAACCCTGAAATCATGACCTGAGCCAAAATCAAGAGTTGGATGATTAACCTACTGGGCCACCCAGGTGCCCTTGAACAAATTTTCTTAATACTAATTGTCCTCCTACCTCTCTAGCTCCTCCTTTTCAATCTTCTTTGTAGACTTCTTTTCCTTTACCTTCCCTTGAATAATGGTCTTCTCCAAGGTTTTATCTTCAGGGATTGTTCCAGTCTCTCTTCCTTTTCACTCCTCCCTGTATTTCTCCTTTACTGTCTGATTAACTACATTCATCCCTCAACCCGCCTCTCAGATAAGCCTCCCAGACTCCCCAAGTAATATCAGCTTTCCCTCTTTCAGAATACTTACCACCATTCTAATAAACAATCCATTGTGTAATTAGTTGTTTAATGTCTACCTCTTCCACTAAACCATAAGCTCGATGACAGCAGGGAACCTGACTGTCTTTTTCATTTCTATACTTCTGAGGCCAAAATAATTATTTGTTGAATAAATGAATGAGTGAGTGCATGAACGGAAAAATAAATGTATGGTTACATGGTATCATCATCCATTTCCATGGTCTTGGTTTTCAGTGTATTGGTGAGAGAAAAATCATGTATTGCCAAGTCTCTATCTCTTTTGATACTCAATAAGAAAATGATATTCAGGGAAAGTCTCTTGTTATAAACAAGTGCCAGAACATCAGAATTCCATGTAGATGTTTGGAAATGTCAAATGTCAACAAATTGGGCACACTATTCAGCTAATGCTTGATCTCGGATGAAGCGTTTACTGCCCACGAAGTGTTGAGAGACAAGTCTCCATGTGTCTCTCTTCTTTTTTCAGGTCTTGTGAGTAGAGGCACCAACAGTCTTTTGTTCTGCACTATCTTTTCTAGGACCGTATAGCCTACAAAGAAGGAGATAGTGTTTTTCTCCAGAGCAGAAGGTAGGTTCGTTTGCTATGCAGTGCAATAAAGATAATGTCTCCCTCTGGAGCAAAGGTTGAGCAGTGGGTTTGCATCCTGTCCATTATACAAAACTGAGGTTTCCTAATCTTGGGGTTCTTCTCCTGGAATGTGATTAGCTGGTACCACCTGGCCCTCCTTCTGTCACCTGTAGAAACTGGAGTTGGGGAATTAAGGCCAGAAAAATAATCGTTCTCTATTTCTATTGCTATGAGTAATAAACTGCTCTTTCCATCACTATCCCAGATTTGCCTCTGGTTAGCATTCACAAAACTGTGGCAGACTAACTTGTTAGCTTGCAATTGGGAAAAAGATCTCAAATCCTTCATGGTTCTTGACACAAAGCAGTGATTTATAGACATTCATATTAATTATTTGGTATCAGGTGGCAAATGTTTTAAACCTTTTACAACCCAGTATAGCTGATTATCACTTACATATGGGTGCTTTACAGTATTTTAGTTAGGACTTAGAAAATTGATTGAGAGGGCGCCTGGGTGGCTCAGTGGGTTAAGTCTCTGCCTTTGGCTCAGATCATGATCTCAAGGTGCTGGAATTGAGTCCCGCATCGGGCTCTCTGCTCAGCAGGGGGCCTGCTTCCCTTCCTCTCTGCCTGCCTCTCTGCCTACTTGTGATCTCTCTCTATCAAATAAATAAATTTTTTAAAAATCTTTAAAAAAAGAGAAAATTGATTAATGTATAACCGGTTATACTTTTCTCCCTTTAAATTACACAAAATAGGCTTCCCGTTTGGGTTTGCACACAGAGTTTCTACTTTTCAGAAGAGTTTTTTTTTTTTTTTGCTATTGCATGGGGGATGCCTGTGCATTTGTCCATACTTATTAGTATGTAGTTTTGAAAGTGCCTTCACATACTCTCTTCTGTGTGAGTTTAGCATTGCTAAGCACTACCTCAAAGACAAGAGTCATGCTTGTTACTCTTTTGTATCCTTCTCCTCCTTGTAAGGTTTAGTACACGCTTCTGGTCCAAATATTCTCATCATTCCAACATGGTAGATTATTCTTTCCAGACATTGCTGCCACATCTCCCACCTCTCCCGCATTGCTCTTGTGCCAAGTTAACTTGTCACTCCTTCATCAAGATGTGGCATCAATTTCGGCATCCCCTTGAATCTGAGAAGGCCCTGTGACTGCTCTAATAGAATATGGCAGAAGTAACACAGAAGTCCCAGCTTAGTCCCCGACTGACCCAGCAGCTTCTGCTCCTGCTTCTTGGGATCCTTGTTCTTTGACTGCTTCCTGTCATGACTCAGCCTTCATGTTGAGAGAAGCGGGGGCCACGTGGAGAAAACATATGCAGGTGTTCTGGGTGACAGCCTCAGCTGTGCTCCTGACCAACATTTAGCATTCGTTGCCAGCCAGGTAAGTGAGCTATCTCGACTGTCTCCCCTAGTTGACCCTTCAGACTGCAACTGCATGAGAGACATCACACAAAAACTGCTGAGTTGAACCCAGTCAACCCATGGCAGATAATAACAAATTGTTGTACACAGCCATAGAGAACCAGAGCAAAGAGGCCTCTGAATAAAGAATTTCGTTTGACCAGGTGGTTCTAAACCCATCTCCAACTGCTTAGAATCCTTAAAAACAGAAAGCAACTTTCACTCAAGATTTAGTGTGGCAGCTTGTACCCCATAGACATTACTGAAGTATTCTTATGAATTAATGAATGATTGTATTTAAAATAAAAATCACTACAAAGCAGAGGTCTTAATCCCAGGACTTTTTAAAAAAGATGTTGATTTGCCCACTTATAAATTAAACACTTGGGGGAAAAAAACCAAAAACAAAACTCTTCTTCCTTAATTTAAATTTATTTGGCCTCCTGGGCATGGCCAAATCTCCAGACCAGAATCAAGTTAACCTGTTTGATCACAAGTCTAAGCACAAGTAGGAGGATTCTAGAACTGGTTTTGCTGTTGTTGGGCAACGATTTGAATCTTATGTTGTTATGACTATCATGGAGGCTCATTCATCACTCTTTTTAAAACTTTGATAATGTTAGATTTTTGGCTCTCGGGATACTGTCTTCAGATCTCAGAGCATTAAGTGTGTTTTTGTTTTGGGGTTTTTTTTGGGGGGTGGTTTGTCTCAAAAATAAAAAGTCACTCAGAAGCGTAACAGAGGACAGCAATCTCTTGCCCACTCCCAGTCAACTGGCCTAAACTGTGTGCCTCTTTCCTCTCATTCCTGTGCTCCAGCCTTGCTAATCTTTTATACTACATATTCCTCCCTGCCACAGGAACTTTGCACATGCTATCTTAGCTCCTACACCCCTTCCTCTCCATTTCTTCATCTTGCTGAATTCATCATTTTTGCTTCAATTCAACCATGAGTTCCTCAAAGATGCTTTTTCTGACCTCTGCAGAGTAGTTGAGGTGCCCCACTTACATGCTTCCATTGTACCCTATATTTATCCATCAAAACATATTTTGCAATTATAATTACATATTTTTAGTTGTGTAATTACTTTATTTCTTTGAAGTGGTGTATTTTCACATGTTGATGGCACCATCTAAGTAGCACAATGTCTACATCAACATGACTTCACCATTCCAGGCAACTCTTTATCAGGAAGGTAGACGTTACAAATGACTTTACTGTTGATTCCAGGACCTGCCTGAAAGACACATCTGCTCTTCAAATAAAGCATCAAATAACAATTTTTATTTCAAGACTCTCTGAGCTCCTTGCCTCAATTGCTGTGTCTATCAACCCTAAACTATTATATCGTGATCCTTATCCAATGCTAACCAAGACTTCCCTCTCCCCTCAGTGAAAGACCCACTTTAAACCAGACTTTTGAAGTTCAAAAATAGCCCAATTTTGTCCTTAACTTCCTTTGAGATGCTACAGAGGCTATCTAGATAATGCTTTCCCTTCCATAGGTAAACAATGAACTGAGTTTTGTCTTATCAACACATTGCTTTAGTGATATTTTTGGAAGGAATGTGTGATGGCGACATCAAATCAATATGTGTATTTAGTATGGTAGCACATTTTTGCCTCCTGAAAAGCTGTTATTAAGTCCATGATGGAAAACAATGATGTCTTAGATTTGAAGAAATGTAGTAGTTAACAGCTATATCACTTATGAGAATTTACATTTTTCATAAGGGCATAGACCCACTCAATTTTTCTCATTGGTTTATCTCCATGTCAGAACAAAACAGGTGCTTAATTACATAATTGTTGAATGAATGAGTGGATCAATGAGTAGATGACAGACCAAGATAGATGGATTGCCCAGCCAAGTTATGTAATACTGCCATTAGGTGAAATAGAAATTGTCCACAAGGTTGCCATTGTTTTAGAAGTGAATTAAAATGAGTTCCTAGCAGCATATAATAGTGTTGGTATGGCTTGACTAATTGAAGAGTGAAGGGTAGCAGAATATGCCCCGCTAAAATATGCCACTTTGACATAAGGATGATTTATTATTTTGTGGACTCCTTATAGTCACAGGTGTTACACTCCTCTGTGATGGTTCTGAGACCTACTTAGGGAATCTTTTTTTTTTTTTTTTCTTTTAAAGAGACAGCTGGGGAATTTTTTATCTGATTTTATTTGATGCATCTATGGCCTTGCCCTGCCATTTACTGAACACTGTGATGACCTTGGCAGTACTCTGCCTTCAAGAATATTCCAAACTGGGGACAACTCCATGGGAAGTAGAAGTCGGGGAACCAGGTGTTCAGACAGAGGTTCTTTTCAGCATATTGAGGATCTGGAGTTTGATATCTATGGTAGGCATAGCATACTTCAGCCAATCCTTTCCTTTGCCATTTTTTCCCACTGACCATGCCTAGATGGACAGGAATTTCTTATGTATTACACTTTAACACATTGTTCTTCTTTCTGGGAAGATGGGCTGAAATTTATTTTTGGCTGAGAATATAGGGAAAAGGTTTAAGTAATCCTAGATCTTACTAATATGGCAATTCTTTCCTGAGGATCCAATCAATGAATATGTTGGATGTTTATTAGGTATAAGGCACTGTGCTAAGTACGGGAGGGATATAGAATTGATAAGGTGTGGTCCCTGCCCTCAAGGAGCTCATAGTCTAGCTAGAAAACTAAAACATATCCACAAAAAATTTTAACAAATAGTATGTAGTGCTGATAGAACTCTCTGCAGTGAAGGAAATCTTCTTTAATGTCCATTGTTGAGCCCTTGAAATACAGGTAGTGCAACTGAGGAACTAAACTGAATTTTTAACTTAATTTTAACTTATTTAAATAGCCACATGTGGACCAAGGCTTCTGAACTGGACAGCTTCATGTGAGGCATTACATAAGCACTAACAAAACGGCTGAGGTAGATAAGAGAGGACAAAGAGCATCCACTTCAGGTTGATGTAGATGGGGAAGGCTTCCAGAAAGGGGCGTGATTATAATGTTCTGAGAGGAGAATATGTGGAGGATAGCACTAGCTTCTGGGAACTTTCAGAGAACACTGTTGAGGGTACCAGAGAGTATCTATTGAACAGAGTAGAGTCTTATCTTGGGTTTCATTAATCTGTTGTGTTAAAAAGATGGCTGGATTTGATGAGGCAATTATCTCTCTTTAGTGCTCTGACACTTCCTCTCCAGGGGTCTGAGCAAATACTCTTACTGGCAATGGGAAGAGCACTAGACTGGGAGTCAGGAGACATAAGTTCTATTCTTACTGTGTCATTAACTCACACACAGGCTTAGTTAGGGTTTTGTTGTTGTTGCTGTTGTTTTGTTTTGTTTTGTCTAAAAAGGATCAAGGGTTCTTTAGCAAATATTCTTGAAGGTTGTTGCTGAGTGAAGTTTATTCTTCTTACCGCTTTAAAAAATGTCTAGTTTTGTCTTTCTTTCTTTCTTTTTATTTTTTAAAAGATTTTATTTATTTATTTGACAGAGAGAGAGAGAGTGAGAGAGGGAACACAAGCAGGGGGAGTGGGAGAGGGAGAAGCATGCTTCCTGTAGAGCAAGGAACCCAACACCTGGCTCAATCCCAGGACCCTGGGATCATGACCTGAGCCAAAGGCAGATGCTTAATGACTGAGCCACCCAGGTGCCCCATCTTTCTTTCTTTCTTTCTTTTTTTTAAGTGTATATGCTACTCAGTGCTCGTGATGATAAGTGTAGTCTTTAATCCCCATCACCTATTTTACCCACACCCCCACCCACCTCCCCTCTGGTAGCTGTTTGTTTGTTCTCTAGAGTTAAGAGTCTGTTTGTTTCGATCTCTCTATCGTCCCCTTGCTCATTTGTTTTGTTTTTTTGAATTTTCATATATGAGTGAAATCATATGGTATTTGTCTTTCTCTGACCGACTTATTTTGCTTAGCATTATACTCTCTAGTTCCATTCATGTTGTTGCAAATGGCAAGATTTCATTCTTTTTTATGGCTGAATAATATTCCATTGTATATTTATTCCACCTCTTCTTTATCCATTCATCTGTCAGTGAACACTTGGGTTGTTTCCATAGTTTGACTATTGTAAATAATGCTGCAATAAATATAGGGGTGCATGTATCGCTTTGAATTAGTGTTTCTGTATTTTTAGGGTAAGAACCCAGTAGTGGAATTACCAAATAATATGGTAGTTCTATTTTTACTTGAGGGCTCTCCATACTGTTTTCCACAGTGACTGCACCAGTTTTCTATCTCACAAACAGTGTAAGAGGGTTCCATTTTCTCCACATTCTTGCCAATATTTACTGTTTCTTGTCTTTTTTATTTTAGCCATTCTGACAGGTGTGAGGTGGTATCTCACTGTGGTTTTGATTTGCATTTCCCTGGTGATGAGTGATGATGAGCATCTTATCACATGTCTGTGGTCATCTGGAGAAATATCTATTCTTGTCTTCTATCTGTTCTTAAATTGGATTATTTGTTTCCTGGGTGTTGAGCTGTATTAGTTCTTTATATATTTTGGATACTAACACTTTATCGGATATATCATTTGCAAATATCTTCTCCCATTCAGTACATTGTTTACTAGTTTTGTTGATTGCTTCCCTTACTGTGGAGAAGCTTTTCATGTTGATGTAGTCCCAAAAGTTTATTTTTGCTTTTGCTTCCCTTGCCTCAGGAGACATAACCAGAAAAATGTTGCTTATAGCTAATGTTAGAGAAATGACTGCCTGTGCCCTCTTCTTGGGTTTTTATAGTTTCAGTTCCCACATTTAGGTCCTTAATCCATTTGAGATTATTTTTGTGTATGGTGAAAGAGAAATGTCCAGTTCCATTTTTTTTTTTTTTGCAAGTGGCTGTCCAGTTTTCCCAACACCATTTTTAAAGAGACTGTTTTCTTCCCATTATATATTCATTGTTGAAGATTAATTGACTGTGTAATTGTGGGTTTATTTCTGGGTTTTCTATTCTGTTCCATTGATCTATGTTATTTTTTGTGCCAGTACCATACTGTTTTAATTACTATTGCTTTGTGGGACATCTTGCTGGCTCAGTCAGAACAGTATGCAACTGTAGTTGTGTGTTTGAGCCCTATGCTGAGTATAGAGATTACTTAAAAATAAAGTCTTTAAGAAATTTACTACTGCTTTGGAATATAACTTGAAGTCTGAAATTTGCCTTTGCCTTTCTTTTTCAAGACTGCCTTGGCTATTTGGGGTCTTTTGTGGTTTCATACAAATTTAAGACTGCTTTGGTTATGTGAAAAATGCTGCTGGTATTTTGATAGGGATTGCATTAAATCTGAAGATAGCTTTGGGTAGGATAGACATTTTAACAATATTTGTTCTTTCAACCCATGAACATGGAATGTCTTTACATTTCTTTGTGTTATCTTGAATTTCATTCATCAGTGTTTTATGGTTTTCGGAGTATAAATCTTTCACTTCTTTGTTAGGTTTATTCGTAGATATTTTACTGTTTTTCCTGCAATTGTAAATGGGATTATTTTCTTAATTTCACCTTCTGCTGCTTCATTATTGGTGTATATGAATGGAGCAGATTTCTGTAGATTGATTTTGGATCCTGCAACTTTACTGAATTCATTTCTTAGTTCTAGTAATTTTTTGGTGGAGTCTTTAGGGTTTTCTGAATTTGTCTTCGACAGTTTTCTCTGTGTGTGTTTGTGTGTGTGTGTGTGTGTGTGTGTGTGCGTGCTGTTTCAGAAAGAGGACAATTTCTGGTCTTTCTAGTACTTCTACACCAGGGCAGCTTTAACTCTGCCCTCAAAATGCACAGTCTTCCACCTGTACCTCTCTCCAAGGCCTTTCTCTTCTGTTCTCTGACTTTAACTGGGGTCTTGGTTTCCATGCTGATGGGTAAACTGGATGTTTCTGGGTCACTTTTAGCACCCCCCTTCTACCCTCCACACCTTCAGGTTCTACACCTTGCTCTCTGGAATCTTCCTTCCTTTCCATTCTGGATGCAACTACTCTATGTCAGGACATCGGCCTCTTGCCTTAGTGAATCTAATTACCTTTTAACTAATCTTCCTATCTCCAGTCACCAGAGAACTCCAAAGTGCTTCTTTTAAAACACTGACATACATACATAAATACATACATACATACACACATACAAACAAACAAACAAACATAAAACACTGGGCTGATCACTTTCCTTCTCAGAACTTTTCTTGGCTCTCCCCATGACCTACTGAACAAAGCTGAAACTCCTTAGAAGGCATTTGGGGTCCCCCTTACCTTACCTTAACCTAAATATCTCCCACCTTATCTACCATGGAACCTGTGATCTCTGTTCCTTAAATACATGTGTATCCACACTTCTAGGGTTATGCTTACATTGTTTTATCATTCTGGGATGTAAGGCTCCCTTTTCCCCGTTTCTGCCAATGACCAATATTTTACTTTTTTCAAGGCCTAATTCAAATATCACCTCCTTCATGAAAGCATGCCTAATAGGGTTTTTTTTTAAATTTCTTTTCAGTATTAGAGCATTCATTGTTTATGCACCACACCCAGTGTCTGCCTTCCATTGTACCCACCACCAGGCTCACACAACCCCCTACCCAACTCCCCTCCAAAACCCTCAGTTTGTTTCTTAGAGTCCACAGTTTCTCATGGTTTGTCTCCCACTCCAGTTTCCACCAACTCACTTCTCTTCTCCATCTCCGCATGTCCTCCATGTTATTCCTTATGCTCCACAAGTAAGCGAAACCATGTGATAATTGACTTGCTCTTCTTGACTTATTTCACTGAGCATAAGCTCTTCCAGTCCCAACCATGTTGATACAAAAGTTGGGTATTCATCCTTTCTGATGGAGGCATAATACTCCATAGTATATACGGACCATATCTTCTTTATCCATTTGTCCATTGAAGGGCATCTTGGTTCTTTCCACAGTTTGGCAACTGTGGCCATTGCTGCTATGAATATTGGGGTACAGCTGGTCCTTCTTTTCACTACATCTGTATCTTTGGGGTAAATATCCAATAGTAAAATTGCAGGGTCATAGAGAATCTCTATTTTTAATTTCTTAAGGAATCTCCACAGTTTTCCAAAGTGGCTACACCAACTTGTATTCCCACCAATAGTGTAAGAGAGTCCCCCTTTCTCCACAGCCTCTCCAACATTCCCAATAGTTTGAATTAGAATTGTTTCCTTCCTCTATATCAGCTCATATCTTTTTTTTTGAAAGTCAGGTTTATAATTGAGGTATAATAAATATACAGCAAAATTCACCCCTTTCAGGTATATAGTTCTGTGAGTTTTGATAAGCAAAATATGTAGTTGAGTAACTAGCCATCACCACAATGAAGCTATACAATATTTTAGAGAAACCAAAAAGTTCCACTGTGTCACTTTGTAGACAATTCCCTCTTCCCATTCCTAGTTCCTGGCAAACACTGACCTGATTTCTGTCCCTATACACTTCATATCATTTAAATGTATTTTTTGCATTTTCCCCTACAGGCCTTGCAGACAGAGAGATGTAATCACTCACCTTTGTATTGTTCATGGTTCTAAGTACAAGTTCCAGACACACTTATTACATACCCAGTCATAAATATTTGATAAATGAAAAAAGGAAGAATGGCAGACCAGAAGAAAGGAAAGAAGAAAAAAGAAATGAAGAAAAGAATGAGCCAAAGAATAAGTGGACAAATAGTCCTAGGAAAATTCTGATTCAGCGATGGGGCAGCCAACAGAAAAATGCTAGTTTAATAAATTATTCTGAGTTATTAATCTGAACTACAAAAGCAGTCATTCTTAAACACCTAAACATAAAATATATTGAAGTTTGAATCAGCAAAACTGACAAACTCGGTTTGGGGAGGAAATTTTTTTTTTTTTTAAGATTTTATTTATTTATTTGACAGAGACGACAAGCAGGCAGCGAGGCAGGCAGAGAGAGAGGGGGGAAGCAGGCTCCCTGCTGAGCAGAGAGCCCCATGCAGGGCTGGCTGAGCCACTCAGGCACCCCTTGGGGAGGAAATCTTAATGTGAATGACATAAGTTGTACTAGCAGGTAGGAAAGGACCATCCACCACTCCCAGGCTAAGCTGCCTCTGATCTCCTCACATATCACACCACCATTACCAAGATCTGAAATGTTCTGTTCTTGGTACATAGCACATGCATTTAAACTCCAGGGGAGTTAGGGGAAGGAGAAAGGTAATGTTAAGTGCCCCAAAGTTATGGTGTTTTATGCTTTGTACTGTTTTATTTAATTCTTACAAATACTCTCTCAATGAAGTTAAAAGTAATTAGGAGGTAACTCTTTATTGGGAAAGGAAATAGATAATTAAAGGAGGTTTAGTGGGTACTTCCTAAGGGGAGACACAAGTTAACAAACCATTTTTTATTTCAGGTTAAGTTCTTTGGAGATTCTGAGTTTTTCTTCTGTGAAATCACAGTAAGCAAGAAGGGATAAGAGTCCAGAGTAATAATTTTTTTGGGGGGGATGTCTGTCATTGATCCATTCAGGGTACTTCTGGTGTGGTGACCGTATTCATTTCAGAAGCCAGTATCATGTGAAAGAATGCTAGTGTGCTGTTTGATGAGGTTGTCAGCAAAGGCACATGATGGCATTTGGGGTTTAAGGAGTATAGTTACTAAGTGGGTAATAATAACTGCTTTCTTTCTATATTATAGTGTCACGAGAATTTAAAGTGATTTTGCAATCACTCTTGGGAGATAATTTCTTGGTTCTTAGGAGAAGTTGGAAGATAAACTTTGGACAATGTATTATACTATGCCCTTTGCAATTAAATAACCCAAGATAATATGTTAACGTTTAGTGGAGATTTAAATTCCTGAGCTGATTAAAGAGAGTTAACACTATTTGGTTTTATAAATGTTATTACTCCCGGAGTTTCTAGGCACTAGGTAGTGATGAATAGCTTCTTTCCCTCGCTTATTACTTTTCAATCTTGCAGAACAGCTCAGCATTAAGTAACTAAAATTACAGTTCAAATTGAGGCCTGGGACCAGGGCAAGATGATCTTAAATTTCTGGCTGACTTCGCGCTTCATCGCTTCCCCGAAAAGTGGAGCCATTGAAAACTGTGGGTTCATGATGGAAGTGCTTTTTCAGGAAGAGAAATCTGGCTATGTGTGCAAAGGGTCTGGGGCAGAGAAGAGAGGCAGCCTCCATTTGGAGGCTCCTGTAATATCGAGGCTGAGGTCATCAGAGCCGCGTGGGAAAGGGAATGGTAAAAAATGAAAACAGAAATTGGTAGTGTGGTCTGTGGCTAACACTGGACGATGACCAGATCCAGTGAGGTTGGGTGAGTAAGGAAGAGAACTGAAAGAACAGCTTCATGTTCTCCAGAGACCTGAAGTTCTCTAGAGGCCCCTCGACTCCTCTTACGTCCTTAGTCCTTATCGCCGACGTCCTGGGATCCGCAGGAAAGCTCAAGCTTCAGGCTGGCTCACAGGCGGAAGGACCCGCCGGGCGTACACTCCGACCGACCTTCTTTCCCCGCCTCTGCTATCAGGCTGTCCCTTGATTTCTACCCATCTCTTCTCACCCTTCGGAGTCCCCAGATCACCCCCCGCCCCATCCTCAGTTCGTGGCCGACACCGCCCTCTCTCCCCCACTCCCCCTCCTCCCCCTCTTGGGGCGCTGACTCGCCCGGCTGCCACGTCTCACTGATGACATCACCAGGGCCGCTCGGTCTTAGCCAATCCGCTAGGGGGAGTCCGAGCGAAGTCCTAGCCAGCGAGTCAGCGGGGCGGGGAGCAGGGAGGGGCAAGAGGGGGAGGTGAGAGAGTGGGGAATGGGGCGGGCGACAAGCTCTCAAATACGCATGCACCAGGAGCGCGGGGTTTCGCGGGAAGTTGAGTCCTGGCTGCCGCGCCGCACCGTAGGTCTTCAGCGCCCACTGGGTGTTCGAACTCTCTTTCCCGGCGTGCCGCGCGGTGAGGCCGCCCTCTGCGCTGTGTAAAGACCCCTTGGTTTAAGGCTTTCCTATTTCCTGGTTCGCCGGCGGCCATTTTGGGTGGAAGCGATAGCTGAGTGGCGGCGGCTGCTGATTGTGTTCTAAGGGGACGGAGTGGGGAAAGACGTTTGCTCTCCCGGAACAGCCTGTATCATTCCTCTCCCTCGATTACCCGTGGCGTGAAGAGTCAGGGCGGAGGCTGCAGCAGCAAGGGCGGCGGTGGCGGCGGCGGCAGCTGCAGTGACATGTCCAGCATGAATCCCGAATAGTGAGTGCAGGAGAGCACCGGTCGGCTGGGTCCGTGGGCCAGCTTGGAAAAGCTAAAGGGGGGAGAGGAGGGCTAAGGCAGGGGTGGGAGCCTCGGCTGCGGTAAGGTGAGGGTCGTAGGGCAGGAGATGCTGGCGGCCGGGAGCCGGGCCCCATTGTCTGACGGAGAAGGGGCGGCCGGGGGGAGGGGAGGGGTCGGACCGGAGGGGTGAGCCGCCCGGGCCTGGACGGGTCAGGTTGAAAGCCTTGAGTGCCGGACCGGTGCGGAGGAGCAGTCTTTCGAGGGTGTTGGGGCGTTTGGGAGTCGGTGGTGGGGCGGTGGGAAGGGGTAGCTTCACGCGGAGGCAGTGACTTTTGAAGGAAGACTTGTTTTTAAGGGGAGAGGCTAG
The DNA here is from genome assembly GCF_964662115.1 of Mustela nivalis. Lineage (NCBI taxonomy): Eukaryota > Metazoa > Chordata > Mammalia > Carnivora > Mustelidae > Mustela > Mustela nivalis. The sequence continues at coordinate 56,967,374 of NC_139027.1, forward strand.
GGTGGGAGAGCTCTCCTAGAGGGCACTGTCAGACCCTGCGCCCGCACTCTGCGGAGCTGTCAGAATCGTCAGGGTGGAAACCAGCTTTACTTGTAAATCTTGAGCTTGTTGGCTCTATTCTTTCACCCTGCCGGCCAGGTTGCATGTAATATGGATGCGTTTCAGAACTGCGTGGGATTGGGGGGAATGAGTAGATGGTGAGAAGAGATTTTAAATTTTTAGTGTTTTTTAAGTTATTTCCTGGAGCTCTTCAAGAACTCAGGGGGCCCATTGCCTTCCTGAAAACCTGGACATTTGTGAGAATTTTTTTTTAGAGGACACTGAAGTCATTTTGTCTTCTGTAGGTCGAGAAATAACAACTAAGACTTAGGAACATTTTTCTGATATTATCAGATTAAAGGACGACTGCTGTTAAGTTGGAAGAGAAACGAATGGGCTCTGTCATCTGTAGGTTTTGGGTTACCTGCTTGAATGCTCAAAGATAGGGAGTGAGGTTCCATGACGTGTCATGAAAAGTTAATGCATTTCTTTTTCTTGCTTACTCAAGAAGTCACCACAGCATATGTGACACACCTGACACCTTTCCTGGGAATTGGTGTTCACTTTCCTTGGGAAGACTTCGTGGGGGTCTCCTTAATGGCCCTTTAAAATCTCCTTCAGTTTAGTATATAAATTAATGAGTAATTGGAGATTTGATTAGTATGCTTCTTCAGTATCGGAAGGCTTTGGGGGGAAAGAGGGAATACTTATTTTTAAAGTAAAAATCGGTATTTTAAAAGCTGAGTATATTTGCTCCTTTGGTCAGTTACTGCTAAACATTTCCCCTAAAAGGTCCACCCATCAGTTTAGCTGACTGTCATGTGTGTGTCACATGGCTCTTGCAAAATGCATTCTAACTTCAAGTTTTGTAATACCGTGGTTTGATGCCGAAATGTCCCCCTTTGCACTGAACAGATGCCACTGTATTTCATTAAAATTTTATATACTTTAAGAAGTTGAGTGTTCTCATAGTGCCATATTTGCTATGCTGGCTGTTTTTAATTTATCAAGGACTCCGAGGACAGAGTTGGTTTTGCACGGTTAGGGAGATCAGGGAGGTCCCTAATTTGGTGGTTTTCCTGGCAGCAATAAAGTACATGGATTTGCAGACTTGTAAACCTCCTCTTTTCAGGGAGTTTCTTATATTTGCTACATATACTACTATGAATAGATCTTTAGGATTAGTTGAATAGAATCATGACAAATTAGCCTCTGAATTTGTTTCTCCTTTTGTAAAATAGGATAGTAGGAGTTGTTACTCCTATCAGGGTAGTTGTGAAATTCTAGTATAGGTAAAAGAAAACATAAGAGCACTCTAAGTGGTATACATCGTTATCATGTATGACATTCCTATAGTGCTAGGATTTAGGAATATGATCCTTACCCTCAAGGAGTTTAAAATGGGCTATAGAAAATAGATAGTTATATATGTCAGATACCAGTAGATCTAGTTTTTTTCCACATGTGCAGGATAGATAGGAGCAACAAGATTTCAGAGGAGGATGGAGGATTGTGGTTGGCTAGTTGGATTCAGGAAAAATGTATAGAAAAGAGACTTCTGAGGGAATTATTAGCAATAGGTTTAGAGAAGTCAGTAGGGAAATGAGGAGGATTTTTCAAGGGGGAGGAAGGAAGACTTGTTAATAAATGGCAGTGATAGCAGTTTTTAAGTAAAACCGTGCCAAACCATCGGTCAGATTAATGACCTTAACAGAACCAAACCCAGAAATCATTTTTATACTTGTTCTGCCATTGACTTAGCCAGTACCAGGCCTACTATATTTCTATTCTAGACTGTATCTATAAAATAGGAGTTTGGAAAAACCTTTGGAAGAGCATTACTGAAAATTATTTGGAGGAAAGGTGCTGGATATTTTATTGGAGAAGGTCACAAGGGCAACCAGCAGGCAGATTTTTAACAAGGTGACCTCAGCAGTTTTTTCATTCTGTCTTTAATGAAGTTTGTTAACCATCATAAAAGTAATTAGTGAAAAATTGGAAAATAGAAAAAAGAAGGAAAGAAATTCTTAGAGTTTTATCACCGAATACAGGTCTATTTACTTTAATACCTTGTTCTGAACTTTAAAATCTTAAATTTTTCTTAAATTGAAACTTTTAATGGGTGAGTGCCTTTCATGATTCTATGATGTGTCTTAATACCTACCATTTATAGCTATGTGTATGTTGGGTATATTATATATTATAATACATGTGTGTTACAGCACACGCTTATATGCTAATGTGAAGGGGGGATAGTATACTAGATAATGTTTAAAAGTCTAATCTGAATATTCCTTGGTTTGGGTTATCATCTACTAATTTATTCCTTTTAGAAACATTTAAAACTGCTTCATGGGTGCCACTGAATTTAGTAATGAAAATGGGTTCTTGACAAAAGAGGTTTGATTCTCTCAAAAAAAACAGGATTTTAGATTATTGGTTGACATAGGATTACTTGGAGGTAGCTTTTTTTTATTGAATTTACTTTATGATCTTTAAATTATAAGCTTGTTTTGGGAGTGAGGATGATAAATACATCAGTCAAAGGTTAAATTTTAAGCTGTCCCTTTGACTACTTTCTGTGTTATTTGGCTAATAGGGAGAAATGACAACCCTGGCTTATCTTTATAGTAGAAATTAAGGGTAATGACTGATTTGTTTGAATTTCAAGTACAAACAAAAAGAAAAAGCAACTGAAAGTGAGATCTGAATAGTGGAAAGATGGAAAAGATCAGAGCTTTCATTTTTCTGGAGATGTGAAGAATTTTGATTTTCTGAGCTAGGTGGTGAAGCAGGCAATGATTATTTCAGCATACTGGTTGAGAAATGCTTAACATTATTCTCATTCCAAAAGCATTTTTTCTTTTTTTTTTCTTTTTTTTTTTTTTAAGATTTTATTTATTTATTTGACAGAGAGAAATCACAAGTAGGCAGAGAGGCAGGCAGAGAGAGAGGAGGAAGCAGGCTCCCTGCTGAGCAGAGAGCCCGATGCGGGACTCGATCCCAGGACCCTGAGATCATGACCTGAGCCGAAGGCAGCGGCTTAACCACTGAGCCACCCAGGCACCCCCAAAAGCATTTTTTCTAATCCATTAGCTTTTAGTGGATTTTTTTTAGTGTCAAGGGAATCATTTTGGCTACTTCATCTATAAGGAATGTGTTAATAAAGTATGTTTACCTATCATGGATATTCCAGTTAACTGTAATAGGAAGGACTGTAGTAGTCTACTTGGATCAACTGTAGTTCTTTAATGCAGAAACATTTTATAGTAAATGCATTGTTTTTATTTTGTTTTTTAATATGGCTCTGGAGTGATGTTTAAGATTATGGCTCAAGATTTAGTCAGTCTTTTAAACTTTGCCCTTCTATCATAGTAGACTTCAGGAACATTTGACTTTTTTAACCCCCAGCAGTGTGCTTTAAATTAATTTGTTTTTAAGGTAAGGATTTGTAAAAGCAGCTTAATCAGTTTTGTTGTCTGTGTGTCAGTATAATTTCATTAATAAGTATGTCATAATTGGCTGTCATAGAATTTTTATTTAGAACTTTTTAAATTAGAAAAGCATAAATCAACTAAAAGTAAGTTGCCTTTTTGTTGGTTGTCTTGATGACGTTTTGGTGGTGTTGGTAGTGGTTTGAAAAAATCCAGAAAATTTTAAAGAAGAATAACCAGTATTCTCACCATAGGGTATATGATTTCTTAATGTCTGTAGAGAATCAGCAAGTATGATTCTTTAGGTAGTGTAAGTTTCTAGGCGCTCTACAGAATCTGCAAAATGAATCTTAAAGAGTTTTGTGTGAATAGACGATCTTACAAGATCATTTGAAGATGACGGAAATTTTGCATTTAAAAATTTCTTTTTCATAATTAAGTTCTAATGAGAGTTGACTTTTTTTTTTACATATTCCAAATAAAATTTTTAATGTTTAAAAAATAATAAAGATGGAAGAGCTTCAGAATCAGATGTTCTCTTGACAACTCTTTAATTGACTTTTGAAGAGAATTTTGCTTTATAAGTAATTTTATGTCTTAGTTCAGTCTTTTTAATTCTGGAAGCAATCAGTAATTTGTGGTCTAACATTTTGTTATATTCACATCCTTTTAGCAGTCCCTTGTGTACATGTGTTTTCTTGGCCACTTTTGACTATAAATTTAGGGTAGTTCTATTTGTAGTTGTAATAATTTCATTTTTAATTAAGAATAGATTCTTTTTGCTAATGTTATCTACTTTTGTCTCTAATATATGAAAATATTTAAAGTCTAATAAAATCCTTTTTAAAGTTTTTGAGTTTTGTTTTTGTGTTTTTTAAAGATTTTTATTTATTTATTTGACAGAGATCACAAGTAGGCCGAGAGACAGGCAGAGTGGAGGAAGCAGGCTTCCTGCTGAGCAGAGAGCCCGATGTGGGACTCCATCACGACCTGATCCGAAGGCAGAGGCTTTAACCCACTCAGCCACCCAGGTGGCCCGAGTTTTTTTTTGTTTGTTTTTTAAAGATTTTATTTATTTATTTGACAGACAGAAATCACAATCACAGAGGCAGGCAGAGAGAGAGAGAAGCAGGCTCCCCGCTGAGCAGAGAGCCCAATGCAGGGCTAGATCCCAGGATGCTGGGATCATGACCTGAGCGGAAGGCAGAGGCTTTAACCCACTGAGCCACCCAGGGGTCCTGAGATTTTTTTTTTAAGATTTGCGAAAAAATACTTTGTATCAAGGTGTAAATAAACAAAAAAATGGGTATAGGATGCCAGCACATGAGATATTTTAGATGTGTCACTTACAGTTTTTTTGTTTGTTTGTTTTGTTTTGTTTTTTAAACCACTCTGTCTGAACTCAATTTTGGAGTTTTAGTAATAGAGTTAGGCAAAAAGCCTTTTTTTTTTTTTTTTTTGTCTTTTTTAATCTTGCAGGGAGAAGGGAGTGGTCAGACTATTCCACTGTTTTCCTGTAGAAGGTGGAGCTGATACTGCTTCTTTGATGTCTCCAATAGAATTTAGGGAAGAACCCCTAGGTCTTGCTTTTCTTTGGAACTGCTCTGTGTTTCAGATTATAAAATGGTAATCGTGGGGTGATATTTGAAAAAAAAAAAATAATAGCCTTGAGGAGCAAGAGAACAAGTGTTGGTGTGTTGACTGACTTTAATAATTAAAGAAATTAAAGAAATGGGGTACAAAGGAAAAGTAGGAAATGAAGCTTTCCTTGGTAATTTTGTGACTGGTTGGCTCAGGTGGCCAGAACACTCAGCTTTATTAAATCCAAGGTTGTGATAGGTTCTGATTAAGTTTACTCTGTTCCCTGTTTGTGTTCCTAATTATGACAAGAAGTGTTGTATGTAAGTGCCTTTGTGCACATGTGGAAACATCATTTTTTAATAGTAGCTAGTATTTAACAAGTGCTTACTCTGTGTGCTAGCTGCTTGGCATAAGGTCTTTACACAGGGTATTTAATGCAGTCTGCCCTTCAAACTAGGGAGCTTTACAAATGAAGTTGAATGATGTAATTGAAGTTGTCCAAGAAGAGTGATGGATTCTGCTTGTCTGAATGTATTTCCTTTGAATAACAATAGTACTTAAACGGAATTATTATTTCCACTCTGCCTATAGATATTTTCCAACAACTTGATTGAGGGTGATTATTCTTTTTTAAAGTTTTTATTTTAATGCTAGTTTCTTAACAGTGTTATATTAGTTTCAGGTGTACAATATGGTAATTCAACACTTCCATACATCACCTGGTGCTCCTCACAACAAATTCACTCCTTAATCCCCATCACGTATCTCACCCATTTCCCACTCCCCCTCCCTTCTGGTAACCATCAGATTGTTTTCTATATTTAAGAACCCTTTCTTGATTTGTCTCTTCTTATTTTTTTTCCTTTGCTTGTTTGTTTTGTTTTTACATTCTATATATGAATGCAATCATACGGTATTTGTCTTTCTCTGATTGACTTACTTTGCTTAGCATTATACTTTAGCTCCATCCATGTTGTTGCAAATGGCAAGGTTTCATTCTTTTTTTATGGCTGAATAAAATTCCATTACATATAAATTCATGTTTTATATATCTTTTGCCCATTCATCAATCGATGATCACTTGGGCTGCTTCCTTATCTTGGCTATTACAAATACTGCTATAAACATAGGGGTGCATGTATCCCTTTGAATTAGTGTTCTTGTATTCTTTGGATATATAGGGCAGTTAATCTTTTTTTTTTTTTAAGATTTTATTTATTTGACAGACAGAGATCACAAGTAGGCAGAGAGGCAGGTAGAGAGAGAGAGAGGAGGAAGCAGGCTGCCTGCAGAGCAGAGAGCCCAATGTGGGGCTCGATCCCAGGACCCTGGGATCATGACCTGAGCCGAAGGCTGAGGCTTTAACCCACTGAGCCACCCAGGCGCCCCTAGGGCAGTTATTCTTAACCCATTTAAGGTTATGTATTCCTAGGAGCATTTGATTAACTCTGTGAACCTGTTTCTTTATGCATACATGCTCATGCATTTTGCATAAAAGTGCAAACCTGAAAATGATTTAAAATCTGGTATTCTAAACTAATTAGTTTTAAAATGTGAGATGTGTTTGGGCACGCTTTATTTTGATGACCTGTTCTGTTCTTTTTCTTTTTTTAAAATGCTGCCTTTCTGTTTCTCATTAAGTTTTTAATACATGAATCTTGTTTTCCAAGTTTTCCAAGAGCCTTGAAACAGGCATACTAACTTCACAGACCATTAGTGTTCTCATGAAGAGCAATAGGTCATCTCTTTAGTATCTCTACTACCTCAGAATGCATATGGATATAGTTAGAATAAATGCCTAACCAAGTTTAATATAGTCTTAAGCTTTTGATGGAACTTATAAAAATAGTTGAATAGCTAGGTTTACAAAAGGACATTTGAAGCAGCTTTGTGAAATACATGCTGTGGGTAGTTATTTAGTGCTCTATTTGTAGATTGGTAGCACCTGTCTTCATGAGGCGCAGTTGGTTCATCACTTATTAAAAGCTAATGAATTCTGAACTCTAAAATTTACCATGCTTTTTGAGCTGAGCTAACTTATTCTCTACTAATGCCAATGTTCTAAATTAATTTAAACAGTAAATCACACTTTTCTTTATATTTGGTTAGGTCCTGTGTGCCAGTTCATAAATGGTTTGATTTCATTCTGATAGGTTTTGATATTTATGATTTAACTTACATTTTTATCATCTAAGTATATAAAATAAATCATTGAAGGAAAGTGGTGTGATAAAAAACTCATTTGGAGTTATAAACCCTAGGTTTAAGTTCAGCCTGCCACTTACCTCTGCAAGTTATTTGTGATTTTTGAGCCTGTTTCTTTATCCAAAACGTGTGATTAGTGCCACTTCAGTTCTGAGTCTCCAAAGTAAACTGTACAGTACTATGCAGATGTTATTTGACATGTATAATCTAATAAAGGATGTTAGAATAAATGTAAATGGCAAGTGGTTTCAGTTTTATAGCTTTTCTCACACATGATTAATTATCACACAATTGTGTCTGTTTTTGTCTAACAGTTTTTCAGTACAGATTTTTTAAAAATCTTCAGTAAATGTGTACATATATGTGTGTATACACACGCACACACAGGCACACACACTCAGAGTTAATTTAATCTTAGAAGAAAGCTTGATAAAGAAAACAGCCAGCTTTTTCTCTGTCACCAGTAAAGATTATGCTAAGGGTTGGGGGGTTTTTGTTGTGTTTTTTTTATTATGAAACATGGACTCTGCTCCCAGGTCCTTACCAATTAGTTAAGAACATGACTCATGCTCAGACAAGTATAATCAGTATCATAGCATTAGCACAGACTAAATCTTTTTTTTTTTTTTTTTTTTTTTTTTTTAGATTTTTTTATGTATTTATTTGACAGAGAGAAATCACAAGTAGATGGAGAGGCAGGCAGAGAGGGGGGGGGGAAGCAGGCTCCCCGCCAAGCAGAGAGCCCGATGCGGGACTCGATCCCAGGACCCTGAGATCACGACCTGAGCCAAAGGCAGTGGCCCAACCCACTGAGCCACTCAGGCGCCCCAGCACAGACTAAATCTTGTGATACTTTCAAAGAATATAGTGGCAAAATAGTGCAAAAGATTTAGAGAAAAGGCCTGTGATTGATTTCTATTATTAACAGAAGGTTTGATTTAGCTGGAGGGTAACAGAGCACTGTTGAGCAGCGGGATTTTCCAGAACCCTTGGTGCTAGTAGTGGGATGTGGTCAACAATTAAGAATTTGAGTTGTTACCACCAGCCATAAATTTTATGTATGTAAATTCTTTCTCTCAGTCCCATGAAGAAATAGTGTCCTAGTTTTAGAGATGGGGAAACAGAGGCAGAGAAGAGTTAAATGGCTTGCCTAAGGGCTTTCAGAGTAAATAGCAGAATTGGAATTTTAACTCAAGGGCCTGTGATTTTACAGTCATAGTATGTTTTTTCTGATTTAGTGTGTGTGCTTAACTCCAGGAATTTAAAATTTGAGCCAGTTAATTAAGTGACTAACATTTCTGTGGTCAGTTTGTTTTAAAATTCATGATTAGAGAGGTCTTTTTAGAAATGTTAAGGGTTTGTGAAGTACATGTTATAAGGTACATGTTATGGTCTTTGATTTTCTTCACATCTTGTGCTGGGTTGATATTTAAAGCTTCTTTGGGCTTGAAGTTAATTATTGCTTCCATTCTCAGTTTTTCTACCCTCCTGCCTGTTCTTGAATATTGACACTTGGGGCCTAAGAAGTCATGGACATTTTTCTGTGAGTAAAAGCAGGTGAAGCAGAGAACTGTCTTTCTTTTGCTGGAGAGGGCACAATTGCTGCAGACCCTGTTACTCTTTTTTTTTTTTTTTTTTTAAAGATTTTATTTATTTATTTGACAAAGAGAAATCACAAGTAGATGGAGAGGCAGGCAGAGAGAGAGAGAGAGGGAAGCAGGCTCCCTGCTGAGCAGAGAGCCCGATGCGGGACTCGATCCCGGGACCCTGAGACCATGACCCGAGCCGAAGGCAGCGGCTTAACCCACTGAGCCACCCAGGCGCCCCGACCCTGTTACTCTTTTATGTGTTACTAGGCTTTGGGAGTTGTGACTGGTGTGATCATAGTACTTAACCACTGTTAGTTGCGTAATTTTTAAACTTTCGCTTTAGATTTCAGTAGTGAACTCATGATATTTTGTCAGCTATTTGAACAGAAGCTTGGATAAATAGCTTCAAAGTTTTTGTCAAAACACTTGACGGTTTTCATCAAGTTACCTTGCAGTTTGGAGAAGGGAATAATAATAATAGTAATAGCCACTTACTGTGCTCCTGTATTGTGACAGATACTGTGCTACAGGTTTTAGAGGCATTATTCCTAAATATTTCTAATGCCTAATTCTTATTACTTCTATTCCTGACAAGAAGCTTAACTGGATGATAGAGGGTACTAATGGAATTTCTTACAGATGAGGAAATTGAGGCTCATGGTAGGGAATGAGTACCTTGCCTCAAGATCTGACAGCTAGTATGTGATGGAGTCTGGATTCAAATACAGGTCTTTCCAGCTCTAAAACCCACGCAAGCTTTGAGAGGTAGAAGAGGTGGAGGATAACACACCTCCTCCCTGGCATAGTTTTCAGCAAATATTTGTTATATAGGTTGTGAGACCATCTATCTACTTTTTTGTCCACTTGAATGACTTGGGACTTCTTTAGCACTACCAAACTTTTCTTCACTTTCTGAATTCCTGCTTCAAATTTTTAGAACACTGTTCTAAACAGAGCTAAAGTGGAACCTGGAAAAAGTGATTGTCTCTAAATATCAAAAATGTGTAACCTTTAGGAGTAGGTTATGGGGACAGTTTTTAAAGAATTGCTTGGCTATTTCCTTAAATTTGGAGGAATGGCTCTTGTACTCTCAGATTCTTGATAATTGATTATTTTGACTGTTTATTTTGACTAATAGACTGCTTTTGTCCATAGCTGGAGGTTTATTTTACTTAGTGTAACCCTCAAAGTAATTAATATGTGCTTTATAAAATTCAAACAATGTAGAAACATGTGAAGGAATGAAAAGTTCTTACCTCTTTTCTCCAGCCTAATGGTCAGTTTTGAATTCTTTTCTGTGGAGCATACTTAAAATGAGTGAGGAAGAAAAGTGGATGTTAGTCACAATTAACTGCAGCCCAAAATTTTAATTAATCATTCTATACCCCAAAGTCTAATAGTGTATAGTTTAATAGTGAATTAAAATTTGGCCACTGTGTCATGATATCATAGTCATAATTTTGTTTTAGTTTTTATTTATTTGTTGACAGAATATCAGCGAGAAGGGGAACACAAGCAGGGGGAGTGGAAGAGGGAGAACTGCGGGAAGCTTAATGTGGGGCTGGATCCCAGGACTCTGGGACCATGACCTGAGCTGAAGTCTGACGCTTAACCATTGAGCCACACAGGCGCCCTGTTTTAAATTTTATATGTGAGCTTAGTTTTAGGCTATTCTCAAGTATGATATTTATAAGAAGGTAAAAATAACATTCCCATCATGCAAGTGAATTTGCAGATAAAAAACAAATTTACTTTCCACTGAACTTTTGAAAATAGTAGGCCTTTTCTAAGGTATATTTATAATATAGGTGATGTTATGAATTTTGTATTTTGGGGGTACTGCGTGGATAAAAACAACTTTGTTATAGTCCTCCACTGTTTTACTTTTGTCTTTTCTTCCTTCCAAAGGTTGGGGTGATGAAAGTTTGTTAGTGTCAGTCAACTTTCCTTTATAAAATATTCACTGACATGTGAACTGTATCTGATAAATTTTATTTCATAAAAGAAGAAAAAAATGTTTTTCATTTAACCCAAAAAGTTGATATCTTATACTTGTGACTGTATTGGGTATGTGCCAGTCCTATCGGCTTATAACCTCAATCCTACTCTCTACCTACTTAGAAATCATTTCTGTTACGACAGTTATACACTGAACAAATTTGCAAAGGTGTGAAGTCTTTGAAAAACCCTCTAATTTACACTTTTTCCTCCTCAACATTTTTTTTGTTAGAAGAGTAATAAGAGCTTACTGCAGACTTTGAAAAAAGTATAAATAAAATATCAATTGTAATCCTAACATTTAGAAGTATCCATTCCCCCCATATTTTTATGTATGTGAAAATTTAAAAAAATAAACATGTGAAATGAGTTATACTAAATAAAATGTAATTGTTTCACATCAGAGTTTCACATAAACAGTCTTTTTAGAGATTTTAGAATTTCCAGTAGCATTTTATTTTACGTTATTTTTTTTAAGATTTTATTTATTTATTTGCCAGAGAGAGAGAGAGCACAAGTAAGCAGAGCAGCAGGCAGAGGGAGAAAGAGATGCAGGCTCTCCACTGAGCAGGGAGCCCGATGCGGGCATCAGTCCCAGGACCCTGGTATGGTGACCTGAGCTGAAGGCAGCCGCTTAACCAACTGAACCACCCAGGTGCCCCACCAGTAGCATTTTAGATTCAGACATAAGCAGATTAATGCCTTACTACATATTTTATGTATGCAGTTTGGTAACTTCATGAGAAGGAAACCATTTTACCTAAGTACAGTTTTGAACCAAAGTTTTATTTTAGTTACTTTTTAAAAGTACAATGCTTAATACTCTCACAGTAGCATTAGTATAATGCATCATACTCTCTCAGTAGCGTCTTTTTTAAAGGTACAGAAAATTTTCTGTTAGTGCTTGCATGCAAAAATGATAGTATCAAGATTATGTCCAAATCTTAAATAATGGAAATAAAGAATCTCCAATATTACTAAAATAGACCATGGATTGAATTACAGGAGAAACTGATAGCAAAAAATTTTTCACTTGGTTTATTTTTGCCCCACAATCCAGTTGTTAAAGGCTGTTAATTTCCCCAAATCTACCCCTTTCTGTCTAGCCTTAATCTATGTTAGTCTTACCGTAACTTTCTTAGCTTTCTCACTAATCGTTTCCTCTTTAAATTAAAAGTATTATCTGCTTGTGTTGTTCCAGGTTCAAGCAGCTTATAAGAGTTTTCCCTGAAAAAAATTCTTGTTCCTCAAAAGCAGCTGTTAAGATTTTATTTTATCGATTATAGCAGATACATGATTTGTTGATTTAACTTGAGAAAACACAAAATATATGTCTCTTTAAAAAATATCAGGAGCTAACTTTTCAAAGAGCTTTTTGTTTTGTACCCATTTAACTAATGTCCTCATACATTGTTTTTTTTAAAACCTTTTTATTTTGAAATAAATTTAGATTTATAGAAGAGCTGTAAAAATAGTACAGAGAATTCCTGTATACCTTTCACCTAGCTTCCTCTAATATTAACATCTTTCATACCAAGGTACATTTATCAAAATTAAGAAATTAACATTGGTACATTATTAACTAAACTATAGACTTTTATTACAGTTTCTTCAGTTTTTTTTTAATGTCCATTTTCTTTTGCAGAATCTAGTCCAGGATGCCATATTGTATTTAGTTGTCCTATGTATTAGCGTCCATCAGTCTGTGAGTTTCTCAGTCTGTTTTTCATGGTCTTGACACTTCTGAAGAGTACTTTTAGGTATTTTGTAGAATGTCCTTCAATTTGGATTTGTCTGATGTTTTCTCATAATTGAACTGGGGTTATGGACTTTGGGAAAGATATTGTAGAGGTGAAGCACTCTACTCACTACATCATATCAGAGCATACATGATATCAGGATGACTTACTCTTGGTGATACTCACCTTAATCACTTAGTTAAGGTGGTGTCTGTCAGGTTTCTGCATTGTAAAGTTACTGTATTTCCCTTTCCGTATGCTTAGAAAGCAGTCATTAAGTGCCCACACTCAACAAAATGGAATTAAGTCCAGTTCAAAGAATTGGTGGATATACATTAAAGCCACCACTGCAGTAAGTATTTGGGGGGACATACTTTGAGGCCATGTAAATATCCTGATTTTCCTTAAAGTTTCATTCACAACTTTTAGCATTCACCAGTGGATTTTGCCTTCAGTGGTTCTTACTATGGTGATTTATTGATACACGTTTCTACTTCTCTGATTCCTTCTATACATGTTATGTCTCTTCTCCCATTTATTTATTTAATAATTGATAGCAGTATGAATTCATGGATGTTTATTTTGTTCTTTGGCTTATAACCCAGTACATGGTTGTTTATTTTGTGGCTCTAGTTATTCTGCCTTGACCAGTGATAGAACTTTCATGTTGGCTTCTGTGTCCTTTTGACATGCCATGTCCCCATCTATTTTTTTCACCTAGTTTTATCCGAAATGTTAATCAGTGATAGCTGTAGATCTTCCTTAGTTGTATTTCACAATGAAAGAGAAAGATTAAAAATGCAAAATTAAAATGCTCTCTGATCTGTTAGCATGTGCTTTGTAAAAGGCACAATGCTTGGTTTTGGATACACAGAATAAGTCAGTTTATCTTCACACTCATAGACAGATATGTCAGACATGAGACTGGGGAAAAGTGGATTCCAGAATACTGAGGGGGAGAAAATACTCACTGTCATAGTAAATTAGACATGAAAAAGACTAGAGGAGGTGGCACCTGGGTGGCTCAGTGGGTTAAGCCTCTGCCTTTGACTCAGGTCATGATCTCAGGGTCCCAGGATTGAGCCCCATATTGGGCTCTCTGCTCAGCGGGGAGCCTGCTTCCTCCTCTCTCTCTCTGCCTGCTTCGCTGCCTACTTGCGATTTCTCTGTCAAATAAATAAATAAAATCTTAAAAAAAAAAAAAAGATTCAAAGTTCTCATTTGAGAACAGTGAGTAGGATTTACTAGAAAATCTAGAAGAGTGTTACTAAAATTGTGACTATAGATTTCTAAACTGGAATAATCCAGTTTTCATTTAGGTCAAATTATATTGTAGACTAATCCAAGATCTTGGGGAATAGAGGAAGAATACATTCAGAGTCTCACCATTTGCTAAATTATTCTTGACTCTATACCAGAATTCTCACCTTATGCTCTCTGTTTTTAGATTGGCGTATTTTTTTCAATATTTTTACTGTGTTATTTTATAAATTATTGTTAGAGAATATTAGCAGTCTCAAATTTCTGAATTGTCTTGAACATTCAGAATATTAATAATTTAGAAATAAGGTACTACAGTAGTTAGGTAATTGTATTTTATTACCATTTTTTTGGTGGTGGGTAATTTTAAATGTCCCAGTACAAGTTACATGCTGTTGATCACAGTCTCCAGGTATGTTTATTCAACAAGAGGAAGAAGTCTGTGAGATTGATTTTGTTTCCCATTCTCCTTCATGTCTCTTATGTTAGTAAAGCTGATTGTTTGGGAGAGAACAAAGTAGTCTTTAGCAATAATTATTTCATTGCAAAGAAGAGGGAGCAACTGTTCATATTATTTATAATAGCCGTGAACCTTAAATTATCAGAAATTTACAAATTAAATATTTCATAATAACATTACTAAAGTTAAAAAGAAGTGATAATTGAAAAAGTTGATTTTTAGAAAATTGACTATTAATTTCATTTAACCATAATGTAATTTGAAACACACTTACTAGGAAGCATTCCTGTTTTTGTTTCTCAGCCGTATGGTTACTCTGAAAAAAGAAGTTGATCTTTAAGGTAATGAATGACACCTCAGGCACATTTGTGGCCCAGTGCTGTCCTTTATTGTAATGGGTTACAGTATGGCCAGTTCAGGGAGTGTTTTCTGGATGTCTGGCACAGTGCTCTGGGAGATTGGTTAATTCAGGGCATTAGTTGTTTCTAAATTTCTGTTTAAAATGAAGTAACTCTAGTAGTATTAATGGTGAGATTAGTCTTGCTAATGTGAAATGTTATTTGTTAACATGTACCGTGTACTCATTGCCAGTGTTCAGTGTTCATCATTCTTAAGAATTTATTTAGTCTAAGGAGGGTGTGAATAGTACTAAAGTCAGCAGCTTTATTGGCTAATAAAAGTTGTTTGGTATTAGGTATTTATTAAGGGTAAATTTTATAATTATTATCCGCTTTCCCTCCTTTTTTCTTTAGGATCTCAAACTGGAAAGGATGTTAGTTATTTAGTTCATCCTGTGCTTCACTCCCCTTCCTAATGACTTGTTTAAAAGCGTCTTACTTCCTTCTGTGACTTACTTTGTTGCTGACAAGGGCACTTTGGATTTTTTTTAATTTTTTTTTCCAGATATAATTAGGAACAATAAGTATATTAAAATAACTTGGTAACCCTAAAAATTTAAGTAATATGTATCTCTGTGTAAACTTAGGTAGCAGTTGATGAATATCCACAGAGATAGTCACTGCTGAAAGTTTTATATCTTGCTTACATTTAAATAATGATAATTGTCATCTAAATTTAAATTGTGAGTGATATTTAGGTTTTATCGGAAGTTAAAGTACTTTTTCTTTCTTTTAATGATAAGGGACAAAACTGAAAATCATGAATAGGTTTCCTTTAAAAATGTGTAAATTCTGGGGCTTTGGGTCCTTTTGAAATTACTTTAAAGAATACATAGCAGTGGTCCAAGTTGAAAAGGATCTCTGAGGGACTCCTTGGGAGGCTGTGGGCAGTAAGTTGTCTTCAGGTCCAGGAAGCAGTCCTTCTCCTGGAAGGAATCCCTGGGGCTGGTTTTTGAGTTAGGCCTGGCAAGTTAATGTACATAAATAGAGCCTAGTTTTCAGAAGAAAGCTTTAATACAAACTTAGAAAGTTGGTAAAGTTGTATGTTGATGTAAACAGCATTTGATTTTACCACATCTCAAGTCTAAAATATTTTTAATACAGGTTTTCAGAAGTTAAATGATCCTTTTTTTCTTCTTTTTTTTTTTTTTAATGGGGAAAATTCCAGGTACATGTTAGGAAAGGATCATTAAAAGCCCCTACATTGGAGGATTACCATGAAATAATGATCTGGCCTTGGAATTTGAGAGATTTATGTTTCATTGACAAGAACAATGGAAAGTTAACTCCCTAAGTCTCTTGGGCTCTCCAGGCATATGCATTACTTATATTTTCTCTCATTCTTTCCTTGGAAGTAGAAGTTCATTGATCTCAAGAGATCATGGGTGGCATTGCTTATCTTACTTTTGCAAAAAATTCTGTCATGTTCCGTGATTCATGAAAAGGGCTTCTGAAGCCATTCATGGGCCTTTTAGAGGTCCTCAAGTAATCTGTTACTGGCCATATTTTGTAGAACTTACAGTGCAGTATGCTTTTTATTAATGTGATCTTCTTTTTCTTTTTGCAGTGATTATTTATTCAAGTTACTTCTGATTGGCGACTCTGGGGTTGGAAAGTCTTGCCTCCTTCTTAGGTTTGCAGTAAGTTGAAATTGAAATGCCTTTAAAGAAATTAATGCTGTGTGTGTTTTCTAGGTAGAGGATCAAACCATTTTATTCAGAATTAAATAGTTCTTCCAGAATTTATGTATTTAAAAGCCTCCAAGTGTACATTCCCAATAATATCTTGGACTCTGAAGTAGAAGAAATGCTGTTGCTTTTAAAAAGTTCAAAACATGATTATAAAGTTACAATGTCTGATACTCTTGGTAGAGTTCAGTTAGTTGCCCTGTATTTAAGTGACTGGATGAAGAATGAACCGTCAAGTAAAATTTTAGAATAGAAGAAAAAGCAGGGCGTGGTACAGACTTTTTTTTTTTTCCTGACAGTGGCGTAGTGTTTTATATGCTACACTTTACAAACAGGTGTATAACTTTAAACCTACTGAATAGACTCCACAGCTGCCTTCAAAGCTGCCTTCAAATTTAGCCTGTTTTCCTTCTCACTGTCTAGGTCTTTGGTTCTCAGAGTATGGACCCTGGGGGATAATCAAGACTTTCTCAGAGGGTCTGAGAGATTAAAGCTTTTATCTTAATAATACTAAACCATTAGCATTTACTAAGTACTTACTTAGTACTAAGACAAAGACGTTTGCCTCTGTCACTGTTGATATCTGCTCTGATGCTGCAGATGCAGTGGTGGGTAAAACTGCTAGTGTCTCAGCACCACGGTAAGGCAGTGCTAAGTGCTGAACTGTAACGCGTAGGCACTGTACTTCCCTGTATTTATTCATGGGGCGGGCGGGTGTTTTCACCTCAGAGTTACTGATGAGAACAGTAAGAACGATTAATTTTTAAACATCTTGATCCTTGAGTGTTCTTTTTAACATGTTCTGTGTGAAAAAAATGAGGAGTGCATATAAAGCACTTGTACTGCACACTGAAGTATGTTGATTGCCTTGAGGAAAGTAAAAGCACTTACATAGTTGAGTGAGCCGAACTAGCTGCTTTTTCCATTTTTTAAATTTGTTCCTTTTTTGTTTTATTTGAAAGAACAACTGACAAACTGTAGTTATGTAGAATTTGGTGGCATTGGGCAGATATTTTCTCAAATGAACTGAGACTCATTTCAAGAAAAAAATCTGATAGCATTTGCTGCCTGTAATAAAATTGAAGCTTTCAAGGGAAGATTACAAGTTTTCTAAACTTAAAATTCACCCCTGTGAGCTTGATAGCATGTCAGATACTTACTGTGACTTTTCTGATGAGTGACCATATTAATGAATATCATTAAAAATATACATAATTCTGGGGTGCCTGGGTGGCTCAGTGGGTTAAACCTCTGCCTTTGGCTCAGGTCATGATCTCACGGTCCTGGGATCAAGCCCCCCATTGGGGGGGGTGTCTGCTCAGCAGGGGGCCTCCCCACCACCCCCCACTTGTGATTTATCAAATAAATAAAATCTTTTAAAAAAATAAAATTAAAAATACCTGATTTTTTTTGAGATTTTACTTATTTATTTGACAGAGAGCACAAGCAGGGAGAGCAGCAGAGGGAGAGGGAGAAGCAGGCTGATGCAGCTTTGATCCCATGACCCTGGGATTATGACCTGAGTCGAAGGCAGTTACTCAACTGGCTGAGCCACCCAGGCCCCCCTAAAAACATATATAATTGTATTATATGTAACAGCTAGTGAAACCAAGGAACTACTAGAATAAAACATAGGCGGCTCATAATCTTGTGCGAAAATACTTTCTAACATGGAAACATATCAGGAAAGGATTGTTATATTTGCATTTAAATAAACGTCAAGCACATGCAAAGGTAGAAAACATGATACTAACAAAAAATATATATATGAGGAAGGGATGACATTCTCAATATATAAAGCACACTTACATACTAAATAAGAAAAGGATGTTTGTCCTGATGGAAATACGGGCAAATACATGAACGGGCAACTCACCAAAGAAAAAATACACGTTGACAGTAAATACGAAAAGCATAGTTTTATTTATAATTAAAGGACTTTAAAACTAGGCAGTACTTAATTTTTATTAAGTTAGCAAATATTAAAATCAGGAATCATCCCTGTATTAGATCATACCCAATGCTGGGTATGTGGGAAGAATCTGGAGTCTCTTGATGAAAATGGTTATAGCCTGAGGTATCTGTATGTTAAAGAAAATTCTCTTTGGGATGCTTATTGATCTAAGTCCCACATTTTCAGTATTGCCTACCTACACACAGAATTGCCTGGGAAGCATTTAAAAAGTACTGATTCCCCGGTCCCTAGAATAGAGATGAGCTGCACGAAGTATAATAAAGAAATATATAAGCTATGAGAGCACAGAAATATATAAGCTACAAGAGCTATGAGAGCACTGTTGGCCAGGGAGTTAAAGAATGTTTGGACAGTCGGTATTTCCTGAGCTCAAAATCCAATAATAAATAAAAATTATGACCCAGGGCCTGGGGATTAGGAGGTATGCATAAAGAAATGTTGAAAATTTGGACAGAAGGAAGAGAATGTGCAGTGGCTCAGAGGCAGGCAAGTAAGGCAGATTTTAGGCACATAAATATGAATTCTAACAAAGCATTAATAGTATTTACGGCAAAATACATGTCATGTGGGAGTGCTAAGTGAATATTTATTGTACTCACTTGGTTCTTCGTTCACTTTCTGTTGTACCTGATACTTATTAGGCACTCATTTAGAAAGAAGTAAGTTTTAAAAAATGAATACCTAGTATTTGTGATCAGCATTTTGTCAGATTTCATCAATGCTTTAAAAAGATCCTTTTACCCAGTGATTTTTGCATGTGTATAAATGTGAATATATGAGGAAGTCAGCATGGCTACCTCTAGCCACTTGGAACTCTCTGACACATTTTACAGTTTTTCTTTTCTTTCTTTCTTTTTTTCTTTTTTCTTTTTTTTTTTTAAGATTTTATTTATTTGACAGAGAGAGATCACAAGTAGGCAAAGAGAGGGGGAAGCAGGCTGCCTGCTGAGCAGACAGCCTAGTGGCACTCCATTCCGGGACCCTGAGATCATGACCTGAGCTGAAGACAGAGGTTTAAACCACTGAGCCACCCAGGAGCCCCACATTTTACAGTTTCTCTTAAGAGATCTGTTTTGTTTTAATTCCATGGACACATTACATTCAACATTATGGAGACTTGCCCACACTGTTTTCATTTCTTCCCTTACTCTTTTTTGGAGTGTTGTAATGCGAATTCCAAATATGTCATTTCACTCCTTTATACTTCTCACAATGCATTTCTAAAAATTGGACATTTTGAGGGTGCCTGGCTGGCTCAGTTAGGGAGTATGTAACCTTTGATCTTGGGGCTGGGAGTTCAAGGCCCAAGCTGCTTTGATTACTTAAAATCTTTTTAAAAATGAATAAAAACTGGATATTTTCTTATAACAATGTCATTGTCAGCTTACAAAATAAATTTTGCTGATTGTCTCAGAAGTGTGGTATCACAGATGCTTTGAATCAGGATTCAAACATGGTATATACATCCCATTTGGTTGTTTGCTGCTCAGTTTCTTAGAGTTTTTCCAACCCCCTTTTTTATTTATGTATTTTTCATGTCTTTTACTTTCGGCAGAACCTGTGCAGTTCCTTATATAGATTATCCAGCATTTTAGATTTGTCGCTTTGCTTCTTTGTGGTGACTTTAAACTTGTTCCATTATCTCTCCTGTTAGTGTAGTTGGAAGCCCCAGAATTGTGCCATTCTTATGGTAGCTACTAGCCCTGTGGCTTTTTACATTTTAATTAATTAATTAATTAAATTTTAATAAAATTTAAAATTCGGTTCCTTATTCTCCCTAGCTAGTGGTTACTATATTGACTAGCACAGTTTATAAAACCTTTTCATCATCAGAGTTCTGTTTGATAGGGCTGCTCTTAATAGATTTAGGCCCATCTTTGTTGGCAGAGTACCTGCTAAATGTTGCTTTGTACTGGCTAAGATTATTCAGTGGGTTTAGGTGGTGATAGCCTGATCTCTCCATTCACGTATCTTTTCACAAACATTTTCACTTTTTTTTTTTTTTTTTTTTTTTAAGATTTTATTTATTTGTCAGAGAGAGAGGGCACAAGCAGGGAGAGTGGCAGGCAGAGGAAAGAGGAAGAGGCAGGCTCCCCACCAAGCAAGGAGCCTGATATGGTACTTGAACCCAGGACTCTGGGATCATGACCTGAGTCAAAGGCAAATGCTTAACTGACTAAGCCACCCAGGCATCCCACATTTTCACTTTAAAGAAAAAAGTTTTGTTTCCATTCTGAATGTCATAACAGAGGAAAACAGGTGTAATTTTAAAAGTTTATTTATTATTGGGTTAAACATTGTTCACACAAAAACTTGTGCACAAATGTTCATAGCAGTATTTCTCATAGTAGCCAAAAAGTGGAAACAACCCAAATGTCCATCGGCTGATGGATAACAAAATGTTATTCAGCCATAAAAAGGAAGAAGGTACTGGTACATGCTGTAACATGAATGAGCCTTGAAAACTTCAGCTGAGTGAAAGAAGCCACACACAAGAGGCCACATCCATTCACAGGAAATGCCCAGAATATGCAAAGCCACAGGGACAAAAATTACATCAGTAGTGGTTTCTGGGGTCAAAGGGGAGATGAGGAAATGGAGAGTGACTGCTACCAGGAATAGGGTTTGCTTTCAGGGTGATAACATTCTGCAGTTAAATTTATGGTGATGATTATACAACTTTGGGAATATACTAAAACCTACTGAGTTGTGCACTTTAAATTGAATTTTATGGTATGTGTATTATATCTCAATTTTTATTGATCAATTTTATTATATGTCATAGCTAGGAAGTAAAATTGACTTCTTAAAAAAACTGGAAGAGAATGACGTGAGCATTTCTTTGTGGTGAATATATTGGATGGAGGGTCAGGGGAGCAAGAATTTTGCTGATTAGCAACTAGAAAAGTCATTTGTAATCATTGAAAATATAAAACCTTTTTTGATATGATGTATGTAAAGAATTTGCCTAGAGATGTTTGGTAAAATTAAAGAATAGCTATTGAGAAAATCTTAAGAAACTGCTATTATATAGTGTATTGTAATCAGAACATGAACTGAGTACTAGAGTGGGATGAAGTAGCTGTTCTCAACATGTTATGGCTTATAAACTTTATCATACTTTGTAGATATAAGTTGACATATTTTCTTATTTCCTCTATTGAACCTTAATTTTATTTGTTGACTTTTTTTCTTTTCAGGATGATACATATACAGAAAGCTACATCAGCACAATTGGTGTGGATTTCAAAATAAGAACTATAGAGTTAGATGGGAAAACAATCAAGCTTCAAATAGTAAGTCATTTTAAAACTAGAATTTGTTTCGGAAATCATTTTGGTAAATTTAAAATGTATTACTTGTCACTTTTTAACATGCTAAAATTTAAAGGATCTTAATCACGCACTTGTGATAGAATGGTAGAATAAGAATTGTTTAGATTAAAAATGACTTCTCTAGTTGAATTTTATGTTCATAAAGTAAAGAAATACATGTTGTAAGTTATACTTAGTCCTAGTTTTTTCTTGTGCTTTTATCAGTGGGGGGAGGGGGGATCCTCAGTTGAAGTTTACCTTGTCTTAATAGTCAAAGTAAATTGAGCTTTTCCTGATGTCTTTTACTGGAACAGTAAAGAAACCTTAGGAAAGGGTTTTCATATGTGGCTAGTTGGAGAGTTTTATTTAGTTCTTTTGTATTTATTAGATTGTGTGTACCAACTCTGTAGAAACAAGAATTATTGGAAAGGAATTTGGCTTTTTAACATTTATGTTAGTGTTTGTTCAGAAATAGTTTTACAGCTTAGAAAACTAATGCCAGGAGATTTAATGACTTGCCCGTAGTTACTGGTAGAACCAAGTGACTTACAGCTTGCTTTTCCTCAGTATTTTGTTTCTGTGCCATCCTAGCCCCCTTATTCCTTCGATCCCCAACCCTGAATTAAAAACAGGCAATGGTAGTTGTTCAGTTGTATCACCTTTATATAGGGTTTGGGCATTACAACTGTGGACATATCATTGGTCTTCAAAAACATTAATTTCTGGGTCTCTTTTGGTATTGACTCTTTGTACAAGGTGATAGGGAACCACTGACTGCCAAAAGGAGTTCTGGATTTGGAGTCAGAAAACTTGAATATATTATCCTTACTCTGGTATATATTGTCAAAGAGTCATGTGTTTAACTTAGTTCAGCCTTTTTCTTGGAACTCCATTTCTTCTCTCTAAAAGGACCATGATGATACTCGATTTACTAACTTACAAGGTAGTTGTGAGAACCAAATCCAGTAGCTCGTGTCTGTGGATACAGTAATGTGTGTGAAAGCCTATTGTGAACTTCTGGGCATTACATAAATGTTACTGGTTATGTGACATACCCAAATAAATGGATGTTTGACAGTTTGTTTTTTTAGTCGCTCCCTTTTTTCATCTGCCTTTGGTAAGAAAAAAGAAGGTACATTACAAAAGAACTGGATTTTGATAAAAGGAGCATACTTAATACTACAAATTAGGACTTGCAAGGATATGGTTATCAGAGATAGCTTACTCTAAACCAGTGAACAGATAACCTTCCATATTGATTTTTCCCATTTTATGTAGAGTGCCAACTTTATACTTGGTACCACAAAGAATATTGCAAAAAAAGGTGTACCCAGCTGTCTAACTTACTGATGTGAAATGATTATACTATGTGTGATCATTGAGCTCATAAGGGGTTCGAGTGTATATTTGTGAAACATCCATTTATTGCTCCTTTCCTGTGGCTGGAAGGCATCTTACAGGTCAGTCGCTCAGTCTTCCTTTCATCTTCAGTAGGAATTTCCTTTTCCTATCTGGTGCCTTTTTTTTTTTTAATACTTCTGGTAAGTTCACCGTTTTTCAAAGCAGCTGGTTTCGTTTATAAATAACTTCTGATTGTTAATTCTTTATATTGAGCTGAAGCCAGTTTCCTTTAATTTCTCATTCCTCTGCCTTTTGGAGCCACCTAAAACATGATTAATTCATTTTCTATTGGCAGCCTGCCCTTTAGGTTGTCTTATCACAGACTTCTACCTCTAAAGTCAGTCATTGCTTCCAGAACTTTTTACAATTTGGGTCACTCTTGCACATTATAGGAGTGCCTTTTATTAAAATGTAATTCCTAAAATCAAATATGAGATAGAGTCCAGCCAGTGTGAACTACATGGGATAAATTTTCTCTTGATTTGGACTTTGAATTTTTTTCTCCCCTGCATTTCAGGATTCATGCCCTTTTCTTGTAATTAATCCATTCAAAGGTAGATGCAAGATTACAGACATGAAGGAAAACAGAGCCCCATAGGAAGAGATGCCATTTCAGTGGGAGAGACGTGGAAAAATCAGTTACCCTGTGATTACAAGGGTTAATGAGAATTAGATACCAAGAGTGACCAGTTGGAGAGGAAAGTACTGTTAGGATAAGAAGTCACAGGAATTTTCAGAGTGGCAAGGAGACAATTATTTACGTTAGTGTTTGTTCAGGAATAGTGTCTTCCTTTCTTGTCTAACTTTGCTATCTTTGTGAAAGGGGTCAGGGGGTGGAGAAGGGAACTAATATTTTTTTATGGAGCAGCTTCTGTAATCAGGTTAGGCATTTTACAAACATTAGTTCATTTAAACCTCTTTAGCAGTTCTGTAAGGTGAGTGATACCTAGGATCTGTAGTTAACTCAGGTTGCCTTGACTCCAAAGCTCATGCTTCTCCATGGATACCCTGAAAGAATTTGATACTCCTCACTTAAACTGTATGTGTAAATAGTCTTCTGTGCTCTCAAGCTTAGCACTTTGGACAGTAAAGGTAATGAAGCTGTAGTGACTTGTTTGCTTTAGATTAACAGTTAACATTTTACCTTATCTGCTTCATCCTTTTTTTTCCTGGAGCATGCTGAATTACAGACATTAAATTTACTCCAAAAATACTTGACTGTGCATCTCTATTTTACTGTGTAACGCCATTTTCACATCTAAAAAATTGACACTAATGCCATAATATCCAGTCTGTATTCAGATTTTCCCCAAATTGCAACTTGTTTTTAATACCCCTATGTGGGCTGGGTCTTAAAAAAAAAAAAAAGGAAGTGGTTTCACTGAGTGTTCTGAACCTTTAGTTTTGCCATTTAAGATGTTAGGGGGGATCAGTTGTCAAGTTGATGGATATATTCCAAAACTTTACAATTCTTCCCTTTAAAGGCTTTGGGGTTCCTTGCTGGCTGGGTTAATGGACTGTTGATCTCATGGTTGTGAGTTTGAGCCACATGTTAGATGTGGAGATCGCTTAAAAATAAAATATTTAATTTTTTTAAAAGGTGGCTGTTGCTTTTTAATCTCCATTTGTCTTAGGCATCGAGTCCATTTTTTAAAATGGTAACCATTAAGTAACCATTGTGCTATTACCCCATCGGTATTATCTTCAACCAATTTCTTTTAGTGGGGTAGTTAGCTATTCTGATTGCACAAATAGTCATTGACTAGGGGCACCTGGATGGCTCAGGGGTTAAAGCCTCTGCCTTCTGCTCGGGTCATGAACCTGGGGTCCTGGGATTGATCCCCACTTCCAGGCTCTCTGCTCAGTGGGGGGCCTGCTCTCCCCTCCCCCCCACTGCCTGTCTGTCTACTTGTGATCTCTATCAAATAAATAAATAAAATCTTAAAAAAAAGAGAAGTCATTGACTAGGAGTAATTCAAACAAAATTCCCATTGCTGTCCTTAAAACCAAGGCTTTTAAAATTTAACAGTTGAGTTTACCTCTTGATGTTTTAAACAATTAGTTTTTTAAACCCAGAATTTTAACATAACATAAGCATTTGTTTTCATTGCTTGAGCCTATATGGTTGAAGTGTGGTAAATGGATCTTAAAAAGAGTTTTATTAAGATATGGAATCATCTTACATTGTTTTTCCTAGCACTGAGATAGTATCTTACTGAGATAAAGTGCTATCTTGACTAGTAGTTATCCGAAGTAGGTCCTTTCAGTGCATGTTCTAACAAGTGATTCTCTTATTTGTGAAAGGATACAGTGTTAATGGGGTGTGAGGCCAGCAGCTTTCCTAATTGAGTCAACCTGTCTCTGCATTCACTGAATGCCTTGCACAGTGCTAAGGGTTATAGGGAATATGAAAAGTATGATACAGTTTTTGAATAAGTTTACTGGGAGCAAGCTAAATTAAATGCATTACCTTCTTTTCCGAATCCTCAGTTATTTGGCATGCAGTTTAGGTGTGTATTGAGGGTTAATGTTTCCATGTTAAATCTTGATAATCTCTAAAACTATGTAAATTTTAAACTCTCCTCCCTCTTCCTGCCCTTTCCCCCAACTCTTATTTAATGTAATTGTTTGGATTTCTTGATTATTTTGTTAACAGTGGGACACAGCAGGCCAAGAAAGATTTCGAACAATCACCTCCAGCTATTACAGAGGAGCCCATGGCATCATAGTTGTGTATGATGTGACAGATCAGGTAAGTTCCAGGAGGAAACTGTACTGCTGTGACAAAGTAGGAAGTTCCTACTTAATAAATTTCAGATTCTTTCACTTTGTACATATGGCATCAGTGTTATTTACATGGCACAATACTTTGTCTACTCCCAAGTATAAAGGAGTCACATTGGAAAACATTTAAAGCAGTACTCTTTTTAAAACAGGTACATTGGTATTTTTCTTCCCTCCATTATTTGAATATCTAATAAATTGGCCAACCAAAATTTTATTTTTTCCCTTATTTTTTCATTTGGTAAATAGGAAATTTAGTGATTGGTTTTATGTTTGCTTTCAAGGGACTCTCCTTATATTTATTACCAACTGACTTTTTGATCATTTTAGCAAGAGTTTGTAGGGAGCTGTGGATTGTTCAGTGTATACTGTGTCCTTGGTGCAGAGTATTAGCAGGAATTTGTTAGTAATTAAACCTCTTAGTTCCCAAAAGTGAGATTAGAGGTCTTTGCCTATGGAGGATATGATTCAGAAATGGGATGAGCTGGAGGAAGATTTTTTTTTTAAGATTTTATTTGACAGAGACACCGCGAGAGAGGGAACACAAGCAGGGGGAGCGTAGAGGGAGAAGCATTCTTCCTGCTGAGCAGAGTCTGATGTGGGGCTCGAACCCGGGACCCTGGGATCATGACCCGAGCTGGAGGCAGATGCTTAATGACTGAGCCACCCAGGCACCCTGAAGGAAGATTTTTAAGAGGACAATGAGGGGGTACCTGGGTGGCTGTCTATTGAGCAGCCGACTCTTGATTTCAGGTCATGATCTTGGGGTTCTGGGATCAAGCCCTAAATGGAGCTCCATGTTCAGCAGGGAGTCTGTCCTCCCATCCCTCCTCCTGTGCCGCCTCCTGCATGAGCCCTCCTCCCACATGAGCATGCTCTAAAATAATCTTTAAAAGAAAAAAAAATGAGTATTTAAGTTTAGCTGTTGAAATAATGTAGGGGGTATAGAGATAGTGTAAAGATGGGGGTCCAGGGGCCACGAGTGTTCTTTTGATCAGAAAGAAAATTTCAGGGTCCTTTTTTTCTATCAAAGAATGAAGATAAACTTTGAATATTAGAATTTATTTTTCTTGCGGCAAATGTTAAATTTTACCTCAACTCTGAAGTAGCTATTTAGGAGATAACTAGAATCATAGACTTTGGTCAGTGCCATTAGAAGTATTGGACAAGGGACACCTGGGTGGCTCAGTGGGTTAAGCCTCTGCCTTTGGCTCAGGTCATGATCTCAGGGTCCTGGGATCAAGAGTCCCACATTGGGAATCTCTGCTCAGCAGGGAGCCTGCTTCCCTCTCTCTCTCTGCCTGCCTCTGCCTATTTGTGATCTCTGTCAAATAAGTAAATAAAATCTTAAAAAAAAAACAAAGAAGATTTCAAAAACCAGCTGTTTATAGGTGTGCTAAAATTGCATATTCCAGGGTACCTGAGTGGCTAGTCAGTTAAGCATTTGCCTTTGGCTCAGGTCATAGTCCTCCCTCTCCTTATGCCTGCTGCTCTTGTGCTCTCTGGTGCTTGCTCTTTCAAATAGCTAAAATCTTTAATTTGGGGGCACCTGGGTGGCTCAGTGGGTTAAAGCCTCTGCCTTCAGCTCGGGTCATGATCCCAGGGTCCTGGGATCGAGCCCCGCATCAGGCTCTCTGTTCAGCAGGGAGCCTGCTTCCTCCTCTCTCTCTGCCTGCCTCTCTGCCTACTTGTGATCTCTGTCTGTCAAAAAATAAATAAAATCTTTAAAAAAAATAAATAAATAAAATCTTTAATTTGAGCTGTAGCTTATTGATGTACTGTTTGTCTCTTTAAGCCTTCAAATTCTAATCTCTTTTCGTATAGGTACTGATAGTCATTTTAATATATCACTTCACTTCCTTCCCAGCACTACAGTTGTTATTTTGTAGCTAGAGTTGTCTCACTAGTTCTTCATAGGCCAGGAAAATACCTTTGGTTTTTACTTGCTTATTTAGAGTGATTGTGTTCAGAATTGTATGATCATTCTTAAAAATGTCTGTCTTCTTAGGAGTCCTTCAATAATGTTAAACAGTGGCTGCAGGAAATAGACCGTTATGCCAGTGAAAACGTCAACAAGTTGTTGGTAGGGAACAAATGCGATCTGACCACAAAGAAAGTAGTAGACTACACAACAGCAAAGGTATGTTTCAAGTTTGATTTTCAAACTGAATGTTAACGGAGTGTTCAGTTTGGATGATGTGTGGGTATGGAGTCACCCAACAGCCACAACCAGCTGACAGCCTTTACAGTCAGGGCAGTGTCTGTCTGGATTCCGTAAACTTCAGTCTGTCTTCAGTCCCCATTTCAGATGATAGAAATGTACTAAGTGGGAAAAAATTTTCAGTGTTAATTAAGCCTTACTATTCTCTTAGGAATTTGCTGATTCCCTTGGAATTCCATTTTTGGAAACCAGTGCTAAGAACGCAACGAATGTAGAACAGTCTTTCATGACGATGGCAGCTGAGATTAAAAAGCGAATGGGTCCTGGAGCAACAGCTGGTGGTGCAGAGAAGTCCAATGTGAAAATTCAGAGCACTCCAGTCAAGCAGTCAGGTGGAGGTTGCTGCTAAAATTTGCCTCCATCCTTCTCTCACAGCAATGAATTTGCAATCTGAACCCAAGTGAAAAAAAATTGCCTGAATTGTACTGTATGTAGCTGCACTACAACAGATTCTTACCGTCTCCACAAAGGTCAGAGATTGTAAATGGTCAATACTGACTTTTTTTTTATTCCCTTGACTCAAGACAGCTAACTTCATTTTCAGAACTGTTTTAAACCTTTGTGTGCTGGTTTATAAAATAATGTGTGTAATCCTTGTTGCTTTCCTGATACCAGACTGTTTCCCGTGGTTGGTTAGAATATATTTTGTTTTGATGTTTATATTGGCATGTTTAGATGTCAGGTTTAGTCTTCTGAAGATGAAGTTCAGCCATTTTGTATCAAACAGCACAACCAGTGTCTGTCACTTTCCATGCATAAAGTTTAGTGAGATGTTATATGTAAGATCTGATTTGCTAGTTCTTCCTTGTAGAGTTATAAACGGAAAGATTACACTATCTGATTAATAGTTTCTTCATACTCTGCATATAATTTGTGGCTGCAGAATATTGTAATTTGTTGCACACTATGTAACAAAACAACTGAAGATATGTTTAATAAATATTGTACTTATTGGAAGTAATATCAAACTGTATGGTGATAAGTATTGTTTTAATTCTTATGGTTAAAGGGAAATAGAGCCTTGCATTATACTCAAAACAGCCATTTGTGTGTGCAACCAGGGCACTATAGACCTATCTTAGAGCAGCATCCAATATGCTTTCCAGATAATATACCCAGTATATGACCTAGGGTGGCTTCTGTGTTATGTAGGGATTTAACCAAGCTTAGTGGTTCCGGGAGACTAAGTTGTATGGAAAACAAGTTTAGAATGTATGCTACCCATTCTATTATCCTCTGCTCCTTCTCTAAAACCATTTGAAATGGCTTTATCAATCAACATTTTGTTCTGTGGTAGAGGTGGAAAGCAGCACACCTTTCTTAATTGGCAAGTGATCAGACTAAATTCTGTATGTGCTGATACTGTTTCTTCCATGCTCTGAGTCACATGTCAAACTATTTTATCCTCCACAATTACATAATTTAGGTTGGAGGAGAGTTAAAGCATTAAAGTAGAAACAGGAAATTTACTATTGATTGCCCTAATTTTAGGAATTATATCCCTAAAAATTAACTAAAAACACAAATGCTAGGTGGGAATGATAAATGAGAAAAATGTATTTATTTCAGTGGAATTTTGCACATGTGAAATTTTGTTAAATAGGACCTTAAAGGTCCTAAGATTTGTTTTTATTGTGGGAAACAAAGACCTTTTGCTAACAATGACATTTTGAGGTGACAGAAGTCAAAGATTGGGGTTGAAATAGCAGCCAAAACATTCTCTACTTAGACACTTGGGATGTGGCTGTTGGCAACACGTTTTATGGTGGGATCTTTAATCCAGTGATAAAATTTAAACTAAAAACAAGCCAAAAATGATAGGTTTCTTTATTTTCACTAAACAGGCAACTGAAATACATGGTACAAAAATAAGTGGTAAGATTATTGTAAAATGAAATGGACAGAATAAATATTCAATTTAATTTTTCCATCTATGAGAATTTCACAATAAAATCATAGTTTACTTTGTATTATAGATGTGCTTGTTGGATCTATTCATCCTCGCATAAGGCAACTGAAAATCCCTCAAGTTTTACCAATAATTTTTTTGGTAAAGTTTTGTTTTTTGTTTTTTTAGTGCTTCAAAGGTTTGGTTTTTGCCTTAATGATACAGTATAAAGGGGGAAAGAATAAAGAAACTTTATTCTAAAGTAGATGAATGCTACAAATGTTAGTGTGATGCTCTTCAAACTGGCAGCTTATTGGTGAGTTAATAAGAACGAACATTACATGAATTGAAGATGTAAGCATATTTACATACTTATTTAGCTTTGAAAATCTAGTGTTCTTTCCCCCGTGGCAGTCAAGACTGGGGCTTACCGCAAAATGTTTCAGCATGCTTCCCTATTTGCTTTTTCACGTAGGACAATAAATGCAGTTCTGAAAAAAATATACAAACACTTCAAGCTACTATGGGCTTTAATAACTTGTTCCTTAATAAGGGGAATTCCCCCTTGTCATATTTTAATGTCCCTGGCTGCCATGAATTAGCATATGTAAGTGAAGTGTCCTAAGCCTGAGGGGTCGCAATCTCTGGGAAATCCTAGTAGAATGATAGGCACTCTGGTCTGAGCAGGAACTTCCTGTTCTTTGAAATTTCCTTTAGTATATGTGTTGCCATTGCAGCGTACTTGACTTCATCCCTTATGTCCCACTGAAGCTTCAAAATAGCCCTGTATTGATATTGTCTCCTATTTGCAGATGAATCTAGCCGTGGAGCTGCAACCCGAACCCAGATCTTAGTACTACGTACACTTCCCTGTGGACTTCGATTCTATTTATGTATAGGGACTACTAGCAGCCTTTACTACCGGTAAACTTGGGATCTCATAACTACTGTTACGTCTGTATAAGCCACTGCTGTCCTTAAGGCGAATGTGCACCAACCACAGTGCAGTTGGCCGGCCTGGCTGTCTGCTTCTAACCCCGTCACGTCTGCTCTTGGACTTGCTGCTGGCAGCATCTTCCTAGGCTAAAACCATTTCAGCCAACGTTTTAAGGGTGATCTCAAACTCCTTCCAGCACTGCTAAAGATAGAATTACAGCTGTGTTAAAAAAAAAAAAATTACAGCTGTGTTGAGACCTCTTCCATGGCATTCATAGCTAGGTCCAGAGTACCCTCAGTCACACCTTATTTCAAAGGAGATAAAAATATCTTAGATCATCTCTGAGTAAAGTAATTCGTTTCTTGGGAAACAGGGTACTCTGAAATAAAATACTCCCAAAATTCCTGTCTGTTGAAACTAGTAATTATTAGGCTAGATGAGAACAGAATGGTATATTCAGCATTCACTTGCTATAACATTGGCCAAGTTTGTTTCCCTCGGGTTGTCATCTTTGTGGGTTCCTTTTTTTTTTTTTTAAATACAAACAGGTCTATCAAATACTAGCAAATATAAATGGGTTTAACACCTTAGGGCTATCCTGTAATAGTAGAAAGGCATGTACCAATTTATAGCCACATCAAAGAGAAGGTGAAATAGATCAATTTAAGAACAGAGGCCATTATACATTTTTAAAGCATTTGTAGGTTTTTAAGAATATTTTATGCATGCAATTATTTGCTCTGGAGGTGTTTTGTTTTGTCCTTTTTAAATCTCACAATGGAACCAAGATTAATATGGAGGTGGCAGAATCAAAACACAGTTGAATTCTGATCATGTCCTTGCTCCATGCCCTTGCTCATTGGTAAATCATACCATAGCAGTAGGCACTTGAAATAGTGCATTTTACGTAGTTTACTTTTGTAGTTAATTTTTAAATATTAGAATTTAACAGCAACTTTTCCCAGTGACGATAAAGTCAGATTTTAAAGCAGAAAAGTCACATTTAATAATAGGACTTGAAATTCATATGGAAGTAGATGAGATGGTGGTAGGATTACATACATGGCCTCAAAACTAAAGTCCTAAACTTTTTTAAAGAAGGTAATTTTGTATTAAATGTTTTGTTCTAAGGGGACGTCTGCTCATGAGAATAACGGTTCCAAAGTCACCTTCTTTAGATTCAAGATGACTTGTTCATTTTTCTTTATAAACATGAGATCTTCCTTAAGAATGAACCCTCCTCAAATGAGAATCTGGAAGGAGTCTGAAAAAAGATAGTGTGAAGAATCCTTTTCTGAAGTCTTAACATTTTGCTTTAGAAAGCTACAGAACTGATGGTTATATATTTTTTCTTATCAAGGTACATGTCACTCCCAAGCCATGAAGAAGTTCCCTTTTTTCCTTCACTACCTACAGCCTTAGTTTCTGTAGTTAACCAGGCTGCATGACCCTATCTATGCCCTTCTCCCTGATCTTGTACTACTCTTCTAAGGGAGAGTAGGAATACACGGTGGTGTCGCTCTAGAGGTAATTTTGTATTAAATGTTTTAAGGTGTGGATAATCAGGCCACAGTCCTGCAGAAGCTCAGTGACAGTTCCCTAAGTCCCTGACACATTTTCCTTTACCATATTAGTTAGGCAGGCAGATGGAGCCCTACTGAATCCCAAAGATAACCCCCAAGATGTCCTAACAGCCAAAAATAATTCATTTAGAACTATTAATTTGGAGATTTAAAGTCTCTTCTAAAACTTTGAAGAGGGATTTATAAACCTAAGTTAATTTTATAAAAAGACCCCAAGTTCTTGGCCAATGATTCTTCCCCACCCCCTACCCCCCAAGTTTCTTCAGTCTTCTGGTATACCGGAGAATACCAAGTATTTGGTACCTTCTCTCTCCTGTGAACCTTCTTCAAAGGCTCTCAGCAGGGACTATTTTAGGAGCTCTGGTCTTTTTAAATGGATTGGGGCGAGGTGGAGCAGTGAAAGACCTGTAAATAAGCTTTATCAGCCTTGTTTGATCAAAAACTGCAAAACTACAAGCTTTTATAGAGAAGCACCAAAAGGAAAACCTCAGTTTGGAAGGATTCATTTTAAATAAAAGTAACTCAACAGCCTTTACACTTCAGGGACGAGAAAGGTATTTTAAAGCTAGTACATTACAGTTAAGTTTACCCCCTTGATTTCAGTGTTAAATGGCTCTTACAAGGGCTTCCTGAAAGTTTTCCACCGCCAGATTTTAGTCGACAGGTTACATATCTGCTTGAGATGCCTGAAAGAGAAAGAGAAACTTTTTTAACAGGCAGAATGCTGCAGAGGAAGAAATGACAATCATTGTATTTATTTTAGAATTAAAATGACTCTTACTCAAATTTCTGAGGCAAGTACAGGGACTCCCTTGTCTTGACATACTTTGATTTTATCCTTTATGTTCTCTTGGCTACAGTGAACCGAGAAAGTCTGTGAATTAAGTACCACTTTTTTTTGGCTGTGGGAGAGGAAGTTTCAGAAAAAGTGTGGTCCAGTTGTGGAATCATATAGAATGTTAGGCAGTGGCGATCCCACACTGGGCACCAACCCCTCTTCCCTATCATTCCCTGTTCAACTTTCCCAAAGATCTAAAGAAAGATGTTAAGTCTCTAAGGCAGGTTACATCCCGCCTATCCCCCTAGCCCTTTTTGGGCGTTGGCAGGGATCACTGTTGGGAAGGGAGGGAGGGGGACCTATCAGTAACAGTCTCTGTGGGCACTTGGTGCTGTCCAGTTGCTTGAAGATTGAGCACCAAAGGAGCTGGGCAGGAAGAGCCTACAGAACAGGCAGCCTGACAGTGGCCCTATACTGGAGAAGCTTACATAATCCAGACAAAGTTTAGGGATAGAGGAGTTTTACAACTGTTGTCTTAAAGGGGTGGAGGGACTGCCACAAAAGTGCAAGCATGGGGCACCCTAGTCCTCAAGCAGGCAGCAAGGGTGAAAGGAAGTCATGGAAGGCACCAGTGAGCCCCCTCACCACAGGAAGACACCCAACCTTCTTCCTGGCAATGATAGCATCTCCCTTTTTCAGTGTCAGGGTCCCCTCCTAGCATCTCATTTACTTAAATAACTTGGTTCAGCAAGCTTCTAAGACACAGCCAACTGTTTGATGAGCTCTGTATCCTAATTGGGCACTGGGGTCTGAGGACAGATTTTCTTCTCTTGAGCTGCCTACTTACCAGGCTCATCCCCTCTACACCCGTGCTCTTGGGTGCCACTGGCGTGTTGTCAGGAATAAGGGTGCAGCCAGCTAGCATGTCCAAAGAAGCTAAGATAGCATCATACAGGCGATCTGCGTGGCTCTCCAGCTCACTGGGCTGCTTCGAGATCCTCCCAAGGACATCCTTTAACACTAACAAATGAGGTTCAAAGCAATTAGGCCAAAAAATCCTCCCAAAACAAAAACACAACATGTAATTACATTTTCTAAAGAATCACAGAAGTCTACAGCATTTTACTCAGAATAGGAACAGGGCCATGGTTTCAGGATGTCTACGCTTTATAACAGTGACTCCAGGGACTGCTGCTGACTGGAGGATCTATGTTGACTTCTGACTGGAGCAGAGAAGTTTCACTGGCTCCACTCTGGATTTACATAATTCACAAACAGGCACATAAGCATGGTTCTCTGGTGACTGGTATTATCTGGCTTTTAGAGTTAGGCACAAGGCACACCCAGATCGTATGAGGCAGACTTACATAAAACAAGATGCCAAGATCAGGACACTAGGCCCTGCTATCAGGTCCTAACAGCTTCTGTTGGCTGGGGAACTTGTACTTAACATGTATACAGCTAGCCTAGTAATGTATTCGGGAATGCTTGTGAACCCTTTTTCGTGGGTCCTCAAGGAAGACACTTCAAAAGAAAATGATCTGAAAGCAGGCTGACAAGAGGTTAGTGAAGCCAAGATTTCCTCCAACAGGCCAAGTGTTCATCTGAGGAAGGGATGGACTAAGTTCAGAGTGCATCACACACAGCAGGCTGGCTTTTCTCTAAAAAACCTTATTTCCTTTGTTAAACACAGAGGCTGCCTTAGCTTCCTGAGCCTTTATCAGCTATGTTAACACTCCCTCCAGTTTCCTGCTACAGCTGCAGCATCTGCCAGCAGCGGAAGGGAAAGGGGAAGCTGCCTATCTACAGAGGATGCAGCACGAGGAGGAACCAGCGCATGCTGCAGTGAAATCAGCCTCTACGGAGGCCAGAGCAGTGCCGTGTCGTGCAGGTGGCCTGTGGGCAGCAGCTGTTCACCACTCCACAGTCACCAGATCTTTTTCCTTAGTGTGGAATTCAGAGACCCTTTATTTTTGTTCTGAACTTTTAGGATGTTAGAATATTTAGTTGGGGCCAAGTAAAAGGAAAGCTGGGAGTGAGAATGTAATCTTTCCCAGCCAGGCTTTTGTGTTTTAATTGAATACAGACATACAGGAGATAGTCAAAGACGCCTACATCTAGCTGGAGCAACTCTGAAGGTCAAGGGGAATGTGTGGTCTTCACACAACCAGTTTCTGGTTAGTCGTAGCAGAGGATGGGAGGGGCAATGTGTCCATCTCAAAGAGCCGGAGTACATATCTGAAAATCACAGGAACCCTAAATGCCTCTTATTTTGAGACAAGGGAAAGGGGGATGTTCTTTTTCCAGATTAAGCACTGAGAAGTATTATTGGGTTGGTTTTTGAATGAAGGTCAAAGAACCTGTAGCCTTTAAAAGGCTTATTGTTATAAGCAGCCTCTGGGCAGAGTTTCCTACTATGGAGCTCTCTCCCTTCCTGCTCAGGCCCCCACACCTCGACAGGGCACAGCACCAGGGCAGTCAGCATCAAGGGGGCTTGAGGCAGGCTGTCCCTGCTTGTGTGTTCCAAGGCAGGTTCACAACTGAGATGAGTAATAACACCATCCATCTCAGGCTGACTAATTTGTCAACTGCTGCAGCACAGTGTCCGGGCACGGCTTTCAGGAGGACAAGTAGCACAGGAGCCTGAAGGACTGTTTCTGCCCCAATAAAACCCAAAAACCCTAGCGAAGGAACCAAAACAAAGAACTCCCATAATTCACACTGGGTAACTGCCCTGCTGAAAAGTCCTTCAGTGGCTCAAACCCCTCTGCCTGTTCACAGTTCTCAACCCTGGTCATCCATCTTCCCTGGGGATATCCCAGGGGATACAACATCTGGAGGGAGGTAGAGCTGTCCCTACTGGAAAGGAGGTGGAGGTACCACTGACATCTAATGGGTGGAGGCCAGGGATGTTGCTAAACTTCTGCACTGTGTAGGGCCACCCTCCTCACACAGCTTGATTTGGCCCCAAATGCGGATACCACCCAGGCTGAGAAACTGCTCTAGGTCACCTCACTCGCAGGCACCCATCTGGTCGGGTAAGCGCCACCTCACCGCCTCCCAAGCCCACAGGTCTGGCCCAGCTTTGCTTCTGTGGTTTGTTTCCAGCAGAAGCCCCACCTCACTCCAAACTGAGGCATAATATAAAGGGGATCTTTAGCTCTTGCTTTTTAGTCTTACGGGAAATCAGGGGTTGCTTTTGGCAATCTATCAGTTCTTTGCTTTAGCCTAGCATTTTCCGAGTTCATCCTCCATGTCCCATCTGTCCACAGCAAGGGCAACACCAATCATAAATCCTTGAACCCTGCACGCTTAGGTGTGCTCTCAAAGTCTGATTTTTACATTTTCCTAAATTGGTAAGCCACCCCACAAAATGAACTCGAGACTGTCCCCTCTCATCAGTGCACTTCTTCCTTCAGCCCATTCCCTTAGAATGGACTGCTCTCAAATACAGAAACGGATACTTCCTCAGAGCAGAATGCCAGAGAGCAGATAACCAGAGAGGGGTTCAGCCTGTGCTAGGAAAGGAGGGGAACCCCTGAGGGCCCCCTACTGTGAACATCCTATTAAAGAACCAAGGGTGACTGGATGAAAACCAGCATTCCCATGCAGGTCAGTATTAGAAGGTGAGAGTGTCCTCCTTGCAGGCTCGACTCTGCTTACCTTTAGGTGACCAGCTTTCTGGGCTGCAGGGACAGTGATGAGGTGAGGGCTGGCAGGCAGCCATCAGTATCTAAGGTAGTGGGTGCCAGGGGGTGGGGGAAGGGTGTTGCTCTTGCACTGCTGGATCCTTACCAGTGACCCTTAGGCCCCTGGACCTGCTGCTGAGAGGGAGTGAGAGCCGGCTCGATTCAAAACTTCAAGCATCTCACCTGGGGTGTTATCCAACAGGCACTGAAGAAGAATCTCCCCCTTCTGTAAGACACTCTCTGTCAGGGACTGGTGTTCATCTATATCTTTCTTGAATTGCTTAAAGCATATCAGAAAAGAAAGAAGTTTTGTTACTATCGTTTGATAAAACTTACTCAAAATGATCCTTTGTGGAGTAGTAGCTCAGTTCCCCTCTAACCTGAAGACAAACCCACCCAATCATCACAATTCCCCAAGTAAGCAGTGCATTAGTTTAACTTCACCTACTATGAGCCCAAAGGAAATACTCCATCCTTCTTTCCGTTTACAGTCGGACAAAATAAGAGTTTTCTTCTCCCCAACAGAGCCTGGTTCATGAACAGCTTGGGAGTCCAGGTTTCTTTCTGTCATATCTCATGGAGTTTTCTTTAAACTCACGAGGCTACAGGATTCTCAAAACACTTCTATTCTAACAAACCTAGTAAGACTCACAAGAGAGGGACCCCCACCCACTTCTTCCCTCAGTGACCTACTCTGTGCGGACCTTGGGCCTCAGGAAAGCTGTGAGTCTCCTAAACAGCTGATTTGTTTTCCCCTTGTGGGTACCAAGCCTTGTAGTTGTTTTTGACGTTCCTCTAGCTGCTAAGATGTGTAAAGTTAAATCCATGACGACCTTTAGTACAGGGTACAGAACTTGGTGGTTCACATTCTGGAATTAGAATCTTAATCTTAGGGGCGCCTGGGTGGCTTAGTGGGTTAAAGCCTCTGCCTTCGGCTCAGGTCATGATCCCAGGATCTTGGGATCGAGCCCCACATCAGGCTCGCTGCTCAACAGGGAGCCTGCTTCCTCCTCTCTCTCTCCGCCTGCCTCTCTGCCTACTTGAGATCTGCCAAATAAATAAATAGAATCTTTTAAAAAAATCTTAATCTTAGATTTAACTATATTCCTATCTTTAGTTTTCTGCTGCCCTAATACCTGTACTTATTATTTTATTCTTTAGTATTTTCTGTAGTTTATATGCTGCCATAAACCCACTGTGTTTATGGGACACAGACAAAGCACATGAGATGAAGTCAGAATTGACAATATGTGAGCACACACAGAGACATGCTTATATGAGCTATCATCTCAGCAGGGGTCGAGTTAGCTCTCCCACACACATGCGGCATGCACCAATCTGTGTGGGGAAGGGGCCGACAGCAGTCCCACTTTGTGACACAGCTGTGTGGGTGACACACAAGAGGGCTAGTCTTAATGACCTGTGAGGATAACGCCCAGCTCAGATCTCAGTTCTACCCACAAAGCAAGAAAGCTGCTCTGGGGGCGCCTGAGTGGCTCAGTGGGTTAAGCCGCTGCCTTCGGCTCAGGTCATGATCTCAGGGTCCTGGGATCGAGTCCCGCATCAGGCTCTCTGCTCAGCAGGGCGCCTGCTTCCCTCTCTCTCTCTGACTGCCTCTCCATCTACTTGTGATCTCTCTCTGTCAAACAAATAAATAAAATCTTAAAAAAAAAAAAAAAAAGAAAGAAAGCTGCTCTGGCTAGCCTGCACGATGATGGGGAGAAGGACAGAGTGAGGGATGAAATGGAGGGGCTGGACTTGTTCTACTTGGCACCTGCTTTGATAGGGATGAAGCTCAGACACTGGGCCCACACTTCTGAGCAACTTTCAGGCAGTTTCCTCTCTCCCCACAGCAGTACTGTCCCCGAGCCCCGAAGGAGTGGGCCCTGCTCAGCTCTGCACACACATTCGGAAGCTACACATGGAGGACCCTGTCCCACCCAACCTTCTCTTTCTTCAAGCATACTCTGGGCAAGGAACTCCGGGCAATCTCTCCACAAAGCAGTAAACAGCACTCCCACTAAAGTACAAAAGCTGGCCCATTCAGGGAAGTCCCTGCCCTCACATTTTAGTTGGTGCCACGTTGGAAGACAAAGGCTCGCTCTGTTGCCAGGGTGTGAGGGGGATGTTGGGGTGTGCTGCTCTGCTAAGGTGCCTCTACTAAAGGCAATTGATAAGGTGACAGAAATCCAAAGAACTGTCTCAGAAAACCCTTTCTAGACTAGTCTCACAGGCTCAGACCCCACACACTACCTGTGCTCCTTCAAAAGAGGTTAGAAATGCTTGGCCAACCAAACATGCTAGAGGTCTGTGGGTAGTTCAGTCAAGATTAATGTTATACTTAGGGTAATTGTACAATTTATCATACATCTCAGAACACTTCTGAAAATGAAGGGGGACCTACTGACAACTATTCCAGAACAGCAGGCACACACTATCACACCAAACACCTACTCTAAAGTCAAATTAACCAGAACTCATAATTAAAGAGATTTTAAAAATAACAAAACCTTAATGAAAAAGAGGCAAAAACAAAAACAAAAAAAACCCAAACACCCCCCAACCCAAAGCCAAATACACCGAGAAGCAGGTTCCAATTAGGGCTGTCCAACAGAACTTTTCATGATGATGGAAATGTACTATCTACACCGTTCAGTACAGTAGCCACTAGACAAATATGATGCCTGGACACTTAGAATGTAGCTAGTATAACTGGAAAATAGGAATCTTTAATTGTACTTAATTTAAATAGCCATATGTGACTAGTGACTCGTAGTAGTGCAGTTCTACATTTAACCCCGAGACATCTGCAAAATTACATGGCAAATTCCCTTAAGTAGATCTGATTGAGGATCAATATATTTTCTCCTAACTCTGCTTGGCCTGGGAAATCGCTCCTACATTTTGGTTTCTCAGCAGTAAAAATCTGAAAAGGGCCTCTAATTAAATTTCAGGTAAAACAGTCAATTGTGCCATCACATACCGGGTATCAGTTATTTGAGCTTTTACTTTGTAATCAAGTACTTAGCCACCACTCTGGTGAGTGAACAGCCAGAAGCCAGGACCACATATTACCCGGTAAAGCTGCAGAGAAGACTTGAGACCTGTAAGATTGGGCTTAGATGGAATCAAGTGGTCGGTAACATCCGCTACGTTATACAGCCAGCGGATCAGCTCTTCCAGCTGACAGCAGAATGTCTGTGTAGACAAAAGAACACAAGTTTGGTGTTACTGACCAAACTGCAGTTTATGTGTTCAAGTCAGGGGATTCTGGGAGACAGACTGTGTACCCTTCCTGAACATTCCCTCCCTCCCCTCCTTGAGGAGCTCTCTTCCCTCCTTCCCTGCCTGTCCCCACCCCATAACTCCAGACCTCCGTGAAGGCAATATGGTTTCGGTCTCCCCTCAGCCTTTGTGACACCAAACATGACAGGCTGAGAGAAGCCTGCCCTGCACGAGGGGAGAACAGGATCCAGCCCAGAGCAGGCACCCCTGACATGCGAACCGATTCTTGGGTGAGCACCACTGCTAATTTTCTGTCCCTGAGGAAAACAAAATAAAGGACTATAATCATGACAAACTGGAACCCATGGCAGGAAACAAGTGAATCAAAACTGTGTGTCCCTGTTTTGCATTTGCCTCAAAGACTGCCTTCAGTATTTTACCACAGAAGAGGCACATGCTAACATTTGTCCTTCCTGCTTCCCAGGACAAACAGAATCATACATGGACATCACGGGGCTGATTCAAGCCCTCAAATGCTAGGAAATGTCTATTGTGCTGGCCCTGGGTCTCGCCACCCGGCCTACTACTGCGTGTGTGCAGTGTCCGTGCGCTCACCCAGGGCCTGAGGCCACGCATGGACTGTGTGTGTGCGGAGAGACACGTTCCCGAATATCCTTGTGTCAGGGACTATGCAAAGCCCTTGGCATGAATTATTTCATGTGATCCACACATCATCCCGAAGAGGCAAGGCTCCACACTTCACAAATGAGCAAACTCAAAAGACTGAGCCAAAATTCCAAATAATGGCAGTGCCATGATTCAAATTCAGATCTGCCTCATGCTGGTGACCCCGTTCCACAGACTGTGAATTCCCCCTCCAGACAGCCCCCAGTCGACAAGAGGTCTGGTGACCAAGATGGCCAGGACACAGTGTCTCCAGAACTTCAACTCAGTGGTTCCACCACTTTATCAAACTAAAGCTCTCAGAAGACCTACAGAAAGAAAACCATTTACCTTGGTTCAGTTCAGTATTTCCTAAGGGCACGGATGTTTCTTGTGCAGAGTACCTCTCAATCCTCAAGGTCGAGAGCCCCAGGAAGCAGCCTGGAGTGGTGGTTAAGTCAGGCTCCCGCCTCGGGTGGGCAGCTTACCTAACCCCTCACTGCCTTTTCTCCACATGTGAAACGACCACCGTAGTCCTTACTGGGCCCAGTTGTGAGAATCCACTAAGACAAGACACAGCACGGTGCCCAGCCCGTAAGTGCTCCAGGTTACTACGTTTGATTCCACGCACTGGCAGAACACACACCTCTAGACAAAGCCCCTTGAACGTTGTTTACCTTCACACACTGCATGAGCGATTCTTTTCCCTGCTCTCCCTTCCCGAGAGGCTGCCCTGTAGCATCTGGGTCCAAGCACGCGCACTGGTCCCACACAGCTGGCAAGGAAGAGTGTGCTCTCAGCAGTCCGGAGACCCCCAGCGCCTGGCTGCTCCCCAGACTGCCGTCCCCTCCAGGGCCCCTTGCCTGGACGAAGGAGTGCAGCAAACAGTGGTTCTGGCCCTCGGGGCCCCTGGGCCCTCTGAAGACAGTCCCCGAAGGAAGCTGGCTTTGGCTCGAGTCTGATGGGAGAGAAGCTGGCCTATCACTGTCTGACGGATCCAGGGAGGTCTGCCCTTTGGCAGCCCCGGTGGGCAGGGTCACCAAGGTAGGAATGGAACCTAGATGTGAAATCAAACTAGAAACCTGCGTCAGCCGAGTGGGCAGGGCAAGATACTCGTCATCACTTTCTACCTCCTCTTCTGATTTCCATCTGGACTCTGTGCAGGCAGGGTGCCAGGCACCACGGCTGGCCCCCTTCTCTCTCTCCGTCCTGGGCAAGGACCACCCTCTGTCCCATGTCTTCAGCTGGGGAGATCCCACCTCAAGGTGCCTGCCCACGGGGAGCCAGTCCTTCACACCCCCCAGCGCTGGCTCTCTGCTCTCCCAAGGAGCATTCCTACGGCCTGGAGCTCTGGGCGTAGATGCGAGTTGGTTACAAGATGCCAGTCCCAGGCTGCCCTGCTTCTGGGGTACTCCAGAGGGCGACCGCATAAGGCTTGGCTCTCTGGGCCTAGAGAATGGCAGGAAAGCCTCTGCTGATGGGCAATTCTGGGAGCCATTAGTGGGGGACTTCAGGGTACTTGCTGGGGAAACAGAAAAGCTATCCAGGTCTACACCTGAGTCCTGCAGGACAGGGTCAGCCAGCGTGTGGCTGTCAAGGTGCTTTGGGTGCTGAGGCTTGGGCCTAAGCGGGTATGTATAGTCCAGCAGATCTTCATACTCTTTATTCGGGTTCCAGAGCGGGGAGTGGCGGTCGGGGGAAGGAGGCAGGGAGTCTGGCAGCACGCAGGCCCAGTACTCGGCCTGGAAGGAGAGGCGCCTCCTGCCCAGCCCCGGAGCATCAACCCCAGAAGATGGGGGCTGTGGTGACCACTGGAGCCCCGGCCCCACCACAGAGGGGGCCAGCGGGGGGACGACCAGCTGCAGAGAGGAGGAGACCTTGGCAATGGAGCAACCTGGAGGCTCTGCCTTCTCTCGGTGACCCTGGAGACTACCGAGGGAGGAGGCAGAGACGCTGCAGCTGGAGAACTGAGGAGCAGGGGCAGCTTGGCTTGCCAGCGGCCTCCACCTTGGTGGGAAAGGGAAACCTGAGTAGTGGGGCTGCTGGCTGAGGTCTAGCGCTCGTGGCGACTCAACCGGGGATGAGTCATCTTCGCTATCGGCATCGTGTCCTGAGCAAAGGCCTGTAGCTCTGGGAACACTGAGAGCCTGAGGTAGATCCTCTGAGGCAGAAAGCCTGGTCTCCTCCATCTGCAATGAGAAGAGGGAAGAAAAAGCACTCAGGTGAAAATAAGCAAACCAAGCGTCTTTCTCAGAGGAGAGCTGTGGAATTTTCCTTGGGGACCCAGATGATATTCAGGAGAACTCTCGCAAGCAGTCTGCCATCTGATGCGAGAACTGGACAGCATGTGGCAAGTGGCCAGCATGGAAGCTCTGCGTGCTCTGGGAAGCCAACCGTGGTCCCCAAACCACTCCTACCCTCCAGTCTTCATGCAAACAGACAGCAGGCACAGCTCACGCGGCTGTCATGGTGGGGCACACCACCTAACCGTGGAGAAGCGTGTCCTGGGCAGCAGAAACCCCTGCCCTGAGATACATCCACACCCAATAGGCAGGAGACCCACCAGCCCCACCTGCTCAGCTCATGCCTCTTATAAACGAACACAGTGAGTCCCTCATCTCAGCCTCTTCAACTCTGAGTTTCCAGTCTGTTTGATGAAGAACTTGCCCCTGAGGAAGGTAGGACAACCCAATGGCTAGGGGCGTGGGCTTTGGAACCAGAAAGACTTATGCAAACCCAACTGCCACCTTCCGGACGGAGGACTCTGGGCTTCCCTTCCCTGGTCTGTCAAATGGGAATAGTAATAGTACACCTTCCTACTGGAAGAGATTATGCTGAGTGAAATAAGTCAAGCAGAGAGAGTCAAGTATTATATGGCTTCACTTATTTGTAGAGCATAACAAATAACATGGAGGACATAGGGAGATGGAGAGGAGAAGGGAGTTGAGGGAAATTGGAAGGGGAGGTGAACCATGAGAGACTATAGACTCTGAAAAACAACCTGAGGGTTCTGAAGGGGCAGGGGGTGGGAGGTTGGGGGAGCCAAGTGATGGGTATTGTGGAGGGCACATATTGCATGGAGCACTGGGTGTGGTGCAAAAACAATGAATTCTATTATGCTGAAAAGAAAATTTTTTTAAAAAGGGGGAAAAAAGTACCCCTTCCTCAGGACACGAGGATTAAAGGAACTCAGGTGTGAGAAGCACAGGGTAAGAGCTCAATGAACAGGTACCACAATAATAAGTCCATTTGTAGTAAGCTCATGAAACAGCTACTTCCAGGTTTGCTTATCTGCTTCCTGCCTCACCAAATCTCTGACTCACAGGTGCCCTGGGCTTCCCACCACCCTGGCTCCCAGGCAGATGGGCCCAGCTGCTGTTTCCTCCCAGACAGTCATGATCAGCCCATCCTCACAGGACAGAACCATATGGGGGCAGCCTGCAGCAGCCAAGGCCACAGGGATACTGAAGAGACCAAAGCCATTCCTGTGGGAGGCCTTGGCAAGCAGAAAGTAACAGGATGTCAGAGCTGGGAAGGATATTCATGATCTGGGAAGTATCATTCAGGTCACCTTCCCAATTATACTGAGGACCTGAAAGATTTGATGATATGCCTGAAGTCACAGAGCCGAGCAGGACTGCTTGCTCCCTGTGACTTGACCAGGCAAGGCTTCCCTGCAATCAGCAAGGCCCAAGAAATTCTTCTTACCCAGGGACAGTGCCGCCCACTATGGGGGCTCCAGGGCTCTGCCAGGTTCCTGGGTCCCAAAGGGATACAGTCTTAGAGCCTCAAGGAGCCCACAGCCCTGGACCCTCCCTCCTCAAGTCTCTTCAGGGTCTTCCCCCTGCCAAAGAGTTCAGATCCCCAAGGCAGAAATAGGACTCGGCTCCCTCTGGCCCAGCCCTCTGGGCATTAGGTCCCGGCCAGAGAATCCCCAGTGTTCAGAAGGTCACCAGTCACACTCTTGAGGAACAGGACATGTGTGGACAGAGTCCTCCTCCACTGGCTCCAAG
This sequence comes from Mustela nivalis, assembly GCF_964662115.1. NCBI lineage: Eukaryota > Metazoa > Chordata > Mammalia > Carnivora > Mustelidae > Mustela > Mustela nivalis. Next base: position 57,012,236 of record NC_139027.1, read on the forward strand.
GCCCAACTCTCCAAGTGAGCCTATTAAACAGAAATCATCATACCCAGACACTCCACCTTCGCCCGCCAATTCCCCACCTTGTACAGGGGCTGGGAAAGCAGGTAAGATGGTAAGAAAACGCTAGAACATAATCCCAAAGGACCACATTAAACTTACAGTCCCATTTGCCTTATTACCTACCTGGCTTCCCACAGAGTGCAAAAGGTCTCTAGTCCCCGCGCCAGCAGGAGGAGGCAGGCAACCAAGAGCAAGCTGAGCTCTACCAGCCACTGGCTCCCTGCTGCTGGCGTTGGCCTGTGGCTGGCAGGATGCAGAGGGACTAGGGTCAGCCCCATCACAGCAGGGAGGGGCAGACAGCCCCTCTGTTCCCCATACAGGAGAGGCAGTCCTTGCCTCAGCTTCCAGGCACAGTGGTGGCTCCTGCTCCCTGCTCACGAGCCCCACGATGTCCACCTCCTGCTCCCTGCAGCTCCACTGCCCATAAGATGGGGTCTTTGTGTCCACGGATGCTTCCACCTCTGCCTTTTCTTCTCCCAAGGCCATTGAGATGTCCCTAGGTCAGAGTTCCCCTGAAGCCTTCAGCTCTCTACAGAATGGGAAAGGAAAAGAAAAAGATATATTCTCTGCATCTGTGTCCAGGAAACCTTGCTTTTTAATGATTAAAACAGACATCTGCAATAAAGGAAACCCACCAACAGAAAGAAAAGGTAACCTACTGAATGGGAGAAGATACCTGCATATCATGTATCCACTAAGGTTTTACTATCCAAATATATAAAGAACTCATATAACACAACACCAAAAAACCAATCTGATTTTTAAAAATGGGTAGAGGGCCTGAACAGAAGTTTTTCCAAAAAAGACACACAGATGGGCCAAGAGACACGTGAAAAGATGTTCCACATCACTCATCATCAGGGAAATGCAAATCAAAACCACAAAGAGAGCTCACCTCACATCTGTCGGAATGGCCAAAATCAAAAAAGACAAGACACGGGAAGTGTTGGTGGCAAGGTGAAGAAAAGGGAGCCCCACAGAGTGCCGGTAAATTCCCAAAACCGGAGCAGCCGCCATGGCACACGATAGGGGGGCTCCTCAAACAGGCGAACTGGCAGTGCCGTGTGTTCCGGCTCGCCCGCTCGTGGACTGTCCCCGGAGGAAAAGGGAACGGTAATCTGAACAGGTCTATGCCACCCTGCTCACACACCATTACTGACCAAGCCCAGATACGGAAACAGCTGAAGAATATGGAAACAAGGAATGCAATCTGGCCATTTCTGACAATACGGATGGATCTAGAGGGTATTAGGCTAAGTGAAATAAGTCAGAGAAAGACAAACACCATATGTTTTCATTTACAATTGGAGTCTAAAAATCAAAACAGAGAGCAACAAAAAGAAACAGACTCAGAGAGAACAAACTTAGTGGTTGCCGGAGGGGAAGGGGTGGGGAATGGGTGAAGTGGGTGACAGGGATTAAGAGGTACAAACTTCCATTAGAAAGTCAGTCAGTCACAGGGATGTATAAAGTAAACAAGCACAGTATGGGGAATATGTTCTATAATATTGGAATAACACTGTACGCTGGCAGGTAGCAACTATACTTACCCACTTACAGTAGTTAGCATTTTGTGACATGTATAACTGTGGAACCACTATGTCGTACTTATGAAACCAGTATGTCAAAAAAAAGGACTTTTGTTGTTCTTGTTGTTAGGAAAATAAAGAATAAACAGTGTTTACTTCCTCAGAGGAGAACACAGGTCTGGCTTTTCCCTGGCCCTGGAGTTTTCTGAAGGGGACAGACGAGCAGACCATTATGTCCTCTGCTTTTACAAGGCCAGCACCAGACCCAGCAGCAGGTGCCCAGGCGGGTGAAGGCAGGTCCCAATCAGAGCCAAGGCTTACACCCAGTTCCTTTGCCGCAATGCTCCTGTCGGCAGGCCGCTCTGGCCTGGTTCTGGCTGCTCTGCTCCAGGGAACAGCAGGTCAGGGCTCCGGCCGTGGCTGTGCCTGGGGTGTTCCCGCAGTGCCCACTGTGCCCAGCGGAGGGGGAAGGATCCTCTCAAAACACAGAAACCCCACCTCGGGCTGTGAAGCAGGTGGCCAGCTCTCATTCCGAGGATGGCCAGCGACCAGAGAGAGGGCAAGCATCAACTCTTCTCCCACTAGCTTGGGGTATGATGAACTGGCACCTGAGGGAAGGTGGGGAAATGCAGGTGTGTAACAAGGACAATGGCCACATAGCATGTATGCATGTGGCAGTGACAGGGAGAGAGAGCCCACGCCAACGAGCACGCATGCACATGCACGCGTGGGCAGGCGAGCAAGGGAGACCAGGGTGAGCACTTGGTGGGGGAAGAAGGAACAATGTGGGAACTGGACCTGAAAATAACAACCATTCCTTTAAGAGTTGCAAAGATAACAGAGACCCCCTTCCCTGAGCCCAAGGGTACAGGCAACAAGTCCAGGCTGGGAGCACTGATGGACGGGGCTGGGGCTGGTGAGAGCAGAACAACTCCCGGAGGATTTGCAAGGGCCACAACAGAAACATAAGTGCCTGGGATTTCAGAGGCCACCCGGAATGCACTGGGCCAACCTCAAAGCTAGAACCTGGACAAAAATAGTCCTGCTTCCGCGGAGACCAGAGGCTAGAGGAATAGCAAGAGGAGGTGCTGGGAGCAATGGGGAAGCTGAGAAAGTGGGGTTGGCCATGGAAAGGGCTCAGCTCGCACACTGGGAAACTGGGTGGGCACAGCTGCCCCTTGAGAGCGCTCTGTCTGCCTGGGCACATGAGGCTCCAGGTCCAATCGGAGGCGACCCCAGAAGAGCACACACACTTCACACGGACTCTCTTACTTTTCACAGCCACCGGGTGGGGCAGAGGAACAATGTTTTTGGACAGGTAACAGGTAGTTGTAATATAAAATGCGCTGCAGAAGTCTCCCTCTGCCCTGTCTCCATCCCTCACTAAAACCAGCTACCGTACATAGGGCGAGCCGACAGTGGCCCACACCCGGTGAATACTGAGTGGCAGCAGGGGTCATCAGCGTCGTGGGGGAGGGTGGGGTACCGAATCAGTGCCAACAAGTCACCTTGCAAGCCACAAAGGAATCCAACTGAGGGAGAAAAAACAGCCAATGTTTCACAGAACAAAGGCAGAATATTTATTATTAGATATGCCCATAAAAACAGGAGAAGAGTCTCAGTAATTTGTGTGTATGTCTCTCACCTCTTGATGCATTTGCAAACAAACACAAAAATCTTTCATCCTTCTCCCTCTTTACATGAAAGCAGCGCACTGTTTTCAGAATGTTTTCTTTCCTTTTTTAAAAAAAACAATGATCTCGGAGACCTTTTCTCAGCAATACACAGAGTTTCCTTTCTTTCATATCACTGCCCAGCACTGTATTCCGCTGGAAGGGTGCCTTTTGGTTTATTTCACAGATCCCTTATGGGGGGATGCTGTGGTTACTCCCCATCTTTCCTCACTGCAAGCAAGGCAGCCAGGAACCACCACTGACTAGGCAAAAGCGGGCAGAGCACACAGCACTAGCGTCCAGAAGCTCAGTGGCTGAGGGGAATGCACCTGCATGTCCTTCGCCTGTGTCACCAAGTGGTACCTCTAAGGGTGGCAGTGATTTACAACCCACCCCGCCAGCAGTCTTCAAGCTGGTTTTCCCAAGGGAGGCAGGTCCCTTATCTACCTTCAGAGGGGGAAACCAAGGCTGAGAGAGATTCAAATCCTGGACGCTATGACTCCAGAACCCAAGCTCTTTATGAAGCATCAAGGGAACAAGTTACAGAGCAGATCAGCACACGGAGAAGAGGGAAGAGACAGGACAGACAGATGAGTGACCAAGGCCGGCTGAAACAGGTTTCCATGGAGCCACAGCCTCACCTTGTGGCTGTTTAAAAAGCTACACACAGGGGCACCTGGGTGGCTCAGTGGGTTAGGCCTCTGCCTTCGGCTCAGGTCATGATCCCAGGGTCCTGGGATTGAGCCCCGCATCGGGCTCTCTGCTCAGCGGGGAGCCTGCTTCCCCACCCCCCTCTGCCTCTCTGCCTACTTGTGATCTGTCAAATAAATAAAAATTAAAAAAAAAAAAAAAAGCTACACATAAAAAATGTGTGTAAGCTGAGCCCGAGGCCATGATGGGTGGCTAATTCCCCTTCTACCCGCTTTCCCCATCCACTAACAGGTGTGGTCTTGTGACCTAGCAGGAAGAAGATGATGCTGGGACAAGAAAAGGGTGCAAACAAATGATCACTTTGTTCTGATGATGTAATTTTTATGTCTTGTCTGGACTCATTCAAAAAAGAAGGTACCCATTTATCCTGGGGGTGGGGAGTGGTGAGCTAGAATTATAAGCTTATTCAGGACACATCTCTAGGTAATTTTCAAGTGTGCATACAAACTGGAAGTAGGTTAACACTGTCCCCAGAGACCCTTCAGCAACAGGTTAAGATGGTCTGAAATGATGATTTTCATGGAAACAGTGCTTTGGAAAAGGCAGGTTTATTTTCTCAGTGTGGATAAACAGTCTCTTCATAATCTTACTTGTTAATCTGCCTGACGAATCATGCCCCTCCAACTACACAAGTTATGGGAAGACAGACACATGTGAAGGAAGTGAATGAAAAGAAGTCCACGAGGGTAGTTCCAAGTTGTATATAAGATGCTACAGAGCACGAAGGATAGAAGAAAGCAGGGAAAACTCCTTGAAGTAGTGACTGCTGAAACTACTAAAACTTCACTCTTGATGAAGTGGCCTAGCAAATGCACAAGTTTTAGATTTCTGAGGTTCAGTCCTGTCAGCCCTTGCCAGGCGGGCATTGGCATGAAGGTCCAGCCCTCATTTCCATAGGTTCTAGATCTTACATGATCATCATCCCTTCTAACCTTCTGAGGTGAGGATGGAGCTGCGGATTCTGCTTAGACACTTTCAATGAGAAGCAACTTACTCCTCTTCCAATGGACGGCTCCTGATGATAAAAAGGACTTGTGGTGTTGGACCAACACTGCCTCCCAGGCCAATAGCTTTACAGAACCTATAACTCTGTGTGGGGCCTTCCTGCTCAGAGATCACAGATCTCAGTGTTCCTACAGGCTAGCCGCTCTGGGATGAGCAGAGGCCTCCTCTGTAACAGGGAAGTACCGCAAGGTTGAAGTGAGGGCCTTAAGGTCTCAGAGCACAGAAAACGAATTCCACCCTCCATCTGCAAAAAGTCTATACACACCAGAACTGCCCTGTCCTTGGCCAAACCAAGACACAAGCCACATAAGCTTCAGGATATTCTAGTAACCACCTGGACTTTGCTATTAAAATTCTCTATCAGTCTCCCGCAGAGGCCATATGACCTACCAGATACATATAATTAGGAGTGAGGTAGGGTTGGCATCCGCTTGCCCTACAGTAAAAATATGCTCCCACGTCACCTATGTGGCAATGCTGACTCTGCAGGCCTGGACACCTGACCCTTCGTGGTATTAGATGCCCCCGCCTGGTGCAGCCCTGTCACAGCTGGCGGCTCGTCCTCCCACTCACTCCTATCCAGGAGGGGGAAAGGAGGGCTGCGTTAGGAGAGAAAGGATATTCCTCTAACTCAACCATTCGGATGGGGGCACCTGGGTGGTTCAGTGGCTTAAGCCTCTGCCTTCGGCTCAGGTCATGATCTCAAGGTCCTGGGATGGAGCCCCACATTGGCTCTCTGCACAGCAGGGAGCCTGCTTCCCCCTTCTCTGGCCTGCCTCTCTGCCTGCTTGTGATCTCTCTATCTGCCAAATAAATAAGTAAATACATCTTTAAAAAATAAATAAATAATAAACTGTTCGGATAGAGGAATGAATGACCAACCAGCCAGCGAGCCTCCTCTAATCAAACTGAGCACGATCTCCAGGATCTGTTAAATCACCACCTCCGTACAAAATAATCTGATTTATACCAACTTTGTCAGGGAAGCTGTGCTGGGGCAAGGCCCATCTCTGTCCCCAAGCACACAGTCAGCCACCTATACCAACTACACAGGGCAGGTGTCACTTCACAGAGCAAGCCCTACCACTGCAGAGCCAAATGCCTCAGACTCCCCGGGTTCTCACAGGAGGCCACAGGTATGGGTGGTGAATGCCATTCACACATAGTGGCGGAATCCGACCAGAGAACCAGACAAAGAGGCTTTAGTACTGCTCTTTCTCTAAAAACATGAAACTGCCTACAAGGAAAAGGGGAGGGGGCGGGGTAGGACCCCACATTGTCAGGTTGCTGGAAAGCTTCGGTGGAGAACAATATTTGTGGGAAAGAACTTAAGGCAGAAGCCAATCCAGGCGTGGGAGGCAGCATGATAGGGGGTAAATACATATGCAGGGGAGCTAACAAAAGGGACAGTGACAAGAGGCGAGGGCCTGCCTCAGAGCTGGGTGGGTGCCAGGAATACTGCAGCTGGAAGTTTGAGACTGGGAGGTCAACAGCCAAGAGCAACCGCCATTCTACCTGCTCCCTCCCTGGCTATTGAAGCCCCAAGTCCCTTAGTCTTCCACATTGACCCTGTCTTTTCCTGTGGGGCAGATCACCCTGGGTGCTGTGTCCACCTTTTTATTTGAAGGTCAAAGCAAGTAAAAGGAATAAGCCAAGTAAAAAGGAAGGTCAAAGCCAAGTGAAAAGGAAAAAGAGGTTCAAAGCTGCAGAGGGTAGACATGTTTCCCATGGCTTGGTAACGGCCTGAAGCCATCCTCAGAAAAAAGCTCTGGCTCCAGTAGCCCCTTTCCTTCCCCTCTGGCTACTCCCCTCTGTTTTGCTTAGAGTCAGAACAAATCCTCCAGCACCTGGGAAGGAGCCACTGGCTCCCTCTAAATCAATGTGGTGGGAAGGCTGTGGCCAGCTCCTTCTCTTGTTTTCTCACTCACTCACACACAGGCTGGCTGGCAACTGACTGGGACCACCAGACAGCCTCGCAGGAAGGCCAGTCTTCTAACTCATCACGCAGGTCTATGAAAGGCCTTTAAAGAGATGCCACTGCCATATCTACAAGGAGCTTGGCTGAGCTTCCGGCCCCCTGTCCACTCAACCACAAGCTCTCTGGTCTCCGTAGCAGATTGCCCCCATCCAACAAAACTCAAACCATGAGGATACTCAGGACTCAACGTGTTAATAACCATACCGTCTGTTCCCACTGAAGAGCAAGGCAGAAAAACAGCTTTCCTGTAACAAAAATCTCTCCTATTGTCTGAGCAAGCCGGTCCTAGAACCATGGTTGCTGTTCCACAAGCCACTGCTTGTACCACAGTACTGAGTGTTTTCTATGAGGCAGTCAGTTACATGTATGAAGACCGATAAGAATCTTAACTGATAAAAACGCTGCTCACTGTACCAAAGGATCCTCTTTTGGAGAAGGCACCAGAGAATTCTCTGGTCTCCACAACAAAAACAAGTGTTTCACTGAACAGCCAGTTTGTGTTTACTTGAAAGGTACTGGCGAAACTGGTAAAATTTTCCTCTTTGCTTTGAATACTAGGAAACTCAGCAACAAATCTGCAATCCTATCCAAGCAAAAAGCTTACGACAGAAGGGCAGACACCTTTTATACTAATCTTACCCTTGACTTCATCTTACTTTTCTTTCAATCTATATGCCTCAACTACTTCTATTAAAAATCTTGTTATATGGAAAGTATCTTGGAATGATTTCACGAACAGTTTTTTTTTTTAAGATTTTATTTATTTATTTGACAGAGATCACAAGCAGGCAGAGAGGCAGGCAGAGAGAGAGGAGGAAGCAGGCTCCCTGCTGAGCAGAGAGCCCGGACGTGGGGCTCGATCCCAGGACTCCCAGCTCATGACCCAAGCCAAAGGCAGCGGCCCAACCCGCTGAGCCACCCAGGCGCCCCTCATGAACAGTTTTTTGGAACAAAATATAAGATTGTTAAAAATAGAATAACATAATAAATAAAAAAAAAACATACATTCAAGACTTTATCTCAAAACCATAAGAAAACAAAACCTGTTTTTAGCAGTACTTCTAAAAACTAAATGCAGGGGCGCCTGGGTGGCTCAGTCACTAAGTGTTCTGCCTCTGGCTCAGCCATGATCCCAGGGTCTAGGATAAAGCTCCATGTCAGGCTCTCTGCTCAGTGGGGAGCCTGCTTGTCCCCCTTCCCTCTGCTCCTCCTGCTTGTGCTTTCTCTCTCTCAAATAAATAAATAAAATCTTAAAAAAAAAAAAAAAAGTAAAAACCAAATGCAGATACTTATGTTAGCATGTTTCTATTTCTACTCAAAGTGTGGTCTGAAGACCAGAAGCATGGGCATCACCTCAGAGCCTGCTGGGAATGTAGATTCTCCGGCCCTACCAGAGTCTTGGAATCAGAATTTATATTTGAACAAGATTTCCAAGTGACTGGTAATGTTTCAGAAGCACCAGGTTAATCAGTACACCTGTTTTGGCATACTGGAAAGAACTACTACAGTGGCTTTACAACCATTCACTGTCTTTTTTTTTTTTTTTTAAGATTTTATCTTTAAAAAGTAATACCTACAGCCAATGTGGGACTTAAACTTACAACCCCAAGATCAAGAGTTGCATGCTCTACAGACTGAGCCAACGGCACATTCCACTGAGTGCCTATCCTATGCCAGGAGCATTTGAAAAGGAAATTTATGGTCTTTGCCCTTAAAGTCTTTGCAATAGGACACCAGAGAAAGTTCACACCCTGTAGCAGGTTTTTAAGAGCTAATTATAGTATGTCAGATCTGGAAAGGAGACCCTAAAAAGAACCATATTCCCTAGAAAGGATTCAGGATTCATTATGGCTACATTAAAAACAGAATCAAAGACCAGAATTCTTGTGACAGTTACAAATGAAAAGGAGAAAGTATTTGTTTTGGAGACTCCAAATGATTTAAGAGAAACTGATGTGCCAAGGGGACCTACAGCTGGAAGGAAATATATAACTTCGCCTGCATCCTGCCCCCAGAAAGTGGTACAGGAAAACCTGGAAGTGAGGCAACATCCCCTACAGGTTCTATCTGCCACCTCTAGGTCAAGCCAACAGGTCTAAAGTCAATGAGAAGGCTTCTTCCACTTTACGCAGTGTCTGTGAATAACTCCAAAGACAGGAGATAGTTTCTTCATGAAAACAGTTAGGTTACAAGGAGAAAAGCCACTCCAAGTCCATTTCCACAACCTCCGCCTTTCTGGCTAAACCAATCATCCTGAAGATTTCTTATTAGCCACAACAGGCCCCATCTATTCCCCTGCTCTTACAGGATCATTCTGAGTATCAGACCACACTAATAGTGTATCAACCACTACTATAGTACTTGGCCAAATTATTACCAGGCACTTAATTTTTAGTAGGTGGTGAGACTCTAAATGAATAACAGATAATCATTGGAATATGTTCACTGTGGAGGAGTCAGAAGAGGCTTAAGGACTTTGTAAAATCAAGCAACAGATAAGGACTAACAGGCAGAGAGACCCTGAAGGGTCAAGTATACACAGATACTTAACATGAGTAAATCTATTTAAGTATCTGTTTATTTTTATCCTAATGACTGCTAACAGCTCCTGAACATTTTCTTTGAGCCATGAACTATCTAAGCACTTCATATCAAAATCTTATTCAATCCTCTGAACCCATGGACTAGGTACTACTGTAACTCCCATTTTACAGATGAGGAAACTGAGGCACAGAGAAGCTAAATAACTTATCCAGAGTTAGTAACATGACAAATAAAGCTTAATTTAACTTAAGAGCCAGAAATAAACTGCATCCCTAATCTGTAAAAATAAGTGGCCCAACAAATTAAAGGAATGAGGGGTGCCTGGGTGGCTCAGTGGGTTAAGCCTCTACCTTCAGCTCAGGTCATGATCTCGGAGTCCTGGGATAGCCTGGCATCTGCATCGGCATCTGGCTCTCTGCTCTGCAGAGAGCCTGCTTCCCCACCCCCGCCCCATCTCTCTGCCTGCCTCTCTGCCTACTTGTGATCTCTCTCTCTCAAATAAATAAATAAATAAATCTTTTTTAAAAATTTAAAGGAATGAAAATTTTTGTTTTGTCAAGTTTTGGCTACACTGCTGGGTTTTTTTTGTTTTGTTTTCGCTTTAGTCCCCAAGTGTCTTCTATGTTGCAAGCACTGTGCTAGGAGCTAGGGAAACTACAATGTGATGTTTAAAGCAGAGGCTGTAGAAACTAACCTAAACTAACCTAAAGGAAGACGTGATTAATTAGCTGTAAGGTGGGGGAGAGCTTTAAAAGTTTTTCAGGAGAGGTGAAACTGAGTTCTTTACTCTTTTCAGTACTGAGTAACCTAGAATTGATCCAGGTGACGCACAAACGAGGATTAAGTGGTGACCTCTACTTCTTTTAACCAAACCCTAGGCAAAATGACCTATAGATTCTGTCATGCATCTTAGCAACATCCTTCCCACCCTAGATCTAGGAGCTCTTAGGGTATTTATGAATACTACCAATCTTCGCGCAGGCCCCACTCCTCACTGAATTCCCAGTGAGGGTCAAACTGCTGTGGCACTGGCAGGTTTCCGCTCATTTTTATTATAAACAATACACGGAGCCCAACCAAATAATTACAAAGGACCAGAGCATGTACCCCTAGGCTGCTGAGCACAGCTCCGGGGATGAGAGTGGGAAAGGGTGGCCCTTCCAGACAAAAAAGCAAGACATTGTGCTTTTTCCCCCTCGGCAGCTGCTGCATTCACGGCACCAAGGAAGCATCATTCGTCTCCATCTTCCCCGTGGGAATGACCCTCAGAGGGCGAGGGAGGGTCTCCGCGTTAGCACCGACCGCAAGCAGCGCCAGCGCCTGACTCCCGAGGCCACTTGGCCCCCCGCGAGAGCGCAGGGTAAACAGCACACGCCCGAGGACAGGCCGCGAGGGAAAGTGAGTTCGTCCGCGGCCGGGGCCGACCAGCAGCGCAGCTGCTCGGGCAGGAGGATACGTGAGCACGCGCGCCCCCCTCGGCCCGGCCTCCCCGCGCTCAGGCTCTTCCAACCCCGGCCTCTCGCTTCCAATCCCGGCCTCTCGCTTCCGCGCCCGGCACTCGCCGTTCCGCCTGCAAAATGGAGGCGAAGACACGAGGCCCCCCTGCCCCCAGGAGTCCTTTGTGCCCTTCCCGGCGGGGAACGCGGGGCCCGGCGACGCGCCCCGTTCGTAGACCCGGAGAGGCTGCAGGGCAGGGGAACGGGCCGTGCGGGCGGGGGTTGCAAAGCCTCGACTTCCGCGCCCGCGCGCCGGAGCTACCTACCTCGCCTCAAGCCCTCTGAAGGCCCCGACCAGGCCTGCGACCACAGCACACCGACGCGGCGGCCCCGACACGGGGGTCCCAGGTGAAGACCGCGGCCCTCACGCCCGAGCCCGCTACGCCGGGGGCGGGACCGAGCGCCAGGCACGCCCCTCGGGCACGCCCTCCTCCGCGCGGAGGCGGTCTTTGGAGCTGCGCGGCCAGTCCCAGCCCTAAGACTGGAGGCTCGACCAATATACGACCAGAGCCTCCAAAGAGCCCACCCCTCGTGCCGTTCTGGCCTATAGGAGGCCGGATCTTCTTCGGCCGTCAGTCCTCGCCTTCCGCGCTCGCGGCTCACGTTTGTCTGTTTCGGGAAAGCGGGGTCCTGCGAGGGCGCTCTCTCCTAGCGCGTAGGTCGCGCGCTGAGTCATGCATTCATTCATTCATTTTGCGCAGGGCACGCGGTAGCGTTCGAGGAGCGCCGCCACGCCGGAGGCGATCCCACGGTCTTTGCGTACTCGCGTCCGCGCTCGCATCGAAACACGCGGGCGTGTGACAGAGGCGCGACTTGGTGCCAGCCGGCACAAGCGCAGGAGTGGTTGGGGAAAACTTAAGGGGTGAGGTGGGACTTAAGCAGTCTCGTAAAGGGTGGGAGGCGTGTGGATACACGAGCCGGGAGCCGCTTAGGGGCTCTGTGAGCAGCCAGGTCTGATGGGGAATCCGTGGTGGAGTCCGAGGGTGGACGGCTCTGATGCTTGTCCCTTTCCACCATCACCCCCGCCAGCAGTGATAACCTACAGGCCCGTAATGACCCAGCTCTTTAGCGTTTACTGCCTTGCGGAATCCTGGAGCGTAGAGAATTACCATTGGGCTGGGTGTGGGGGAGGGGAGTCACAACGTAACCTGTGTTAGACCGGTTCATCCCTTCTGATCTTTTTGCTCAGCAGCACTTTGAGCAGTCTGGGTTACATTGAATGCCTCATTCGTTTATAAAATAGGTCTGTAAAAGTCTGAACCCCAGCTGTAAAGAGCGTGCACATACCTTCTCGTGGAGCTTGGGGCCTCAGGAAGTTAGGACATAGTAAAGACTTGGGTTTTCCTGAACCTGTCCGGATAGCTTTTGTCTAAACCAAGAGTCACAGCAAAAGCAGAAAGTAGCACACTGATGGGTTTGTTTGGGCTTGCACATTAATTTTATTTGCTTTTTTTTTTTTTAAGATTTTATCTATTTATTTATTTATTTATTTGACAGAGATCACAAGTAGGCAGAGAGGCAGGCAGAGAGGGAAGCAGGCTCCCTGCTGAACAAAGAGCCCGATATGGGGCTCAATCTCCGAACCCTGAGATCATGACCCAAGCTGAAGGCAGCGGCTTAACCCATTTGCTTTTGTTTTTTAATAAAAATTAAATCCCAGGAGCACTGCTTGTGAAATAGGGTAGGAGGCAGAAGACTTTTATAAAATGAAGAGTAAAGAACAACAAAAAGAAAAACAAAATATCCAATTGCTGGAGCCAAGGAGTCAGCCTCATTTGGGGTGAGGAGGCCCAGAGGATTGGCTTTTGGGGATTGGCTGATTAACAGGGATTAATTAACAGCCAGCCTCTTCACATTTGTTACCTGCCTGATATCAGAATGCATTTGCATATGTGACCCTTGGTCTTCACTGAATACACAGAAGACCTTTGGGGGAGTCACCTAACCCCAGGAGCTGAGATTTGGGTCTTTTCCAGCCCAGATACTCTGCTGGACAGAGAAATGGGCCAAGTCCAAATAGGCAACCAGGTCAAAAGGAGAAACAGGACACCAAATCAAAATAAAGGGAACTTCAAAAAACAAAAAATCACGGTCAAATAAAAAAGGTCTCAAAAAGCCAAGAATTTACGGGTGGTAGAATTTGAGATAAGCAGACTACGAGCAGAAAAGTAATTCTGAGCTTAGCAAAAGACCAGTATAGTCCACACACTGTGTATCAGGTCCCAGGATAAATCCCCCACCTCATCAAGCCCACCCTTATCTCAACCAGACCTCCACTACTCCTTCCTTGGAACTCTGCAACATTGGGTGTGTACCTTTACCATGGTCTTTATCATTTTCTACCCTCCCACTGGCTGCTCTCCTTACATTCATTCCACCGAACTCCCTCCCCATGCCTGGCTGCCCACCATCTGCTTTACTGCCCCCCCACCTTTTTGCTTCAGATAAGAGGGCCAATGGGGGATGGAGAGGGGAGGTGGGGGCTGGGCTGTGGTAGGATTGGGGTAAGAGAGGTTCGCTGGGCACCACTCTGCCTCCTAACCCTGAGTCTCTCCCCCCTCCCCATGTCTGAACCTTTCTCCTTAATGCTGTCCAATTTGTTCACCTCTTTCTCTCTCTCCATCTCCTTAGTCCGCCTCTGTCTATCTCTGCCTCTGCCATCTGTCTTGTCATGTCTTGGTGTCTGTCTCTGTCTCTCATCCCTTCTGTCTCCCTCACCGTCTCTATCCCTGAACCTCTGCTTCACCTCTTTCTGTCTCTTGACTTTTCCTGTCTCTCGATCTCTGTCTCTGTGTTTCTCCTTCTCCATCTCCCGTCCCTCCTGGTCGTTTCTCCCCCGCTTCCCTGTCTCTCGGTATCGAGGGTGTTCTGGCGGGTCAGGGCTTTCACTCCAAGCAACTTAGAAGGTCTAGATTGGCCACTAGCTCGGATGCCCTTGGGTTTGGGCTCTTCCTAGTTCATTCGTTTGCCTTTGAGGTGGTAACAGGACAACGTTTGTAAAGAAGCCCCTAAACTGGGGCCTCTGGCAGGCATTTGAGGCTTCTGGAAGGGGCCGGTGTAGAGAGGAATGCTGCTTGGCTTATATACACTGCCACTGCACTGACAGAAAGAAGATACGTGCAGGGGAAGCTGTCTCAGGAACAATAGTGAGGCGGGTTTGGGACAAGAAGTGAAAGGAGGTGTCTGGGTGGTGCTGTCGTTCAGTCCTTTGGAGACGTGGAGCTCAAGTTCAGAGGTCAAGGCTGGAGATGGAGCTCGGGTAGTTGGTCATATGGCCGAGACAATTAAAGCCACAGACAAGAGGGACTTCCACAGGCATGGAAGACACTGTAAAGCCGGGAAAACCAAGTGCCATTGCTGTAAAAAAAAAACTTCTTTTAACCACCTTCACCTGGAATAAACAAGTGGGGTGAACGGCTGTACAAACTGTGTGATGTCCAGACTACATCAGCCTCTCTGCACAGCCCACAGACTTCATGTGTAGTATTCACAATTTTAAAAAAGATTTTATTTATTTATTTGACTGAAAAAGAGAGATCACAAGTTGGCAGAGAGGCAGGCAGAGAGAGCAAGGGAAGCAGGCTCCCCGCCGAGCAGAGAGCCCGATGCAGGGCTTGATCTCAGGACCCTGAGATCATGAACTGAGCTGAAGACAGAGGCTTAACCCACTGAGCCACCCAGACGCCCCTAGTATTCACATTTTGACCTTGATGGGATTTCCCCCTCCAGGTTTATGCCTTCCTCCTCCAGCTGGTAACTGGGCATTGTGCTTACTTTCCCCCAGGGAGGTCTGTGGCAGGCTGAAAGAAGTTGTCTACAAAACACTTCCCTTCCTGCCTTTGTTTTCAAAAGCCGAAACCCCCTGAGGTGATTTAGTGATGGCTGCGGGCAGAAGAGACAGGAAATGGCTCTGAGGGAAAGCTGAGCAGGGGCTGGGGAACCTTCCCCAGGCGAGAGATCCTCAGGCCGGGGGAGGAGTCCACGCTTGTCAAGGCAGCACTCCAGGGAGGTGGCCAGACCTCAGAGAGGAACAGCGAGGAACAGCCAGCCCCACAGTGTATCTGTGTGTCCCCAAGGGTGACATGCAGGCTGGTGAGCTCCTAGAACTGAGGGAACCAGGCAAACTGAGGGGGTGGGGGCCTTCCACAGTGACCAAGGAGGACCCATGCCGCAGGGTCTTCCAAGGACCTCCCCAGGATGGCCTGGGCCACGTTTTCCTGTTGGTTTGGAGTTGAAATGAACTAATTTAAATAATATATCCCATAATGGAGTTTTTAAAAAGCGGTAGAGGATGACTGTTCCACATCAATAACACTGCCCTCTGCCATCTTTGTGCATTTAACTTTTTCTATATATGCAGGATTTTTTTGTTTGGAAGTAGATTCATAGAAAGAGAATTATTGATTGAAAGGGTATAGACATTGTGTTTTTTTTAATTTTAAAGATTTTATTTATTTATTTGACAGAGAGAGATCACAAGTAGGCAGAGAGGCAGGCAGAGAGAGAGGAAAAAGCAGGCTCCCCACGGGGCAGTGAGCCCGATGTGGGGCTCGATCCCAGGATCCCGGGATCATGTCCCAAGCTGAAGGCAGATACTTTTTAACCCACTGAGCCACCCAGGTGCCCCAAAAGGGTATAGACATTGTTAAGGCCCTCGATACATGTTCTGGATGTGTTGTGCCTTTTTAGAGTTCGATTTTAAAATGAGGACGTCTCTTCAGTGGGGTCGCATGCAAGAGGGACTGATGGGAGCCGTGATCAAAGGAGCGAGACTGATACAAAGCAAAGGTCAAGCAAAGCTTTATTTTGCGTCGGCACGGAGAATCAAACCAACCAGCCAGGGCCGTCTCTTACGAAGAGAGCAACCACCCACAGCTTCACAGACTAGCTTTTATAGAGCAAAGGCCATGTGGTTGAGCCTGGCCAATGAGATTGTCTCCACCTGGCCTGACTTGTCCTTGCATTCTGGGCTCTGTTATCTCTACCTGACCTGACCTGTCCTTGTATTTGGGCTCTATTGTCAGGGACTAGTCGACCATATTTTACTGTTTTCCCAGACTTGCTTTTAAGTAAGTTCCTCCAGGGAAGGGGAGGTCAGTTTAAGTTTTACTGCACAAACAACAAAATGGCTGTTTAACCAAGATGGAGTCGCTCTGGCTAAGTAGGCCCCTACAGGATGGGAACTGTTAAGAGACTGTGCAGGATTTCATACAAGGAACAAAGGGAAGGGCCAAAGGAAGATGATGACAGTGGGAAAGAGGAAAGGACATGTTCAGTGTCCTTTAGGAGGTGGGGCCAGTAAACCATCTCCACACGGGGCGAAGGAGACAGAGTAATCAAAAACACCTTACTGGTTTCCAGCTTCCAAACCTGAGTAGATGAAAATCCTATCAACCAAGAGGGAGCATGGCTCAGTGGAAAGAGCCTGAGTTGTCAATCTAATATGCCTAGTTCAAATCCCACTCTCCTACTCATTAGTTGTATGGCCTTGGGTGAGTTATTGAAACTCAGGGCCCATTCGCCTAGATATCTTCATTTGTGAAATGGCCACTGTAAAGTTTTTCCGGCGAGATAAACACAACACCAGGCAAAGTGGGTGCAAGGCAAGATTTATTAAAAACACTCTCCGGCGAAGTTTCAGGGCTCAGGAGAGGGGGAGCCAAGAAAGTTGCGCCAGGAGGAGGTGGACACCCTCAGGCGAGGTTCCGCGACTCTGGAAAGCAGAATGGCGGAAGTCGCGCCCAAGGCAGGGAGAAAGGGGGCTTTTAAGGGGCCTTGAGGGAGTTCAGGGGTCTTTTGGCAAGTTTCCCTTATTTGGATATTTCGCCTGCTCGTCGGGGTCTCATTGGTCCACAGGAGCCCAGGGCGGGGGTCTCAGATTCCCGCTTGTCAGGGTTGCATTGGTCCACGGGAGCCCGGGGCGGGAGGGTTTTCAGATTCCTGCTTGGGTCTTTGTTCTCCTGTCCAAACTCAGGTTTTGTAGCGGGGACTTTTGCCATCTTAAGTAGCCCTTTCTTTCTGCCAGCCCAACAGCCACAGTAACAATTGTCAGTCTGGCAGGTTATTGTCAGATTAAATGTGAAAGTGTTTTTAAAGCACCTGGCCTGTTGTGACTTTGAAGAAACCAAAGAAAATGGATAATAGTGGTAGAAGAGAATGTAGAGACTTAGAGAATAAAGAATATAGATGGTTCTGATGAGCGACAGAAGCAGAAAAATGTTCACCGTTAGCCCAGAGCCTGACCTAGGGCCCGCATAGTTCCGACAAGGATCAAATACGTACTGGTTGCTACATTCTTAAAGGGTCTTGTGACTGCCTGTATGTCTTACCAATAGTTAATATCAAGCTGGATGATAAGCACCAGAGAAATCTTGCAAAAGTATTTTTAAAAGTAGAATTTCGAAGAAAACATCTATGATCTAGTACTCCCTGCATGTCCCTTCCCCCTAGAGCTACTAAGCATATAATGACCAGTTTTATACAGTGAATCTGCAGCTTTCTGCCCACAGGTCCTGTCCCCGCCCTACTGAAATAAACTTACTAAGTTGCTGGGTACATCTCAAGAATTCTCTTGCCCGTGCTCAACGGTCCCACAACAGTTTGAGGCAAATTGTGCTTAAAATGCCTGCATGAGGGACGCCTGGGTGGCTCAGTTGGTTAAGCAGCTGCCTTCAGCTCAGGTCATGATCCCAGCGTCCTGGGATCGAGTCCCACATCGGGCTCCTTGCTCGGCAGGGAGCCTGCTTCTCCCTCTGACTCTGCCTGCCACTCTGTCTGCCTGTGCTTGCTCTCCCTCTCTCTCTCTGTCAAATAAATAAATAAAATCTTAAAAAAAAAAAAAAAAGTTAAAAAAAAAAATGCCTGCATGAGAGTCCCCACAGTAACTTTTTTTTTTTTTTTAAGATTTTGTTTATTTATTTGACAGAGAGAGATCACAGTAGACAGAGAGGCAGGCAGAGAGAGGGAGAGAGGGAAGCAGGCTCCCTGCTGAGCAGAGAGCCCGACGTGGGACTCTATCCCAGGACCCTGAGATCATGACCCGAGCCGAAGGCAGCGGCTTAACCCACTGAGCCACCCAGGTGCCCCCCCACAGTAACTTTTATTTTGGTATGCTTTTCTTTTTTTAAGAGACCTTTGAGGTATGGAAAGGAGTAGGGAAGAAGGGACTGCGATCTTGTTGCCCTTAGGGGAAGCCAGAGGGCAGTGGTGCAGTTCTCAAGTATGACCGCAAGAGGGAGTCTGTTTTGTCTCAGAGAGTGTAACAGACCGTGGACTGACTGGGTGCAGTGTTGGTTAGCAAAACAGCCATAGAGGGTCCTCTCTGTGCTGGAGTCGGCCTTCCAGAAACTCCCTGACATGTATGGTGAGGTCTGCCCCTTGGCGGGAAGCAGTCAGTTCCTATTTGCAGGCTTTACCCGATCAGGAAGGCTTTCCCTCCAGGATGGCCCCTGCTGTGTCTGACAGGTTCAGACTCAACAGCAAAACTTAGTTCCATAAGAGCTAGGACTTTTCTATTTCTGAAAATGCACTTAGGAAAAAGAGAATATTGAACAGAACTCAAGAGATTTCCTGGGGCTTTTTACTAAAGCTCATCCCCACTCTCTTTTCACACACACACACACACACACACACACACACACAAAATGAGGACATAGACACATTTGAACAGGGCAAATCTGACTGAAGACACAGATCTTTCCTGCAGAGAATGCTGGGGGACAACGAACCTCTGCTAGCTAGATAAAATAAGATGTTGTATTAATAGGAATTACCCTATTGTCAGCATTATTATTTTTAAGATTTTATTTATTTATTTATTTATTTTTAAGATTTTCATTTATTTATTTGACAGAGAGAGAGAGATCACAAGTAGGCAGAGAGGCAGGCAGAAAGAGAGGAGGAAGCAGGCTCCCCGCCGAGCAGAGAGCCCAATGCGGGGCTCGATCCCAGGACCCTGAGATCATGACCTGAGCTGAAGGCAGAGGCTTAAACCACTGAGCCACCCAGGCGCCCCTATTTATTTATTTTTGAGAGAGCGAGAGAAAGAGAATGAGCAAGGGGAGAGGCAGAGGGAGAAGCAGACTCTCCCACTGAGCAGGGACCCCAATGTGGGACTCCATCCCAGGACCCTGGGGTCATGACCTGAGCAGAAGGCAGACGCTTAACCGACTGAGCCACCCAGATGTTGCTACAACTTTAGTTTTAAATCCCATCCCCTTTGCGGGGATTGGGGTGGGGGTGTTAGTAAGTCTTCCCCCTCACCTGCACCAAACCCTGCAAGCCTCATTACTTTTAAGTAAACAGAGGTCATAGCTTTAAATCATAAACGGTCTCAGTTTAGCCATTAAGATGTCAGTCCTAAGTATTCAGAACTCCAAATCTGATTTTATATCTTCTCCCCCTCCCTACAAGGGCATGCTATGAGGGATGTGTGTGTGTGTGTGTGTGTGTGTGTGTGTTAGGGGGAGAAATAATAAGCCTCCACCTGCTCCCAGCTCCAAGAACCCACCCCCACCCAGTGTTCTAACTCTGCTTTTGGACCCATCCAGATTACAGGAGTCAGGGTTAGATGGGGCCAAGTATGTTTTGGCCTGGTACTATGGTAGGAGGGCTTCATGCTCTTCAGGCCAGGAGGGGTTTAAAACTGATTTTTCTGGGGGCACCTGGGTGGCTCAGTCATTAAGTGTCTGCCTTCAGCTCAGGCCATGATCCCAGGGTCCTGGGATCAAGCTCTGCATCGGCCTCCCTGCTCAGTGGGAAGCCTGCTTCTCCCTCGCCCCACCACCGGCCCTCCGCTCGCTTGTGTTCCTGCTCTTGCTGTCTCTCTCTCTGTCACATAAATAAATAAAATCTTTAAAAAGGAAGAAAATGATGTGCATAATTTTAAAAAATTCGTTTTCTCATGGGGTTCTCTTTCAAGAACCCTAATACTGCTGGCTTCACTTGAGTTCTCTCCACCTAGAAATGCAGCAGTTTCTTTGTTCCACACAGTCCCTAAAAATCTACCTTGACCTTCTCCTTTGCTCCTCCATTGTTCCTCTAGATGGGCCTTTTGCTGGCTAAGACAATCCCACTGGCTCCATCTCTCTTGTTCAGCCATCATTATGTCCATGAGACATACTCTTGTGTTCCATGTCCTGAGAAATGGGGCGTTGCAGGGGTCACCCATCCTTCTTCCAAAGCAGCTCATCAGCCCGCCTCTTGCCTGTAGATTTCCTGAGTGATGGGCAGACACTCATCCATTTGCCTGCAAAGCTGCAGGGGACACAGCCAGCCCTCTAAGACCTCTAGTTGACGCCCCTCTCACTCAGCCTGGGTGAGGAGAGGCACGACCCTGCCCCGTGAGTCAGGGTCCAGTCCAGAGACAGAAACCACGGCCATTATTTTAACTGAGAAAAGTTAACGTAAGAGCTGTTAACTGGGCAAAACTGAATGGCAAAAGAACAGTCAGGTTCCATGGACACCGCATCTGCAGGAGGCCACTACCACACCACTGCTGGGAGCACAAAGACAAGCTGTTGGAATTCTTTAATGTAGGAGCTTGTGGAGGGGCCCGTAGAGCTGCAACTCAGATGTCTGGGGACAGGGTGCCAGCCAGATGGCTCTCCATGCCGAAGTGGGTGTGAGCAGCTACATCAGAGAGAGGTGGGAAACTAAACTGCAAACAGCTGATGCCACTGGCATGAACTGTTGCTGCGAAGGTGAAGAAGCGTTGCCAAGGTGGTGGAGATGGGAGGAGTACACAGACAGGGAAAAAAAAAAAGCCCTTTTGCTCCCCCTTGTGGCCTCCTCTGCTGCCCCCTACTGGCAGAGCTTAAATGGAGCCGCAGACCAGGGAGAGATCCCCCTGCCAGAACCGTGAAACGTAAGTGCAGAGGGTGGGTTCATAGCGACCGCAGCTCAATGACTGCCAAACCCCTCTTTATTACTCTAAAGAAATGCTGTGGAAATTCTCTCTTCAATTCCAACCACCAGTACCCTCTGACAGCCTCAGTCTGGGCAATTTGTCTAATAGATCTCAGCCCTCTGTTTTGAAAATACTACAAATTAGTCTCCCAACTTACATTAGTACCCTAATCTATTGTATATTGATATCTCCATTGACAGTTCTAAGGTAATATCTATTACAACAATAATAGCTAACATTTAATGGACATTTACTATGTACTAGGCAATGCTAAGAAATTCACATAATAATCAATTAAATTAAATTAATTTTAATTTAATTTAATTATTTTAATAATTTAATGATAAGTCATTAAAATAATTAAATAATCTCATTTAATCTCACCAAGGGTTTTATTATCAAATACTATTATTGGCATTCATGTACTTTTAAAATCCCCATTGTACAGATGAGGAAACTGAGGTGCATTGAGATTAACTTCCTAAGGTTATAAAACTAGTCGGTGATGAAGCCAAAAGTTGAACCCAAATAGTCTGGTTCTGCAACTGGCATTCTTTTCCCCTATGCCCTCTTTTTGCTTCTTCATGTCTTTCTATTCTTCTACGTGCTGTTCAGTGACCTTGGAGGCTAACCTGGATTACACTGGTACACTCCTTTGCCCTCTGCCTTCCACTTGGGGGTTTGGCCAGTGTGGAGCACCAGGAGAGCTCAGAGGATGGTTGGGAGTATTTATTAAACTTCTGTCTCTGTTGGGGCTTACAACACATTGCTTTCAGCCCTCACCTGTGAGGTGACCCTCTCCATACAGACCTTGCTGTCTGCATTCTGGTCATCACTCTCCCCAGAGGTCTAGAGTGGGAACAGTCCCAAGATACTTCATTATTCTTGAGTTTTCCCTACACTTTGCCATGATTGTGGATTATGCGTTTATACATGTATATATATATGTATATATATATATGTTTTTAAAGATTTTATTATTTTATTTATTTATTTGAGAGAGAGAGAGAGAGAGAGCATGAAGTGGGGGATGAGGGGGAGAGGCAGAGGGAAAGGAAGAAACAGACTCCCTGCTCAGCAGGGAGCCCAGTGCAGGACTCTGGGATCATGACCCAAGCTGAAGGCAGCCGCCTAACCGACTGAGCCACCCAGGCACCCCATATATATTTATATATATTCATTGCTCCTCAAATTGGCTGTAGCAGCTGTTTCCTGCTGGGACCTTGACAGGCTTTCACCTTGGACAGTAGCAAAATGTTTTGTAGCGGTCCCAAATCATACATTTTCAAACCACATTGCTCAAGGGAAGGGAGAAGTTCTTGTTTAGTGGTTTGAAAGTTTTAAAGAGCAAGGCAGTGGTGGTATAGAGGAACATATGGACTAAGACATACCAATCAATTGCAGTGTGGACCTGATACAGATCCTAATTCAGATAAACCTTTAAAAAGTTGTAACTTTCTTGGGGAGGCATGTCAATGATCAGAGACTGAGTAGGACTTTGCCAGCAATTTACAGTTG
Organism: Mustela nivalis; assembly: GCF_964662115.1. NCBI lineage: Eukaryota > Metazoa > Chordata > Mammalia > Carnivora > Mustelidae > Mustela > Mustela nivalis. The sequence continues at coordinate 57,034,654 of NC_139027.1, forward strand.
GCTCTTGAACAACGTGGGGGTTAGAGGCACCAAACCCCATGCAGTCGAAAATTCACATATAAATTTGCCTTCCCCACAACTCAACACTAATAGCCTACTGTTGACTGGAAGTCTTCCTGATAACAGTTGATTAATATGTATTTGGTATGTCATATACATTACATACTATATTCTTACAATAAGCTAAAGAAACTATTAAGGAAGAGAAAATATATTTACAGTACTGTATAGAAAAAAATCTGTATAGAAGTGGACCCATGCAGTTCAAACCCATGTTGTTCAAGGGTCAGCAGTGTTTAACACAGGTTCAGTGTGGGAATGTCACAAGCCAATAGCAAACAGGATAATGTCTCATTGCCAGTAAACAACACACTCCAAACCAATGAGAGATTAATCACATAATTGTTCAGACAAGGAAAGACAAAAGGAGTAAAGTCTAAATTTAATTGTGGTATATGATTATGTTTAGCTGGTATTCAGGAGAGATGGTTTAACCAACTCAGGGCTGCCGTCCTGTTGCCCGTGCAAAAGTGAAAATCCCTGGTTGCTAGGGCACGTTGCTGGGGACGCGGGCCAGAGGATCTCCTTTATGGCTGCTATTCAGCTTTCACGACTGGAGGAAAGAGTCACCTTTACGGCAGCTTTGACCCAGGCAGGAGCTGATCGCCCCAAGGTCTTCCGAGAGCTATTTACATTAGCAAAGTACAGCTGAACTCGGACAAACCCTCTCTGATAGTCCTCACCGTCTCTCGCTCTCGCTATTTACAGACTAACTTGCCGCAGATGCTTCTTACGTCTTTACTGATAAGCCCCAACAGGGCCCCCACCCCTGCAGTGAGTTCCCTACCTCTTCTCAGTGAGAACAGATGATACCATCCTGACACAACTTATCTCATATCAAAACAACTTAACTTCTAAGAACTTTTTTGGGGGTCTTTGTCATAAGCAGGTGGATTAAAACAACTCAACTCGTAGACAAATGGAGTTGAAATCATATCAAACTAATACACATCGTAACTATACAAAGCAAATGAAATTCAAGCCGACCAGAGTTTGATTTTATTACATAATTACTGTTAATTTTTTAAGGCATGATAACAGAGCTTGGGGGATTTCTTTAAAGAGTCCTTACCTGGGGGCGGTTGGGTGGCTCAGTCGGTTAACAGGGTCCTGGGATCAAGACCCCCTGTCAGGCTGGGCTGAGCTCCCCTACTCAGTAAGGAGTTGGCGTCCCCACCCCGCGCATGCGCACTCTCACTCAACTAAAATCTTAAAAAAAAAAAAAAAAAGAAGAGTCCTTACTTGTTAAAGATATATACTGAAACATTCATGGATAAAATTATATGTCTGGGATTTGCTTCAAAATAATATAGGAGGGGGATGTGAGTGGATGTAGATGAAATGAGATTGAACAATGAGTGATGAATATACTATATGGACGTTCCTTATGCTATTCTATTACTTTAATGTGTATTTTAACGATTTTTTTTTAAAATTTGACAGATCACAAGTAGGCAGAGAGGCAGGGGGCGGGGGGCAGACTCCCCGCTGAATAAAAAGCCTGATGTGGGGCTTCATCCAGGACCCTGACATCATGACCTGAGCTGAAGGCAGAGGCTTAACCCACTGAGCCTCCCAAGCGCCCCCTTTTCTGTGTATTTAAAAAACAAAAACAAAAAACAACAACAACAAAAAAACTTTTATTATGGGAAATTTGAAATAAAGGAAAGAACCCAAGGTAACAACAACTTAGCAATTGCTCCCCAGTCCCAGTACATCTAGCCCATAGCCCATTAATATGAAAAGATCAAACTAGCAGACTATTTGGCCAGTCAATATACAGTTTTCAAATTCTTCCTTAATAGAACATTTCATGTACGTTTACAATACATTTACACTTAATTAACATCCTATTAATTATAATGGAAAGGAGATAGTCCAAATTTAATTAATCATTTATGACAACCAGAGAAGACCCTTTAAGTTAAATGCTAATTATTTTGGTTAAACGTTTTCCAAAATGTCTGTATCATTTCCCAGTAAGAAATTAAATTACTAACAATCATCTTTCTTTTTAATTTTACGACTCACTGTCGTTGTTAGGAAAGCTCAGCTTGCTGTAATTTAGCCTAGGGCGCTCTTTAATTTTATCTGGTGTTATTAGTGCTGAATCAAAAGCTCTGAGACTTCTTTCCTAGGTGGTATTCTGCCCGCATTCTCTCCTCCTTGTGCCAGCCAGTGGGTCTGCTCCCCTCCGCCTCCTCCCCCTCCAGGTGAATGTAATCTGCCCTCTGCTGTCCCTTGTACACTCCTCATGGCAGCCTGACAGGGTGCCCTGTGCACAGTAGGCACTCAATAACCACTTACTGAATTAGATTAAACCTGGGGAAAATGGAAGTTTGCCAGAGGAAATCAAATAATTAAGCTTATTAAACCATTAACCCTAATTTTAGATAAATCACTTAAGCTGCTGAGAATAGTTTGGGAATTCATACCGGAGTTCCAGATGGTTAAGGTTGCCAGGTATCTGGCTGCTAAATTAAGTGGGGGAGGGTATGGCTCTATTAGATATTAAAATGTATGTCTGCAGGTATGCATAATTGCTGCTAATTTGCACCGCAGGAAGAAAAGTAGCAAATTGGTAAAGGAGTTGTTTCTACTTCTAATGTGAAGAATAGCTTTGATTACCTTAAGTACAACCTCTGTGTTCCTTGTGTACAACCTCTATGTTCATTGTAGATACAAGTGCATAAAAGTATTGTCTGTGACAATCCACTGAGTAGCTTATTGAAATTAAAACATTTTTATAAAAGAAGAGATATATTGACTAAAAGAACTGGGTAAATTATGTGGAAAGAAAAACAACCCATAATCTTCATTTAATTGGTCTTGCCTACTAAAACATTTGATCTTTATGCAATACATCTTAAGTATATCTTTAGTAGGCACTTAATTATTTCTCACTTAATATGTTTCACTCAGGCACAATACCTTGGAGTCCACCTAGATTCCCTCATCTCACATCCAATCCATCCGTAAATCCTACTGGCTCTACCTTCAAAATGCATTCAGAACCAGCCATCTCAACACATCTAACTGCCATACCCCATCCAAGTCACCATTCCCCTCTCCTGAGTTTTGTTCTAGCTTCTTACCTGTTCTGCTTCCAATGACAATCTGTTCTCCATCTATAGCCAAAGTGATTATTTATAAGACAGTCTTCTCTCTTCCCTTAGTTCCCTCCAGCAGCTCCCATGACCCATCAATCCTCATTGTGGTCTACTTGTCTACACAACCTTGCCCATGCCTGCCTCTCAAACTCCTTTCCTCTACTCCCCCTCAGCTATTCTGCTCCAATCACATAGGCTTTCATGCTAGGCATTTGTTAGATGAATGAAATGCATCGGTTGCTGAATGAATGACACAATAATTACAATCAGCAAGTTAGTACAGCTGCTATGCTGGCCCAGCCCAGGGAGATGATCTTTTACCTAGATGGTCTAAACTGGTGGTTCTCAGTCTACCTGGTATCAGAATCACCTAGGGGAGGGGAGTTACTAAAACTCAATGGCTGGCCCCACCCCTAGTTTCTGATTCAGTGGGTTTGGGTGGACCTAAAATCTGCATTTCTAGTAAGTTCCTAAGTGATGCTAATGATGCTGGTCTAGGTACATACTTGGCTTAAATCTTTTATCTAGGAAAGCCAATAGAACATTCTGAACAGAAACTTAGCAAATATTGTCTTGGTGTTTCTGTCTGCTCTTTAGGATGAAAAGATTAATTGCAGAAATGTAGGTGGGGGGACCTTGGACCTCATTTTTTGACACTTAGCCACAGGGTGGCCCCCTAGCTCCAGTAATGACTCCATTGGTCCCAATTAAGATGGTTTTGTTTCTTTAGTGAAGTTCCAATCCATTTCTTTTTAAAAAAGAAAAGAAGGGGTGCCTGGGTAGCTCAGGGGGTTAAAGCCTCTGCCTTCAGCTCAGATCATGATCCCAGGGTCCTGGGATCAAGCCCCGCATTAGGCTCTCTGCTTAGCAGAGAGCCTGCTTCCTCCTCCTCCTCTCTCTCTCTCCCTGCCTGCTTGTGATCTCTGTCAAATAACAAATAAAATATTAAAAAAAAAAAAAAAAAACAAAAGAAAAGAAAGAAAGAGAAGAAGAAAGCAAAGGAAAAAAAGAAGGAAAAGAAGAGAATTTGGTCGTAGGACCAGTACTAGGACCAGTCATTTACTGTTCACAAAAAGAAAGTCTCAGGAGCAGGCTAGTGGCTACCTCAGCAATGAGCAATTCTGGGCTCTGTTGGAAGATACCAGCATCCCTAAGGTGGGAATGATGCAGGGGGAAGTATGTTTGTAAGTGGGAGAAGATATTAGTCAGAAGGCGAAAGGAGATTTCATTGTAGCCAACAAGGAAGCAGCATACACAGGACAAGTGTTTAGCTCTGTGTAGCCCATGGAGCCCTGACCATGATAGACATGGCGTAGACTGATCAGCCCCTGACACCCCTTCGAACCCCTTGCTGTTGTGGTGAGGAAGGCACCTTTCCCTCAGTTGTCCTTCCCTCATGTCTTTACTTCACTCTCATCCAGATAAATGGCTCATCTAATGATACTTTGTCCATCAGACATATTTTTCAATGATAATAGTTTTAGTGGGGGCGCCTAGCTGCCCTGGTCAGTGGAGCATGTGACTGTTGATCTCAGGATTGTGAGTCCGAGCCCCATGTTAGGTGTAGAGGTTACTCAAAAATAAAATCATCAAAAAAATATATACATATACACATATGTATATACACACATATATAGTGTTACAAGTTTAAATGTGTTCTTTACATGTGAATAAGCAACTCAACTTTTTTTCCTCAGTAAGGGTCTCATTGAGGCTATGGGTTGACTGCTTTTGGTACTCCTGGTAAACTTTCCTTCAGTTTTATTAAACTTATGAGGCCTATGCTTAATATCACAACTATCATTCCTCCCAGTTCTGCTTTTCTGCTCATTTGAGGGATAAAAAAAGAAGTGCAAGTTCACGTAACTGTCAAATGAAAACTGCTGAACAAAGATGGTGATACCACAGAGATCCACTGGCTGGCGGGCAGTAGCACCGCCAAGGTTTGAAGTGTTTCATTCACTCGTATGAAAGTCTGCGTTTGTCCTAACAAGCATTTAGGGAACTTCTGACCTTGTCTGGAATAGGGGCACATGTCCTCTAAGTGGGGGCTGTGGCAGACCCATTGGCTCAAGGCCCCTTCTAACCTCCCTCAGGTGTAGCTTCCTGATCTGTGAGGGCTAAGAAAACTAGAGACGACCTTCCTGGATTTCCCTGAAGCCCTGCCAAGCAGAGGCACCTGTAAGAAATTCAGAGGCGAGCCTGTGAAGGTAGCACTGAGGAATACAGGGTAGAGCTACACTGGAAGGTTGCAGTTGCTGGCAGGGGGTGGGGCATGGGGGGTGGTTCTACACTGGTTCCTAATGCCCCAGGTGTGTGGGGGGATGGGCAGTGGCAGCGATGTAACTTCTGTTAAAACAGTTTTTTAGAACTCAGAACCCTTAGCTGCATTGCTCCTGGCTACTAACAACCCACCTGTTTCCCTCCTCAGAAATTCAGTGTACTCCTAATACTGTGTAATCAGTGCTTTTTTGCTTTTTGCCACTACAGTGGATGCTGTTGTCTGTAACTTAGAACACTGACTAGTAGGGGACTCTGTCCGGATCAAAGCTATTCAGCCTGGTCTCAAGGAGATGCATTGGGATATCCTTCTCTTCAAATCCCCTAAAGTTGTGACAAGTCTCCTGTGACTCTTCCTTCTAGTTAACTGTTCAGTTTCATATGCTCATGTGCTCCGATGTTCATTAGAGGGGTCCCGGCCTCCAGGCCTAACTGCTGATTTTTGTCTTGTTTGTTCATCCGGTTCCTTGAAGGGGCTCATCTGGACATCCGGCTGGACGCTCTTCCTTGACACGTTTGTGGCACTTCTCGCCCTGTCACTTGGATGTCTTTTAATAGCTGTTGCCACGAGAACAGAAACACCATGGGGAAATACCCACTTTGACTTCCATGACTCAAAATGAAAAAGTAAACACAAGTGCTCATCGATCCAGAACTCACAATAGGGCATGCCATGAGAGCTCTCACTGGCTGAGGACACAGGATAATTCTCCATGTACTGACTAATGGGTATTATTAAAAGACAGAAAAAAGAAAGAACACCTATGTTAACTCTTCTTCAGGACTGTAATTCCTCATGTGAAAGGCATTATCAGCTTTGTACAGAACAATACTAAATAAACATAGTATACTTTTATTGTACAAAAAGGCAGATGGCAGAAGTTTGAATATAAGTACTAACAGCTGCCTAGAGAGGTTTTGTGTCAACAGCACTAACTAGATAGTGAAAGAAGGCACATGTGCTAAGAAGAGACCCAAAGTGGCTAGCTCTGATTCTAAGACCAAATTCCAGTGTGTCTATGGGGGGGCGGTTCCCCACACTACCAAGCACCTTCCCGTGTTCACCAGCCTGAAAGCTCTGAGCTCTCTAAATCTTGCCCTTCTGGGTTTTTATGCAGGCTTCCTTACATAGGCATGATGGATTAAATCTCTGTCCATCCTTCAAGTGACTTAGTATTCTCCCTCTTAATATGTTCTCACTTACTGGCAGTCCCAAGTAAAGGGGACTGCAGGTCAAAGGCCCTGAGACTGGGAGGTGGACCAGAACCGCCCTCAACACCAAAGCCTGCCTGCGCCTCCCAGAAGCATGAGGAGGAGGGATTGAGCTTGACCAGGAGAGCAAATTTTTATCTAGATGACAGGGTGTTGCCATCATTCTGAGTGGCAACTTGGAAGGATACAGCTAGAGAGAGAGCATGAGTAGAGGGTTTCTGTTCTGAATAAGAGACATTTGAGTGCATCCTGACAATTGTTTGCAGGGCTGGTTCTTTTTAAGCAGTTATCCAAATAATTCTAGGACACATATTCCAAATGGGCACACTCCTCTACTCTAAAATCACAGACCAGCTGAAAGAGATCTTCCTATCTCCTCAAGAGAGCAAGGGATCAAACGCCAGCATGCTACTCGATGGGCCCATACAGAAAGAAACATGGGCTGGTCAGGAACTTTTTCTGCCATTGCATGTCTGACTTAAGAGCCAACACTCCAGAGCACATGGCATGTGCTAGGCACCTTTCGGAGCCACTTTACATGTATTAACTCCTTTACTCTTTACAATAGCCTATGCCCCTGGTAAATTATTGTCCCCATTTTAAAGATAAGGAAGCTGGGGCACCTGGGTGGCTCAGTTGGTTAAGTATCTGCCTTTGGCTCAGGCCCTGATCCCAGGGTCCTGGGATTGAGTCCTTGCCTGGCTCCTTGCTCAGTGGGGAGTCTGCTTCTCCCTCTGCCTGCTGCTCCCCCTGCTTGCATGCTCTGTCAAATAAATAAAATCTTATTTTAAAAAAAGAAGAGGAGGTAAGGAGGCTGAGGCTCAGAGGGGTTGTTGTGCCTGGGGTCACAGAGAAAGCAAGCAGCAGAGCTAGGACGGAGCCCAGACAGTGCACACTGCTTGCTGTGTCACTCATGTCCTTCACAGATGCTGTGGGAAGTTCCCCTCAGGAGGCTCAGGTGAGCCCAAAGAACAGCACACTTTCTGCTCACCTGGGAAGAGGCAGCTTATGGAATTGCTCCTCTTGATTTGCAGCTATATTAAAAAGCTGAAGCACTAAGTACCAATCGCAACCTTCAGACGCTCTTTAAAACCAAAAATCAAGACAGCTGTCCTCCAAGGTGAGAATCTGGTCATTTAGTAACAGGCCCCATCTGGCCCTTGGTCTGTGTAAACTCTGACTTCATCCCCTTAAGCCTTGGCCAGAAACTACAACCGGTGTCTGTACGATACGAAAAGCTGGAAATGTCCAGGTCAGAACGGGACGTGTTTCTTCAGAGGCCCCAGAACCTGGTAACTAAGGCTTCCAGTATGAGCTTGTTGGATAATCTTTCATAAGAGGCTTCTAAATTCCCTAATTGTGCTGGAATGTGGTGTCACTGAAAATGAGATTATATAAAAGAAAGGGTGGATGATGGTCGAGGCCTGGGCAAGTGCCCCACACAGGGACTTTCTCAGTAATTCTATGGACTAGGGCATTCTTCCAGCATGGGTCTTGGTTTATAGATGCTCTGTTAAGGCCTGTTGATCTAGTTGTTCTAAGAAGACTTAATTTTATGGAGGTATATAGCAAAACTACCCACTTTTTCCTGAGCCTTGCTAGTGTTGAATAGGAAGCATCCAGAAACAGCAGGACCTCAGTGACTGCCCTGCAGAAGCTTGGCCCACCAGAGCGGCCCTACCCTGCCTCAGGAGATCAGGCTGGCTAAAAGCTGCTAGAACAAAATCCATTCAGCTCCCCTTCAGGTGATCCCCTAGAAAAGCTCTGTAACCTGGAACTACTTGGAACCACCACTGCAGAACACAAGAGAGGAAGAAAGGAACATGCAGATCCTAGCAGAAATACTGTATTCATTTTGAGGACTGCTATGTTTTAAGGCAAATGTCACACACACACAAAACAGTCAGAGATGAACAGTATTTACAACATGTTAGAAGAGTGGGGGAGATAGCTTCAGACAGTGAGAAAGTAGGATTTTCCCCAGCCTGGTCTGAAAAACAAGGAGGCACACAGCACCTCCTTCCTCCCAGAGGAAGGGGAGCTATCGTATGGGATTTCATATAGAAGCGCCCCTCTTGGGCCCAGCACTCTGCCTACTGCCTTGCCAGGTTTGGGACAGAGGAGGCGTGCTCATGAGATGGGCAGCTCTAATTTTAACGTTTTGTGAAACTTACTTTTAGACATAGGAAAATCAGTTTGCAGAAGCCACAACACTGTGGTTAGGTCACTTCTATCCAAATCCAAAACTTGCTTGGATGAGAGCTAAAACAACATGGAGACACACATACATATATGCATTTGTGTGCAAATAGAGCCATAGATATGTGGGAGAAGGAAAGACAGCAGAGGCAAAGGCAGAATGTTCACTTGCAATTTGGGATCAAACAATGTGATTGTTTCCCCTTTCAAAATAGAAGGGGGATCAGCAAGGAGCCAGAGTGTCAAGGTTTCCAGGCAGCTCTCGGCTCAGTTCCTGGTCCCTCTTGGCCTCACAGGGGATGGGAGCGGGTGGGCTGGTTTAAAGAGATTTGGAGGGAGCTGGGCCTTCCCACTGGCCAGGCCAGCTCTAAGCCCAGGGCTCTTCCCCACTCCTTCCACTCTGGCACACACCCCAAAAGGAAGGGCTTGACTGCCTCTGTCCCTGCCCTCCCATTCTCAACAGCACCAGAAACACATCTCCACAGCGTGTTCCTTTTCTGCAGGGCCTGGGTGACAGCCATGTCACAGCAATAGGGAAAACAAGAAAACGCACGAGGTGGGACGTCCGGGAACTGTTAACGGCCTGCTGTGAGGCGGATGGCCCGTGCCGGGGACCTGGGAGTCACGGGGAAGCCAGGGGCCCAGAAACATGCTGCAGATGGGATGGTTCACTCAGGAGGAGCTGAACAACCAGGAAGAGGTTGCACTCGATACTGGCAAATACCTATGAAGAGAACAAGCTGCATGGCAGAGTTGTAACTGCATGCAGAGACCAAAGTTCTGCTCAGAGAAGCTATCTTTACCAGGAGCACAAGGCCTCTAGGAAGAAAGGTCTCACTTGGGTAAAACATAAGAAGAACGTAGGTCGTTAGCACTTGCCATCCAAGAAATGAATGGGTTGTTTTCACGGATTCACTCAGTTTGCCTCACCAAATCCCTCTGAGGTAGGTAAGAGGCAGATGACATTAGCCCCATTTTACAAATGGGGTGAAGTGAGGCCCAGGACTCGTGGCAGGTCACACTACGGAGAACCATCAACAGCCACAGTGAACGAACATTCTTGTGCTTTTCAGTCTCCCCGTCCCTGGCAACACTGGTCTTCTGGATAAAGCCCCCTCACCTGGTTTCAGACCAAGTCGGCAGGTATCTGCAGGAATGGGGACATTTGGTTTCCAGTCTTAAACTTTTCATCTACTGGCAGGAAAAGAAACCCAGCCCACAGCAAATTAGCCAAAGCCAGGAGACCTGGGGACCTGGCAATGGGGCACCCCACCCCAGTTAGTAAGTGGGTTTATGTGTTTTCATTTTTGTTTTTGTTTTGCAAAGTGCAGCATTTTAGGGGGCTAGCTGAATTCTAAGAATGGATTAATGAGCCAGCAGGTCCTGAATATGAAGATCATGGAGGAAAAGTCCCCTCTTGGGCCTGGTTGGGGGATAAAGCTACAGTGTTGTCAGAGGCCAGGTCCTGGAAGCAGAAAACTTCCCTGGGGCTGGAATGAAATTGAGGATGACTGCGTATATCTGTGTGTGTGTGTATCTGTCCTGACAGAGTGCTTCCCTTACCCTTGCTGGCTGCATCCCCCCTCCTTTCTCTGACCTCAGCATTTAAACTGTTTACTTAATGCTACTGACCAGAGACCCCCACAGTGCTAATGGGGTCTGTAGTATTTCCAGCTGAACAATGTGCTGAACCTCCAAGCCCACCAGTGACTCAGAATCAGCCACACCTCCAAGTTGGAAATCTCTCAATACCTCAGGTACCAGCTCAGTGAATTCCAGCCACAGGTAAGAATTTGGGAATTTTTCCAATCACTCTGGCTCACGAGGGTGCATGACAGAGGACTGTAAAACCCCTAGTTTGCCCCGAAAGACCGCCAGGGCAGAGCTGCCTGCGCGCAGTGAAGGGCACCTGTGCGTTCTTCCAGGCCGTAACTACCCGTCCCGGGGAGCCCGATCTGCCTCCAGCCTGCAGCTCCAGGACGGGTTTCCAAAGCACACACAGTTGCACCTGTACACGGATCAAGCCATATGGCAGAGCGCCCCGGTCTCCGGTAACCAGTTCCCGCTGGGAAGCGCGATGCCTGCACGGAAACATAATCCTCGAACCCTTGACCGGGCCAAAGCATTGCACGGGCCTAAAAGTTGGTGAGCAGGAGGCCCGCGCCCCCTGGCCGCCCTCACACGGCGGGGCGCCACCGCCGGCGGGCACGCCCGGGGCCAGCCCCCTTACAGAACCGACTCTTTGGATTCCAGCTCGGGGGCGCTGGCTGCGGGGCCGGCGGGGTTCTGGTGCGTCACCAGAGGCGACGTCTCCTCCTCCGATTTGCAGTTGGGGACAGCCTCCACCTTCACTTCGCTCAGCTCCTGCTCGCCTGGCTTCCCGGCCTTCTGATTGAGGTGGTGGAGAATGCCGGCGCCCAGCGCGTCCCCTTCCACGTTCACCACCGTGGTGGTGCGGTCCCTGCGGGGGAAGAAAAGGCAGGCCTTGCCGCCGCTGCCGCACAGCAGCCTGGGCCTCACTTTACTCGAAACTGTTTCGGTCAATATTTCTCACTCTCAGGAAAGTAACAGACCCTGATTGTGGAAAACCTGGAAAGAAGAGAAGCATCAAGAAAACAAAAGTCGGGACGCCCGGGTGGCTCAGTTGGTTGGACGACTGCCTTCCGCTCAGGTCATGATCCCGGAGTCCCGGAATCGAGTCCCACATCAGGCTCCCAGCTCCATGGGGAGTCTGCTTCGCTCTCTGACCTTCTCCTCGCTCATGCTCTCTCTCACTGTCTCTCTCTCTCAAATAAATAAATAAAATCTTAAAAAAAAAAAAAAGATGAAGCTAATTACTTAAAAAAAAAAAAAAAAAGTCACCCACCCACACTTCACAACTCCCAGTGAGTCCAGTAACTCCTTTCTATGGATGTCTTCTATGCGGAGGAGACACCATCTATGAGGGTCACGCACAGCTGGGACAGACAGTGTAGACTGGGTTTCAGACCCAACTTCTCCCCCGCTTAGCAGTACACTGTGGGAACACCCCTTCTTCTTCTCTCATCACTGCCTCTCTGCTGAATGTTCAACTTTGCCTGTATTCTGTGGCAGTTGGCAAACACCATCTCATAGCACTGTCCTTTCCAGAAGCTTGTCTTCCCACAGGTTAGTCCAATAACCACTCTCTCTCCTGAGGCTCAGAGCAAGCACTGTGCCCATTTGGCAGAAAGGGAGAAAAGTGTGAACTTGCCTGCCAGCACCAGAAAAACTAAGGGCTGTGTAAGCAGAGGCTGTGGGGTGGTGAATGGTTCACGTGACTTCAGGTCTCTACTAGGCCATCTGCCTGGTGCCCTGTTGTCTCTGTTTTTGACTAACAGTCTCTTAGAGGCCTGTCTTCCTCAGACAGAAGCAGCTGGCTCTAACACTCTGCTCCAGTCCTGTCCAACACACCAGCTCAGGGACCGAGTTCCCTCTAATGAGCTGTATAGACAATGCAGGTCTCCATTTCACCCTCCTTGTTCTGAAGGATTCTGAGAAGTCCCTGAAAATTTCTAGGGCTTACACAAGAGGTTGGAAACCACCATTCCCAACCACAATGGGCAGAGCCACGAGCCCAGGGCCAGACTCTAGTGTTTAGGTGATGCCATGCCTGGCTGGGGCTAGCCTGGAAGGCAGTGTCTTTTTTCACTAATGTTTACTGTATGCTCTACCACAAGCCTGGAACTCTTCCATGCACTGTGGATATGCTATCTTATTTCATCTCCAACCCAGTTCTGGTGTAGGTTCTATTATTATTCCCATTTGACAGGTGAACCAATCAAAGTCCAGAACAGTTCCTATCACACAACTAGTAAATGGTAAAGCTGGGATTTGAACCCAGGTACCTGGACTCCAGGGCTAATTTTCTTACTCATATGCTCTACTGCCCAACATTAGCACCTCAGGTGACCTTCCCTATAAAACAAGTATTATTCATACCTAAAGAGGGTATCAAATGACTCAAGGAGTCCACACTCAGAATCAACACTCACTGTTCTATGCCTCTACATGAGCCCTGGTGATGGTGGCCTGAATCACATCTCCTTTGTAACTCCTCCTCCCCTGAGCCCAATCCACTCACATCAACTGGGTTCATCTCCACTTCCCTTAATGAAATCACTCCTTGCATGTTTCAGGCCAAGGACAATCATTCCCAAAGACTCACTCCTCCAATGGCTATGACTCTTATGCAGCCAACAATCTCCATTAGACCCTGGCCCCTGCCTTGGGCCTGCACTGGGGGCCCAGCCTGGGTCTTGGACTCCCATTTTCCTGGATGCTCTAACAAAGTTCTCAGTAATGACATTTCGTGGTCATTTATGGGCCGTTGACCCTTATACTGTTTAATTTTTCCTAAATTTTGTCTTGCCTGGGACACCTGTGTGGCTCAGTTGGTTAAGGGTCTGCCTTTGGCTCAGGTCATGATCCCAGTCCTGGGACCGAGCCTGCATTGGGCTCCCTGCTCAGTGGAGAGGCTGCTTCTCCCTCTGCCTACTGCTCCCTCTGCTTGTGTGTGTGCTCTCTCTTTTCTCTCTCTGACAAATAAATAAACAAAATTATAAAATTATGTCTTGCCAGCTCAACTCCTTCACAAGGCATGTCTGAAGTGTCTCTTCTCCCAGACACAGTGGGATGCCAAGCTCCTGGGGAAGGTACCACAGACTTTCTTTTATTCACTGACCTTAGGACTTGCTACTTACACAATCCAGTCCACAGCCAGGATCAGAGAAAGGTCATGAGTGGGCAGGCCAATGGCCTCCAGGATAATGGCGATGGTGAGGACCCCTCCAGCCGGTACGCCTGCTGCCCCGACACTGGATGCTGTGGCTGTCACTCTACAGGATGGCACAGAAGACTAGCCATTAACACAGAGCATGGTATGGGCACAGAGAAACGCAAAATATGGCGGCTATGGCTTTGAAACCAAAAATCACACAACCCTAGATGCTGCCAGCTGAGCCCTTCAGAGATGATTCACTCTCTTCAAGTAATGAATTCATGCTGTCATTTTCCAAATGGGACCTCCCCAAGTCATGGTGAGATTGGTATTCATGACGTGTTTCAAAGGAAATCACACACACAATGAAAAACCCCTCAAGTTTTGACCCAGACCTAAGGATGAAGAATAATGAACTTACAGAATCGTGAAAATCTGTCCTGCCTTCAGCTCGATGTTGTTGAGCTGGGCAATAAACACCGCGGCCACACACTGGAAGATGGCTGCCCCATCCATGTTCACAGTGGCCCCGATGGGGAGGATGAACCTGCTGATCCTCTTGTCCACACCGTTGTTTTCCTCAATGCACTTCATCATGGAGGGGAGGGTTGCTGAGCTGGAAAGGGAGAAACGGCCAACCGTGACAACAGTCCTTTCCAGCCTGGCTAAGAGAGTACTCAGCGCAGACCCAGACACAGAGCAGTTAGCATCATCCTAATGTCTGTTTTTTTTCCCCTTGAAAAAAGAGAAAAATTGGAATTGTTTCAAACCTTCTGTCATGGACACCTGGGTGGCTCAGATGGTTAAGCATCTGCCTTCAGCTCAGGTCATGATCCCAGGGTCCTGGGATTGAGTCCCGCATTGGGCTTCCTACTCAGCAGGGACCCTGCTTCTCCTTCTGCCTCCCTTTCTCTCTCTCATGAATAAATAAAATCTTTTTTGAAAAAAAGTTTTCAGTCACAATGTGCAGTAATGTCAATTCCTGAAGTATTCAAAATGGGACCCTCTAGATTTACCTGTTACGTTATTTACTTAAATACACCTGTTCCAAATATTTCAAGAAACACCATATTGCCTCATGGTGCAAAATGTTCTCAAGACAACAAAGAACTGTTTATTCCATATGTGCATCTCCTCTCTTGAGTTGTTCCTCTCCCCGCCTCCCTCCCCACTGGAAGTAAAAGGCAAACTATGACTTTTTTTCCTCTTTGGCCAAGAAGTGGCAATGGCTGTGAGAGGCTGGAGAGGGACTGTGTTCCTGGATAACTGGAAGAATAAGTCCTACACTCTCCAGCCAGCCCCGTGGGAGGCTGTCACAGCTGAGAAGCAGATTTGTCTCTAAGCCACAGAAACTTACCTCCCTAATTCTTTTTACCACCCCAGCACGGCATCACAGAAATAGCCACTGAGGATGGGAGGGAACATGCAGTAGAGAAACAAAAACCAAATCTGGTAATGCAATGTGCTGCCATCCTTTAATAGTTTTCCTTCTTTCTTCCTTTCTTCCTCCCTTCCCTCCTTCGTTTCTTTCTTTCAGATTTTATTTATTTATTTGATACACACAGAGAGAGAGGACAAGTAGGGAGAGCAGCCGGCAGAGGGAGACGCAGGCTCCCTGCCGAGCAAGGAGCCTGATGCAGGGCTCCATCCCAGGACCCTGGCATCGTGACCCTCGATGAAGGCAGATGCTTAACCAGTTAAGCCACCCAGGCACCCTTTTGAAAGTCTTCTTTAACACACCTGGAAAGCCCAATTTTTTGGAAGGATTTCCAGTAATGACAAAGTGCATCTTTTGTACTAAATTAGATAATCCCACAATACTGTGGACTCCCAGAGAGCTAAGCACCTGTTCCTCACCATGATACCTTGGTCTTATTTTGTGATTCATGCATTTAGAGGGAGAACTGGGCAGGCATCATTCTAGAAACTTCCCTGTAAGGAGTTCTGAGGTAAGCGATTGCTTTCTTTCACTCAGACAAAGGTCTTAGTAATTGGGGTGAGGACCCACAATTGGGTTAAACAATGATCTGACCTCTAAGGAGCAAGAAGGAAAAGGGAATGAGACGATCCCGAATTCTGGCAATCCCAGAAACCCACTTCCATAGAAATATGCGGCTGGACTCACCTGGTTCCACATCACTATGGCTCAGAGCAGCTGAGAGCACCCGACTCACCTGGAGCAGGTGGCAAACGCTGTTGCAAATGGTGTGAGGAGGCCCAGGAGGAACCTGAATGGGTTTTTTCGTGTGAAAACAAAGTAAATAAGTGGAAGAACAATTCCTCCATGAATAAAATGGCCCAATATAGATGTGAAGATATATTTTCCAAGGCTGGTCACCAGCACGATGATGTCCTTCATTTCCAAAATCTTGCTTCCAACCAGGAACATGATGCCCACAGGTACATACCTAGGGCATGAGCACAGGTACCTGTCAGTAAGAGTGATGTGATGATGGGCCCAGGAGATCCAAGCCCTTCCTGATACCCAGCACAGGGCCTTTCAACTAAGTGGTCTTCGTTTGTCCCTAGGATGATTCTAAGGGTGCCTGGCTGGTTCAGTCAGGAGCACACACAACTCCTGTTCTCACGGCGGGGAGTTTGAGACCCAAATGGGGCATGGAGCCTACCTAAAAAAAAAAAAAAAAAGGAAGATCTCTCTAGAATGATCCTGAAGAACTGAAAAGGATGGGCCCATTTTATAGGCTGTGAAACTGAGTAAAATTAACATGATAAATCACCATGGGTCATAGCATTAGGACCAGAACCCAGATTTCTTTCCCCTTGGATATGTTATGCTCTTTAAAAATTTTTTTTTTTACTTTAAGATTTTATTTATCTATTTGACAAAGAGAGAGAGGGAGAGACCACAAGCAGGGTAAAAGGCAGGGGGAGAAGCAGACTCCTTGCTGAGCCTGATGTGAGGCTCGATCCCAGGACCCCAGGATCATAACCTGAACCGAAGGCAGATGCTTAAACGACTGGAAATATTATGTTCTTAAGAGAGGAATGCTACCAACCACATGGGCTGCCAAGTGGAAAGCCGAGGAACTCAAGATCAAAGCCTCTGGGACTGAGAATTTGACTTTCAGCCTTGGTCAGTCTTGTTCCGAGAACTTAGAAACACAAAAGACTAACACCTATTTTGCAGAATTGCTGTGATACAGAATTGAGCCAAAGCTGGGACTTTTGTTAAGTTTTCAGTTCTTTGTGGTTTGGAAAACATGATTCCGTGGGAAAAAGTCATTAACAATGACCCTCAGGGAACACTCCTTGAATGTGAAGATTTTTTTAATGGTGAGACAGGAAGAAGAAAGGGAAGGAATGAACTATGGGAGCTACAAAACCCCGTAAGTCAGCTGTTTTGAATTTAATATAAATTTAGGAAGAATTTTATAACCATTGACTTTATTTGTAAGTTTCAATCACATAGATAATAATATCACAAATTTGAGAGAGTTCAAAAGGACGAGACAAGTGTCCCTTCCACATTTGCCTCCCAAGTACTTAGTTTCCTTCCCTAGAGATAGCCACTGTCACTGGTTTCCTGAATTTTCTTTACAGAGATATTCTAAGCAGTGTTATAATGTTAAATTTCATAGAGCCCATAAATGCATTCTCCTTTCAAAAAATTAAAATACAGGGGCGCCTGGGTGGCTCAGTGGGTTAAGCCGCTGCCTTCGGCTCAGGTCATGGTCTCAGGGTCCTGGGATCGAGTCCCGCATCGGGCTCTCTGCTCAGCAGGGAGCCTGCTTCCTCCTCTCTCTCTCTCTCTGCCTGCCTCTCTGCCTACTTGTGATCTCTCTGTGTCAAATAAATAAAAATAAAATCTTTAAAAAAAAAAAAAAAAATTAAAATACAGGTTAGGCCCAAATCCTCTTTCGGCACTCATGTCAGACCACTCCTTAGATAACTACTCCCACTTGCTATGCATTTAGGTACATCCGTATGTATATAAATCTTTTTTTTTTTTTTTTTTTTTTTGTTAGAGAGAGAGAGAGATTGAGAGGGCGTGCAAGCACAGGCAGACAGAGTGGCAGGCTAGAAGCAGAGGGAGAAGCAGGGTCCCTGCCGAGCAAGGAGCCCGATGTGGGACTCAATCCCAGGACGCCGGGATCATGACCCGAGCCGAAGGCAGCCGCTTAACCAACTGAGCCACCCAGGCGTTCCCGTATGTATATAAATCTATATATTCATTTTGAACCTCACATTATATCTCTGATATCTTTTTATGTCAATACATGGAAATCTACCTCATTTTGTCTTTAAGTTGTCGCAAAACATGCATAACATAAAATTTATCATTTTAACCTTTTTTAAGTGTGCACTTTAGTGGTTTCAAGTACATTCATATGGCTGTAGAGCCATCACCAATATCCATCTATCCATGTCCTGTATACTTCCATGTCCTATACTGAAACTACATATTCACTAAACAATAACCTCTTGTGTCCCCAAGTGGTTCCTGGGATAACCCCCAGTGGTTCCACAATAACCCCACTTGCGTCCCAGTGGTTCCTGGGAACCACTGTTCTATTTTCTGTGTCCATGAATTTGACTATTCCAGGTACCTCTTGTAAATGGAATCATACAATATTTTCCCTTTTGTGACTAGCTTATTTCACATAGCATCATGTCTTCAAGGTTCATTCATGTCAGAATTCCATTCTTTCTTAGGGCCGAATCATATTTCATTGTATGTATATATCACGTTTTTCTGATCCTTTATTGATGGACATCTGGGTTGTTTCCACCTTTACCTTTTTCTTTTTAAATATTAGCCTCAAAACTGAAATACTGTACATCATCTTGCCATTGTTCTGCTGATGAACCTCCAGACTGTTCCCAGGTTTGCATTACAAACAATGTTGCAAGCAGTCTCTTTGTGCCTACCTTGCTGTGTTCTCTAGGTAGAGATACCAAGAAGTGAATTGGTGAGTTATGGTGTGTGTATATTTTAAATTTTAGTAGATTTCAACAAATTGTTCTCTAAAGTAGCTCTTTGAATTCATAGTCCCACCAGCTGTCCAAGAGAATAATCTTTTCCCTGCACCACTGCTTCTGATTCAGGGATGACTTTGCCCATGGGACATTTGGCAGTATCTGGAGATATTTTTGGTTGTCACAGCTTTGGGGAAGGGGTCACTAGCATTTAGTGGATGGAGGCCAGGGATGCTTCTAGACATCCCACCCTTTGCTCAAAACTATCCTCACTCTTATTAATGCCTGATAAGACCAAACTTCTCATTTTCCTAATCCTAATAAGTTGGGCATCTCTTAAAATGTGTATTGATCATTCAGGTTTCCTCTTCTATGAATTGCCTGCTCACCTACTTTGTCTAATAGTATACTCAGTCTTTTTTCTTTTTCAACAACCAGAACTCCTTGCATTAGTGCTTCTCAGATGATCTTTGGTGTATTTTTATCCAGCTGATCATGGGTCAATATTCTTATAAAAGACAACAGAAATAAAATATTAGAAAAGTGGTCAGGTTCTTGGATATTGCAGCAATATGAAATTGCTACAGAAGTTTGTAAATGCTTACTCTTAATTTCCCTATAAATCTCATTGCAGAGAGATAAATAGTTTGTGAACTGGTAGCAATCCTCCAGGAATTGATGCTTTCATATATGTGTGTGTGTACATATATACATTATATGTAAATATATATAATTTTTTTTCAGTAATTGTCCTCTTTTGTTCAATGTATCTTTTGTAGGCAAACATTTTGTATTCTGATGTAGTCAGATTTAGCAGCTTTTTATGGCTTTTACTTTTTGCATTCATTTAGGAAGAGTTTCCATACCCCTATGTTTTCTTCTAATAATTTAGGACACTCCCCTCTTCCCTTCTTCCTTCCTCCTTGGATAGTTTAGTGTGTGAGTTGGCACCCTGAGTTTTATTGGAACAATCATGTTCATTCATTTATAAATAGTCTATAGTTGCTTTCATCCTATAATGGCAGGGTTAGTAGTTGTGTCAGAGACCACATGGTCTGCCAAGTTTGCTGAGCCTGTATTTAAGCCATTGAGGCATTATTTCTGAGGCATTATTCCTGTCCTGTGAGCAGGACAGGCAGGTGCTTTGATATTTTAGTGGGTAATGAGCAAAGGAAAGAAAGCAGAAAGAGCTGCTATTGGAGATCCCTCTCAAACCTGGTTGAGATCCTTTAACCAGGTAAGTCATTTTACACCCCAATTCTGTGTGACATATATTTGGCTGGGCAACAGATCTCCAAGGGGAGTCAGACACACAGCAGGGTCTGCCTGACCAAACACCTGGTTATGTAACTAGTATATCGATTTGAAGGAATGACTATAAATTGGTTTTCAGATTGAAAACAAATGTCTTAACATAGGAACATCACTTTCTTGCATAATTTCCCTTAATCCAAACGTTGGGAGGATTTTAGACTAAAAAAAATAATAAGACAGGAAAAGAATCTGACATGTGATGAAAATACTTTTTCCTTTCTGAAAAATATTTTTCTGCTCAGAACAACAACAGTCATATGAACAGTCATGTTTGCAAATGATGGAGTCAGACTCTGGAATTTTTGGTTGAGGAAGATAAACACCACCACCAGTGGGGGCTCTGGACTTGGCCTCCCACTCAATTCCAAACTTTACTACCAAATTCCAGGCTTCTCTCCTGAGATAGTTAAGGGTTGCCAATAAGGAAAATGCTTCATGTACGAAAGGATACTCTACGTTTCTGGACAATATACAAAAAGAAGCTAAAATGCATAGCAGTTTGGCCCAAGTAAAACAGCAAGGTAAAACTTTTAAGGGATGGGCACTAGGATTGGTAGGCTTTTTGAGAAGTCTCTTTGAGACCTCTGGTCAAATTTTTACTTGTTAGCCAGAAATCAATCCATTGGTTTTTATTAAACAACTGTGCTTTTATTGATGTTCCATAAAGAAATATTTATGTAAAAGGAGACCATTCCAAGTTTATGTATGCATGGAGTGAAAATGAATTTGTCTTCCATGCTGTGAAATATTATAGGAAGGGGCCCCTTTGAAGCTTGAAGTTGACTGTTTTAAGATAAATAAACCTTATTTTATGCAGCAGGTAGCATACTTACTGAGTTCATTGCCCTACAAGATGATCTAGGCATCTTATATGATATGGATAATGGTGTAACCTCATAACTAAATCGATTACCAGGGATAGAACCATAACGGGTCACTGTGGGTGCTGAAGAAGGGACTGGTAATGATGGCACATTCCTGATTCTCTGAGGGCCTGGACAAGAGGAAGAACTGTCTCCACCTCTACCCGCCCCTGTATCAAGTCCGGCCCATGGTGCATCAACCACAGGCTGGGTGGCCCCACAGGGCTGACCTAAGATAGCAGACTTGGGCTCTTTTCTGGATGGCAAGAGAGAGGAAAGGGAGAGTAGCAGGCAGGCCAAACTTACCACATAATCCATGACACCAGCACCATCGTCGCCTCGTTGAAGGCATTAAAGAAACGGATGAGCTCTTCTCCTTCAGAGCCAAGTTTCTTTAGGGCCACTCCTAACACCAGTGCAAAGAGGACCAATCCTAAAATGTTCATCCCTTCGATCTCGGTGCCAATGGGGATCTATAGGATCGCAGGGGACAGAGGGTCTAAGTTTACAGCCGATGAGTGAGAATTCAAGTAGAGGTTAGACAGTAACTTCAAACGGTTACTTTTATTTTATCAGGTAGCATTTTAAAGGCAGGACTTGAATTCAAGACCCTGAGATCAAGACTTGAGCTGAGGTCAAGAGTTGGATGCTTCACCGGCTGAGCCACCCAGACGCCCCCAAAGGGTTGCTTTTAAAAGAAAAGCTGGCTAATATAATGTTGTATGTCAACTACCCTGCAGTAATAACTATAAAAAAATAAATTAAAAAGAATTAAAGAGCTGGTTGGTGAAAAGTTCTTTCACATCGAGATTGCAACTGTGCCTCCCAAATGTCAATAAATCTTTTGTGGCTAGACTGTTACAGTGGTCTCCTACCTGAAAAATTTCACAAAAGGTTCTCAGGATATTCTTTCCTGAGTCACTGACTTAAAATAAAATATATAGATATACTATATTCCTTATTTTTTTTCCATAATGCTCAATCTCACTACTATAAGCATGTATTGGACAAACATTTTATTCCATCAAAGTACATGAAATTCTGAACAGGAAACACATCAGCATGGTAAAAAGAGAAAGAGCATTTTTTACCATAGATCTGAGTTCTAGTCCCAGCTCTGGGACTAGATAACTTCTCTGACCTTGCAAGATGAAGTGAATTGGACTAATTAGTAGCTTTCGACTTTTTTTTTTTTTTTAAAGTACAACTTCTCCTCAAAGAAAGGCTGGTAAAGCACAGAGCCCCTCAGCCCTGAGAAGCTGTGTGGGGTGGGGAAGGGGCAAAGTACTTTCTTCTTCCCATGACAGCTCTGTAGCAGGACCAAATAATCCTTGAGGTCCCTTGTCCCTTCCAGCTCTATCGTGAAGGCTGGGATCTCACCCAGTGTCCAGCCATTAATAGCTACTCAAAAAATATGTGTGAGTGAATGATGGCTATAGTGAGTTAAGCGTCTGAGACAAGTTCCATGTGTAGAGATGGGTTAAATCACCTATTTGTTATATTTCAGAACAGCAGAAGGGGTGTTATAAAATATTTTTTGAAGAAAGGGACATCAGTTCCAATTTGACGAAATGGATCTGCTGAAGATTCCAATGCTGCCGATGTTGGCCTTTGGCCACGTTGCTAAGTAACCTAAGGAGCAAACCTAATCTATATTTTCCAGATAGTTCCTTCAAACCCCAGAGTTTTCAGCCCTGCTGAGAAGAAGATGCATCATGTATGCTCCCTCAATTAAAAAGCATTATTTGCTTTGTAAGTTATTTGCCACAAGTGATCTTATAAAGAGCTTTACCTTCTCACGGGTTATATTTCCAGAGCTGGTATTGTGGGTCACCTCTCTATAATCAGTTGCATACTGGGAACAAGAGGAAGAAGAAGACATTGTCAGTTCATAGGTAAAGGCCAACCAGAGAAACTGAGAAAGGACTGTTGGACCTCTTGCTATTCTTATTCACTCTGAGTGTTCTAGGAATTCCTCACTTGGTTGGCCTGACAAGGGCCTCTAAGAACTACACCAAAGTTACTTAAGACCAAGGCAGCATACACCCCAAGAGGCCTCTGAGTTATCTAGGGACTCATACCATTAGGGACAATGGTTTGGAGGAGAAGGTCTGCACAATTTCATGCTGATAGTTTGATATTTCTAACAGCTGACATGTTATACTATTTGACTTTTGGCATTAATTTCATAATGTTCCACTCTGTTCCAGAACTTATTTGAGCCTGAATGCTTTTCAGCACCTACTTTTTTTTTTTTTTTTTTTTTTAAGATATATCTATTTGAGGGGCACCTGGGTGGCTCAGTGGGTTAAGCCTCTGCCTTCAGCTCAGGTCATGATCCCAGGGTCCTGGGATCGAGCCCCACATCAGGCTTTCTGCTCTGCAGGGAGCTTGCTTCCTCCTCTCTCTCTGCCTGCCTCTCTGCCTACTTGTGATCTCTGTCAGATAAATAAAGAAAAAATTAAAAAAAAAAAAAGATATATCTATTTGAGAGACAGAGAGTAAGAGTATGAGCTAGGGTAGGGGTAGGGGCCAAGGGAGAGGGAGAAGCAGACTCCCCTCTGAACAGGGAGCCTAATGCAGGGTGATCCCAGGACCCCATTATCATGATCTAAGTCAAACACAGACACTTAACCTACTGAGCCACCCAGGTTTCTCTCAGCATCTACTTCTGATCTTTCTAATCTGCTTGGTTCCCACTCTCCAAAGCAAAGGATATGAGACAAGATGGTGTCTTCTGGTTAAGTCTTGTGGAAGATTCACTTATCAGAAGTGAAATGACTTTCCAAACTTGGGTCCTACAATCGACCTCACATACTTTTTTTTTTTTTTTTTTAAGATTTTTATTTGTTTATTTGACAGATCAGAAGTAGTAAGAGAGGCAGGCAGAGAGAGAGAGAGGAGGAAGCAGGCTCCCCGCTGAGCAGAGAGCCCGATGCGGGGCTCGATCCCAGGACCCTGAGACCATGAACTGAGCCGAAGGCAGTGGCTTTAACCCACTGAGCCACCCAGGCGCCCCCTCACATACTTTTGCACAAGGCACTCGGGGGTCTGGCAGAATACACAACTGAATGGAGTCTCTTAGAAAGTGCCTTTCCTGACCTGTTCTAAGGACACCTGGTTCCGGACTGTTAAGAGGAGCCCATTACGGGGTACTGCTTTGTGCCTGCCTTTGATGCAGTCTGGTCTCTCTCACCTTTGATTTATCAGGCTTTCAGACAAGCAGAGGTGTTCAGCTGTCCTGTGATTACCAGTGACGGGAAACAAAACCCACCCCATGCCTTCTGTGACAGGCACTGAAAACCTCATACACCTTTTTTTTTTTTTCCTACCTTACATTATATATATAAGACACAACTGTGCTTATATGCAGATTTTTAAAAAATTATTTATTTATTTATTTGTGAGAGAGCGAGCACAAGCGGTGGGTAGGGGGCAGAGGGAGAGAGAGAAGCAAACTCTCTGCTGTGCAGGGAGCCTGATGCTGGGCTCTATCCCAGGTCTCCAGGATCATGACATGAGCAGAAGGCAGCCGCTCAACCAACTGAGCCTCCCACACACCCAGCAGAATTTTTTTTTTTTAAAGAGAGAGATTGAGGGAGAGGCTGTAAACAGAAACAGAAGAGTCTGCTTGGAAAAGGCAATGAGATTAGTCCACCTAATCTAGACCTTTATTCTCCTTCTGCTTATAAAGCATGGCTAGGGCATGTTACTCGCAGTCTTGCCAAAATTAGGTAAAACTAGAAACAACTTGAATGTCTATCAATAAGGGACAGACAGAATAAAATTATGATATGCTCACACAGTGGAATAGGGCCATTAACATTATGCAGAAGGGTATTTACCAACATGAAAAAATGTTTATAATATGCTGCCTTAAAAAAGAGGTGAAAAACAATGTGTAGTATGTGTACATACCAACAGATATGTAATACAGTTGTTTTTATTTCTAACACGTGTGTGTGTGCACATGTAGAGAAAAAATGTATCTGAAGGATATGTACCAAAATGTTAATGGGTATCTCTAGGCTGTGATTATGAGTGATTTTTAATTTTTTCCATGTTTTTGCACTTATTTTTTATTTATTAATTTTTTAAAAGATTATTTATTTATTTATTTGACAGACAGAGATCACAAGTAGGCAGAGAGGCAGTCAGAGTGGAAGGGAAGCAGGTTCCCTGCTGAGCAAAGAGTCTGACTTGGGCTCGATCCCAGGATCCTGGGATCATGACCTGAGCCAAAGGCAGAGGCTTTAACCCACTGAGCCACCCAAGCACCCTTATTTTTTATTTTTTACATATGCATATATTACCTCTATAATCAGAAAAAAGATAAAAGTATATTTTTCAAACATTATAAAATATTTAAGAGACCCCAAAATGTGATTTAAGAGTATTTCTCAGGTGATATGAAAAATGGTGGTACCAGTGGGATATTTTAGAAAACCTTCTTGTTTTTGTTGTTGTTATTTCACTTTGGTTTTTACTCCAGGGTCCACGCTATAAAAATTTAGGCCCAGGTTACCAAGGTTTTTTTTTTTTTTTTTTTAAAAGATTTTATTTATTTATTTGACAGACAGAGACTACAATAGGCAGAGAGGCAGAGAGAGAGGAGGAAGCAGGCTCTCCGTGGAGCAGAGAGCCCGATGCGGGGCTCTATCCCAGGACCCTGAGATCATGACCTGAGCCGAAGGACAGTGCAGTACCCACTGAGCCACCCAGGCGCCCCAGGTTACCAAGTTTTGCTAACAATACTACCCCTCTCTGACCCACCTTAAATAACCCCATAGTATCATTTATACACCACCCCTGTAAGTTTCCTATTTTTTTGCAAAGCATCAAGCCTTACCGTACGGAAAGCGGCAACCACAAGGTTTGAGGGAAACAGGTTTCTGTTAGGAAAAAAAGCACTTTGTCAGTGTTCTTAAAATTCAGTGTTCAAAGTGTCCACTTTCAGATACCCATTCCTGACAGCCCAACACACAATGTTTCCTCTCCCTCTCCCTCCAGCAGTTACTGTGGTCTCCGCTTGATCCAAGAACCCAGTCATGCCTCGGCTGCTGGGTCACAATACTCAGAGCGCACCAATTTTTACCCTTATCTCCACTGTGGTTCTCTAGGAAAACTGCATCACTTTCCTATCCCCTAGAAGTTAAGCCTTACTGCAGTGGTTTTCAACGGGAGTGGTACTGCCCACTGGTGGAATCCAAGGGAGTGCTTTCATTGTTGATATAATTGGGGGGCATTCCTGCCATTGGGGGAGAGTAATAGGGGGTGGTGCCAGGTCCCAGCCACTCATTCTACTGAGTGTGGCCTTCACACATCCCAAATGTCCCATATGACATACTTGTAGATGAAAACCTTATTTATAAAGACCTCAGCCTAAACTCATTTCAAAATGAGGTTTTGTTTGTTTTTTTGGTACAATTTGAACACACACTTAATTTTCTAGGAATGTAATTACTGTGTAAAAAATAGAATGAGTTTTTACTTTGTATTATTCAGAATGTTTCTAAAAATTGCTCATCCTCCTGGAAAATCACATCACCAATGGCTAACTGTAGGATCTGGGTACCTTAATTAATTACACACACCAGTATCAAGCAACAGCCTGCATTTACAGCTGTCTCATTAATGGTGACTTTAAATTCAGAAGCAAGTGCCTAACCACTTCATTTTAGGATCTCTACATATGGAAACAAGTTATTTTTATTATAAGTTAACTCTCTTTTTATCCTTCTGTTGAGTCACATTGATGCTCTGAAATTGAAATGCACTGAAATTCTATTTATGGATTTCATTTCAGGATGAAGGATTTTATAAAATATTTGTTGTAAAAGGCGGGCAATAGGACGAGTCAACTTAAGCTAGATTTTGAAGCCAAAATTTTTTCATGTGAACAGTTTGCTGAGGACCTCCTTTGCAGGCTCTATGCAAGATGCCGGTCTTGATATATAACAAAATCCCAGTGACGACCCATTTGTAAAACACTGAATCATTTACAATTTGTGCCAAACATACACATTAATACTTATTTCTGTGGCTGAGTTGTTTACCTAGCACTGGAATCTCCAGGCAACCATTTGCAGTGTCTTTGGTTTCGGAGGTAGGCAGGTCTGACTGCAACCCAGGTTGGCAAGCAATCTAAAATGACTCCTGGTAGTCACACTTTGTACAATACCCTCCACTTGAGAGTGGGTGGGGCCTATGACTTTCATCTAGCCAACAGAATACAGCATGCGGATGGGATGTCATTTTCATGATTAGGTTACATAAAATTGGGGTTTATTTTTTGCTGTTAAGACTTTCTTTATTGCAACTCAATATTTTTTTTTAAGATTTTTTTATTTGTTTATTTGACAGACAGAAATCACAAGTAGACAGAGAAACAGGCAGAGAGAGAGAGGGAGAAGCAGGATCCCTGTCCAGCAGAGAGCACGATGTGGGGCTCGATCCTAGGACCCTGGAATCATGACCTGAGTGGAAGGCAGAGGCTTTAACCCACTGAGCCACCCAGGCACCTGCAACTCATTCTTTATTAATAAACTCATTGACCTGTACATCTAAAATGGGTGCGTTTTACTATATTTAAATAGTATCTCATATCTGCTTAAAAGGCTAAAAAGTGAGATACAGTGCTAACCGCAAAGAGTTTACAACCAAAAAAACACATACTTTCAAAGGGATGACTGCACTTTCTATAGCTCAGCTCTCAGATATTAGTCCCTGGGAAGGCACCACCTGGGGGCCATGAGATATGTAGCAACCATAAAATCATCCTCCTTTCCCCTGGTCCCTCTGGTTGTCACAGAGCAGGCGCAGTCCCTCCTGCCCATACTAAGGGCAAGGAGCTGAGGCTATAGAGTAAAGCAAAAACATTTCTCTGCACTCTTCACAAATAACGTCCTTGGTGTTGTATCTAAAAAGTCATTACCGTACTGAAGGTCATTTAGGTTTTCTATGTTTTCTTCCAGGAGTTTTAGAGTTTTGCGTTTTACATATACGTCTGTGACCCATTTTGAGTCAATTTTTGTGAAAGATGTAAGGTCTGTGTCTAGGGGTCAGATTCCAGCTGTTCCAGCCCAATATGTTGAAAAGATTATCTTCGAGCCATTGTATTGCCTCTACTTCTTTGTTAAAGATCAGCTGACTGTATTTACAGAGGCTCTCTGTTCCGTTCCATTGATCTATTTGACTGTTGGTTCCCCAACACCACACTGTCTTGATTACTGTTGTTTTTTTGTTTTTTTGAAGATTTTATTTATTTATTTGACAGAGAGAGATGACAAGCAGGCAGAGAGGCAGGCAGAGAGAGAGGAGGAAGCAAGCTCCCCGCTGAGCAGAGAGCCCGATGCGGGGCTCGATCCCAGGACCCTGAGATCAGACCTGAGCCGAAGGCAGCGGCTTAACCCACTGAGCCACCCAGGTGCCCTGATTACTGTTGTTTTATGGTAAGTCTTATATAGTCGGGTAGTGTCAGCCGTCCGGTTTTGATCTCCTCTCTGCAAGCTTCTTACCCCTCTTTCCTTTGGCTCTTAAACACAGATACTGCTATGAAGGAACTCTAGCTTCCTTACTCCCGAGCTCTCCTGCATTCAGGGATCAGCTGCTTGTCATGCAGGTAGGTTTGCCCCTCACAGCTCTGTCTTTAGGCTCACATTCACAGAATTAACTCTGTGTGCTTTCAAAATAAGAAACATTTGAGCTGGAGGAGATTTTAGAGGTGGTCAAGATTGACACCCTCATTTAACACACGGGGACACCAAGAACCCGGAGACATTAAGCTGGCTTACATCTCCCATTCATGCTCCATACCTAGACTAACATCATCCAATATGGTAGCCATTGGTTGTTGGACACTTGAAATATGGCTGGTGCTGGGGAGGATCTGAGTTATTTTATTTTATTTTATTTACATGTAAACGAGTTAAATGTAAACACTTGTGGCTGTGTCTATCCTACTGGACAGTGCAGATCTAGAGTTTTGAGATCCAGAGTCTGGGAGTAAGGACCAACTGGTCTTTCCATGCTTCACATTTACACAGTACCCGATTTCAGAGGGCTTCAAATCGCTGAGCTCTTCAACTTACACAAATTCTCAAATATTTCCTTTTTCTTATTGGATCCCTAGAAATTTTCCTAAGTTACATAATACCAGATCTACACTGGACCAGTTTCTCTAACATTAGTGGGCTGTGAAAGCAATTTACTAGTTAAAGCCATTATTTTATAAAATATGTAATACATTAGACAGAATTGAAAAAACCTGCATGTATCACATTTAAAATGCTGTTTTGGCACTTGCTTCATGTTGCGTATGGGGGAAGGCTAGGGAGGGGCTAGATGTGTACTGAAGCCATAAATTTAAAGTACATTTCTTAGAGTAGGTCTAAGTCAAAAACATCTGCAAAAATATCAAGTCCACACTAAATCCAGAGTCCACGTCAGACCAAATTAGGAAAGAATGAATGGACAAGCCTTTCCAGTGCTAGAAGAACCTTTGGGTACATTACTTAAACCGAAAACCTGGTAGGAGAGGAGGCTGAACTCCTGTTAGTGGTGGTGAATGTGCACGCAGCTCACACAATGAAAAACTTCAAAAATGTTCCTTCTTTATACATCTGGTACTGTTTGCTCTTCTGATCCTATTTGTCAAGGGTGGTATGCATTTCCCTGTCCTATAGGAGAAGAATGGAAAACAATTTACTGTTGCTTAGGTATATTTTTTTGTTCCAGAAATATTTCCTTTTATTTAAGTTCAAAAATTCTTTACTGAATTTATGAAAATTTCAAAGACTGTTCAGAACAGGATATAGCACGGTATGTACACCTGCTAAACATTTATTATCCTTAGTGTTTATTGTTACAGAGTCGGTTAACAGGGACATGCCCCTTCAGATCTTGGTACCCCCCACAAGGCTGGGAGCAGAGGAAGGGCTGGGGGTAGTGGGCTCACACTCTGGTAACAGTGGGGGTGCAGGAGAGTGATCTATCCTCTTTTTGAGGCCCATCTCCAGTTTTAGATTCCAGCTGGAAAGGTTAATGCCAGGCCCCTGGCGTGGGGGCCTTTTCGGGAAGTAAGATTGAAAACAGTTTTAATTCTTTTAACAAGTGGACTGGGGCTATCCCTGAGGGGCAGGAACACTTGACAGTATCAGCAAGACACTCCAATATTAATTCACTTAATCTTTGTAACAAATGCAGGTAGTAGATACTATTATTAGTCTCATTTTACAGATAAGAAAATTGAGGAAAAGAGAGGCTTAAAGACTTGTCCACACAGCTGGTAAGTGATAGAGCTGGATTCAAAATCAGGTAATTGATCCCAATGTCTGCTTTTAATCACACACACCCCCCAATGCCCGCAAGCCCCCTCACTGGGTGTATGCTCTTTTCAGTCTCAGAACTATTCAGGTAGCCTCCTGGGTGGTGGAAGGAAAGGTGTCAAGGTAAAACCTTTTATTATTTTTTTTAAATAACACGCTGCCACTTTTTCCCTTTGGTGACTAATTAGGCTGAGAAATCTCCATTAATTTGGATCCGTGTTAGATTTGCTAAGAATCTTCCTCTTGCCTATAGAAGAGAGACATAGGCATAGGCCAAACAGCCTCCCATGGCCAACAGTTAAAAGAAATTATTCACTATTCACTCTCTTGACTGCAACCTAGGGGCTAAGATTAGAGCTCAGTCTCTGATAGGTTTCTTTGAAGCTATTAAAGAAATGTGTTCTTTGCAAATTGAGAGGCATCATATTCACACCAGTCCTTGACCAGGAAAGTCAGTCCCTCACGCCTCCCTCTGTGAAGGGAAAGGCTCAGAGCACTGTTCAGTGTTGAAAAAATGAGCACAAGAATTAAACAATAAAGCCTAGAAAACTGGGCAACGGGCAAAATCTCTCTTGTGTCTACCAGGCACAAGGCTGTGCCCTGCTACACTTTTGCAAAAGACAGTGGCCTCTGGGAGGGAGACAAACCATTAGAGTCTCTTAATTTCAATAAACAAACTGAGGGTTGCTGGGGGGTCGAGGGGGAGGGATGAGGTGGCTGGGTTATGGACTTTGGGGAGGGGATATGCTATGGTTAGTGCTGTGAATTGTGTAACACTGATGAATCACAGACCTGTACCCAAGAAGCAAATAATACATTATATGTTAATTAAAAAAAAAAAAAAAAAGACAGTGGCCTTGGGCCATTCTTCCAGATGCCAATGCAGACAGAGCTCTGGGCCCAGGAGCTGTCCCTACCTGCCACCTTTGCAGATAAGCCTCTGGTTTTCCAACTGAAAACTACAAATTTTAATACCCAAGGGAATGTTAGAAGCCAGTTCTTTCCACTTATAGCTGAAGAAAATTGAGGTCGACTGGTCAACTTTAGAGACCACAAATATGTAATACAGGGGCCGGGGTGGGGGGTGGGGGGGGATGGTGGGGGGGAATGCAGAAACTGCAATGTCAGAGAGGATACATGAGGATTTCTGCTCCCTTTTAGAATGGAAGGCTCTTCTAGGTTCAGTTTTGACTTTTGTACATTTTCCAAATGTCCCACGTGTTGATTCTTTTTTTTTTTTTAAGATTTTTATTTATTTATTTGACAGAGAGAGATCACAAGCAGGCAGAGAGAGAGGAAGGGAAGAAGACTTCCCACTGAGCAGAGAGCTGGATGCGAGGCTCAATTCCAGGACCTGGGATCATGACCTGAGCCGAAGGCAGAGGCTTAACCCACTGAGCCACCCAGGCGCCCCTCTTTTTTTTTTTTAAGATTTTTATTTATTTATTTGAGAGAGAACATAGAGAGAGAGTGAGAAAAAGAAAAGCAGACTCCCTGCTGAGCACAGAGGAGAGCTTGATGCAGGGCGCAGGGCTCGATCCCAGGACCCTGAGATCATGACCTGAGCCGAAGGCAGATGCTTAACCTTCTGAGTCCCCCAGGTGCCCCCCCCCAATGTTGATTCTCTTAGTTCAAAACATAGTAACTGTTCACTTATTTTTCTCCAAGCTCCATGTAGTTCCCAAAATACCTAAAAACATAAGCTTCAAGTCATCCTGAGCGCCCCCAAACATTCCCTCCCCACAACATTCATTCTCTTTTCTTTCCGACTATGAAAAGAGGGCCATCCCCATAAGTTCATGTGAAACAAAGACAATGTCCTGATAGCTCTGTAATACCACTCCGCATATAACCAGAGCAAGCAGAGTGGGCCAGCCCTGGTCTAACAGCTTTACAAATGTTAACTCAGGTAACCCTCAGAGGAAACTTCCAAGGTAGATACTTTGAGGATGCCGGTTACAGAGATGAGGAAGCTAAGACACAGGAGTTAGGGACATGCTCTAGAAATCACAATCAGTAAGCCTTGTTAGGGACCAAGAAGTTCCATGAGTTCTTCATAACCTGTTTCCCGGTCTCTTTGGTGTTGCATCTGTTTCATTTTGGATGAACAGTCACAGCTTGAGCACTTGGGTCCCACCCAATTCTGAGAGTCCTTTGCTGTTCTGGGTCCCCAGGCATAAAGCTCTAGGCTGCTCAGGAGGAAACTGGGACTTTCCCACCTGCCAGTTGCTCTCCATCACCCCTTCTCAGTTCTCAGAAGGCCTGCTACTAACACCTGTGCCTCACAGACACTCTGTGGCCTTTATTATTTCTAAATTCATTGTGTGTTGGGAAATCAAACTACTCAGCAATGGCATTCTGAAAATCGTCTAAAAGTTATAAAGAATGTCTATGAACTTCATTCCTTTCTGACTTGTAGTTCCATCTTGAGAAAAATTAGAAATCGTAGCAGAGAGACTCTGAGGAGCACCCCCACCAGCAAAGCCTGGTCATCAGAGTCTCTCTGATGAGAATTCAGAGACTTCTCCCACTCCTTCTGCCTGTTTGAGTTCTGGGCAGTTACCCAGTGACAGACTGCAGGATAACTGAGGTGGTTGCCAGCCAGCTCACTTCATTCAGTGGCCACAGGCAGTAAGGACTGTACCCTGCCTTTGCCAAGGAACATGCCCAGAGTCCCACAAAATCAGCATCTGCGGGGTTTCTTTGAAGGAAGCAAATTTAAAACTTTGACTCAGGGACCCAGGAAGCACTGAGGTTATAGCTCAAAACTCAGTTCCCTCTCACCAGCTGCTCAAGGTGAAGGCCAATCAGAGCAGCAGTACACAGGACTTCCTTCACTGCCGGGGCTCAGGTCCTCTGTTTAGAGCAAGTGGGCATCTGCCCTGACCCAAATCACATTCTTACCTGATGCCCTTTTGGCCCAGAGTAAACATTTCTGAGATGTTTGGACTAAATCAGCACCATGACACCATTACTATAGCAAACTGGGGGGAGGGAAGAGTGGGAGAAACAGAGCCCTGAATACTGGGGCACAAGACCCATATTTTCGCTAATCCCTCTTTTGATAAATCACTCTGTGACCCTGAGCAAATCACTTAATCTCTCTCAGTTTCCTCAGTTGTAAAATAGGATCATACCACCTGCCCTACCTTTATCCGTGAGCTGCTGGAGGCTGGTTGCAAGAAGTCTTATGAAAGGCTGCCTATTCCCAATAAGCCACAACAAAGGTTCTCTTAGTCCTTTCCAGCACCTGCAGCCCAAGTCACTGAAAAGTCTGCACCCAGACAGACCACTAAGCCATGATGCTGGGTTACCATTCACTTCTTTTTTTTTTTTTTTTCAAAGACCCCATCCACTTATTTGATAGAGAGAGTGAGCACAAGCAGGGAGAGTGGGAAAGGGAGAAGCAGGCTCTCCACTGAGCAGGGAGCCCGATGCGGACGGATCCCAGCACTCTGGGATCATGACTAGAGCCAAAGGCAGATGCTTAACCTACAGAGCCAACTTACCATACACTTCAGAAGCAATAGCTGTAGGGCTTGGTTTTAAACCTAGAAAACCACAATCAGGAATTAAGATGTCCTTCCTGAGACAGGTGGTAATAAAATAACCCCTCATCCTATCTTGCCCCCTTTGGGGGCTACTGTCTCTCTTTTGGAGATAAAACAATGCTACTGAGCTTCTCTCTGGGGTACCATCAGCAGGTCAGAGCTGGGCATCCATACTTCCTTTCCAGGGCCACTGACCCCTACAAAAAAGAATCCTTTAACCCCATAACCACCTTTCCTCCTGGAGAAAGCTGACTAATAGGTAAATGTAATAAGCCAAAGGCTTTCTCAACCTTAGTAGACTTTGTTTTCAGCACCCACCTAAAAGCCCCCCAAACTATAAGGGTTTCGAAAGACTCCAAATATCAAGCTGCTAGATACCAAAGACTGTGATCATATAAAAGTCCTAATAGGCCACCTCCATCTGCCTTTTTGGTAAGAACTTTTTGATCCCCCTCAATGGAGGGTGTGTGTGTGTGTGTGTTTAATACAAAAGCCTTGGACTTTTTATTGTTGTTGTTGTAGTTTCAAATGAACACACTCTCAAGTGGCAGACAGTGATCACATTTTCCAGAGGGAGAAAAGGAAATAGCAGGAAGCCAAGTAACTTTGCCCAGGGTTTGCTGTTTTTCACAGCCTTAGCCATGAGGAACTCTGCCTCAGTGACTCCAGACAAAACATACCTCCAAGGCTCCGAATCCAGAATTTTCGGAAACCTGGAGAAGGAGCCAACTGAGCTCCTCACTCAGCTGAACTTGGCCAGGACGGTAAATTCCTCCAGTCTGCAATTTTCCCATCTGTGAACTCTGGGCTAATGGAGAAACGGAGAGAGGCTGAGGCTTCGGAAAATCCAGAAACAACACTGCATCTCAAGGGATAAAATGCAACTTCTAGGAGTCACAAAAAGCAAGCAAACTCCTTCCCCTCTAGAACTCACCCTTCCAAAAATAAAGCTCCTTGAAACTCACAGTATTCTACAATGGTCCTGACTATGGGGTGGCCAGCAACCTGTCCCAAGCTCTGAGAGAGCCATGTTTCTGGGCAGTGGGCCTCATACCACTAACCCCAGCCTCCTTATCCTTGGGTCCACTGACAAATCTTCAAAAATTGCCACCTTCCTCTCAGCCAAAGGGCTGAAACAGGGAAGGCCAGAGATTACAGCTGAGGATGATACAGGCAAAATCTAACTAATGCTCCCAGAAGCTTTCAGGCATCGTGGGGAAAAAACAGGGTGAAGCTATTGGGGTGTGGTTGGGACGTTTTTACTGGTAAGGGCAGCCAGATGGTATAAGGAGCACAGCATAGGTGAGACACTGTCGTTTCCCTAACACACACTCCACCTAACGGTAGGCTGGTTCATCACCCGCAGCACATTAAGAATGAACTCTTAGCAATTTATGAGGGTGGTGTGTACGTCTGTGTGTGTGTGTGCGTGCGTGCCCGCGCGCACTGGAGTGCATTAGAGAGCACACTGTGCACTTGGCGAGGTGGGGGGTGGGGAGGGGCGTTACCTGGCCAGGTCGAGGAAAGAGTCCACTGTCTCTTTGGGGACCGGAGGGGACCCCGACTCCTCCAGCCCCAGGTCGCTGGACTGGAGGGTCTGTGCGCCAGAGCCGGGCTTGATGATGAACGCCAAAGCGACGGCGAGCGCCGAGGCGCCAAGCGTGGTGAGGCCGAAGTAGGCGATGGCGATGCCGCCCAGGCGCCCGAGAGAGCTGGCGTCGAGGGAGGCGGCGCCCGACACCAGGCTGCAGACAACCAGCGGCAGGATGATCATGCGCAGCATGCGGAGCAGCATCTCGCCAGGGAAGGACAGGTAGGCGACTTGCGTGCGGGTGAGGCCAAGCCCGCGGAGCGCTGCGCCCAGTCCGGCGCCCGCCACCACTCCCGACACCGTGAGCAGCACCAGCGCATGCCGCTGTAGGAAACCCGCGCAGCGCCGCGCGCGTCCTGCCGCGGATCCCGGCGCGCCAGGCCCTGCTGCAGGCCCCGCCTGGGAGCCGTCCAGGTAGCCGTTGGTTTCGCTACTCTTCTCCATGGCGCTGCCCGCGGCCCCAAGCTGAAGGAGGCGGGGGACTTGGCTCGGGGATAAGCTGGGAATCTCAATGAACGGATCTGGCAGTGCGTCCGCCGGCTGTACCTCGCGGGTTAAGCCGGCCCGCGGGGAGCTCCCGGCGCGGGTGCAGAAGCAGGTGGGGAAAGGGCCAGGAGAGGCGAGGGAGAGAGAGCAGGCTGGAGCCCCGGCCTGAGTGGTTCGCACCGCGCCCAACCTTCCCACAGCAGCCGCGAGCTGGAGATGATGCAACGCGGGAGCCGCGAGAGAGGACGCAGATGGGAAGAGGGGAGGGAGCCGGGAGCAGCCCAAGCCAGTCCCCTTCACACCCGGCGCCCCGCCCCCCGCGGCTTCGGCCAATCAGCGCCGGGAACCGCCGCCGCGCGCCCCTCGCCAAGGCTGCGGGCGCGGGGGGAGGGGCGGCAGGGTTAGGGGCGCTGCCGGGGCAGCTGGGGGGCCGGCCAATCCCGGCGCCCGTAGCCACCTCCCTGTCCAGCTAACTGGGGCGGGCTCCGGGTGACCGCGGCTGGGCACGGCCTGAGGGACGGCCCGGGCTCGTTGGCACCTGCCAGGGCCTCTCGGGCTGGCCAGGATCTGGGCCCTCGGAGTCAGAAGGCCCGGGAGAATGTGGAACCCAGCTACGTTCTTGGTCCTGAGGATTGGGGGAGGGGAAGGGTTCCCTCCTGGGTGGGTGTCTCCGCCCCCGCGGTCTGTCAAAGAACGCACCGGATTCTCTTGCTAAAGGGCCGCGTGCGGCTAGGCCCCCACCCCGGACGGTCCTCCGGTCGTGTCCTCCTCCAGCCTAAAACCTCTCCTCCAGGAGTCCTGTACGAGAAAGCACGCCGGGGTGCCCAGCGCGGGCCTGGCTCTGAGATGGAAGATGGGTGATGGATGGATGAATTAGAAAAACCTCATCCCACGTTCGATAAGGGCTCTGACAAAGCCTCAGCTGTAAGTGAAACGGGGTCCCGGGTGGCACCAAACCCAGCTCCCGGGCTCACCACTGCGCGCGCTCGCGCTCTCCTAGACAGAGGGGCTTAAAGCCTCCCCGCTAGGCCTTTGGCCTTCGGTTGCCCCACAGCTGTGTGCGGGCTGTGTGTCTGGGCTGTATGTAGACCGAAGACGCAAAACTCCTACAGAATCAACGGCTCTCTCACCACCACATCCAGTTGCATTTCTACTGGGTAGTAGACAAGCCACAGGATTTTAACCTCTTCTATCTCCCGGCCCCCAGCCATGGCGGGAAAACTGTACATACAGTGGTTAGCCAGCGTGCAAAGATGGTTTCTTAATGTTAACATTCGATTCATTTCCTTTTTATTTCAACTTTTATGTAGTATCTGCTCCGGTCATGGCAGATATATGAGAGACCTCTGCAGAGTCGTTTACTACCTCTGTCACATGTATTAGTTTTTTCGTATTTTCTCATGCTGCGCTTGAAAGGAATTGGTCTTTTAAGGCTTCTGTGAAAAAGAAGTCTTCTGTATTACATATGGCTAAACTGAGTTAAGGAGGAAGGCAATTATTCTAGATCTCTTGCTGAAAAGGAGTCATCTTAGAACATGTCATGACAGATATTCTTGCAAATCAAAATGCCTTCCTAAGGAACTTTAAGGAGCTGTCCAAATTTTGAGATCAGGGAGGATTTCCTTGCTTGAAGCCAGCCAGCCAGCCAGCCACCGGCTGGAGTTTGCAGGGGGTTTTTTGTTGTTTGTTTTTGATGGAGGGAGGGGAGCATGTGAACATATTTTTATGTTTTCAGAACACAGTTTATTTCTCTGTGTGCAATGAAGAAAGGATTTTCTACAATACACTCTCTATTTTTGCCAACCAGCCCCTCCCTTTGTTTTGATGACCACTTTTTTTTTTTTAAGATTTTATTTATTTATCAGAGAGAGAGAGGGAGCGCGAGCGAGCACAGGCAGACAGAGTGGCAGGCAGAGGCAGAGGGAGAAGCAGGCTCCCTGCTGAGCAAGGAGCCCGATGTGGGACTCGATCCCAGGACGCTGGGATCATGACCTGAGCCAAAGGCAGCTGCTTAACCAACTAAGCCACCCAGGCGTCCCTTGATGACCACTTTTACCCAAAGGACTCTCAGATCATGTTCCGGAAATGAATTTTACCTGCTTTATATATCCATCTGAATATCCTGCAGGCATACCAACACAACATGTCCAAAACCAAACTCATGGTGGCATTCCTCAAGGCTGCTCATCATTCTGGACCCCCTATTTCTGTTACTAGCATTACTGACCACCTAGTCATTACTGTATGAAGCTTCAGGTGACTTTTGGTTCTTCCTTCTCTAGTGTCTCTTCTCATCTGATCAATTGGCAAGTCCCACAGACAGTCCTTTCGCAATATTTATCATATCTATGCCTCCCATCCATTCCCACTGCTACCACCCTGGCTCAGGTCTTATTTCCTCACTTGTTATCTCAGCTGCCAAAATGTTCTCCTAATTAGTCTTCCCATCTCCAATGCTCTCCTTGTTCCAGCCATCCTATATTTTGCCTTGCCCCAGGCCAGTCTTCCTAATGAATAATATACATGTTAGGATTAAGTTCCACTTTTCCAGTAGGAAAAAAAGAAGGAGCAATGTCTTCTCCCTTTAAGAACATTTCCTAGAAGTTGTTCATGCTATGTGCTTTGTATTTCATTAACCAGAATTTACAACACGACTTTACCTAGCTGCAAGAAAAGTTAAGAAATGTCGTCTTTATTTTGCACAAGCATATTCCCAGTTAAAAATTGACGCTTCTGATGAGTAAGTTGTGGGAATAAAAGGGACAGTGTAGAGAATATAGTTAATATTATTGTAATAGCCTTGTATGGTGACAGATGGCAGCTATACTTGGGGTGAGCACAGCTTGACATATAGACTTGAATCACTATGTTGTACACTTGAAACTAATGTGACACTGTGTGTCTACTGTACTTCAATAAATAAATTAATTAAAAAAAAATTTTAAAAGACTGGTGCTTCGGTTACTAAAGAAGCAGGAAGGGATGGATTCTAGGGCAACTCCTCCATTCCACTTCTTGTTCAAAAGCTTTCAGTGGCTCCCACTAAATTAAGAATGTGCTCTTCATCCTGGCATTGAAGACCTACCAGGATCTGACATTGTCTCTCTCTGCCAGTCTTGTACCTTGTAGGTATGCTACAAACACAGGGCTGTGTGCTGCTTCTACATTTTTCTCACCTCTGCACATAGCCCCTGTTCACTTCTCTCCCAAAGCCTTTCTGCAGCCCCCTTGCTCCCACTGTGCTGCCCACACTTTTGTGCACCCCAGAGCTGTGTTAACAGTTAACCCTCCATTGGGAGTGAGGAAAGCCCTGCCTTAAGGAACGCCCTGCCTTGCTGGCACTTTCCCTGGACATAAGTGTGGTGCCCAGTGGGAGAGCAGTGTTGGGAGTACCTTATGCCGTGCCTCATGTTTGAACTAGAAACCCCTCCCTTTAAGTAGGAGCTGGTGTCTGGCTTCTTTTGGGAAATGGCTGCCCTGGAGCTGCTCTGCCTCCACGGGAGGCAAACCAAGAAACAGGTTATCAGCTCCTAGCCTCCCCAACAGTTGCTAAAGGGTTTAATTTTCTGCTTTCTTTTTCTTTCCCTTTTTTTCCCTTAATTCCTCCTCTTCTGCGCTTCCATTACATTTCTTTCGTCTTTTCATAACTTTACATGTCTCCTCCCTGTCAGTATTTAGTACAAAAAAATCATTGATTCTTATATTTAGACACGATCCCTACAACACTTACATGTGTTTTCTCTGGATTTTAGATGTGTAAGTACCACATTACAAAATACCTTGCAAGTGGTGCAGTCTGATACCACTCGCCATCACCACTACTACCATCATTTGGTGCTTGAAACTCTCAATAGGCTGGAGGACTGCTCGGTAAGTATTTCCTCTCTTGTTTCTCCCACTTGGATGGGAGTATATTTACTCACCCTTTTGATTTTGAGCTTGACCATATGACCTACTTGGCCAATGAAATAAGTGGACATAAAACAAGCAAAGGCATCGATATGTTTTGTGGAGTTGCACTTAGACTCCTGCTGATGTGCGAGTCGGCACGTCCCAGGTAGATGTTGCCTCTTTAGCTTGGCATTAGGACAAAGGTGAGAAACATGTTTGAATCCAGCCTGCCCCTGCAAATCCAACCACCTTGCTGCCTAAAGACATCCCAGGCAGCCCACGGACCCCTAAGTAAGAAAAATAAAATGCTGTTGTTGAAACTTACTGAGTTTTGGAGTCATGTGTTATGCTGTCTCATTGTGGCAATAGCTGAGTCATATAAATCCTCCCTTCGACATCTGTTCCAATTATGTTTTTATAGAACAAACCACTCCAAAACATAGCGGCATAAAGGTACAGCCATTTTCTGATGCTCATGAATCTGTAGGCCAGAAATTCAGATGGGAGCCTTAGCAGGGGAAGAAGCTTCATAACTGGACGTGACTGCTCCAGCTCGACCCAAGCCACATGCCTGGAGAGCTGCTGGGATCCTCGGTGCCTTTCCACATTACGTGTGCCAAGGCTGGAATGTCTAAGAAGGCTCTTCATTACCACCACGGGTGCCTGGGCTAGTGTGGCTGGAATAGCTGGGGCTGGGAGGGCATCTCTCTCTCTCTCTTCTGTTTGTCTGTCTGTCTCTTAGTGTGGCTAGTGTGGGCTTCCTCACAGCATGGTGATTGATCTGAGTGTAATCAAACTTCTTAGAGTGGTTGACTTTCCTCCTTCCCTCCATTGACCACCTTGTGGTGGTCAAGCAAGTCACTAAGACCAGCCCTGACTCAAAGGAGGAGAATTAGACTCCCCCTCTAAAAAAGGGAGTAGCAAAGAATTTGCTGCCATCTTTGATCCACATAAAGCTTAAACATGCATGCATTCTAGATCCACACACATACGTCAGCTGCTTCTAGAAGTGCCCTCGCTCTGAGGTCTCTTTGGACGACTCTGTTAGGAAGTCCCTTTGGGATCATTTAGTCATGTTCGTAAAGCCATGGCTGCATCACCTGTCATGAAGAAGAATTCATTTCCCTCACTAAAGCGATGCTTTTTTAGTGGATTTTTTTTAATATAAGAAGTCATAGATATGGTGTTTTTCCTACATTGTCAACAGTGACTGTTTATCACTCCTAATATACTTATGTATTGGCCAATACTTGGTATTGTACACACTTGCAGGCTTCTGCTAGTCAAGAGATATTATCAGTTCTGTTTTCACATCTGATGCCAGTTCAGTATTTTCCTCATTATTTCACTAGAATGATAATGGCATCACTAGAATCACATAGTAGGAATTATCTTCTGCCATGAATGGACTAAAAAAGGAAAATGGTATCCCACACAGGCCAATTTGGATTCCAGAATACGTCTTTACCTTTACTGAGAGATACCAGATAGTTTAACAATTATAACAACTATACTTAAAAAGTTAAACTTCAGTCTCATTCTTTGTGTGTCAGCAAAACACAGCTTTGTAGAAGATACAGTGTGATTTTTAAAAAAGATTATTTGCCTTTCACATAGGTCAGATTACTTGGCAAACAAAGCAAGTGAGGTGAAAATCCAAAATAATAAATAAGGTATTTTTCTTGTATGGTGGACAACTTCATGAGCAGAGGCATTGTGGCGTCAAAGCACTGGTGACTTTGTAATTGGTGATCCTTTCTCAAGCTTCCCCTTAGTATCATCTCTAGCCACCAAAAAGAAGGAAAAGGGAAAAGGGGGCCATAAAGATGCCCCTAGAATCAAAAGGTCAGGTGCAGACTCAGATAAACACTGTGAGTCAACACTAAAAGGGAATTTGGTCAGAGTGGGAGTAAAAGGCAGAATGAAACAGAAATAAGTCTGTTTCTTTGGTTTTAGAGAGTAGCTAAAGCTATGTTAGCTGACATGTGCTTTTTAGAGAGAACAGTGAACCGGAGCATCAGAAGAAATGCGTACAAGATGGGAATATAGGGGCGCCTGGGTGGCTCAGTGGGTTAAGCCACTGCCTTTGGCTCAGGTCATGATCTCAGGGTCCTGGGATCGAGTCCCGCATCGGGCTCTCTGCTCAGCAGGGAGCCTGTTTCCTCCTCTCTCTCTCTCTCTCTCTCTGCCTGCCTCTCTGCCTACTTGTGATCTCTCTTTGTCAAATAAATAAATAAAATCTTTAAAAAAAAAAAAAAAGATGGGAATATAGGTTAGTCTGGTATCTGTGTTTTGTGGACAAGGGTTCTACAGGGAGGGCTTTGATTCATTGACACAATCAGATTCTTACTGAGTTGCTTAATGAGCATAAATCATTCTGCAAGGTCCATTGAGTGAAATACAAAAAAAAAAAAAAAAAGGAGTATGGATTACTTGGGGAGCTGATCAAAGTGCATATCCCTGAGCCTGGAGGATGGCCTAGGAACCTGCATTTCAACAAGCAAATCCTCCTCCCCTGCATTACCCCACCCCGCGTTTCAATCAAAAAGTATATACAAGGGCACTGAGTTAACAGAGTTTAGAATTAAAGAAAAGGTCTAGGGTTAGGTGTCCGAAGCCTATCGATTAAATCCTTCTTCCTGAGGAGGGTCTTCCTCAGCTTATAGGGTTATGTCCCCAAATTGAATTATCATAAGTTGAAAATGCATTTAAAATATCTAAACTATGGCCCATCAGAGCTTAGCTTAGCCTACCCTAAGTGCACTCAGAACATTTGCATTAACCTACAGCTGGGCACAAACCTCTAACACAAAGCCTATTTTATAATAAAGCATTGACTATCCATTGTCATTATTGAATATTGTACTGGTGAAAAAAATTGGAATGATTGTGTGGGTGCAGATTGGTTGTAAGTGTATCAGTCATCAACCCTGCTGACTGTGTGGTTGACTGGGAGCTGGGGCTGCCACTGCCCAGCATCATGAGAGAGGATCTTACTGCATATCACTAGCCTGGGAAAAATACCCAAATTTAAAATTCAAAGTACTGGGACGCCTGGGTGGCTCAGTTGGTTAAGCAGCTGCCTTCGGCTCAGGTCATGATCCCAGCGTCCTGGGATCGAGTCCCACATCGAGCTCCTTGCTCGGCAGGGAGCCTGCTTCTCCCTCTGCCTCTGCCTGCCTCTGTCTGCCTGTGCTCGCTCGCTCTCTCTCCCTCTGTCTCTGGCAAATAAATAAATAAAATCTTAAAAAAAATAAAATAGGGCGCCTGGGTGGCTCAGTGGGTTAAGCCGCTGCCTTCGGCTCAGGTCATGATCTCAGGGTCCTGGGATCGAGTCCCGTATCGGGCTCTCTGCTCAGCAGAGAGCCTGCTTCCCTCTCTCTCTCTCTGCCTGCCTCTCCATCTACTTGTGATTTCTCTGTCAAATAAATAAATAAAATCTTAAAAAAAAATAAATAAAATAAAATTCAAAGTACTGTTTCTACTGAATGCACATCAATTTCACATCATGGTAAAGTAAAAAATCATAAACCATACCACCCGGACAATGCGAAGAGAAGAAGCAGGTGGAATTAGAGGAGAGGGATGTTGGATAGGGTAGAAGAGAAATGAACATCAATCAGAATGGGTTATGGTTCCCCCCAAAATTTAGTTTAATTTAATTTAA
The DNA here is from genome assembly GCF_964662115.1 of Mustela nivalis. Classification (NCBI taxonomy): domain Eukaryota; kingdom Metazoa; phylum Chordata; class Mammalia; order Carnivora; family Mustelidae; genus Mustela; species Mustela nivalis. Next base: position 57,077,880 of record NC_139027.1, read on the forward strand.
ACCTGGCCCTAGAATTCTCTGAGGTCTGTTTGGGAAAGAGTGGCAGACTTGTGAAAAGATAATTAACCTTACAAGTAGAACTCAGTGGTCATCAAACTTCACTCTCATTAGAGTCATCTAGAAAGAGTTTAGAAAGAATAGATTCCAGGGCTTAAGTCCTGGAAATTTTATTTTTGTAGCTCTAGGGTAAGACTTGGTCATATATTATTTATCTTTCCAGTTAACAAATTAATCAGATATAACAACCCAATCCAATGGAATCTGAATTAAAAGAAAAGCAAAGTCACATTTTGAGACCATTAGGGAAAGTTCATGTATGTTAAACCTAATGTTGAGTTTCTTAGATGTGACAGTAGTGTTCTGGATAATAGGACAATGTCCCCATTCTTAGGATAGTGCCGAGAAGTATTTAGGGATAGTGTCATGGTGTCTGCACGCCACTCTTGGGTGGCTTGGCAAAGGGGAAATGTTTGTACCTATACAGAGACCAATGTGATGGAGAAGGCAAGATGTTACTGGCTGTTCAAGCTAGGGGAGAAGTATATGGATGATAACTGTTTTGTTCTTGAGATTTTCTTCAGGCTAAAAAATTTTCAAAATTTAAAACATTAATTATTTTTACAAGAGAGAATAAATGATGGCAAGGGGTGGTGGTGCGTGGGGTAAGAAGGCTCCATTCTTGATTTTGTTGTACAGGAGATTTGGGTAATATTACCAGGAAGTATGAGTTACAGAAGCTTGAACAGTGAGAGAGAGGTCACTGTGGGCTACAACTGAGGTTCTCCATGCATTTTCTTATAGGATACACATGACCAATGATGTTTATACTCAGTGTCCACAACTATAGTGAACCTAGGGACGCCTGGGTGGCTCAGTTGGTTAAGCGGCTGCCTTCGGCTCAGGTCATGATCCTGGCGTCCTGGGATCGAGTCCCACATCGGGCTCCTTGCTCGGCAGGGAGCCTGCTTCTTCTCCCTCTGCCTCTAGCCTGCCACTCTGTGCCTGTGCTTGCGCTCTGTATCTCTCTCTCTCTCTCTCTAACAAATAAATAAAAATCTTAAAAAAAAAAAAAAAAAAACTATAGTGAACCTAGGCTTAGATGTACTTCCTGGCTACTGACCTGAACCACAGCAGATTTTCCTCCTACTTAAGAAAGAATGTTGGCCTGCAAGTAAGTGATGTTATCATATGGATAACTTTGAATTCATTCAAGTTTATTTTTAAAACAATCATGCCCAAACTTCTCTATTTTTGTGTGGAAGAGTTTTGAAAATCCAACCGATCACTGTAATATACAAAGAAAATATAGATTACTTGCTATCTGTAGCTGATCTAATCTTTGTTTTGGTCAGTCACAGCACTGGTGCTTCACCAATTGGGAAAAGGCACAGACATTGTGGTAGATTCTGAAAATAGCCTCATTCTTCATCTCTCCCTGTATCCTGACTTTTTGTTATGTTACTTTTCAGGGTCCTCCAACTCAGTCTGGACTCAACCATAGGATTTTCTTTAGCCAATGGGTATACCTGACCCAAGGCAAGCAGAAGTTTGAAATAGGCTTACACATTAGGCTTTTCTCTTGTGCCATTGTCATCAGAACATGCCTGGGGGGAAGAGAGACACACGGAGCACAGCTGAGTCCTCAGTCATCATAGCAGAGTTCATCCTCGATCAACTACCAGCCAGACTACCCCAAACGTGGAAGTGGAACCAGCCAGTCAGTTGAGCTGTCTAGCCGCTCCCTACCACCACTCCGAGAAATACGAGCAATAAAAACCACTGTTGTGTGCCATGAAAATTTTGTGGTTCTTTGTTACAGTGTTAGTCCAAATCCACTAAGCAGCAGATGCTGAGATGGAAGAAAACATACAAGGATTTTATGCAGGAGTAGCAATGTGAGAGAAAAAAGTGTGGAGGGAACTGCACCCCAGGACAGCTGTCAGAAGACAACGCAAGTCTGACCCAGATGAAGGAAGGAGAGAAGGAAAGTTGGGTAGACCAGTCTGCCATGCAGTCTAAGGGAAATTCAGCCTCAGCTATGGTGGCCACCATGTGCAACCTGCAAACATTGGATTATTTCATTATATTCCCTGTGTGATCATTCCCAGGTATTTACTCACAATAAAAACATATATTATTTTAGGGGGCGCCTGGGTGGCTCAGTGGGTTAAAGCCTCTGCCTTCAGCTCAGGTCGTGATTCCAGGATCCTGGGATTGAGCCCCACATCGGGATCTCTGCTCAGTGGGGAGCCTGCTTCCTCCTCTCTCTCTGCATGCCTCTCTGCCTACCTGTGATCTCTGTCAAATAAATAAATAAAATCTTAAAAAATATATATATATTATTTCATTATACTGATTTTCCTCAAACTATGCAGTAGGTAAACTTTATTTATTTATTTATTTGGAGGGGTGCAGGAAGGGCAGAGGGAGGAGAAAGAATCTTAAGCGGGTTCAATGCCCAGTGTGGAGCCCCACGTGGGCCCCGATCTCACGACCCTGAGGTCATGACCTGAGCTGAAATCAAGAGTCAGACGCTTAGCCAACTGAGCCACCCAAGCACCCCTATTTTCAAACTTCATTTTTGGATGAAAGGAAGTGCTAGGGCTGACATGGTTAAGAACCATACCTGTAGAATGAGGATCAAAATGCTATATAAGGATTATCAAAGAGAAGGGAAATGGGTACATTATTCACAATAGCCAAAAAGGTAGAGGCAACCCAAGTATCTGTTGACGGATGGATAAATAAAATGTGGTGTATATATGTGTGTACCTAACAGAATATTAAGAAAACCTTAAGGGGTGCCTGGCTCTTGATCTTTGGGTTGTGAATTTGAACCCCATGTTGGGTATAGAGATTACTTTAAAGTAAAATCTTTTAAAAAAAAGAGAGAAGGAAATTCTGACATATGCTACAACAGAGATGAACCTTGAAGATATTATGCCAAGTGAAATAAGCCAGTCACAAAAGGGCAAATATTGTATGATTCTGCTAAAACCAGTTACCTAGAGTAGGCAAATTCATAGAGACAGGAAGTAGAATGGTGGTTGCCATTGGCTGGGGACAGGGAGATTGTGAGTTATTGTTTCATAGAGAAAACAGAATTTCAGTTTTGCATCAGGAGAAGAGTTCTGGAGAAGAGCTGCACAATATGAATATACTTAATACTACTAAACTTGAAGATGATAAATGTGTATTATGTGTATTTTACCACAATAAAAGGAAGAGAAAGAAAGGGAGTGCACTTCCAGTCCCCAGGTCAGACCCTGAGTAAACTCTAAACGGATACCAGCACGTGATAATGTCCATTAACGTTATCCTGATATTTAAATACACAGTTTCACGTAAATGTGTGTCTGTGTATATACACACACACATATATTCAATGACACTAAAATTGATAAGAAACATGATATATGGAGAACTGGTAACTCAGGAAATACTTCAAACCAGAACAAGATTTTTTAAACTATTTATTTATTTATTTATTTATTTATTTCAGGGGAAAGCGCAAAAGTTTTTTTTAAATATGACTGAAAGAAGTTAAAAGCGTGAAAGATTTTTTTTTTTAATATGCTGAAAGAAGTTAAGAGTTTAACTGGAAAGTCCCAGTGACCATGACCTCTGTGCTATTTATCCAGCTATTGTTGCCCACACCAGGCCCACCCTTCTCCGCTTCTGGGCGTGTTGGGGCTGAGCCACATTTCCCACATTTCCCGCATTCTCTCGCCAGCCTGCTCCTTGTGGTTCTGGGAGGCAGTGGTGGGAAATGGGTGAGCTGAAGGGAGGGGAGGAGGACTTCTTTCCTGCTCCTCCCTCCTGCTGGAAGATGACTGGCAGCAGCAGACAGCCCTAGCTCCAGCTTCTAGCTTCTCTCCACAGTCCCCACCGCAGTCCCCAGCCCTGCACAGCCCTCACAGGTGCCAACACCAGCCAGCTGTATCTTCCTCAGCAGCAGGAGCTCCCTCGGGTCTGCGCCCCTCAAGGAGCATGGAGCACACACCTGCTGAGAGAACTTTGGGTGCCAGCCCTGCCAAGCCCTCCTCGAAGACTTCATTTCTAGAAATACCACTTCTTCCCATTTGTTCCCCAGCCCAGCAGTAGCTGCTAGCTTATTAATCTCTGATTTCCCTCAGCATCCCTTTTTCACTACACCCCCCCTCCACCCCCCTTAGCTGACACCTTTGTAATCAACTGCTTATATTATCTTTCATCTAGTGGAAATTCCTGGTGTGATTGCCGTTTTCCTGCCTGGATCCTGACTGATGGAATTTCTGAAAGATATACCACTTCTGTCAGCAAAGTCATCTGTTAGTGATGCTGCCTCCACCTGTGTTCGTAGGGAGCGGTCTGCTATGGATCCCTTTAGCAGCAAGATTTTCAAATACTTTAATACTATCTTTAAAGTTTTCCATTTGTTTGTTTCGAGAGAAAGAGAGTGAGTGTGAGTGGGGAGGGGCAGGGGAGAAGGAGAGAGAATCCCAATCAGGCTCCACACTCAGGGCAGAGCCTGACATGGGTCTCTATCTCACTACCCTGAGATCATGACCTGAGCTGAAACCAGGAGTGTGATGCTTAACCGACTGAGCCACCCAGGTACCCCTCTAATATTATTTTCTACTAAAAGGAATCAGGGCTCCTTGGAGAGTGGCTGGCTTTCGGACTCTCTGTTTGGAGCAGAAAGTAGAAATGGGTTGGAAAATCTCATTGTTGTGAAAAAGCATAAATGCTTGCAGAGATTTCGGGCTGGCCAGACTCTAACAACTTGAGCACTGAAAAGAAAAAAAAAAAATTCTGTGCAAAACAAGAGTACATAATGATACTCAAACAACTAAAATATACTACATTCAAAAGAAAAGGCAATTATAAGTCTCAAATAGTGTTTGCAGAAAATGCTCTTTGTGCTAATGCAAACCACATACATCAGCATCAGATTTGGTTAGCAGCTAAGCACTGTCAGGAAAACCCAGGAAGTAGCAATTCAGCTTAGCCCTCAAAAATACTTGCTTGGGACAAGATCACCCTGGAAGGAGAACTTTGATCCTGTTTCCCCTAACTTAGGAATGTACCTGGCATGTTTGAGAACACTAAGGAGGTGGATGTGGCTGGAGGAAAAGGATTAAGGGAAGAGGGATAGGAGCTGTGGTCAGAAAGGTGTTGTGAGAGTCGGCCCGGCGGGGCCTCGTGGGGCACTATGTTGACTTTGGCTTTTATTGTGAGATGGAAAGCTGCTGCAGAGCTCTGGGGGCGTGATCCAGCTGGTTTGAAATGACCTGCTGTGTTAAGAATAAAACTGTCAGGGGATCTAAAATAGAAGCAGCGAGCCTTGCTGGGAGGCTGTTGTAATTACCCAAGCTGAGGTGATGGTGGGTTAGGTCAGGGTAGCGGCACAGCAGGTGGTGAGAAATGGCTCAAATCTGAACGTATTTTGAAGGTAGTGCCAAAGGTTTTTGCCAATGGATTGGACAGGATGTGAGAGAAGGGGAAGAGACAGGGACAACTCTGAGTTTTGGGCCTAAAAATTAGAAAACTGGAACTGACATCCACCTGAGATGGGGAAGGTTGAAAGCAGCAGGATTTTCAGGGGTCTCCTGGACACATGCTGCTCCATCTCTGAGGGTTGTCTCAGGCCTAATGTTCAGTCCCTCCTACCTGTTCTTAGCTGCTGATGTTTGGAGGCCATGTCCTCCATCTTGATGGTTGTATGTCTTTTCTAATGGGTTGGGACTGACTACTCAACATTTTGAATATTGTTAGTTATTTTGGATCATGGTCAAATTCCATGGCCATTTCCCTTGGTCTCAAAATCACCACAGCCTGAAGTTCTTTATCCTGACCTGAGGTCTCCTTTGGACAGTCAACTCCCCCAGCAGCCCTGAATCTGCTCCTGGGTCTGTGGGGACTTTTAGATCCCTTGCACTTCTGGGAAAAAGTGAAGCAACAGTGAGATCTTTTGGGCCAGGATTCTGTTTTATTTATCCACCTATTCCCAGCACCTTCCAGGCTGCTGAGAACATTGCAGATATTACGATAACAGTATGGGGACTTGTTGAGCCGTGTAGGAGCATAGAGTAGTGGTCTGGTGGTTTGCTGAGCTGTGTAGAAGTATGGAGCTCTGGTTTGTTAAGTGGTATAGCATAGGGCATGAGGAATCAGACTGTATTTCTGGCTTTCCTGGCTACTTATTAGCTATGTGATCTTGGGCAAGTTATTTAACCTTCCTGTGCTACGTATAATCACCTAGAAGACAGAGCTAACAACCACAGCATGTTGCTGAGAATTGCATGAGCTATATACATAAAATAATTAGCATAGCTCCTGGTACATCGTAAAATGTTTAATAAATGTTGCCTAAAGTAATAATTGTATAATACATGTTTATTACTATTTTGTGTGGTCCAGTTCAGTTACTTGAATGAGTTAATTTATCAGAATAAACATAAAAGAAAAGCAACACTCAGAATCCTAATTCCATCCAAAGAAAATGAGTTTGAATTCCTATCTGGTTATTGCAAGAAAGAATCCACCAAAACTTTGCAGTGTAACAGAAAGGCAGGTAGACATCATCTGGAACTTGTCAAATGTAAACTCTTGTTTTCTTTTTTCTTTCCCTTGTATTCTGGCCTAGCTTCCTTGGACTCCTATTTCTTCTGAGAGTGCTGGGGGGTGAGTCACCACCATCAGGAAGGCAGTTGGAGAGGAGAGAGGATTGAAAATTCAAGCCGTACCATGAAAGGTCATCACCAGTGAATAGGAAGAAGACTGGGCATTTGGCCCTGTTTGGCAGCTGACCTTGGCCCTTGGCAAACCTCCCTCATGGGTTGGCATACTGTAGAAATGGGAAGGTCATCCTCACTCCTCTCCACCCTGTACCTCCTCCCACACCCACAGGTGGCGTGAAGGTCACAGATCTTTCTTTTGAATCATCTATGTGTTTAGGTAGCTCAAGTCCAAACTAACTGGGAACACTCACTGTTCTAAACTGGAACCAGACGTTCATTTTGATGTGAAAGATAGAAGGTTCTGGGCGCCTGGGTGGCTCAGTGGGTTAAGCCTCTGCCTTCGGCTCAGGTCATGATCTCAGGGTCCTGGGATCGAGTCCCGTGTCGGGCTCTCTGCTCGGCGGGGAGCCTGCTTCCCTCTCTCTCTCTCTCTGCCTGCCTCTCTGCCTACTTGTGATCTCTATCTGTCAAATAAACAAATAAAATCTTAAAAAAAAAAAAAAAAGATAGAAGGTTCCATTTAGTAGTATATGAGGAATGTTAATCTGGACAGGAGTCAAAGTCAACATCAACAGTGGCAAGCCATATTCATAATATACACTTTTTTTTTTAAAGATTTTATTTATTTATTTGACAGATGGAGATCACAAGTAGGCAGAGAGGCAGGCAGAGAGAGAGGAAAGGAAGCAGGCTCCCTGTTGGGCTGAGAGCCCAATGCGGGGCTCGATCCCAGGACCCTGGGATCATGACCTGACCTGAAGGCAGAGGCTTTAACCCACTGAGCCACCCAGGCGCCCCCATTATATACACCTTTTTTTTTTTTTAATCTTTTTTTTTTTTAATTTTATTTATTTATTTGACAGGCAGAAATCACAAGTAGGCAGAGAGGCAGGCAGAGAGAGAGGAAGAAGCAGGCTCCCTGCTAAGCAGAGAGCTCAATGCGGGGCTCGATCCCAGGACCCTGGGATCATGACCTAAGCTGAAGGCAGAGGCTTTAACCCGCTGAGCCACCCAGGCGCCCCTACACCTTTTAAAAAATATTTTATTTATTTATTTGAGAGAGAGAGACAGAGACAGAGATAGCGACAGAGATGGAGAGAGCATGAGCAGGGAGGAGAGGGAGAAGCAGACCCCCACAGAGCAGAAAACTCACTGGGGGGTTGATCCTGGAACCCTGAGATCAGGACCTGAGACCAAGGCAGATGCTTAACCGACTGAGCCACCCAAGTACCCAATAATATACAGCTTTAATGTACTTTACTTCTATGGTTTTCCTTCTTGAAATCCATAACCCCTATCTAATCATGAGAAGACGATCAGACAAATCCCCAAAGAGAGGCATCCTACAAAATACATGACCAGCACTCAAAACTGCTAGAGTCATCAAAAACAATGACAGTCTGAGAAATTACCACAGCCAAGAGGAGCTTAAAGAGACATGAGGACCAAATGTAGTGTGGCGTCCTGGATGGGATCCTGAGCAGAAAAGGATATTAGGTAAAAACTAAGGAAATCTCAATACAGTGCCAGTATTGGTTCATTAATTGCGACAAATGTACCATTCTAAAGTAAGATGGTAAAAATAGGGGAAAGTGGGTATGGGTATATGGGAACTCGGTATTACTGTCACAGTCTTTTCTGTAAACCTAAGACTACTCTAAAATTAAAAGTTTATTTTTTAAATCCTGCATAGGAGAGGTCTGCAATGCAACACCTTAGCTCGTTAACCATGGAAAAAGGGGTGCTACCACTTTGAAGCTCTACTATGTGCAGGGTTAGGGATTGGAGAGATTGGAGTAGATAAGACGGGCATGGCCTGCCCTAGCAGAGTGTACAGTCTGGCAGGGAAGGGTTTGTATACTTTGGCATTGCTGGAATTTCTCTTAATCAATTTTTTTTTTAAAGATTTTTATTTATTTATCAGAGAGAGAGACGGGGAGAGAGCAAGCACAGGCAGACAGAATGGCAGGCAGAGGCAGAGGGAGAAGCAGGCTCCCCGCTGAGCAAGGAGCCCGATGCGGGACTCGATCCCAGGACGGTGGGACCATGACCCGAGCCGAAGGCAGCTGCTCAACCAACTGAGCCACCCAGGCGTCCCTCTCTTAATCAATTTGACCCACTTTCATAATCTGATTTTTTATGAATAAAAAAATGCAAGAGGAAGCTGAATAAAAGTAACAACTAGCATGTTCTCCTTATGGATGGTAACCTGGGTTTTCCAGGCCACACTGACTCTTATTCTTGGACTACAGGTTTTGTTTTTTTTTTCTTTATTTATTCTTCTCTAGTAATCTCTATACCCAACGTGGGGCTTGAAACCATGACCCCGAGATCAAGACTCCCACCCTCTTCCAACTGAACCAGCCAGGTCCTCTTGGACTAAGATTTTTAAACATTTTTTAAAGGTTAAACTGGAAATCTTATCAGTTTAGGATAGTTTCCCAAACTCTTTAACCTTAACCATGGAATACACTAAAAATGACGAGGTATTGTCGGAATAGCAGCAGACATGGATCTGCTATAATGTCAGGTGGTCCTAGAGAACACAAGGGGAAGGGTCTCAGAGAAGAATTTCCTTAAGGAAAAACATTCAAGCACAACGTCTTTCTATTTTTCATGTTCTTATAAAACTCATAAAATAATTTAATATAGGTTGTGTCCTATCTGTGTTTTAACTTTTTGTATGTTTTGTGCCTTTTATATTGTTTTATATTGCATGTCTTTTATTTTTTTTAAGATTTTATTTATTTATTTGACAGAGATGACAAGTAGACAGAGAGGCAGGCAGAGAGAGAGGAGGAAGCAAGCTCTCTGCTGAGCAGAGAGCCTGATGCAGGGCTCAATCCCAGGACCCTGGAATCATGACCTGAGTTGAAGGCAGAGGCTTAACCCACTGAACCACCAGGCACCCCTATTGTATGTCTTTTAAAAATCACCTTTCTATTGGGAACAGCCTTGGTGTGGCTGAGAAGTCTATCTGGTGCGCCTCTGGCCTCTGGTTTCAGGCCAGGGTGCTGCGAAAAGTCCCACCTTGGCCAGATACACTGGCACAAAGGCAGAAAGGATGTCAGCTATATGTTGTGTGATATTTGTGTCCTCTTAAACTAGGCCACTCCAGATCGTGTTCCTTGTTTCAGCTCGGGCAACACACACTCAGATTTTTTTTTTTTTCCTCTTAGGAAGTTGAAGCTCAGTTTGCTTCTCTTCACTTTAAAGTATTTTAAATTTGTGTCATTTCAGATGCCATTTAGAACCCCAAGGCCCTTCTTTGTATTTAAAGCTTTCTTATTTTGACCATAGATTAATGTTAAACATGTTAATACCATATAATTGTTTGCTCTTGAATAAGCAGTACTTAATAACATGAATATATGCTGAAATCATGTGACCAGGGGTGTGACATTTATGGTAATCGATCAAGAAATGATGTACATCTGCATACAATAGGGTTGGGTTTGCCTGCACTTAACAAGAATCTGACAGTGGTTTAACTAAAATCATTTTTCCCCCATAAGAAGAAATTTGGACATGAACATACCAGAACTGGTACAGTGACTGTATGATGTCCTGAAGGACCCCAACTCTGTCTTGTTCCTTGGTTCACCATCCTTAGCATGTGACTTTTGTTTCTCAGGGTCACAAGTTGGCTGCTGCAACTCCAGATGTGAAGTCTGTATCTCAAACACGAGAAAGGGCAAGGACAAAAGGTCAAAGTTGCCAAGCAGGTGAGTCTTTCCCTTTCATCAGGAAAACATCTTTCCAGAAACCCATTTAGTAGACATACTCTTACATTTCACTGCACCTGCCAAAGTCTGTTACAGGGCTGCTACTCACTGTGAAAGAGCTCAGAAAAATCAAGTCTTATACCCTGAGGCATCCTGAACAACACGAGGGTTCCACTGGTAAGGTGCGTGTTGTGGAGACAATTTCTGGGAATGCAAGCATGAGCTTACACGTGAGTTGGTAAATGCTACTCCTCCCTCACAGCCCAGAGGACGTGTCCTCCAGGGATGGCTTCAGAGGGGTGTGCTAAAGGCAGATCATTAAATAATGATATTTGTTTAGTTGATTTTTTACATATCTGTTTTTCTAGAATAAATTTGGGTAGAAAAACAGCATCAATATCAATTATTTTTAGGGAACATCATTCAATTTCTTCAGAGCACAGTTCAGGAAAATTCTGGCCTAAGTCATAAAAGTAACTTACTCCATATGACAGAGTTTACATTAAGAAAACTGAAAACCAGGGCAAGTGGGTGGCTTAGTGGGGTAAAGCCTCTGCCTTCGGCTTGGGACATGGTTCCTGAGTCCCGGGATGGAGCCCCATATCGGGCTCTCTGCTCAGCAGGGAGCCTGCTTCCTCCTCTCTCTCTCTCTCTCTCTCTGCCTGCCTCTCTGCCTACTTGTGATCTCTATCTGTCAAATGAATAAATAAAATCTTTAAAAAAAAGAAAAAGAAAACTGAAAACCTGTCTCAAGATTTCTTTAAAGTATATCCTCCCTTAGATTAAAATTTTAACTTAATTTACAATTTAACAATGGATTTCTGTATCTCAGCACCAAACCTGTTGTATCCTCCTTAGGACTACAAGTTTTCATTTCCAAATTCCAAATGGATAAGTAGTAATACATGGTTCACATCCTGGGTAACTCTTTTAAAAACAGTAATGTGTGCTTGTTAATCTGAATCATTTTTAGTCTCTGCTTCATGGTTTCGACATTCTCCTGGCTACAGCTACAAGTCTTCTTTTATTCTTTTTACTGCCATAGTCTCTGTGCTGAGTGAAATTGATCCTCCTTTCTCACACTCAATTCTGAATGACTTTATTTTTAAGTATAAAAATAATGGTGTTATGAAAATAATGCATGCTCATTGTAAAAAAACAACAAAACACATTTATGTCTTCCCGAGCCCTGTCCCTTTCATAGATAACTGTTAACTCTCCTCCCACCCCAATCGCTTAATCTTCATCTCAGAAGTTGTATCTGGTAGGTGGCTCTAAGAGAAAGATCTGGGTATGCTGGCTCCAGCCCCTTCCTTTTTTGGGACAGACCTATGTTCTGACATCTCTTCTGTGCAGTATAAAGCATTCACCCAGCTGGGCCCCAGACTGGGGAGTGTGTCTAATTCAGAGATTAAGCCTTCCTAAACTCACTGGCCACAGACTTTAGACATGTTATCTTAATAGCTCTACAGACAATAAGAGGGATATTTTCATTTCCACCAGCCAGACTCCTGTGTCTGCATCTCAAATAGTTCAAAACTCAGGAGGGAAGGGGGTGGGGGGGGGAAGGATATTATTTCTTGGACTTCCTAAAACCCTAATAATCTTTATCTATGTATCAGAATGTTCCCCATCTTTTATGGCCCAGGCCAAATGCCATCCTTACTACCCCTCCTCCTGAAAGTGGACACAACCTGCCCCTGCTCCAGTCTCTTCAATGTCCTTCCTTTCCTCACTTTTGGTCACTTGCCAAATTTGGCGAGAGAGTGAGCTGTGTACTTACACACCTCAGTGCTACACAGCATAGGTTGTTCTCAACTTTAATGGCTGGGCTTTAAGATTACCTAAACTTCCTTTTTACGTTCTGACACTCCTAAATGGAGGGTTATATGCCAGATTCAGACTCTCAAGATTCGGCTGAGAAAAACGAACATTTCCAGCTATCACGCAGGAAGTTGCTTGCTAGCCAACTGCTCTGCTGCTTTATCATTTTTGTCACTGTGACAGTTTGGGGATAATTACTTAAATATTTTATTATATTTGCAGTGGTTCTTTTATAAAACAAATTTAAAGTGGAAAACGCAAGATCTCATCCTGGTGATCAATTCAGTTAAGGCAAAGATGGAAATCGTTAAGCATGTTGAATGCCAGGAACAATTGACCTCGATTTGGATATTTGTTTTGTATATGGTGCCTGACTTTTGTAAGGATCAAAATGAGAAAAAAAAAAAAAAAAAAAAGTATAACATGGTGTATTAGTCTGGGTTCTCCAGAGAAATTGGCCATGATTGTATCACCCTGTAACTAGGATTGAGTGGACCAAGGAGGTCACCTGACTCAGGATGGGCCAATCAGCTTCCCTTTTTTCCGAATATGGAGCTGGGAGTCAGAGACTGCGAGAGTCTCCCAACTTGGGAGTACTGCATGCTAAGTGAACTTGGGAGCCATTGGAGAGAGGAAGGTGATGAGCATATTCCATTTTGTGGGCCTAAGAAACAGAGACACCAAGCTGTAGAGAGAATGAGGATAAAACAGAATCACAGAGAAAGGCAGAAACAAAGAAGGGTCCCAATGGCTCTCCTGCTCCATATTCTACTCCTCCCTGAGATCTCTTAGCATTCTTGCCCTGGGGTTCTGGGATATACCCTTGCATACTTATAATTTTCCCTTTTTTGCAATCACAATGTCTCACTACCAAAGAGTCTTATCTAAACACCTGTGATAATACATACAAAACCAAGAAAGTCAGTGACCCACCATATTCTTTTTTCATTGTGGTAAAATGTACATAACATAAAAGTTACCATTTTGGCCTGTTTTTAAGTGTCCAGTTCCATGGCATTAAGTAAATTCACCTTGTTCTACAACTATCATCCATCTCCAGTTCTTCTTGACATTTTCTTAATCTGGATCCTCTGTAATGTAAGACACTTGATTGTGGTTTCTGAGCATGAACTAAGGTGGTGCTGCATTCCAGCACCTTGAGATGGTTTTGGGGCTCATTCATTTTAGTTATATTCCTAATTTGAATTTATTGTCAGGGGACTTGTTTCTTCTTCATAATTTTAGAGTTTAGAAAAAATACCATTACTGAAGGGTTCTAGTTCTAGTGCTCATTATAAAAACTCTGGCTGTTCAATAAAATCCACTGACCGTTGCTTTGATTTCATATCCTTTGGCTAAACATCACAAATAGCTTTACATCTAGACCCATGTTCATATGATCCCCATTTTACATCACACCTTCACTCAAGAAGTTTATAGACAGTCCCTTAAAATACTATAAATAAATAATGAAATTACTTGTTTTTGTTTTTTTTAAGATTTTATTTATTTATTTGACAGACAGAGATCACAAGTAGGCAGAGAGGCAGTCAGAGAGAGAGGGGGAAGCAGGATCCCTGCCGAGCAGAGAGCCCGATGCGGGGCTCGATCACAGGACCCTGGGATCATGACCTCAGCCGAAGGCAGAGGCTTAACCCACTGGCCACATTTGTGCCTCTCATGTTTTCCCCTCTTGCAATATATTTTATCTTTTCCCAACTTTTCTTCCTCTAAGTTATGGGATTTTTAGGCCTCTTAGGTTATCTACTTAACTCACAGGCTTCTCAACTTTTTTACAAGATAGGTTCACAATAAGTATGAACAAGAGAGGCATGAGAGGTCCTTCTGCTGCTAGGAGAAGAGAAGGGACATGTCTATGGCACAGCCTCTGTGGGGAATTCCCGAAACCTCCACATTGTTGATGAAGCAACAACAGTTCTCTAATGGAATGATTTTTTATTCACATAGTGAATTTTAAGTAGAAATGTTGCTAAGTTTTTATAGCAAACATTGGGAGAGAGCGCGTTCAGATGGTGCTGGGGATCTAATGATGAAGACAAATGATGGTCTCCCTCTTTGAGAAAACCCCCTACGTTGGGCGGGGAGCCGCTGGCCTCAGTTCTGGAGCTGCCATGTACAGTGGGCTCTTTTCAGGGGCTAACTCTTACTCCCCGGAAGGATTATGGACACTCCCAACCCCTTTGTTCACAGCATTCTGCCAGTTAGGCCACACTGGTCTCGTTTCAGATGCAAACATCACAAGGGCTTCCGCCCACAGGCACACAGGGAAATGTCCACAAGGGCTTTATCTTTTATCTTCTCTTGGGTGCTTCCATGAAGAACCCGGAACAGAAAGGAGTTAATTCACTAAATCATTAAAGAGGCCAGTAGTGCCTTGAGTGTGGGAGGCCGGAGATAATTAAGACTTGGAACACCAACCTCTGAGGCTTGCAGTTTAGAGGAGTCTTAAGAGAAATTCTGAAAACTCAAGGCTTTTGTCTCCTGGGAAGGCTATGCTCACCACATAATACCACTCATTCATTATGTGTTAAATAATAACTATGATTTAATGCATAATCGCTATAAATAATCATTAAAAAGAATGCATTGCCTTCTTTGTAAAAACAAAACAGAAATTCTTGGGCTCACTGCTTCCCATAAGAAGCTGCACAGCAAGGGAGTCCTTACCTTAACACTGCAGCTTCGGTCCCTGGGGGTAAGGGACTCTGTGTGTATGTGCTTGGGGAAGTTGCGGGGATGGTCCCATTCCAAGTCTATAGTCTGTGATCTGGGTGAATGCCTTCCTCTCCTTTCTGGGATGGGAAAACTCTGAGATGCTGAGCAAATGGATGGCTTTGGCAGCTTCTCCTGATGAAGAAATCAATGGTGTCTATTTTTCAAGGATCACTGAGGGGTGCCTGGGTGGCTCAGTGGATTAAAGTTTCTGCCTTTGGCTCAGGTCACAATCCCAGAGTCCTGGGATCGATCCCCACGTCGGGCTCTCTGCCCCGTGGAGAGGCTGCTTCCTCCTCTCTCTCTGCCTGCCTCTATGCCTACTTGTGATCTCTGTCAAATAAATAAATAAAATCTTTAAAAAAAAAATAAAGGATCACTGAGGGATAAATGGTATCCATGTTTCTACCTGCCTCCCCACCTCCATGGCTGTGTCCTGGAACTAGCAACTTCTTTTGCCTCATGGGGCAAGTAATAGGCCTTTGTTTTCTAAAGCTCAGGCATGTAAAACTGCTAGAATAGAACATATGCACTAAACTTCTAAACATTGATCTTGGCGATGATTTTCTGAATCTGACTCCAAAAGCAAGGAAAACAAAAGCAAAAATAAACAAGTGGGACTACATCAATCTAAAAAGCTTCTGCACAATGAAGGTAACAGGCAACCTACTGAAGATTTGCAAATGATATATCTGATAAGAGGTTAATATCCAAAATATATAAAGAACTCATACAATTCAATAACAAAAAACAATCTGATTTAAAAATGGGCAGAAGATTTGAATACATACGCCAACAGGCACATGAAAAGATGCTCAACATCCGTAATCATCAGGGAAATGCAAGTAAAAATCACAATGAGATATCCCCTTATACCTGTCAGAATGGCTAGCATCAGTAAGACAAGAAACAGGGGCATCTGGGTGGCTCAGTCGTTGGCCATCTGCCTTTGGCCCAGGTCATGATCCCAGGTTCCTGAGATAGAGCCCTGTGTTGGGCTCCCTGCTTGGTGGGGAGCCTGCTTCTCCCATTCCCCCTACTTGTGTTCCCTTTCTCACAATCTCTCTCCCTCTGTCAAATAAATAAATAAGAGCTTTAAAAAAATAAGACAAGAAATAACAAATATTGGTGAAAATGTGGAAAAAAGGGAACCCTCATGTCCTATTGATGGGAATGTAAATTGGTGCAACCATTATGGAAAACAGTAAAGAGTTTCCTTAAAAAATTAAAAATAGGGAGTGCCTGGGTGGCTCAGTGGGTTAAAGCCTCTGCCTTCAGCTCAGGTCATGATTCCAGGGTCCTGGGATCGAGTCCTGCATTGGGCTCTCTGCTCAGCAGGGAGCCTGCTTCCTCCTCTCTCTCTGACTGCTTCTCTGCCTACTTGTGATCTGTTTGTCAAATAAATAAATAAAATCTTTTAAAAAAATTAAAAATAGAAGTACCTTGGGAGGGAGACAAACCATAAGTGACTCCTAATCTCACAAAACAGAGGGTTGCTGGGGGAAGGGGGGGTTGGAAGAAGGGGGGTGGGGTTATGGACATTGGGGAGGGTATGTGCTATGGTGAGTGCTGTGAAGTGTGTAAACCTGGCGATTCACAGACCTGTACCCCTGGGGATAAAAATATATATTATATGTTTATAAAAAATAAAAAATTTAAAAAAATAGAAATACCATATGATCCAATAGGTTCATTACTGGATATCTATCCAAAGAAAATGAAAATACTAATCCAAGAAGATACATACACACCTTTGTTCACTGTGGCATTATTTACAATAGCCAAGATATGGAAGCAACATAAACAACCCAAGTGCCCTTTGATGGAAGCATGAGTAAAGATGTGGTACACACACACATCTCTCTCTCTCACACACACACACACACACACACACACACACACACACACACACGGGGGTGGAATACTACTCAGCCATAAAAAAGAATGAAATTTTGCCTCTCGTGACAATATGGATAAGTCTTGAGAGTATTAGGGTAACTGAAATAAGCCCAACAAAGAAAGACAGTGTCACATGATTTCACTTAAGTATGAAATCTAAAAAAACAAAACAAATAAAACAAAACCCAGATACATATATACAGAGATTAGTGATTATCAGAGGGGAGGGGCATTAGGGGCAAAGTGGGTGAAGGGGATCAAGAATGCAAAGTTGCAGTCATGAAATAAGTAAGTCCTGGTGATGTAATCTATAGAATAGGAAATATAGTCAGTAACATCGTGTCAGCTTTGTAAGGTGCCAATGGTAACTAAACTTATTACCCTGACTGTTTTGCAATGTTTATAAATGTTGAATCACAATATTGTACACTTGAATATAATAGCTCAGTTACACCTCAATAAAAAAGTAAAAATATAATAAATAAAATAATAAAATTTTAAAAACAAAAACACCCCTAATGTACCCACTAAGGAGTTCTTTAAGTGTTAACTAACTAGGTAATTGTTAAATGCTTTCTATGAGTGGTTCCAGACCTTAGCATCCATCTAAGTCTCCGGGGGTCTTGCTAAAACTCAAAATTGCTGGACCCTATTCAAGAGTTTCTGACTTCGTAGGTTTAGTTTCGGGTCTGAATTTGCATTTTTAAGTTCCCACGTGATGCTGATGCTTGCTGGTCTACAACCACACTTCCAGGAACCACTGATTCATATTATTTAGAGCTCCCTGATGGGTTGTTGTTTTTTTTTTTTTTTTAAAGATTTCATTTATTTATTTGACAGAGAGAGATTACAAGTAGGCAGAGAGGCAGGCAGGAAGAGAGGAAGGGAAGCAGGCTCCCTGCTGAGCAGAGAGCCCGACGCGGGACTCGATCCCAGGACCCTGAGATCATGACCTGAGCCGAAGGCAGCGGCTTAACCCACTGAGCCACCCAGGCGCCTGATGGGTTGTTTTTAAGTGTTGGAGTGTTTTTAGTGATTGAGAGGATGTTGGTTGTGGTTTTTTGTTTGGTTGGGAATGCATTATTTTTCCCCCCTGCATTATAACTAATGCAGTATAGACATTGGATATCCTAAAATCACCAGCAAATTTTTAGGAACAGATTAGATTCACATAATCTGTTATGCCTGTGCTGCCAACTTGAGACCACCTGGGGAGTTTGTTGGAAGCCACCTTCTGGCCCAGCAGGCCCACATTCAGGACTGGACGCCTTCTGATGGGTGGGCCGTGCTGGGAGAGAAGAGCAGCCTGAAAGGGATTTCATAGCCCTGTGAAGAAAAGAGACAAAAGCTGCCCGCCCCCCCCCCCCCAAATTCTGCTGCAAGGCTAAAAAGCCCTTTCATTGCTAATGAACACAATTTGGAGAACTTGGCTGGGAGCCTGGAGCTGAGGGAACCAGAGCCATGGACAAGTTACTAAGTGTCCTGTGAAAGCCCCACAGAGCAAGTTAGGGAGCCCAGGCTTGGCTACTGAATGGTGTCAATGGAAGGGACCGGATGGCCACCAGGCTCTCTGGTGGGACCTGAGGAGGTGTCATTATCCCAGCCTGGAGGGGGCCTCAGGACAGTGTAGCTTGGGATGCCAGATGGGGATTTCAACATTTTGGAGAAATGGATCAGGCTAGGGAGTGTTTATTTGCCCAAGGAGTCAGGAAGGCTTAGCTGTCTTACCCCAGTATCATTTCTCCAAACTTGCCACGTGCTTCTTCAGTCAGGTCTAAAAACTCAACTTTCTTCTTGGTATTAAATCAGGAGATCTGTACATTCAAGTTTCTTCCAGCCCATGAGAGGAGCTTATTAGAGAAGTGAGATCTGGGTCTTTCCACTTCTGTGTGTGTTTCCTTCAAAGTTGCAATGTCCATGCTGATCTTCTCTCTCATATTTATTAGTTCTCTGTCTGACCAATGGTGAAATGGGGCCAGGAATACCTGTATCCAATTGGCATGAGGGTACTGTGGAAATCATTTCATCTGAAAGATGAATGAATGAATGATTGGAATATTGATAAAAAGTGGAAGTCTTTGTGTTTTGAGATTATTTGTAAGAAGTTCTGAATTCCATAAGGGTGAGGGTTTGTCTGATTTTTCACTTATATCCCCAGTTCTTAGTACAATGACTGACACATCCAAAAAAAAAAAAATCGTTGAATGAATGAATGGGAAAAAAGGAAAACATAGAACTATGTAACTTAACAACAAGAGAGGTCCCAGGGTCAAGGTCAGAGCCTGATTTGTAAGCCCTGGCAAGGTTTATATTTTTCCTCACACTAGATGGGCTCAGGAGTCCAACACCAGGCAGGCATCCTCCATGGAGCAACTCAGTTATCCTGTTCACGTTCTCTCACTGCTTTGCATTTTGAAGACAAATAACTTAAGCTCTAATTATTGGCTCTTTTTTTTTGTCAAGGAAGAAAAAACGTTCCAGTCCAGCTCTAAGCATAATGTGTCTGGTCCTATTCACTTGTAAAAAGTGAAACAAAACAAAACAAAAACCCAAAACCTGGAAACTTTCTTGGCATTCTGTGTTCTCATTCCAGGTTCCTGAAGGAGTCAAAACGCACGTTATCTGTGAACCCTTTCTCAGTCACAGCTGAAGTCAGCTTGGCCTCCCAGAGCTTCTCCAACATCTCTGACCCACTGGCAGGTGAGCTTCCAGCCAGGACGCTCTGGCGGACAGTCATCAGTGGGAAAGGACTGGAGAAGTCTTGTGGTCTCTTCACTGTAGAGGTTACATGGCTTGCTACGGTCATCCAGCTGTCCAGAGACAGACCCTGTTCACGTCCCAGCCCAATGGCACTTTATAGAAAGGACACTGCTCATCAGCTGACCTGGACAGCCTTCAGACAGCAGGGCCCGTGGGGAGAGGGTACGGGTGGTGAAACTTGCAGGCTGTGGCTTAACGGCCAGCAGGGAAGTTGCACACTTTCCCCCACCCCCCCAGCCTGACTGCCCTTCCTCTCTTGGCTGCAGCACCAGAGAGGCAACATCTGTGTGTGTGGCCACCCCTGCCTGCTCCAGCCTGTCCTGAACCTTCCCCAGCTCTTCCTCTCGGCATCGGAGCCCCTCTGTGTGTTAGTGCAGGGCAGAGAAAAGGCACAGAAAGGCTTGTGTCACCTGTAAACAGTGGTTCCCTTGAGTGGTGGGATGGAAGGGTGCAGATGGAGACAATTAACTTCTCCTGTACTCACCTTGTGTTGCCCAACATGTTACACAACCACCATCTACAACACATGCCATTTAAAAAAATGCAATAAAATTAAAAAGTTAGTTGTAAAAGGATGCATACCATATGATATCATTTATATAAAATCCCAAACTACAAAAACAATACTGTGCATTGTGTATGGGGCTAAACCTACATAGTAAAAGCCCCAAACCTGCCCAGACACTACATACTAGCTGCAGAGAGCTGTTATGGAAGGGAGATGCAGTGGGGGTGAGGGAGGCCACTTTGAGCCATGACATTTTGTTTCCTTAAAAAAAAAAACCAACAACCCAAAACCTCAAAGCAAATATAGCAGGTTAATGTTCATTAGAGTGGGTGATGGGTAGCTGGGTGATTGTTAACATTTTTCTCTACAATTTTCCAAACATTTGAAATACTTCATAAGCTCAAAGATTAGCTGCAATAAAGGGAGAAAAGGACTGAGTTTACCTTATTTGTAACTTATGGTCTTAGCAACTCCCTGTCCATTGCCAGGATAGGAGAAATTGGGGAAGGAAAGAAAAAGAGAAGAAGGATTGCAATGAGTTTGGGTGAGCTAGTTTGCTTTTCTGATTTTCCTTAATCTTTGTCTCAGTCACTCGGAGCTACTATAATTAAATACCATAGGCTGGGTGGCTTAAACAACAAACATTTCTTCCTCAGAATTCTAGAGGCCAGTGAGCTCAAAATCAAGGTGCTAGAAGAATCCGTGCGTGGTGAGGGTCCTCCTCCTGATTTACAGACAGCCACTATCCTTTGCATCCTCTTCTCTTTTTTTGTAAGATTTTATTTTTATTTATTTTAGAGAGAGCGAGAGTGGGAGCAAGAGGGGGGGAAGGCAGAGGGAAGGGGAGAGAGAATCTGAAGCAGACTCTTCACTCAGCACAGAGCCTGGCAGGTGGCTTGATCCCACAACCCTGAGATCATGACCTGAGCCCAAATCAAAAGCTGCATGCTCAACTGACTGAGCCACAAAGGTGCCCTGCACCCTCTTCTTATAAGGGCACTAATCCCACCATCAGGGTCCTACCCTCATGACGCCATTTAAGTGTAATCACCTCCCAAAGGCCTCAACTCTAGACACCATCACATTGGGGGTTGGGACTTCAACATATGACTTTTGAGGAACACAAACATGCAAACTATAGTATTCTTCCACAACGTCTATTTGGCAATAAACAAGAAAGAGGCAAAATTAATGTACTCTGGATAAATGGATGGATGCAAGGATGGATGGATGGATGGGTGAGTAGACATCCTAATGAACAGATGGCTTCCGGGTTCTTGGTGCAGCTTAGAATCTGCCTGCATCCGGACGCCTGGATGGCTCAGTGGGTTGGGCATCTGCCTTCCGCTCAGGTCATGGTCCTGAGATCAAGTCCCGCATTGGGGTCCTTGCTCAATGGGGAGCCTACTTTTTCCTCTGCCTGCCTCTCCCTCATCTGTGCTCTCTCTCTTTGACAAATACATAAAATCTTAAGAAAAAAAAAGTATCTGCATCCATCATGAAGGCTCACAGAAGCCATCCCCTGCAGCTATGGGATTGCTCTCTGCTCACTTCCGAATGTGATACACAGCATTCATGAAACAAAGCCCTTGTGCTTTTGCTTGTCAAACCACAAGTACCTGCATGTTATACTAAGCAGTTAGAACATAGAGTACCTACTGCCGATTATCCCCCTTGTGCCAGGGGTGAAATATCCCTGGCGTCCTTCCCCAGTCCCAAGTTGAGACCTGCAGGAGTAGGCATGGGAGTTCAAGAGGACAGTGGCTCGCCTGCTTTCCAGGCGATGGGAATAACATGTGTGGCCATTCCAGAAGCACTACCTCAATCTTTTTCTTTTTTTTTTTAAAGGATTTTATTTATTCACTTGACAGAGAGAAAGAGAGTGTATAAGAACACAAGCAAGGGGAGCTGCAGAGGGAGAGAGAGGAGCAGGCTCCTTGCTGGAAGGAGGGAGACAACATGAGGCTCAATCCCAGGACTCTGGGATCATGACCTGAGCCGAAGGCAGATGCTTAATGGACTAAGCCACCCAGGTACACCTCAACGTTTTCTTTAAAAATAAATAAATAAATAAATAAATAAATAAATAAAATCCCTGAGGGCTGCCTGGGTGCCTCATTTGGTCGAGCCTCTGACTCTTGATTTCCCCTTGGTCATGATCTCAGGGTCATGGGATGGAGCCCAGTGAAGAGTCTGCCTGCCCCTCTCCCTTTCCCTCTCCCCCTTGGTGTGTGTGCATTCTCTCCCTCCCAAATAAGTAAATAAATAAAATCTTCAAAAAAAAAAAATCCCCAAGAAATAGTGGGCAAGGCAGGTGTTCTTCATTTTACCCTTTTTCTTGGAGTATGTAACCTGGATTTGGGGAGTAGAGGGCCTGGCTGGGGTCCCAGCTAAGGGCATGTCTCCTGCCTTGGAGAGCAGAGCCAAGCTCATCCATCAGCTGGCATAGGTGGATGTTAGAAGGCAGCCTGGTAGGGAAGTGCCCAGGCCCCCAGGGAAGCTAATATTTGCTGAGCTCTTACTATGCTCTAGGTGCTGTGCACAGTCCAATAGTGTTTAACTCCTGCAGCAGCTTTGAGTTAGGTGAGCTGTGTGGCTGGGATGTCAGCTGTGCCTACGGGATGGGATGCGCTGGGAATGAACCTGCTGAGAGGGGCCTGGGACCCGGCTGGGGAGGACCAGATGCTGCACCAAGGATCCATCCATGGTGATGGGAGTGATCAGGGGCTTTTCACAGGACTGCAGCATGACCTGACTTAGCTTCTGGAGTGGTAAATTTGGCTGCAGGGTGAGAATGGAGTGGAGGGGGCAGGAATGCATGCTGGGAGGCATTGGGCAGGTCCTGGCTGCAGTCAGGCCTGACTGTACCAGTGGGTGGGACTCGTGCTGGGCCCTGATCAAAAACAGGGAGGCTGACTCTCAGGTCTGGAGAGCATCACTGGGGAAGAGATCCAGAGAGGAGGCAGCAGTCAGGCAGGAAGAAGAAACTATAGATGGTGGATGGTGTCGTGCTCAGGCTCTGCCCCCAACCAGCCCTGGGATCTTGGGTAAGACACATCATCTCTCTGGGACTCGGTTTCTGCTTCTGTGAGACCGTGGCACTGGGCACAGTCTCTCCCATTGGGATGACTCCCGAGGCCTTCTGTACCTTGGCCTAGAGCTGACACCACCAGGAGTGCCAGAGAAGCAGCCAAAGTGGCTGGAGGGGTGAGCACCCGGGGCCACTGGGCCTCACGGCAAGCAAAAGGACGAAGCTAAGGCCAGGAGTGAGCAAGCACGGCCAAGGCTCTCGGGTGTGGCCGGGACACCGATGTCTCTAATGCAGAGCTCCGGCAGGGGCCGCCAGGGCTGGCATGAACTGCGTCCTCTCTTCATAGCAACATGTTTTCCCGGGCAGGCACTGTCTGGCCTCTGATCAAATGGATTTTGCAATTCTCACTGTCAGGTTTAAGCTTGGACTAGGGAGCAGGAAAGAGTGAACACTAAGTTGGCTTCGAAATCACTCTGGTCTTCTAGTTCAGTCTCCTTGGAGGCAAGGGCTGGCGTGGACCTCCTAAAGATCCCCTTGACCTTGTCTTACTGGCTTACTGGCAGCCTCTGGCTAGAACCCTGCCTTGAAAACCCCACACTGACCTGGGGGGCTTCCTGCCTTGGAGCTGAACACCTGCTAAGTTTTTTAGGCCCTGCCTTGTGTAGGAATTAGGACAGGTTCTTGAGCACTGTAGCTAAGTCCTCAGCCTGGTGGGGTTCAAAGCCTGACCCCTTTCAATGCATTTCTATGCACTTTCAGCTATATTGCCATGGTAAGTGACTTGGACTCTCTGTGCCTCAGTTTCCTCATGCCTGCAGAGGAAGCATGGTGGGCCCCACTGTGGCTCTGTTTAGTGGGGATGATAATGCTACCTACTTCGCTCTTAGGAATGTTAAGTCAGAAAAGACCCATAAGACATTTAGCCAGGCACACTGTAAAGCCAGGCACACTGTAAGCTCTCAATTAACTGATGGCTATCACCATAATTAAGCATTTGCTATCAGTACTGAGTACCCACCCTACTCCAGGCTTGGGGATACAGTGCTTACCTATGAGTCTGGCAAGCAGGGTCCCTGTCCTCAGACTTACTGTCTGAAGGGGAAGCAGACAAGTTAACCATAACACATTAACTAGTACACACGCACTCCACTAGGGACACAGGAGGTATGGTAGGAGGACATATTGGGGGCACTTTCCCCAGAGTTGGGGTTCCCAGCCCTAGCAGGCTCCCTCTTGTGGTCTGGAGTGTTCTCTCTTTGCCTGGAAATATCTTCCCCCAGAAATCTGCATGACTTCCATCATATCATTCAAGACTTTGATCAAATGTCACCTCCTTCCAAGGAGCTTTCCCTGATCTTTCTGCCTAAGGTAACTCCCACCCACCCCATCCCCTTCATTTATTTGTCAGAGAGATAGAGGGAACACAAGCAGGGAGAGTGGGAGAGGGAGAAGCAGGCTGCCTACTAAGCAAGGAGCCCCGATGCGGGGCTCCATCCCAGGAGCCTGGGATCAGGACCTGAGCCGAAGGCAGACACTTAACCAACTGAGCCTCCCAGGGTCCTGATTTACCTTCTATAAAGTGAACTTGATGAGAGCAGGGACTGCCTATTCTTTAGCCCTTACGTATCCCTGGTGCCAGGAAAATGCCTGGATCACAGGGAGCCATCAGTAAATGTCTCTGAATGAAGTGACCTTCACGCTGGATCCTGAAGGACGGACAAGGGTTGGTTAAGGAAAGGATCAGGGAGGGAAAAGAAGATCTTCCAGATGGAGGGAGCAGCATGGCAAAGGCTGGTGGAAGACGAGCAGAACATTGCAGCAAATAATTCAATATGGCAAGTGTGTGTTAGCCTGGGTGTGCTGAGAAGCAGAAGCCAAGAAGAGATGAGATGTGCAATGGGTCTGACCCAGAGGCCTGCTGTGCTTGGCCCCTGACTGGGAGTAGCTGAAGGGACGTGTGGCCTTGGTGTGAACACACTGAAGCTTCCAGAAGGATGGAAGTCCTTCAGTCCACTCTGCCCCCTGCAGCAGCAGATCTTAGCGGCACAGTTCCATGACCGCTCAACCAACTGAGAGGGTGAGGGAGGAAGCGGGGACACATGAGTCTGGAGAGCCGAGCAGCTACTGGATCGTGAAGATCGACAGAGCTGGGCTTTACCTTAGAGGCCGCCAGTGCCACAGTATGGTTTTTTGTGTGGATGTATGTTTTCAACTCATTTGGGTAAATACTAAGGAGGTGATCTCTGGATCAGATGGTAAGCGTATTCTTAGCTTTGTAAGAAACCTTCAAACTGTCTTCCAAGGTAGCTGTATCATTTTGCATTCCCACCAGCAATGAATGAGAGCTTCTGTTGCTCCAAATCCTTGCCAGCAATCGGTATTGTCAGTGTTTCAGATTTTAGCCATTCTAATAGGTATGTCATGGTATCTTGCTGTTGTTTTAATTTGCAAGTCTTTAATGATCATGACCCCTTTATAAAATTAAATTTATAGTATAACTCTGAATTATTCCAGATGTTTGCGTTACTTTTTCTGAGATTCTTTTTGTTTTGTATAGAAAATCTTTTTTATATAGAATCTCTTTTCAAGAGTATATTTTGTTTACTATGACTCTATCTGCTTCCAAAATAGCTACTTAAATTATTTTTCAAATAATTCAAATAATACACTAAGTACACAAAGTACACAAATAAGTTTGAAGCAGGCTACCCAGTGAGCAGACAGCCTGATGAGAGGCTCAATCCTAGGACCCTGGGATTGTAACCTGAGCTGAAGGCAGATTCCCAACTAACTGAGCCACCCAGGCACCCCTTGCAAATGAGGACCCATAAAATGCTAGGTTAAAAAAAGTAGTTACCACTTTGGGTTGGTGGCTATTCTCCTCATTCCTCCCTGCAAAAGTTTTAGTAAACTGGAAAAGTCACATTTGAAAATTTTCTGAGACTATTGCCTTGTTTCTATAAAAACTAGAAAAAGGACAAGTGAAACCAGCTTGGAGAGGTATGTGACTTCAAGGCCACACACCTGGTTAGCACTGGGGGGAGGGTGTAGCTGAGCTCTGAGACCTTGTGGTTTCAAGACGAACACAAGGCTAACCCTAGGTCTGAGTTTCTTTCCAGAATCTCTTGCCCTCCCAAGCCCTTACTTAGCTGGCAGGACTAGCAAACAGTGCAGCCACAAGAGTTAAATGGTGCGGTAGGCTGGAAGAATTGACCTGGTTTAAATATTGGCAGGAAATGGTGTGGGGGGCTCAGCAGAGGCTGTCTGTCCTTGGTTTCCCACTGACCTAGCCAATGAGCAAGCAGCACCGGACCATAAAAGGTCCTGAGAGCACTATGTAGGGTAGGGTTTTGTTCCCCACTTGCATACAGCAGGGCAAGATCAATATTTGCTAACTGATGGAGAAAGGAAGGTAGAGATGAGGCACGAGTCCTTGACAACACCCCTTAGCCCTTATCTGTGTGGCTGTTCAATAACCTGGTAGAAGATGCTGAGCTCTAGACCTTGTGGTTTGAGGACAAACACAAGGCTGACCCTAAGGGTCAGAAAGCCTAGGGGCTTTCTTTCCAGAAAGATATGAGTTTCTGGCAGCTGTGGAGGGAAGCCGCCACATTTTGTAACCAGGCCTGACAGGAAGATTAGAGGCAGCGGCCACTTGAAAGGCTTTGAGAACAAAATCAATACAGGGCTTGCAAGCCAAGAGTTCATAGCTTTCAGCTGTTTGTGGGTGCTGAACTGGAAAGTTGAGAGGGGCCCCAGCTGCCTTGCAAGGAGGGGCAGGCTACTGGCAAAACCCATTTAGTAGCCACTCACGGAAGTCCCCACAAGACAGAAATCTAATCTTTCTTACATCTGAGGTTAATGGCCTCCACAGGAAGTAAGGGACAGGATTCAAACAGAACAGTAGTAAAATCATGATCCTATGCAATGGCTACTGATTACCAGGCATTTGCCTACTGATCTTCTCAACAAGCTGGTGAATCCACCATAGGAAGGTCATATGACTTACCCAAGGTTACCCAGCTGGTATAGTTGAGAGCTAGGATTCCAGCCCATCTAGCCCAGAACAGCACCTGGTTCCTTCCACAGTGCCAACTCCCAAGGAGGACAACAATGTGATTTAGATGCTGAATAAGGAAAGGGAGCATATTCTTAAGCTCTCAAAGAACAGATTTAAGACATTCTGCTGTGTTAATAAGAATTTTCTTTCTTAGGGGGCCTGTGTGGCTCAGCTGGTTGAGCATCTGAGTCTTGGTTTTGGCTCAGGTCATGATCTCAGGGGTCATGGCATTGAGCCCTGCCTCAGGCTCTTGCTCAGCAGAGAATAGGCTTGAGACTCTCTCCCTCCACCCTTCCCCCAGTGTGCATGCACCCGTGTGTGTGTGTGTGTGTGTGTGCGCGCGCGCGCGCACATACACACACACTCTCTCTCTCTCTCTCCCCTAAATAAATTTAAAAAAAAAATTTTTTTTTTTTTTTTAAGAATTTTCTTTCTCGGGGCGCCTGGGTGGCTCAGTGGGTTAAAGCCTCTGCCTTTGGCCTGGGTCATGATCCCAGGGTCTTGGGATCGAGCCCCGCATCGGGCTCTCTGCTCAGCAGGGAGCCTGCTTCCTCCCCTCTCTCTCTGCCTGCTTCTCTGCCTATTTGTGATCTATCTCTATCTATCAAATAAATAAATAAAAATCTTTAAAAAAATTTTTTTTCTTTCTCAATTTAGAAAATTGGCATTGGCTCTACCTACCCTAAACAAAGTCAGCCCTGCCATGCTTGTCAGGCTTCTTTGAAGATACTTCCATCCCATCCCCAAGTCTGAGAGAAGTTTGTGCCTCCTTCCCTACGGCGGCACATTAACTATCATCCCTATGGAGAATCTAACAAAGCAGGGAGATGGGTATTTAATTCTAAATTTTCCTTAAGGATTTCCTGATTTGGCCTAATTTCTCCCCAGACTGGTGGAACAGGAATAGCAACATAACTTATGTAAACTAGAAAATGGTACAGTGGTTTTAAGTTACACCGAACTGTACATTGGATTTAAGACTTACTGCTCTAAGGGGCGCCTGGGTGGCTCAGTGGGTTGAAGCCTCTGCCTTCGGCTCAGGTCATGATCCCAGGGTCCTGGGATTGAGCCCCGCATGCATTCAGCTCTCTGCTCAGCAGGGAGCCTGCTTTCCCCCCTTTCTCTCTGCCTGCCTCTTTGCCTGCTTGTGATCTCTGTCAAATAAATAAATAAAATCTTTTAAAAAAAGACTTACTGCTCTAAGACCCTCACAACTTTATACAAAAAAGCAGCTGCAGAACTGTACATACAGTATGATCTGTTTCTGTGAAACTGAGTGCTCTATATAAATTCATTCGTGTTTGTAGGAAGTAATCTGAGAGGATGCTTGCTAAACAGCTAACAATGGTGAGGCTCAAGGCTCTGTGCCTTGTTTGTGTAAAGAGTCCTTAGAACACTTTTCCCTTCCCACACTGCTTAATTGTTTCAGACTTCTACGACACTATTAATTATTATTTAAAAATAATTTATTCTTAAATTTTCACATAGTAAAATTCACTTTTTGGTGTAGACTTCCGCAAGGTATGATAAGTGTATAGAATTGTGTAACTATCACCACAATCACTTAGTTCTTATCACCCAGAAAGAAAAAAAAATAATCCCTCTATCTGAATCCTTGGAACTAGTGAGGTGTTCTCAGTCACTCTAGATTGCCTTTTCCAGAATGTCACAGAAATGGAATCTTAAAGCATGTTGCCTTTGGAGTCTGGCTTCTTTCACTTGACATCATTAATCTGAGATTCATCTGTGTTGTTGCCTGCTTCGGGAGTTCATTCCTTTATTGCTGAGCAGTACTGCATTGTGTGATGTCTGCGTTTTGATGATCCACTCACCCCTTGGAAAACATTTGGGTTATTAGTGGTTTTGGGCAATTATGAAGAAAGCTGCTATACATATTCATGTACAGGTTTCTAAATGAACACAGCTTATTTGGCGTAAATAGGAATAGGATTGCTGGGTCATATGCTCAGCGTATATCTAACTCTATAGGAGAAACGACAAGGGGTGCCTGGGTGGCTCAGTGGGTTAAGCCTCTGCCTTAGGCTCAGGTCATGATTTCAGGGTCCCAGGATTGAGCCCCGCATTGGGTTCTATGCTCAGCGGGGAGCCTGCTTCCCCCTCTCTCTCTCTGCCTGCCTCTCTATTTGTGATATCTCTCCCTGTCAGATAAATAAAATCTTAAAAAAAAATTTATAGGAAAATTGTCCACTGCTTTCCAAAACCAAATAATATACGAGAGTTCCAGCAGCTCTGCATCTTCTCTGGAACTTGAACTAGATATGATAAGTGTTTTTGACTGTAGCCATTCTCATAAGTGTGTGGTAATACATCACTGTGGTTTTAATTTGCATTTCCCCATCGACTGATCCTGTTCAACACTGTTTTATATGCTTCATTCATTAGCCATCTTTTTGGGTATAGTGTCTATATAAATCTTTCACACATTGTTGTTCTATTGTTTTGTTATTGTTAAGTTATCTTAATCTTTTTAAGAACTCATTGTATTGAAATAATGTATAACTGACCTAAAAATAAACTGCATGCATTTAAAACATACAGTTGTTAAATTTGACATAAACATATATCCGTGAAACCATTGCCACAATCAAGATGAGTTTATCCAGGGCGCCTGGGTGGCTCAGTGGATTAAGCCACTGCCTTCGGCTCAGGTCATGATCTCAGGGTCCTGGGATCGGGTCCCGCATCGAGCTCTCTGCTCAGCAGGGAGCTTGCTTCCCTCTCTCTCTCTCTCTCTGGCTGCCTCTCTGTCTACTTGTGATTTCTCTTTGTCAAATAAATAAATCTTTAAAAAAAAAAAAAAAGAAGATGAGTTTATCCATTATCCACAGGAATTTCATACCCCTTTATAAATTCCTTCATACCCCTTTATAAATTACCCTTCCCGCCACCACTCCATCCCCAGGCAACCAGTGACCTGTCATCAGAGATTAGTTTGCATTTCATAGAATTTTATAGAAATGGAATCAATGTATTGTGGACTCTTTTCGTTGGACTTCTTTTCCTCTGCCTAATTGTTCTGAGAGTCACCATGTTCTTGCGTGTATCAATACTTCATTCCTTTTTATTGCTGGGAATATTTCATGGAATCGATACACCTTAATTTTTTATTAATTAACCTGTAGGTGGACATTTGGGTTGTTTTCAGTTTTTAGCCATTACAAATAAAGCTTCTATGAATATTCATGCACAATTTTTGTCTGGGCATATTTTTTCATTTACCTGGGGTAAACACAGTAACTAACTAGGAGTAGGTATTTGGTTGCAATATACAGTAGGTGTATGTTTAACATTTTAAGAAACTGCTAAACTGTTTCCAGCTAGTTGTACCACTTCACGTTGTTATCTTAACTAAATGAAAGTAATCTTTAAAAAATGGTTTTAGGGGCACCTGGGTGGCTCAGTGGGTTAAGCCTCTGCCTTTGGCTCAGGTCATGATCCCAGGGTCCTGGGACTGAGCTCCGCACCAGGCTCTCTGCTCAGCAGGGAGCCTACTTCCCTCTCTCTCTCTGCCTGCCTCCCTGCCTACTTGTGATCTCTGCCTGTCAAATAAATAAATAAAATCTTAAAAAAAAATAAAAATAAAAAATAAAAAATGTTTTTACCCATATTTATTGATCCCTACACGTAAACTATACAAGCTCTCCTCAGTCACAGATTTTGGGGTTAAGAGTGGGGAAGACAGCTAAGTTTTTCTTCATAATAAAGGAAAGAATGAAGGGTAGTATGGGGGAGAGCCCCTACATGGAGCCAGGAATCTCGTCCGTCACTCGTGGCAGAAAGAGAACATTAAAAGACCCCATGACTGTATGCCTTTAATGGAGTTAGGAAGAACATAAATGTCTCCTTTGGGATTTTTTTTTTTTAAGATTTTTTTAACAGACAGAGATCACAAGTAGGCAGAGAGGCAGGCAGAGAAAGGATGGCAGGAGCAGGCTCCTCACTGAGCAGAGAACCAGATGCCGGGCTCCATCCCAGGACCCTGGGATCATGACCTGAGCCAAAGGCAGAGGTTTAACCCACTAAGCCACTCAGGCACCCCTCTCCTACGGGATTTTATGGGCATGTGGGGCAAGGCTGTGCTATGTAAAGACCCCTCTTCAATCTTTTTTTTTTTTTTTTAAGATTTTATTTATTTGACAGAGAGAGAAACACACAGAGAGAGGGAACACAAACAGGGGGAGCAGGAGAGGGAGAAGCAGGCTTCCCGCCAAGCAGGGAGCCTGATGTGGGCCTCAATCCCAATACCCTGGGACCATGACCCGAGCTGAAGGCCGCTGCCTAACCACTGAGCAACCCAGGTGCCCGCCCTCTTCCATCTTAAAAGCTATCTAAATGAAACACAGTAGCCGCCAAACCCTCACTCATCTCATGGGCCACAGTAGAATTCACCGTATACTTTGGGATTCTTTCTTAGAATGTAGGAGAAGTGAAAAAACCCTTCCCTCTACCTCTTAGGTTTAATACCCAGGGCACACAAAGCACAACAATAAAAGGGAGATTAACAGGAGAGAGGATTATTCTGCATACACATGAGGAAGTCTTACAGAAAAAAAGTGAAAAACTCCAAAGAAGTGGTGAGACTGGGGGGATTTACATACCACTCCACTTTCTAATTTGTATCTTTTGAGAGATAGTGCATGCGCGAGCACTCGCACGGGCGTGTGTGTGTGTGTGTGTGTGTGTACGCGCGACATGCATGAAGAAGGGAGGGGCAGAGGGAGAGACAATCTTAAGCAGGCTCCACGCTCTGGGCAGCGGAGGTATACCATTTTCACTAAGGGTGAAATACTGTAGAAAGTCACAAGACAAAGGTGGAGAAATTGGCTTCTAGGTATATACATTGTGGGAAGGTAAATATATATGGGAAATTAATGCAAGATAAGGGTTATCGTTGTAGAGACTGAAGCTGGGGCCTTCTCCATTCGTAAGTCTTCTCTCTGGTAATTATGAGTGGTCTTCCTCTTCCTGGTATGGAAGAGGAGACCCCTTTACCAATGGAAACTGGCACCTGAGGAACTCAGGTTCTTTTCCTATAACCCCCCTATAGTGACAAGTGCTCCAACTGTTTTTCTGTAACTCCTCCTCCAACCACTGGGGGCCCATTTGATTTGTCTGCACTCCCTGAGATTCCACTCCCATTAAAATCCAGGTTCTTGCCATTTCCACCTATTTCGGGGGGGAAGTGACCCAGCCTTGGATATGGCACCAGGCACAGAGAGTGGTCTCTATAGGTTTTGTGTCCAAAGTGGGGCTCAGTGAGCTTTGAGAGTCTTAATCCCCTCCTTGGAACAGATCAAAGACTATGAGTGGGGAACCTTGCCGAGAAAGGATGGGCACTATTACTGGGACATGAACTCTTGAGAACTCATAGCTCCCCAGCCCTCAGACCGGTCCACACTAGCTTTCTGATTGTTCTTCTGAGAGAGCAGAGGACATCATGGAGTGGGGCAAGGAGGAAGGCAATGGGATGGGGGAGAATGGTTCTGAGTAATTCCTTTGGGGTCACATCCTTTTTATTTATTTATTTATTTATTTATATTTTTATTTTTATTTTTTTGAGGGAGAGAGAGAGCGCCAGCACAAGCAGGGGTAATGGAAAAGGGAGAAGCAGACTCCCTGCTGAGCAGGGAGCTAGATGCAAGACTGGATCCCAGAACTCTGGGGTCAGGACCCCGGCCAAAGGCAGTTGTTTAACCAACTGAGCCACCCGGGCACCCTGTCACATCCTTCTTTTGAACCATGATTCTATAATTTATTCCACCTGAGCTTCTCAGAAGTTTAGAGTAGTGGTTCTCAAAAAGCACTGCCTGAAACAGCAGACCCAGCATCACCTGGGCACCTGGGAACTGGTTTGAAATGCAAATTATCTGGCCACCCTAGCCCTCCCACCAAATTGGAAACTTCAGATGAAGCCCAGCAGTTAAAAAAAAAAAAAAAAAATCCCCCACCATTTCACCCCTGATCACCACCCAATCCCACCCCCCCCCCCACACATACGCATGCCAGACTGGCAAAGAGCCATAGCTGGAGTCTGTGATGAGAAGCGCAGATCAGATCGTTGAGAAACTTAGAAAATCCTAAATCTTCCCTCCCCCTACCTTTCCAACGGAAGCCTCTTGCTTCCAGTAAGACTTTCACACAGTCCTTAATCAATTCTTCATGCAGATCTTACTTTTGCATTCCAGCTGGGCACAAAGCTGAGGCCTGTTTTCCCATTATCCGTCAGATGAATGGTTGGATTGGTGTCCCAGCCGCTCGGTCGTGCTTGGTAATTCGAAACAGAGACCTGGAAGTCCCAGGGCAGTTTCAGCTGGAAGCCTGTCAAAGAGGAAAAGACGTTGGTGACACAGTGCCACCCTGTGGCGGCTAGGAGAAGAGCCACTCTTGGCCTCAGAGTCTACACTAACATTAAACCTCATCAAATCCAAACG
The DNA here is from genome assembly GCF_964662115.1 of Mustela nivalis. Taxonomy (NCBI): domain Eukaryota; kingdom Metazoa; phylum Chordata; class Mammalia; order Carnivora; family Mustelidae; genus Mustela; species Mustela nivalis. Next base: position 57,111,594 of record NC_139027.1, read on the forward strand.
TAACAGCCATTTAAAGAGCATTTCCTATGTTAATAAGCATCCTGATCATTGCTTTTTCTTGTAATAACCTCTGCTTTTCCTATGCAGTAGATAAGATCCACACAACTAATAAGAGCCTGGAGTCTGCAGAGGCTGCAGGAGCACCCTGAGCCTGCTCTGTCCTTGTAACCTGCTACTTGGTGGGGAATGCTCCTTATATAAGGTCATGCTTTTGAAGCTCACACGTTCAGGCAGCACGTGGGATTCTTGTTAAAATTCACATTCTGATTCAGCAGATCTGGGTTGGAATCCAAGATCCTACATTTCTAAGGGCTCCCAGGTGACACCAATCCTGTCTTGTGGACCACACTGAAAGCTAAGACCTCGAGCAGTGAGTGCTGTCAGAGAGAACTTTCTGTGATGATGGAAGCATTCTAACTCCGTGTTGTGGCCACTAGCCACGTGTGGCTATTGATCACTTGAAATGTGGCTACTTGCAACCATGAAACTAGATTTCAATTTTAGTTAATTTCAATTAATTTTAATATATGAAGGCCCTTGTGGCTAACATCTATCATACTGAACAGAGAAGTGTCTCTCATGGGGGGGGGGGGCTCAGGCTGACTTTGAGATGGCTTGTCATGGAAGAGCCAAATTCCATGGCAGGTTAAAGCAGGACCATCAATTACCAGATTTTTAGAAAAATTAATATACCACAACTTTGCCATTTTATATACGAACTGAGTCTCAGAGAGGCAAAGTGACTTGTTCCAGAGCCACAGAGCTAATACAGCATGCTTTTCACTGTTAGGGTACGGAGTCGACCACCCCTCAATTAGACAGAGAACACTCTCGATAATGCAAGTCACACAGCGAGGTTTATTTCCAGCTAGCTGGGGCCCAAGTATCTGCCTGGCGCAGCGGGTTTCAACAAGGACCCCGAGCACTCAAAGCCAAGGGTTTATATAGCATTTTCAAGGCACTTTTTCATAGCTATATACATATCTTGCGCCCCACTTTGACAGTTTAACTTTGTTTAACCTTTTGCCACCCCGGCGTCACCCTGGCGCCATCCTGGCGGTTAAGAGAGATTTAGGTTTAGAAGAAATTTTACTTTATTTACATTTCCTTCTGCCTCAGCCTCCTTCAGTTTTACGGTGAGGAGGGCCACCTTAGGCCTCGAGGTACTGAGCCATTTGTCTCTGGAAATTGGGCCATTGAAAAGATGGCCTTTTTGTTGTAAATCACCAAGACATTTGCAAACCAAGGGAGACTCCTGTCTTGCAGGATTGTGATCTCTGCAAGTTAACTATTTGTTTTTCTTTAACATTTCTTTTTTTTTTTTAATAAAGATTTTATTTATTTATTTGACAGAGATCACAAGCAGGCAGAGAGGGAGATAGAGGGAAGCAGGCTCCCTGCTGAGCAGAGAGCCCGATGTGGGACTCGATCCCAGGAACCTGAGATCATGACCTGAGCTGAAGGCAGCGGCTTAACCCACTGAGCCACCCAGGCGCCCTTTCTTTAACATTTCATCCCTGGGGTGCCACCACCTAACCTTCCTGGTGGTATATGATTGTTTTTTCAGGTTTTAGTTAGTTCCTCTTATCTCAAGTCGTGTGCAGTGTTGGCCTGTTAGGGACACTCAGTAAAATGGCTTCCCGGCCTTCAGGATGGCCATTCTTATGCTAACCCACTCTTACAGTGCAAAGTGCCAGCTTTTGCTTTGCCAAGATGGCTGTACTTATGTCAGGGCTAGACTCGAGGTGGGTACAGCCTTATTTTTCTTGGCCTCCACACCTGGAGCTGGTTTCCGGGACTTGTTTTGAAGCTCCTGGGGGAAGGGGAGCAGGGACAGTTTAAGGGTTAAACAACAAAGTTATTGTTTAACCTCAATGGAAGCCTCTGGCTAAAATAAAAATATAAAATAGGTCCTTACATCACCACTCAGACTTTCCTCTAGGCCCACTGGCCTCCAAAGGAAAAATATATGTCCCCACATTTAGGAGCTCCTCTGTGAGTACAACAGCACAGTTAATAGACTGGAATCAAATGTTACTCATTAGTTTATACAATATATGAATCCGTTAACCAAGTTTAAAAGTAATTCAACTTCCCAAGGAAATAAACTGATTTTTAGCTATAGCATGCTGATATTTTGATCTATTAAGATAGCAAGGCAGCTGACTAGCGTCTCAAGGACTGTCTCCAAAATGCCAAAAACACTTCTAGGTTTACATAAGCAAAATGCAGGACAAAGGTCAGTGGCTACTGTAGGAAGGCAGTGAAGGTCAAGTTGATTGTTTTTCTTGGGTAGGGTCTTGCTGGCTCAGGGTAGTCCTTATTGCCTGAGGGGTAGTTTCAGTTTCCATCAGGGAATGCTTTGCCCATGTGGTTGAGATAAACTGGCAAGAAGAACTTAATTACAAAGTTTGAGGTCGAAATGGAGGTAGTTGAAGTCCTTCAATGACAGTTTTCCCCAAGAGTAAATGATGAGAAAGCAAGATAGAGAGCCCAGGATGGAAACTAGCATTTTATAACCTCCACACTAAGAGCCATATTATCACTTCTGCCAGGCCTCCATCTTACCTGTAAAATTTTATGGCCCTGCTGAAGATCTGGATTCCCTATCCTGCCATGGAAACATCAGACAACTTGAAATTTTCAAAGCTAGAAGGCAGACTGAGTTCCAGAAAGGCTGAGATGAGCAACATAAAGAAGACAGAATTCGGGGTGCCTGGGTGGCTCAGTGGGTTAAGCCGCTGCCTTCAGCTCAGGTCATGATCTCAGGGTCCTGGGATCGAGTCCCGAATCAGTCTCTCTGCTCTGCGGGGAGCCTGCTTCCTCCTCTCCCTCTCTCTGCCTGCCTGTCTGCCTGCTTGTGATCTCTGTCTGTCAAATAAATAAATAAAATCTTTAAAAAAAAAAAAAAGACAGAATTCTTGGAAAAGTAGACATCAAAAGTTTTTCTCTTGTTGTGTGCTGGGGATAAAGTCAGGGCCTACTTATTCATTAGGCACATAAGTACAGTGCCTAATGGATATGTGCCCAGGACTCGTGACATGCTTAGGGGCCCATGAAAATACTTTAATTTCTTTTCTAAATTAGGAGAAAAAATGGAAATTTCAAGTTAGACAGAATGTTTTAGCATATAATATTAAGATAGTCATCTTTAGGGTGCCTGGGTGGCTCAGTGGGTTGAGGGTCCGACTCTTGATTTCAGCTCAGATCGTGATCTCAGATCATGGGATCGAGTCCTGAAGGAGCAGGAGGCTGGCTGAGGACAAAGCAAAAGCTGGCGCCTTGCACCCCCCCTTCACCCGCTCCCCTCCATATAGGTGGTCAATTGGCATTTCAGTTTCACATCGGGCTCCGTGCTCAGTGAAGAGTCTGCTTCTCTCTCTCCCCCTGCTCCTCCCCATTGCTCATGCTCTCATTCTCTTTCCTATATAAATAAATAAATAGATAAGTAAAATCTTTAAAAAATATAGATATATAATGGTCATCTTTATACCAACTCAGTAATAAAATAAAATTTTTAGCATTTAGTTTTTGTGGATGAAGGGGATCACAAAGGCAAAAGTGCTTGAGACCCACAAATAATCATACACTACAGCCCGGGAGAAAGGATTTCATAACTGACATCAATCCAGGGGACCACACACTTCTTGGAGATGAGTATGGACATGGCATGGCCACCACTTATAAATATCCTTTTCCTTAATGACTGTGTTCAAATTTCCCTAGTTACAATGAACTGGCTCTGTCTTTGCCTCTTGAAGTTCCCATCAGGACCCCAGAAAGCCATAACGGCTAGAGGGAAGGGAGCTGGATAAAAGCAATGCACATGGATACAGAGGATGCCTTCAGCATCCTCCCCATGCTTGTATTTTTCCCCTCGGCCTCTGATTCAGAGAAGTCCAGCAGATTCCAGGGAAGCCTGTCCCTTACCTAATCCAGGCTGCCCTATGCCCATCTGTCCTGGCCAGTGATGATCACCCCGATCATCACCAACCCAATCCAGCTGGAGTCAGTCTTAGAACTTTTGCCAGAAACTAAGGGGTGCAAACACTCTTCCCTGGAAGGCATAGTATACAAAAGTGACTCTGAATTCCTACATAATTTGCCACCATGATCAAAGCCAAAGGAAATCTCAGAAAAACTGAGCCAGAGCCTTGATCAACCACACCTGAGCCTTACGACTAGATTTTTTTGTTGTTGTTAATTACATAAGCCTATAAATTCCCTTTTACTGTCAAAGCCAGTTTGGATAGGGTTTTCTGCTACTTTCAACCAACCTTACTGAAACTAAATGTAGCGTTATTATTCCCACTTTATAAATTAGGAACAGAGGGTAAGTCGCTTGCATAAGTCACAGTCCAGATTAAGCTTTTTTTGTTTTTAACAGTCCAGATTAATCTTAACATGTGCTTTGCATTGATATCAAATGTTCTGTTTTCACAAATTTTATCTGGCTCTCCAAGCATGTGTTACCTTGTAAACACTTTAAGTACGAACAGACATAAGCAGAAAGGAATTACTGTATGTAAGACTTTTTTTTTACTCTTTTGTCCTACTATATGACTCCTTTATAAAGCTACCCCATTCTGGGAAAGCACCCCCCAATCACCCACATACCTGAAGAATTGGAAGTTCAGGAATTGGAAGGTCAGATCAGAATTTGAAAGGGGTACCCTCTCTGTGTCCCATCTGGTCCTCTCAGCCCTCCTCCCACCCACTCTTGGCTGCCAACTTCATTGCCTTTTTATCATTGACACCACTGATACCCTCATCTCATTCCTTTCCATCTCTCTCAGCGGGCTTTTGAATCTGTTTGTTGGCTCAGCATATCTGGACAACTGTACCTCTTGTAGTTTGGCCCGGTCCCTTTGACCTCCCCTTCCCATGCATGGTCTAGGCACGGGATCTTTGACAATTAAAAGGTGCAAGAGGACTTTTTGCTTGGCTTAGCAAGGTGATCTCCCACTAAGATCCCTTGATATGCTGAGTTCTGAAGGAGTGATATATTTGCAGAACCATTTCAGAAATTTAAGAGAAAAGGAATTAAGTCCCCTTAAGCCTTCTGAGATTTAAACATGCAAAAAAATGCCGGGATGTCACTGACCCAGTCTGATACCAGGAAAGGACACGCAGGGCCACAAAGGGGGAAGTTTTCAGGAGGTTATGGGGAATCTGGGATGGTGACCTCCATACAAATTGCATAAAGGCAATCCAGAAGCAGCCATCTTGGCAAAGTGTCAGGCTTTGGGAATACATATGCATATTAGTTAAAAGCATTGCTACCTTCAGTCATGGCATTGTGGGCTAGCAAGGACCTGTACCCGCAAGGGCATCACCAAAGTATGGGTAGTGTGTGCTGGCCTGTGCAAAACCAGTATTTCAACAGCGACACCTTGTGGCAGCAGCTGAAAACAACCGTGTTGATAACACTACTGGCCTCTTTGCAGAGAATGTAGGATTCTTAGAAAGTTTAAGGGTACTTCTCAAGAGGCAGATGATTTCCTGCTAATAAAGGTAGAGGAACACTACTAATGGTAAAAAGGTGAGTACAAGTACTACTTGTACTACTTGGTGAGGATGTGGAGAGAATGGAGCCCTTGTGCTCTGTTGATGAGGATGTGAATTGGTGAAGCCACTGCGGAAAACAGTATGGAGGTTCCTCAAAAAATTAAAAATAGAGTTACCAAATGAACCAGTAATTCTAGTACTGGGTATTTATCCAGATAAAACAAAAACACTAATTCGGAAAGGATCTATATATCCCTGTGTTTACTGCAGCATTACTTAAAATAGCTAAGTATAGAAGCAACGCAAGTGTTGGAGATATATACACATACAAGTGAATATTACAGACACATATATATGAATACTCCTCCAGCGCCTGGGTGGCTCAGTTAAGCATCTGCCTTCGGCTCAGGTTGTGATCCTGGGGTCCTGGGATTGAACCCCATGTCAGGCTCCCCGCTCAGTGGGAAGTTCTCCCTCTCCCACGCCTCCTGCTTGTGTTCCCTCTCCCCCTGTCTTTCTGTCAAATGAGTAAATAAATAAATCTATCTTTTAAAAAAAAAATGAGTTCTTGTGATTTGCAACAACATGGATGCACCTCGACGGTATAAATGCTAGCTGAAATGTCTGACAGGGAAAGACAAATACCATACATTGTAGAATTTTAGGAACAAAGAAGACCAAAAAAAAAAAACTCTTTAAAAAATTTTATTTATTTATTTCAATATCTCCACACCCAACGTGGGTGGGGCTCCGACGCATGGCCAAGAGCTCAAGAGTCCCATGTTCTTCCAACTGAGCCAGCCAGGCACTCCAGGAGAAGACTTTTAGAGACGGAGAACAAGTTAGTGGTAGCTAGAGGGGAGGGGGAAAAAAAAAGAAAGAAAGACACCTGAGGGAGTTATCTGTACTACTTGTATAGAGGGCCACCCCTGGGTCTGTCCCCAGAACAGGATGCAGAACTTGGAGAGAAGGCATACCAGGTAGCTGTTTGTGCTGGGCTGCCTGCCATATCCTCTGTTGTCTCCCAGAACTTCTCCAGCTCCACTTACAGCCTGGCTCCTGGGCCCTGTGATCCCGGCAGTGTCAGTGTGGGGAGCAAAGGACAGCTCCAGAAGAAAAAATAAATCAGCTCCAGAAGCTGTCACTAGGTCTCCAATGGATGGAGTCATTTTCAAGGTCATGAAATTGCAGTTAATTGCTAGCTCCCCTCCAAATGGGGCTTGGTTTTTCTGGGGCTTCTTGTCACTTTCCCGGCAGGAATGTCCACTTCTCTGTAATCAGATTGCAGAGGTCACAGGGGCTCTTCTGAAACGGGAAGCCAGTTCTTTTCAGCCTTCATTCTATTTGTTGCCCGTTTTAGCAGATTAAGCACTTTGGGTTGGGATTTTAAAAATATTTATTCTTTGGGCCAAAGGAGTATCTTGATAAAGCTAAGTTCTTTGTATAAAACTTCTTCAAACCCTAATTCCTGAAGAAGCAGCACGCGTCTCTTAATTACTGGCAGGCCCTCTTTGTACAGGAGACTAACGGCGAGAGAGCCAACACCGGCACAAGGACCCCAAGCAGCGACCTTGGACTGAACCAGTCCACAGATGTGTTTTGCTGGGGAGCCTTTCACAAGAAAATCTAGATTTCTTACTCCTTCGCAACAAATGCGCTATATGGCAGCGGTGGGCGTGGATTCTCAGAGCAGCTGCTGGCTTCTGAGGGGTCCCGGTGCGTGTCCTGCTCTGCCACAGTCGCCCGCGTCCCTGTTGTCGCATCCGGGCCCACTGCCCCCATTCGTATTCCCCGCTTGGCCCCGATCTGAATCAGCGCTTCCCTTCTCCATCCAGAAGCTTCTCTCACCCCCCACCCCCCACCCCCCGCAGACAGCCAGGATCCTGAGAGACAAGAGGCACATCCATTTCGTTCCCCTCCCGGTGCCGGCATGCAGCGTGGGTTCCCAGTAAACACTGACCGCAAGAAGAACGGAAGAAATGAGTACGTACCTAGTGTGCGCCAGGCGTGGGGCGGGACACCAAGGAGCTGCAACGTAGCGGTAAGACAGGGAGCGAGGGAGAGAGATTGCACAGGGCGCGCGCGCGCACGTCTGCGTGAGCGTGCGTGAGAGCGTGTGCGCGCACTCGCGCGTCCGTGTGCGCATGTGTGCCGTGCCTTTTTTTTTTTTTTTTTTTTTTTTTAAGATTTTTATTTATTAGGGCGCCTGGGTGGCTCAGTGGGTTAAGCCGCTGCCTTCGGCTCAGGTCATGATCTCAGGGTTCTGGGATCGAGTCCCGCATCGGGCTCTCTGCTCAGCAGGGAGCCTGCTTCCTCCTCTCTCTCTGCCTGCCTCTCCATCTGCTTGTGATATCTCTCTGTCAAATAAATAAATAAAATATTTTAAAAAAAAGATTTTATTTATTTACTTGACAGATCTCAAGTAGGCAGACAGGCAGGCAGAGAGAGAGAGAGGAGGAAGCAGGCTCCCTGCTGAGCAGCGAGCCCAATGCGGGACTCGATGCCAGGACTCTGAGATCATGACCTGAGCTGAAGGCAGAGGCTTTAACCCACTGAGCCACCCAGGTGCCCGTGCCTTGCCTTTTAAACCAGCATGAGTAAACCGTCGGAGGAACGAAAACCCCAGCGGGGCTACAGACTGGCTGCGCTCAGGAAATGGCCCCTTTCAGGCACAACCACAGTCTCCTGTCTGTGGCATGTCCAGTCCTATATAATAACCCAAACTTTGGCTTACATTTTCTTCCATCTCCCTGGCTGCCCGAGACGGGTGGTGGGGGCAGGGGGAAGCTTTTCGCTCTCCCCACCCACTCTTCCCACGATCCGGCTGATGAGGTCCCTGGCCGCCGGGAGAAAGAGCAAAATCCGAGGTGGTGCCCTCATGGCAAACATCGGCTTCCTCTGGGTGGAAGGTTCCTAAAGGTGACTCTCGGGCTCACCTGTGTTACTCAGCGATCCCCCAAACTGGGGGCGTCTCTGTAGTTCCCAGGAGTCTGTCACAGTGTAGGCCTGGAATCTGGTTCACCTCCCTCGCAGCCTCCTACTACCCCAGCCACATTGGGTAGGATTTCAGATGTTGCCGCATTGGCTGCCCTGGAGACTTTCCCTGGTCCAGAAGAAACACTGACCCTCCTTGCTCAGTCCAGGCCACCTCCGCTCTCTCAGACAGGCCTGAGTCTGGCTCCAGGCCACAGAGGCTCCCAACTGTTGAGAGCACACCTAGAGCTCTCAAGCAGCCACTGAAGTCCAGTCTCTCTGAGCTCAGGGGAAGGAGGTGACAACCCCCCATATGATCTCACCTTCCCCCACTCTAAGCTTAGAGGACTGATTTGTCCCAGGAAACCTTTCAGGGGAACTCCAAAGGTCTTGAAACCTATATTCTGCATTTGAAGATATCTTAAACCCACTTTAGAATCTCTCTTCAACAAAAATTGTGAAAAACAAAGCAGAAAGAGCCCCATTTAGCATTCTGTTCTAGTAAATAATAGGTGCCCTTAGAAGGATACAGAGAATCATTCCTATGGGAGTTTAAAGGAGTAGACAATTTTTTCCATATAGGGAAAGAACCATGGAAGACTGCCTGGAGGAGATGGCCTTTGAGCTGGGCCTCAGATGTGTGGAGGTCAGGTATGAAGGTATCTTAGGCAAAGAAAGCAGCATAGAGAAGGCACTGGGGCAGGGATTGTGCCATATCAATGGTGTCTTAGGGACATTTCCATTGTCAGCAACAGATACTAAGTGACTTCAGAAAGGGGGGCTACATATGGAAAGAGTTCCTATGAATACTCTGGAACAGTCATTCTCAGAGTACGGCCCCTGAATGCAGAATCTGCATTACCTGGGGACTCATTAGAAATGTCAAATCCAGAATCTCTGAATCAGAGAAGAATCTCCAGGGGTTGGTTAGCATTCTTTGATTTAATAAGCCCTCTAGCTGATTCTTATCTATAGGGAAGTTTGAGAACCTCTGTGATGCAGTATTTCTGGAATGATGCACAAAGAACTGATAGAAGTTCCTTCTAGGGAACTAGATTCATGCTTGCCCAGGGGCTGGGTGGGTGGAAATGGGGAGCAGTTGCTAACAGGTATTAGGTTTCTTGTAGGGGTGGTGAAAATATTTTGGAATTAGATAGTGGTAATGTCTGTACAACATTTTGAATACACTAAAACCCCTGAATTGTATGCTTTTTTTTTGGTTAAGTTTTATTTATCTATTTGACAGAGATCACAAGTAGGCAGAGAGGCAGGTAGAGAGAGGAGGGGAAGCAGGTTCCCTGCTGAGCAGAGAGCCTGATGTGGGGCTTGATCCCAGGATCCTGGGATTATGACCCAAGCTAAAGGCAGAGGCTTTAACCCACTGTGCCACCCTGGCACCCCTACACTTTTTTTTTTTTTTTAATTTTGTATATTTGAAAGAGAGAGACAGAGAGAGAACACAGTCAGGGGGAGAGGTATAGGGAGAGGGAGAAGCAGCTCCTCACTGAGCAGGGAGCCCACTTTGAGGCTCAATCCCAGGACCCCGGAATCATGACCTGAGCCGAAGGCAGATGCTTACTGACTGAGCCACCCAGGTGACCCATGAATTGTACACTTTAAAGTGGTAATTTCATATTATAAGAATTATATCTCAATAAAAAAATCATTTAAAAAAAGAACCCATTTACTTCTCCATCCACATTCCTGTAGGATCATAAAAATATAACTGATCGCCCATCAAATGAAAAACAGTGATGTAAACTGACCCTTCTGGCAGGGGTGGTACAATAGCTGAGCTTTTAAAATTCACATGCTGTGTGATCTACAAGGACCTCATGAAAGTGTGTTTGTTTCCATCTCTTCACCTCCAGCCACTTGCCATATTTTGATAATGTTCTAAATTACAGGACCCAGAACTGGTCTTTAATTACAGAGTGCTTTAATAGGGCTTGCTGGCAAATACCATAGAATTAAAGGAGCCACTAATGAAATACAACATCGTTTTATCTGTTCTCTGGTGGCAGCTTTTAAAATGCAATTAGTACCATGCAAGATATTTATTTAGGATTTTTATCTCATGTGTCATTCCATTTCCAAATGAGTGTTGTACTTCTAGCTGCTTTTTACTCCTCCATACGACTATTTTCTCATTTTCAATCCACTCTTTTCTTTCTTCTTAGACTCCAGGGAGCCAGAATGTCAGCGTCATGCAGGAGGGCTGATTAAAGGAAGCAAACATCTTTTTTTTTTTTTTAAAGATTTTTTTTTTTTGTCAGAGACAGAGGTAGAGTGAGCACAAGCACAAGCAGACAGAGTGGCAGGCAGAGTCAGAGGGAGAAGCAGGCTCCTTGCAGAGCAAGGAGCCTGATGTGGGACTCGATCCCAGGACGCTGGGATCATGACCTGAGCTGAAGGCAGCTGCTTAACCAACTGAGCCACCCAGGCGTCCCAGAAGCAAACATCTTGAGCATGTTCACCAGCCCCACTCCCTGCTGCTCCCTGGTGTGGAAGAAGGAGGAATGGACACAAGGAGTCAAGCTAAATCCTTGCTGGGTACCCAGCCATTCCCTACAGCCTCTGGGTGAGGGATGACACATTCAGCATAGCCTGTACCCTCCCCCCACCCAGTCCCAGCACTTAGCACATGTCCTGTGCTGGCCACTCCCTACTCTCAGAGGGGGCCAGGCACTTCCACGACTCTCTGGTTTTACCCACTCAAGTGTCACGTCCTCTGTGAAGCCTTCCCGACCCACCTTGCCACCCCAAAAGAGACTCTTCCTTTTGGGATCCCTTTGTGCATATTCAGTAATACCTGCCTTTGTCTACTGCTTGGCCATTAGCAGTGTGTGCTGTTCTTCCCTCTGTGGTGAGCCCTCAGGGCAGAGGGACGACACCAGCTTTGTGGGCCCCAGCACCTAGGAAATGCTCAACTGGACTATTTGCTAATGACATAATTTCCAGTCTCTCTTATGCAGAAGAGCCATCAATGAATCAGTGTCTCTTAAGCCTAGTGTCCTCCCTGAAGACACTGTGGATTTTTCTGGCTTATGGCTTGTGGCTGGCCTGCCGCAGAACAAGCAGGGACTCTGATCAGTTTCACAAGGTCCCCAGCAGTGAGGACTGCAGAGGGGAGAACAAGGCAGTGTGGTCAGAGCAGAGTCTACCTCCCTAGGGCTGTCTGTGTGAGGGGCTCTTCTGTGGAAACCAATGCAGCACTGAGTTCTATATCAGCCATGACTTGACAGAACAAATGAAACCACTCTTAGAAGTGGGGGCCCATGGGAAAATTAACAACTCGGGAAACAACAGGGGTTGGTGAGGATGTAGAGAAAGGGGAACCCCTTTACACTGTTGTTGGGAATGCAAACTGGTGCAGCCACTCTGGAAAACAGTAAGAGCTTCCTCAAAAAGTTAAAAATAGAACTACCCTATGACTCAGCAATTGCACTACTAGGGATTTATCCAAAGGATGCAAACATAGTGATTTGAAGGGGCACCTGCACCCCAATGCTTATAGCAGCAACGTCCACAATAGCCAAACTACGGAAAGAACATGGATGTCGGGGTGCCTAGGTGGCTCAGTGGGTTAAAGCCTCTGTTTTCAGCTCAGGTCATGATCTCAGGGTCCTGGGATCAAGCCCCACATCGGGCTCTCTGCTCAGCGGGGAGCCTGCTTCCTCCTCTCTCTGCCTGCCTCTCTGCCTACTTGTGATCTCTGTCAGTCAAATAAATAAAATCTTTAAAAAAAAAAAAAGAACACGGATGTCTATCAACAGATAAATGCATAAAGAAGATGTGGTACACACACACACACACACACACACACACACACAATGGAATACTACTCAGCCATCAAAAAGAATGAACTATTGGGGTTCCTTCATGGCTCAATCAGTTAAGCATCTGTCTTCAGCTCAGGTCATGATCCCATGGTCCTGGGATAAACTCCTGTATTAGGCTCCCCGCTCAGCAGGGAGTCTGCTTCTCTCTCTCCATCTGTCCCTCCCTTCCACTCATGCTCCTCCCCTCTCTCGTTCACTCTCTCTCTCTCTTTCTTGCAAATGAATAAATAAAATCTTAAGAAAAAGAGAATGAAATCTTGCCATTTGCAATAACACAGATGGAACGAGAGGGTATTATGCTAATCGAATCCGCCAGTCGGTAGAGCATGAGACTCTTATTATGCTAATTGAAATAAACCAGTCAGAGAAAGACAAAGTGAAATTGGACAACGGGGCAAACTATAAGAGACCCTGAACTCTAGGAAACAAACTGAGGGTTGCAGGAGGGGAGGTGTGTCGGGGATGGGGTAACAGGGTGATGAGCATTAAGGAGGACACTTGATGTAATGAGCACTGGGTGTTCTATGCATTTGATGAATCACTAAATTCTGCTCTGAAACTAATAAAAAAAAATACATATAATGGAAGCATATCGTAAAAGAAAAAGAAGGGGGAGGAGGAGAAGAAGAAGAAGGAAGAGGAGAAGGAGGCGCTGCCCATGGGGCAGAAAAGTCTATGAGAAACAAAAACCTCTTCCTTGCTACCAATTTAGTAGAAATGGGATGGAGGGTGTGTCTTTTAGATAGCCATTGACTTGGGGATTTAGTGTCTATGTGTTTGGGGGGCTATCAGTGTACCTATCATATAGATCTCAAGGGAAAGGGAGCCCCCATCTGACATTTGGGGTTACGATATTAAATGGTAAGTTCAGTAGATTCACTTAATAAATTGAAACACTATGATGACAGTGATGAAGAAGACGATGAAATGGTCCTGTGCAGAGCTGTGTCCAGCTCCCCCTCACTCAGTAGTCTCAGTGCCCAGCAGTCCTCTCCACCGAGGGATGCCCTAGGACAGGGCTCAGGAAACCACTCTGTGTTACCGGAAGGCTGCTGTTGAGGACATTGCCTGGCACCGAGTGTTAACAAGAGAAGCCACGATGAAGACGTACCTCCCTATAGGTGCCGAGAACGGATCGACTCCAGCGCACAAACTTCGAAAGGCGGTGCTTTCCAAGGACCTGGAGCACCTAGGATGGCTCTCTCTTTTCTGCCTTTCTGGGTGACCGCAGGGTAGGCTGGCCCTCTGAGGGCTCACCCATGCCTTCCTTCTGCCTGGCACCCTTCCTCCCTGCTGACAGCAGCAGGCTGAAGATGTGGTCCCTGGGCAGCAGGGACAGATCAGCTCCAGGCACGGAGGAAGCAAACAGCCTCCCGAGGTGGCTCTGTGAAGGGGGCTGGGGCTGGGATATGGATACAGACTGCTTAGTCAGAAGCCATCAAGGTGTTAACTGATTTAGGAAAGGGGAGCTGGGCCAGGAATTAAAATCCAGCTTCCTAGAGTGCTCTGCATTGGAGGTGGGGTCTCAGGCCTCAGAAAACAGTACTGTATCCTCTGCTGTTTCTCATCTGAACCTTCTTGGCGCATATATTCCTTGGGAAATTCATGGGGACAAACTGCTTGAGTTCAAATCTCATTTCCTAGCTGATTGTATAGGCCTGAGAGAAGTTACTAAATCTCCCCATGCCTCAATTTCCTCATCTGTAAAGTGGCAACGAGGCTATTGTACTCATGAGTTTATACAGGTAAAGCATACTCCGTTCACGGCTAGCCCTAAGCTAACGTTGGCTCTTGCTTCTCCCGCTGAAGTCCAGTTTCTCCAGCAACCTGACACTGTCAGTGTTCAATCTTTTTTCCTCAACGACAATTCTGTCATGAGGGTCGCACCCCTATCCATCCAGCTGAGCAAGTCACAGAGAGGTCACCCCTGATACCACCATCCTCTCCCCTCAAACCATCACCAAGTCTTGTCAACCTTACTACCTTACTGACTTCTGCCAAAGTCACCCAACTTCCTTAAAATCTCCCAGATCTCAGGCACCTGGGTGCCTCTTGCTTGGCATCTGCCTTCATCTCGGGTCATGATCCTGGAAACCCAGGATCGAGCCCTGCATCGGGCTCGCTGATCAGCTGGGAGTCTGCTTCTCCCTCTGACCCTCTTCCCTCTCATGCTCTCTCTCTCTCACACTCATTCTCTCTCTCTCAAATAAATAAATAAAATATTTTTTTAAAAAATCTCCCAGATCTCTTCTTCTCTCCTCTATAACCTTTTACTAGGACTGGACTAGCACAATAAGGCCCCTAACTGTAACCACTCCAACTCCTACTAACCGTTTCCACCCTGCTGCCAAAGAGATGCTTTGAAGTGCAGATCTGACTGAGCCCTCTCCCTGGGTTCTCTGTGCAGAAACCTCAAAACATATTTCACTCTTCTTCGGGTTAAAACCAAAATCCTAACACCATGCAGACTGCATCTGTTAGAATGTTTTTGGCCCCAACGTTAGAAAGCCCTGCCAAAATTGGCTTGAAATACAAGGTGATTTATTAGCTTCTTCAGAGGTAACTGGGGTAGTTCAAGCTTCAGGCATTGCATGATCAGGGTGCTAGAACCATATTCTGCTATTCTCTCAGTTCTGCCTTCTTTCCTAGATGTCAGCTGCATCCATAGCCCAGCTTCCTTTCAATTGGCCTCAAGTGGGACACTTCTAGAGAACAAAACACCGAAGCAAAAATAGAACCATGCCCAGCCATGAAATAAAATTCATTCCCTTCAGCCTGAGCTAACTGAGACCATGTACCCATTCCCAACCAAAAAACTGCTAGTGATATGCCACACACCATGTCTTTCCATTCTCTGCTCCTGGTAGGAAATGAGTCCTTTACTACAAACACACATTGAAACCATGCTAAAAGATACCATTGGTTTTATTTTAATAATGCTCAACACTGAAAGATATGAGAACTAACCATCAACCTTCAGGCTGCCCATTGTCCTTGATGATGGATCTGGGACTAGAGGTGCCCCTGGGAATGACCTCATGATAATAGGCAGTACGAGCATATGGATGAGGGAGGAAGACAGGAGACAAGGGCTTTCTGGCTTTCTCAAAGATGGACTTTGGATGATGGAATGGAAAAGGTAAGAAAATGCTGCTGTAGTGTCTTCTGCGCCCCGAGATTGCATTCTCAATCTTCTCCTTGTTCTCTTTCTGAAGATGGACTTTGCCACCAAAGGAACTGAAAGTAGGGACTCAACAACTATTTGTACGTCCATGTTCATAGTAGCATTATTCATAATAGCCAAAAGGTGGCAACAACCCAAATGTCCATTCATGGGCTAAACGAAGCATGGTCTATACACACAATGGAATATTATTTGACCTTGAAAGAGAATGACATTCTGATGCATATCCACAGGGATGAGCCTTAAAGATATTCTAAGTGAAATAAGCCAGATACAAAAGAACAAATACCATATGATTCCATTTATACAAGACTCCTAGAATAGGCGGTTTGTATAGATGGAACATAGAATAGTGGTTGACAGGGCCTAGGGGTGGGTACAGAATGGAGACTTATGTGTAGACTTTCAGTATATGGGATGATAAAGAGGTTCCAAAGATGGATGGTGGGGCTAGTTGTACAACAGTGTGAATGTACTTCATGCCACTGGATTGTACAGTTAAAAAATGGTCAAAATAGTAAGTTTTATGTTATATATATTTTACCGCAATAAAAAATAAATACTCAGCTCATCTTCCAGGCATTGAGGGCACAACAGAGAAGTGACAGGAAATGCTCAAATAATGATAGTTGATTGATTGGTTAATCAATTGATGGTTGATCGATGGTTGATTGCCTGGATAGAAGACATTTTTAGTGATAGATTTTCATTTTGGCCCTGTTGCGGAAGAAAAAATTTTCTCTATCTTTCAAGGGATTTTTTTTTTGGGGGGGCGGCTGGGCTATGAATTAAATTGACATGAGATAGATTAGCAGAAGAAAATCAAATTTAAGTACATACTAAGGGTCTCCATAGGAAAATGAGGCCCACAAGAAGTCAGGCAATTGAGGATTATAGGACACCCAGAGTTAAGGAGAAGTGGGGAGGGATCTGGGACTATAAAGGGAAGAAAGACAATTCAGCCACCCGTAGTCCATATTATGCTGTGGTTACCTATGGTGATAGCTCCCTTGCTGGAGGAAGTTGTCTATCTAAATTGTTGTAAACCATGAGGGGAAGGTTGAAGGTTCTTCCTGAGCCTTCTGTTTCTTAAAAATAATCAGCCTACAATAATCTACGTACCGAAGAGACACATTTTGGGGTGATGAATTTTGTTCCCTACTGTCCCATGATGATGCTACCTGTGACAATGAGGAGACTTGGGCCTGCTGTGGACAGAGCCATGAGGCAGCCGTGTGAGAGAGCCTGCCCCTCCCACTCCTACAGGTCCCCCAGTCCTGCAGGCGTTGTGTGAGTGAGGCGTGCCTACATCTATTCTCTGCAGGGTGGACCCACAGAGAGGGGAATTTCCTTCTGTCAGGAAAATAGTGTGAGGAAACAGAGCTCTCCTGCTCTTTGAATGGAAAATGTCTCTTTGCCACCTACCTCATTTTAGAGAGCTGTCCCCTTCCCACCTCACATTGCCAGAGGGATGACAGAACAGCTGTCACCAATTGGGTCTGACTCATTAGTTTATCATCTCTCCCCACCCCTCTCCCGAACCCCCTCCCTCCAAACCCACCCACCCCGAAAATGCCTCAGCACAGTGGACTATTTTAAGAACTGAATTCCCTGTCGGCATGGCAACTTCCTGGCTGTACCTTTCGTCATAGCTGCCTGGATGGAAGAAAAGCCACCTTTCACCAGGGCTCCAGCCAGCCTACAGCACAGATGCTTCATGGACCAGATGTGGCCAGAGGCTGGACATCGAGTGTAGGTCACAGATCCTTCTTTGAGTGTTTGCCTGTTTTATGGCCTGTTAGCAATGCAAAAACCATTGTTAGCTGACCGGCCACACGAAAACAGGCACCCCACAAGAATAGGCCCAAGGACTGTAGTTTACCCAACCCCTGTTGTAGGACAGGGACAGCAGGCGCTCATACTTGCTGGGTTTCTCATTATGGAAGTTTGAAAGATTTGGAATGGTACAGGGGCGACATGAGTAAAAGACGGGAAGGGAGTTATGGAAGGACAATGTGATTCAACCATTTTTAAAAATTTCCCCCAAATACCTATGTTTTTATTATACTTTAAAGGCTTATCTATAGTCTTTTTGTGCTTCAAAATGAAAATTTTAAGACTCTGACATCTTTACCATATCCCAAATAAGGACTGAGGTTTATAATCTATTAATTCCTTTTATAGAAAATGGTATTTATTTTGCAACCTCTCATCATTCTTCACAAAGACCAGATTTTCTTCAGATATGTGGGAAGAGGGTTTTGAATGTTTTTTTTTTCTTTTTTGCCTAAAATTTTTTTTAACTCCAGGGGCACCTGGCTGGCTCAGGTGGTGGTGCATGCAACTCTTGATTTCAGCGTTGTGAGTTCAAGCCCCACGATGGGCATAGACATTATTTTATTTTATTTTTCAAAGGTTTTATTTATTTATTTGACAGAGAGAGATAGAGATCACAAGTAGGCAGAGAGGGAGGCAGAGAGAGAGAGGAAAGCAGGCTCCCTGCTGAGCAGATCCCCGAGCTGGGCTTGATCCCAGGACCCCCTGAGCCGAAGGCAGAGGCTTTAATCCACTGAGCCACCCAGGCACCCGCATAGATATTATTTTTAAAATTTTTTAGTTTACTTTAAAATTTTGTGTTCACTATAGGAAAATTTAAGCATACTTAAAAAGAATAATAAAATGAACTCCCATGCTTCCACATACCTGACATTATTGGTTCATTTTTAAAGGGTATTTCCATGTAAATTAAAGAAATGGTTTGTACTTTCTTTTCTTTTTTTTTTTTTTTTTTAAGATTTTATTTATTTACTTGAGAGACAGAGATCACAATTAGGCAGAGAGAGAGGGGGGAAGCAGGCTCCCCGCTGAGCAGAGAACCCAGAACCCTGGGATCATGACCTAAGTGAAAGGCAGAGGCTTTAACCCACTGAGCCACCCAGGTGCCCCTGGTTTGTACTTTCTTAAAACATGGATTAAAAGGGGGAAATGATTTGCAAATAGAGTTGAACAGAATCCAGTTCTAGGCCCTGTCTGAAAGTGATTGTCAAGGGGAGGGGTAGGAGGAACATCTGTAGGAAAGAAAAAGGGGATCACTCTTTGATGGTTACCATGGAAACCACTAGGTCGAGTTTGTTGATGGGGCAGTGAGGTTCCTGCTAATGGACTCTGGGTCAGAGCAGTAGGAGAAATCTTCAGGCTGGTCCCTGAGGATATCTTGCTGAATCTGGAAATCCTTTCCACTCCCCAATCCTGTTCCCAGTATCCTCACTTTGAGGATACTTTCATTCTGAATTTCTAGGGTTCGATTAAAAAAGAGACACTTTGGCATTTCCTTCCTCGATATTAGGGCTTGCTTTTTGTGTTGAGGAAGCCAGAGTTGAAGTTGCATACTCACTTTGAGGAGTTCTGAGATTTGATAGCAGACCACAGCCATAGCGCGGGGGGTGGAGGTGGGGGCGGGGGCGGAGACGCTACATCCCTGGAAGAAAGCCCCGGAAGGTGGAGGGTGGAGGTCTTAGGATATTGACCCCCACCCCAGAATGCAGGAAATACACTCCTGGAGAGCCCGGAATCCAGCCTAAGCCTTGAGATTCAGAGGCTGTGGATTCACTTTTCCCCTTTGGAAGGAACTTGACCCCAACGTAGAATATCCATCGTTCGCCAATGTCCAGGGCTGCTTTAGCCATCAGATTATTTACTGTGGGGCATGCCAGTAGGAAGTGGAACTTTGGCATCGTGCTCCTTGGACTTGGGTCCAAGCCGCAGCACATACTATTTCTACCGTGACAGACTGCCACCTACTAATGGGCTTGGTGGGGGAAACGAATACAAGATAAGCGGCAGGCACAGAGGCAGAAGCAGGCTGGAATTACTCATCCAGGGGTAAACATGAGCACGGGGACAGACAGAAGGCCGCCGAAAACCGAGACAGATCCTCACAGGGACAGGTTCCCAGAACTGGGATCCCGAGAGACTCGACTGAGGTCTTTTTTAACTCTAGTTACGCCTCGGGCTCCTCTGAAAAAGGCTGCACCGACGAGGGACGGCCACCAGGGGGCGCTCGGGCCCGGGATCTCGGGAATCCAGGGTGGCGGAAGAGAAAGGGGTGGTGCGGAGTGGGGGGGGCGGGGGGCGGGGAGGAGAGTGTTAGCTAGCGAAAGGCAAGGACAGGTACCTCCTGGAGCTGCTTGACCTGTCCGTACGTCCCTACGAAATCAGAAGCTCCTTGAGGGTAGTGTCTGTGATTCGTCCCTTCCTTCCTCAACTGCACGAGTCCCTTGTCCCCACTCTAGGTTTGCTGAGCACAGTCAAAGGATGCTTTCTCACTCTGGAGGGCGAGAAGGGAGGACCAGGAGGAGGGATGGGAAGGGCCGCGGGGAAGCCTGGAGGCAGCTGTTCTGGAAAGGGGTGAGAGAGGTTAGCTTATCAGCAGGGTGGAGCCCAAACGCTGGCGGGGAAAGGGAGCTTTACTCAGGAAAACTTTGGGGGTGGAGCCTATAGGACACTATAATTTGGGGAAGAAATAAGGTCGTGGTTCTCCCACTTCTTGATTTCTGGACTCCTTTATACTCGTAAATATTATTGAAAGAGCCTTTTATTTATGTGGGGTCTACCTCCCCAAACTTTCCATATTAGAAATTAAAACGGAATATTTAAAAATACTTACTTAAAATTACAATATTAAACCTACCGCATTAACACAATTTTAAAGATAACTGTATTTTCAAAAACAAAACAAAACAAAATGATAGTGAGAAGTGTGGCACCGTTTTACATTCCTGCAAACTTTTAAAATGTTTAGCTTAATAAAAAACAGATGGAGTCTCCTATCTGCTTTTGGACTCACTCTGTTGTGATATCAGAGTTTTCCCCAAGCTCACAGCTTCATACGGTCATGAGAAGATGTGAGCGAAAAGGCAAATAACATTTTATTATGAAAATAGTTTTGACCTTGTGGACCCCCTGCCCATTTTGATATTAAATAGAATATTATTAACTGCATACAGTGTTATTTTTGGATAAGAATGGAAAGACTTTTGGTAAAACAAAGTTTGCCTTTGGTGAGAGCTAAGGACTTGAGAGTCAGGCTGCCTTGAAATTCACCCACTGGCAAATATGTGGCCTCCATGGCCAGTGGTACCAGAAAACAGGGCCTCAGCTGGTGTAGACACATGCCTGTTTAAACGTCCACTCGCATCTGTGGACGTTAGAACTCTATTACAGCCGACTTTCTGCTGCCTGCTGTTCTGAGTGGAGCTGGAAGAACGGTGACCAGACTCCCTCCTTTGAGGCCAAAAGCATTTTGTGGCTTCTTATCAATTCAAAAAGATTTCAAAACAATGCCCTACTCACTCCACACCTGTTAGAATCACTGTCATCACAACGATAAGAGATACTGAATCACTATATTGTACACCTGAAACTAATATTACACTGAATGTTAACTAATCAGAATCTAAATAAAAACTTAAAAAAAAAGATAAGAGATAATAAGCGTTGGCAGAAGATGTGCAGAGAGAAAGGAACACTTATGCACTGTTGGTGGGATGTGAACTGGTGTGGCCACTGTGGAAAACAGTACAGAGGTTCTTCAAAAAATTAAAAGTAGAATCACCACGTGACCCAGCCATCCCACCTCTGGGGATATATCCAAAGGAAATGAAAGCAGGACCTCAAAATAACAAAACAAAATAAGCAAACAAACTAGAAGTGCCTTCCCATGTTCATCGCAGCATTATTCACAATAGCCAAGATCTGGAAACAACCTAAGTATTCAGCAACAGATAAACGGATATATATAGACAATGGAATATTACTCAGTTACAAGAAAAGGAAATCCTGCCCTCTGCAACCGGGATGGATGGACCTTGAGGGCATGAGGCTAAGTGAAACAAGCCAGGCACAGTAAGACAAATACTGTATGATATCACTTATATTTGTGAGATCGAAAAAAGCCAAATGCAGGGCACCTGGGCTCAGTGGGTTAAGCCGCTGCCTTTGGCTCAGGTCATGATCTCAGGGTCCTGGGATCGAGTCCCGCATCGGGCTCTCTGCTCAGCAGGGAGCCTGCTTCCTCCTCTCTCTCTCTCTCTCTGACTGCCTCTCTGCCTACTTGTGATCTCTCTCTGTCAAATAAATTAATAAAATCTTAAAAAAAATAAAAAATAAAAAAGCCAAATGCAGAGAAACAGAGTAGAATGGTGGTGACCAGGGGCTGGGGGGTAGGGGATGTTGGTCAAAGGGAACAAACCTTCAGTGGTAAGATGAGTAAGTTCTGGGGACCTAATGAAAAGCATGGTGATTATGGTTAATAATACTGTATTGTATACTTGAAAGTTGCTGAGAGTAGATCTTAAATGTACTCACCACAAAAAAAGAAATGATAATTATGAGACGCAATGGAGGTGTTAGTTAATGCCACGGTGGTAGAATTATATGTATCAGTGTATCAAACCAACACATCACACACCTTAATGTTTATGTCAGTTATATCCCAGTAAAGCTGGGGGAAGAAATAACACAATGGCCCCAGCCTCTCTAAAGCCCCAGGCTGGCTCTGGGAGTCCGTTCAGAATACCCCAGTTTGAATGAAGAGGCAAGGCGTGCAGAGACTTGCAGAGTCAAGTTACAGATGGGGTAAGTTTCTTTCCAGTTAATTCCCTCCAAGGACACCTAATGTGAATGATTATCCTAATCGTCTGTGGAATGGCTTAGGATACGGATTCCTGGTCTCACAGCAGATCAGTCAGGGTTAGATGCTAGATTTTAAAGCTTGAGGCCCATTCTCAACCCTCCTCTAGCCCTGTCTACTAACTCTATAAAGACCCTCTGTCCTTAGTTACCTGGCAATCACCTGGGGCACGTCTTTAAAATTTTGAACTCCCGGGGCGCCTGGGTGGCTCAGTGGGTTAAGCCGCTGCCTTCGGCTCAGGTCATGATCTCAGGGTCCTGGGATCGAGCCCCGCATCGGGCTCTCTGCTCAGCAGGGAGCCTGCTTCCCTCTCTCTCTCTGCCTGCCTCTCCATCTACTTGTGATTTCTCTCTGTCAAATAAATAAAATCTTTAAAAAAAAAAAAAAAAATTTTTGAACTCCCTAGGCCTAACTCCTAGAAAGCCTGGTACCCAAGCTTTGGTAGATCTGGGGTGGGCCCCAGAGCACCTTGGGAACCAGCAGCCCAGATCATTCTGATACAAATGCCTTCAGGTTGTCCCAGCCTGTGTGTTACAGTCTGTGTGTCCCAGAGAGATTTTAGGGCCCAATTCAGATCGTTGACAGCCATATTTCCTTACCCTCTGAACAACTGCACCTTGTCCTGGGGGTCTAAATTTAAATTCCAGAGTTTACAAGTCTCATTCGATGCCAGTGACCATCTTCCTCCCCAGTGCCAGAACTATACCTGCCACGAAGATCCCCAACTTCTCAAACTCTGTCCAGGCTGCCCAAGCACTACCTATACCTACGTATCCCCCAGCATGCACACCTACCTCCACACTTCTCATGCGGGTGTGGGTCAATCAATGTGTTTCCAGATGGACACACATCTCGCTTTCAGAGGAGTTCAGCTAAAAGTGCAGCAGGCAAAAATGGAACAAAAAACACAAAGACATACAAAACCCATTCAGTTTTCTTTATACCAGAAGCCCCGCATTTTCTTCTCCCCACCCTCGCCCACTCATAGAAGAAGGAGCTGCTCCTCCTCCTCCTCAGCATTCCCGTCAGCGTCCCCCCCACCATCTGAATGGCTGTATGGCTGTCTGTCATCTAGCTCACTTCCTAGCAGGACTCCTTGACCCTGGCTCCCTAGGGATAGTCCATGGGTCCCCGGAATCTGTTGGGCAGCCAGCCATTCTCATCCCCTGCTTTGCCTCTGGATTCACATTTACTTTGCGTGGCTCACGTTTATGAATATTAACTCATTTCATGAATTGCGTCAAGCATCAAGTCGTGATGGGAGGATTTTTTTCTCAGTTGTGTCTAAACACGCACCAACAGTTATGCAGCTTGTTTTGTGGTGTCCTTAGTAATCCCTGCCCAGCATTATTCATTTTCTGCTGTCGTCTGTACTCTATGGGAACCATCCACAAAATCTGGAATGCTTCACTGTCAGCTTTGAAGACTCGGATTCTGGGAGAGACATGGCAAAAATGACGAATGCACACAAAGCATGGCTTTCTCCCAATTCTGGACTCCCTGGCTGCTCCTGGGCCCGTTACAGCTGAATTTCTGGGGGTGGGCCTGTGCCTCCCCAGGGACTATAACTGGCGGTCAGGTTGAGGAGCACTGCCCTACTCCCTCCAAACTCTTGGAAACATCTTCCCTTCTGCACTAATGGGTCGTCACCAGCTGGACCCTAAGACCTGACCTTTACTGCTCACCTGCTTGTATCCACTGACCTTTGTCCCACATTTTTCCTTAAGCTCTTCTTTCCATCTTTATCTCCTTGCTCAGGCAAAAAACCCAAGAGGCCTGGCATCCCATGATGGCATGGAAACAAAAGCTACCCTTCAAGCATCAACAGCTGCCCAGACAGAGAATCCCAGCAGGCCCAGACCACCCAGACCAGGCTGAACTTAACTCCCCACACACAGCTGTGCAGAAGGACCTTGGAGGGAACCGTAGAATGACTGACGGTTACCTTAACCTCATTATAATACTAAAATCTTCACCCAAGGAGGAGCACAAGCCTCATTTACATAACCCACAGGACAGGTACAGTCCTGTTTCCTGAAGGTTCACGGCACCATCTTGTGTCCCCCTCTACGGAAAATGACAAGGCTCCTCTTTCTGAATATTCATCCCGAACTTCAATAAAAGGAACCCATTCACTCTTGCTCGGGGAGTCAAGGCTCTGGAAATTATTCCCTGTGATCTCCTTATTTGCTGCAAATAGAGTCTCCTTTGTGCGACAACTCCACCTGGTGTAATTTCTGTCTGTGACTCACCAAGGAGCGAACTCATGTTAGTTCAGTTACAGGGCGACTTGGTTTGGAAGTCATCCAGAAGAAGTTGGTTTCATCCAAGGGGGAAAAAACCTATCAGAATGAAGTCCTTGCAGGAGTTCAGGACATATCGGCCCAAATATGCTGCTTGGGTGTATTGATCCTTTTGAGCTGAAGGCACTTGAAAAACAGCAGATGTGGGGAGAGGTTCTCCCTGAACTGCCCTAATCTGCCTAAAGACAGAGCCTCCGAAAGGAACTCCATCGTCCTAAATCCCCAACCTGGGGGCTTCATCCACCAGGGAAGACGTTCCTCTCCCAGGAGAGCAGACTACAAGTCCACAGCACCCCTAGACAGATGCTGTCACACCCTCATAACCTCCCATCTGTCCTTCTGAGGGCCCACTCATCTTTCCCCAAATCATTTGCTCTCCCCGAAGTGACCTGCATCTCCCTCCCCTTCTCTATGAAGATGGTATATAAGCTTTCAAGTGTCCTCTCTTTTTCAGGTGTTCACTTTTTTTTTCCCCTTCTGTGATGCCCTTGTCCGTGTAACAGTCAAAATAAATAACTGTGTATAACTTTTCTCCTGTTCATTGCCTGTTGCTGATTTATTTCACAGACCCAGCTGTTGAATCTAGGGGGGTAGAGAGACAGTCTTTCCTCTCCTACATCCTCATTCATTCTTTCTTTCTCTCATCAGATAGATATTGAACACCTACCTTGCCAAGTCGTATGCCAAGGGTTAGAGATACTAGGCTGAAAATGAAATAAAGATCAGGCCCTTAGAAGGTGTCGTGGAAGGACCAGACATTAAACCTGCATTGGTAGGAAGAGCTCGGCTGGTTTCCTGGCATCCTGGCCCATCTTGGTGGACTTCAGGAAAGGAAGGTTCTATGAGTGACAAAGGACTTTTTTGGGAGAAAAGTATTCACGCATGACCATTTCTCAGCACCTCTGGGAAGGGCAATTTCACAGAAAACACAGGTTCTGTGTCCTGTGGGTGCCAACATTTTTAAAGTACAGGCTCTTAATTTCTTCATATTATTCTTTATATGCTCTGTGGAAGGCACTGCTATTACAGATCTTCCCCGACATAAGATGGGATTAATCCCTGATAAACCCATTATAAGTTGAAAACATCCTAAGTCAAAAATGCACATAATTCATCAACCTATCGAACTTCACAACTAAGCCCAGCCTGCCTTAAATGTGCTCAGAACACTTACACAAGCCTACGGTTGGGCAAAATCATCTCACACAAAGCTAACTTCATAATAAACTGTTGAGTATCTCACACGAGTACTGTACTGAAAGTGGAAAACTGCATGGTTGGATGGGTGCCGAATGGTGGTAAGTGTGTCGGCTGTTGACGCTTGTGGTCACGTGGCCCATGGGGAGTTGTAGCCGAGAGTGGCGCTGAATATGACCAGCCTAGGAAAAGATCCAGGTTCAAGATTCCAAGTATGGTTTCATTTTTTTTTTTTAAAGATGTTATTTATTTATGACAAAGAGAGGCAGCACGGGGAGCTGGAGAGGGAGAAGCAGGCTTCCCAGCGGAGCAGGGAGCCCAACTTGGGGCTCAATCCCAGGATCCTGGGATCATGACCTGAGCCAAAGGCAGACACCTAATGACTGAGCCACCCAGGCACTCCTCAAGTACAGTTTCAACTGAATGTATATCACTTTTGCACCACCGTAAAGTCAAAAATTTCTAAGTTGAACCATCGTAAGTAGGGGGCCATTGGTACCCCCATCTTACAGACAAGGAAACTGAAATGCAGAGAGAAGAATTCACTTGTCCAAATCCCTCAGGAAGAAGAGCTGGAAGCATACCTTGGGTCTGTAAGAGCTGATTTTTTTTTTTTTTAAGATGTTATTTATTTATTTTGTAGACAGTGAGAGCCCATGGGGGGTGGGGAGCAGACTCCCTGTTGGGGCTTGATCCCAGAACGCCAGTATCAGGACCTGAGCCTGATCAACTCTGGCGCCCCCCCAGACACCCCTATAAGAGCTAAGGTAAGCCAGCTCTAGAAAGATGGGCTTCAGTGAAGGAGCTCGTGAAAACCTACAAGGCCATTTCACTGGCATCTCCGTGGGGCACCAAAGACACCAGGTGCCACCAGCAGAGCTTCCAACTGGGGGCTATTGGTGTCGGCAGTGGTGGGAGGGGGTTTTGGAGCTGGTGTGGGAGATGGTGCTGGTGGCCTCAGCTGTCCTGGTGGGCAGCCAGTGGGCACCTCATGGCATAACACTTACCATGTGCCAGACACCACCTAAGTACTTAGTATGGATGAAATTCAATTTAATATTTATAATTCCCATTTTTACAAATTAGGAACTGAGTCCCAGAGAGGAAAGATAACTTTCCGAGGTCACATGTCTGATCAATATGGAGTCAGGACGTGAGGCAGGGCGTGTCAACTGCTGGGCTTGTGTGCTTCAGAACTGTGCTGCCTGTCCAACGAGTCTATAAGGGACGTGATATCCTGAGGCGTGCTTCTTCTATGGGTCCCTCACCCCAGGAAGGGAGCGGGGAAGCGTGACAGTTTGCAAACGTGGCTACAGGACTCTGTCGCGCCTTCTTTCAGGAGATGAAGTCCACTCTGAGCGCATGCCTGGCCTTGTGACTTGCTCTTGCTGTATCAGTTCCAAGCCTAGGCCTCGAGAAGCCTTGTAGTTTTGGCTATCCCCATTCTCGGAACCCTGCTGCCATGGGAAGAAGCCCGAGCAGGCGAGCCTGCTGGATAAGAGACGCAGGGCCCTGTCACCCTTTCACTCCGGCAGAGCCTCCCCATCACCCTGCTGTCTTGAACTATCCTGTGACCTGCCACCTCACCACAGACACATGAGCGAGCCCCGCAGAGCCTGTCTAGAAACCACCTGCCCATCCACAGAGCCATAAATAAATAAATGCCTGTTTCTTGTTCTACGCCGCGACCGAGCAACTTGTTAGGTAGCAATAAATACAGCAAGAAATACCTCGAAGAGAGGGAAGGTATGAGGTTGGAGGAATTCCCACCAGGCAGGATGGGTAAGTAGAAATCCTTCAGGCAGGGAAAAGAGATTCAGAGGAAGATGCTGGGGGAGAATGGACCCTTTTCCCACTTCCACCAGGTGGAGGAATGACAGTACTTTTCTGGAGAGAAATTACAGATCATCAGTGAGGAAGCTGAAAGCAGGAGTACTCTGCTACCTTTGGGAAGACAATCCCTAAGCAGTAAGAGGGGACAGTCTCTTTGGAGGGACAGTAGGGTTGCAGCTGGGCAGAGAGGGGAGCTCCTTCCACTCTCCCTGGGATCCTGCACTGGGAGGCAGGGTTCCACTCCCTCCCTGGTAGCAGGCATCCAGACAGTAAGCTGCAGGAGCCTCAACTAGAGGAGCTGCCCTGAGAGTGAGAAGTGGACAGAAGGGAGAAAGGTTTAGCATGTACCAGGGACAAGGAAAGCGGGAGCCAACTGATCTGGAGGGAATGGCCGCTGAGGGAGGCACGGCCTAAAATAACACCGCTGTTCAGAGTACCAAAGGATGCCGGGCAACAAACACTACAGAGAGGAAGATTAAATGATACTTACTAAATGTCCTCACCATCTAAAATGTACATATTATGGTACAATCATGTCTTTTTGGTGTTCACGTTGGTATTTTTTTGACAGAGCCTGTCATCTGCCCTTGTTTTGAAGGGTCACCCCTCCTCCTCGAGGAACCTGAATTTTAAAAAGAATCAAAGCCTGCAGGTTAAGGGAGATGCTGCATTGGTAGAATTTCAGGCGGTCATTCAAAGAGCAACAAAGGTTTTTCTTTTACGTGGGCCCCTTCCCTGGGCTCTTGGCCTCAGTGCCAGCCACGGAACCACAAAAAGGGGGCCTCAGCGTCGGACGCTTTCCATAACCCCCTCCCCTTCCTCCAAAGTTGCCCCAGTGTTTCTCAGATTTGGGGCAGCAGCTCTGTCCCCGGTTCCGAGCGTGGGAGTAGGGAACGGCCGCGCCCGCGCGCCGCCGCCAGAGGGCGCTGCGCAGCCGCTGGGTGCGTCGCGGCCGCCTGGGCGTGTGGCCTGGCGTGGGCATTTTTGTGTTGTTTAAATGCCAGCGTTTACTGCTCACTCTTTTCCCAAACATGTTTCTAATTTACCCGGTATCTCTTCTACGTGAAAAACTTGAGAAGAAAAAAAAAATTCATACTTAACTTTCGTTCCAGGGTGGGCAAAGGGGTTTGACACCGAATGCAGTTTTGTTTCAGAAACCTCGGAGACTGGGGCCGAGCTGCCAGCAAGGGCTCCCCAGACGCTTCCCCTGGGGGAGGACAGAGACACTCAGGAACGAGCACACCGAACCCAGCCCCTGGAAATGCTGTTGCCAACCGCCGGCGAGCTCGCCGTCTTGCCTCTCCGAGGGGAGGATGGGTTTCGGGTCGGGCTCTGGAGCTGGTGTCCGCGGCCCGCCGGAGGGGCCACGCCGCGCCCCGAGCTCCCGCGGGTCCCCGGGCGGTGTGCGGCGCTTCGGGGAGCGGGGCGCGCGCGGCCCGGGCTGCGAGGTTCCGCGGGGGAAGGGGGACAGCACTGCGGGCGCAGGGCGAACTTGGGGAGGCAGAGGGCAGGAGCTCCGGGACGAGCAGAGGGGGAGTCCGGTCTGATGTGGGAGGTGGGTTGGGTTCCTCGGTTCCTGGGGCTTGGGTGGAAGCTAACAAGCCTGACCGCCACATATAGAAGACATGGGCGAAACGACCCAAAGAGCTTTTTGACTGACGGGAGGTCTCAGGCAGATAAAGCTCCTAATCCCTGGGGTGGGAGCTGGGGTGAGGCTCTGGTGGGGGAGTGTCTTGATTGGCGGCTGGGTTCTGTTTTTGAGACCTGAAAAAAAAAAAAAAAAAATCCCCTGTCCCCTGGGGAGATTTCTCAGTCACTTTTCTCCTGCAGGAAGCTGCTTCTTGTTGGAGCCTCCTGGGATTGGCAGAGTTAAAATCCTTTAACCCAGGATGCCTTGGGCCTTTTGTTCAGCTCTGACAATGGAATTGGGTGGAGGGGGCTGGGAAGGCAAGTAGCTGGGTCCGGGTGTATCCATGGGGTGGGGGTCTGGTAAAGCTGTGTGCAGTCACTGTGTGAAAAAGAAGCAATTTAGTCGTGTGTGTGTGTGTGTGTGTGTGTGTGTGTGTGTGTGTATTGGGGGGAGGGTGTAAGAGAGTCCAAGGCATAGGGCACCAGCTCGTTAACACGTGTATGAGTGCCTGCTGTGTGCGCTCAGCAAACCCTTAATAACTCAGGGAGACCTTCCAAAAATGGGAACTCAATACTGGTCCCTAAAAGGTTGGGTAATGGGTTTTTCTTGCATCTGAAATCCGAGGGAAAAGATCTCCGGCTCCCCTGGGCTCCCAGATTCTTCTAGATGTCTTTGTCTTCTAAAATCCTGCTCCCACAGGACAGCACTTAGTTAAGGACACTCAGAAATGCATACTCTTCAACCATATTCATCATCACAAAACTGTTGCTTTGAATTTATCATACCCTTGGCTCGTAATCCTTAGCAGCACCCACTAATTCAAGGGACTTGGAGGACTCTGTTCAAGCTCTCTCACCATGCAGACTTTTTTTCCCCAGCTCCCCATGGGCATTCCCCTCCTCCTCCCAAGCCAGCCTGGCCCCTCATGGTCCCTTGGACAGGTCTTGAATTCTGCAGCCTCCCTGTATGGCCCTGCCGCTCTCTTCCTGGGATACTGACCCCATCCCCCTCTTCACCGTCTAGCCGGTCACATCCCTGCTCCATCCAGTTCCGGCATCAGCAGGTCAGTCAACAGGCGTTTACTGAGAACCCATTACATGCAAGGCATGTTCTGGATCTGGGGACTACATCAGAGATCAAGACAAATATGGGCCATGAGGATTTTATGTTTAAAGGGAAGGGAACAGAATAGACACAAAGCCAAACAATTTCACTTGTTGATAAGGACTATAAAGAAGCTAACGAATGTGCTAGAGTAGGGGTATTGGGGGTGGAGTGGGGCTGATAGTGCTGCTTTAGTTAGACAGGGAGGGTCTCTTTGTGGAGGTGACCGTATGGATGGGAAGGAGGCAGCCGGGTGAAGATATGGGGAAGAGGGCTCCAAGCAGGAGGAATAGTGAGTGCAAAAGCCCTGAGGCGGGGATGCACTGGTAGTGATCTGGAGACACCATGGAGACCACTATGGCTGGGACAATGGGAATAAGGAGATTTGAGGGGCTCTGGGGACATAGGTAGGGGCTAGATCATCAGTCCTTGTGGGACCAGGTAAGGAGTGTGAGTTTTATTTTGGTTGCAGTGGGAAGTGTTTGGAGCCCCTTAGCTGAGAGTGAACAGATTTCATTTACCCTTTAGAAAAATCACTCTGGCTGCTTTGCAGAGCACAGACTAAGAGCTGAGGAGTTGAGATGCGGATGGTGAAGTCGTGACAAGAAGAGATAAAACCAGGGTGGTGGCTATAGAGATAGTGAGATGCAGTACTGATTTCTGGAGCAATTCTGGAGGTATAGTCCATAGGACTTATTGATGATCTGACCTATGACAGAAGAGAGGAGTTAAGGATGATGCCTCCCTTTTTAGGCTAATTGGATGGGGGGAAGGGATGCCCATTTTGGGGGAAGAGGTGAATCCATAGTTCTGTTGTGGCCATGCCAAGACCTATCAGACATCAGCTGGACCTGTGGAAGCAGGTTTGGGTCTGGAATTCAGGGATGTCTTGTCCTCAGACTTAAATTTGAGAAGAACCGTGTAGATGGAATTCAAAGCTATGCCTTGGATAATTTCATTTAGGGAAAGAGTAAAGACAGAAGGGAAAGGGCTGACACAGAAGCCATGTCAACATTTAAGGATCTGGTAGAATGAAACCAGCAGAGAGAACTGAGAAGAACAACCTGTGAAGTTGGGGGAAAAAACCCACAAGATTGGATTATAAGGAAACTGAGTAAAGGAAGTATTTCAAGGTGGAGGATGTATTGGTCTGCTATGGCTGGGTAACAAACAATGACAAAAATCTCAGAGGTGTATAACAGTAAATATTTCTTTAACTCACACATCCGTGGGTCATCTGGAGGTCAGTGAGATGTGGTTGACCTTGGCTGGGCAGCTTTAAGCTTCAGTTGGGTCTGAGTCTGTTCTATGTACGTGTCCCTTATCATCCACCAGCAGGGTGGTTAGGGTACGTTATTTCCCATGGGGATAACATTGGCAAAAGTACGCAAGTAGAAACACAGGATGCCTCCTTTGGCCAAGGCTTAGAACTGGCGCCATGTCACTTCCTCCTGTAATCTATTGGCTGAAACAGGTTATGCCACCACGCCCAAAGTCAAGGGGCAAGAATGTATACTCTGCCTCTGGCAGGACGGACTGCAATATCACACAGAAATAAATATGGTCACAGGGCAGAGTGACAAGAACTAGGACCAATAATCAGTCCACCACAGCATGTTTAAACATGTTCAGTGCCACTGGGAGACCAGAGGAGACAAGGACCATGAGCTGGCCAGTAGTTTAGTCAAGATGTGGGTCACTGGCCTTTTTAGTAAGAGCTATTACAACAGAATGGAAGGATAAAAGCCCCGTTGGAGTGGGTGGAGGTGAGAATGGGAGGTGAGAGAGAGGACTGTCAGTCTAGAGACAACTCTCTCAGGAACATTTGCTCTGCAGAGAAGCTGCAAAATGGAGTAGCTGGCAGGAGACATGAGGCAAAGGCTAATATGTTTTTAAATTTGGGGAATTAAATCCTGTTTTATTGGGGTGCCTAGGTGGCTCAGTCTGTTAAGTGGTTGCCTTTGGCTCAAGTCATGATCCTGCAGTCCTGGGAATGAGCCCCATGTTGGGCTCTCTGCTCCGCAGGGAGTCTGCTTCTCCCTCTCCCTCCACAGCTCCCCCGGCTTGTGCTCTCTCTCTCTTTCTCTCTCTCTCTGTGTCAAATAAATAAATAAAATCTTTTTTTAAAATTTAAATAAATAAATAAATAAATAACTCCTGTTTTACTTTGATGGGAAGGATCTAGCAGAAAGGAAGAAGTCAACAATGCATGAACCAGAGGGCATCCATATGCTGTGAAAGGGAAAGGGGTCCAGGGCCCAGATGCAGGGGCTGGCACCAGATGGGTGCAGAGAATGCAGAGCTGCAGACATTCTGGTGGCTTTGGTGGCAGCCAGATCACACAGTTGGTCTGATTGTACCTATTTTCTCTATGAAGGATACCTGAGGTCACACGGAGAGTGAAAGAGGAAGGGTTTTGAAAATATGCAGAGAGAGGAGAAAGTGTGAAGTTGTTGCACTGTGGAGAGGGAAAAGAAATTTTCTAAGAAACTGTAGTAGGATTGTCAAGCAGTTCAAATGCCTATTTGAAATTTACGGCTGTAAATTTGAAGTGAGTCCATCTAGAGCAGCTGGGGAATTTTCTTCCAGCGGTGCGCAACTGCTCGGTTGCAGGTGTGAAGTAAACAGTTTGATTTAAGCACAGCTGGGTTTTTGCCAGGTGAATATGATGGAGAGAGACCAGTGGAAAGAAGTTAAGAATGTTTGCAAGGGAGATTTTGTGTGCTGGATCATGAAATCTCAGCCGGATAAGAAGGGAAGACCAGAGGGGAGACACAGAGTGCAGGAACAGGAGCAGGATGGGTTGGAGATCTCAGGTGAAATGGAGAGACTGGAGGGGGTGGTGCCTAGGTGGGTCCAACTCCTGATTTCAGCTCAGGTCATGATCTTGGGGTTGTGAGATTGAGCCCCAGGGCAGGCTCTGTGTTTTGTGGGGAGTCTGCTTGTGGATTCTCTCCCTCTCTCTCTTGCTCTGCCCCTCTCCCCACTCTCTTTCTCTCTCTAAAATAACAAATGATTACATTTTTAAAATGTTTATTTATTTATTTTAAAAAATATTTAATTTATTTATTTGACAGAGAGAAAACACAAGTAGGCAGAGAGACAGGCAGAGAGAGGGGGAAGCAGGCTCCCTGCTGAGCGGAGAGCCTGATGCAGAGCTCGATCCTATGACTCTGGGATCATGACCTGAGCCAAAGGCAGAGGCTTTAACCCACTGAACCACCCAAGTGCCCCAGTACTTTTTTTTTTTTTTTTTTTTTTTAAAGAAAGACTGGACAGGGTGTATTGGAGGGCTGGCCAGTGGGGGGGTGTCTTTGAATCTGAGATCTTGGGGTGGTGTTGATAGTCATGGTTCCAAGGTCCAAGGTATAACCAGGAAGCTAAGGCAGGGCAGGAGAAAATACATCACTAGGGCTAAGACAGTTAAGGGAATTAGCGGTCAGAGCGTTGGGATCATCAGCACTGATGCTGAGGTCACCAAGAATGATGACAGGGTAGGAGAAGAACAAGGTGCCCAGTTCACCAGGGAACAGGCAAAGTGACCAGGAGGATGATAAGGTGACACTAACTAGCAGAAGTGGTAGGTAGTAAACTCTGATGACATGTATTCCAAAAGAGCTGGGTTTCTGAAGGGGGAAGAAACAGATTGCAAGTTTTCATGGTCAGTGTGGACCACTTTCGCATGGCCTGAGGGAGGAAAAAACCTCCAGTGGAGAGAGCTATGGGGACAGCTGGGTCCTTAGGGGACAGACAGGCTCCGGAAAGAAGGAAGTGAGGGTCCTCCTCTTGGAGGTTTAGAGTAGAGGCCAGGGTATAGTTTGGGAGGGCAAGGAGGGGAGGGGGGTTGCGTGGGGTGGGGCTTCAGGCTGGGATGAGTGGGCAGAAAGCATGATGGGTCTGCTCTCCCTGCTGTTGGAGGCCAAGAAGGAAGGTGTCAGGGCACCCACACCTGGCCACTCTGTGGAAGCTTCCCAGATTACCCTGGGGAGCAGGAGTTGGGAATAACAGACTTGCTTTTCCTGGAACCCCCATAACTTTGGTTGCTCGTGATTCTCAGGCCTTATCACCCACTTCCAGGTGTCTTCGGCGTTCTTCAATGTGGATTTCTTATTCCCTCAATGAGTTGCAAGTTTGGACAGGAACCCCAGATGTGCCTCTTTGCACCACTCAAGTCCAGCGCAGCGCCTGACATGAAGTGGGTGCTTCTCAAATGTTTGTTGATTGAGTTGGATACAAATGAGGTAATGGTTCCCTTTAAGGCCCAGAGTGGGGGCCGTAGTCAGGCAGTGGTTGGGGGGGGTTCCTTCTGCCTGGGGTCCCCACCCTGCCCCCACCGGCCAGCTGCCACACGGCCGCCCCTCCCCCTCCCCCGCAGCCGCAGCCGGCAGGGCTAGTAACCCGACGCCCGGCCCGCTCCCCCGCCCAGCCCCGGCTCCCGGTGGCCAATGGCTGCGGCCAGAGCCTCCGCGGGGAGCCTCGGGGCCCTGGCGGCGCCGCGCGGGCCAGGCTGGAGCTGGGGCACCCGGAGGCTTACGGCTGCCCGCCTGCGCCCAGAGCGGCCCGGCTCACGCCCCGCGCCGGGCTCCCCAACCTACAGGCGCTGGGCGCTTCCCTCCCAGGTCCCAGCTCGGACTGGTCCTGCTCTCCGCCCCAAGCCAGGAGCCCAAAGGGATCCGGCAGTCAGGACCGACTGTGGCACCCAGAGGGCCAAGTCGCCCCTCTCCCCCTCACACCTCGGCCCAGGAGTCAGGACACTTGACTTGTAGTCCCCCCACCCCCACCCCAGGGCTTTGACGCTGAGAGACCTTGGGCAGTCACGGGATCTGAGCCTCCGTGTCCTGTCTGTGGTTGAGGCTAGTTCTCACTCACCTCTCAGGGGGCCGGTGAGAGGACCCAATCAGTGAAGGGCGGGAAAGTCCTCCCAGATTAGCTGGAGGACAGGCCAAACCCAATGCTTCGTGACCTGTCCCCACCTGCCCCCGAGCAGATGGGAAGTCAGATCCGCCCACCCACCATTCCGGCTCCGCCCACCATCCAGGGAATTCCCTGGGTTCAACGGAAGAGCCCAACAACGCTTTCCTGAACACCCGCAGTACATGCATTTCCTGCAGCTCCTCTCTTCTGAGGCAGAAGGCAGCTGGTGGGGTTTAGCAACCCTGGGGGAAAGGGAGCTCGAAATATCCGCCCTGCTGGCAGGATGGAACACAGGCAGGGCACCCTTCCAGCTAACCTATTTTATCTCCTACATACTTACTGGAGTGTAAGACGTGTAAAGAGGAAACCCTCACCAACAATGGCTTTTTCCTCCCGGAATAATTAAAACTGCACACTCCTGACAATCACTGCCCATAGGCCACAAAAACTGACGTGTCTATGCAAACCTTTGATCATAGTACCCCAAAGAAAAGCAACCAAGAGCTCAGGAAGTACATTATACTCTGCAAGAAGAGGAAAAGAGGAAGTCTTGGTTAAGGATACATTATTCTAACATTCACAGCCTCCCCAACCCCTAAAGTAGCAGGGCATTGCTGATGGGCATGAGGACACACGGTAGGGAGGCTCCCCTGATTTCTTCGTTTCTGTGTCCATGTCCTGAACAGGCTCCCAGGTGGCTCCTGGAACCTGCAGCCTTGGCTCACACCCTTTCTCTGCACTGGGCCGGCCACCCTTGGATACCTTGTCTGGGGCACAGTGTCACAATGATAAGCTGTTCTCTCTTCCCCGGGACTTAGACTCCAAGGGCCGGGCAGCCCCATCAGGTGCTCTGGCTGAATCCAAAGGCAGGAAGTGCCTGGGAACTCCATGAAGGCACCCCCAAGCAGGGAAAGGGAGAGGTGCCCACCAGCCCAGGCCTGATGTTCTACAGGCTTCCTGAATCTATTTGCTTCCAGACCCTTGCAGCCTTGCCAAGCCCTGTGTGAGAGATCAGAACAGCTGGAAATTTCTAGCAGGAAAGCACCAGGTGCTGAACAGGTCTCAGTCTGACTGGGACTGGGGCCGTTTGGGGTTGGCATTCTTGTCTTAGCAGGCAGGCAGAAATTGCTTGCTGGCTCTCGGAAGAACAGTGCTCCCCCTGAGCCTTTGCTTGAGGCTGCAGGAAACCCAGGACACAGCGCTGGGGACGGAAACGAGGAGACTCTTCCCTTCCAAGCGCTAGTTCGACGACACAAAGGGCCTCCTCTGCTGGCAGAAGAGGATGGGCTGACCAGGGAGGGCTGGGACTGTCACCCAGTCAGAGCCAGGCAGCTGTAAATGAAACCCAGGCCTAGAAGGCTCAGACAGGCACTCAATCTTTCCCAGAGCCAAGAAATCCTGGCTAGAAACTTGACTACGGAGCAAGGAAAGGCACCGGGAAATACTTGAAACCAGGCGAGACCCCTGGTAATGTTGGACTCTTGACAAACAATGAGCTGAGCCAAATGCCCCCCCCCCCCCACCTGGCCCAAACACAAAAGCTGAGCTGGCCAGAGAGGACCCAGGGGAAGTGGTGGAGGAGTCGGAGGGACCCAGCAGGAAGAGGAAAGCAGGAGGTGCGGGTCATTTTTACCCTGCTCAGAGCTCTCCCACAAGCCAATCTGCAGAGCAGAAAGTTCCCCTGGCTTTGCACAAAGCCAAGGTCACTCAGAATCTCTGGACGTTCCCGTGAGGGGCTTCAGAAACTTCGACGTGGCAGCATGGAGCTGCCAACACACAGTAGCTGGGCTGCGTGGGTCAGCTTTTATAAGAAGAAGGAGTTTGTAGGGGTAGTCGCTGAGGGCGGGCAGCATCCCCCAGCCCCAGGCTATGTATGGAGGGACTGATCTCAGCCCTCAGAACCAACTTGGCTGGGGGTGGGGAGGGCACCTTCAGCCCGCTTTATTTTAAATAAATGTGCACGGTAGTATCTTATGGGTAAAATCTGTAAACCCACTAAGGAATTCTTTTATTCACATTTCTTGTAATGTGTGAGGGGCCTTACTTGGTAAAAGTTCTAAAATTAAAGAAAAAAGAGAAGATGGATTCAGGGTCTCAATTCTCTTCATCCTTGGCTAAATTTTGAAGAAAAAAAAAAAAAAGAAAAAGAAATATGCCACAGTACGAAGTCTTCTTGTTTAAGGAAAAAAAAAAAAAAGCTGCTTTCTGAATATAAAAGTAGAACATGCTCTATAAAAAGAAATTCAGACAAAAGGTGTAAAAAAGGGAGCAGAAAATCAACTATAATCCCACCACTCAATGATAGATAGCCTGGATATCATTTTTGTATATTTTCCCCCTACTATTTTCTAAGCACTCTGGTATGTTTTTACCAGAGATAAAATGATTAACATAAGAAGGATCTTAGCCCCATCCCCCCGACCTTGGGCAGAGATGTTTTTGGGGAAGGAGCTGGGCCTTGGCACATGGTAAATGGGGAAATGGGGACGTCTCCCAGGGAAGATGGCAAGGGGACCCAGTGAAGGCTTTGTGAAGGATCACTTTTGCTACCCAGCACCCCTTCCTTTAGGGAATCACCCTTTCCCCATTCTTCAGTAACCCCCTCAGCCCCTGAGATTTGGTGGTGCTGACATGACACCTTCTCCTGCTACCCCATCCTGAACTGGAGCCAGACCAGTCAATGGTCTCCACACTCTCATCAGGGTGATTGGTCCAAGGACAGACACATGACCAAGTAGGAAGAAGTCTTACCTCTTGCTCAGTGGGCATCCTTCCGCCCTCTCCTCCCACCAGGTAAGGGCTGCCAAGATGCTCATGGAGCTAAGAGATGGAGACCAAACCTTGACGGCATCACCCAGTCCCAGGTACCAGTCGTGGCTGAAGCCAAGAGGGTCCTTCCCTGGACTTTTCAACATTTCTTTTTTTTTCTTTTCCTCCCCAAATTGTTATTAGATTTTATTTTCTAAGCATTGGCTTTACTATTTTTTTAAAGATAAGTTTCATATAATTTAAAATGAACCATCAACCATTTTAAAGTGTGTGGTTCAGCAGCACCGAGTACAGCCACAATTTTGTGTACTATTGCTTCTGTCCTGTCCCAAGACATTTTCATCACTATCACCCCAAAAGGAAACACCATGCCCATCAAGCAGTCACTTCCTATTCTTCCCTTCCTCTCAACCCCTGGCATCTACTAGTTTGCTTTCTGTCTCTATAGCTTTACTTATTCTGGAAGTTTCATATAAATGGAATCATATAATAGATGACCTTTTTGTGTCTGGGTTCTTTCACTTAACATGAGGGGTTTCTTTCTTTCTTTCTCTTTCTTTCTTTCTTTCTTTCTTTCTTTCTTTCTTTCTTTAATTATTTGACAGAAAGAGAAAAAGAGCACAAGCATGGGGAGTGCCAGGTAGAGGGAAAGGGAAAAGTAGGCTCCCTGCTGAACATGGAGCCCAATGCAGGGCTTGATCCCAGGACCCCAGGAACATGACCTGAGCCAAAGGCAGAGGCTTAACCAACTGAGTCACCCAGGTGCCCCAGCATGATGTTTTCAAGGTTTATCCACGTTTTAGAATGTTTAAGTGTTTCATTCCTTTTTAGGGCTGAATAATATTCCCCCCATATGAATATACCTATCAGATTTTGTTTTTTCATTCATATGGACATTTGAGTTGTTTCTACATTTTGGCTAGTATGAATAATGGTGCTGTGAACATGCATTTATAAGTATTCGTTTAAATACCTGTTTTCAATTCTTTGGGGGTATATAATTATGAGTGGTATTGCCAGGCCTCATGGTGATTCTATGTTCATAATTTCATTTTCTAGTTTAATGTGAAACGGGTTTCTTTCCTGGGCAAGCAGCATGGCCAAAGCAGGGAAAAGGGATATGAGAAACAAGAGAGATGAAATACATTCTCAAGTGGGAGAGCGATGTGAGAAAGTAGTTTCTGGACAAGCTACTGCCTGGGAGACCCCCCGAGAAGAGGAAACATAGAGCAGCTGCTTCAGCAATCCAGCCTGTGAGAGGAAATGCCCCCTCCTTCCTCTGTTTGTTCCTCTTCCCCTTCCTGCCAACACCCATGCAGGGATGAACCCACAGTGGGTATTCTGGATGGGAGAGAACACATTTTCCTTTTAAAGGAGAAGGATTTGTTTCATTGGGTACCTCCCACAGCTCTGCCAGGGATTGATTTCTCTGCTGTGACAAGCCACAGGTCAGCCACATTGGAGGGCGACCAGCCACCTTCAGACATGGCCACTCTGCCTGTGACTCCAGGAAGAGTGAAGCCCCTGACTTGGCTTAGAAAAGAAATCACTGGGGGCACCTGGGTGGCTCAGTGGGTTGAGCCTCTGCCTTCAGCTCAGGTCATGATTCCAGGTCCCAAGATCGAGCCCCGCATTGGGCTCTCTCCTCGGCAGGGAGCCCGCTTCCCCCTCTCTCTCTGCCTGCCTCTCTGCCTACTTGTGATCTCTCTCGCTCTCTGTCAAATAAATAAATAAAATCTTTAAAAAAAAAAAAAAAGAAAGAAAAGAAAAGAAATCACTGGGGTCTCTGCTTCTGTTCCTTCATTCCCACTGACTGCCACTCTCCACACCCTTGATGTTATCAGTCCATATGGGGACTTATTTGTCAAGTGAGATCCATGTTTCTGCTTACTCTCACTGGACATGTGTGAAGATTCTCTTCAGAGTCAGTCCATCCCCATTGTGGGATGTCCCACAGCTTGAATGTTATTCTACTGAATTCTCTTAATTTTGATCTGCCTGTGTGTGTCATGTTGAGAAAACCCCCAGGCAATGGGGGAAAGAGGGCTGGGTAGGGCCAGGGGATTGCAAGGCATGGGAAACCCCAGGAACTCAAGGCTCCTGACCCTGCCAAGCATGCAGTTCAGTGGAGGGAGACAGACATGGTGGCCCCATAAAGGAGTGCTGACGAAATGACAGGAGTAGGGAAATTTGGTTTTAGATCCCTCCTAGTGAATGTTTATTTACTTGGTATTTCACTTAAGTAATTGTTTATTTAATTGTGTTAATAATTAGTAAATATTTATATTTAATAAAAGTAATACCTTCACATAATTTAGGAGCTGAGATCTCCAACCAATAGCCAGCATCAAGTTGCCAGCCAGGTAAGGGAGCCATGTTGGAAGTGCCC
Organism: Mustela nivalis; assembly: GCF_964662115.1. Classification (NCBI taxonomy): domain Eukaryota; kingdom Metazoa; phylum Chordata; class Mammalia; order Carnivora; family Mustelidae; genus Mustela; species Mustela nivalis. Next base: position 57,151,931 of record NC_139027.1, read on the forward strand.
CTGTGACCCCTGTCAAGCCTTCAGATGATGACAGCCCCAACTATCTAGTATCTTGACTAAAACCTCATGGGAGACCCTGAACCACAACTATTAAGCTAAGTTACTCCGGAATTTCTGATCCACAGGAACTGTGTGAGATAATAAATGTTATTGCTGTTTGAAGCAGCGAAGTTTTGAGATAATTTGTCACAGGGCCTTAAAGAACTACTAGATAATTTTGCTATTATTATTTTCTTGGGTCAGTGCTCTGAGCCAAGAAGCTGGGGGAAGGAGCTGTTCTGATGCAGGTGTGCTGTGAACAGTATTAATGGCTGAGGACACCTTGTTTCTAGGTGTTGGCCAACATGATGGGCTAAGGACCATCCAGACAAGTGTCAGAGCTTCTTTTGAAATGATAAGTTTCACACCAGTCTGAGGTGTACTTCCGAAGCCAAAGGTCTCAGGAAGGAGATGCCTTGGGCTGACAGACCTCGTCCACAGATGACCTCAAATGCATAGGTGACAAACAGCCAAGCGAGATTCCTGGGGTTGTTGACTTAATGCAGTTCCCAAGATTAGGAATTGACTCGATCACTTTCATTAGAATAAGTCAACCCAGCCACAGATTGACCTGCGTCAAGCCCATGTTTCCAGCGTATGGAAGCTCAACCCCTACCATGAAACACAGTGAAAACCTCTGCAGGGTTTCCCAGTGAAACTGGTTTCCTTCCCCATCACCGGGACATGGACATAGCTGCGAGGCACAGGACAACCACACTTCACGAGCTCGCGTGAACTCATGTCCTGGAAGTCCCCACCTTCTCCTCTCTCGGTACCTGAGATTCTGGGAAATCACCTCTCTTTTCAGCCTCTAGGTTTCCTTGTTATTAGGCGCATTGAGCTTCTCTGAAGCAGGTGGCTGCAGGGGAGCTGAGAGAAAGGAAGATGAAGTGAGACCATACAGCCCCTCAAGGAGACAGCTCTCAACCTGAAAACTCCAGAAACCTTTGTCAAGTTTCCTCTCAGCTGCCGCCCCTCAGAGATGTTGACTTCATCTGGGGTTACATTCCTACGGCTTCTCTGAATAAATGAGTGGTCAGCCAACTTGAGCCTCGTTCCTTGAAAGAACTTCGATGTAGAACATTTCAAAGAGAGTTTTAACACTTTAGTTTTGGGGGGTTTTGCTGCTTCTTCCTTTCTCCTCTAGTTTTGCTGCTCAGAGACCGATCTTAAATGCAGCAACATCAAGCTCCCCATGGCGGTAAAGGGGAGCCTTTGAGAAATGACCACTTTTCAATTTCCCCTGGCCCTTGGGAAGAAGGAACACAGAACTGAAGTTTGAACCTATTAAGGACCCAGGGACTTACGAGTCTTTCTTCCATCAGCAGAGGCCTAGACACGGTAAAGGAAACAAATCCAGTCCATTGGTTATTTAAAAGCCTTCGTTTAGCATTTGATGAAGGATGCCTTTTGGAATAACCATTAAAATTGCCTTCCAAGTCCCAACAGGAATTGAACACATGCAGGCAAGGCACATAGAGTAAATGAAGGAACCAACATTGAAAAAGTGAAGGCTGGGTTTCACCCCCGTTGGTGTGAGTAGGAGGGCTCCTTCACAGCTTCCTTGGCCTCCACTCACGTCCTCCCGGAGTGGACAGTATCGGTGCCAGGGCCGAAGGGTAAATGGTGCGTGAGCAAGGCATCCCTAGCAGCGACTTTAGACAGGGCTGGCGATGGAAGAAAAGCAAAAATGAAATCAAAGTAAAATACTGCCAATGCTTCTCTTGCAATTTGCATCACATTACCCATAATGATTTGTAATTTTACATTTAAAGCTATTATCTTTTGGCAGACACCTTGACTTTAAATAAGTGTCTGTTACCCCAAGGGGCTGCAGCAAACTGTGTTTTGCATCCCACAGTGAGATCTGGAGTGAGGATATCCACGCGGGGTGGGGGGCGGGGGGCTTGGGGGAAGGCTGTCCCAGCAGGAGCACCTCCAGCCTGAGGCCACGTCCTGCTCTTGGGCGTTGGGCTGCCCTGGCTTGGCACTTATCATGGTCACTTGCTTTGGTGACTGTCATCTCCCAAAAGCTTTCCACTACCGCCTTTCTTCTATGCCACTTCTTTCTGCATCGAAAGTGTCGAGTATCTTTCATTCTTCCCTTGGTGCTCTGGACTGTCTGGTAAGTGCATGAAAGGGTCATCTCTTGGTCCCCCACCTCTAGGAACTTACCCGTACTTAAACACAGCAAGAAAGCTCCCTCATAGAATGAGAAGTTGGATGGGTTCCAACTGGAGTGCCACTTCCCTAACCACACACACCTTTAAGTGACAGGAGACTGGGGAGTGAGAGGAGGTTATCACAGAACATTCCAGTGCTTTTGTCAGAGCCTGAAAGCTCTGTGGAGCAAATAACTGTACAGAAATTCAATCAGAATGGAAGAATAGGCAGAAGCAAACTGAGGGATGGGCTGGGAACTATTTCTCCTCCTCCAAAACATTTTACACACTGATAAGTACTAATACAGTTAAAAGAAATAGGACAATTACATAAAGTACATAGCCAGTGGCTGGCATGTAGTAAGTGTATCAGTTAGCTCTTTCTGTTTAACCATCCAAAACGCAGTGGCCTAAAACAACAACCATTATTTAGCTCGTGATTCTGCAGGTTTGGCACACTTAGGCCGGCTCACTCACGCTCTGCTGTCAGCTGTCCGATCACCTAGGGGCCGGCTGGTCTAGGGTGGCCCCCGCTGGGGCAGGTCCTCTGCATAACATGGCCCCTCTGCATAACGTGGCAGGCTAGCCCGGCCCAGTCACATGACGTCCCGAGAGAGAAGTGGACTCATTCACCTGAGGCCTAGACTGGGAACTGTACGAACAGTACCCACTGCGCTGTACTGGGCAAAGCAAGTCACTAGGGCAGCCTGAATCCAAGAGAAGTACAGCCTGTTGCTATTGGTGGGAGGGGCTGAAAAGTCATCCGGCAAAGCGGTGTTTATAAAGGGAGTGACGAACGATTGGGGCCATTTCTGCAATCTACTACTGTAGCTACCAGTAAATTCTGGGAGTGTGTATAACTTTTCTGCCATTTCCAAGAGGAATTACATTGACACATCAGTTTGGCAAGCCTAGGATGAAAAGCTGTTTGAAAAAGCCAGACCATCAGACTGATAAGAAGAGAGAGGGTGACCCCCTCGTTAATGTGCCAACCCCCACCCCCAGGCTCCCTCCTCTGATCCAGTCCCACGTGCCCTTTCCCTAGCTATGAGAACCTGGCTGGGCCTTGCCCACAGCTAGAGGCTGCCCTCAAGACACGAGTGTGTGGTTAAGGAGGCTCTCTCCATCTTCTGGCTTCCCATCTAGCAATCCCGTTTCCTGGTTACCTACTGTCTTCCTGGAGTCATTTCAGTCTCTCTGGGAAGAACAGAGTCTCTACTCTGTGACTCAGAGGTTCATCACCCTGACCTGAAGCATTTTATTTCCCTCTTATTTGAGAGGTAGTAGTAACACATGACCAGAGTCCATGAGATCATTCCTGTTTCTCGTATTGGCTAGATATTTGGAGACAAGTGTGAAGAAACCCAGACTTTGTCTCAGTGTGTACCGACCGGCTTCTGTCACATTCTCAGGAGAGACAAATCTCTCTAAGTGGGAAATGTATCCCCTCTCCCTCCGGAGTCCCACCACCAGCCCTGCTACACACGTTCGCACAGTGCGCTCACAGAACTGCACTGTTCTGTTCCTTCAGCAAAGCAGATACTGTGGCTTCTCATCTTCATCCACAATTTTGTCTTTTTCATCACCTTTCTAGCTCAGCATGGGACACCACAGTGACCTATGAGGGGTAGGCAAAGTCAGCCAAGTGAGATTTCTGGAAAAGCTTGTTTTCCTGACTTAAAAAAAAAAAAAAAAAAAAGACAAAAGCAAAAGGACCGATGAGCCCTTTACCCTTCTTCCTTCTTCCTGCCTGGATCAAGGGTGTGAGGCCAGAAATTGCAGCAGTCATACTGTGACCATGAGGACTAAAGTCATGGGCTGAGGATGGTAGAGCAAAATGGCAAAAGACACCTGGGTATCTGATAACATATTTGAGCAGGTGCACCAGCCCTAGGGTTAAGCAAGTTAGTGTAAGTCACTGTTTGGATTTTCTTCTTATTTGCAGCCAAACAAATTCTTTACTGATACAGGTAGGATCCTTACTGGTTTGAAAGGAGACTAGATTCCCAGAAATATAACTGAGAGAGCTGAGGATTTCTAATGAAGACCCAGGAATACAATGGTCAGAGAGATCACTGTCCATGTCAGGCCTCAAGTTTCTACTGTAACTTCCCTGGAAGGGAAACAAATAGGTATCAAGGAGGGTTAGGATGAAACATATTATTATTATTATTATTATTATTTTTAAGATTTTGTTTATTTATTTGACAAAGATCACAAGTAAGAAGAGAGGCAGGCAGAGAGAGAGGAGGAAGCGGGCTCCCTGCTGAGCAGAGAACCTGATATGGGGCTCGATCCCAGGACCCTGAGATCATGAACTGAGCTGAAGGCAGAGGCTTTAATCCACTGAACCACCCAGGTGCCCCAAGATGAAACATATTATTATGTTTTATTAAATCTCAGATACCACAGTTGTAAAGTGCAGCATTATTTTATGTATCACTATGAAAAAAAAATGTTCTTGAGACCACCACTAATTATAAGACACATCCTCTCTGATTTCAGAAGTATAAATATGGGGGGTCATCCTAGAATCAGTGAAATACGGTATATATTTACTTCTTTGATCATTGCCTGCTATCCATGGCTACAAAACTCTCACACAAACTGGATAAGACTTCCATATGTCCACGTGGAATGGCAAGGTTCTCTGGCAAGGTCTCTACTCCCACTTCTAAAACACCACCCTTTATCTCTCTGATGCCTGAAATTCTACCTCCAGAAACTACTTCTGGCTTAAACACTGATCTTTCTTTTTCAGAGTTTTTCTTGTTTTTTTGTTTTGTTTTGTTTTCCAAAGTGGTTCTTTTACTTATCTTTTCAACTGGCCAAAGTGGCACAGCTTTCTTAGAGAAAAAGAAAACTTAAACACATACTAAAGTTGTCCTACATTTCCTTCCCAACTATGGCTGAGATTCTGAGTGTTCCTTAATATCTCTCCTTGTTTCTTTTTTTGGTGGCAGAACTTGGGTTATATTCTGGGTGGCAATGTGTCTTCCTAAAAAAAAAAAAAAAACAACCTTCCATTTTCTAAACTTTTTTGCATCTTGGTATGACTATGTGACTAGATTTTGGAAATGATGCAAGCAGGAGTGTTCTGTGAGACTCCTGATAAGGCTGCTTATAGGCAGCTGACTCAGCAGGAAGTTCGAGAGAGCTTTAGTCTTTCTTTTCTTCCTTCCAGCCTGCAACACAATGTGCTGTGATGACTGGTGCTTCAGCAGCCATTTTGGACCATGAGGTAAATTTGAGGATAGAAGTTGCATAACAAGATAATGATCAAGAGGCCACACTAGGCATGCCTGGGTGGCTCAGTCAGTTGAGTGTCCAATTCTTGATTTCAGCTCAGGTCATGATCTTGGGGTTGAGAAATTGAGCCCTGCATCAGGCTCTGTGCTCAACAGAGAGTCTGCTTGAGATTCTTTTTCTCCCTTTCCCTCTGCCCCTCCCCTTGCTCATGCTCTCTCTCTCTTTTTCTCTCTCTAAAAAATTATATTAAAAAAGAGTTCACACAATACCAGTCCTAGACTGCTCAACTCTTGGATGATAAATTTCTATATTTCTATATATATATTTCTACATATAGAAATTTCTACATATAGAAATATATATATATATTTCTATATTTCTATTTTTCAGGCTGCTCTTATTTTGGGTATTCTGCCACATGCAGCTGAACCAAATTCTATATGACGCATCAGCCATGCGGTCTTTTAGAGAAACTGACTGTTCCAATAGTGACAGCACCATGATGACTGAGCCCTATGTGGTCAACTGATTCCCATGGAATTGCCTATAGAGTGGAGGAAGCAAGGTTCTCCCTCTCAGGTATTAGGAATTAGGTCAGAAAGACTTTAGTTAGTTGGTGTTGAGGCTTGACCTAGAAAGCCACGTGGTCGTGAGGTTCTGGGGCCACCATTTTAGGGCAGTCACGATGGGGTCGTGTGCTGATAAGTGAGTGAAGGAAGTGGTCTGCCGAGAGAAAAGGCTGAGGTGGGCACAGGCAGAAGAGATGAGAGCCCAGGGAACCCTGGAGAGTAAGAGGGAGTTGAAGAGGGTAGCTACTGAGAACTTTTCTGTTTCCTTGAGGCCACAACCATACTGTACTATCTGCAACCAAGTTTCATGTGAATCTCAGTTTCCTATTAATAAGCCTTTTCTTTCAAACCCACATCAGCCCGAGTTTCTGTTTCTTGCAGTTAATAGATTCCTAACACAACTCTGCAAACTGTCCTGTCATTTCCTTTTTCTTTTTCCAGATTCCCTTTTAAGATTACAAATGTCCTGAGGAAGTAATGCATACATCACTAACACTTGAGGATAAATGACTTTTGTCATTCCTGAGAGGGAGAAGTGAAGGAGGAGGTGGGTGGGTACCAGTGGCTTCAGGGGAGCAGATGTCCAAGGGGTAGGCCGTGCCCATGAAAGGGCAGAGGTCGGCCTGGCTGTCCTCACAGTTGTGCTTTGGCTCAGCCCCACATGCGAACTTTCTCATGGCCTTCAGGTCTACAGGTCCTGGAGAGAGCTATTCCAAAGCATAGGAGTATAATACAGAAGGTAAAGAATTAGCTAGAAGTCTGATCTCTTCAGACTGGATCTGTGTCCCATACCAAACTCTGCAGAAATGGAAGACTTTTACATTTTGCCCCATTTTAAAGAGTGTGGAGTTTATTTTGTGGCACCAAAAATTTACCATCCCTTGATTTCGTAGTTTCTCCCACCTTCTCCTATACCAGGTGACAAAATGTTGATTAACAAGAAAAAAAAAATCAGGGGTGCCTGGGTGCCTGGGTGGCTCAGTGGGTTAAAGCCTCTGCCTTCGGCTTGGGACATGGTTCCTGAGTCCTGGAATCCGAGCCCCGCATTGGGCTCTCTGCTCGGCAGGGAGCCGGCTTCCTCCTCTCTCTCTGCCTGCCTCTCCGACTACTTGTGATCTCTGTCTGTCAAATACATAAATAAATAAAATCTTTAAAAAAAAAAAAAAGAAAGAAAGAAAGCAAGAAAAAAAAATCAGCATTCTTAGTTACCTACCTAAATAAGCGGCTTTTTAAATGGCGGGCTTTCAGGAAGGCCATCTGAAACAACTACACCTCCAAAGAACCAACCATAGTGAGTGCCAAAGCCACATATTAATTTGCTTTAACTTGTTTACACCCTTTCTCATTCCATAAGGGGTCTGAGGGGGCTGTCGACTTTCTGTGTCATCAGATCATGACTCCAAACTTATAACAAACACTGGCGATGAGCAGAGAGCTAGAAATACAACAGTGGCAAAGGTGACTCAAACACTTACTGCCCACAAGGCACTGTGCTAACGGATGAGCTCACCTGGTCTGTGACAGGCGCCACGGTGTTTCTCTGAATCGCTGACCCCATTGATTGTGAGTTGCAACATTACACACCACTAAGAAAGAAAGAAAAAAAAAAACCTATCAATTAACTGGAAGAGGCAATACCAGTCAGGATACGGGAGACTGTGCTGTCAAAACAGAACCCAAAGTTCCATGGCCAACAAAGAAAAGTTTATTTTCCTCTCCCCTTAAATGCCAAAGTTCCATGGCCAATAAAGAAAAGTTTATTTTCCTCTCCCCTTAAATGCCCATAGACCCCTCATTGTCTTCACCATGGGCTCCAGGCCCACGGAACAGCCTCTACCTGGAACTTTGCTGGCTGCCTTTAAAAGCCTCTGCCAGAATATGATACCTGTCACATCCCTACACACTGCACTGGCCACAGCCTGTCACATGGCCACCCCTGAGCTCCACAGATGGGAGGCAGGCTCTCGTAGGGAGGGACATTGCAGGAAACACTAACACAGTCCTCTACTTCTGCACCAATTGGAAGACATCCCACCATATCCCAGTTTCCTAGCTATTAAAGGTAAAACCTGTACATCCTGGAACTAATGAGGCTACAGAATGATCACACCCAGTGTACAGGTGAGACACAGAGGCCTAGCTGGGTTGCACAATGCACTTGAGACCTTGGAGTAGAAGACCTGGGGCTTCGGCCCTGGGATCACCAACTCCACCTTTAACCTGGCCCCAGTGAGCCCTTAGGGAGGGAGCTGACTCTTTTAGGTGCTGGGGAGGCCTGGGGGGCACCCTAAATTACTCTGCATTAATCCCTTCTTTTTAAAAAAACTTTTCAAAATTCAAATGTTTTGAGCTAGCACTATGCTAGGAACAACAGGGAGGCATAGGTTTCTAGTTCCCTTAAACAAAATGTCCCAGGTCAGTCAGGGGTCAAAAGGAAGATTCGCAGAGGTCAGTTATTAGCTGTGGAAAGACAGGCATGCACTCAGAGGCTTGGATACACGTGACACCTTCCAATAGGGAGCTGGCCCTCACCCTGGTAAGTCATCCCATAGAGAGATGACTATTTACTCTAGGCAGAGGCCTGGTGGGTGTGGGGTGAGTGCCAGGAAGCCAGTGAGCTGGCCATTGGAATGTGAGTGTGGGTGGGGTGGGGGGGAAGTGGCCACTGGCTTCCACTGAGTCACAGAGGACTGAGTCGGGGAGGGCGGCTCCTACCTTGGTGCAGCAGGAAGGAGCAAGGTTGGCAGAGTCAGAGGTTGGGTGGGGCAAGGAGGGGGAGGCAGGCTGTCTCAGGCCCCAGCAGATCCCTGAGGTGGCCAGCAAACAGGCCTTTGATGCAAACATTACCCCGTGAAAACCTCCCCCCACCCATCCAGTTGGCGATCCAGAAGGCTCCTTCTGGGATGTAAAAGCAGGGTTGTCATGAGAACATCCAGAACCTTGCCTTTGTCTGGTTTGAAATTCAAAAGTTGCCGGCTGGGGTGTCTAATACAAATTCTGAAAAGTAGAGATTTGGGGGACTTGAGCTGCCGGTCCTCCCCAGAGCCAGAATCACAGTGGTGAGCGAGCTTTCAGACATTTTTTAAAATGGGAAGTAAGAAAAGCTGAGGGTTTCTAACAAGTCGAAAGGACAGAATGGTTGGAGGAGATGTGGACAAAATCAGAAAATGAAATAAAGCCAGCTACAGGATGGGCTGCGGGCGAGTCACAGTGTAAGCGGAGTGTACAGCCCCAGATCTGCTTTATAAAGTGGAAAGAGATTACTGGGGAGGGAGGGAGTGTGCAGCCAGTCGGACAGCTGCCGGCCTCCTGCAGTGCTCAGAGGCCAGGCCGGCCTGCCAGGACCCCGCCTCCACCTAGCTCCCCTCCCCAGGCCCCCCCCCCAGGGAGGGTTTTCTCCTGCACTCTGCCCAGCAGGCCCCCAACCTCCACATCATCCTTCCGGACCCACCCTCCAGCCTGTCCAGCTACCATCCCTGCTCATGTCTGTCTAGAGCCATCTTTCCTATCCTTCTCCATACCTGGGCCACTCTCGCTCCTCGCCATCCCTCAAGGTCCTCCTCCTGAATGACTCCAGGCCACACTGAAAAGTACCATGTCTATTCCTGGGGCTCCTTGGACGGTGAGGGTGGAGGCCTGTGGAAGCAGGGGTGGGGGGGTGGAGGGGGAAGCATTGACTCAAGTAACCTCAGGGGGAAAAAAATGTTTTCCTCAGCCCTCTTAGGGTCCCTAGCCATGTCTGAAAATTAAACCAACAAAGACAGGTTAACAGGAGAAAAGCACACAGACGTATTTCTTCTGAGTTTTTTGTGACGTAGTAGCCCTCACGAGGAAATGAAGACCTGAAGAAACCCTAGTCTTTTATGCTAGGTTTGACTTAGAGGGGATAGTCCTGGAGGAGTAAGACAAAGGAGTGAAGTGAAGGAATATGAGGTGATTGCCACAACCTGGGGGGGATTTAGGAAGGCCTCTTTGTAGGGTTCTTCTTGGTGTCCCTTTGTCTTTAGAGATAAGGATGCTCCTTTCCTCTGGGTACAGGAAGGGTGCCTCTCACAGGAGGGTTTCATGATTTGTTTCAGGAAAGAGGGTGGGGGGTTTGGAGTGACCTTCCGGCTTCTGCTTTATTCTCCAGGGCCCTCAGCCTAAAATATTCAAGACGTCAAGATGCCATATTTTGGGACGCCTGGGTGGCTCAGTTGGTTAAGCAGCTGCCTTCGGCTCAGGTCATGATCCCAGCGTCCTGGGATCGAGTCCCGCATCGGGCTCCTTGCTCCGCAGGGAGCCTGCTTCTCCCTCTGACTCTGCCTTCCACTCTGTCTGCCTGTGCTCACTTTCGCTCGCGCTCTCTCTCTGACAAATAAATAAAATAAATAAAATCTTAAAAAAAAAAAAAAACTTTAAAAAAAAATTAAAAAAAAAAAAAAGATGCCATATTTTGGGGGTCGTGTATCCTTGAACCTCATCATAACCACTTGGAGGAAAATTCCAGGCTAGAGCCTGTGGCCTGAGGGGTGAGGGAAGGGGGATCTGGTCAGCTGGAGACTTAAACCCCACCTGTCTGTCTATCCCTGCCTGGTGCTTCCCTATATGTTTATCTGTTTATGTTCCTTTCCTAGTCTTAAGCTGGCTGCCTCTTAAGGCCCCCTAAGGCCTTGCCCCTCTGTCCCTCCCCTTACATCCTCAAAACCAGGAAAGACCCCCTCTTCCTCTGCTGCCCGGTGGCATCTATCCCATTAGCTGGAGCTGTCAAGACTTTGAAGAGAATTTGGAAGCCTTTGGCGGGAGGAAGACCAGGGCAGTCTGAGCGGCACAGACCATGATTGTCCTATCATTCACTAACGGTTGCAGTGTTGAGACTTCCGCTGCTCTGTGAACTCCTCACGGGGGTTCTCCTCCATGCTCGTTCTGTTGTCTCCCAGTGAGCAGGCCCTCAGTAAATGTTTGCTCACTGGTCAATGAACTCTCAGAACCAACAAGCCTGGCCAGGACCTCTGATCACTAAAAAGAGACCTAACTGCGAAGCTTAGAGTGGATCCAGAATCCTTAAGATCTTTCTAGGCTCTTTGGAAATCCAAAGGAATCAGGGGAAATCCAGACCTCCTCCTGCTGATTGCGGGCCATCAAGAATGCAAAGGACCTGGCTGGTGTTCCCACCCCTCCCAGGGCCCCAAAGGGCAGCTTCGGGGAGAGAGGTCTCTGTGGGCCGTACCAAGGATCCCTGTTCATTTCCCTCCCACCACAGATCCGTACTTTAAGGGCTGGGATAAAAACGGCCGGGGATGGGGGTAGCAGAAGGCACAGTCCCTTTAGCAGAGATGATATCAAAGCGTATGACAGAAGACAGTCAAGGGTTATAATTTTCATTTAACATGTCCGTTCAGGGGTGATCATCTCTGGGGCTTTCAGCTTTGTCATCGTTCGTTCCCCACCACCAGCATCCCAGGGTGGCCCAGCAGTGCCTCGCTGGTTCCCAGCCAGCCTTTCCTCCCTACCTTCCCCAGCTGTCTCTCCTGAGAGCTTGTCTGCAGATTCAAAAGCAGGGTGGGTTACGCTCACTCCGCAGTCTGTGAGCATTTATTGATTAATCTGTCAGTCGATAAGTACTTAGTGAGCATCTGTTGTGTGTATCAGTCATCGAGCTGGGGGCTAAGAGGACCCCCGAGAAGGGTAAAATTGGACCCACTCTCCAGGAATGATGTCTACACAGGGAAATCCCTGAAGATACATGATCCTGGGCTGGATGGACTTAAAGATTCTTCGGGGGACTAATATTATGTGGTTATAGACTAAGTGATTAGGTTTGGGCTGGGGTCTGATGGATGGGGGGGTCTGGCTACCTGTTAGAAGGTGGGCGGGTTGGGGGGGGGAGTGTTGTATTTCAAGGACTGGGAATAGGAGAGTACAAATTGTGTTCTGTGGGTCAGGGGGTCTATGCTTGGATAGAGGATTTTTATGAAGATACGACCGACTCTAATCTTGGTTAGAGGTCATGAGTACATACATAATGTATCTCAGGCAGAAAAGAGAGAGTGAGAATTTGAGGAGGTGAAAAACGAAAGTTGGATCGTTTTTATCATAGCCTTCGTACCCCACTTGCCCTCTGTTGCGTCTCTAATGGACATTGTAGGCCTTGAGCTCCATGGCCACCCCTCTTCTTTCTAACAGAACTCCTGGGATCCCAGACTTGAAGCGCTAAAACCGGAACCACCCTGGGGAAACTGGGATGGTGGGTGACCCTGTCAGGGGCTCTTGAAGCTGTTGGGAAAGCACCCCCAAAATGAGACCACTGACCATTCCTAATGCACAGTTTCTCACCTCCGCTGGAGCTTACCCTGGCTTGGCAGTCCTATTATCTAGCCTGGCTAGCCTGACACTCTTTGCCCTCTTCCTCACAGTACTGGTTTCTGGTCTTCACCATCGCCCACCAACTGCCTACCCAGCTCCCACCGCATGCCCTTTGCAGCTGACTTCCAATGTCACAGAGGAAAGAGGGGCTCTTTTTTTTTTTTTTTTTAATTTATTTATTTGACAGACAGAGATCACAAGTAGGCAGAGAGGCAGGCAGAGAGAGAGGAGGAAGCAGGCTCCCCGCTGAGCAGAGAGCCCGATTCGGGGCTCCATCCCAGGACCCTGAGATCACAACCCAAGCCGAAGGCAGAGGCTTTAACCCACTGAGCCACCCAGGCGCCCCAAGAGGGGCTCTTGAACATAAAACCTCTCACAGTCCTGCATTCTCACTCAGAATGCATGTCTTTTCCTGCTGCTGGAGGAAGGCTTTCTCCATCTCAAGGCATTCCTCAGAAATCCAGAGGCCACGCCCCCTCTCCTCTGCACCCACCTGTAACCATCCCTCCCTTTCTCCTTCCAGGGCTCACTTGAGGTCTGTTTCTAACTGTCCCTTCCACCTGGCCTCTGCCCCTCCCCTGTGCTCACCATTGAAGGACTCATCATTGGGCTCATCTCAAGCCATAGCTGGCTACTCAGTGTGCTCCTGCTGACATCCCCTCCTGGAAGCCTGCCCTCCTCCCTTGATTTCACCCCCTCTTACCTCTCTGGCTGTTCCTGTTCAGTCTGCTCAGGGCTTCTCTTCTTCTGCACTGTAAATGTCGGTATTTCCTTCTTTCCTCAACTGTATTCACTTCTTTGAATGATTCCATCTATAACTATTGCTTCAGTGATTATCAAATCTGGCAACTCTGTAGCTCAGGCCAAGATATTTTCCCCTACGCCCTGACCTGGGTGCACTGTAAAGTCATCCATGTGATTGCCAAGGTCCATGATTTTGGAATCAGGTTTGAGTCCTGGCTCTACCACTTATTTGCTATGTGACTCTGGGCGGGTAGTTTAAGCTCTCTATGCTTCAGTTCACTCAACGGGAAACCAGAGATCATAATATACTTACCTCATGGGGCTGCTGAAAAGATTAAATGAGATTATGCAGACTGTTGAACACAATGTTGGCTGACATAACAATCAATGCAGTTATTTTTACAGCATTCAGTTGTCTATTACTTTTTTTTTTTTTTTTTGAGCTTGTATTTCCTGAACCACTAGACACTCAGCAATTGAAATCATTTAATCATTAAAAACAAAAACTTTGGGGGCACCTGGGTGGCTCAGTGGGTTAAAGCCTCTGCCTTCGGCTCGGGTCATGATCCTGGGATCCTGAGATGGAGCCCCGCGTCGGGCTCTCTGCTTGGCGGGGAGTCTGCTTCCCCCCATCTCTCTGTCTGCCTCTCTGTCCACTTGTGATCTCTGTCTGTCAAATAAATAAATAAAATCTTAAAAAAAAAAAACAACTTTGAAATTTCATGGGAGAGGTGTTGCCTTCTCTCTACAGGTGAAGAAACCAAGGCAGAAGAGACAAAGCATCTTGTGTGAGATCACAGCTCTGCAGAGCCCAAGCCGGGCTCTGAGCAGATGGATGCCGACGTCCTTCTTCTCAGCCACAGCCCCGAACCCACCTCTCACTGTACTCAGATCAACATTCACTTTTCTGTGTCCCACACTTGCCCTCCTGCTTAGAGTCCCGTTTTACCAGAAGGCTACGGCATTTACTTTGTCAGCAAAAATCAATTCTCCCAGGAAAGAAGGGTGTGGAGGGGGAAGAGGGGGTAGTGTGCTCTCTCCCTCTACTCCCCCTACCCCATGCAGCCCTTCCGGAGGCCTGACCCTCTTGTCTCTGTTTACTGCACTTGCCCTCCTGCAGATCTTTCCATGGGGTATTTCCTAAAGCCCCAGGCTAGAGTCAGCACCTACTAGGGCATTAGTAAATAACCTTTAAGGATCCCTGGCTGACCTTAGCCTTGCCCCCAGACCCACCCTTTACTCTGCTAGGGTAACACTCCTAACACCTATGTTCCGTTCATTCCCCTAAGGGCTCTCAATGCCCCCCTCCATTTCCCCAGGACAAAATGTTAGGGAGATTCAGGCAAAAGAGAAGCCCTGGGTGAACGGCTTTGGGGCCCCTTGGAGGGAAGGGAATTGCCAAAATTTGAGCCTCTGAGTCTATGGCCTGAGCTTTAGGGAAGACTATATCCTCCAACGGATGTTGGGGTTAAGAGCCCAGTAGTGCGTCCAGGTCAATCTTACTTCTCCAGCCGGCAGCTGCGGGGGGGGGGGGGGGGGGGCTCCACGAGCTGCCCCATTACCCCAGGAGGGGTCAGTACCGAGCAAAAGGTGTTGCCATAGGATGGGACTGGTGTGACCTTGCTTCTGCGCTTCCTAACCAGTTCTCCCGGGCAGAAGTCCGAAGAAAACACTTAGGCCACACAATTGGTCTTTTATTAGCATCTTCTCTGGCAGTCTCAGGGAGAATTTAGGGCTGAAGCGACTAGAAACTAGAATCCCTCGCCTCCCCCTTCTCCTGTTTAGCTCCTCCTCCTCCTGCTCCTGGGGCCAGGAGACGCCTGGGCTGGGAGGAGAGGCTGTGGACTTTGTTTGTGGGCCCAGCCCCCGGGGAGCAGGCCCGCTGGAATTGTCGTGTTAATTGCTCCCCCGGAATTGGCCTCCTGCGGCCCCGCCCCCAGCGTGACTCACACTTTTTCCTGCAGGCTGTTAGCTTGGGGGCCGTATGGGACGCGCCCAGGAAGTGGCACGTGCCCTGGTCACCCCTGGGGTAGTGCGTGGACGGCTTGGGTGTGCAGCCAGAGCCGGCCTCCCAGCCTCTCTGAATCTTCTCGGGATTTCTGCCATGCCACACCGCACATTTAGAGTCGTTGGGCCGGGCCATCCTGGGGAAAACACCGCATCTGGAGTAGGAAGCGAGAGATTCGTGCACGGTCTTGCTCTGTGTCCACTCTATGGAAAACCGCGTGAAAAAGGAAAAGAGATCTTCTCAGCCAGTGAATCGAACCTCTACAGTATTGGTCAGGGGCTCTAAACTGTTAAAAGCTGGTGGGAGGGAGTGGGGAAGAATACCAAACAAAGGGACACCTGGGTGGAACAATAGGTTGAGCGGCTGCCTTTGGCTCAGTCCATGATCTCAGGATCCTGGGATCGAGTCCCGGCATAGGGCTCCCAGCTCAGCGGGGAGCCTGCTTCTCCCTCTGCCTGCTGCTCCCCCTGCTTCTCTTGCTCTCTCACAAATAAATAAATAAAAATCTTAAAAAACAAAGGAAGAACCCCAAAGGCAGTATTTTTTAAAAATTTCTTATTTATTCATTTGACAGAGAGAGAGAGCACAAACAAGGGAAGTGTCGGGCTGCGGGAGAGAGAGAAGCAGGCTCCTCCCTGAGCAGGGAGCCCAACGTGGGACTGGATCCCAGGACCCTGGGACATGACCAGAGCTGAAGGCAGCTGCTTTACTGACTGAGCCACTCAGGCACCCCCTAAAGATAGTATCTTACTTGCCATTTACTCCAGGGCAGTGACTGAATTGGTAAGACCAATCTGTGGGTTGCCTCTTAGGTACTTACCAGAAGTCCTTAGGCTAGTTTAAGATTTATGAGCATTTTGGGGCACCTGGGTGGCTCAGTGGGTTAAAGCCTCTGCCTTCAGCTCAGGTCATGATCTCAGGGTCCTGGGATCAAGTCCCACATCGAGCTCTCTGCTCAGTGGGGAGCCTGCTTCTCCCTCTCTCTCTCTCTCTGCCTGCCTCTCTGCCTACTTGTGATCTCTCTCTCTCTGTCAAATAAATAAATAAAATCTTAAAAAAAAAAAATTATGAGCATCAGCTTCTTACTCCCCGGAATTCTGGAACCTTTGAGCTTGAGAAACTGGACAGAGCACCCACAGTTGTCCCTTCTCATTTTTAATGAAGAGACCTAGAGAAATAGGTAGCCTGATTCAGGCCATGCTGTTGCTGCTGTAAGTTAATGATGAGTCACGCCTGGAACGCAAGTCCCCAACCCACCTTATACCTGTTGTCAAATGAGCATCTGCTCCCAGCCTTACCTGCTGGGTGGAGGGCTGCTGGGGAGCGGGTGGGTGTGGGGTATACTCCAAGAATCTGGTATGAAGGAAGCATTAATCAAATGAATGGGGTCTCCCATGGGTTAAGAGCTTCGTGTGTAAACAGTTTTGTGTTTCAGTGGAAAACTGAATCATACTATGGTATCATCTACAGTACACCCTCCAGGGTTATGAGATTCAAGCCCTATTCGCAGTCTTCAAGCTATTTTGCAACTCAGTAAATTGTAGGTAATTGATAGATATGTAAATTCGGTCCTATCTGGTAGAGATTTGACTTCTTCCCACCCCCACCACGTTGGCAGGAAAAAAAGAACGACTTCTGTCTTCATTTGCAATTCATCTCAACATTCCCTTACTCCCTGTAAATTTGTGCTGTTTTGACTTTTCCTTTGAACCAGTTATAACATCTATCTGCCTGGTTCTGTCATATCATTTGAGCAAAATAAATTCGTTAACACGTGTTCATTTTTTAGTATTTTTACGGAAATCGCAATTTTACCTTATTACATTGTCATGCCTCATCTGTTAGGTGCAGCCGTCCCCCTGTGTGCTACGGCGAGTAGTGGCTCGATGAGTCTTTCTCTGTCCAGACAAATCCAGTCTGAGTTACTCTTCTCTGGGTTTGCCAGGTGGGGAGGGTGGGGGGGGAGTGTGACCCTGGATGGCAGAGTGACTGAGGAGGCCCCCTCATCTCCACTCAGTGATTGGTGTTCTTCTTTTGACGCTGTATCTAGAAACTATGCCAGAAAGGAAGTCCTACTCAATTCTGAGGACGGGATGCAGTCCGCGAGGAGAGTTAGAGGGCCAGCCCGGCTGAAGCAAGGCTTTCATGGGACAGGGAGATGCCTGGCTAGGGCTCTCTCTGGCTCATCTTTCCTGGGTTTGAATTTTTTTCTCTGTCTTTTTGCTCATGGGTTGTTTAGAGCATTGAAGATAACAGAAGTACTTGCTTGCTCTACTAGAAAGACAGCTGGGAAAGGGAGAAGAAGATGGGAGGAAACAAGGAAACAAACAGGAAAGCAGGAAAAATTGAGAGAGAGAAGAGGGTGGCTAGGCCTCTGGCTCTGAGTCTCCAGTCAACTAGCAGTATCCAGCTAGAATTTCGTACCCTTGCTCTGTTTCCATGGTATGTATCTTATTGTTTTATCATTTCCTCCTGCTTATAGCAAGGAATACCGATTTTTTTTTAACTGATGGAAAGCTTCTTTTAAAGGTAATTTTGTTCAGGTTTCTAGAAGGAAGTCGAGAGGGGAAAAAACATCAGTCAATGTCAAAAAATTTAAGTAAATTGAGGATATGCAAAACTCACAAGGGTGGCCCAAAATGACTGGAATTTTGGACTGAAACAGAAGAAAAGGGAAGAAGAGAAAGAAGACAGTAGGAATGGGAGAAGTGAAACTGCTGTGGGGGGAGGGGTGGGGAGGTGAAGCATAGGGTGTGGGGGGCCTGAGGCCAGGGAGCACTGGTGAGGCAGTGCAGATTATACAGTGAGAGAGAAGGCCCTAGAGGTATGGGAGGGGGTCCGGATTTTATGTTTGGGGTCGAGGGAAGATGGTGTGTCTCAAATGTACCCGACTTCTTGGGAAACTGGGAAGTTATTCAGGAAAACTATAAGTGGTTTAGGGTGACTCTGACCTTCAAGAAAGGAAAGGGGGGGGGTCCCTGCCATGAAGGAAAGGGGGGGCTGCCCTGCAAATGAACTCGACACTCTCTTTCTGCCATTAAGCGACTTGAGTAGACATCACTTCATTTTTTCTTTCTTCATTGGTATTCATTAGATATTTTAAAATGTCTAATTGCAAGAACTCATTTCAAGAAGCTCGAATGTTCATGCCATAGCATGAAATTTGTGTCCAGTAACTCAGAGCCTGTCTGCTTCGCTACTTAATTTAGAGATATGCTGGTTGGTGCAAGGCCTCTGGTGCCAAAAAATCTTTCATTTCTGAAGTCTTCCAGCCAAGCTCAATGAAAAATACAGCCATAAATACTCATTCCAACGACTCCCCAGGCCATAGTCACAAAGCTTTTACACTGCATTTACTCAGTGCTCCCCAGCCAAAATTATCTCGCTCAGGCTTCTCCAGGGTCCTTGGAAACGTCTGTGTCCTCCCACCACCTGGCTCACTGTGTACCCCCTTTCCTTGCAGGCCATGCATGTAAATGCTACAGTGAAGCCGTGGGCCCTGATTTCCTGCAGCACTAAGCCTCAGGCTCTCTGACTTACTGCGAGGTGGTGCTCTGGCCAGAGGCACCGGGTATGGGTAGGGGGAGGCTGAAGCCTTGGATTCTGGCTTTTACTCTGGGAGGCCCTTGCCATTGGGGTTAAGATACGCAAGCAGAGCTGAGTCCCTGAGTGGTGGCCTGCAGAATGGATTTGCAAAGTTGATCCACATGGGGAAAGGGGAGAGGGAGGTCTTAGAAGGATCTAGGAAGACAGGTAGGAGTTCACAAACTTTGATGCTCTTCTCTCCCTCCCCACAAATTGCTCTAGAACCCTTGGAGTTTTAGTCCACGTAGGCTAGTCCTGCTTCCAAAGGCCAGGCATAGACCAGTCCCCAGGCAGCCCACACAAGGGTATGCTTGAGTTTCTCAGTGCTGGCTGCCTGTTAGAAGCAACTGGGGAGCTTTAGAAATACTGATGCCCGAGCCCTGCCCCAGACCATGTAAATCTAGAATTCCCAAGGGCTAAACTTGGTCATTGGCTTTATTATTATTATTACTATTGAGGTATAACTTAAATAGAGCAAAGTACACAAATATTAAGTATACAGCTTCATGAATTTTTGCACTTGGGCAACTACTACTAAGATCAATATTTGAGATACAAAAGACTCTAGTCCCTCCAAAAGCTCCTTTCCTCAAATATCAAATATCAAAGCCCATAAAGTCAGGAGCAGGGAGAGCCAGCAGCTCTCTTAAACTTTTCTAGTCTTCCCAACTGGTGGGGTAAGAGAGGAACAAATTCTTCCCCTTACCCATCTTAGGTTCAGGGGCTAGAACTCTGTAAATCAGACTGACAAAAGACAGAATCAGGAGAGAAAAACAGAAGTTTATTAACATATGTATCATGCATACACATGGAGCCCTCTGAGACAGAAGAACAAAGTAACAATGTATTCTTTAAAAAGAGACAAGACAGGGTGCCTGGGTGGCTCAGTGGGTTAAGCCGCTGCCTTCAGCTCAGGTCATGATCTCAGGGTCCTGGGATGGAGTCCCTCATCTGGCTCTCTGCTTAGCAGGGGGCCTGCTTCCCTTCCTCTCTCTCTGCCTGCCTCTCTGCCTACTTGCGATCTCTCTCTGTCAAATAAATAAATAAGATCTTAAAAAAAAAAACACACAAAATAACTCAAAAAAAAAAAAAAAAAAGAGAGAGAGAGACAAGACAAAGGAAAATGATTTTGAACTCCTAAGGGCAGAGTGTGGGAAGGCAGATACCCTGGGAAACTAATGGAAGATAAGGGGCTAGTACTAGCAAGTTTTGTGATACAGATTCCTCTGGGCTGATCAGGGTCTACAGCAGCCTCCAGTCATTGACTTCTATCCTTCCTGACAGAAAAGGTGTGTGTGTAGGGGGTGGGGGGATGAGGGACAACAGCTTTACAAATCTGTCTTGCTTTTTTGGGCAAGGACAGAGAGCTTTTCCTGTATCTGGTTCTTCTCACTTGTCTTTATCTCAAAATAGATTTCTTGCCCAAATGACATATTTTGGGGAGGCGTCTTCTGCTCCCCTTCCCAGGAGAGCCCTGTGGAGGCTCTAGGACCATCTTCTAGGCCCTGCCCATGGCTTGCAGGGAAGGTGAATGTCTAGCACTCCAGGGCAACTGTCTCCCTAGGGTCTTCTCTGGTGACATTTACAATGAATGGCTTGAGGACCACTGCCTGATGCCTTCAGAAAAGCAGAACTCTGGTGGGGTTTTCGTGTGTGTGTGTGTGTGTGTGTGTGTGTGTTTTAAAGATTTTATTTATTTATATGACAGACAGAGATCACAAGTAGTCAGAGAAGCAGGCAGAGAGAGGGGTGGGTGAAGCAGACTCCCTGATGAGCAGAGAGCCTGATGCGGGGCTTGATCCCAGGACCCTGGGATCAAGACCCGAGCCGAAGGCAGATGCTTTTAATCCACTGAGCCACTCACTGAGCCACCCAGGCACCCCTGTATGTGTTTGTTTTTAGGGTGGCTGGCTTGCTCCTGCCTCTGGGGTTTCTGTTTTTCCCATCTGCCTAGTCCTGCCCAGAAGGTTCAATACCTTTCCTTAAGAAAGCTGTTTTTGTCACCCACTTTTTAAAGTCCCATATTACCTCTCTGATGTTTGTTTGTTTGTTTTAAAGATATTTTATTTATTTATTTGACAGACAGAGATCACAAGTAGGCAGAGCAGTAGACAGAGAGAGAGGGGGAAGCAGGCGCCCCGCTGAGCAGAGAGCCCACCATCACCTGTGTTCTGGAGCTTTTTCAGCATCCCAACCTGAAACCTGGTACTGACCCCATGGGGACTCCCCTTCCCGCATAGGCTCTGGCAACCACCACCCCTCCTTTGTCTCTGTGAAGTTGCCTGCTCTAGGGGCCTCCCATAGGCGGGATGCTATGGGATCTGTCCTTTTGTGTCTGGCTGACTTCACTGGTGTAATGTCCTGAAGGGTCATCTGTTTTGTAGCAGATTATACAATTTCCTTCCTTTTAAAGGCTGAATACTATTTCATTGTTTGGATCTACTACGTGTGGTTCATCCATTCATCTGCGACATTGACTGTGACCGCCGTTTGGCTATTGTGAATAATGCTGTTAGGATCATGGGGGCCCAGATCCCTGTTGGAATACTACGGTGTGCATATATTTAGATGCTCTTCTGCTGATGCTAACACACAGTGGGGTTGGATCTCTCTGGTCTGGAGGCTCCTCGGGCTCCATCCCGAGTCTCAAAGTCAGGCTTCCTCACAGGGCAGCTGAAGAAGCTAGGAGGTGGCAAGACAGGTAAGCCCTTGCACCGCTGGGGCTTCCGATTGAACCCAGGTCACATCCAGTGCTGCCTCTGAGTTTGACTCAGCAGCCTCGGCATCCTCGAGCTCCAGAAAGTTCCTGGACCTTTCTGGAAGCTGACTCCCCTCTTTCCCTTGAGATCAGCTCTGCACCTGAAGACTAGTAGAGGGAACTTTGTCTTCCACAGAAGAGCCTGTGGCACCCTCCTCCCCAGAGTGGACTTAACCACTAACATGACCAAGAGGGGTCACTCCAAGTATTTTCCCAGAACAACAACAACAAACCTGCTCCAGGAGGACTTCCTGCCTCCACCAAGCTCCGGAAGCAGCCGGCAGCCCTTAAATTGCAGCTTCAGGGCCTAAAAGAGTATCAGCTTTGCTTAGCCACACCTCCCCCCCCCCCAATAGTCCCAGGCCTGCCAGGGGACAGGGTCTGGCCTCAGGTCACAGTGGCACATGTAGCATGGGTAGAGTTTGCCCTGGGTGTGCAGGGGCCTCTGTGCCACATGGGCTGGGGAGAGGTCCACTTTACTCCAGCCCGAGGGGTACACACTGTGGCTTACTGGGTAAGAGGGACTTCTGGGTGAAGGCAGTAAAGCTGGTAGCCACAGGGCTGGCCACTGGGGGGCCTAGGGCCGGTGCCCAGGGCTGGGACCTCTGCCTCCTCACAGCGTCTGGCAGGAGTGGCAGGAGCGGCGGGTGCCAGCCAATGCTTGCCTGGGCTTCAAGGGCCAAGACAGTGAGCTCATGGGCGCCCCTGGGGCCTCCTAAAATCCACACCAGAGGAAGCCAAAGTTCTGGGTTAGGTGAGTGGGAGCGAAAGGCAAGGAAATTGGAGTTTTTACTGCTCATGGGGGTCCCCTCAGGTCCTTTAGGCTCTAGAGGCTTTGAAAATTCTCATTCACTGGGATGCTCCACAAATTGCAACCAACAAATAGTGAGACTGATTCTTAGAGAAGTAGTTTCAAATCTTCCCATTTCCCAGAACTACAGTCCGTCTAATTTGAGTTTTACATTCTCCAGTATAGGGGTGCTACTATGAACTAAAATGGTCAGGATTCTGAAAGCAGGACCAGCCTCTAGAGGCAGGGGTGCACACAAATGTGAGTTGGGTAGCCTGGAAGCCAGGTCTGCCTGCTGGTGGCCAGAAATGGTCAGTCATTTCTGGGGCTACCACCTTCTCTGGGGCTTAGCGAGGTCAAGGTCTTCTCTAATAAGGACTGGTCAGTTAGTCAGCAGTGACTGCCTTCTCTTTCATCAAAGCAGCTGCTGGATGGGAGGCAGCGATGGGGCCTGGTCAACCCGGGCCAAGAATGGGGTATTAGAGATTTCACAAGTTCTTTACATTAATCTTCCCCATGCTAGGCTCTGCTCCCCAACAAGCTTCCAGGGAGCACCCATTTTGTGCAAGTCACACTCCTACGCCCTGAGGGAAAGAGAAAGAGATAAGATAGCAAGAAACTTACCATCTGGTAGAGCAGAGAATCAGACATATAAGGAAAAGAACCAGTACCCCAAATAAAGTGAAGGAGAAGAAAGACTGTCCCTCTACTCCCCAAGTTTCAATAGGTAGGTCTAGGAAATAAATGACAACAGGCAGAGCAACAGGAGAAAAGATAAATGCATTTTTAAATTTTTAATATTACACGGACAAAGGCAACACAGAGGGAAAAAACACGAACACCTGAAAAAGAGAAGACACTTGAAAGCTTATATACCATCTTCATAGAGAAGGGGAGGGAGATGCAGGTCACTTCGGGGAGAGCAAATGATTTGGGGAAAGATGAGTGGGCCCTCAGAAGGACAGATGGGAGGTTATGAGGGTGTGACAGCGTCTGTCTAGGGGTGCTGTGGACTTGTAGTCTGCTCTCCTGGGAGAGGAACGTCTTCCCTGGTGGATGAAGCCCCCAGGTTGGGGATTTAGGACGATGGAGTTCCTTTCGGAGGCTCTGTCTTTAGGCAGATTAGGGCAGTTCAGGGAGAACCTCTCCCCACATCTGCTGTTTTTCAAGTGCCTTCAGCTCAAAAGGACCAATACACCCAAGCAGCCTATTCTTGAACTCCTTCAAAAGTATGAGTAGAAAATGCAGAATTCTGTTCACAAAAGAAGTTATCTTCAAGCTGTGTGGGATGTTGTTCTGTTAAGGCCGCAGCATTGTTTTTATACAAGTTCGGTATTCTTTTAAATAATGGCAACCTAACAAAATTTTATTAGGGTCAGATGTGTGCTAAGCCCTTTGTGAGCATTAATTTGTGTAGTGGATATAATGACACGAAGAGGAAGGCACTGTCATTATTTTCTCCATTTTACAGACAAGTTTAGAAATGGTTAGAGATGTAAAATATTCTCCCTGGTGAGAAGGGGAGCCAGGACCTTAACACAGTCTGGGCCAACTCTAAAGCTTGAATTGTGAATGCAGTGTTAGGCCATATGTCCAGATGTATCAATAGACACTTTGGAGGGAGCTCGAAGTGGGAGCTGACTTTGGTTCTAGTACTATCCAGCCAATGGCTCTAAGTCAGTGACTTTGCCTCAAGGCTTTGGTTTTCTTCTCACTGATTTTAATGGTTGAACCAGATGACTACACATGTGTCTTCCATTTACTAAAATTCTCTCAATCTAGGATTTTTTAAGTTCTTACAATGAAACCATTTCATGTTCATTCTCTTAGATGCCTAAATCCCGAAGAACAAGGCAAGCAAGCTGCTGCTGTACGAACGCATTCTTGGATCTCTGGGAAGGTTGCTAAAAAGGCCAAATGCAGTAATAGGGTCGAACATGGGGTTTCTGAGGTAGGGAGCCACAGTCACATTTGGAAGGAACTCAATGCCCTTACTGTAACATATACAGTGTGTGTTAGAGTTGACTGCTCTGTCAAACAGCTACCAATGGCCTAGCCCAAGGAAAGTTTATTTCTCAGGAATAGTCCAACCCAAGTTTCCTACTTCTATGGCTCTTCTCCAAGGGGCTTCTCAGGAACCCAGGCTCTGCCTGTTTCCTAGGTCCTCAGAATACTTTGGCTCCAGTTGTGGAGGATCACATGAAAGAAGCAAGAGGTAGCATCTCACTTCTACCCCATTCCATTGGCCAGAATTGGTCAAATGATCCCACCTACCTTCCCAGGAGAACTGAGAAATGTAGTCTCCCTGTGCTCCCAAAAGGAAGTTCATTTTGATGACTACATAATGGTTTCTACAGAAGACCGTAAGTAGCCAACTCAATCTTTAAAAAGACAGGTGACGAGGAAGTTTACCCTGACAGTCATGGAGGCTCTCCATTGCTGTCCTCACTGGATTGTCAACAACCCATCTTCCTACCTTGACTGTTCATGTACTAACTTGAGTGTTCCTTGGCAAGAATAGCACGAGCCCCCCTTTCCCTCTTTGGTTCTTTAAGAGAAGGCAATAGACCTTTCTTTCTTTCTTTCTCTCTTCTTCTCTTTTTAAAAAAGATTTATTTATTTATTTATTTGAGAGAGAGAGAGAGAGAGAAAGCAGGGGTGGGGATAGGGGGAGAGGGAGGGAGAATCTCAAGCAGACACTGCACTGAGCTCTGATCCCAATGCAGGGCTGAATCCCATGACCTTGAGATGATGACCTCAGCCAAAACCAAGAGTCAGGCACTTACCTGACTGAACCACCTAGGCTCCTTTTTCAAGGAGCCCAGGCTCCTTTCTTTTTCAAAGAAAAGTGGACTGCCACAGCAGCATCTCATTTGGACACGTCTGGAGTCTTGGAAGCTTGACTATCCTAGATTCTTCTGTAAACGGACCTTGAGAGCTTGTTTGGCAATTCTAACAGGGGAGCAGAGCTACTCAAGCAGACACTTGAGTGAGGAACAGTCCTCCTTTATGGGGGAAGGTCATCTCCTTCAGCTGAGTGTACAGCTTTGGGAGGGATGCACCAAAAGTGAGGGAAGAAGGAGATACCCACTTAGCCAGCCAGGTGAGCCACATCAAACCTGGTGATCAATGGGACAACAGATGTCTCAGCCAGCTGGCCCTCACATCTGGTAATAGGCCTTTCTTAAAGTACATAATAGGATTTTCTTCAATGTCTTGTCTTGAAGGTAATAATAATAACTAGCATTTATTGAGCACGGATTATATAATGAGGCACTTACATCATTATCTCAGGGTGGGGGCAAATCTCATGGTCTGAAAGAAATATATAGACTTGAATAAGTGGTTTTGGCTTTTATTTTTAATACCCATTCTTCTGGGTGGTAGAAACTTAATTCCAGTTGGTTTGGGCTCCTGCCCTATCTCAGGTTTTGTCTGAGTTTCCAACTGATGGGATTCAACGTCCTGGCGTTCATCCATCTATACAGGCATCTGCCATTACATCCTGTCAAGTGACAAAGCTAAAACAATTTGAGCTTAATGTCCTTTATTCAAGGCAAAGAAATTCACGGACGGGGGAATCGTGCTTCCCTAGCTGCGGAGCCGTGGTTCCCCAGGGTGTTTGGGTGAGAGTCAGCTTTACAGGGCGTTAGAAGAGGCAATGCGGAAACGGCATGATTGATGAGGGTTTCCTCGTAAAGCCAGCGGGTCCTGTTTCCTACGGTAAGGTAAGCTAGCTGAAGCTGAGGAGGAGAACTGTGATTGGTGCATGTCAGGTTTCCTTGACAGATGTTTTCCTAAGCACAGGCTGACTTGGATTTAGATGTGTGATGTGAGCCTCCATTTTGTGGGTCCCGATGTACAAATTAACTTTATCAATCGGAACTGCCAGACTTGACATTCCATCAGGCCCCTGCCTGGATTACTCCTTGGCTCCACACCTCAAAGCCATGGTTTTCTCTGCTACCTCAAAATTACCTCCCACCTCACCAAGAACAAGCCACAGTTTCCGGCACTTGGAGATATTCTAATACTCCCACCTCCCCGCTCAGCCCTTCCATCCTTTTACTTACCAACAAAGTCTCCCAGCCTGGGAGCCCTGAGGCTCTGCTGCCCCACCTTTCCAGGCCAGGCCTTTTTCTCAGGGACACTACTACTGCTGCTTGGCTTCCCCTTGGTTTCTCTCCTCCCTTCCATAGCCGTGATAATCTTTATATGCCCACGTCTCTGTTTTTCCGTGTTTAATATTTATGCCCCAAACTTGATGCTTCCAATACTCAAGGGTTAAATTTTGCAGGGCCAAAGGCCTCATTCTCACCACTCCTAAGTAGTTCTGTGGCTTTTCTGCTTTATCACTCCTCCCCTGAGGCAATAAAAGCCAGCTGACTTCAAGGCGATGATAAGGGGGGGGGGGGACTACAGACCAGATCAGGAGGAGGGAGAGGGACAATGGGAAATAAAAACAGTAAAAACCAAAATTTTGTAAATTTGTCAAAATATTCTCCTGTCATGATCTCATTGAATTCTCAATGGCAGCCTTCTTTTTTTTCTTTTTAAAAGATTTTATCTATTTATTTGACAGAGATCACAAGTAGGCAGAGGGGCAGGCAGAGAGAGGGAGGGAAGCAGGCTCCCTGCTGAGCAGAGAGCCCAATGTGGGGCTAGATCCCAGGACCCTGGGATCACAACCTGAGCTGAAGGCAGAGGCTTTAACCCACTGAGCCACCCAGGTACCCCTCAGTGGCAGCCTTCTGATGCAGCCATGACTATCTCTACTGACCCATGAAGACACTAAATTGTGTTCTTCAGATCTACTTTGCCAGGATACTTTCTGGGTGTTTGGTGGATGAAAGAAGCTATTACCATTTGGAATTGGTAGAAAGTTGGGAGAAGGGCCATTTGCAAGACATTCACTGTTACTCCTTTCAAGCACTGACACAAACTAACTGATACAAAATCTTATCTAATGGAGACAAGTCTTAGACTTTCCTTAACAAATAGCTAAGGCACACTGGAAAAATTGTAAGGAAGCCTATTATTCGGAATGGATAAAACAAAAGGTTGGAGAAGTATCTTCTTAATTACGTTAAACTCCTTGCAATCTCTTCTAACGATTTGCTTATAAGGAAAATCCTTTTACTTACCAACAGTGTGAATGTAAAGTTTGCTCAATCATTCAATAAATATCGAAGGAGGCCTTTTGAGGCTGAGCGCAGACAGTAATTAGGTTTTAAACACTCCAGTTTGCAGCATGGAGGTTCTCTAAGCTGCCTCCTCCCCTCAGCTTTGAAATCTCTTTCTAAAATTTAACAGCAAGTTTTCTTTAGCCAGTGAATACTTGAAGCAGAAGGCTCTGCATGGGAGCGGGGCTCTGGGAGCCTCACAGTGGAGAGGGGGTCGGGGGCCAGGGAAGGGGTGCTTAGAAATGTGGGAGGAGAAGATGCCTGGCATGGGGCAGGCGCCAGCGAGATGTCTGAGGGAGGAACAGAAACTGCAGGGGAGCAAAAGGAACAGAATACCCTCCAGTCCCTCTGGGGACAATGCCCCCATTTTCCACAGGGGCTCCCTTACTGACCTGTCTTGACTGAAGCCTGGTGCCCCATGACTGAGCTTTTCTTAGACCCCATGGAAACCCATCACACCTTGGTATCATCGAGACAGACAGCATGGCAGAGGAATCTGGAGAAGCAAAAGACACAACAGAGATTAACCAAAGATAAGTGTGCAGTTGGATTATTGGAGAGGGCGGTTACTGTAGGGACAGTAGTCAAGGCTGAGTGGCAGGGGCTCTCATTTCTTTCTTTTTTGGGGGGGGGGGCTCTCATGTCTAAAAGGAACCATGGTAAAAGTTAGTTTTGGAGCTCCCAGACCTTTGCTCAGGATGCCAAATAACACTTATTAGCTTCCAGGGCACTCCTAACTTAGGTACCTGGATTCAATGAGGGCTTATCATCACTCTCTCTCTCTCTCAAAATTTTTTTTAAGATATTTATTTATTTATTTATTTATTTATTTATTCGACACAGAGAGAGAGAGAGAGCACACGCGTGCACAAGTAGGGGGAGTGACAGGCAGAGGGAGAGGGAGAAACAGCCTCCCTCCTGAGTAGGGAGCCAGACAAGGGGCTCAATCCCATGACCTTGAGATCATAACCTGAGCCGAAGGCAGACGCTTAACCGACCGAGCCAGCCAGGCACCTTGAGGGATCACGATCTTATGGTGGAAGAATCAGCCCCCTCAGAACAAGGGACACCTGGCACCTCTGAAGATTTATAGGCCCTGGGTTCAATGGATCTGAAGGCATTCACCTTTTGTTGGAAAAGACATCAGCTTCCTGTGGGTAGTGGGATGACTGTGCCCTTCATAGGAGAGCTTGGTGCAGCCCGCACAGGCATCCTTAACAAGAGCTATCTAAGTGGAGTTGCTATTGCTTAACTGCCTTTTCAAATGCCAGACTCAGTAGCGGCCATTTCTAAGAGTGGAGCAGGTGCACAGCAAAGCCTGAAGAGGACTATAAAGGAAGGAGCCAGGTGACCTGGATTCAGATTCTGGCTTCACCACTTTGCAGGTATGGTAGATTAAGGACGGCAGCAAATTCTGTTCATGCCTCCTCCCATTAAGAGATGGAGATTATTCCCCATCTTCTTTCCCTCGGCTGGGTCTGTGGTTCACTTTGGCAAGGAGCGTGCTTTGGAAGTGGTGTCAGCCGAGCACCAGAGGGGCCAGGCGACCTCTGCCCCGGGCCTCTCCAAGTGCTCGCTCTCAGGACATGCCCTCACAGAGAGGCTACCCGTGACACTTTGAGTGACCGCTCCAGCCTTCAACTAAGGGATGGGGGACATCAGTTCAGTGAGCCTCTAGGTAACCGTGGCCCCAGCCAACCTTTAATGGCAAGGTGCCTGAGACCCCAAGTGCAAACCACCCACACGCCTCCAGAGAAGCAGCAGCAACCCAAAGTGCTGCTTCAGGCCTCTGCCTATTGGGGTGTGTACAGAGTAGGACCTCAGGTGAGGCACTCAACCCCTCTGAGATCTCCTTTCTTGTAAAACAGGCAAAACAGCCGTGATGACTTCCCAGTGCTTGTGCTATGGATGCGATGATGGCGAAGGGCCGGGCACAGTGGCCGGCGCACAGTAGGTTCTCCGTAAACGCTGGGCTTCTTCCCACCCCTTCTCCAGGAGGTTATATATCCCAGGTGCGAGTGAATCTTGGCCGCTGCTCTGAATTCCCTGGGCAAACACCCAACGGCCCTCAAAGGGAATGTCTGGGATCGAACTTGAGAATGAGAGAACTTGATTTTTTTTTTTTTTCTTTCTGGGGCAACCTGTGCCCCCACCTTAGGAAAAAATATTACCACGTTGTTGGAGGAAAACTGTACGTTTTTTAAAAATTTTCTCCTCTTTTTAAAGGATTGAGAGATGAAGTTTTTGCGCCCCCCCCCTTTTTTTTAACCAGAAATATGCTTGCTCACACTGAAAAGTAGTGGCATGAAAGAAAACAACTCCCCTCTGTTTCACAGCCAGCAGGCTTTCTTCAACACCCCGGCCCCAGAGAGCCACAGACTGCACAGCGGGCAGACTTTGTTGAACAGATGAACAACTGTGGCTTAATCTGTTTGGGGAAAAGAAAAAAAAAGAAAAGTCCTGAAGCGATTGATAAAGAGGCTGAGAGGCCGAGGTCCGTGTGAAGGAAGAGTAAATGAGGCCAGATTGGGGAACGCTGAAACCTAAGCCTCTTCTCCCCCCACCCCCCAACCCCGCCTCCCGGCCCCAGCCCGAAGTGGGTGTGTGAGGAACAGTCAGGACAAATCTGCTGGGAAAGGGACAGAGAGAGCCTCTTGGCCTGCCTGAGTTTGGAGTCATGGTTTCGTTATCCAAAATGACTTTATTTATTTCATCCTTTCACTTACTCTAAGACCCAAAACTTTTTTTTTTTTTTTGAAAACTGTATCCGAGTATAACATAGAAAATACATGAATATTAAGTACAGGCAAATGAGGGTTCATAAACCGAGCTCATCGCGTCACCAGCGAGTGGGTCAAGAACAGAATATTAGTGGCGCCCCAGAGGCCCCCCCACCACAGGGAGGATCACCATCCTGACTTATAACCTCATCATTTTTAGTAGCTCATACACATTCATGTGTGTTCTTCTAGGGACATTCTACACACATGCAAGAATACAGATGTTATTGTTTTACACAAATGTAGCAGAAGTGTATTTTGCGCACTATGTGGCGTATTATCCAGGATGGCCTGCCTCTGGCTTTTCTCACGTTTGTCTTGGTGATCATTCTGTATCACTACGTAGAAAGCAGCTAGGTTTTTTTCTTTCTTTTTTAAAAATTAATTAATTTATGGGGCGCCTGGGTGGCTCAGTGGGTTAGAGCCTCTGCTTTCAGCAGGACCCTGGGATCGAGCCCCGCATCGGGCTCTCTGCTCAGTGGAGAGCCTGCTTCTGCCTCTCTCTCTCTCTCTGCCTGCCTCTCAGCCTACTTGTGATCTCTGTCAAACAAATAAATAATTTAAAAAAATCTTAAAAAAAATTAATTTATTTATTTAAAATTTAATTTTATTTTCTTTAAGATTTTACTTATTTATTTGATAGAGATCACAAGTAGGCAGAGAGGCAGGCAGAGGGGCGGAGGGAAGAGGGCTCCCTGCTGAGCAGACAGACTGATTTTGGGGGAGGGTTCCATTCCAGGACCTTGAGATCATGACCTGAGCCGAAGGCAGAGGCTTTAACCCACTGAGCCACCCGGGTGCCCCCGGCAGCTAGGTTTCTTTAGCGGTCACATAGCATTCCATTGTCTGTACCACATTTTATTTAATTTTATTAAAAGGCAAAGAGGTTGTGTTCAACCTTTTTGGAGTTGGCTCCCCCCCCCCCCCCCATGTATTCTTGAAGTAATTTTGTTGTCCTTTAGATTTAAGGTGGCAACTAGACGCTGCTTTCTGGAAGCCTTAAAAAAATTGCTACGAGTTCCTGGTCAATTGAGGTGTGTTGGGTATCGTACCTCCTGGAGTGGTCGCCTCTCTTATTGCCTTGTCCTGTTAGAACTCAGTTGTTCCATGTTTGAATATGTATCTAGGAAGTGGAAATAATGTCCCTGACACCCCCACTTCCTTTTCTGGCAAATCAGCATCCGGTGAATGAATCCAACTGCTTTCACCCACCCCCCTCCCTCAGTCAGCTGCTTACCCAGCATTGTCCTGGCTTGAGAGCTGGAGGTTTTGGAAGATGGATCTCAAGAGCTCTTCCAGACGGAACTAGTCGGAAGAGCTACTGTTCATTTTGATTAAACCAACCCCTCCCCTTCTGCCTGCCTTTTCCTTCCGTGGGTCTTTCCATCCCTCACCCCCAATCTCAGCCTCAGTCTCTGGGCCGACCCTGTTCTGAACTCAGCTCTCAGAATCATTAAGACTTCATGTGAGTTCAACTTGGTGCCTACTTCCTTCTCCTATTGGCATTTGCTCTTTAAATTTCTTACCTACCATATTTAGACAACAAAAGTCTTTGTCTCCTTAAGGATTTTTTTTTAAAGATTTTATTTATTTATTTGACAGAGATCACAAGTAGGCTGAGAAGCAGGCAGAGAGAGAGAGGTGGAAGCAGGCTCCCCACTGAACAGAGAACCGATGTGGGGCTCGATCCCAGCACCCTGGGATCATGACCTGAGCCGAAGGCAGAGGCTTTAACCCACTGAGCCATCCAGGCACCCCTCCTCAAGGATTTGTGATTCCCTAGCGGAAGGAACAGTTATACATTTGAGGGTTGGGGCAATCTCCTCCCTCCCTCATTACCAAAATCACTTCTGTCCTTTCCCAGCCCTCAGGGGCCAGGTGAGAAGGGGCAGACCTAGCTGGTCAGGACTTCAGGGTGAGGTAGGACTGTCTCCACATCCTTTACCTACAGCAGAGGGGCCAAGGCCACCAGCTACATGCAAATCGGTGCCAAGGCGGGGCTACAGAAACAAGTCCTTCAAAGGCGGGGTCACAGACAAGTACAGGGACGGGGTAGCCCTCCTTCAGCGTCGGAGAGAAGGATCACTGCTTCACCTCTTGGAATCGGCAACCATGCCTTCTCTGAGCCTGAGTGAAGGCAGTACAGTGACCGCCTTGGAGTGTGTAATAAAGATGCAATAACTTAGTATAGGGCCGCGGTAAGCGCTCTATAAACGTTAGCTCTAATTATTATATGAGGTGGCCCAGACACAGTGGCCCCAGCGCCGATTACCAGTGGCCACATTAGCTCTGTCCCTGCTCCATTCCTACCCTGTGACTTGGCCGGCTTTCAGGACTCTGCTGCGCACACAGCGCACAGCTCAGCCTTCCCTGCCTGAGCCAGTTCCTGGTCTCTGCATCCCCCCCAAGCCCCGCCCCTCGCGTTCATGCCCCGCCTCCTGCCTGCTGCCTTCACCAGGAAGCCTTCATTCTTCACTCTTCCTCGGCAGGATCATCACCATCACGGCCTGACCCTCCTCTCGATTGGGGCAAAAAGCCCACTGCAAACCAAGGAACATAAAACAGCTTCTTCCACCAGTGGTTTTGTGTCTTGTTGGCTCCTGGGTCTTTGCTTTGTCCAACCTCCTTCAAAGTCCCAACTCCAAGGTCTCCCTGCCTCTCTTCTCTTTGTGTGCCCCGAGGACAGTCTGGTGGGAGAGGAGACCTTTGGGGACTCCCCTGAGATCATTGATGGCTAACACATCTGTATCCGCTGACACCCACATCTGTGCAGAAAGACGAGAGCCACAGAACTGAACAATTTCCCGATGAGGACCCCATCCTTCCTGAAGATTTTCAAACTGAGGCTCAGAGCAGATACCTATCAAGGCTGCATCACTACAAGTAGCAGAAATGGGGTTTGAACCCGGGTCTGCTTGACCCCAGAGGCCAGGAGGATTTCTGATAGTAATAACATTTTACATTCCGCTTTGTATTCGGATCAGCTGGCCCAAGAAGTGGTGTTTTCTACTTTTGGACTTGGCATGCACAACGGATTAGCTGAGGACCTCAAGCTTTGTCTTGTCCACACACAGATTTGATTATGAAATACCAGACTGCAGCTATTCGAAAGTAGCTTTGCCAAGACTCAAACTTCTGAAACACATTCCATCAGCAACTCTCCCAGAGGAGAGCAGGTATTAGAGAGATGGTGTCCAGGGTCCCCCCAACTCCAGCAAGGGGCTCATCAGGATAGACATGCATCACAACAGGTACAGACGAGAAAACCAGTAGATAGAAAAGGACCTCGTCACGTGAGCTCCTAAAATGGCTTGAAGGTTTTATTCAAAGCGAGTTATGCTCACTGTCATGGTTAGCTGAGAGCGAGAGCATTCAACAACCTTCCTCTCATGGGGTGCCCGGGTTGCTCAGTCATGAAGCGTCCTTCTTCAGCTCTGTCATGATCCCAGGGTCCCGAGATCGAGCCCCACATTGGACTCCCTGCTCAGCGGGAAATCTACTTCTCCATCTCCCGCTCCCCCCGCTTATGTCCCGTTCCCCCTGATTGTGTTCCCTCTCTTGCTGTGTCTCTCTCTGTCAGACAAACAGGTAAAATCCTTAAAAAACAAATAAACAAAACAACAACATCAAAACAGCCTTTCTCTCGTAGCTCCAAAACTGTCAGAGGTTTATGGAATGTCTATGTGGAGCTTCTGTCTTACTTTCTACCTGAAGTCCTTCCAACCTGTTTCCCTCAAGGTCTGAACCCTCCCCTCTCTGGATTTTTGCCTGAAGCTCTCACTTGAGCAATAGTCTGTCTAATGATATCCCTAGTTTTCTAGTATAGAGTCTTGGGAGATGTAGTTAGCTAAGATGAGGTTATCCTGAACTCAGATGGGTCCTCAACTCAATGACTGGTGTCCTCCTGAGAAAGGAGAGGGAGAATCACACAGAGACTCGGGCGAGCAAGAAGGCCGCGTGAGGACAGAGGCACAGTTGGAGTGAGGCAACTCCAGGCGAAGAAACACCAAGGATTGCTGGGACCCCATGGAAGCTGGAAGAGGCCAGGGAGAATTTTCACCTGGTGTCTTCAGGGGATGCATGGCCCCCTGACACCTTGATTTTGGACTTCTAGCCCCCCAAACTGTGAGAGAATACATTTCTGTTGTTTGAAGTCACCCGTTCATGGTAATTAGTTCTGGCAGTCCTAGAAAACTAGGACAGGGACTCTCACTTGGCTCTCTAAATAAAAAGCCTCTTTTATTATGAACATTTCCACGGGCTTTGTCTGGTTTTTAAACAAAGCTCACTGGGCCTCAATTTTCTCACCTAAAGATGGTTTATTAGTCAGCTCCTGCTGCATTCAAACTACCCCATGACTTGGCAGCACAAAACACTGGGCATGGATTCCCGGACTCCCGGTTCTGCAGGGAGGCTAATGCCTCTGCTCTCCACACCTCTCGCTCTTTGGAACTACAGGGCTCCTGGGTCTCTTCTTAAGGCCACAGCAGAGGCCCAAGTGGGGAAACCCTACAGTGTGAGCACATTTAAAGCCTCTGCACGAATCACATCTGCTAGCATCCCACTGGCCAAAACAAGTCAGAAGGCCAAGCCCAACATCAATGGCATGCGAAGTACCCTCTGCTCATAGTGAGGGGGAAAAGGAGGAAATGGCCAACAATAATTCCAACCATCACACATGGTGCAGGACCTGCTGCTATAGACTGAATGCTGGGAATTCCTACGTTCCAGAATGCCTATGTTGAAACCTAATTCCCAGTACAATGGTATTTGGAGGTGAGGCCTTTGGGAAATGTTTAGGTCATGAGGGTGGAGCCCAGGAGACCCCAGAAAGCTCCCTGCTGTCATGTAGGGACAGAGCAAAAAGATAGCCATCTACAAATCAGGAAGCCAGTCCTTACCAGATGCCGAACCTGCCAGCGGCTTGAACTTGGATTTCCCAGCCTCCAGCAACATGAGAAACAAATTCCTGTGTTTGTCAGTATCAGTCCACGGTATTTTTGTTACAGCAGCCCGAGTGGGCTGGGACAGCCCATTTAGCAAGATTTATTGAGAAGTTTATGTATGTCTAACTAAACCAGTAGAATGAATAATCAACTTTTATGTGGTAGGCACTATTCTAAGCGCTTCCCAGGAGTTTGCGTTATCTATCGCTCCATAAAAACACAACCTGAAAACGTAGTGACTTCAAACAGCATTCAGTTGGCAGCTGGGCTGGGTGGAGCTGGGAGGACCGAGAAGGCTTCCCTTTCACAACCTGCAACTTGGTTCTCCTCCCTCTGGGTAGCTTGAGCTTCCTCACAGCATGGGGACTCACCAGAGTGGACGTCTACATAGCAGTGGACTTGGGAGGGATGAAATTTGAAGCTGCAGCTCCCTGAAGGCCCCCTTTAGATATTACATAGCACGGCTCTGCCCCCATTCTATTGCTTTGTGTTGGTTTCCTCTTGTAGCTAAAAGAAATTACCAGCAATTTAGCAGCTGAATACAACGTAAATTTATTGCCTTATAGTTCTGGAGTCAGGAGCTTAAAATGGGATGCATTGGGTTAAATCCAAGATGTCACCCAGGCTCTGTTCTTCGCTGGGGGCTCTAGAGGAGAATCCGTTTTCTTTCCTTTTCTGTTTTCTAGAGGCTGCCTGCATTATTTGGCCTGTGGCCTCCTTCCAACTTCCGAGCCAACAGTGGCTAACCCTACTTCACTCTGACTCTCCTCCTTCCTTCTTAACTCCTAAGGACCCTGGTGGTTTCATTAGGCCAACTGGACAATCCAGGACAATCTCCTCACCCCAAGGTCAGCTGATTAGCAATATTAATTCCTTTTGCAGCCTTAATTCCACTTTGTAATATAAGGTATTAACAGGTTCTGGGGATTAGGATATGGACATCTTTGGGGCCATTATTCCAAACAAGTGACAGGGACAGCCCAGACTCAAGGCGCGGGGACATAGACTTGACTCTCTGACGGGAGGAATAGCATCGTTTCTGTGGCTCTCACTAACCCACCACGACATGCACTGACTCGTGCAATCCTCAAAACAACCACCAGGTGGGTACTAGAAAGATCTGCATACGAAAGTAGGAAACAGAGCAGAGGTGTTAATTGCTGAGCTAAGTTTAGCCAGCTGGTGAGCAGGAGAGCTGGGTCTTCAATCTAGACCTTTTGGTGGTGGGACCAGAGCACTGCTTCCCTGGCGTTCCTGGTGCTCAGCACATGTTTGTTTTCTCCTCTGTTGATCCCGTTTTCTCAGCCCTTTAAGAGCAGGAAGTGGGCATCCTCTGTAGCTCAGGACACAGGCTTATCTCTCACACATAAATGCACACACACGTATGGGCGATGGTAAAGACCCCTTCATCATCAGAGTGCTGGAATGATACCTATTGAAATAAATAAAAAAAAATTTTTTTTTAAAGATTTTATTTATTTATTTGATAGACAGAGATCACAAATAGGCAGAGAGTCAGGCAGAGAGAGAGAGAGAGGAGGAAGCAGACTCTCACTGAGCAGAGAGCCCGATGCGGGGCTCGATCCCAGGACCCTGAGATCACGACCTGCGCTGAAAGCAGAGGCTTAACCCTCTGAGCCACCCAGGCACCCCGAAATAAATAAAAATTTAATGTTGATTTTCCAACTGCGTTAGGACTGGTTATTCGTTTTCTTGTGATTTCTCTCTCCCTGGGGTCCGACTTGCCCACGGAACTGTCACTCAACTTCCATACTCTTGGCTGTTTTACTCCAACTCACTCTAGCTGCTACTTCCCATTCTCATACGTGGGTCCCTTCCCCTCTCAGCTGTGGTGCCCAGCCCTGGCGTTTCCCACCCCCAGCCTGAGCCCAGACTGGTCTCCCAGAGCAAACCTTTGTTCCACCTCAGATGGAACTCCACACAGTACAGGTCCCAGAGCCGGAAGTTGTGGCACTGTGCCTGAAGTGGATGGGGGCAACAGCATCTAAAATCAGCATCTTGCTAGGGTGCCTCACTGGCTCAGTCGGTAGAGCACGTGACTCTTGATCACAGGGTTCGGAGTTCAAGCCCCATGTTGGGCATAGAGTTTACTTAATTAAAAGAAAGAAAGAAAGAAAGAAAGAAAGAAAGAAAGAAAGAAAGAAAGAAAGAAAGAAAGAAACCCAGAGTCTGAAGACATTCAGATTTAGGTAGGATCTGAAATCAATGTGTGTGGAGTACTACATTTCATGGGTGTGAGGCATTAGCCTAAATAATCACTTGATTTGTACTAAGTTCTCTGCTTCTTACCCAAGAATCTGTAAGAGGAAGAGCCTGGTGTCAAGACAGTCTGCAGACAGAAGCGGATGCCTGCCTTGTAAATGGAGGAATATTTTTGGATTCATTCACTTGTCAGACAAATATTTATTAAGTGCTTGCTATGAATCAGTCACTGTGCTAAGCAGAGAGGACAAAGATGAATAAATTGGATAATTCCTGTCCCCAAGACTCTACAGTTAATTACAATTGTTATCCACGTTTTATATTAGCCACATTTTATACCTGCACATAAAGTCTAAAGACGTTAACCACTATATATTCCCATCAGTAAGACCATGTATTTTTCCAGAAATTATCATCCAGAAAACAGGAAAGTACTTTATCTTTGGGTCTATAGAGAAATGACACTCTCCTGCATGTCTCCTTTACTACTCTCGCTCCATACTTCTGACATTTCTGGTCACCAGAGGTATGGATTTCCCACACATCAAGCCATTGTCACACCAGCTGGGGGTCCTATAATGTAACTCAATTTTAACTCAATTCTGACACAGCAGAGACAGGAATCTGGAGACAGATTCCACAAGCCCCATGAGACTTTCCCCCTTCCTCCTCATCTCAATGCAGACACTAATCACAAGTCCAGCTTGTCACCTGGGCTTCGGACCCACTGGCTATAAACTAGAGATTCCCACAAAGCCCTCCTCTGGTTTATATGTTAGAGTGGCTCACAAAACTCAAGAAAACACTTTGCTTACTACACTACTGGTTCGTTATGAAAGGCTGTAACTCAGGAGCAGCGAGGCGGAAGAGATGCCTTGGGTAAGTGACGTGGGAACCAGTGCAGAATGTCTGCCACCTCTCTGGTCACACCTCTCTCATGTCCCCTTCACATATTCACTAACTCGGAGCATCTCTGAACCTTGTCCTTTTGGGTTTTTTTGGGATTGGTCCTTTTTGGGTTTTTATGGAGACTTCATTATACAGACATGATTGATTACATCATTGGCAATTGGCAATCAATTCAACATGCAGCTTCCTTTCCTCTCCCCAGAGATCAGGCAGATGGGGGGGGGGGGACCAGTTGGTTCCCCCGGCAACCAGTTTCCATCCTAAGGTCATCTTGGGACTTTCCAAAAATCACCTCATTCATGGAAACTCAGGTATGGTTGAAGGGGCTTTTTATAGGAATAACAAAAGACACCCATTTCTCCTTTATGGTTCTTATCACTTAGGAAATTCCACGGTTTTAGGAGCTCTGTACCAGAAATGGGGACAAAGACCAAATATATATATTTCTTAATATAAATCACAATATCATAGGATCCTTGCAATGTCTCACATGTTACGCCAATGCTTTCTAAATTGCTTTTATATTTAACAACTGCGTTACAGTCTGAGGAAGACATTAGCCTAAAATACCCTTAATTCATGCTGGTTTTGGAAGCTCGGGGAGATCACTGACTTGCTACAAAAGGAGGTGAGGAAATGTAACACAGATTTGTTAGTTATTCCTGGGAATGTGACTTCACATTTGCGATGCTGGGAGTCGTCATAAACAAGTCTTTTATGATCACTTTAAAAAAGCAGAACAGTGAGTGGTTATGTGGGAGGGACCAGAGCAAACATGAGCTAATACTCTGCAAAGGGACACTTTGTAGTGGGGCTAAAATTTCCAGTGACAGCATTCCCATACAGGGTCCAGGAGAATCTCCAGCAATCCAGACAGAAGTGAGAACACCTCCTAAAGGACCCTAGTGACAGTGAGGACACTGATGACCAGCCAAGAGGTGTGTGAAGAGTGGGAATCGATTCGTTTCATGCAACAGGGGAGTGGAAACAAAGCGATACTTACAAATAAATATTTTGTACAAATAAATTGTATAAATGATATTAAATATGGATGTATGACTAAATTCATGCATAGAATAAGCCTATCGCAGTTTTATTTGTGTCACTCAATGTTTTCTGTGCTCAGGTTGGCCAAAATATTACGGGAGAATTTCCCCTTTGGAAAGTTTAAAGCTGCCTTATATTTGGCACCAACTTCTGTCTGGGCACGTGAGGAATCTTTGCCTGAAGTCACACTATTGGGAGGGCAGAGCCAGACCTATGTTACCTTACCCTTGCATCTGCCTTTTTTCTTCAGTCGGACCAAGCTTGAGAAAATCTGAGATACTTGTCCCTGGCTCCACTGTCCATCTATTTCATTCCACTTAAACTCAGAGCATGTATTGAGCCCCTACTACAGCCCTTACTGCAATGAGGATTTGTTTTTCAAACCTGTCAATCACTTTTATTTTTTTTAATTTTTTTAATTTAAAAAAAATTTTTTTTAGATTTTATTTATTTATTTGACAGAGAGAAATCACAAGTAGTCGGAGAGGCAGGCAGAGAGAGAGAGGGAAGCAGGCTCCTTGCTGAGCAGAGAGCCCGATGCGGGACTCGATCCCAGGACCCTGAGATCATGACTTGGGCTGAAGGCAGCGGCTTAACCCACTGAGCCACCCAGGCGCCCCTGTCAATCACTTTTAGTACAGAATTAAGAGAGAAAAGACTGACTTTTTTTTTTTTTAAGATTTTATTTATTTATTTGACAGGCAGAGATCACAAATAGGCAAAGAGGCAGGCAGAGAGAGGTGGGGGGGAAGCAGGCTCCCTGCTGATGCGAGACTCGATCCCAGGATCCTGGGATCATGACCTGAGCTGAAGGCAGAAGCTTTAACCCACTGAGCCACTCAGGCACTCTGAAAAGACTGACTTTTAACTGAAGATAGAGAAAAAGGAATAGTTTTTTGAAGAACAGCTCTAGATTCAGGTTTTATAGGCCATTCTCCCTGTTGTGCAACATGAGTGCTAATCTTCCCTGTTCTCTTGCTTACTTCCTGAGCACTGAAAAATGCCTGCAACCTCAACCCCAGTCGGACAGCCTGCAAGGAACAAATCAACATGCAATTTCCCTTTGTCACCTTCAAATAATAAATAAACAACCCCCATTAGTCTCTGCGTAATTTTACTTTTTTCTTTATACTTTGCAGTATCATATAAATTTTCTACATGAACATGTTCTTTAATAAGAACCAAAAATCTGATATTTTTTTGAGAGAGTGAGAGAGAACGCCTGTGCACATGTAGGGGCAAGCAGTTGGTGGGGGGTGGGGAGCAGAAGGAGAGAGAGAATCTTCAGCAGGCTCCACCCCCAGCATGGAACCCAACCCGGGGCTCCAACTCACAACCCTGAGATCATGACCTGAATTGAAATCAGGAGTTAGAAACTCAACGGATGGAGCCCTCCCAGGCGCCCGTGAAAGGTTCACGTTTGAAAACACACAACTATTAGGCTACAGAATTCCAATTTCACTTTCCAGATTTGCATTGAGCCCACCTCACATTTAAAGGCTTTCCTTCCAATTAATCCAGGCTAAGAGAACCAAAGAGCTGCCCGTCTGCCCATGGGAAATACATTCCGGGTTTCCTTCTCGTGCGATCTACCTGCCACCCAGGCCCACCTCCCCCTGAGATGTCAAGAGAAGCATGCATGAAGGTGAAGAAATGCCCCAAGGAGCTAAAGCCATATGTGTGTGTGTGTGTGTGTGTGTGTGTGTGTGTGTTCAACAT
The DNA here is from genome assembly GCF_964662115.1 of Mustela nivalis. Lineage (NCBI taxonomy): Eukaryota > Metazoa > Chordata > Mammalia > Carnivora > Mustelidae > Mustela > Mustela nivalis. Next base: position 57,192,987 of record NC_139027.1, read on the forward strand.
TATTGTGTCTCCCTGAGACTTTCCTTTATGGCCACATTCTTAACATGCATATCAAGTTCCTAGAGGTTCTGGGAAAGAGAGTGGAAGACCCTGTGTGATTCAGCGCAAGCTGTGCGACCTCTCAGCCATAGTTTGCCCATCTGTAGAATGAGTGGTTGGATCCAAAAGAAAAAGGGAGAAAGAACGCCTGTGCACATGTAGGGGCAAGCAGTTGGTGGGGGGTGGGGAGCAGAAGGAGAGAGAGAATCTTCAGCAGGCTCCACCCCCAGCATGGAACCCAACCCGGGGCTCCAACTCACAACCCTGAGATCATGACCTGAATTGAAATCAGGAGTTAGAAACTCAACGGATGGAGCCCTCCCAGGCGCCCGTGAAAGGTTCACGTTTGAAAACACACAACTATTAGGCTACAGAATTCCAATTTCACTTTCCAGATTTGCATTGAGCCCACCTCACATTTAAAGGCTTTCCTTCCAATTAATCCAGGCTAAGAGAACCAAAGAGCTGCCCGTCTGCCCATGGGAAATACATTCCGGGTTTCCTTCTCGTGCGATCTACCTGCCACCCAGGCCCACCTCCCCCTGAGATGTCAAGAGAAGCATGCATGAAGGTGAAGAAATGCCCCAAGGAGCTAAAGCCATATGTGTGTGTGTGTGTGTGTGTGTGTGTGTGTGTGTGTGTGTTCAACATTATTGTGTCTCCCTGAGACTTTCCTTTATGGCCACATTCTTAACATGCATATCAAGTTCCTAGAGGTTCTGGGAAAGAGAGTGGAAGACCCTGTGTGATTCAGCGCAAGCTGTGCGACCTCTCAGCCATAGTTTGCCCATCTGTAGAATGAGTGGTTGGATCCAAAAGAAAAAGGGAGAAAGAACTTGCCTTGGGGAGACAGACAGGACTGGATTTGAATCCTGACTACCTCTTGCTGGGAAAGAAGTTGAGCCTTGGTTTCTTTATTTGAAAGCAGACTTCTGGTGAAGGTTAAATATAATGTATAAGCGTATCTGTGTAGTATATACTGGTACATCCTATTTGCTAAAAAAATGGTAGTGATGGTTATGATAATTACTGCCACTTTGTATGTGATTGGGCCCATTTCTCTTAAAACCATTAAGCACAGGGCTGTCAGCTCAGCTGCACAAGCTGTTCACTGCACAACTCCTGGGTGCCATCCACATGGAACATAATGTCTAGTGGTACCCCGCAAAAGCACTATATGAATTTAAAATATTACTTTTATTAAGAATAACAGAGAGGTAGTGCAGGACTTCTCTTATTATATCAATACAAATGAAGCCTCTTAAATGATAAAATAGGTAACAAAAGCACTCTCTTTTTTTAAAAAGGTGCTGGAATTTCTGGGCAGGACTTGGTATTTATTTATTTGAGAGAGAGAGCATAAGCGGGGACAAGAGGCAGAGGGAGAGGAAGACCCTGGGCTCAAGGATCATGACCTGAGCAGAAGGCAGATACTTAACCAACTGAGACACCCAGGTGCCTCTTGGGCAGGAGTTGTTACATAGAAAAACAAACAAAAACAAACAAACAAAAATCAGAGTTCTGCTTTCTGAGTCTATCAGTCACTCGCCTTTAACTGATTTATTCTACGTGTTAGTAGTGAAGACCCTAGGGAGAGAATGGCCCAGGCATCATAGACGTTTCCCATCTCCTCAAGCTATGGGAAGGGACCCAGTGTGCTTGATATGGGTTACCTACAGTTAGGAAGGCTGGAAAAGTCCCAAGGAAAGGTGCTGGCTCTCCTCACAGCTGAGCAAGGTTAACACTGCAAAGGGTTCAGCCTCTGTCCCACCAAGGGTCTCCCAGAGTCTCTCCAGCAGAATGGGACCAGAATGGACATATGGGAAAAGTACTGGCTTAAATTATTTTCAGGTTTCTTTAAAAAGGCTTTTAAGGTCAGTTTGCCAGGGCAGGTGAGCACAGGGGAGAGGGTAGGGGACGGCATACATGCGTGTACATGCTATGGAAACAGAAGCTACACCCGAGGAGGAGTTTAAGTTCCTAAACCCTTGCTAAAGAACAGAGTTCATGCCCACTGCCCACTGCCCCCAACCCAGGGTCTCAAAAGAACCTAACAAAGCTGAGGGGTCCCCCGTGCCACTTCACAATGTCTATTTATAATAGCCCTAGTCGGATGGGCAGTTTCTGCCCTGTACCTGTCTTTGCTCCCCATACCTCATCCTGGAGGAGCCAGAGGCAGGAGGGACAGAAGAATTGGGAGAAAGACACGAGATATTTAGGATTTCCAGGCCTGGGAGATAGAGAGAAGCTTTAAAGTAAGTGCAAAAGTAAGGGCTTATTGGAGGCTGGGCCAGTTGGAGATTCTTGAGGACCCGCAATCACAACAGAGTTGATTCCATATTTGAGCCCATGGGCCTAGCTTGATTGAGCAGCGTCCCATCCTCGGTATTTGATGGTGCTGCGTCTGGCCTCTGCCTCCCTTGGTTCTTTCCTTCTAGTCCCCAGCCAGGAAAACCTCTAGCTCCCTGGATCCACCAGTGCTTCTGCCTCTCCTGCTCAAATACATGCCGCAGGAGGAGAGAGACTGCCTGATCTTATCCTCACTGTCAGCGCAAAGGCCCTGAGAACTGGGTTATCCAAGAGGATGAAAGAGCCTCAATACCAGAGTGGAGGGGTGCCAAGGATGATGGTGGGGGGGGGGCGTACCAAAAATGGAGCCGATGCACAGAGAAGATGGGGGTCAGGCTCTTCGTCCCCCTTCATCTCTGGGACAGCCAAGAGACCATGCCATTATTTTAGGAACAAGGAGAAAGCAAGCACCACCATCGTAATCTCTCCACCACCACACTTCTCTGACTTAAAAATTCAGTTAGAAATTTAACAAAACTGTAGTCAAAGCTTTTTTTCTTGACCTTCCATTCACTGGAAATATCCAGTTTACTGCCTACTTATCCTCCCTTAGATGAAACGTTGCTCCTGGCGATGCCCCAAGGCGCTGAAAGATTCTGAAGTCCTGACATCCGGCTCCCCTGAGAAAGTCTGGGTTTCACGGCACCGCAGCTGGGTGTGACACGTACATTACTGCACATCAAGTCCTCAAATGTTCACTTTCTGTGAACATCCCATTCCCAGAGCATGTCTGAAACCAAACATTTCTTGTACTCAGTGGTCAGGCTCAACTTGAGAGACCTGGCATGGAGGGGGAACATTCGTTCCTTCTGTGGCTCAGTAAACCTTCACGCCAAATACACCTCTCCAGGGCTGATTTCAGGTAAGTGATGTTCTGGATGAAACAGAGTGAGGAACTCCATGTGGAAACACGTATCCCTTTTCTATAGACATTTATAGACAGATGTCTCCGAAACTCAAGAGAATGCCTTTCCCCTCCACCAAAATACCGACTCCCCTACCTACAACTGTTTGACTGTTCACCATCAAAGCACCCTGGGGAGGTTGTATTATTTTACTTTGAATGTGTAAAAACACGTTGTTCTCCAAAACCTGTGCTCAAACCTATTGAGTGTTGTCTTGTCTGATCACTGGGGTCGTCCCAGCTGTGCAGTAAATGCTGGTTTATTCTTCTGGACGTCACTAAGTCAATGTCCCTACAGAAGCTGTGGGTTTGTTTAATAACATTCTTACACCCACAGGGACACGAATGTCCACATAAATTGATATATAGGAAATTGTTAGATGTTGAGGGGCGGGATGGGGGATGGTACGGAGAAAAGTTAAAGCAAATAAACAAACAAACATGGAGGTCATCTCAGAGAATTAGGTAATCTGGATCTTTTCTTATATAAGCCTCGTCTCTCTGGGATTCCCTGTGGCTTTCATTTCCAGCTCCTCGTCTCCTAAGAAAGAGAATAAAGATGCTTTTTAACCTAAATATGCAACCTTCCAGGAAACAAGAGCTTTTCCCTTCCCCTCTTTAGTCCTAGTAGCAGAATTTTCTTTCGCACTATTAAAAATGGCGTGGGCCACCTTTTCTCCAAAAACACACGAAGCTGCGGCATAACTCTTTCCCAAATAATTAATCTTTCCAGTGGAATCTTTCAAAGCCCCACGTTTCCTGTTATTTTATACAGCTGCAATTTGTAACTGGAGCTCCCGCCCAGTGTTCCACAGGCAAAATGCCAAATCCACTACATTTCACCTACCAAGGTGCCCCACACAAATAATCCTTAACCACAAGTTAAACAGTTAGGTCCTGTTCTAGCTGAAAAGAAAAGCCCAAGGAACAAAAGATTTTGAACAGAACTCTGTGTTAAAATTTTCGTGGATGCTCACAATTATTTTATTTTCCAGGGTCGACATTTGGAAGTATCACCATGATGCCATAATAAAAGAGGAATTTTCAAAAACTGATCGATTGTTGTGTTCAACTATTGTGTGTGAATCACAGAAATGACATCCTCTTAGTTATCCGGAAGCCAGGAACTTGAAGTTCCTGTATCAGACCCACCTTATTTGCTTTCTTGTCTATGAGTTGGAAGACCAGAGCGAAGACTGGCTGGTCTCCCTCCTTTCTCCCTATTTAGGGAGGCAAGGTAGGAGGTTGGCTGGGACTCCCTTCTTAATTCTCTTTGCATCTCCCCTCTTCCCTCCACTCAGTAATCCTTTCTCCATGCTGCCCATGAGAGAAGTGCTCTCAAGATCACTAAGTTCAGGGGCACTTGCGTGGCTCAGTGGGTTAAGCCGCTGCCTTCAGCTCAGGTCATGATCTCAGGGTTCTGGGATCGAGCCCTGCATCGGGCTCTCTGCTCAGCCAGAGAGCCTGCTTCCTTCTCTCTCTCTCTCTCTCTCTCTCTCTCTCTCTCTCTCTGCCTACTTGGGATCTCTATCTGTTAAATAAACAAAATCTTTAAAAAAAATCACTAAGTTGGGAGTTTCTTCCATTTCAAACCCTCTCCTCTCTCTTTCCTACCTTTCCAACTCCCACCATACATTTCTGCATATAACCTACCTCCTACTTTTCAAAAATTGAAGCCACTGAATCAGACTCTCAATTTCCTACTACAGCCGTGCCTTCCCAGCATCATCCTCCTTCCTTTCCTCCCATCCTGGCTGATGCTTCCGACCCTGAGGTCAGGCCCTGTGTCCTGGATCCCAGACCCTCCCGGTCTCTATAGACCTGACACTCTAACATGTCTCCTCTCCCCTGTATACTCCACCCTTCCCTGACACTGAACCCTTCATATTTACACTTAAACATACTCAAGCCCCTCTTCAGATAAAACACACAGCCCCTTCCTGCTATTATTTTATCTGTCTCTCCTTCCCAGTGAAACTTCTTGAATAGGTTGTTTATACTACTCCTCTTTTTCATCATTTTCCCTTACTCCTCAGCCTCATCACTTTGGCTAAAATGGTTAATGGCCATCACGTTGCTAAAGCAAAGGACTCAGTCCTCAACTTCCCTGGCCTCTCTGGGACCCTGCCCTCCTGAAACCCTCTTCGGGGGGTTGTTTTACTTTTCCTCCTACCTCTTCCCCACTCTTTCTCTATCTTCTTTCATGACCATCCTTCTCCACAGAGCCATCAAATGTTGTTTTTGTTTTTGTTTTTTAAAGATTTTATTGATTTATTTGTCAGAGAGAGAGGAGCGAGAGTGAGCACAGGCAGACAGAGCGGCAGGCAGAGGCAGAGGGAGAAGCAGGCTCCCTGCCAAGCAAGGAGCCCCATGTGGGACTCGATCCCAGGATGCTGGGATCATGACCTGAGCTGAAGGCAGCTGCTTAACCAACTGAGCCACCCAGGCGTCCCCATCAAATGTTTTTTAAGCTTCATTTCTCACTCCGTATTCTATCCCTACCTTCCATAGCTACAGCTCCAATAATCAGACTCATATACTCAGCTGCCTACTCAAAATCCCCAGTTGGGCTTCTCATAGCCATAAGTACAAACCCCAAATCAAGACCTTTCTTCCCAAACTTGATTCTCTACCTCAGAATCTTATCTCAGCAAATGATGCCACCAACTACTAGTTGTTCACGTCATGAACCTGATATCCTTGGTAACTTTCCCTATTTCTCAAATCTAACCATACCCTTAGGCCTGGTGTTTGTATCTCCTAAAATCTCTCACATCCCTTTCCTTCTTTCCACTTCAACATCCACCATCCCAACCCTGGACACCACCTGCTTTCTTCTGGACCACTGTAATAGCTTCCTAGCTGTTTTCCATACATCCATTCTCAGTGCTCATTAAGCTGTTATCCACAATGTTGTCAGAGTATGCAACTCTCTTGCATGGATTCTTTTAATGGTATATAGGATAAAAATTCTGTGTTCTTTCCAGATTCCCTTGACTGCATCCTTTTATTTCTCTGGGTTGGTGTTCCACATATGCCTCAGTCTCCAGGCATGGATAAAATGCCACACCTTGGGCATGACCACTGAAGGTCTGGGTGATGTACTCTGGAAGCACAGGGAATTAGCTTTCTGGAGAGTGAAACATGAACAATGGACAATGGAAGATGGGAGAATACCAGGCAGATAAATCACTCCCTCCTTTCTCCCTGATAAGAACAGCTCTGAAATACAGTTTTCCTTATAAGCTTTCTGGAGAAATTCTATGTGCTGAACAAATGCACTACTCTAGGGCGCCTGGGTGGCTCAGTGGGTTAAGCCACTGCCTTCGGCTCAGGTCATGATCTCAGGGTCCTGGGATCGAGTCCCGTGTCGGGCTCTCTGCTCAGCAGGGAGTCTGCTTCCTCCTCTCTCTCTCTCTCTGCCTGCCTCTCTGCTTACTTGTGATCTCTCTCTGTCAAATAAATAAATAAAATCTTTAAAAACAAAAAAAAAAAATGCACTACTCTAGTCTTTAATTCAGGTTGACTTCCTAGAGGTCCCAGATAATACAGATGTTTAGGATAATGACCAAAATATTTATCCAAGACTCTGCATGGGTTGATTCCTATCTACTTCTTTTTTTTTTTTTTTTTAGATTTTATTTATTTATTTGACAGACAGAGATCAGAAGTAGGCAGAAAGAGAGAGAGGAGGAAGCAGGCTCTCTGCGGCTCGATCCCAGGACCCTGAGATCATGACCTGAGCCGAAGGCAGAGGCTTTAACCCACTGAGCCACCCAGGCGGCCACCCTCCTATCTACTTCTGTAGCCTCTCTCATCTCCTACCACTTTCCTGTCAATTTTATATCTCCAGCTACAGTAGAGAGTTTTCTCTTCATGCCAAATCCTCACGTGCTAGAAAGTTTATCTGGAAAACTCTTCCTTTCCAAGCCCCGCCCCCCTTCACCTGGCTAATTCTTTTCCCAGCAGATCTGTTTCACTTCCTTCACTTCCTTCCAAAGGAAATCTCTGTGGCCCTCCTCCCACTCCCTCCTCCCCCACTTCTCCTATTTCCGTTGCTAGGGACTCTCAACAAACTGTGTCAGGGTTTGACTAGTGTCTACCCCCTCCCCACACTGACTGTAAACTCCATGAGAGTAGAGACAGCATCTGATTTGGCTCTCTTGCATCCCCAGAGCAAAGCTCAACACTCAACCAAACATACATTGAGAAAATGAACTCATCAGATCCAACACTCCGGCTAGAGAAGCTGACATCAAAGAGATGAACAGATACATTCAAGCTAGCTAGTCTGTGGTAGGGCTCAGTTGTTCTTCTACCTTCTTTTCCAATTGAGAATCATCCTTTTTAATTCTGAAAAACACAGTAACAGACAGATCAATGAAACAGAATAGAGGATCCAGAAATAGACCTAAATATCTGCTTCACATATGAAAAGTACTCAACCTCATTCATAATAAAGTAAATGCAAATTAAAAAGGAGGTGACATTTCTTTATCTTCCCAATTGGCAGACTTCACAAAATTTGGTAATTTCCTCTCTTGATGAAGAAACTCAACAGTATAGTGCCAAGTGTATGAGAGTAAATATGTAAGTGTTTATGGAATATTTAAATTGTCTTCTTTCATGGAAGACAGTTTGACAATAGGTATTTGATGAAAATAGGTACCAAATTACAAGAGCCCACGCTCTTTGCAATTCAACCTAGCAGTTCAACTTTTAGGTATTTATCCTACAGATATATTTGCCTAGATGGGAAATAGAAAATATACAGTTACTCATTGCAGCATTATTTATAATAGCAAAAGATTTAATGTGCATAATTTAGGGGATGGTGGAGTAAATTGTGGTATTTTCATACAATAGAACAGTATGTAGCTGTTTTAAAAAGAGCGAGGTATTTCAATTCTTTTGAATTCTATATTCTTACCTGTGGCTATCGCAAATTCCCATTATATTCCATATTTTTATACATACTAATATGGACCCCTTTCTATGATATATAAGTAAAAACCAAGGTATACAGTAGTTGTATAATATGCCCCTATCTGGTTAAAATGAATAAAAACTACAAATAACACCAACTGGATTGTAAACTAAGCTCAGTGAGGACAATGCCCTCATATAGTTTGTCTTTATTACAATGAACCCCATTAATATTTTTCATTAATCTCAATAAAAAGAAATGTCCTACGTGGTAAGGGAAAGGGAACAAAGGGAAAATGGACAAGTAATCATTGTTTATACTTGTTCGCCAGCTGGGTGAAATCTCATAAAAAAAAAAGTGAAATCTGACAGTCAATGTAACAGTTTTAGAACATCTATGGATTTTTTTGTTCTCCATGCATTGGTTAGCTATTCCCATGGGAACTGAAGAGTTGTGTGCTGTTGATTGTCTCAACTCCTTTCTACCTCAACTGAAAAAGAAAAGATACTCAGTAAAGCTTTGTCTGCCCAAACCTTATTCAGATCAGGTCTCTGCTATCTGCATGTCCTCACTACTGGTTAACCCGATTTCTCACTCCCATACACATCAGGAAAATCAAATGAAAAGATGCTTATGAATTGGCAGAAAGCTGTGCTCACATTAAAGAAACAGGTATAAGTTGATTAAATCTAAGGTTTCACGTTCCTGCCTGCATGTTCTTTTGGAAGACGTATGACTATATGGCTTGGACCTGGGAAGTACTAACTGTGAAATCCGGCTGTTGCCAAAGTAAATATCTGCATGTTTTCCTGTCGAAACGCTCAGTGTGTGTGCTCGCCATGCCTCCGTGGGGACGTTCTTGCTACAGAGGCACTTATGCTATTTTTTCCTGGAAGGCTTTTTTCTAAATAGTATTCAAGTTTATCAATACAAAAAATGTTTTCTAGTGTGACAAAGGCCCAAGGATATTCATAAGATCAGGAAGCTGTTTTTTTTGTTTGTTTGTTTTGTTTTTAATCCTGAAATCAGGATATTAAAGGGAGTAAGTCTTTTCCATTCATCAGAGAGCAGGCAGTGGGCTTCTTGCCGGACTAGCCTTGACCCTCTAGCTTCATCTCAGATAGATAGATAGATAGATAGATACACAGACAGAGAGACAGATGGACAGACAGACAGACAGCGAAGATAGATACCCTGATAGTACATACCTAGATATAGCATTGGTGAGGTCTGCATCTCAGCTTCTCTTGCATCTGAGCACTAATACCTAAATAATATTTTTGTCTGGGTCTTCCAAGGACCTAAAGGAAGCTGAATCTGCTGGGATGAGCCCATTTCTCATCCTTTGGGTCTGATGGACTGTTAGAAGTCTGCCCTAACACAGAGATGAATAAAGCATGGTCCCTCTCCTTGGGGCATTATAATGAATGATACATTAATGGCATGAAATGGGATACAGAAGAAAAGGGAGTTGATTCTGTGTGAAGGAAACCCAGAAGGCGTCACAAAGAGGATATGATCTACGCTGGGCTTTACAGAATGGATTATAGCAATAATATCTCAGATTTATGGAAGACTTACAGTGTATAAAATGCTTTACAGATACTATCTCATTTATTCTATATGATGACCCTGTGAGGTAATTACTATGATCACCCCCGTTTTACAGATGGAGGGACTAAGGGGCAAAGAGGTTAAATGACTTGCCCACGATTAGAGAGCTAGTAAGTGGCTGAGCCAAGTCCAAACCTCAGCCCATCTGATGTCCCTAAGTTTCAACCCTAGGATTTGGCTGCCTGGAACTGATGTGGATGGAGAGACAGGGAGGGAGAAAAGCGTTCACTCTCATCCTGAACTCAAGTAATGGTTAGGGAGGGCAATTCAATCCAAACTGGTTGTTGGGTAGCGATTAAGCCAATATTTCCTAAAGTATGCTAGCATATTTGGTAGAACATCAGTCTTTTAAGATGCTCTGTAGAAAAAGGAAAAAATGTGAATAAACAAAGGGCTTATACACACACTAACGTATAAAGGCCCTGAGAAGGCCTATGGTAAAGAAACACGCTTAATTTTTATTTTATTAAAGCTTCGATTTCTTAAACTTATTTGAACACAGAACTTTTTTTTTAATTATAAAAATTGTTGATCATTTATATACTCATTACCCAGCTTCAGCAAACATCACTCTTCTCTCCTACGTGTTCTGTTTATGGCCACTTTTCTCCCTCTTTCCTTTCTTGCTAAACTATTTTAAAGGAAATTGCAGAAGCGTGATATTCTACCCTTAAATACTTCAGTGTGCATCTCCAAACAAGGGGGTGATTTTCTTACGGAAAATGTGATTATCACACCTAACAAGATTAAAATATTTTCTTAATATAATTTTACATTCAGTTCATATTCAATATTCCTGATTATCTAAAAAATTAGGGCCTCTTTTTTTGTTAAGACCATTGGAACTCTCTGATTATTCTATTTATTCAGTTTCATAAGCAAGTGCCTGTACCAAGCAAACACATGTTAGAAAAATGTACAATTGTTGATAGTTCTTTACGAAAACACCATTAAAGAATTGAAACGCTCTTGGGGCACCTGGGTGGCTCAGTGGGTTAAAGCCTCTGCCTTTGGCTCAGGTCATGATCCCAGGGTTCTGGGATTGAGGCTCTTTGCTCAGTGTGGGGCCTGCTTCCCCCCCCCCCCCCGACACCCCCTGCCTGCCTCTCTGCCTACTTGTGATCTCTGTCTGTCGAATAAATAAATAAAATCTTTGAAAAAAATTGAAATTCTCTTAATAATTCAGCCTGAAAAATACTGGGCAGAATATGTTCAGTCCTTCATCTTCAAGATGTCTCTTGGCTAGTGAAGATACTAATAACTAGATTGAACCACCTTCCCCCACCCCCATTTGACTTCCAAATAGAAACAAAATAGAAAATCCTTTCAGCATCCCAGGAATACATATTCTGAGGAACACATTTTGGGAAAGCTTGATTTGGACAAAACACCCAGTTGAAAGAAGGCTTCATCTTCCTTGACTGTTTTGGTATTGAATAGCTACAGCTTTAGACTTTGGTTATCTAGGATTTTTGTTTTTAAAAACATCACATTCTAAAAGGAAGGACTTAGTAATCAGTCCTGGTTTTAACTCCTACACGTCTGTGATATTAAAACAGGCACACACACACACTCACACACTCACACACTCACACCACACTACTACAAATGTTAAACAGAGAAGCACAATGGCAAAGTTTAAATCAGATCAAAACCATCCGAAGCAAGTGACTAGGCTATTCGAGATCTATTGGAAGGAGATGAAGCTAAAAGAGATGCTTACAATATGGATATGCAAACTGACACAGTAATAAACCATAAAGCACAACAGCAATTTCGTTTCTGCAACTATGACAGCAGCTAAAATAAACGCCTCGTACCACTACACTGCCAACGGTATCTTCTAAATGAAAGAACAGAAGAAATGATTTCATTAATTGATGCTTCAATGGCTAGCCAAATATTTATACACCCCACAAGCACTGTACTCAAAATTTACAGTAGCAAAGCAGCCTGCAGCAACCAAAATATTGATTGAGTCATAAAAACTCAAGGTTATTAACCCAAATATCTTCTTGCTTTGTAGAAAACTAATTGCTAGGCCAGGGAATGCAATTTCTGAGACAATTACCAGGAATGGGGGCTTTAATGACTTTCTCTTACTCTTTGCATAAATAAACAGTGGCTGCCTAATCCAGGACACTGGATGAGTTTCCTTTCGCAGCTCAGAGTTAATCAAATGCATTTCTCACCATGTGCGCAGGTGATTCTTTACCTGAAGTTAGACCTGTGCACATTTCAAATTTAAAATGTGTGTTCCTGAAACGGTATACATCCTCAGGCCAGCATAGTATCTGACGATGTATGTTATCAACTGTAAGGTTGTGTGAAGGAAAACAAACATAAGGGTAAGCCATCAAACAATGAAATGTATCTTTATTAGGACAGCCCAGCATAGTCATTTGCTGGCTTACACCACACGCAGAAACTGTGGGCAGCTTCAGGGTTAGCTACGGAAGGTGTTGGGGAGGACCTGGTAGTTACCTGTGTTTCCTGCCAAGAGTCAAGCATCCTGCCCCCACATATCTCAGGACCGAGCCAGGTGTGGTCTAGCTAATTGCTACGGGACAGATGGACAAGAAGGAGTTAGGACCTAGAAGCAAATTTTCCTCTGGAGTGGAAGGGGAGGTGAAGGTAGAGCTTGGCGTCTGGAAGGTATGCTGTGGGGCAGACTTTGGTAGTACCAGCAAGGAGCCTGCCTTTAGGTAGCCCCACACAGAATAGTGGAGGTACCTCAAAAGACAAGCAAAGTTTGGCAGTCAAAAATCCTGGAGCGGGTGATATTCGGAAATCCAGGAAGATGGTCGTCTACACTGGGGAGGTAGATCAGCAGGAGCCAGGACCTGGGCATAGGCTGTAGGGAGGTCTTAGAGATGGGTAGAGGCTCAGGTTATCAGAACAAGACAGAATCCCCATGTTTTAGTTGGAGCAAAAGCAGAGTAAAGCTGCTGTAATCAAGATACCCATATAGCATGCCTTAAATAATACTGAATCTCATTCGTCTCTCATGCAACACCAGAATGGGAAGGACACCCCGACTCCATGAGGTTGTCCCGGGCCCCAGGAGCCCTCTTTCACTGCGTCCACGTTTGTGTCTGAGACGGTCGTTCCAGTCATCCTCTCCTGTCAGCCACAGCATGCTGCCCTGCACCGTGGTGGTATTCCAGGCTGTGAGAAGGGGAAAGAGAACATGGAGGACCAGAAACTTTATTGCGAAACTCAGGAAGCAGAAGTTACACACATCACTTTACTCATGGGCCAAATGTCATCACGTGGCCACTCCCGGTTGTCAGAGGGACTGGGAAGTGTTGTCCCTACCAATGTGGCCATGTGTCCAGCTCAAATCTAGGGAGAAGGGTGCTAGCAGTCATTTCTTGTGGCTGCTGTAACACATTACCAAAAACTTGGTGATTTAAAACAACAGAAATGTATCCTCTTACAGTTCTGGAGGGCAGATGTCCAAAACCAGGATCACTGGGCTGGAATCAAGGTGTGAGGGCAGGTCTACCTACCACTGGGAGCTCCCAGAGGAGGATACCCTCCTTGCCTCTTGCAAATTCTGATGCCTGCCAGCCTTCCATGATCTGTGGCCACATTACCCCATTCCCTGCCTCTGGAATCCGACTGCCTCTGTCTCTCTTTTGTAAAGATACATGAAATTGGGGTGCCTGGGTGGCTTAGTGGGTTGGGCCTCTGCCTTTGGCTAGGGTCATGATCTCAGGGTCCTGAGAGTGAGCCCCCGCATGGGGCTCTCTGCTCAGCAGGGAGCCTGCTTCCCCCCTCTCTCTGCCTGCCTCTCTGCTTACTTGTGATCTCTCTCTCTCTGTCAAAAAAAAAAAAAAAAAAAAAAAACCATGAAATTGCATTTTGAGATTCCATCCAGATCCTTGAGATCCCTTATCACATCCGCAAAGACGTTTTTCCCAAGTAACATAACACTTAGAGGTTTCAGGGATTAGAACTTGATCTTTGGGCTGGAAAGAGGGTGTGGATTATCTAGCCTGTTACAGGGGTGCTCAATGCTAAGAGGAAGAAGGAGGAAATGGCCTTTGCAACACTCAACAATCAGAATCAGGAAACTCTGGTCAATGCAGTGAACCTTGCTCAACGTTAAGCACCAAAGAATTCATCTCTAGCTCTTCAGGTTTTCCTGGCTCGCTTCCAGACTGGTATGGAGCTTGAGCTGGGGTATACCCTGGCTGGAGCCAAGTCAGGCCAGTAGCCCTGGCCATGGAAAAAGATGGCCACTAAGCAAAGGCAGCGGGGGCCAGGCAGTGTGTGCCTTGTGAACAGCCTCACCCAGAGAAAGCTCAGTGAGCACTACCCAAGGACACATGTAAGGTTCTTGGACCAATAAATTAATACTGAAGCCTTGACAAAGCCCTGTTTGCAGACCACAGCCCCTGAACACAGGATGTCTTCTACCATCATATCCCTTACCCTTCTCACCTCTGAAACACCCAAAAAGTCCAGATGCTTGTTAGTGAGATGGCAAAACCCTCTTTCACCTACTTCCCTAATTCCATTCCCCCAAATTAACCACCCTTAACAATTTGATCCTTCCTGACTTTTCTTTATGTGTTTATAAACACACACACACAGAGGGAAATATAGTGGTTCCTTTTTACATAAATTGGACGATGCCATACATGTGTTTTATTTATTCACTTAATAATACATCATAGACATCACTGCTTGTCAATTATAATAATAAATGTAGCACCCGTGCTGTGCTGGGCAGCGTGCTGAGCACTTTCCACGTTTTTTATTTCATGTCATTCTCACACCACCTTCTTTGTTAGATATTATTTTATTCCTCTCTAACATGCACAGCGAGCTCAAGTGACCGTTCCAAGGTCGCACAGCTGGTGAGTAGCTGAGCTAGGGTTTGAACCCAGATTGCCACTACCTGGACCTCACTCTTGGCTAGTGTCCTTTGCTATCACATAGACACCCTTGGAAATCTTGTCCTCAGGCAGCTCTTCCACCGGGAACTAATCGGCTGTTGAACCAGACGAGCTTAACTTTTGCATCACGACCTGTTAGACTTCCCTGGAAACTGAAGGAGTCTCCCTGGTTACTGGGCTGCTGTCTGTCTTGCAGAGCCTACAGCTTCAGCTGCCCTAGTCTGCATGGGGAGGGGGCTCTCAATTCCATCCCAGTGGGCTGCACCTATCCCAGGGAACCTACATTCTTTCTGCCTCTAACTTTCTCTTAAACCCTAGTGGGTTTGGCCCAGCATCTGTCACCCCTGCTCGGATAAGCTAGCCTTACCTGAAAACCGACAGTCGTGAAACGTTTTTGATGTTTTTCTGATGCTCCAGCTGGACACCCGTCCTCTCTGCTGCTATAGCCATTAGAAAGTCTTTATAGTCATCAACCTTTCTTTCTGGGTCTCCCCATTGACTAGGCAGCAAGGGCTGGGTACCAGTGAGGCCTCTGCTCCCCTTCTGGACTATTACCATGGAAACAGATGCCATTGAGGAACTACATCTTCCTTCCAGGCTGTTCATATTCCCTGGGCACTTACCTTCTAGGGAGCTCTGTCCCTCTCAGTTTCCCCCTGGCCTACCTTCCTACCACTGAAACCTTCTCTCACACTCATATGGGTGAAAATGGCTCATAACGTGGGGCCTCAGCCCAGTGTCTTCAGTCTTCCTTAGGGAGAGCAGGACTCCAGTGTGAGCTGAGAAGCCCCAGCTTCTCAGATACAGACACAGACATAGACGCTGGCGGTTGTTAGTAGGGGCAGAGAGGCATTTGCTCCAGAGAATTTGAGGCTTGTGGTCCAACCCTAGACCTTTAGAAGCTAAGCGTTTGCCCAGGGCAGAACGAATTGCTCTGAGGTGCCAGGAAAGAAGGCCTCTGTTGTCTGAGCAATCCCTCTGTGTGGCTACTTCTGGGGAGTCCTGCTCATGGGCACACCCTTCCCAAAGCTGGCCTCCTGGCCTGCCAGCTTGTGGTCTTCATTCCTTGACCTAGCCGCCAAGGCCTCACCGACTTGAGGGCAGACAAAGCAAAGAAAGCAAAAGCGTTGCCACAACATTGGTCACAGAGACGCCAGGGTCTCGGGTTGAAGCCTGGGGAGAGGTTCCAGGCCATTTCTCACAGGCCTGGTGACCCTCCAACCTGCTCCACCCCAGACCCACAGAATCCGGATCTCTGGAATGGGACCCACGACGTGTTTAAACAAAACTCCTGGGTAAGCCTGACACATGCTCAAGTTTGAGAACCATTCTCCTGTGGTTCCTTCTGATTCTCTCTCCTTGGAGGAAACAGGTCTACTTCCCTCACAAGCCAGAGCGTATTTTTCCTGGGTAGCTGTGGTTTGTCACTTAAAACAAGGTGGCCAACCCTTATCAGCCCATGCCCAGATCTGTCTTGGGCCAGGAGCCAAACGTTTTTGTACTCTGTTATGAGAAGTCACGTATCTACCACAGATAAGAAAGGGGCATAAAGTGTTACCCCTCTCAGAGGTACTGTTGTTTTATGAGGCCAAGGATACTAACAGTGGTTTCTCAAGCTTGGGCTAGGAGAAGGATTTAGGGGAGACAGCACAGATTTCCTGGTTCTCTTAAAACGATCATGTTGAGAGGGTCCCCTTGTTGTCAAAAAGGGAACCAGACTTTGTCATGACTCATCCATACAGTTATATGTTACTTAAGCTGAAGTCAGACTCCTAATAGCCACAAACTTCTAGAATCCAGTGCTGAAGTGGGAGCCGGGGCCAGATGTCATGAAGGGCCTTGGAAGCCATTTCTAGAAGTTAGTCTTTATCTTGAGAATGATGGAGGAGTCACGGATGGCTTTTAGGCTTGGGAACACCACCCTCAGCTTTGAATGTGAGAGATAGCTCTGGCTTCCTCGCAAAGAATGGATTTGAGCGGGGCCAAGCAGGGTCAGAATGAGTGACTTTTGCTCAAAACCAGTTAGGAACACAGGAGAGGGAGAATGGCAGCCTGAATGAGGGCACTGGCTGTGGTGACAGAAAGAAGTGGACAGATTCTAGCATTACTAAATATGGAGGGAGAAGGAAAAAGGAGACCCTACCTACATAGCACTAAGAACCATCCTGAATACTGACATCTAAAACTTACTGTGACAGCACAGAGACGAGAAATAACATGGCCGAAGGGGTTCTGACTGGATGAATGTAAGAAGATTCTGACCTGAGGGCTGGGGGTGGATATTTGGTGCCATATTGCCTAGAGCAGGAACATGTGAGGAGGAGGTTTTGGCGGGAGAGAGATAAGGTGCTTTCCCTCGGGCTTGGGTTCCAGAGGTGCCACTCTCCAGCTGTATCTCAATGTTCTATCTCCAGGAAGCCACTGTGATGCCATGTACACATTTTTATCGGAAAGGGTTACGATAAAAAAAATTGCAGGTGTTGGGAGAGGGTGGGTTTCGGTGATGTGGAATTACTGGGACGGATTGTCTGTAGGGCTCTTGGATTCTGCCTACGCTTTGGAATTGTTATCCCAAATCATGAACGATAAAGCCTTTGTCTTCTCATTGGCAGCCACTGCCTCAGAGCATTTAATTCTCTTGTTCTGCGTGTGCAGCCACTTCTCTGGAAAAGGATTCTTCGCCCAAGAGACCAAAATGAATCAAGTAAATATGTGTTTAGACAGTTTCTAAAAATCTGTAGTTTAGCCCAAGAGACCAGAAAGGTTGCCTTCTCCTAGGTAAACAGCAATTAAATGGTGTATTAAAATGTATGTTATGTCCCCGATTGGTCCACGGGGTAATTATACATTTCAGGAATATTTCGAAACATGTGTTCTGCCCCCCTCAGCACTGTTTCAATCCGTCAAGTAACTGTATACTTAGAACATGTGTTCCGCATAGTAAGAGCCGTTTTATAAACCCCTTGTTAAAGGGAACCAAAAGAAAAAGCATTAGCTGCAGACCATTTTTCAGAAGTGTTTCTGCCAGCCAGACATAGACAAAGGAAAACCGTAGCGGCAACATTGTCTGCCACAGACTCTCCCTGACTGCCTGCAGAAACCTCGGGGGTGATCCTGGGCCATGAAGAGCAGATGCCAGGGCTCACTGGGACACCTTCTGGAGTTAGGTTAGAAGATGTCCGGAAAGCAAACAGGGAGAAGGGTTATGGCCCAAGCACAGGTTACAGCCCCACGGGAAAAATTCACACTTCCCCTGAAGAGAATGAAAAGCAGGTGTTCTCTTGGCTGGTTGGCAACTGAGAAGCAGTGGGCCAAGGTCCAACCCTGTGGAGTGTGTCATGTTTGCCGAGGAGTTGGAGCTGTTGGGCACTTGGGGTCGGTGGGGATGGGGTCCACAATAGAAGAAGGAGGGGCAGGAGCCACTTATTAAGCCTGTGGCCTGAGGCTGAGGGTTTATCCATAGTAGCTGAGGCTTCTGAGCTCTCTTAACCTCATCACTTCTTGAGGAGATGGCAGCATGCAGAGGATTCTTTTTCCCTGGCAGTACAGCCTCTCCTCCATATTCCCGAGTGCTGTGTGCAAGGTAACTCTTGCAGGCAGTAAGGGAGGAAGGAGGCACTAAACATGCCCTTGTCCTGGCCCCAGAGTCTCTCCAAGCCCTTAGCCATTAAGTGGAAGGAACCAAAGCTTCTTTAAAACTCAATGGACTCAGCGGAAAAGAAGAGCTAGAAACTTTTTGAGCCAAGGTGGCATCGACGGTGTCATAAAGGCCCAAAGAACTACAACCCAGGAGGGGTGAGGAGCTGAGGAACCTAATATCCTCCTCAGATGGGCTGTCGGGTGGGCAGGAGATGAAACAGAGGAACTCACTGAAGGCCAAGTGCTCCGGACGGGGAGAGAAGCAAACACAGCAGAACAAAAAGTAGGCAAACAGGAAGTGGAACAACAGGGAGGGTCCAAACGGAAGTGATCACTGGAGGGAAATTTTGAAACACGAAAGAGAGGAAAGGAAAAGGATAACTTTCAGAGGAAATGTCAGGCAGCGTCAAAACACAGGCTTCCCTGGGGTTGATTGATGATTGGCTTGCTTTGAAGTTCACCTTCAAGTAGTGGAGACCCTATTTTCCCTCTGACTGTCAAGAGGAGAATTCCCTGTCAGAAAGATGGCAGCCCCACCCCTCGTTTTAACTGTCATACCGCCACAGTACACAACAGTAGCTATTATCTGGGAACTGAGGGATTCTTTTGACATTATTTTTGGACCTAGTCCTAATCAGTTTTAAAGTATGACACAGATGCATTCTTCTAATGTTTAATGTCTAAAGTCATCGATGCTGCTCGATGAGGAAGGAAACAATCTGTGTGAAATGCCTGAGTGGGTCTTGGCAAGGTCTTGCAGCCTAGAGAGATAACCGTGACCTCAGAATCTGCAACAGGTACAGCTGCCAGGCGCCCTCAGGCTTCATCATGGGTTCTATCTTCATTGGCGTCACCGATGTCCCTGCACCGGAGGGCAGGTAGGAGTGCTGACCCCACTCCTCCACCTGATGGCCCTCATTTATTGGGCTCATACTATGTACAAGCATTCCCATGATGCCATCCCATTCCTCATGCCTGATTCCTACACCGACTTGGCAAGGTAGGCTTTATCTGCTTCATTTACCAAAAGGGGAAATCTAGAATGATCTTGGCCATATCAGTGACTTAAGTCTTCAGCTCTGCCTATGCAGCTACCTGGGGGAGGAGCCCTTGCTGAATTGTGTTGAATGGGTTTATTCTTCACAGGATCCCAGCTTGTCACCCACGCAGACCCTGTTCCTGTCAGGGTGTAAGCAGGTCAGGAAGTTGTGAGCAAATGAGATCAAAGGATCCCTTGGTGGGATCCTCACCCCAGGATCTACTTGGTCACCTGCCACATAGCCACCCCCTGCTGGGTGCTGCAGGGGACAGAAGGGAATCCTTATAAGGAGGCCTCTTTAGGAGATGAGTCATGAAAAATCATTCCATCAACCAAGCAGTGTTTACTGAGCATTTGTTCAACTACGTGCTGGATAAGTCCTGTTCTAGGCCTGGGGCCAAGGCTGTGAACAAAACAAACAAAAATTCCTGTCCTTACGGTGCTTACAGTCTAATGGGGCAGACAGAAAAGTAACCAGAATATATAGCATGTTAGAGAGCAAGAGGGAA
This sequence comes from Mustela nivalis, assembly GCF_964662115.1. NCBI lineage: Eukaryota > Metazoa > Chordata > Mammalia > Carnivora > Mustelidae > Mustela > Mustela nivalis. The sequence continues at coordinate 57,212,914 of NC_139027.1, forward strand.
AAGAGCCTTGTAATGAGGGAAAGGAGCATAGGAATTGAGGAAGGGTTTTGCACTTTTAAATAGGGTGGCCTGGGGAGGCCTCCAGGAAGAGGTGACAACTGAGCACACGTCAGAAGGGAGCGAGGGCACAAGCTAGGGGAAGAGACTGCAGTCCCAGGGAACAGCAAGCACAAAGAACCTGGGGCAAGAGGAAGCAGAGGAGAGGTTAGTAGGAACTGAGTCCAGACAGGAAGGGGGGAGGGGTGAGGCCAGAGCAGGCAGGACCTTAGAGAACGCTGGAAGAACGGTGCCTCCCCAGGACACCAGTGCGAGGCTAATGAAAGGTTTTGAGTGGAAAACACAAATGATTCTAATGTTTAATCAGCTCACCCGCCACTGTGTTGAGAACAGTCTACATAGCTCAGGTGAGCAAGGACTGATGCCAAAAGACCAGTAAGAGTCCCTAGAAGTTCCCAGCTTTCCAGTCCTCATTTGCCTCCTCCCCTCCATCTAATGCATTTCAAAGGTTTAATGATTCTACCTACATGTCCCTCTTGTCCCTCTGCTAACTTCTCCCTGAACCTCATTGTTGTTCAGTGGAAGCATCGCCAAGCAGCTTGTTGGGGGTGGGGGGTGGAGTGTCTGCATGCCCTTCACCTCTCACCACTCAAACCCTCCCCCACATCACTGCCAGCGTAATTGCTTTAAAATGAAGGTAGGATATTGTCCCTTCTCTAGACAGCTTTGATGTGCCAGATGCTGGGGGGATTGAAACATGATCCTTGCCCTGGAGGAACCCACAGTCTAGTGAGAGACACACTGAAGCCATGACCTGCCGCGCCAGGTGACGTGGCCACCAGAGAGGAGGGCCTCAGCCTCGGCCAATCCCTAGAGGAGTGCAGGGTGAGTCCTTTAGCAAGGTCAAGGAGGGAGAAGACAGAAGGGACTTATAGTACACCCAGGCCTTAACAGATGAGAAACCATTCTTCAGTGGAAAAGAAAAAAACAACATTGGAGGCAAGGAGAACAACCTGGGTCCCTTCATTTCAGTCCAGGGAGATACGCAGACCCACCACATCATGGAGGCTCCCTCTCTCAGGAGTGGACTCACATTAGCCAGACTCCAAATGACTGGTGTAAATGTTTTCATTTGAATTTTTAGGAAACAGACTCTTTTTTATTTTTATTTTTTTCTTTCTTTATTTATTTAAATTAAAAAAAAGATTTTGTTTATTTATTTGACAGAGAGAGACACAGCGGGAGAGGAAGCACAAGCAGGGGGAGTGGGAGAGAGAGAGAGAGAGAAGCAGGCTTCCCATTGAGCAGGGAGCCCGATGTGGGGCTCAATTCCAGGACCCTGGAATCATGACCTGAGCCAAAGGCAGATGCTAATGACTGAGCCATTCAGGCACCCCTAGAAACAGACTATTTTTTAAAGCACATTTAGATTCACAGCAAAACGGAGTAGAAAGTACAGAGATTTCCCTTATATCCCCTGGCTCCTCATACATCCTGCCTCCCCTATATCAGAAGCCTGCACCAGAGTGATAACCTTGTTACAATCTATGAACCTTATTGACATATGATAGTCACCCAAAGTCCAAAGTTTACCTCAGGGTTCACTCTTTGTGTTGGATGTTCTATGGATTTTGACAAATGAATAATGGCATGTATCCACCATTATAGTATCACACAGAATAGTTTCACTGCCTTAAAATCCTCTGTTCTCCACCTATTCACCCCTCCCTCCCCACCACTCCCAGCAACCACTGATCATTTTAATGTGTCCATAGTCTTGCTTTTCCAGAATGTCCTAGAGCTGGAATCATACACTATCATACCTCCTTTTTCAGGTTGGTTTTTCCACTTAGTAATATGCACCTAAGGTTTCTCCCTGTCTTTTCATGGTTTGATATTTCATTTCTTTTCAGTGCCAGATAATATTCCATTGTCCAGATGTACCACAATTTTTTTATTCATTGACCTACTGATGGGTATCTTGGTTGGCTCCAAGTTTGGGCAATTATGAATAAAACTGCTATAAAAATCCTTGTGTGAGATTTTGTGTGGATATAAGTTTCCAACTCATTTGTGATCATCTTTGAAATCCCCTCTTTTTCCTCTTTGACACTGCCCACTCCTGGTTCTCTTAAGGGTCAGACTGTCTTTTCATCTCTGAGAGACTGTGAGCTCTCATTAAATTATGAGTGGTGATTCCATACCATTCTTTTTTCATTTGAAAAATATAAAGAGCTTACTTCATACAGGGCAACACGCAGAGCTTCTCTCCCTGAGGTCTCTATGTAACTACAGAGGCTGTTTTGCGGGCTGCCAAGAGCTGAGGAGAGAAATAAAAATTAGAAGGTCGTCCTGTCCTTGGAGAGGCCTTCCCAGATCGCTGTCTCTAAAAAGAGTCTCTCCTCACAAACACAAGGCACTCTCATTTATTCCCTTGTTGGTTTCCTTCATAACACATCAGCATTTGTCACTGCTTTCTCTATTTACTTTGTTTTTGTCCTTCTCCCAGATTAGGATAACATATTCAGTGAGGAGAGAGACAGAATATCACCTACCACTGTATCTCCACGGCCCAGGACACATTATGTGGCATATCCTAGATTCTTGGTAAATCTTTATTGATGTAAGTTTTTCAAGTGAATGAATGAAAGAGCAAGGAATTTCTAAGATGCAGTCCTCTCTCTTATTATAGGTAACGGGGCCTCTTCCAAGGTCTGGGACTTTGTCTGCACATCATTCTCATTGCGGAAAATAGGTCCACAGCAGTGTCCATCTAACACATGCCAGAATATCTTCTTTCTCCTGGTCCTCTTCACCCAGCAATGCTAGCTTGGTTTTACGGGTGCTTAGTCCACACCATACAATTAATCGCAGTGGTTCTAATCATTCAGTGTCTTTTTTTTACTCATGACATGTTTTCAAATTCCGGAAAATGGAGGAATCCAAGCAGTAGACCTTCTTAGGATCTCTCGGCATGACAAGACCACAGCTTTGAGTCATTTATTTACTTATTTATTTAAGATTTTAAAATTTATTTATTTATTTATTTATTTAAGATTTTCTTTTTAAGAACTCTCTATACCCAACATGGGGCTTGAACCTACCACCCCAAGATCGAGAGTCACATGCTCTATGAACCAAGCCAGCCAAGCACTCCTCAAATTCCTGAAAAATTAGTTGTGCCTTTGAAGAGATTAAAAGATTCAAGGATGGACTAAAGACATGAATAGTGATGACAAAGGATGTCTCCCAGTAATATGACATTATCTACAGTTCTCACAGAGGTCCACCTCCCCGACCATACATTTACCCATATGCTAGTATTGGATACGACTTCTTTAGTATTTAACACATTTCTAGCAACTTGTACAAAGGTCTATACCAAGTTGCGATATTTGTTGACTAACATTGTTGTAGGAATTGTCTGCCACATTGTACCAAAAGTACATTTTACACATTATTCTGAACTCATCCATCTGTGTGGGGGCTGCATCCCATCACGTGCTCATCCATGCTCTGTTCTATTGTCTGTCCATCTTCTGATCCTTGGCTTGAACCAAATGCGAGAGAGCCATCACTGAAGCATATGGGGGTTCTGTTTCCTCTATTAGATACATATCTAAGGAGCGAAGGAACTCTGCAGATGTGTACAGTGGTTTCATGTCTTCTCCTGAGGGTATTTCTGTCAGGTAGAACTGGGCATTTCTCTCTAGCTGTGTAAGCAGGAAAGGATAGAAACGGGGAACTGAGAATAAGCCGAATGGGCCAGGACCAAAGTAAGAACTGTGCCAAGATCAGGCATGACTGATGGGCACTGGTGGCCACACACAGTAATCAGAGTGAAAGAAGATTAAAGGCCACCATCAGCCAAGTGTCCAGGAGAGCTCCCAGAGCAGACTCCGCCCACCCACTGTCTCCTAGGAAACCCATCCTCCATGGCCCTCTAATTTTAATGAGGTGGTACCAAGACATAAGGAAAGAAATAGTCAATGGTGGCCTGATAGTCTGTGGTCAAGACACAGTGGTCATGAAGGCAGGCGAGGAAGTGCCTGGGCAGGGGTTTAAAGTAGGGAAGGACTAGGGACAAAAAGGGTGACGGGGTTGTCGTGTGTTATGGGTTAGACCACACACCACATCACTGAGTTCAGTCTGTGGCTGGATACTCCCTGACAGGAAGGGTTGCACTGGGATTTATCGAGTGAGAATAAAGTGACAATCTTTCCAGATACATGGCTCCTACCTTTCAGGAGGTGGTCTTGACAGCTAGCTTCCTACTAGGCTCCAGATGATCAACTGGAGAGTCAGAGCCTGGCAATAGGCCCCATCTATTGGGTCTGATATTCCGGACCCATCCCACTCACCTCTGTTTTGCTATTCAAATGTGTTAATATCTTAGTCATGGTTTACACAAGTTCCAGCCTCTCTTACCTCTTCTCACTTCTTGCTTACATCTTGTAAAGTTATCAACTAAAAAAAAAAAAAAAAAAAAAAGCGAGTTAAGGGAATCTGTGTAATTTGTAGACAAACTAGGGAATTTAGGCCAAAACTGCCACATTGTGACCAAGTCTTTCTATTTCTTTTTCGAAAAAGTTTTACTACTATACATGTACTATAATATGTGTAAACTCTGATTTAAGATCTTTTTCTGAGGGGGGGGGATTTAAATGACAATAATAGCAAAAAATGAGATCTCATCACTTCCTGTGGATTTCAACATGACATGAAAGTACCATCCCTCATACCATTAATTATCAAGAATTAACCAAAGGAGAATAAGAGTAGTTATAGATACAAATATAGACACATATGCATACATCTCTGGTTTAATACTGAGAAAAGATCATTAGAAATATAAAGATTTATTGTCACTGGACATTCCTGAATTATCTTACCATAGGAAAAAATTGCAAAATTTCATAGATGGAAATCCATAAATGCTGAAGAAGCCAAAATAAAAAAATATCTTACTTATTCAAAGTTGAAATGTAAGTTATTTTTAATAATACACAGACAGACAGATGGATTAGAATAGAATTCAGAAATGAGGGACTTACATAGCTATTTACATTATTTGTTTCAATGAGAAGAAGGAAAAGAGCTCACTCATTCATTGCTAATTAGGTAGTATAGACAAACTAGGGAATTTAGGCCAAAATTGTCACATTGTGACCAAGTCTGTCTAAATTCTTGGTCTTCACCAAGCCAAAGTTACTATTCTCCCTCTTATGTTACACTAGGCATAGGAAAAATGGATTCAATTTCAAAATCAGGTCACTACGTCAACAGTTTTGAAATCAATTTTTATAATTTAATGGCTGATTTCCTCACAGTTCCCCCAAACACCAGCTCTTGACCTATTTATTTCTTTCATTTAGACATAATAAAAGGATATAAAGAGTGTTGAACCTATTCTACACTTTTAAGTGAGTTAAATGATGTTTCTTTTTTTAAAAATCTTTAATATTTCATGCAGCCATCGTAGGTTCAGAGACATAGCTGTATTTGCACACCATTCATCTATTGTTTATATAAAAGCATAGACATTTAGAGTTAAAGGGATTCTAGGGCACTTGGGTGGTTAGTTGGTTAATCATCTGCCTTAGGCTCAGATCATGATCCCAGTATCCTGGGATTTAGTCCCATAATGGACTCCTTGCTCAGCAGGGACCCTGCTTCTCCCTCTCCTCTGCTGCTCCCCCTGTTTATGCTCTCTCACTCTCAAATAAATAAATAAAATCTTTTAAAAAAAGGATCCTAGAAATAAATTAGTCTGTATCAATCAGGGGTTTGGGGGTGGTACAAATGACAGACAACAAACTTGAACCAGGTTAAGCAAAAGGAAGAAGTAATTGGAATCAGTCTGAGTGTCTCATTTAAATGTGGGCAAGGCAGGGGTACACACAGGTCCCAGAGATACCTGGTCCAAATGCCACCAGAATGATCTCTGATCTCTGCTTTTCACTCATGTTTTAGTTTCTTAGACTTCATGTGGTAGAAAGAGAACTGCCAAGTGGTCCTGAGTCCCACTCTGCACACTCTACCCAGGAGTGCTGACTCTTTTATCTCAGTTCCAGTGCAACAACAAAAACAAAAATCTCAAGGAAGCACTCTAATTGGCCCAGCTCGGGTCAGGTGCCCCCTTCTGGACCAATCAACTATGACCAGGGAGGTCATGTAAGAAAATGGAGGGAGGTCACAGCAGTTGGGGTGTGGGAAAGAAACAGTTCCCAGAAGAAGTGAGGAAGAAGATGGGCAGACTGTCCCCCTTCAAAACAAGTACACTGACTCATTTTACAGATGTGGAAATTTAGGCTCAGAGAAATTCAGTGACTTACTCAAGGTTACAACTTGTACTTAAACTCAAGTCATCTGGCACCTAGTCAAATGCTTGGCTCACTCCCCCACACTGCCACTCATTTTGTGAAATCCTTATTTCAAGCTCTTTCAGCAGGGACTGTATCTGGTGGGATGGAGGGGAGTGGGATTAAGAGTCTTATGCTATGCTGAAACTTCTATTCAGTTTTTTGCTGGAGGTCTAACTTCAACAGTCTTTCTCTTGTCTAGTTTTGCTTTATTTTCTTACTGGGGGAATGTGCAGCTGAAGCAGGAATCCCCCTGTTGTTTTCTGCCCTTGTCAGTTCCAGAAGCCTCACCCTGTGTCAAGTTGGATGGTTATCATGTAACAGTTTACACTGAGAGAAAACTTACAATGTACCAGGGACTGTTCTAAGTGCTTTGTGTACATTCTCTCATTTAACCCTCCTAAGGCTCTAGGAAAGAGTGGTTAGCAGCATTATTATACCCATTTGGCAGATAAAAAAAAAAGCGAGGCACAGAAGGTTAATTGGCTTCTCTAAAGTCAGAGTTGGGTAGGGAGGGAGGCAGGATTTGAACCCAGCCGTCTGGCTCCAAAGCCCTTGCTCTTAAACACTGCAATTTACTCCCTCCCTAGATAAACACCTCCAGCCTAGGGCTGCAGGCACCAAGCCCTGTTAGTGTCTGGAACTCTTTGGATGCCAGCTGACCTAGAGTTGGATCATCCCTGGAGCCACTGCCAGCCCATCTCTTCTCAAGGCCTCTCCCACTGTAAGCCTGCTTCACCAGACCCTTGTCTTTTACCACTGCTGCCTGCACTGTTGTGACTTGCCCAGGGCCCACTTCATCCCAGCTCACAGAGGCTGTTACTAGGGCTGTTCCTGGTAATGGGTCTGCCCTCCTACTGCTGTGAAGAACCAGCTCTCCCTGCCCACAGCAGATGGAAGTTTGCTCCCCAACCCTGATGGCATGGGTTAGGGGGGAGTATTTTTCTCCTCTCAAGGAAGTCTTGCTCTTTTAGGTTGACAGGTTTTCCTTAGGAAAACCAGAATTGAGGTCCAAAAGGGCAAAGGTGATTGTCATAGTGACCCTGGACAGACTTATGCACACCCCCATAAACACAGGCCTGGCCCCTAGTGACAGGGAGGAATGCTGCAATTGTCCCCTACCTCAGGATGAGTTCCCATGTCCTCATAGTGGGGACAGCCTTTGTCTCCTCCCCTGGTTGAGAGGGGACTAGAGTTTAGGGTTTGGGGCTAGACTGGGGCATTGAGTCCTAGTCAACCATTCACCAGTCTTGTGACATTGGGCAGATAAACTTGTAGCCACTACTTGGTTGTTTTCTTAAGTCTAAAGTGAGGGTAGTAATATCTACCTCACAATATTATTGTGAAAATTAAATGACATGCAATGTTGAAACAGGAGAGTGCCTAGTATAAAATAAATTTCAATAAATGATGACATTATCGTTTTTTGGTCCTAAAAAAAAAAGATTTTATTTATTTATTTGACAGAGAGGGTGCACAAGCTGGGAGTGGCAGGCAGAGGGAGAGGGAGAAGCAGGCTCCCTGCAGAGACATGGGGCTCCATCTCAGGCTCCTGAGATCATGACCTTAGCTGAAGGCAGATGCTCAACCGACTGAGCCACCCAGCACCCCAACTTTTTTTTAAAAAGATTTTATTTATTTATTTATTTGACAGACAGAGATCACAAGTAGGCAGAGAGAGAGAAAGAGGGGGAAGCAGTCTCCCCGCCAAGCAGAGACCCAGATGCGGGGTTCGATTTCAGGACCCTGGGATCATGACCTGAGCCGAAGGCAGAGGCTTTAACCCACTAAGCTACCCAGGACCCTCATCCCCTAACATTTTTGAGTCCTAACCCTGGTGGCTAGGCCTGACCTCTGGGCCCCCAAATCCTTACATTTTTTGAAGGGCTTGAGGGTGGCTTATGTGAATAGGATGGCTCATGACCCATAGTTTGCTCTTTATCTACCTTTAGTTTAGGTCCTGGCTGGAGAAACATTGGGTTTGGTAACTCAGAAAGGCAGGCAGAAGTGGCAGGACCAAGGTAAGTCTCCCTCACCCACAGCTGGTGCTGATAAAGAGCAATTTGTCAGTTACCTTCCACCTGCAGAAAAATGTGATTTGTGCTAGGTTCAGGCCCTGCCCAACCTGAGGGCCAACCTGGCAAACCAGCCTCTTCCTGGAAATGCATTATTGCACAACCCCTACTCCTACCTCACCTTCCACCACTCAAAATCCATTCTCAACTCCTAATATTTTAGCCACAAAAGTTACACCTTTTTTCTTAAAACTTCAACCATTCTTTTTCCTGGGTCTTTTTTTCAGGTCCCAACTGTAGGTGCTATTTCTGATTTGCATTGTTGATAAATGCTTGTATTTCATATTCCACACTAGGCTCAGAGAAAGGACCCAAGTGGTTAGACATTTCACAGGTAGGAAAAGTGCAAAAAGATGACCACAGAGATGGCTCTATATGGGTGAATGAAAGATGCTAGGGTACTGACTTCCAAATACTATATGATCAAAATTTTGCTTTATAATAAGTGTTTTTGGGGGCGCCTGGGTGGCTCAGTTACTTAAGCCTGGGATTCTTGATTTCTGCTCAGGTGGTGATCTCAGGGTCCTGGAATAGAGCCTGGAACTGGGCTCCTTGCTCAGTGGGGAGTCTGCTTGGGATTCTCTTTCTCCCTCTCCCTCTGCCTATCTCCCCCCCACCCCCACTGCTATCGCTCTCTCTCTCTCTCTCTCTCTCTAAAACAAAAACAAAACTTTATATTAAGTGTGTATGTGTGTGTGGGGGGGGTGGAGTGTAAAATCCACACTCAGAGACAAATCGAAAATACCTTTTTCCTGCTTTTCCTGCATCCCTTTTTATTATAAGCAAGCAGCCCAGCACCCAAGACATTCCATTTTGTGATTTCTTCAGCTAAGATGGCTTGACCTATATATAAGTATAAAAATCCCAGCTAGTCCAGACTTTCTGAAAGTGGAACTGTAGAACACACTTCCCTAAGGGAAAATGCCATGAAACCTTCCTGGTTTTTTCCAGGAACTCTTGAGTCCTTACGGGGACAGAACTTCCAAGGCAATGGAAAGAAAAGAAAAGAAAAGAAAAATACATGCAAGTGTATTACCTGTGAAAGAAAAACAAAAGAATAGGAGGGAGCAAATTACAAGCGCTGGAAATAGAATCAACACAGGAAAGGCAGGGGAACCCAACTGAGACGCCAACCAGAAGGGAAAAAGAACCTTAGGACATAGGGACACACACACACACACACACACACACACATAAAAGGAAAAGTGTAAAGGGACCAGTTTCTTTGTGTGCGTAGAGGAGCGGGAGCAATGGAGAGAAGGAGAGGCAGACAGAGACGGAGACAGAGAGACAGAGAGCGCGCGATTGCGATCTCGAGATCTAGACCGGGTCAAGCTGGAAGAACAGGCAGAGTAAGGCGCGAGACGGGGTGGGGAATCCCAGAATAATCTGTTTACAAAAAGACAGGCCTATGGAAATTCCACAAGTGATTTGAGAGATTCAAATCCGAAATAGAAAAGGACCCAAACACACACGCTCTCTGGGTGTGTTTTCACAAACTGCTGATGTTCCATCTAGACTAGAGGAAATTCTCGGCGGCCTTGAACAGACACTTATGATTCTAGATTTCAACAGACCTAAATCGTCGTCCACGTGGCCTCCCGCGCCCAGGCGGGGGCCAGCCAGCGGCTGCGGTTCCGCCGGGCCGGGACCCCCACCGGAGCGCGCGCGGCGCGGGGACTGCCCCCTCGGAACTCCCCTCGCCCTGGCCCTTCGCCCGGGAGTCTCCGCTTCCGAGGCGCGCTGGGGGTTATTGTTCTGCCTTGGCCGGCCCCGAAGAGGGGTGGGCCCGGGTGGGAGCCGGTGGGATGGGATGGGGAAAGCGGCGGGAGGAGAACGGCGGCGGCGCGCGGCTGGCACCCGACCTGGGGCACCTCTCCGCGGAGGACCGTGCGCCTGGGAGTGGCTCTTCCGAAACCTCAGGCTGCGCGACTGCGGAGGCCGCCGGGCGCCTCCCCTAGCCCATTCCCCTGCCCTTCCCGGAGGTCTCCAGCTCCCCGGAGGCAGCGGGCGCTGGCCGGGAGCAGGAAGCCGGGGCGGGCGTCCCGGTGCTGCGCGGAGGCTCCCGCGGCCGCCCGGGCGCTCTCAGCTCGGGGGAGGGACTCTATGACGCACCCTCCCGGTATTAGAACACTTCACCTTCTATTTATAGACACTCCTCCGACCGCAGACCCAGCTCGACCTCTCTCTCCTTCCCTCTCTCGTGAAGGAGGGAACGAAAAACCCTACCTAGAATGGAAGATCTTCAGGCACAGTGATAAGGAAGAATTCTGTTCTGTGCATTCCTTTATTACTGCAGTTCTAATTGCAGGTCTCGTGAACTCTCTGAGGCACAGGGAATTCCCAATTTTCTGAAGCTTTAAAACCTATACGACTTTATTTTACATGTCTCTAAACATGTCAAATAAAGTTGTCTCTTGTGGGTTCATGAAATATGCGCCGAAAATTTGCTCAAACGGGTTAAGATGAATTCAGGGAAAAGATGTTTCTTGCTGCCTTTCTGTATTTAATAAATGCCAGCACTTTTAGCCGTCGAATGTATTTGGAATAGGAAGCATACAGAGGGAAAGTATTGCACATTTCAAACAGAAGCAAAGTTTGTATTAGGGTTTTTTGTTTTTTTGAAATCGTGGCTTTCGGATACTGACTTTTTATGCTTCTATATAATTATACGTGATTAAAAATAATTCTTACCTAGTCACATTAACATTTGCAGTAATTAAAACGGAATTTTTTAAAAACTGTAATTTATTTCTCATAATTTGGTTGTTTGTGCGGCAGTCAACTGAAGAGGAGCCTGATGATTATCTTTCATCTCGGTTTCTATTCAGTTTCACTTTCTAAACTCCTGAATCAACCAACGAAATACTGCCTTTTAGGTTTATTGAGGAAAGACTTAGGTACATATCGGCCCTTTTAAAGGCAATTTTTTTAAAGAGCAACTTTAGGTTTACAGCAAAATTGAGAGGGATATACAGAGATTTTTCTGTATGCCCCCCCCCCAACCCCTAGTAAGTACAGCCTCCCCCATGATCAGTGTCATTCTTCAGAATGATACATTTGTTTCTAAGAATGAGTCTACCCTGACACATCATAGTCACTGAAAGTCCCTAGTTTACCTTCAGGTTCTCTCCTGGTGGTGTACATCCTATGGGTTTAAACAAATGTATAGTGACATATATTCATCGTTATAGTATCATACAAAGTATTTTCACCACCCCCCCAAATTTTCAGAACTCTGTGGAGGCCTCTTTTTAAAAGTATAGCTAAACCACAGATGGGTTACCGTGCAGGTAATTCTGAGACAGCAAACTGCAAACCAAACCATAGTCAATATGCCAGTCTTGCTAACACCTACTCTATAAAGTGAGGAATGTCTGTGATAACTATTCTATAACATGATTTTGCTGTGGACAGTACTGTATCCTAATACTGCATAAGTATTTAATGAAGTTAAACAATGACCTTGATAGCAACTGTTACAGAACATTGCAAAATGCCCCTTGTGAAAGATAATTTGTCAGTAGCCATCAGGTTTTAAAATGCTCATGTCCTTGGACAATTCCACTTCTGCGAGTTAATGCTGTAGAGGCAGCACATACATGTGAAGGGTTGATTGTTGCAGTATTTGTACTTACAACAGATTAGAAACCTAGAAATGTCCTGCAATAATGGTACATGTATGTGATGAACTATTACAGAGCCTTGAAGAAGATTAAAGCAATCCCTCTTTGTACCAAGAGGAAAGTCTCGCCAAGATGTGGTTAAATGAAGAAAGAAAGATGCAGAAACAATATAAAATACTATCATTAATAGTTGAAAAAGATACAAATGCACATGTTGACTTTTATATGTAACAAAGGCATGTGTGTGTTTGTGTGTGTGTGTGTGTGTAAATATTTATGAAACTGGTAACAATGTTTACCTCTCCAGACGGAACAAGGAGGTTAAAATCGGAGAGAAACATTTTCTATTATCTATTCTTTTGGATCTTTGAATTTTGTTCCCTGAGTTTGCATCATCTATTACATTTTTTAACTAAAAATAGCTTTGAATTTCTTTATAAATTTACTTTGTAGCAGTTCTATATTTGGGATTATTGTCATTTTAGAGAGGTTTACTGTGTTGAAGCAAAACCAAAAAATGCTAAGCTAAGCTTTTATCCCGGGGACTCTTTTAACGTAGACTTACCTGATCTATGAATCATCATAGACATGCTTTGCCCAGAGATTGCTAGAACTCTCTTACTGGCATTTTTAAAGAAAGCACTCTGTTGTTGATTTTTTCCCTCTATTCTTGGGGCATATTATGAATGGGGCAGTAGTAGAGTTAAAGGTCTATTTACCATCTATTATATAATAGTTATTTATTTATTTATTTATTTATTTATTTATTATTTTTTAAAAGATTTTATTTATTTGACAGAGAGAGATCACAAGTAGGCAGAGGGGCAAGCAGAGAGAGAGAGAGGAAGAAGCAGGCTTCCTGCCGAGCAGAGAGCCCGAAGCGGGACTGGATATCAGAACCCTGAGATCATGACCTGAGCTGAAGGCAGAGGCTTTAACCCACTGAGCCACCCAGATGCCCCTAAAATAGTTATTTAAAGAGATTTATAGTTCATCCATTTTATTTTGCACCAGGCTATCAATTAAAACAAAGTCTTATTTAACAGAATTCATACCTCTTCCCATGATTTTCTATAAGAAAGATCAGTTGGTTAGATTCTGCAATATTCTAATGAGATAATGTGCATAGAGTCTCTGTGCCTTCATTACAAAAGAGAAAACACAGAGGCCTTGGGGGAGAGAAGGAGGAGTTCACTCTGAGGTTATACCAGAGATCAGCCAAATTATTTATATTTTCAGTTTCATTGTAGGTTTTTTTTTTTTTTCTTTCTGGCTTCAGTGAGATGCAATTGACATCTAACATTGAGTGCATTTAGGGTGTATGATGTGTTGATTTGATACACTTATATACTGTAAAGCAATATTACAGGTATTTCTTAAGTTTATGTAAGTTTATGTTGTTACTCTTCAGTATAATACCAGGAATGGGGTAGGACTGGTGTTGCCAGGGTGGTTTCCTTCAGAGGGCCCAGCACCAATACTCTGTGATGAGGATGATGATGAAGACAAGGAGGAGAAGGAAGGGTGTCTTTGTGCAGACAAAAATATTGCACATTTTTGTGTGTACAGACTAATGTATGCAGAGCATTGTGCCAGAGTCATGCAGTTAAAAAGGGCTCAAATTAGAATTATTATCAGAATGGGGAGGGCTTTACAATATCTCCTGGGTCACAAGTTTCATTTGGGGTCATAGGCTAAGGCTGCCCACAGTCCATATGCCACTTTCTTAAGAACTGCAAAGGCCCCATGCAGTGTTTCCCACCTTCAAGTCCTACCAAAGAAACCACTTCATGCTTTGTGCTATCTCTAGGCATCAGCTGTATTATTATTTCTAGAGGGTTTTTTAAAACATTGAATTCAAGCTAACTCTGGTCTCCGCCTTTGTTTTGCTCTAAGCCCTAGTCATGGCTTTTAGGTGATATGTGTGTGTGTGTGTGTGTGTGTATTATCTAATATGCAATATTAGATAAAATATATTATGTATATAATATTAGAATAAAAACCATCTGTGGGCCTGCTGAAAGAATCTCAAGCAACATGTCTACTCTGTTGGGATGCAGGAAAAGAGAGCTCACCACACAACTGTTTTCTCTTTGGCAGTTTTGTCACAACCTGCAGAAGACCCTGTGAAGCCCTCAGCAGCCAGTGCTTCTCCTCCACACCCTCGATTTATTGAGGGGCAGCTGCCCTGGAAGCCTGAGAATGTGATAATCATCTGCTGCTCACAATCACCTGCTGCAAGGCAGACATTTCCCCAGGAGAAAACTCTTCCAGTCCCCGGCCACGCGTGACTAGACCTGCGTATATCCAAGCGTCTGTGTATCTGTATGCTGGCGGACACTTGCACGGCTGCTGGGTCTGCACTCAGAAATGACATTTTCAGGTGAATGTACTACCGTCAACTACTTCAGAACAAGATCAAAGTACCTGGGTAGTGAAGAGGTTGGGGAGGGTGGAAATATTTTATGGGGGAAGAGTCCCGCTATGTATAATCTGTCTGGGAAAAGCCACAGGATGCAGAAGAGAGAGGTTGCGGCAAATCTTATTTTATGGAATTGGCCCAAGATATAGTAGCCTATATAACACCACAAATATAAAAGAATCTATGAAAAGTGCAGTTTTAGAAAAAATAGTTCATTGGACACTCATGTGTCCTGCTGAAGAAATAGAGTATCACCAGCCCCTTAGAAGCCCCTGTGTGTCCATTTCTGAACATGCTCATCAACCTGGCTTCTCTCGGGAACCACCTTTCTGAATTTTGTTTTGCTTTCTAGTTGTAATGGTTCTGTACATATTCCTGAATAACGTAGTGTTTAGATTTATCCACCTTGGAACTATAAATAGATGGACTCTTTGATGACTTTCTTTCTTCACTCAGCATTTGTTTCGTGAGCCTCACCCAGCCTCTTGCTCTCTCTCCTTACTGCAGACCTTCAACCCAGATGCACTCTGGGATTCTGACATTTATCTCCTGTCCAAGCTCTCGGTTAACAGAGTCTTCACTCTAGAATTTGCTGGGCAAACCACCACCAAATATTCACCCCCCAAATGTTAAGTTACAGGGGAGCCTGTGTGACTCAGTCAGTTGAGCGTCTGACTCTTGGTTTCTGCTCAGGTCGTGGTCTCATGGGTCCAGGGATCGAGACCTGCCTCAGGCTCCACGTTCATTGGGGAGTCTGCTTAGGATTCTCTCTCTTTCCCTCTTTCTCTGCCCCTCTCCGTGTCCCCCACCAAATAAATAAATAAATCTTTCAAAAATGTTTTTGAAAATGCGAAGTTACATGTAAAACTGTTTTCTAGCAGCATATTCAGTGAGAAATGTTTGTTACATTGACAAATTTTGCACAAACATATACTATCAATCACATTTGGACCAAAATGTTAACGGTGGTTCTTTCTGGACAGTAGGATTATTGATAGTTTAATTTCCTTCTCGGTGATTTTTTTTATTTTTCACATTTTCAATGAATAATACGAAATCTTGAAAGTGAGGTTCAGGTCTTTTAGTTACCCACCTCCCAGTAGTTTCTGGGGTGGGACTGGTGAAAAGCGAGGAGTGTGGGGTCCGGGAGCAGAACACAGAGCCCCCTTTCTCAAAGACATACTCATGTTTGCAGCCTCTGTTGTCTCTCTCACACCCTTCCCTGCCACCCACCCCTCCACACCGGCCAGCATCATTCTCTCAGCTGACAGGACAGCCGGCCCTTCATCTGTCCTTCCAGATGGGGCCAGTATCTATCACAAATGTGTCATCAGTGTAGCCACAATGGGGCCCCACACTCAGAGGGCTCTCTGCTGCTCTGCTGTGTCAAACCACCCTGATTTTATTTTTGAATGTAGGTTTTGCATGTGAAGTGCCATGGGACAAGGGGGCATGAGCAGAGGGGACGTGGATGTCTGTTGTTCCCCCCCACCCGCCCCTGTGTCCTGCCATGAGCACAGAACTCCAGTTGTCCCACAGGCTCAGGAGTTCAGCAAGATGCAAGTGTTTCACCTTTGATTAAGTGGGGGAACTGACAGCCCTGAGAGGTCAGGCTTTCTATTCAAACCAGAACTTGTCTTGAAGGCAGAAGAAAGGGCAATGGCGTTCTAAAAACATGAACAGGCAAAGAACCTTATCATATCCTTTCTTACTTTTGATACTGTCTCTATTAAGCAACCATGCAGGCTGAAAAGGAAGACAGAGAAGGAAAGAGAAATATAGGGTGCCCATGGTTCTGTTTCCTTTTAGTCTTCCCTTTACACAGCTATAAGTTGAAGCAGAGTGCTGGTAGAATGTGCACATATTTACAAGAGAAATAAAAATGGTTGATGTAGTTTTGTGAGGTGTGTCCGCTGTTCTGGTAAGAATGAAGTACATATGCAACATACAAACTGGATAATTTCAGTGATTCTGCTTGTAAGTTAAATGCTCTTATGTTTGCATTTGACATTGGTATTTCACAACAGAAAACTGAACAGTAAAATTCAGCTAATAATTTAATTTTTAAAAATTTCACTTACTTAGAATACCATTAAATATATATATTTTTAAAAACAGTGACAAGTTGAGAGAGAGAGAGAGACTGTGGAAGAAAGAGAAAACCTTTTTGTTTTAGTATCTTTAATAATACTTTTTCCTGGGCTCCATAGTTGTATTTCCAAGTCTGTGGTTGATGTTGCCTGGTAGCTTATGAGAACTCAGGTGTTTTCTCCAAAAGTATCGTCTCTGAGGTGTGTCCTTAAATCCCGTTTGGAGACCTGGAAGCAAAGAGTTCACTCTTCTTTCTTTCTGAATCTCTGTTGGTGCAATATCCATGTGAGGGCAGGGACTGGGGTCCAGGAAATGCAGGGAAATCACACCAGTCAATATTGCAAAATAGTACCCCTCTCTATTAAAAAACGAAAACAGAACGACACCTAGAAACTATAAATTTTTTGAAAGCAAGGACTTTCTTTCTCTCCCCTGAGCTTCCATAATGATTTCCTGTAATAGGGACTTAATAACTGTTTGTCTTTTTCCACAGTGTTTGCTCAATTAAATTTAAAACACTCTTTTCATCAAGCTATGCCAGTTCTCAAACACCTTCAAAGGCTCCCTATTGCCTTATCCTATAAACTGACACTCTTAACAAGGCATTTAAGGTTCGATAATCTGGGCTCCATCTGCTTTTCTAAATACATCTCCTAAGACTCCCTCCAACTCAGTAAGTAATTGTTGAACAAATATGGAATGATTGGATTACACAGCTTCTAGGAGTTACAAAAACTACAGATGGGTAAATCATTAGACCTTTTAGGGTTAGGTTTATGTAATAGAAGTCAGCTAACATGGATGTCCCAGTACTGAGGGTTGCAGCCCCCACATGGTAAACATAAGACATGCGATCCTGAGAAGAGTCATCTCCATGGGATCACACTATGGCTTCTGCAGAAGCCAGAGATCCAAAGCTAGACAGAGAGAAGCCCGCAGCTGCTGCTTTGCACACCTGGAAGGAGTATGGTCCACTTGGGCCTCACAGTACTGCTCTGCGGAGCTCCCTACGTGGGCTCAGGCAAGCTCCTGCACATGGGATTTTGAGGGCCATGAAATCATGGCCATTACTAAGGGTCAGAATTTCATATGCTAGTAATGAGCCATTAGGAAAGCTTTGGGCAGAGACAGGCTTTTAAGGCAGTATAATCGAAGCAGGGGTTATTCTTAGTATACCGTTGTGGGAAACAACGGTGCTTCCAACATGCCTGCTCGAGGAGATTCGTGATCTGACAAGGCCTGGAGAAACTTCGAGAGCAGTTGCATCCATTCCCCTGTGTTTGGGTTAGAAAACTCCAAAATCTTTCAGAAAACTACCCATCTCTCCCCAAAACTTCTGGTAACCCCTTCCCTTGTTTATCCATCCTGATTTCAGGGAGCTATTTCTGATCTCTAACCTAGATCTCTCCAGCTCATTATCTTTTTTCATCTCCTGCCTCCCAATCAACTTTAAAAGGCCTTTGTGTCTACTGCTTATTGACACAAAGCTAATATTACAATCACTGCTATTGTTTCATCCTTACGGTTATTATTAGCACTGCAACGCACTAGGAGGTATATAAAAATACACAAGCAAACACATTTTTAGTTCAGTCTTGAAATAAAGCTTTTTAAAAATCCAGTAATGTTTGGGTGTTTCTCCAAGTGGGCAGATGTGAGTAGCCGAGTGGTGGGCAAGGCTGTATGGTATTCTCTATCTCTGGGGCTCACTCTTTAAGAGCCATTGCTCATTTCCCACTCGGCTTCAGAAGGAAACTTACAACCAGATGGACGTATATTAAATATGTATGGGGAAGCAGGGAGGTGACAGGGATGTCATGGCGGTAAACACAGTGGAAACCGGCAGAAGGAGTCCACCTGGGGAGCAGGGCAGGCGCTGTATGAAAACCGGCCACAGCTTCACGTGTGTGAAGCTTCCTTCTTGGAAGGACGTATTTGAGTCAGAAGTGAGCTGTCACGGCACCGTCCTTATCTTCCCTCAAAGTGCCCCAGCTAAGAGCAGAAAGGAAAAACATCCCCCTGTACGAAAAACATCCAGAGGCCCCGTGGCTTATATGACCTTGTTGTTTCTTACCTTTTTTTCGCTTATAAAACATTTTAAAGATTTATCCATGCTATGAGATGTACATTTAGTATGTTACTTCGCATTATTCCATTGCATCTGCTACATTTTACTTACCTCTAGTACAGGTGTTCTTTATTTGTTTGCCTACAATACCCTGCTGCCTCAAGTGAGGACCTGATGAACATCCCCAGTTGTGTCCTCTTAAGGCCCTGCACAAGAATTTCTTTCTTAGCAGTGTATATGCCCAGCAGTGGAACTCCTGGGCCATCAGGGAAACGTCTGCTACATTTCATGACCGACTGTCAGGAAATGGCTGTACTGGGGCTTAACTCCCAACAACAATGTAGAAGGGTTCATGTCCCCTCCCCCTCATCCTAGCCAACACTTGGTGTTATCCAACTTTTACTTTTGTCTGTCTCATGGATGTAAAGAAGTATCCTGTTGTTCTACTATGCATCCATCTTGTTATTTTCTCAAGTTTCCCTTCTGTAAATTTACCTGTTTATATCCTTTGACTATTTTGCTACTGTGTTTCCTGTTTGTTTGTTTTTTTTCCCCCTCAGTGATTTGCAAGAATTCCTAGTATATTCTAAGATATTAAAAAAGATATTAATCTTTTGTTAGTTTTAGCCTTTGGAAATACCCCTAATCTATCAACTCTCTTAAATTGTCTATGATGTTGTTGTTGAACAGAAAACTTTAATTTTGATGCAGTCAAGTTTATCGTTCTTTTGGTTTTATAGTTTATGCTTTAGAGTCTTGTTTAAGAAGTATTTTCCTACATTAAGACTAGACTCTAGGGATGCCTGGGTGGCTTAGGTGGTTAAGCATCTGCTTTCTACTCAGGTCATGATCCTAGCATCCTGGGATTGTGTCCCACATTGGGCTCCTTGCTCAGCAGAGATCCTGCTTCTTCCTCTGCCAGCTGCTCCCCCTGCTTGTACTCTGTCTCTCTGTCTATCTCTCCCTCTCTCTGACAAATAAATAAAACTTTAAAAAAATACTAGACTCTAGATGATATGATACTTTATGTGGAAAACCCAAAAGACCCCACTCCAAATCTGCTAGAACTTGTGTAGGAATTCAGTAAAGTCTCAGGATATAAAATCAATGCACAGAAATCGGTTACATTTCTTTACAACAACAAAACAAAAGAAAGAGAAATGAAGGAGTCAATCCCATTTACAATTGCACCCCAAACCATAAGATATCTAGGAATAAACCTAACCAAAGAGGCAAAGAATCTATACTCGGAAAACTATAAAGTAATCATGAAAAAATTTGAGGAAGACACGAAGAAATGGAAAAATGTTCCATGCTCATGGATTGGAAGAACAAACATTGTGAAAATGTCTATGCTACCTAAAGCAATCTACACGTTTAATGCAATGCCTATCAAAATCCCATCCTTTTTTTTTTTTTTTTCAAATAAATGGAACAAAGAATCCTAAAATTTATATGGAACCAGAAAAGACCTTGAATAGCCAGAGGAATATTGAAAAAGAGAGCCAAAGTTGGTGGCATCACAATTCCAGACTTCAAGTTCTGTTACAAAGCTGTCATCATCAAGACAGTATGGTACTGGCACAAAAACAGACACATAGATCAATGGAACAGAAAAGAGAGCCCAGAAATAGACCCTCAACTCTATGGTCAACTAGTGTTCGACAAAGCAGGAAAGAATGTCCAATGGAAAAAAGACAGTCTCTTCAACAAGTGGTGTTGGGAAAACTGGCTGGCCACATGCAGAAAAATGAAACTGGACTATTTCCTTATACCACACACGAAAATAGACTCAAAATGGATGAAGGACCTCAATGTGAGACAGGAATTCATCAAAATCCTTGAGGAAATCACAGGCAGAAACCTCTTTGACCTCAGCCGCAGCAATTTCTTCCTAGAAACATCACCAAAGGCAAGGGAAGCAAGGGCAAAAATGAACTACTGGGACTTCATCAAGATCAAAAGATTTTGCACAGCAAAGGAAACAGTTAACAAAACCAAAAGACAACTGACAGAATGGGAGAAGATATTTGCAAAGGACATATCAGGTAAAGGGCTAGTATCCAAAATCTATAAAGAACTTACCAACTCAACACCCAAATAACAAAGAATCCAATCAAGAAATGGGCAGAGGACATGAACAGACATTTCTGCAAAGAAGACATCCAGATGGCCAATAGACACATGAAAAAGTGCTCCACATCACTTGGCATCAGGGAAATACAAATCAAAACCACAATGAGATATCACCTCACACCAGTCAGAATGGCTAAAATTAACAAGTCAGGAAATGACACATGCTGGCGAGGATGTGGAGAAAGGCGAATCCTCCTACACTGTTGGTGGGAATGCAAGCTGGTAAAGCCACTCTGGAAAACAGCATGGAGGTTCCTCAAAAAGTTGAAAATAGAGCTACCCTACGACCCAGCAATTGCACTACTGAATACAAATGTAGTGATCCAAAGGGGCACATGCTTCCAAATGTTTATAGCAGCAATGACTGCAATAGCCAAACTATGGAAAGAACCTTGGTGTCCATTAACAGATTAATGGACAAAGATGTGGTGTGTACACACACACACACACACACACACACACACACACACACACACAGGAATACTATGCAGCCATCAAAAGAAATGAAATCTTGACCATTTGCAACAACGTGGATGGAACTAGAGGGTATTATGCTTAGCGAAATAAGTCAATCAGAGAAAGACAATTATCATATGATCTCCCTGATATGAGAACATTGAGAGGCAACGTGGGGGGTGTTGGGAGGTAGGAAAAGAATAAATGAAACAAGATGGGATTGGGAGGGAGACAAACCATAAGACGCTCTTAATCTCAAAAAACAAACTGAGGGTTGCTGGGAGGAGGGGGGTAGGGAGAGGGTGGTGGGGTTATGGATGCTAGGGAAGGTATGTGCTATGGTGAGTGCTGTGAAGTGTGTAAAGCAGGCGATTCACAGACCTGTACCCCTGGGGCTAATAATACATTATATGTTAATAAAAAAAATAAAAAATTACAAAAAATTCTAGACTCTATAGTTATCTTGTTTTTAATCTCTATTAGCTCAACAGGTTTCCCTTTCCTTTTTAGGCTTTTTTAATCCATCATGAGCTCACCTTTGCATATAGTATGAGATATGGATGCAACTTTAGTTTTCTCCATGGTGAACTAATTTTCCCCAAATTATCTATGAAACAAAACATCTACATTAGATTGGATCATTGTTCTCAATCCTTCCTGTCTTCCCTGTTATTTGTTATTTGTTATTTGCCATGTGGTTTTTTTGGTAGCATCTTCTGCTACTGGTGTTGGACTTGGCCATGTGACTTATTTGGCCAATGGAATGTTAGAATATGCGATGGGAGCAGGGGTATTCAATGTGTTTTAGTGACTTGACTTTTCCTCTTGAGCTTCTGTAATTGCCAGAATGAGACATGGGATGTAGACCTGAACTTCACCTGTGTCCTGGAGCTAAGCCCAGTGAATTCAGTGGAGCCCAACCAAGTCTTGATAAATCCAGATGAGGTCAGCAAATCTCACTTCATACACAGATCCAAGAAGGAGAAAAAAACAATAGCTGCTCTAAGCCACTGATTTTCTGGGATTGTTTGTTAGGCAGTATTATTATTGCAGCAATAGTTGAGTATCTCAATATGATTTCCTCATAGATTTGTAATGTCACCATTAACACATACCAAATTCTTGTAGGCAAATGGTTTGTTTCTGAGTTCTTTATTCTGTTCCACTCTTCTACATGTCTGTTATTATCACTTAGAATATGTCTTACTATATGGGAGGATAAATTTCCCCTGATTTTCTTTTTAAAAAATGACCAGATTATATGGAATTTATTCTTCCATATGCATTTTAATGTTTAAATCCCTCAAATCCTGCTACAGTTTTGAATAATTTGCATTGAGTTTATGAATTTTGAGATCATTTATATCTTAATAATGTCATTATCCTGTCCACAAACATTATACATAGCCCTATTTAGGTCTTCTTTGAAGTTTATTAACAAAGTTAACATCATTTTCCATAAAGGTTTTGTGCATTCTTTTTTATGTTAACTGCTAGCATTGCTGCTTTTGTAAATAGTATCTTCCTTCTAGTTTATTGGTACTAGTGTATAGGAATACTTTTGGTTTTCATGCATTGATTTTGTATTTGGGGATCTTGCTCTATCAGTTAGGATGGGGTTTGGCTATAAGTAACATCACAACACACATACACACATATGCACATTAGCTAAAACAACAGTAGCATATTTAGAGGTTTATTCAGGAAGTTCACAAAGACTTGAGGTAGATATTTTAAGGCTAGTGCTGGTATAGCACATGCCTCCTGTCTTGTTGCTCCACTGTGTGTGGCTTCTATACCCAAGGTCAGCTCATGGTCTAAGATAACTGCTCAAGCTCCAGCCATAATGTCTTCTTCATTTCAGATGGTAGAAAAAAAGGATGTGATAGAAAAAAGGATGAGGCATAACTTCTTCCTTCTAGGATTTGTGTACCTATGCCAATTTTAACCTATTACCTGAAATATGGCACTGCTTACCTATAAGGGATGCTGGCAAATGATGTCTTTGTTTTGGTTGGCCATGTGTCGTGCTAAAAAAAGTGTAGTACAATGGAAGAAAGGGAGAAAAGCATCTCTGTCACCTTGCTGATTTCTGATTATTTCTAATAGCTTGTTGTTTCTATTGGGTGTTTTATATGGTTGATCAAGTTACTACAAACAATCTGTTTTATGCCTTTCCGTTGGATTCTTCTATTTAATTTCTTCTTCCTTTTACAAACCTTATCCTGTTAGCTGGGACTTACAGTATCATGTTAAATAGTAGTGGCAATTTTTTCTTGATCCCACACTTAAATGGAATGTATTTTAAGTAAATCTATTAGGTAATGTTTGCTGTACATTTTGGTCCTTCATAAGGTTAAGTAAATTTCTTTCTATTCCTAATTTTCTAGAAGTTATTATTATTAATAAGTGATGCACTTTCTCAAATATTTTTTCTCTTTTAGTCTTTTTGGGATGAATTACCAATAGGTTTTCTGATGTTAAATCATACTTGAGTTTCTGGAATAAACCCAACTTGATTTATTATATTTTCACGATAGATGGCTAGATAGGAAGCTAGAAAGATGTCTAAACTAAAGAGAGGAAAATGAGGCTCAAGTTTTTTTTGTTCACTGGAATAGGCATTTTGGATTTGGTTAGTTAATATTTTATTTAGAATTTTTTTACATTCATAAGTGAAATGGGCCTATATTTTTCTTAAACTGTCCTTTTTAAGATTTAGAATCTAATTCTGCTAGTTTCCTTTTTTTCTGTTTCTGCTTGTGCTGGCTTTTTTCCTTCATTTTGTAATTTGGAATGTAAGCTCATGCTTGTCTAGTCTCTATCTTTGGGAATTCTATGAGTTCTGGCTTGAATTCTCTATTCTCAGTAAGGGATATGCTTTAGCTTCCTGATCCATGTGGGTAGTATATATTCAAACTAATTGATAACTAGCCTAAAACCTAATTATAGCTATAATCATATAAATATCTAAATAGCAGTAAAAGGGAAATAGTTTATAATCACATATTGCTCATATACTTTTTAAAAAAAGATTTTTATTTATCCATTTGATAGAGAGAGAGAGCACAAGGAGGCAGAGGGAGAGAGAGAATCAGACTCCCCACTGAGCAAGGAGCCCAAGCTGGGACTCCATCCCAGGACCCTGGGATCATGACCTGAGCTGAAGGTAGGCACTTAACCGATGGAGCCACCCAGGCATCCCTGCTCATATACTTTTTATTTTAGGTTCTAAAAATTATACATGTGACTCTAAATCATAACAGATTAGAAAGTAAAATAAGTAAGGAAAAGGAAAACAAGATAAAAATGAACTAAAGGGGCACCTGGGTTGCTCAGTGGGTTAAAGCATCTGCCTTCAGCTCAGGGCATGATCTCAGGGTCCTGGAATAGAGCCCCACATCAGGCTCTCTGCTCGGTGGGGAGCCTGCTTCCCGCCCCCCGCCCCCCGTCTGCCTCTCTGCCTACTTGTGATCTCTCTCTGTCAAATAAATAAATAAAATCTAAAAAAAAAAAAAAAAAGAACTAAATCCTGCTAATCTGTGACAAACACACTTAAAGTTTTCCTAGACTTTCCCCAGGTTCCTATTTATTTATAAGATTTATTTATTTATTTGTCAGAGAGAGAGAGAGATCACAAGTAGGCAGAGAGGCAGGCAGAGGCAGAGAGAGAAATAGGCTCCCCGCTGAGAAAGGAGCCCAGTGGCGGACTCAATCACAGGAGCCTGGGATCATGACCTGAGCCAAAAGCAGCCGCTTAACCCACTGAGCCACCCAGGCTTCCCCCTCCAGGTTCCTATTTAAATGTTGCATGTGCATAATTTTGAACCTCTGATTTAGGTCTGAGGCAACAAAAAATCGCACATAGTTTGATTGTTTGTTTGTTTTTGGTGATCATCACACTTCTTAGTACAACATTAGTTCCACTCCACTGGTTGGAAGAACAATTACGATAACAGTATTTTGGGGGGGGGGCACCTGGGTGCCTCTGCTGTTAAGTGTCTGTCCTGGGATGGAGCCCCGAATTGGGCTCTCTGCTCAGCGGGAAGCCTGCTCTCCCTCTCCCACTCCCCCTGCTTCTGTTCCCTATCTCCCTGTGTCTCTCTCTGCCAAATAATAAATAAAATCTTTTAAAAATATATTTTTTTGTGTGGCAGAATTAAAAAATTCAAAATATGAAATATGAAAATTCTATTTTTGTGCACTTTGAAAGTATAAACTAGAAAATCTCACAAATATCCTAGGTTCATTATATAACATTAACTGATGATTTTTTAAGCTTATAAAATTATCTGACTTCTCTATACTTTTAAGTGTTATGGTTATAAGGTATGCCTATGATATTTATGAAAGACAATTTGCCAGCTTCATTCTCTTTTTCAGGGATCACCCTGCCAGTGTATAATACAGACTTGTGTTTAAGAAATGTAGAAAGGGAAGTGATCATAAAAATAAGAGCTTGGAAATATATAGGAGAAAGGAAATAGGTATGTGTGAGAGAGGAAAATAAGAAAAAAATACAGATGCTCAAATTTTCAAAAGGAAGGAATAAATAGGCGTTCTCAAATCAAATGCTTATTTTGATATTTTAATATTTATTCAAGTCACATGGGGTATTTATTAAAAAAGCAGATGCCCAGGTTCCACCTACAGAAATGATGATTCAATAGGTCTGAATGCAGACCCAGGAATCTGGGTGGGCCTTGAACAACCATTTCAGAAATACTGGAATTGAGAGAGCACAGAATTAGAAAATGATATAATGTAGAGACTAAAGACATGCCAATAAGGGAATAAGGGGGCAACTTCTGCCACAGGATGCTATACCTGGGCATTTGGAGATCCTCTGAAAGATCATAGTGTAAGTCTAGACTCAAAATCTTCTTCTGTTGCTATTAATACAGTGTATAAGATAACACTTTAACCAGGACTCAAGACTACAAGCTGATGGGATGCCTCATTGGCTCAGTCGAGTAAACACCAGCCTTTGGCTCAGGTCATGATCCTGGGATCCTGGGATTGAGTCCCACATTCTGCTCCTAGCTCAGCAGGGAGCCTGCTTCTCCCTCTTCCTGTGCCTGCCACTCTCCCTGCGGGTTCCCTCTCTGTCTGTCTGAAAAACAAATAAAATCATGAAAAAAAAAAAAGGTGAAGTCATGGAGTAGGGCTAAAATCAGACAGAGAAGAGGTAAAAGGTGTCAAGCCGAGTATCACAGGGCTCAGGGAAAGGATCAGTACCTTAAAACGACAATAACGAAAGTCTCAATATGGCTAGAGTAAGCCTTTGTGTTCGCTTATTATCTGTTCTCTGAATTTCAGACCACTGTAGTTTTTAATCTCATAATTATGAAAAAAACTTATCTTGCTCACTTCAAGACCCTAAATCAACTTTCGGGTCTCTCTAGTTGACTTGTCTATGGAAAAAAGGTATCGGGTATTCTAAGTGGATTTGAAAATCTTTTTGTAGGTATGCAATAATTTATTTTTCCTTGTTTCTTGGTAGGAAGCAACTGTAAATTTCATATAGTGCCTTGAAATGCACCTTGTAGGAAAGAAAGTGGGTTTTTGCCAGGGTCTGCTTTTGTGAGCATCTTTAGTCAGGTTTACTGGTAATTAAAGTTACTTCCAAGTAAAAGTGCATGGAAATTGTTAAGGTCTGTAAAATGATTACTGGACAGTAGGCAAGAAATGGGGGGCGGGGGGGGGGGAAGCCATAGCTCCTGGGAATGAGCAGTGAGAAGATCTGGCAGTGAGCGCTCCCTAGCATTGCCATCAGGGTACCAAGTAAGGAGGGTGGGCAGAGAAGAGGGAGAAAGAGTAGTGCGTGAGGAAAGGTAAGGCACATACACATATTTAGAAGGCGAAGCCCATACAGCTTGGTTCCTGCCAGGTTAAGAAGGGCCTTTTCCAGAAGCTCAATAAAGAAATGGTATGTAAGCGGGAGCTGTTGCAACCTGTCCACACCCTACCCTGACTTCCCCAGAAAAGAGGCAAGCAAAGAGGCTAATGCCATCGCCAAGCCTCGGGTCCCTTCGTTTCCAGCTTCCTCCGATCCCAGGGCACAGCAGGACGTCACAAGGAGTTGTCTCTTAGAGTGGGCACTTCAGGGATATGGGGCAAAGTTTGGATCTGATTCACTTCAAATTTGGTTGCCCCTCGGGAGTGGGGTTTGGCCGCAGGGGCACCCCAGCAGCGCAAGGCACAGGCAGAGCAGCAGCAGCCTGCAAGCTGAGTAAGGAGCCAGCCTCCGCCGCCGCCTCCTCCTGCCGGTGCGGAGTCGGTAGCACAGCCAGTCCCCGTCGCTGTCACGCCGCCAGCAGCGCTGCCCCTCCGCCATCCCCCCTTCCCCCGCGCGGCCCCAGCCCTCACACGGTTATTTGCGTGACTGACCCGAACCCGGCGGGCGGGAGGGGAAGGCGTTGGCCCGCCCACTCCTTCCCCTCTGGCTCGGGGCGGCACCTCTCCTCCTCATTGGTCACACGCTTGCGTCCATCACCCCCACACAGTCTTCGGATTGGCGGAAAGCGCACTTCTGGCGCTAGGAGGGCAGAGTGACTCCGCCGGTCTCCGGCGCCTCATCTTTCCCTCCACCCCCCGCTTCAACGTCCACCCACCTCTCCCCACCCCCCACTCCACTTCCCCCGCCCCGTTCGCGGCAGTGTCCTTAGAAGACTCATTGGGCCAGGGGCGAAGCCAGCCGCCTATGGAGCCGCGCTGTGATTGGCCGACTCCCACGCCCGTCGGAGCGGCGGGATTCGCCATTCGCCACTCGCTCCGCTCCGCTCCCCGCCCCCCCAACGCCTCGCCCTCTCAGTCGCCTCCTCCCCTCCCGGCTCTTCCTCGGCCCCCTTTCCCCGCCCGTCCCCTCCGCATCTCCCCTGTCCAGCTGGGCGGGGACTGCTGTACGACTCTGTAAAGTCTGTGAGTCACTGCACAACCCATCAATCCAATTAAATGTCTTGAGCGAGTCGAGCAGGGGGTGCTGCCGCCGCCGCCGCTCGCCCCGCCGCGGCCGCCCCTGCTCGCAGCGCCCCTCTGATCCATGGCTGTCTGTCTGTACTTGTTACGGTGTAACCTCCTCCTCCTCCTCCTCCTCCCTCTCCTCAGGAGCCGCGGCAACTTCCCCTCTGCCAGCCTCCTCTGCTTGGGGACTGCAAAGGCATGGGATAGATCCAGAGCCACTTCTCTCTATCTCCCCTCCAGCCCTCGCTCAATTTCCCCCCCTTTAAATTAAAGTCTGTTCCTCGCTCCTCGTCGTTTTAGAGATTTATTTGTCAGTCTATTATTTCCCCTGATTTATTTTCCCTCCCTGGGGCAGGGGGTCGCAGGGGCAGGTTGGTTTATTTTAGGGAAGGGGCTCTCCACCCCCACCCCCGTTTCCCCTCCTCCTTTTTCGGCGGTGACTTGATTGCCTTGCTCCTCTCCGCTCCCACCCCTCGAACTCACCGTCCTGCACTCGAGTGACGCACCGACACCCCCCGCCCACAGCCCAGACATCCCCTCCCTCGCTGCCACCCGGACCCGTCTCGGAGCTGGACCCGGTGCCGACTTCTTCGCAGAAGGGTGAGTACCGTCTTGGGTTTTGGGGGGATCTGGAAAAATGTAGCCGGTCCACTTTGGGGAGGGCTGGGGTCACGTTGTGGCAGGAGGTTCCTGGTCCGGCGTGGATTTGAGGTGGCGACTGCCTCCCTCCCTCGCTCCCTCCTTGCTCCCTCTTCCCTCCGCCCCTCGACTCCTTATTCACCAGCTTTGCTGTATTTCTAGGTATTGCCAGACTTCCACCATCGGGGCATTATAACGCTTATAAAATGCGCGGCATTGGCATGTTTTCTGTTTTTAGGATGCTAAGTGAGCGGTAATAGTCAGCGATGGGATCTAATAGACTCTATGACCTGCAAAAAGTGTAAAACGTCTAATGGGTACATTTTACTCTAAATCAAAGTTAAACTTTTATTTAATAAAGGCAAAGCAAAAGATATTTCTAATTTGAATGTGTGGGGATTAGAGCAAAGGAAGACAGGTTGCCTAGTGGCATGGCTTAGTATTTTTATTTTAAAATAGTTTTATGGGTTCCCTTTTGAAAAAAAAAATATGAATTCAGTGTTAAAGACTATGAAGTCTTTGAACCTGTTGGAGGAAAGCAAGGTAAGGTGGAAATCCAGGTTGACACTTCATCTTTATCTCACCTCTTTTCAAGCGAGGCATTACCACACAGAATTTTTAATCTCTCAGTCCCTGGGCACAGTGGGATGTGTTAAGGATAAATACGGATTTTTTTCTTTTGATATCCATTTTTTGTATACTTCATTGCTCTTAAGCAATGTCATGTTACAGAATTTTGTAAAATTGGATTTGGTTTCTTGGTGTTGGGTGACTCAAAGGTACACGTACCTGCTGCCCATATATGCTTTATGAGTATATGGATCTTTAATATTTGCCTTATGCATCTTTAATATTTAATTTGAGATAAAAGGAGAAATTATGAGAAATAGTTACTCTGAATTGGCTTCTGAGGTCACTTGTGAGAATTCAGCCTATTAAAAATGGTAGTACTCTTTTTGAATCAAGTACTGGTCTAGTTGTCCACAAGATTCAAATTAGGCCAAACCAAACATGTTTTGAAACATTAAAGTACAGGAAAGGCCTCTGAGTAGTTCATTCTCTCCTTCTCTTTCAGACTAACCAGAATAAGTTGTTACTAAATTTAATTTTAAAGAATAGACTGTTCCTGTTCTGAAATCTGCCAAGTTTCTACAGAAAGATTTCTTTTTAAAGAGCAGAAATGTGTTTATGATCAACCCAAAGTAGTAATGTTGACTCAAATGTAAATGCTATCGTAAGGAAATGCTTGTCATAAGCCCCCAAACCTTGCAAAGTGTTTCAGGAAGACTTATACAGAGCCTTTTGGAATTGTTTAATACATTTTTTCTTGTGGCCTTTTTCATGAATCTAAGACTGAATCAATGAGAGGCCTTATAGTACAGTGGAGCCCTGCTGCCTAGTTTAAATCTTGCCACCTACCCTTGATGGCTGTCTGACTTTGGGCAAGTTTCAGCCCTGGCCTGTGCTGGTTTTCTCCTTCAAGTGGTAAGGATGATTTTTCCTCAGAGGGTTGCTGTAAAGGTAAATAAGAGAGTGCGTGTCACAGAGCATTGGGTATTAGCTGTCCCATCATCATCACCATCTAGAGAGAATATCTCATGTAGTGATTATAAGTGTGGCCTTCAGGACTAGACTCTTTAGGTTCAAGTCCCAGAATTTCCTCTTGTTCTCTTTGTGACCTTGGTCAAGTTAACTTGAAAGATTCCTCATCTGTAAAATGGGTATAATAGCAGCATTTGCTTCAGATGGTTATTGTGAGGTTAGAATGAGTTAATATATGCAAAGATCTTGATTAGTGTTTGATACATCTTTTTGAATTTATTTCCCTATTGTTCCTTGCATATCTTGAAACATGGTTGGCTATATTTTTTTAGAAGTAAATTTTTGGTAAAGATAAAGATTTATTGCTGTCAATGAAATAAGCAGAATTCTTACCATTATGCATGATGTTTTGTTAGATTTATACTTTTAAACTGGAGTTTATGTGAGTCTCTCTGAAATTTAGTCATTGGATGAGTTGAGTCCTTCATCTTTCATTTAAATTTGCATAACAGGGGGCGCCTGGGTGCCTCAGTGGGTAAAGCCACTGCCTTCGGCTCCGGTCATGATCTCAGGGTCCTGGGATCGAGTCCCGCATCGGGCTCTCTGCTCAGCGGGGAGCCTGCTTCCTCCTCTCTCTCTCTGCCTGCCTCTCTGCCTACTTGTGATTTCTCTCTGTCAAATAAATAAATAAATAATCTAAAAAAAAAAAGTAAATTTGCATAACAGAATGTATATACCTCTATTATAATGGTACTTATCACACGTTTGCTGTTAACTGTGATTTTCTACTCTACTAAACAGAAAGCTCTTTGAGGGTAAGAATAGTGTTGCATCTGTAAATTAATCTCTAGTGCCTAGCAGAGTGCTGGGTACATAAAGAAGCTTAATGAATTCTGTATAATAAATTAAATACTATTATTCTCAAGTTGTTTATGAGTGGTTGAGTGACATAAGTGATAGTGATAGTGTGGAGAATACTATTATTTGTATTGCAGAATTGAATTTTTATATTCTCAATAACTATTTTTGTAAATAGAATAAATGAGGGGAATTACAGTATAACTTATGTTTTAGTAAGAACATATTTTCATTTTGAAAATTAAACTTAAAATAGTCTAAAAAGTGCATATTGAGTATCTTTCTTTGTTATCTGACATGTCCATGTTTTATTGTAAGACTTTGTGTCTCCCAAACTTTCTGTCACTAAGTTGGATGTTATTATAATTAATATGAATTATACAAATTATATTTTGAATGTCCCAAATGATGATATGATCTTGTTATTGACTTCAGAATTAATAATATTAAAGAGAATTTATCATACTCACACTGTGAAAATAAAGCAGTATCATTTCCTTAAGGACCAAATCTTTCTCTTTCCATTCAAGAGTGAAACTCATTTTCTTGAGCAGTCTTTAAATAACTAACTTTTGGGGCACCTGGGCGGTTGAGTGTCTGTCTTTGGCTCAGGTCATGATCCCAGGGTCCTAGGATGGAGTCCTGTGTTGGGGCTCCCTGCTAAGTGGGGAGTCTGCTTCTTCCTTTCCCTCTGCCTCTGCCCCTCCTCACTACTCCTGCTTTTTCTCTCTCAAACAAACAAATAAATAAATAAATAAAATCTTTAAAAATAAATAAATAATTGACTTTTGAAACAGTAAATTGTGTAATAGGAATCATAAAGGCAGTATATGTAATTAGTGAGTAAAACATTTAAACTTTAAAGTTAACTGCATACTTAAAAGGCATTATACAATTAGGGAATATATTTTTTTTAAATAAGCAAAATTGATGGGGCCTACCAACTGCTTCATTTATAGAATCATTCTGTTTTACTTGTCAATAAAATGCAGTTAATTACTGTGCCCTCTGAAGTGATAAAATGCAAGAAATGGCTTTCATGAAAGAGATATCCTCAGCAAAGAAACCTGAATACTGATCTGCTCAGAAGTGTACAGTGTTTCATATATGTGAACTATCTACTACACTGTGGATATTTTTATATACATAATCCTTTGTTTAACTGAATCATCAGTTACCTAATTTAGTTGAATATATTGAATTTTTATTGGCTAAAACAATTAATTAGTAAACTTGCCCTTTTTTAAAAAAAAAAAAGATTTTTATTTATTTATTTGACAGACAGAGATCCCAAGTAGGCAGAGAGGCAGGCAGAGAGAGAGAGAGATAGGTGGGGGGAGCAGGCTCACTTCAGAGCAGAGAGCGCAGTGCGGGGCTTGATCCTAGGACCCTGGGATCTTGACCTGAACCAAAGGCAGAGGCTTTAACCCACTAAGTCACCCAGGCACCCCAACTTGCCCCCCCCCCTTTTTTTATCCCTGCACTTTTAAAGCAGCCAAAATCAAATGAAACTTAAAAATGCTAACTTAGGGGCTTAGAAACTACACTTCAGTGTCTGTTCTGTGAGATGGAAAGTTGCTTATTTTTCACTTGACACATTTTAACATGACGTTGTTTCTGTAGCTCATATCTCTTTCCCTTGACATTTTTGTGAAGGCATTGGAATATTTATTGGTATTTTACAGATGTATATGATGTCTCCAACTTTTAAAACAATGTTTCTGGTGAAGAACTGTGGAAAGAAGAGGAGAGAGGGATAGAAATAACTTCTAGGACTTATGATTTATATCCTTGTCTTCTAACCTTAAGAAAATGGGTAACTGTGTAATCTGTTAGTGATCAAAAGAAGAGGAAAATAATAGATGCATTATCTACTGACAAACTTAGAATTGAGGTCCATGGAGTTCTAGGCTGAGCAGTGCTACTGATTGGCACGTGACCTTGAACCTTACACTTCACTTCCACTGCTCTCCATGTTCTTACCCTTTCAGTGGGAAGAGGGAAGGCAGTTACGCTGCCCTCACTCTGAGAGTATGTTGTAGGGGTTGTAAGTGCTTTTTAAAAGCATTGGAGAAGGACAAAATGCAAGCAAATACAAAATACACATTAGCATTTAGAAATGGATTTTTTTTTTTATCATTCTTTAAAAATTGTAACCTTTTAGATCTTTTGTCTGAAGGGCATTTTTCCTTTTAACTTCATATTTGAAGAGACTTCTTACTGGTGTGTTCACAAGAATATATAAGGTACCTTTTAAAGAGACAAGGAACTTTGGTTTAATTGAATGAAATATTAATGTTAACACTGAATTTTGGTGTATCCTGAGTTATAGCAGATGTTGATGTTGAAGAACAATGTATGTATTGAGGAGATAACTCATTAAGTTAAAGCTTGTAAAACCTCATGCATTGCAGGAAAAAAGTGTTCGATATATCAGATTCCATTAGAAGTATATTCAAAAGAGAAAAATTAATCACATCATTTACTTTTAAATTTCAAAAGGATTAGTTGGCTGTATGCTCATTTATTTTGTACCTCGAATGCAGTGAAATGTGCACATTTCAGAATATGTTTAGTGGCTTGGAGGTTTTTATTTATTCCAGCTAATTTTTATTTAGGAAAGTGAGTGAAGACACATGTAGAAAGGCTGTGTGCTAAGCAAATAGTTTTTTTTTCCCCTTTTGTCCCTGAAAGTGATTTAGCTGTCTTTAAAAGTCAAAAGCCCAGAGTTAGCACATTATGTAAGTTTCTTTGTATTTAGCTTTTCCTCTCTCTGGTTGTTAGAGGAGAGTTTTTACAACCTCATAATGTTACTCACTTTTTTTAAAAGTGGAAATGAAATTCCAATGTACTCAGAGTAAAACCTATCAAGATAAGTGGGACATATGAGAAATATTATTTATCCCATTTAATATTAAACATAGGGAACAGTGATCCTCAAATGCAAGGTTGCTAAGCAGAAAGCAACTTTTTAAAAATATATTGTCCTTTTGTTCTTATTGTTCAGTTTCCTACTGATAGAAACTTGGAATGATCAGATTTCTTCTTACCTTTTGAACTTAAAGTCTACATTGATGTTTATAATTTTGTGTGGTGGTATATATAACTCTATAGTAGTGAATGTTTACTTTTAACATATTAAATAAAAGGATCAAAACCATCCATCCTTTTTTAAAATTTGATCTGTTTTTCACAACCCGCGTCCTTTTGTCCTACAATTGTTTTCAGTTTTCTTAGTGTTTCTAGGAGTTTGTCTTTCTTTTAATGCAGCATCTTTCTTATTTGCGCCCATCTTCTTTTTGCGTTGGTTTCTTTTCTCTCAATCACAGCAGGTTTTTTCTTAAGCACTTTTTTGCCTTTGCCTCTATATAAGGTATGAAGTAAGGGTCTTCATTTAGTTTATTCTGCTTTCATGAAACTGAAGAAAAATATAAAATTTTCTGTATAGAAAATTTGCTTTGCTTTATCTCAACAGATGAGCTCTCTGGTCATCTTAGCTACACAACACTTCAGTGGCTATTTTGTAAACCTGCAACCAAGCTTATATGAGGTGGCGAAAAGGGAAAACTCTGACATATTTATTATTTACTGCGTTTTCTGTTAATCTCTTTTATTGGGGAATACCCACAGCATTTTTTCTGTGCACATTACCTTGAAACATCTCCAGCATCCCAGCTTTGTTGTCCTCCTTTTGCTCCGCGTCCAGGGGTGCTGGTGAGCTCTGGAACTGTCTCAGCAATGACCATAGCCACCTGACCACGCTGGGGGTGGCTGGCCTGAGAACATCACGTTAGACAGGAAGAGCAGCTCCTTTGTTTTGTTTTGTTGTTAATTCCTTAAAACCAGACAGAACATCAGACCATGTCCACTGTGAGGTTTTCCAGGGTTCACCATTGTTGAATGATTAATGGTTCCTGGTGAAGTAACCATCAGCTTTATTGTCTTCCATGGCTTCAACTCAAATGAAATGTATCCCTTTGAGTTAACTTTTGTTTTGATTTTAAGGGTTCTTTTCACCCAGAAAATCAAAGGGTATGAAAATGAATATGGATTTTTATACAAAAGAGATTTACATAAAAATCCTTTGAGTAGAAAGTTTCCTAAGGACCTGAATCCATTGATTTGGAGAGAATGTTTAATAGTTTCCCTAAACATCTGACATTATTCAGACATCAGTACTAGAAAACCTTTCAATTTGATTAAAGAAAATGACTCCTCCTTTTGAGTTAGATAACAGTCCATTGTTACTTTTTAATTTTAACAATCCAAATATAAGATTAGATAAACTGCATTTTAGAGTTGATTAAATAAGGGATTTTTCCAGAAATTGTACTTTGTGAAACCTATGCCTCAGAAAAGTTTGACCTTTTATTCTTTTTCTTTTCTTTGCTTTTTTTTTGAATACTTTATCCCATTCCTTATCTCCATTCATTCATTTATTCAGTTTATTCCACAGATATTTACTGAACACTTACTATGTACCAGCTGTTCTTACTAGGTACATATATTATAGCAGTGGAGAAAAGGGACAAATATTCCTGTCCTTGTAGAAATTACATTCCAAACCACTGTGGTATGTATAGAGCTTATTATTTACTATACAGAGTAGTCATAACTAAACATTGTGTACTATTCTGAAAAAAAAAAAAGGGAAGATTTCTTCGTATGGATTTTATGTCCTCCAACTTGGTGTAAAAGGAATCCCAACTCCTAAAACAAAACTCCATTTAAATGGACAATTATCATTTGTGTTTGAGTTGAAATATTAAACACCTATAATGTTGCTAGATGTTTCCACTAGAAATCTGGAAATCATCCTCATTTATGAACCCTGGGAAACTTACCACTGGTTAGGGTTTGAAATTTCTCCTTGGTTTTCTATATTTATACTTTTATTTATTTATTTTAAAGATTTATTTGTTTATTTATTTGAGAGAGAGGGAGGACCCGCATGAGCAGCATGGAGGGGCAGAGGGAAAGGAAGAAGCAGTCTCCCTGCGAAACAGGGAGCCCTATGCAGGGCTCAATCCCAGCACCCCAGATCGTGACCTGAGCTGAAGGCAGATGGTTAACTGACTAAACCACCCAGGAGCCCCTTCTTACACTTGTAAGGATGTTTTCTTCCTTTGCTTTGTTTTCTTTGTGACAAAGTCTGAAAAAAATGTGTAATGCTGAAAATTACACAATGGAAATGTAGTCATCTCAGCTATATTGCACAATTAACAAGAAAATCTTCAGTTTGCTCTGTCTAGTGTACATAAAGAACTAATTTTTCGTTTCTGTGATTGTCAAAATGTAATTTCTTGGGGTGCCTGGGTGGCTCCATGGGTTAAGCCTCTGCCTTCAGCAGGTCATGATCCCAGGGTCCTGGGATCAAGCCCCACATCGGGCTCTCTGCTCGGCAGGGAGCCTGCTTCCCTTCCTCTCTCTCTGCCTGCCTCTCTGCCTACTTGTGATCTCTGTCTGTCAAATAAATAAATAAAATCTTTAAAAAAAAAAAAAAACAAAAAAAATCAAACCATGTAATTTCTTTTTTTTTTTTTTTTTCTGGTTGTGCTAGTTTATTTTGAAAGTTACATTTGTTACAAAAAATATGGAACGCTTCACGAATTTGCGTGTCATCCTTGTGCAGGGGCCATGCTAATCTTCTCTGTATCGTTCCAATTTTAGTATATGTGCTGCCGAAGCGAGCACCAAACCATGTAATTTCTTAAACAAATAAAACCCTTAGTATACATTTCTACCTCAGACATTAAAGTAGATATATCTAAGTGTTTTTTCAGTACAAATAGCATGATATGATATATAATTATTTAAAAGTTTTTATTCATAAATATTTGATACACGTCCCAAGTGCTTGGGAGTATCAGAGACCAATAAGACGTGGCACCTGTTCATAATGGTGTTCACAGTCTGTTTGGGGAGAGAAAAGATCCCCACATGAACATTAACTCCCTTGTATTAGGCAATATGGGGTTTAGGTTGATGGGAAGTCTCCTGAGGGCTGCAGTAGTAAGCTTAGTTCTAGGTCCAAAGGACTTGCCTTCTGGAGGCCCTGGTTGGCCTTCATGGGACTCCATCTTTCCTGTTCAGTTGGGGTAGAGACAGTTAGCAGGTTTTCTTTGTGCTTAGGCCCCTAAGGACAGTGCAGTCCTCTTTCTAGCTATTGCACCTGCTCAGCAAGGAAGGGAAAGGAGAGGGAGTGGAGCCCACATCCTAGCCATTGCTTTCATTCACTAGCAGTGCCTGTAGGAAGCAGAAACTGTGCCCGAGAATGGAAAATATATATAGACACCGTTGGTATGGTTTAGGTTCTTGAGGCCAAAATCTTCCATAGGTTTGGGAAGACTGATATATTAATGAGGACCGTATGTACCAGGGGAGTTTCCTGAAAAGTGGAAGAAACACGGAGAGGGGAGGAAAAAGGGTGGACTGAGACTTTTGGCCATTACTGGAGATGTGCTCTTCCTTAGTTTGCCTGGAGCAGCCCTGCCTGTAAGATTAGCATGTTCTGGGCCTAATATGCCAAATTTAGGAAGTCTGTATGTATTGCTGTAATATGTAGATGTAATCTTTCTAAATTGTTTTGCTTCAGAATTAGTCAAAATTCTCAATATGTGTATTTAAATTCTCAAACATAATGCTGTGTGCCTGTGGCTTTTGTTTTCATTTCCCTGGATATTTGAAAATATGAAGAATCTCTTTGTTTTTAGAGTACATTTGTTTGTTTACTTGGACATGAATCTAAGATAGAATAACACATCAAATGCTTGTTTCTTAGATTTAAATTAAAGGGAAAAAATATAAAGCATCAATGTCTATTTTATCTGTTGATGAAAGTATTTGGACACTTCTGTATAGATTTCTTTATTGTTGTTATTGTTGTTGTTTTTTAAAGTAACAATTTCTATCAAGAGTTTCTTTTTCTGGGGACACCCATGTGGCTCAGTCAGTTGAGCATCTGCCTTCGGCTCAGGTCATGATCCCAGGACCCTGGGATTGAGCCCCGCATAGGCTGAGCAGGGAGCCTACTTCTCCCTCTGCCTGCCGCTCCCCCTGCTTGTGCTCTCTCTCTCTCTGACAAATAAAAATAAATACAATCTTTGAAGAAAAAAAAAGAATTTCTTTTCCTGAAGACTATATCTCGGCAAGAGCCATCACACATCTATTTGATTAAAAAGGCTGCCTAAGATGGTTATATTCATTATCTTGATTGCTATGATGGTTTCAGGGATATATACATATGTCAAAACTTATCAGATTATACATTTTAAATCTGTGCATTTATTGGATATCAATAAAACTTTTTAAAAAGCCACTTAAGTCATAAGGTATATTTTAAGATAAAATCCCTATTATAAGAAATATATTTTAAAGTTTGTCATTTGTTTTTTATTTCTCTCTTTAATCTACCATTTATTCACCTCTATCCCATACTCCAGACACATATATTTTAAGAAAGACAAATAGAACTAAGGAAACCTATGCGCAGCTGAAATTTAGATATGGGACCTTAGAGAGCTTTTCTCTATATGTAAGGCTCACTGGAGTATCTTTAAGTAAATTGCACACATTTGAATTTAGAGAATTGGAGTTGTGTATTTTTCAAGAAATCCTCCTTTCCTTATAGTTTAACAGGTTATGACTCATCCTTGGCATAAAGTAAAGAACATGAGTTTGGTAAGACCTTCTTTTCCTTAAAAGAGGTTAAATGGTGGGATGCCTGGGTGGCTTAGTTGGTTAAGCGTCTGCCTTTGGCTCAGGTCATGATCCCAGGATCCTGGGATCGAGTCCCACATGGGGCTCCCTGCTCAGTGGGGAGCTTGCTTCTCCCTCTGCCTGCTCTGCCTGTTCTGCCTGCAGCTCTCTGTGCTGTTGCTCTCTCTCTGACAAATAAATAAATAAAATCTTAAAAAAAAAATCTAGAAAAATTTTTAAAGTTGTCTTTACAGGATTGGGGCCATCAGAGTTGTGAATTCAAAGTTCTGGCTCTTTCTACCATGCCAGTGTACACATTAGGATTACTTTTGCCCAGGCCACAATGCTGGGGTGAGGCCTTCATTTAAGTGTTTTTTAAGTCCCTAGATTATTCTAGTGTACATGCACTCTATTTCCCATACCACATTCCCCCACACGCAGACTTTCTACTGCAAAACTTTCAGACATAGAGAACTTGGAAGAATGTCAACAAACACCCATATTCCATCTAGACTCAGTAATTATTAACCTTTTACTGTATTTACTTTATGGCTCACTCTCTCTTTTTTCTCTACTTATATACTTTATTGTACCATGTGAAAATAGGTTTTATTTTATTTTATTTTTTTTAAAGATTTATTTATTTATTTATTTGACAGAGAGAGATCACAAGTAGGCAGAGAGGCAGGCAGAGAGAGAGAGAGGAGGAAGCAGGCTCCCTGCTGAGCAGAGAGCCCGATGCGGGACTCGATCCCAGGACCCTGAGATCATGACCTGAGCCGAAGGCAGCGGCTTAACCCACTGAGCCACCCAGGCGCCCCGTGAAAATAGGTTTTAGATGTCATGACTCTTTACCATTAAATGCTTCAGTATGCATCTCCTGGGAATAAAGACATTCTCCTACATAACCACAATACCATTATCACACCTAAGAAAATTAATAATAACTGAGAATGCTCTTTAGGAGCATTTATTAAAATTCCATTTATTAAAGGCCTATGAATTCAGATCCTCCTAAAAATTAAATGCATATGAAAGGAGAAATTCTTCAGAATATGAAATTCTGTGAATTCTTGCTAGGGATTTTGTTTTTCTCTGTGTTTGCTTAAAATGTTTTGATGAGATAAATGCATTTTCCTAATGAATGGTGAGGTAAGATCCTTCCCAGCTCTCACATCCATGATCATGTCATGAGAAAAAACAGATATTACCAGAGTTTGTGCCACAGTGAAGTTTAGTGGAAAATACCCAGTTTCAAGCCAGAACGATGTTGGTTCAGGTACTTGCTCAGCCACTTACTGCTGGTGACCTTGGAGAAATAAAATTTTTGTATCAGTTAGAAAGCTGTCAGAAGCCACCTTCAAGCTCACTGAAGTGATCAGGATATTAATTATTTCACAAGAAATCCAGAGGTGGGACAGGCTCTGGAGTTGGTCAGTTCTGTGGTTTAGGTTCTTACAGCATGTTCCCGCTATGCCAGACTCCTTACCACTTCCAACTTCCGCTTTGGGCTCCTTCCTCAAGCTAGTTCACCTCCATACATTATGGGATTCAGAGGAAGTCAGAAACCACCCCCACAGGTGTGGACTGTCAGTCTTTCTGTCTGATTGGACATCTCTGCTCACTTCTAGACCAGTGTCTTGGATTGGGGTTTCCTTAGGGAGAAGGAGGGAGGAATGGACATTGGGTATACCACTAACAATGTTCCTTACTCCTCCAAGCCTCAGTTTTCTTTTCTGTAAAATAGGAACAATGAGATATACTTATATGATTGTCAACTGACATAAAATAGGTAAAGCAGTAGACACAAAGCTGATGGTAATAATGCTAGTTTCTGTTTTATTTCTCCCATTTTCATCTTACAAGAAATTCTGTCTTCCTTTGACACTGCCACACTACATACTAGTAAACACATTATAAGTGACTCTCCCTTAACTGGTCTCTTGTGTGTCCTCTCACCTCAGCATGTAAGGCAGAACATTTTATGTGAACTTTGCAGATTGGTCAGATACCTCCATTAACCTCTTTTGGCCCATCTTATTTTTTCTTATGTATTTCAGCTTCACTTTATATTACTGCAGCACCAGGGAAGGGAAACTGTCAGT
Source organism: Mustela nivalis (assembly GCF_964662115.1). NCBI lineage: Eukaryota > Metazoa > Chordata > Mammalia > Carnivora > Mustelidae > Mustela > Mustela nivalis. The sequence goes on from NC_139027.1 coordinate 57,253,952, forward strand.
GGTAGTACATATTTATCAAGATCTAGATCAAATGTGAACCAAAATCTCTTTAATGTCACTATCCATAAAAACAACATGGTTGAGATAGGTTTTCCCCTTTTATTAAAATAAATGCACCATGACCTGTGAAAAAGTCAGCAAAATAAAATGCTATATTTGAAATATAGTGTCTTATTTGTCCAGGATAGATAAGATCTTTGATATCTTGGGAAAATCTAGGCTTATCATCATAGTTTAGCTACTCTGACTTCTTCAGAGCTTACTTTCTAAAAAGAATTGTGTCTTGTTTACCAGCAAATCTCTCTCTCTCTCTCTCTCTCTCTCTCTCTTTTTTTTTTTGATGGTCTTGTCTTGAACCTTCTTTCACCCACTGTGAGAAAGTCATCTTCCAAAATCTTGTTTTCCAGTATGTGTGAACACTGGAGGGTCTTTGTTCAGGCATGTCCTTTTCAAAATACGTAGAGAAGGATTGTCATATTTTTCTCCCTATGGAATCTCTAAGGCACTTCTGAAACACCTGTGAAATTCTGCAAAATTATTACAACCAAGTCACACGGGAAGGTCATCACCATGTTTTTGAATGTCCTTCCTAAGTGATGGGATCACTCTTAAAGGGAAGTTATTGCTCCTTCTTGACCCCTCAAGTAAAATACTGAATTCCTGCTAACCTCCATGGCGAGAAAATTGAACTGACAAGTCCAGTGTCTCTCCCGACCTGGAAGATGCTGAACCTTGGCTTATCTTTTTTCTGTTACAGTTTTTTCACTTTGTCTTTAATTTTGTTGATGAGGTATCTGTTGATTTGGTAGGCTCTATGAATGCTGAAAATGGTCAGATTTTGAGTGGTTCCCTCCATAATTTAAACTTCTGCTGGCATGAATCATTTCAGCTAGAGGGATATTTTCTATTTTGATTGATTGATTGATGTATTTATTTCAGAGAGAAAGAGAAGGAGAGCACATGTGTGAGGGCAGGAGGGGCAGAGGGAGGGGAAAGAGAATTCCAAGTAGACTCCATGCTGAGTGTGCGCCCAATGTGGGGCTCAAGCCCATGATCCTAGGACAGGACCTGAGTGAAAACCCAGAGTCGGATGCCTAATAGGCACCCCCAGAGGGATATTTTTTAAAGGAACTACTTGAGTGTGTGTTGATGCTTTTATACATCTCAAATGAAGGTTCTATAAATGTTTCATTATGAAGCAGCACAATCAAAGCAGAACTCTGAAATGAATTATAATTTTGTTAAAGAAGCCAGATAAGGGATGCTGTGGCTATAGCTTTAGTTAAAAGTGCTAGAGTTTTGGAAAAAAAAGTTTGAGATTTCTATTGCATTTCCTCAGACTGCTGCTGGTTACTTTAAAAAAGGATGACATATGATTATAACTTATGAAAATTGGTTTAGTTTAGGCAGATTTTTAATTTTAGTACCTTGCCGGAAAGTCTTGTGGACAGGATTCCCTTTGCTGTGTAACAAATGCTTTTACTGTTTAGTTAAGGTTTGCTACCAGTAGCTCAGAGGCTAAAATGAAAAGTGAAATGGCTGTTGTTTCCCATCTAATACCCAGTTTTATTTTTATTTCCACTACCCAGTGTTAAAAAAAGAAATGAAAAGAAAGCAAAGATCGAGATCCAAAAGCTCAAACTAAAATTTAATTTCCTAACTAGAATAAGGCTGGCTTTGCCATAATATGAAGAGACATGCGTTAGGAAACATTTGTTCATAGCTATACAGTTGGCCATCCTAATTGCCGGAATTAGTAGTTGGATCAGCATGTATTACTGTCTTCAGACACTCAATCAGGCACGTAAAAATCAATCAAGGCTAAACAGTTGGGATTGACTCAACTTTTATAATTCCCTACTGAGAAATGTTTCAACTGTGCTTCTTGAGAGAACAGAGCAAAAATCTAAGTGATAGTGGGTTGGGGAGCAGTGCGTTAATTGCCTCTTTTTACTGAGGACTTTAATGATAGAGTAATTGCTGGAGCTTTGTCTTTGTTTCTCGATTTTATGATTTCTGTATTTTGTCTTGGGGCTTCTTATGTGCAGGCTCTAAAGTTCTGTGGAATAGATTCTAAGGGCAAACTGCTTTTGCTTCAGGTCATTTATTGTTCTCACTTTTCGTATGCAGTTCTTATTTTGAAAATCACAGCATGATCAATGAAAGATTTTTGACCAGCTAAGAATAATATATTTACCGTGGCTTTTAGAAGTTATTTGGAAAAGAGATTATACTGGAGAATCATTTTTGTTATTATTTCTGGAAGACTTATTGCCGTGGAAAGTTTAGGGCTTTCAGTCCATTCTGCCACAATGAGCATTGTGCCATTCAGTTTATACATCTTTAACTGTATGCTATGTGACCAAGTCATGAAGTGTTTGGGGATATTTATGGTCAACTTGAGTTTTGAGAAGTGATTTTTTAAAAAAAAATAATAGCTGGACAAAAGCAAAGTGTCATTTGAGAGTATCGGAATTGTGTTATGATTGGAAAACTTGATTGTCAGAAAATTTATCTGTAATTAGCCATACATTTGGATTTATTATGAACCAAGTCATGGACTCTCCTGGTGGTGCAGCACGTCTTTCTCCCAACTGAGCATGAAAACCTGGTAGTACAGGGACACTCCTGTCTTCTTGACATGGTCAAATCACACTGTGGCTCCTGTCACATGTTATCGCTAACATAGTGACTACCAAGTGGTGAGTGCGCTGTGTGGACATGGGTTGTGAATTTTTGGGTTTGTTCTTTGAAATACTTATGTACAGTAAGAGCAATATGATGAAGCATTTTCTATTTGGGCTAATTTAGGATCAGCAATAGAGACATAAAGGCATTTGACCAGTCTTTTAATTTTTAATTTGTTAATTTATTAAAAGATTTTATTTATTTATTTGATGGGCAGAGATCACAAGTAGGCAGAGAGGCAGGCAGAGAGAGAGAGGAGGAAGCAGGCTCCCTGCTGAGCAGAGAGCCCAATGAGGGGCTCGATCCCAGGACCCTGAGACCATGGCCTGAGCCAAAGGCAGAGACTTAACCCACTGAGCCACACATTTGCCCCTCTTTTTTTTTTTTCAAATTAATGTTTTGCTCTCATGTGATGACTAGATAGGGAGATGGGCAAAGAATCAATGTTGGGGGTGATGAAGGAAAGGTGCTCTTTGCCACTACTTTTTGTTCATCTGTGTGATCTACTAATCATTTCATATGGCCTCTGGCAACTGTTCTGGTGACCTAAGTTTCACTTCCTTTGCAGAAACTGTGACATTTTTTTTTGAATAATTGATGAATAAGAAGGTGTTTGTTTTTTTTTTTTTTAAATTGTATTTGCCATTTCCTAAAATAAGTGGAAGGCTTTCGTTTGCTTATTCTGCTTCATCTTCTAATAGCCATTTGTACACTTGTAGCCATAGTCGGGTGAGAATAACTCTTTTCGCAAGACTTTCATTTGATTTTTGGTCCAAGTGGTTGACATTCCAGCTAGCAATATCCCTCCTTCTTACCTGAGGAATACTTTGGTATATATACTTTGGAATATTTATTCCTTAACTTTTGAATATTAGATGCAGGTATTAGTACAAACTTAGTGCACTGTTATGTGGTAAGAAGAAAAGAGACATGTTTATGACTAGCAAGAAATTCTTTTTTTTTTTTTTTGAGAAATTCTTGGCAAAGAGAAGTTCTGTCCTGTTCCATCAGTTATAAGATGGAACTGAGTTTTCTTTTATTAGGTGTGTCTTCGAAGTTGAAATGACTCAGTAGTCACCTGTGAGCATTAGTGTAGTGAGTCCTTGGAACCCTTTGTCCTCCCAACGAGGCAGTTTGTGAAGCAGATGTACAGCAAGCACATATTTACAACTTTTCTAAATATTGTCCCACACAAGGGATGATGTTTTGGTATGCTGGACTCTAGCAGTCAGAGCATGGCGTGTTGAGTGGAAACTCAGGCACTTGGTCAGTCCAGTTGTAACTGTCTACTCTTCATATGCCTTCATTTTCTCAGTGTGCTTTTTCGTGATCCTGTCTATTTGACAGGGCCAGACAACAAAAGTAAAATCCCAGATAGTTGATTTTAAGGTTTTAAGTTAGTTAGGTAGGGGAAAACATTAGGTATGAGGATGACTATCAGTTTGGTTTCTTTCACTCTTCCTCTTGCTGGTTGCCTTATCAATGGACTGTGCTACTTTTTACGTCGTTTTATTTCTTTTAAAAATAAAGTCCATGAACTTTAAACTGGTTCAGGATATGTGAAGCTCTGCTGTAATCACTGCTCAGTTCAGCCACTAAAATACTAGTAATTGTAAAACACCTGTGACTGTCAGACTATTAATGTTCCTGTGTGCGACCATTTTATCATTGTTTCACACCATCATTGACTTGTGTGTTCATATATTCTTTACCACATGAAGGAATGAAGCCGGTGACAGGCATTTTCAAGTACAATCTAAACCTATTTCCATATTTTTCTACAGAATTTTGTAATTCTCCACCCCCCCGTTTTTAAAAAATCATTCTATGTTAAGAAGGAGACCAAGGATGGCCTTTCAGGTTTCTTGGTGTGTTTAAGAATATGTGGCCAATATTACTTGCTAGAACTGGCCCTGAAAAAGTTGAACTGGTGCCATATTTTTCATGCTACTGTTATGTCTAACTATAAAATGAAAGAAGTGCTAATAACACTTCCTACTTGTTTAGCACGTTTTCCTCCCCAGCTCTCAAAGGAGTTGGCCAATATCAGGCTGGATTCCCAGACCGTGTTTCTATTATTTTCCAGTTCCTGTCGTGTATTGTAATGTTACACAAGACTTTTTGCAAGGTAACTTCTTTTCTTTTATGTTTTCCTAAAAATTGGAAATGAATATTTGCTATTATCGTCCCCAATGCTCAGATACTGAGACTGAGGCTTGCTTTGGCTAGGTAGTTGACCCAGCATTATACGATAACCAGCAGCAGAGCCAAGAACAGAACTCAGAATGCGTCCTCGGCTTCATTTGTTACTGAACCGTAGTTTCTCTTCTTTTCAGCTATACTGACAGCAGGACCAAAGAAAATACATTTTCAGGTACCAAAAATATTTCCCATGTCTCTTCTTCAGTGTTCAGATGTTAAGATATACACTAGATTTATTGTCTGAAGTAAAGTTTCAGTGCCAGTTATAAACATGATCTGTTGCCATCTTATCCCTGATTTGACTCCTATCCCAGAAGTGATGGATAGTTGAAGGAAGAATATAATGAATGCAGTCCCTATTTTCTTTTGCCCTTCTGAATTTGATTTAATATAAGGTTGCTTTCTGCCAGGAAATTTCATGAATGGGCATATGTTAATAAGCCAGACTTTTTTTTTCTTTATAGTAATAAACTTAACAAAATATCTCCCCAAAGTGGATTCATTTGGTGTATGTTAATACTTGAGTGAGTACTTCCTGAACTTATATAGGAGGAAGGAACTCCAGCCACTGCAAAAATGAAGCCATTCCTATAAAACTTGGTTACTGCAATCTGAATGTATTTTGTGCTTTGAAATATATCTTCCATAATTCTTTGTTAGTGATGTTTGTCACACTTGAGTCTGTTAAATTAGAAGAGTTGACGGTTCTGCTTTAAAAATACCTTACAAAAATCAAACGAAGTTTCTGGGAGAGACATTTTTTTTTTCCTTCAGAGTGACAAAAGTGAAAGTTGCATTTTGATCAATTTTGCTTCGTCGTCTTAGTGAAAACCCAAGACCCACAGTGTGCGCTGGCGCACATATACAAAGCAGTTTCCGTGTCTCGGTGTATCTCCCCCCGCCCCCATGTGAACTGTTGCATGTACACACATGCCACACATAAAGAGTCCATTCTTGCTCACAAGCAGCTGAAGAAGGCTGGCCACTGCGGTCTTCTGCTCAGTGGAAATTGGCAGCCTTTCTTCTCCTGTAAACAACAGCCTGACGTCACCCCGTGCAGTGGTGATAGTGGACCCACTTTAGAGATTCTCAGCTGGCAGAACTGTTGAAGGCCTGTCCCTGGCTTTGGTCACCTTCAGCCACACTTGAGTAAACGCAATGCAGGGAAATTTGTTAATGTCAGGAATACTGGATAGCCCTTTGAAACAGTGTGGAAGGTATTTATCCTTGAATTTGCACACATAAGCCTAACAAAAAACCTGTGTGGTGAGCCGGAGAACTGGACTTAGTCCTGTTTTAGAAATGAGCTAACTGAAAAGTCCAGAGAATTAAAAAGTGAACAAGTGATGGAAATGATATTCAGGCCTTTTAAACACGGTTTTGTCTCTCTTTCCACTATTTTAAGTAAGTTCTTTAGTAATCGTTAACTGTTCTATTCTGTTACTTCCTCTCCCTTCTAAAATGTGTGGAGATGATGATTTACGAGCCCCCCCCCCCCACCCAGTCAAGACATCTGTGCATTAAAATCAGATACAGTCTCGATGCATTTGGGAACTCTTTGACGCTAAGGTAACCTACTCCCTTCCCTCAGAGAGAGAGCCTTTTGGAAATATCTCATGTAAGTCTACACTCCCCAGTGTAATTGGAAAGATTTACTAACAAGATGATCCTGTTTTTCATTTGGCCTCTGAAAGCAACATAAAATTGAGAGAATGAATGATTACAGTTCTTTTGTGTTGTTAACTGGAAGAGACAAAACCACCATGAAAGAATTGTTCTATTAGTTAGAAGTCAGATTTTTATTGGGAAGGAGAGGAGTTGAGCCACTGGTAAAAATGTAATTTACGTGTTATGTAAAATAGTTGTCTTTCTCACGTACCTACTTCTAGTGTATTTTTAGGCAGTTGCAAAAAAGTGAAGAAGAATTTTACCTTCCATGATTTATAGTTGCGTATTTGGCCTAGGAATACTTTAGGTTCATAGACAACCCTTGGTTTTTCGGTTTGTGACTCTGAATTGGTTTTTCAGTGTGACAGTAAGAATAGGCAGGGAGGGTGTTTAAATATGTGTAGACTATCCACAAGAAATTACTTGTACTTTAACTTCTCTGTGGACTGCCCCAACTTGAGTCAGCTCCCCTGATTCTGAGGTGTATGTTTAGGGAAAGCAAATTGATGTTGATTTTAGCTTAGCCCTGAGAGAAGAATGGCTAAAACTCTATGTATTAAAAAAAGCAAACTCAAATTTTTGAAAGCTGCTATCTAACACTGCACTTTGGAACACAGTAGGCACTCAAAAATGAATTTTAAGTGAAGCTGTGATAATCAGAAGTTAACTGTGTTGGCAACCTCAAGAAGCTAACATCTATACAGTAGCAGACTAAAATATACCCCAGGGGAAAAAAGTGCATTTGGGGTGAAGAAAATATACTTTATTTTGTATAACTTAAAATAAACCAAAAGAGCTGTTGATTTTGCATTTTATCTCATCAAATGGGAAAAAAATAGTCTTGCCTTTAAAAGATGATACTGCCAGCTTTTAAAATTCTAGCAGGTTGAAGGAATGAAGAGGAAGTACATAAAACCTGCTTTTACAAAGAAAACAAGTGACTCCTGTAACTCGGACAAAGAATAAGGAGTCAATAACAGCTTCCAGTCCAAGCCTCTCACTTCTGCTGTGCAGTGACGTGGACGTCTGGGTCCTCAGTGGCCTGCAGTCGCCTTTGCTGTGAGCGTCCCTGTGCAGTGCGGCACCAGCGCGGGCTTCCCCACCACTGCCTGGGGAAGCCCGCGCCCACGGCTTACAGGAACGGCCGGAGGGGGTCTGCCCAGCCCGACCTGAAGTTCAGAAAGCCATGCCTGAAGTGTCTCAGTTTATCATTCCCCGGTAGTGGAGTTTCTCATCACTGCAAGAAGCTGTTTGTAATGACAAACAAGGAGTAGGAAGGGCAGGGGACAGATGTTAGCTCAGGGAGGTCAGTGGTGGAACCACGGGAGAGCCAGGTGGGGCTTGGATCGTAACTTTTTTTTTTTTTTAGATTTTATTTATTTATTTGACAGGCAGAAAGCACAAGTAGGCAGAGAGGCAGGCAGCGGGGTCGGGGGGGCTTCTCTGCTTCCCTACTGAAGCAGAGAGCCTGTGCCGGACTCGGTCCCTGGATCCTGGGATCAGGACCTGAGCTGAAGGCAGCGGCTTAACCCATTGAGCCACCCCGGCGCCCTGGATCGTAACTGCTAAGTCATGATCTTGCTATCTCTTCCACAGGGTATCTGATCTGAGCAGAAAACAAAGGAGAAGTTTAATTTTAACCCTTCACAAAAGCATTGGCTTTTTCTTTCAACATTTCAGAGTTTGTTGAAAAACAGTCTTGGCAGATTTGTAACAAGTAACGATACCACCTAGATGTGGATGGTGTGTTGCGGTTTGGAAGCCCTCTGGGGGCGTGATCCTATTTCGTATCCACAGCCACCTAGTGAGCTAGTACTCTTCCCCCGTCTAAATGATCGCACTTCTCCATGCTTATGGCTTGTCTGAGCACAAGCATAGAGCCCAGCTGGAATCTCCAGCTTTTGACCTCTTGCTCTAGTGTTCCCTTCACCAAGCCAGAAACAATGACTTTTGGTTTTCCCCATCTCTCACTCTCGCATCTACACAGAAAACCACAGTTAGCAAATCCAGATTAGTAACCAAGTTCATGTTGCTCAGAGTAAGAGCACATAGATCATCAAAGGGAAGCTTCTTGATTGACTTCGAAGTTAATACTCCAATAAAAAAGGAGGAGTCTTGTTATTTCCTACTTAGAATCAGAATGATAGTGCGGAATTAACCTTAGGGACCGTTCAGTTTTAATATTACATTTTTAATAACAACCTAGTGTAAAGGGGCGCCTGGGTGGCTCAGAAGGTTGAGTGTCTGCCTTTGGCTCAGGTCATGATCCTGGGGTTCTGGGATTGAGCCCCGCATCGGGCTCCCTGCCTTTTTGGTGGCAAGCCTGCTTCTCCCTCTTCTTCTACAGCTTCCCTTGCTATGCTCTCTCTCTTTGTCAAATAGATAAACAAAATCTTAAAAAAAAAAAAAATCTAGAGTAAAGCATTTCCATGAGGAGAGTGAAACTTCAGTTAATTGCAGAGATTAGACTTAGGGCTCATTCCCCAGACCCAGATGAGTGTGCTCTTACTTTTAAAAAGTATACCTCAAAAAACAAAACAGAACAAAAAAACCCCAAACAAACAAACAAAACAAAAATAAAAATAAAAAGTATACTTCCTGGGGTGCCTGGATGATCAGTCAGTTAAGCATCCGACTCTTGATTTCGGTTCAGCTCAGGATATCAAGGTTGTGAGATCAAGCCCCATGTCCAGCTCTGTGTTCAGCGGGAGTCTGCTTGAGATTCTGTCTCTCCCTCCCTCTGCTCCCCTCCATCTTTCATCAACAAACAAACAAACAAACAAACAAACCCACACCTCCCTAAGCAGAGGCTACAGTTCCCATTCCAGGAGCTAAGTTGACTTGAGTTTCCAGCAGACATTCCTGAGTATCTTCCCTGTGCAGAGCCCTATGCTGGGCCCAGACCTACAGGACGGTGGGATCTAGTGGGGTAGACTTCATCTAAGGTAAGGTGCTACCTGTGCTGAGTGTCCAAACATTTAAAAGACTAGGACTGTCACTTGTAAATTCATGGATAACCCAGATTTTGTTGGTCTTCTGGAAACATTTATGAAGAAGCTCTTTCTTATATAACCTTCTATCTGTATGGAAAAATGACAGTCGTGACCACTTTTAACGTTTCAGAAAAATGCTCCTCATCCCTGAGAAGCTGAAGTATGAACATTAAAAGCAAATGAAAAGCAAACAAGGAGCCTGGGTGGCTCAGTCCGTTAAGCATCTGCCTTTGGCTCCGGTCATGATCCCAGGGGCCCAGGATCAAGCCCCGCATTGAGCTACCTGCTCAGCAGGGAGTCTGCTTCTCTCTCTCGTGCGCGCGTTCTCTCTCTCAGATGAGTAAATAAATAAATCAATCCTAAAAAAGCAAATGAAATTGAGATTGTTAGCACCCGATTTTTCTTTAGGTGTTGCCTCTAAAGGTTTTGACTGAGAACATCATGTATTATTGTAACTTGATATTAAAGCTCTGCTGAGGGATGCCTGGGTGGCTCAGTTGGTTAAGCAGCTGCCTTCGGCTCAGGTCATGATCCCAGCGTCCTGGGATCGAGTCCCACATCGGGCTCCTTGCTCGGCGGGGAGCCTGCTTCTCCCTCTGCCTCTGCCTGCCATTCTGTCTGCCTGTGCTCACTCTCTCCCCTCTCTCTCTCTGATAAATAAATAAAATCTTAAAAAAAAAAATCTCTGCTGATAACTTTTAATTCCTTGGCA